>NW_024704744.1:50273859-51494460 GCF_018977255.1 Callorhinchus milii
ACCTCAACAGGGATTCTACTGACACAAATGCACTATATAAATGTAAATTTGCATTGTAATTTGTATTTGTAAGTAATGGAGTTTAACCAGACCAAAATGCATAGTTTGGCATTGCTCCAGGAACAAAGGGGTGAGAGAGAGGATTCCATCCCAATTCATGGGAATTTCCATGTATAGGTGGGATGGAACTCTCAGCTTGGTTTGGATACTCTTAAGTATGGTGATGGGTTTCCAGCTAATCAAAACAATCCTTCCTGAAATAGAAACTTGAGCTGGGTCTTGCAACGTGTGTGGGGAGGAAGCAAAACTGAACTAGTTAACATGGACTAGATGGAAGGACAGGTGAAATTGATAATCTTGTCCTATCTATAAACGAGTGGTGTATTTTTTACCTTTAATATATGCATGTATATATTTAGATATTTAGATATATTCAGGGCCTTGGGACATCCTCCCGACGTGAAAGGCATTTTACAAATGTAATTTTGTTGCTTGTTGTAGATTGGATTGTGTAAATATTGTAGCGGGGGGTCCCATAAAAAATAAAATTTCCACAAATGTTAAAATGTGAGATATACTTGGTGGAGATTCCATGCATAATTAACTGAACATGCATGACTATGCATCTGGCGAAAAAGGTACACCATTAACAGGACAATGAAGTCCGAAAGTACTTTTATTTGTATCATAAATTATGTTATTGCTGAAATAGTTATCTACTTTTACCAAGAAAATATAGTGCCACAAATATTACCAAACCCTTTATTTTCTTTTTAAAATGAATTTGGAGGGAACATTAAAAGTATATACATGGTGTAGGGCCACTGGTCTCAAACATGAACCAGGGGCTCAGCTGTTCTGCAGGCTCAGTGTCAAACTGATAAGTGCTGCACATCTGCACAATGGAGTATTACTGTTGGCTCCAAATCCTGAGTTCTCCGCTTATCGGAGGTGGAATATCAGTTAATCATCGAACGTTAGTAGTGACCTAGCAAGACTCTCAGGTTCTCACTAACTTTACATCTCTAAGAGAGCTCCAGCAGTCTAACTATTTAAAAGGTTCATTTCACACAGTGGCTGCTGTTATATTCTACAGCTGGTACCAAGCCAAAGTGTTGTGAGGCCACCTACTTCACATGGTCTCTTATAGTGTTATCAGTTATAGTGTAGAGTTTGAACCAACACGACATTAAAATCTCTTCAATTGACCCAAACTCTGTTGTAGAACTGTCCATATTAGAAAAATCAAGCTTTGAACATTTTAAACCTACATTACACAACAATGACTTAATGAGTATCACACTCCTCCCAACCTCCATTGTTCATTCAGTTTGTGGATCTTGCAGATACTAATTAAATGCAATTTATACTTGCATTGCGCCTTTCACGTCAGGAGCATTCTCAAAGCGCTTATGTCTGTGACTCGAAATGGTCACTACATTTAATAGCAATTACTGTAATCACATGCACATGAACAGAGATTGTGTCTGAATACAACAACAATAAGATTACATTTATATAGCACCTTTCACGTCGGGAGGAGATCCCAAGGTGCTGGACAGAGTACAGCATTTCAGACCCGAGCTGGGGTCAGGGAGGGAAGGGAGGGGAGGGGAAGGGGGGTGGCCGATAGCATGGTCGAAGAGGAGGGTCTTGAGGCGGGACTTGAAGGAGGCTAAGGAGGGGGCGAGGCGGAGTGACTGGGGGATGGAATTTCAGATGTTGGGGGCAGAGTGGCTGAAGGATCTCCCGCCAATGGTGGGGCGGTTAGGTCGGGGGAAGTGGAGCAGGCCAGAGCCGGCTGAGCGGAAGGACCGGGTGGGTTGGTAGGGGATTAGGAGGTCACAGAGGAAGGGTGGAGCGAAATGAGTGGATGTATATGTTGCTTACTGTTGCTTTAATGGTTTGCATAGCAGAGAAACATAACTAAATGCAAGATAATAATAATAATACCAACAAACAACAAACAAAATTATATTTGAATAGCGCCTTTCACGTCGGGAGGACGACCCAAGGCGTTGGACAGACTGAGGTATGGACCAGAGCAGTGGGTTGGGGAGAGGGGAGGGCAGGGGGGGAAGCAGGAAGAGCGAAAGCACAGTCGAAGAGGAGGGTCTTGAGGTGGGTCTTGAAGGTGGCGAGGGAGGGGGTGAGACGGAGGGACTGTGGGATAGAGTTCCAGATTCCAGAAGGTGGGTGGAGAGGAAGGCCTGCCCATTGATAGTGAGGCAAGCAAGGCGGGGGACGTGAAGCAGGCCAAAGCCCGCTGAGCGGAGGGAGCGAACAAGGTGGTAGGGGGTTAGGAGGTCAGAGAGGTAGGGGGGAGAAAGACGTTGGAGGGCTTTGAAGGTGAGGATCAGGATCTTGAACTGTATCCTCTGTGTGATGGGAAGCCAGTGGAGTTGGGCACTAATAATAATAATAATAATAATAATAATAATAAAATGTCTTTTGGATGATATTCTGCTGGTTGGTTATATTACCAACTGGTAATTGGGCAGTTTGCATTTTCCCATTATAAGTCCACACCGCAAAAACCTTACTTGCCAAAAGAAATTCACCCCGTGCATTTTTAATATCTTTTTAAAAACATATTTCAAGCAATATATGGTACAAAGCAAACAGATGTGTGAAAGTATTAAGACCTGGAATTCAGAATGTCAGGAGCTGTAGTTTATGAAGTTATCACAGTCTGTCACAATCTGTCACCCATCCTTTATACCCCAAGCCAACTGCTGTGCTATACATATGTTACATGACTAGCCAGTCTTTGTAATTGTTGCAGGAATGATGGACAAAGGAGCCACCTAGCGACTAAAAGCAGAGAACATTTCCACATCAACAATTCCACAGACAGACATCACATGAGGGAGAGGCTTCTCCCCAATGCTTATATGGTGTGAGCAAATCAACTGCTGCCAGAGTTCAGATATCTGATATGTAATGATACCACAAAGACTAAGGCTTTCTGCTCAGTAACTCCACCCTTGTGTCTAAAGAAGCAACAATTAATCTATTAGCCTTTTAGGAAAAAAATGGTTTAAATTGCTGTGTCTGACAAACCATTTTAAACCTTCTATTTTCACACAGCAGAAGTGTCCATGTAAAAAAGAAACTGAAATTTCTGCTGAAGATTTCTATAACTGTGAAGTGATTCAGGTTCCTAGTTTGCTCTCAGACTTATTGTGTTGCTGAATATTTTAGAATAATTCTATCTTCACAATCTGTAAATTAGGAAGTACTATCATGCACATTTCACTTCACATGTCTGATGCCTGGACTTCAGGTAGGCAACTGAGATCATTAAAAGGCTTGATTTTAATTCAGCTTTCGTCAGTTCAATTATTTTCAACCGCTTGATGGGGTGAAATCTACCTCTCAACATGTATCTCTCTGCTGTATAGAGTGGTGAATGGCAGCGACTGGATTAACAGGATTCGTTATATTGACATATTATGTTACAATCAAAAAGCATGCAGTGCTGCTTAAAATCACTTTGAAAGGAGCTGTGCAGTTCAAATCCAAATCGAATTGAAAATGAGTAAATAGTGCAGACTTTCTTAACTGAGACTGAAGCAGAATCAGGATTCACATTTCACTCCACTCACAGTTAATTTCAATTTAGATTCTCCCAACACCACAAACTGATTGAGAGTACATCTTGCAATTCTCTGCTCCCATCACTCTGATGTTACATATGAGGGTCGACACATGCATCATAGTTATCAGGAATGCTTCTCTTCCACATGAGTTTTGCTGATGAAGAACCACTGAACTGGATCACTTTACCTTGAATGAAACTGCTTCATTTTTTTTAAAAAAAGAGCCTGATGCTCAATATAAATGGAGGGAACTATAGTTGTGAAGGATTAGTGAACCCATCCATATCTTCTTTGATGCATCATTTCGGCTTTATAGCATTATTTCTGGTTTGGATAATTGGTGCTGCAGATCAAAAACACAACATCAAAGGACTTGCCCCCAAGTCAAATCTAAAAAGTCAGCTCATCCTTAACAGAATTTGCAATTGTGAATTGAAATTAAGTCATCCAATGTTTTGTTTTTTAATTGGGATTTAACCAGCCGGAACAATGTTAACCAGCCAGAACAAGCCGGAACCCTCAAATGCAAGGATTATTAATGGTCTATACCTCCAGTTTCTCTGCACTCGTGATCCTTCTCACTTGCACGGGTGTTTAAGTACAATTTACCCACTCACCCCATACATTGTGGGCAAATTTGCCACATTTCATAATAGATTCAACATCTATGGGTAAACATTCCTCCTAGATCTAGACTTGCTTTAATACAGCATTTCAGAGAGTGCAGAATTTGGCAAATTGAGTTCAATCTTAAGTTTAAAGCCTGTTTTCTGTAGTTCTTAAAAGTTCTTAAAAACACTTACAGAAAACTGGTTTCAAAATGAAATACTATATTTAAGAATTGTTCCTCAACATGCTGTAAGAGGCTTCTTGATATCTGTGGACTATTTTTAAATGGAAATTCCATTACAAACGATCTTTTGAGATGAGAAATTTCCTATTAACTTCCATAAATTTCATTACAAAGCACAAATTATTCTACATTTCCTGATCATTTTAAAGTACTGTACTTGGAAGTCTTGTGTTGCTTTTGTCCAAGAGCCATGTGTTTATAGCAGTGTTTATTTTTTACTTTGTGGCAAAATGCTAGTTGTAAATCTTCTGTTTGAAAAGCCTTAGGTGAATATTTAGTCATCAGAGCAACGAGATTCCGTTAACATTAGTAGTAGAATACTACTATAATAAGGGGATTCATTTACTGGAACTCATTTTCACATTGTAGTTGAAATGTTAAAAATGAATCTACAGGCAAAGATAACAGGTCTCCAAAATGTCAATGTAACATGTCACAGGATCAGAATACTTCTCAAGGATTTAGTTAACTACATTGCTCTTGTTTGCAAAAAACCTTGTTGAACTGATTAAAACTCCAAACTGACCCATAAAACAACATTAATATAAAGTATAGGTTTGTTGTGGCCAGCCACTAAATGTAATGACTAAGTTTTAGCTAAGTGGGTTTGGAACCCTCTGTGGGACAAAATTTTATTTTAAAATGGGGTATTTTTACAGTGTGTGAGCCTAATAGAAAAGCAATTTATTTTAGGAACTCCAACTTGCACCATTATTGGTAGAACTCGTACACTATTGAGTGAAGTGAGGACAACATGATTTATTTCCCCATTTCATGCAGGGGTTAGACAGTATATTAGCAGCGCACAGAGAGGGAGAGAGAGCATAAACTGCAATAATGTTTTTTTATCTTTATTGATGAGAGGTAGGCAGTGCTAGTAAAAATTCCACCTGGGTCTACATCTACTCTATTAACTTAATATTTGGGTATTTAGATTTAGTCAAGTTTCTAAATACAGTCTATACTTTTTAAGACAGTTTTCTGTAAGTTTTTCTAAGAACTGCAGAAAACTGGCTTCAAAGTAAAAAAATCAATGAATTCAACAGATTGTCAAATTCTGCAGACTCTGAAATGCTATGTTAGTAGAATAAATCTGTCTGTTCAGGTGAACATTAAAGGTCCCATGGTACTACTCAAAAAGAGGAGAGTTTTTCCTGGCTAACAATCCTCCAGATAAAATTTATCATTCGTAGCTGCTTGTGAGCATTTCTGTGCACAAATTGGCTGCCAAAATGCACATTGATTATACCTTCCAGTAAATCCTGTGAAGTGCTTTGAGAATGCAAGGACTATTATTGTTATAAATCTAGACCAAGGTGGAATTTATTCCATGTATTTTGTAAGTTACTATTTAGAATAAAGTCAGGCTATTTCAAAATTTCTTTGTCTTTTATTGTTTCCTCATAAGGTTCATGGACTTTCCTAATAATATTTTTTTTGCATTTGATATAGTGCCTTATAATATTATCAAGAGATCTCAAAGGATTGTACTGTGTAGTAATTGTGTTTATGTAGGCAACCACTTTGCTCACAGCATTCTCCCGCCATGTGTGTGTCAGTTTGTCACTGCTAACAGGCCAGTGAGTCTGATCTTGTCAATATCTGAGACTCAACATTTCTCATACTCTTTGCTTTGAGACTGTTGTGTTAAATTTTGGAAAATTATTCAATTCAGTCTTAATTTGAAAATGAAGTCATTTAAGAATTTGGGAATTTGTTTTTAGCTAAAAATTATGAGAAATTTCAACTCTTTCCTCAATGACAATAACAACATGAATTTAGTGCCCATCATACATGGAGATTCTAATCTCCTAAAACCATTACCCGGGACAAAATTAATTTTCACTTGAAAAAACGTGGGTTAATAAAGGATAGCCAACACAGATTTGTTAAAGATAAATCATGTCTAACTTGATTTGAGTTCTTCAATGAAGTAATAATACTAATAATAATTCTTGCATTTGATATGTCTTCGAGACATCTCAAAGAGCTTCATAGAATATTGTGAGTGAAACGCGGCAGTGTCCCACAAAGAATCATGATTGAGTAACCAAATTAGTATTATTTATTTATTTTTGAAGGGATTATTACACCCGCCAATTGACTGACAAAAGGTGTCCTACTTACTGCTAGGTAAACAGAGGCATGTAGAGTAAGGAAAAGTTGCCCAACATTTCGCTCTGCCTGGGAATCAAACCCAGGTCCTCTAACTTGGGAGGCGAATATTCTATCCACTAAGCTACAGGAATACTCTAATGGTGCTAATATCTGTGCCTGGTTTGTGTTATAGCTGGAGTACGGTACTTTATTTACATATAAAACAGTTCAGAGTCATACTCAGTCGTACCACAAGAAACACGGCAGCAAACATTGGATTCTGATGGTTAACAGTGAGTCGGGTACATGTGCATTGTCTAATGTTTAATGAAGTGTATATTCTGAACATGGACAGTTGATGAGCTAAAATGGATTGTATTTACCAAGTGCATTTACGTGGACAATATTTTGTGGAATATTCATTTTTTCTTCCTGAAGGTGTTTGGACTTTTGTATTTTCTCAGTTATTTTGTCCTTTGTTTCCTCCATTTTTCCAGATATTTTGCTCTTAGTTTCTTCCATTTTCCCACTTAGCAGTTCTTTTGTGGAGTCCTGTAGCTCAGTGGTGAGAGCACTCAGCTCTCAAGTGAGAGACCCGAGTTCAATTCCCGGCAGGGCAAAACCTTGGGCAAGTTCCCTTACTCCACACAACCTAATAATAATAAAAAAATAATAAATTGGTCACTTCAATCCATGACTGTTTGTGGGACACTGCTGTGCCAGTTGGCTTCCACATTTCGCCCACAAATAAATAGTCAATTAGTGAATTACAGTATATTCTATGAAGCGCTTTGAGACATCTAGAAGACGTGAAAAGCACTATATCAAATGCAAGGATTATTATCATTAGTTTCTTTCTTCCATCTTCTCTGAAAACCGTTCCCATTTCTTCCATCTCGAGCTTGAGCTCAGGGTTTCTAGCTCAAGGTGAGGCTGGAGTCACTACGTAGCATACGGGAAGCTGAAGAGTTCATAGATCAAAAGTTTCAGGAGGTGGTCACCCCACAGCCACAGAGGGTTCAGAAGGAGTGAGTGGGTGACCACCCAGCATGGTAGGAAGAGGGGACGGGCAGTGCAGAAATCCCCCCTGAGAGTGTGGCACTCACAAACTGGTTTTCTGTACTGAATGGCTGGGGTAGGGACCAATTAGGGACCAAAGAGGAAATCTTCTTGTGGAGGCAGAGAGCATACTGAATAAGAACTTTGCTTCTGTCTTCACAAAAGAAGAGGATGCAGCCAATGCCATAGTATCAGAGGAGAGGGTAGAGAAATTGAATAAGATACGAATAAACTGAGTGGAGGTACGGAAAAGATTGACAGTGCTCAAGGTAGATAAGTCACCTGGTCTGGATGGGATGCATCCTAGGTTACTGAGGGAAGTAAGGGTGGAAATAGCGGAGGCTCTGGCCAATGGTTCAATCCTCCTTGGACACCAAGGCGGTGCCAGAGGACTGGAGGGTTGCAAATGTTACTCCCCTGTACAAAAAGGGGCAGAAGGATAAACTCAGGAACTACAGGCCAGTCAGCCTAATGTCAGTAGTGGGGAAACTTCTAAAGACTATAATCTGGGACAAAATAAATTTCACTTGGAAAAATCTGGGTTAATAAAGGACAGTCAACACGAATTTGTTAAAGGCAAATCATGTCTAACAAACCTGATAGAGGTTTTCGATGAAGTAACGGAGAGGGTGGATGAAAATAGTGCAGTTGATGTAGTTTATATCGATTTTCAAAAGGCATTTGATAAAGTGCCACATTAGAGATTTGTAAGGAAAATAGAAGCCCACGGTATTAAAGGGACAGTGCCAGTATGGATACAGAACTGGGTGGGAGGCAGAAAGCAGAGAGTGGTGGTGAACGGCTGTTTTTCTGACTGGAGAGAAGTGTGCAGTGGTGTTCCCCACGGGTCGGTATTGGGACCACTGCTCTTTTTGATCTATATAAATGACCTGGACTTGGTATAGGGAGTACAATTTCCAAGCTTGCAGATGATACTAAGCTAGGAAATGTAGTAAACAGCAAGGAGGACAGTAACAGACTGCAAGCGGTCATAGCCAGATTGGTAAATATGCGCAGACACGTGGCAGATGAAGTTTAATGTGGAGAAATGCGAAGTGATGCATTTTGAGAGGAAGAATGAGGAGAGGCAATAAAAGCTAAAAGGTAGAATCTTAAAGGGGGTGAAGGAACAGAGAGACCTGGGGTTCATATAAGTAAATCTTTGAATGGTAGGAAGGGTAGATACAGCTGTTAAAAAAAAACATACAGGATACTAGGCTTTATAAATAGGGGCATAGAATGCAAAAGTCAGGAAGTTATGATGAACTGGTACGGCCTCAGCTGGAGACTGTGTTCAGTTCTGGGCACCACTCCTTTTAGGAAGGATGTTAAGGCATTGGAAAGGGTGCAAAGGAGATTTACAAAGATGGTACCAGGGAATGAGAGACTTCAGTTATCAGGAAAGGCTCGAGAAAGTAGGATTATTTTCCTTGAAGCAGAGAAGGTTAAGAAGAGACTTAATAGAAGTTTTCAAAATTATGAGGGGATTCAATAGGGTGAACAAGGAGAAACTATTTCCACTGACGGGTGGGTCGGTAACCCGAGACCACCGATTTAAAATAGTTGTTAAAAGAAACAGAGGGGAGATGAGGAGAAATTTTTTCACACAGCCATTTGTTTGGATCTGGAATGCATTGCCTGAAAGGGTGATGGAAGCCTATTTGATAACAAATTTTAAGAGAGATGTAGATAATTATTTGGGGAGGACAAGTTTGCAGGGCTGTGGGGAGAGAGCGGGGGAGTGGGATTGATTTGGATAGCTCTTTTCAAAGAGCCGGCACAGACACAATGGGTTGAATGGGCTCCTTCTGTGCTTTATATACAGTTTGGCATTACAGTATAAGAGCAAATAAATTATGTTGAAACTTTACAAATCGCTGGTTAGGCCTCAGCTGGAGTATTGTGTCCAATTCTGAGCACCACACTATAGGAAGGATGTCAGGGCCTTGGAGAGAGTGTGGAGAACATTTATAAGGATGATGCCAGAGATAAGCGACTATAATTATGTGGGGCGAGTAGAGAGCTTGGATTTATTCTCCTTAGAGCAGAGAAGGTTGAAGGGAGATTTAATAGAAACGCTCAAAATAATGAGCGGTTTTGATAGCGTGGATAGGGAGAAACTGTTTCCTTTGGCAGGTGGATCGGTAAGCAGAGCACACATATTTATGATAATTGGCAAAAGAACCAGAGGGGAGACAAGGAGAAATTGTTTTACCCAGAGTGTTTTTATGGTCTGGAATGCACTGCCTGAAAGGGTCGTGGAAACAGATTTGATAATAACATTCAAAAGGGAATTCAATATGTACTTAAAATGGAAAAATTTGCAGGGCTATGGGTTAAGAGCAGGAAAGTGCAATTAGTTAGTAGCTCTTTCATAGAGTTGGCACAGGCACGATGGGCTGAATGGCCTCCTTCTGTGCAATAAAATTCTATCATTCTATGACTCTAACCAGAGAAAAGTATGGAACAGAAGGCCATTCAACCCATTGTGTCTGTGCTACCTTCTTTAAGAGCAATCCTTTAATTTACCTGCCCTTTCCCCATACTGTAGCTGCCTCCATTTTAGATATTTATCTAGTTCTCTTTTGAAAGCTAATATGGATTCTGCTTTATTCACTGCTGCCAGCTGGGCATTCCATATCCTCACTACCCTGTGTTTAAAATAAACTCTCCTAACCTCCCCATTTGCTTGTTTACTAACTATCTGAAATTGATGGCTTCTAGACACTGATTCGCCGTCTCAGAGCTCTCAGGAACATTGAAGCCAATTGGAGCTCTTCCATCGATAGCATTGACCTTCGTCAAGGTCTAGGATACAAGAGACAATCCTCTGCCCAGCTCCTGCTACTCATTCCACGTCATGGTAAATAATCCTTACATCGTAATGTAAAAACTAGGTGATGAAGGAATTCAGTATCAAGTTCATTCCCCTACTGACCCGTCCCCCCATGCTTTTCACCACTCACATCTTGGAAACCTCTGTGTGTTGGAAGTACAGCATTTCCTAGAGCTGACCTGATTATTGTGTTTTTCAAACAATACTTAGTTATGTTACCTGAGAAAGGTGCATTTAGAGGGAGAACAAGCTGTAAATTCAAAGCTCTGTATGGGAATGCGAAGTGCCATTTACCAAGGTGAATTTTATGACAGGCTCCAGTCTCGTAATGATTCTCCAGGGAGTACTTCATTTCAGTTTGCTTTCACACAAATGAAAGCTCCTTTACACATTAAATGAAAACACAAGGCTTGTATCAGTTTGCCGAGTATATTCTTACTTGCCTTTGTTTTGGTTTACAGTTGAAGCTTTTCTTCACCTACAAAGCTCCAACTCGATCTTCCACCTACTCATTTACCTGCTATGTCGGAGACACTGGAATTCATTGTTTTTTTGAATCTTCCGTTCTCATATAAATGTAACCCAAACTGGAGATAATTTTACTACTGGTAATGCGAAAACCATTACTGTACCCAACCAGCATATTAGATATTTTATAGTGAAGAAAGTTGTTCTGGTAATAGCAGCAGCTGCATCTATTATATCTATTATTATTATGCAAGAGCAGACTCGTCACTTCTTCACAGGAACAGGAGACAGGGAACAGCGGAATTATAGAGAATGTTCTTCGACCTGCTTTGCCATACCTTCCAGATGTTGATTTGTTTCAAAGCGACTCTACAGCAGAATCACCAACCAATTTTCTCATAAAGAAAGTTGTATGTGATACAAGGAAAAGTAAGGAGGAGGAAAGCGAAGTAACTACAGTAATAATCAAGATTAGTTTTATTTTCATCTACAGCTACTTAAGATCATCTGACTTTCAGTGAAAGTGTTTTGAGGATATGTAAGAAATCATTATTAACAAAAGGGCAAATATGTTTTACACATAATAGGAAATGTGATACATATTTTAACACCAATATTCATCAGTCGACACATGTATTTTCGAGAAACTGAAATGCCGCATATTTAGAGTGGTTGATACAATCCTCATTAGTCACTCACTGCTCCTGCTGTCTTTGGGATTGACATATTATATCCGAGGATTATTATTATTATATATTTGCTAATTTACAACATAACTTTGTGGAAGTCAGAGGTTTTTTTTCCCCAAGTTTCTCAATTAAAAGGCTTGGTCAGCCATCACTTCAACAGGAATTGTTTAAATAAATCTGCCACACAAAACTGCCCTCACAACTGATATTAATAAAATAATACAACAATTTGCACTTACCCTCCATGCAGGGTAGCGTCTCAGAGCGCTTAACAGTAGTAAATAAAACTAAATCTTAAAATTTAATTATAATAATCCTTTTGATATATAGCACGTAGAGGATGTCTCACAGCGCTTCACAGGATTTACGATAATGTATAGTGACTGTGTATTTTGAAAGTGATCTTGTTGCAAAACATTCTAAGTCTAAAATACAAATGCTAAACAGAATGAGCAAATGGAAAGGACTAATTCCACAAACAACTTTTTACAAATTAACAGGATGCAGTGCACAACTGAAAACAGAAACTGTATATCTTTGTCACTAGATGGTGGTGTTGAGCTACAATAATGGGTTGCGTTGATGGGTTGCAATTCGCATATAAAGTTTTGATAAAAATAATTGAAGAATGACACAAGGAGGAAAAGCTTAGAACTTTTCATAATACTGGTAAGTGTAAAGAAAACAATATGAAACCTAGCAAACTTTTCCCGATTTCTGAATTCCTAGGCAGGCTGCAAACAATAACTTACCTGCTGAACTCCACTCCATCCCACCTTTGATTTCCCCCTCCTGTCCTACTCTGGGACACTACCATGCATGAGAGGCACAATATAAATGCAAGTTGTTCTTGTGGTTATTGTTGTACTTCAACTTCATTCATTTGGTTTCTTCTCTTCTATCAATGATTTTTGCTGATTTTCTGGAATGAAATTGATCGTAAAATCTGTACCACTGCCCTGTGCCTGCTTTTAGTGAGAAAAGAACCTGCATAATCTGTCAAGTTATAGACTTCTCAAGAAACAAATGATGAACTGTTTGGTGGGAATCTATTCTACATCACATTTCCTGTACGAGAAAAAAAATATGACTCGGATATTATTAATTTCCAAACCCAGACACACTGAATTGAACTTGTGAATAAAAACTTCACTGAAGACAGTACAGCTCTGCCACCTTGTGGGAAGCCAAAATACCTTCCACTGTAACACATCTCAACAGGTTTCCCGGAATTAGATTCAGTTTTATTTCAGGGTAAAACGTAGGATTCGAAAATGAGAAAATTGCTGCTCTCCATCCACTGTATGACCGGTTACAGTAATATGTATTTTATTGCAGCACTAAATTTATAATAAAAGAACTACCAATTTTGCACTGTATATTTAATGTCATCATTAATGCTTTGAACGCAAAGTACTTGTTGCATTTTGTTGCTATACTTAAAAGGTGAAGGTTTTGTCGACAAGACAGAAAATCCATTTTTGTCCTTAATGACAGCATTGTGACTGACCCCTCGGGCCCCACACACACACTGAAGAATTAAGAAATGGAGGTTTGCTATATTTCATAATGTCTTCCTTACACCTAACAGCCTTCTGTACAATAATTTATACACAGGCATCTCACATTCCAAACTTTAGTTTTGTTAGTTGGAATCTGAGTTTTTTATTCTCAGTTGCTGAGGCAACATTTTAATATTCTAATTTTTAATATTTTAATAAAAACTATATGGTGAAAAGGTAATGTTAAATTGCTGCCACCACAGCTGGGAATATGTACATTTGAAATCATCATTCACAAAAAAGATGTATTTTTATTTGCAATCAAGGCTCACAAAAGTGTTTATTTCTGGTCCCAAGAACAGTGAGTTAATGATCCTTGTCAAAGTATTTTATTGGACTGCGGAGAACATGATCTTCATTATTCTTCACCGGAAAGTAGCCTAAAAATGATTTAAAAAGTAAAATGTTTCAGTTAAAAAATGGTCTTTGTGCCTAGGAATAAAAAATACAGGCTATGTTAAAAAAAATATGGCTGCAATTCAATTCTGAACTGCCTGGAAGGAGAAACCATTCTCCCAAAGTTAAGGTGAGTGTTCAGTCCCAAACCTTTTATGGACATTTTTAAGGACACAAAATAATTTCATTTTCTGTCTGAAACTCACGATCAGTAATAATTGTCACATAATTTTACCACATTTCTTTCCCCACCCCAGCAGAATACTTCATTTGAACAATAATACTCCATTGCACAGAATTGTTTCTATATTTTGAGTTTACTTTTTACAGTTTTCTCTTTATTGTAATATTTGGTTTTGCTTGTTCTTTTGTTCTTTCTCTTACTCATATACTTCCTTTCCACTGCAGTTAGTTGCACAGTTATCAGTCACATCTTTAACAGCCATACGAGCAGGGCTCTAATAATAATATTAATCCTTACATTTAAAATAGCACCTTTCACATAAGAACGTCCAAAGCGCACTGTAAATTGGAGGGACTGTGTTTTGTGGGCGAACTCTATGGTTATACTGGCAAGTGATCTAGCTACTGCGTAGGGACGGCAGGGTATATTCGCATAAAAGATTCTCAGATTTGCAACACAAGCCAAAAAGTCTGCAACAGTTTGTCCTGTAAAAAATATAAATGGCTTGTGCTGGTATTAAACATTAAAACTAGTGCATAGTTGAAAATGTTCCAACCTAAACAAAGTCCTTAATAGGTATCAGAATACAATGACATTGCCAGAAAGGCCAAAAATTCTAAATGTGAATATCTTTTCTTCACAAATACGGCATTCGAATGAACAAAAACATTTTAACAGATCTGCCTTGCTTCTATCTCAGTCTGTGTCAAAGCACATACAGTCAAACCTGTTAAAGCAATCATCCTATTCAGCAACTACCTACCGTCAACAACCAGCTTGGAACAGTCCAGACTGATTTTCCATAATAAACCAACTCTATTCAGCAACCACCTATCTAATTCAACCAGTAGCCACTCTTTTAGCCCTGTTGGTGAACAACCTTTTCAGCAGCCAGAATCGGTCCGGTGGGCTGCTCATGCGCGAGGAGTCCAGTGAGAGTTTATACTCAGGGCCGCGGAATTTGTATTTTGTAATTATACTTACTCAGAGCCCACTCTTATATAAAAGTCACTTTGCTCCATATGCTTCCTTTCCACTGCACCAAGTGGCACAGTTATCAGGCATATCTTTAAAGTCATACGAGCAGGGCTGTAATAATAATAATCCGTACATTTGGTATAGTGCCTTTCACATTATGAAGACGTCCAAAGCGCTTCACAGGATAATGTAAAGTGGAGAGAAGGTGCGTTTTGTAAAGCAATCTGAGTGATCGCTGAAAACAGGTTTGATTGTAGTTACATCTGTTAGTCAGTGTGGCTGACACAGCATTAGTAAGATTGTATCAAAACTCAATGGAATTTGGCTGAAAATGGCTGAAGTTATAATAAAAGAAATTGACTTTAAACAGATTTTGAAAGCAGAGAGGGAAAAAACCTAATCCTAATTTGCAGGAGTACCAAGCCCCGACATGGGACTTCAACCCACAATCGTTTGAGATAGAAACCAACTGAACCAGGCTCAGGCGGACATATTAAATGTAACATTCATTATTGTAAGTTAACAATAAAACATCTTGTTAATGATTATTTTCCTTAATAATTATAGTGCTTGTGCAGAAAAAAATTATACTGCAGGTGGATGTCCCATTTTTATTTAACATGATTTCTTAGGAACATTTTTAGAGGTTTCCAGGCTTATCTTTCTGATGTGGATTTTGTACTTAAAAATCCATCGACACTTTTCGGAATGAATTGCTTTTGAAAGTGAATAGATCCTGCTGTACAGCATTCTACTATATAATGTTGCATCACATAATAGTTTTCTGAAGACAAGCATAGTAATATCACAGCATTTTGCCACTATGTACACTTTGAATTGGAAGTTCAAGAGAATCACAACTACTAGAGTTTATATTATATACAGGAGTATATTTAGAGCACTTGCCTTGAGAGGACCTGGGTTCGATTCCCCGTCAGGGCGAAACGTTGGGCAAGTTTCCTTACTCCACAAGCCTCTGTTTACCCAGTAGTAAGTAGGAACCCGGTTGTTAGTCGATTGGTGTATCACTTTTCCAGGGAAAATAATGCCTTCTAAAAAAAAGGAATATATTGGTCACTTCAATCCATGACTGTATGAGGGACACTGCTGTGCACAATTGACTGCCGCGTTTCGTCCATAAGATATAGTCAATTTACTTTATGGTATATTCTGTGAGGCGCTTTGAGATGTCTAGAAGACATAAGGAGCTATATCAAATACAAGGATTATTATTATTATTATAATAAATATAAAGTCTTGCATTTGATGCAGCTCCAACAATGTAAAAATGTCTCAAAGGTGCCTCACATATTATTGTTAAATTAATGACTGTAAATTTGAAAATCA
The DNA here is from genome assembly GCF_018977255.1 of Callorhinchus milii. NCBI lineage: Eukaryota > Metazoa > Chordata > Chondrichthyes > Chimaeriformes > Callorhinchidae > Callorhinchus > Callorhinchus milii. Next base: position 50,289,931 of record NW_024704744.1, read on the forward strand.
CCAGTCTTGTTGCACACAGTAATGTCTTACAAACTGCCATGAAATGACTGACCAATTTTATAATAATAATCCTTGCATTTGATATAGCACCTTATCAAGTGTTTGAGACGTTTCAAAGCGCTTCACAGAATATACTGAAAAGGGCTGTATATTGAATGTATATCTTGTGGGCGGGAGGTGTCCTCTCGCTTGCGAGGTTAGTGCTCTAATAAATATGCTTAGGATTCTGACATCTGCAGGATTTTTGTACAGGACATCAGAACAAATTCTCTTCTCTTTTCAAATAATGTCATGGATCTTTAACATCATTTGAAGAACAGGTAGACAGCACTTCTGCTTAACATCTCATAGAAGACAGTAGCTCTGACAATGCAATGCTTCCCCAGTACAGCATTGGAGTCTTCCCCCTTATTTATGAACTAAAATAAAGTCTCAACATGAGGTTTGAACCCACAACTTTCTGACCCAAAGGCAAAAGACAAATTCAATGGTATTTTTAAAATGTAAACTAGAAAAACCCATAAATTTAATGATAATTGTGAACTCACGGCTATTCATATTTTTCTAAAATGAGGTAGAATCTGAGTCAGACTTGTACAGGATCCCACGTCGGGACTTGAACTCACACAGTCTAAGCTGACACCAAATGCATTGGTGGGAGTGCGTTACATTGTTGGAGGTGCTGTCCTTAAATATTAAACTGAGGTCCCATCTGGCGTTCAGGTGGACATTAAAGATCCCATGCCACTATACGAAAAAGAGAAGGGAGTTTCTGGCCAACAATCCCCAAATAAAATTTGGACATTGACTTGGCGGTTTGTGAGGACATTGCTGTGGGTAAATTGTTTGCTGCATTCTACCACAAATACAGTCATTCCACTTCACAGTAAACCCTGTGAAGCTCTTTGGACGTGAAAGGTGCTACACCAAATACAAGGATTGTTATTATTATTAAGGTAAAGGCAAATCTATCTCCTGGGTGCTAAAATACACGAAAAATGCAGCAAATATCTGTTGCTAACTGACAGAGAACTATGAAATGCTGCCATATAACATGAACGGCAATAATTCCGTTCTGGCTTCATCATCTTAGTGATAATTGTATCTATAGCAGCCATCAATTTAGCATAGTCACACATGACCAACAAACTAACCGTCTTTCACAATGTACTGCATATTACACTACGGTGACAATTATGGGCAAAAATGGATCGAGTTTAACAGGTATTGGCTTGATCTCAAAATTCAGTGCACAACCAGCTTGAAGCCCAAATAAAATCTATTTGCCATGTAGGTTCAAAATATTTTGTTAGAGGTAATCAAGTCTTTTGCGCTTGAATAATTTATATCTTAAAGCTGCGTATGAGTTAGACACGTCCTGTAAAGGCCACTTTGAATCAGGGAAAACAGGACGTGTCACAGAGAAGGTATGAGGCTGCTGAACTGCTTACATACTGAATGGAAGAGAAGCTTTGCTCCAGGGATCATATTTTACTGACTTGGGGCCAATTCAACAATCTCTGTTTGGCTCCTAGACCCAATGAAAATTTTTGTTCGAGATAAAATTGGTTTAATGACTCATCTGTCTCTGTCAGTGCACAGCAGTAAACAACCTGATTACATATTCAACCTGTAATGCATTTCTGCTCTTGGCAAACCATGTGGGGTTGTGCTTCATGCCTCTCACTTCAAGCATGTGCAGCATTTCCAGTATTGTTTTTGTTATGTGCAGTAATGCTACTTCCACAACTATGGTTGCTCTACAACATTCTTTTTTATCCCTGACTTTTTCTTTGGGGATTATGGTTCCAAGGGTGCTCTCCAGTACCTTGGGAAAGCAACCATGAGGCAGCACACTGGAGTCCCAAACTGTCCTCACCCGACACCCAGGCATATGTACCTCTCACCAGCGGTCTCCGGATAGCAACCAAAGCAAAAGGCTAAGCTGAGTGGCGAGGCAAATCACGCCCCGACTAACTCGGCACCGTCTATGATTCGCAACTTGATTGAACCTTTTGGCCTACTGGTGACGGAAGAGTCATCCATATCTGAGCTAAAAGTGCTCAGCCATGGGGATCCCATAAGTAGGTCACAACACTTTTAGTACTGGCAGATTGCAATCACAGGAGTACAATCACAGGCACCCCTGCAACGTAACAGTAACAGTAAAAATTTCCCCAAAACAACCATTGGGAATAGATGTTAATTATCTGCATTAACTTCAGCAACACGCATTCATTAACTCAGTCACTTATTCAAGCACGTCAGAAATAAATTAGTCACTCTGACTCACCTCTCCTTCCCCACTTTCACAGCCTGCCTCAAGACTTATCTATTTGACAGTGCTTTTGGTCAGAGTGCTACCCGCTTATATCAATATCCTGCATATGTCAACAAAACTTTGAAGTCCTGGGTCCTTCCCCATATAAGAACACATTGAACTTACCATGTATGTCAATGTCGATATAAATTTCAGAATGCTTATATTAACAAACGTGCCAAGTCCCTAACAACATTAAGTACATTCTGTTCCTACCACTTATGTCAACAGGCAGGTTTTTGTACCTGGCTCTCTGATGTGCACAAGCGCTGAAATGCTCCACTTGAGCTTTGGAATGTGCTGCACATGGGTATTCCCTTTGCTCTCAGAGCACCAGCGCTCATTGTGCACCTGGAGCACAACTCAGTGAGTGACAGCACTTAGTTCATTCATTTATGTCGAAACCAGCTTATGTCAACAAAATCAGCTCTGTCGATATAAACGAGTATTTTTCCTCCTCAGCCTCTCGAGCTCCCGCCCCGTCTCAGATGTCCAGCCCAATGTAAAGTGCTCTGCAACATCTGCCAATGTATAAGATATTACATCAATTGTATTGCATTATTGTATTACACTAGACAAACTATAGCACTACAATTTAATATAGTACAGTGAAGCTCTAATAACTAGCCTCTGAGATAAGTAGCCAAACCTACATAACTGGTCACTCACTCAATATCCTGGCTATTCAAGTACTTTGTAGATACTGTACTTTAGATAACTAGTCAACGTGGATAAGTAGCCATTTGAGCTGTTTCCCTCGTGGTGATGAGTTATCAGAGTTTCAATATAGACTACATTACAAGTAGCTTCAATGACCTGAAATTTGGAGAAGTTATAAACTGTGAGGGAAGGCCCTAAGGAGGCCCTGTGGAGTCCTGTAGCTCAGTGGTTAGAGCACTCGCTTTGCAAGTGAGAGACCTGAGTTCAATTCCAGGCAGGGCGAAACCTTGGGCAAGTTTCCTTACTCCACACGCCTAATAATAATCCCTCCAAAAAACCAAAAACAATAATTAAATTGGTCATTTTTCAATCTACGACTGTTTGTGGGACATTGCTGTGCGCAATTGGCTGCCGCGTTCGCCCACAAATATACAGTCAATTCACTTTACAGTGTGTTCTGTGAAGCGCTTTGGGACGTCCTCCCGACGTGAAAAGCGCTATATCAAATGCAAGGATTATTATTATTATTATTATTATTATGGCAAAGGAAGCCGTCTTGTGGGATGCCTTGTTAGAATTTAAAAGCATATTCATTTTAAAGCATAAAATATGTTGAAATGTATAATGCTTCGCAAGTGTTTTGATCATTCTTGTAGATAAATGCACCAGCAAGGTCCAACATAGTCATACCATAAATGATCAATTACTCTGGGGGATTGTTGGTCTCAATGTTGGGAAAGGCTCCACTTGAACAGGCCGATAAGAACTAACGTTTAACATCTCATTTTGATGAACAGCCAAAAATAGCACTTTCAATACACACATTTGATGAGGGTCCCACACATAAAATGTGGAGTCCTGTAGCTCAATGGTTAGAGCACTCGCTTTGCAAGCGAGAGACCTGAGTTCAATTCCAGGCAGGGCGAAACCTTGGGCAAGTTTCCTTACTCCACACAGAGCCTAATAATAATCCCTCCAAAACCAAAAACAATAATAAAATAAATTGGTCATTTTCAATCTACAACTGTTTGTGGGACATTGCTGTGCGCAATTGGCTGCCGTGTTCGCCCACAAATATACAGTCAATTCACTTTACAGTGTGTTCTGTGAAGCGCTTTGGGACGTCCTCCCAACGTGAAAAGCGCTATATCAAATGCAAGGATTATTATTATTATTATCTCAATCTGGTGGCATTGCACTGTTCGAAAATCCAAATTGTGAATAAAAACTGTTAAACCTGATCCTCATTTTGCACTGGCTCCCTCACTCTTTATAACACATATTTTGTGTCACAATGCTTTCATAAAATTCAGTCAGAATTACAATTTTTATGATAATTCTTGCATTTGATATAGCACCTTATCAGATCTTTGAGATATCTCAAAGGGCTTCTCAGAATATACTGTAAAGTGAATGGACTGTATATTTTGTGGGTGAAATGTGGCAGTCAATTGCACACAGCAGTGTCCTACAAACAGTCGTGGATTGAGTCACCAAATTATTATTATTATTTTTACCCCAGAAATCATTACCCCGGAAAAGCAATCCCCCAATCGATTAAAAACTAGTTCCTACTTACTGCGAGATAAACAGAGGCATGTGGAATAAGGAAACTTGCCTAATGTTTCGCCCTGCATGGGAATCGGACCCTATTAAGTTGGTCAGATACAAACTGGTATGCAGAGGTAAACAGCTGCTACTGAGGCTCTGCACATCCAACTCAATGGGTATGGTTGTATGTCCGAGCTGTGGGCAGGAATATGATGGCAATGCAGGAATATGGTGGCAAAGGGGAGGGAGAGGTAAGAGGCATCTCCTTGGATCTGAACTAGCTCCAAGATGATATACCTGACAATGTTATATCAAAATCAAGTCAATCCTCTGTGGTGCTCTTGGTAGTTCCTGAGCCACGTGGGTCCATAGTCCTTCCAAGACACTGCTGATGACAGACAGACTAATGAAAAATTATTTTATATGCAGAAAGCACATTTATGATGAAGCAGAAAATCCTTTTTGGAAGCCTTTGCTTACACTAATGTATATTGATTATTTGCAGAAAAAGGGTATTGCACGAGGCATATTGAGTTACAAGAACTCTTTCACAAGTTAGAAGATGCCACAGCTCAGTCAGAGTTGTCTGTTTATTCTTGAAATTAATTAAGAGTTTGGGTAATACATCTGCAGGTAGAAAGGGTTCAAATTATAAACCATTCCCATGTACTGTAGTTTATCATTGTTGTGCTTCAGAGAGGAAGGAAGAATATTTGGATCCATGGTCACAATAATCTGAGTCCTGTAGCTCAGTGGTTAGAGCACTCGCTTTGCAAGCGAGAGACCTGAGTTCAATTCCAGGCAGAGGGCGAAACCTTGGGCAAGTTTCCTTACTCCACACAGAGCCTAATAATAATCCCTCCAAAACCAAAAACAATAATAAATTGGTCATTTTCAATCTACGACTGTTTGTGGGACATTGCTTTGCACAATTGGCTGCCGCGTTCGCCCTCAAATATACAGTCAATTCACTTTACAGTGTGTTCTGTGAAGCGCTTTGGGACGTCCTCCCGACGTGAAAACCGCTATATCAAATGCAAGTATTATTATTATTATTATTATTCAGCCTAGCTCATTAGTAAGACATAGAGGGGGGAAGACTGAAGGACAGGGATTCTTGCTACTCATCTCCTGCAAACCAAAGCCCTAATGGGTAGGGTGGGAGAAGCTAGACAAGCAGCGGGAAGCTTGCCAGTCAGTGTAATTTTAGCTGGTTCAATTCCAATAGTACCCAATGCACTCTGTGGTCCCTAGGTCTTGGCACTTGCCAACCTGCACCTAATACTGCCCAGAAGTACGGTGTGGTCATCCAGGGAGTGTGCACATTCCATTCTAGATACACCGAAATTTCCATTTGGGTACTCTTAAACATGGTGACGGGATTCCGTATGTGTCAAATACTCACGTAGCCCCAAAAAATCAGTTAGAATTACAATTCTTTGTGTGCTATTAACATATTAAAGTTCAGTCAGATTTAGAACAGTAATATTATCAATTATAAAAATATGCTTGAAACGAGATCCTTATTACGACAAGCTATAACTGATGTTGCCAAATGATTCTCAGTGTGACATTGAGTATTATTCCTCAAAGCATCCCAATTATTATTCAGAAACAATGCAGTTAAATTATTAGGCATGGGGGCAATATATCTTGATTTTTATTGTTTTTCATAAAACAACTGAGGAATTTAAAGTAATATTCAGCAGGAATTGTTATTTTTATTTTGAAACAATTGCCAGCTAACCTGACTCATAAATATGAGCAGGAAAGCCAGTGGCTGCATAAAGCAAGCATACTTGTTCCCTAATCTCAATGCTACTTGTAATAAACATCAAATATCTTTATCAATCACATCTTGAAAAGAATAATCTGGAAATGTGGTAAAAGCCACTTCTGTACTCAACAATTCTGTCTAAAGAATGAGATAAAGAAAACAAAAGTGGGGATGGGACCGACAGCTAAGGTATTAAACTTGATTATTAAACTCCCACCCTCGCTCGCCTCCACTGGCTCCCCATCCCCCAGAGGATTGATTTCACGATCCTCATCCTCACCTACAAGGCCATTCACGGCCTTGCTCCCTCCTACCTCTCTGATCTACTATCCCCCTATCTACCTGCCCGTACCCTCCGTTCCTCTGGCTCCGGTCTGCTCCACGTCCCCCGCCCCAATCGCCCTACCATTGGTGGCCGGGCCTTCAGCCTCTCAGCCCCGAGGCTCTGGAACTCTATCCCCCAGTGCCTTCGCCGCTTCCTCCCTTTCCTCCTTCAAGGCCGGTCTCAAAACCTTTCTCTTTGACCGAGCCTTCAGCTCCCCTCTCGACTCTCTACGCCCTCCTCGCTCCCTCCCTTCCCTCCCCTCACCCTGACCATTTCCCCCCTCCTCGCTCCCTCCCTCCCTCCCCTCACCCTGACCATTCCCCCCCTGCTCGGGTCATGACCCAACTGTGCAGCGCCTTGGGACGTCCTCCTGACGTGAAAGGCGCTTTATAAATGGAATCTTGTTGTTGTTGTTGATGATCAGAACTGCAGGCCCCTGGAAAAAGAGATGCTACTTCTGAGTTTTTATTGGGCTTGGCAGAAGAAACCAACCAGAGGAGTGAAAAAAATAGCGAAATGATTCATCATAAATTGAAGATCCAGGAAGTGCATTCTTCAATTTTTTTTAAAAAAGTACTTTTTTCTGAAGTAACCTTAGAACTAATGGATAAGATCATCTTCTAATGCTTCCTTTCTTAAAGCGCCTTTAACATTGAAGTGCAGTGATTATGGACTTGGAGAAAATGTACTGTACACAGACCCACAAAAAGCTATGAAGTGAATAACCAAATTATCTGGAGATTTGTTGGCCAGGACGCAGGGAGAAAACTCCTGTTTCTTTTCGAACAAGGAAAGACTAGTCAACACATCAACAAATTACATTTGTAAAGTATCTTTCACATCGGGAGGACAACCCAGCACATCAAGTCCATTCTTTGCACAGGCCTACCTACAAGCTCTGTGAGCAATCCGTCATAACTTGGAGCTCTAAGTGCTGAAATAATTTTGCTAATTTTCTGCGAATTCTGTCCAATGGCTTCTTGAAAAGACGTCTAAAATTGCAGATAATGGATTAATTATTTGAGATTGCATTAACACAAAATTGTGCTTATATAATGCGAAAAAATATCTTGATGCACAGATCTTAGAGATTAAACCGAAATGGAAAATGCCAGCTGATTGGTCCGTGTAACACATGAACATTTAGGATGTACGTACGTTTTGGATACCCATGCGTTCAGACAAATCTGGGTAATATTATACTGTTGGATCAGATAAAATTATAACATTATATCGTACTAGACCATGAGGGGAACTTCCTTTATCAACACTTGCTAACACTTCCAGACTGTTCTGAAGGCATTTACAATTTCAAGATAAGAAAATAACATTAAAATGTTTTTTTACTTTAATTTCACCTCAATAAGTTTCCTTTAATAAAATAAGTTGTTTTTGACCGTTTTATCTTCAAAATTTAATCTGGATTATACCCAGGTATATCCCTGGTATAACATTATTTGATCTTTTGTTAGTCAGGATTGCAAATTGGCATAACATTAAACCAATTATAACATTATACAGCTATAGCAATACGGAAACTCAAATGTGCACAAAGAATACCAAGTACTGTTAGGACTGGTTGCAAGTATAACAATATGTGGATTATAACAATAGGCAATTTAACATTAAGCAATCTCGACTGTGTGCATTTTTTAAAATTCTAAAGCGATCTCCAATTATACAGTTGGACCCTTGTATTAACTCTATGGGTCTCTTGCAAGCATTTCTGTATACTAAAGCATTTTATAACATGATCAGACTATATAATGGAGTCAGTTCAGCAGTACAGTCAATATTTTAAGTCAAGTTTACTAAAAAGCTTGTACCCACAAACTGGATGTCAAATACTGCTTTTGCCAATCCAAGACCAATTTACTGCTTAACTGGTCCCAATATTCCAGTGTTCTTGGAATGTCCTTCCGATGTGAAAGGCACAATAAACATGTAAATTTGTATTTGTACTTGTGACCTACATGATTGGAATAACATTGATTTTATAGTCAGCTGCCTTCAAGATGGAACTTTGTATTTGATTGGCTTTGCTAACAGCAACTGCAATTTGCCTAGAAAATCTCCCAACATGGAAAGCTTGTTCAAAGCAGCTTTTCAAATTGAAAACGTAACATTTAAATTAGAATTAGAGGGATATTTGACGATAAACAATGTAAAAAGAACGCTGGGAAAGGGCAGGAAATTTGAGTAGTTAGCTCCAATTAACGGGCGAGCACAAGCATCGGGTTAGAGGCTCAACAGCCACCTCCTGTGCTGCAATTTGCATGGTTCAAGAAAGTTAGAAAATCCAGAGGCAGCTGATGGGCTATTGGCAGATTATGAAATTATAATGGCAATAACAATAATTGTAATCATGATATTTGATATAGCATCTTTCATAGCAGGGGGATGTCTCAAAGAGCATCAAAGGCGTAAAGTGCTGTGACTATGTATTTTGTAGACAAATGAGGCAGACAATTTCCCTGTTCAGTGAGGAATGTTGTCAGATTGGGTGGGTTCAATTGGGTGTGGTTTTGTTTTCTTTGTAGTGTGCATGATAAAAGCAGCTTTTGGGCAGGTTCTCAAATTTAACTTTTGAAGACTTTTCTTACATAGCTTCAGAAGCACCAACTTAAACCGGTCACTCTGCCACGCAATAGTAGGTGATGCACAATATTGGGCGGCTTTGGGGGCCAGTATTTGGTCGACTTCAAGGACTACAAACGCGTTTCAATTTCTGGCAAACTTGCCTGCGGGCGTTAAAGATCCCACGGCACTGCTCGACAAAAGCAGGGAGTTTCTGTCCTAGCCAACAAGCCCCCGATTAAATTGGTCATTCAGTCGGCGGTCGGTGCACAAACTGGATGCCGCACTCAACTGCAAAAAAGCCCAACTTCTTCGTCGAAAATAGCCGACAGCGCAGGAGGCCGATCAGCACATTTCCCCGTCACCAAAAGAGCTTTCCCCCTTTCACCTTCTTTCTGCCCTCCGTTCCCATTTTATACCTCCTCGTTATCAGCGCCCCATCATCTCTCCTCCCTTCCACATCGTGCTCCTTTATTCGCCACCGCATAGCGAGCCCTTCGCGCTACATTTCGCTGCCCCACCCCCTGCTCTCGCTCCCCCTCTTCCCGCAAAAAGCAGCCGCTACTCTTCCAGCCAAGACACTGGTCGGTTGGCCAGCGACGCTCCCGGAGAAGTCCGCCCGTCCCCGACCGTGTTTCCACCACAAGATACAGTCGATTCACTTTACAGTATATTCTGTGAAGCGCTCGAGAGAGACGTCTCAAAGACACGATCAAGGATTATCATCGGAATAATTACCGCTTCCTCTCTCCTCCTCTCCCGCAGGTTTGCCCGATATTAACCTGATTTGCAGCCCAAAGTCCACCAAACAATAGCCCCAAATTGGCTCCTGTGGATGGGTAACAGGGACCAATTTAGATCGGTGCTTTTGAAACTGTGAGAAAAGATGGGGGGGGGGGGGAGACGCTTTGCAGGTTTAAATTCTTATATATTTTTTTAAAAATAAGTGGGCACACTCCCCCGGAGTCGGGTTTTCCACCCACAGCTCAAGAAGAAACAAACACCCGCCCAGTCTGGCCCTGACCCTGGCTCTGGCCCTGACCGGGGCAGCAGCCTCTGCCCCTCCCTCCTGACCGACCGTTTCTGTCACTTCATTCAAAAGTTCAAACGCGCTCGAGCGCGGCGGCGGCGGCAGCTGTTACTGTTACTGTTCTGCGCGCGCAAACACGACACGGAGCATGCGCGCCCGCGCGCGAGCGAGCGAGCGAAACCAATACAGTTGTGACGTTCGCCGCTCTTCCTCGCCCATGTCCCGCTGTTGCGCGGGCGGTCGAGAAGCACGTGATCGCAGCCCCACGTGACTCCCGGTCTCTTCTCGGGCAGTGGCCGCCGTCGCGCGCAGGCGCCGGAGTCGCGGTGCCCGGATGTTTGCGGGGCGGATTAACCCCGGAGATGCCGGATGAAGCCGGTGGCGGCGGCGGATCGCGGCACAAGCGGGTGGTTTGTCGGCGGTTTGGTGGCGGAAGCGGCGGCGCTGCTCACCTCCGGCAGCGGCAACTCGAGCGGCTGAGTGCGGAGGCGCCGCGGCGGAGGCCAGGCCTGAGCTGAGCCTCTGCTCCGGGGATGTCGGCTTCATCCGCCGAGATCATCGAGGCGCCGCAAGCGCTGGACTTCGAGGAGATCAACTACAATGAGATCGAGGTGGAGGAGGTGAGTCAGCGGCGGAGGGGCGGCCCCGGGGCAGAGGGACAGGGAGAGCCGGGCCTGCGGGGGGGGAAGCCCCGAGCCCGGCCTCTGCCGCCTTGTGCCCCTAAAAAGGACACGGAGCCGAGTGTGGCCCTTTTAGGGGAACAAGGAGTCGCGGCAGCTCCTTGTAGGTTAGTAACCGCTGCATCCACTCCCTCCATATAAACTCTTATCACTGCTCATAACCCCGAGGCCGCTACTTATGGGCAGCTCATGGGGGGTGAGTGAGTGTGTGTGTGTGTGTGGGGAGTGTGAGTGTGTGTGTGGAGTGTGAGTGTGTGTGGAGGGGGTGAGTGTGGGATGAGTGTGTGTGTGGGGGGGTGAGTGTGTGTGGGGAGTGTGTGAGGGTGTGTGGAAGGGGTGAGTGTGGGATGAGTGTGTGTGTGGGGGTGAGTGTGTGTGTGTGGGGTGAGTGTGTGTGTGTGTGGGGTGAGTGTGTGTGTGTGTGGGGTGAGTGTGTGTGTGTGTGGGGTGAGTGTGTGTGTGTGGGGTGAGTGTGTGTGTGTGTGTGGGGTGAGTGTGTGTGTGGGGGGGGTGAGTGTGTGTGTGTGTGGGGTGAGTGTGTGTGTGTGGGGTGAGTGTGTGTGTGTGGGAGGGGGTGTGTGTGTGGGGTGAGTGTGTGTGTGTGGGGGTGTGTGTGTGTGGGAGGGGGTGTGTGTGTGAGGGGGTGAGTGTGTGTGGGGGGGTGTGTGTGGGGGGAGAAACCCACCTCCACAACTAAATTGGTCGTTCACTTCACAGCTGTTTGCAGGACGTCGCTGAGCACAAATTGGCTTCTGCCTTCACCTACAAAATACACAATCCTTACATTTCATAGGGAATCCAGTGAAGCTCTTTGAGATCTCCTCCTGATTTGAAAGGCGCTATATCACATTTAATAATTTAATAATTATTATGATGATCATCATCAGCTGAGGAGGTAATGTTTGTGAGCAGCTTTGCTCTCCCAGCCATGAGACTGCCCAGAGACTTCACACTATGCTGCACTGTACATTATCACCCCAATGTGTTTTGTTTAGTTTGACAACCTTGCACCTTTGGTTTTCAGAAAGTGTTTTCAGCCGCATCTTTCAGCTTTTATTTATTTTCAGTTGATATTGGCATTTTATTTTTGGCACTTGGCAGCATTGTGTGGGCTAGAATTCAAGATCCTCATCCTCACCTGCAAGGCCATTCACGGCCTCGCTCCCTCCTACCTCTCCCATCTACTATCCCCCTACTTACCTGCCCGTACCCTCTGTTCCTCTGGCTCCGGTCTGCTCCACATCCCCCGCCCAACCATCGGTGGCCGGGCCTTCAGCCTCTCAGCCCCGAGGCTCTGGAACTCTATCCCCCAGTGCCTTCGCCGCTTCCTCCCTTTCCTCCTTCAAGGCCGGTCTCAAGACCTTTCTCTTTGACCGAGCCTTCAGCCCCCCTCTCGACTCTCTACCCCCTCCTCGCTCCCTCCCTTCCCTCCCCTCATCCTGACCATTTCCCCATGATCGGGTCCTGACCCAACTGTACAGCGCTTTGGGACGTCCTCCCGACGTGAAAGGCGCTCTATAAATGGAATCTTGTTGTTGTTGTAGAAAGTTTTCATATCTGTTAGATATGTGCATTCATTTGTGCAAACCAGGTGCTAAAGTGTAATGCCTGCACTGCACTGGAGAGTTGCCAGGAAGTGAATGGACATCATTGGTTTCTCTCCTGCACGTATTGCAGGATTTTAAAGCCTACTGTGATGCAGTGGACTTTTAAGAATCCCAAAAATCAACTATGCAAGTATCACACTTTTGAACAGATAGAATATGACTGTGTTCTGTCAGCATTTTATAATGTGCAATGAAGAATGCAATACCTCAGTGCCTCACATTTTTGTAATATGATGCACTTCTGTTTCTTTTGATTTACTAGTTCCTTTTATTGAAACACGAGTAGAATTTTTTCATTGTTCTGGTAAAGTTTGTAAAACAATGCAGCATTTTTGTTGTTTGACTATCAACATAAAGTACAGGATATCTTATGTATATTCCACATTTCTACATTTGATTGTACAGCAAAACATAAATAGGAATCCTAGGCTATGTACTGCGATTAAAAAGCATTGGGCAAATTATATAAAATTGAAGAGGAAAAGATGGTGTATTAAAATATAAAAAAACTGATATGGGAACTTGTTAAATGTTTTAAAACCTGTATAGGCAACACAGATAATACTGTCTAGCGTTTGTCAGAACTTTTATCTTAATCTGCACAGTGTCCAGTTAAATATTGTGCTGGATTTTGTATGCCCTCTTGGTGAGTATTTTTTAAAAAGCAAATTTAACAAACAATGAAATAAATATTTGCAAACAAGGCAAGTTGCATTTCAGAACATATTTACAGTGATTATAATTCCTCCACTTCAGTTGAACTGAACACAACCTCAATAGTAAAACAAATTTAAAAATGCAATTTTAAAATTATGTTGAAATTGTTCTAAATGTGTAAAATGAGAATATAACCTCACACGATTCATAAATGTCATGCAAGTTGCAAAACCATATTAAATTAAATAATCTGGCTATACTGTTCTGTACATTACATTATTATCTTTCATATGGTACATATATTATAATATTTAACAGCACATTTTATTGTTAACTATAACTGTATTGATGTTTCTCACATTTGTATTATATTTAAATACATTTTGAATCATTCTCATAATTCATAAATCTTTATGAAGATCTCACAATCTTCTTACTAAAAGTATGATTCATTTAGGCTTGTAATTTGGAAATAACGTTATTTAGTCATAAAATTTGTGATTATGTGCTAAATACACGCTTGATAGATTAGCTTCCCTTTCTTTAGATTAGCAACAACAACTTGCATTTATCCAGTACCCCTCACACGGGGCAGCATCCCAGAGTGCTTTAATCAGGGTGGTCCAACCTTTTGGCTGCTGAAGGGTGGATCCCCTAATTGAGGAATGTCTACAAACTGCATTAGCAATATTTTTGTGTTTCCCTTCCAGAAACATAACATAATAATATTTTGTGGGTGAAATATTTATGGGTTATGGAGCAAGCCGATGCACCAGATGAAATAATGTGGGGGGGCGTGGACCCTCCTCCTTTAGATTAAGTGACTGAATCTCTGAAGTTTGTTGCTCTAGTTTATCGTGGTATTTGGTTTTAGACATTAAGCATCCTGCTTGTTCCATCTTCATCTAGGTTGCCTGTTAATTACTTTGATTATGATTAGGTTGAGTTTGAAAGTATTTGCCACTGAATTTTCATATAAATCCTGAATTTTTTGTGATTGTCAGTGAGGTTTGATTCTCTTGCTATGGAAAGTTGCTGGCCTGCAAACAATCTACCCAGAACTCCCAGGGCAATTCTGTTCTCATTCAATATGTCATATCATATAGCCAATATGTATGACCCCAGGGCACCTCTAACTAGCAGATTTAAAGCATAAAACAGGCTATCAAGAGGCGACTGAGAGATTCGTGTTTAAGAGATATTTATGGGTTAGATTTGTGGGTTGATTTAGTGGACTATATATATCCTTAATGTGCAAACTGAATTACTTGGGAATCGAGCATACACCCATGAAGTAAGAGCACCTTAAAGCACTGTTGTCCATTGCACAGTTCCAATAATGTTTCGATGGTAATAGCACTTCCACAGTTTCAATAGCACTTCCACAGTTTCAGATTGTTTAGAATTCCTACTGAAGCTGAAAAATGGTAGCGCTGAAAATCTGTAAGAAGCAGTTGTGTGTTTTGCTAACTCAGGCTTGCTTTGCATTCCCTACACTGTACAACACCATCACAAGCGAAGCTTTCAACTTCTATGCCCCCATAACCTCTGTAATTCTCTCCTCCACCACTTTGACTTGCCCCTTGTATTTCTGTATTAAGGCCTGCCTCAAATCCTACATCTTTGAACATATCTATCTCACTTATCCTTCTCCCATGCTTGGCATCCAACCCTGTACCCTCAAAGTGCTCTAAGACTTTACCTCAAATGAAGGTAAACTATATAAGTGTAAGTTGTGTTTTTGAACAGTGGAAACATGTTTTTAACATGTTCTTGAGATGTAGCGAACACTGGCAGAGCCGACTTATTACCCTGAGAAGGTGGTAGAAGGTCGTCTCTTTAAGCCACTGTATTTCAACCACTACATCTCCAACATTGGTATTGGTTAGCACTCCAAGACGCTGCCCTGAGTGAAAGGGGCTATATAAATGCAAGTTATTGTTGTAGGTGGAGAGTTTCGGGGTTTGTGTACTTCATACCAATTCTAATCATATCCTCTGGATTCCAGTTGAGCATCTAGGTTCAATAACAACAACAACTTGGATTTATATAGCGTCCTCCACGCCGGACACGTTTACCTGTTTGGATAAGTAAAAACAAATGGATAAAATAGTTCAGGTAGTTTTGGAACTTCAAGTCTAGAGTTTTCTACTAAACTGTGCACAATATAACTTAATTCTTTGAAAATCCTCTTATACATTTTGTTTTCTTAAAATAAATATGCCTTGTGGATGTCGGGCAATATTATCACCTCAAACTGAGGTTTAGTGGGATCTTTTGTCAGGAGAAAAACTTACATAGGTAGAACATTTATAGGTTGTGACTGCAATCAAATTGTTTGAGTTGTCCAACATTCTCTCTACTTGACTATCCACTATGACCTGAATTTCTGGAATTATTTGGGTAGCCAGATAAAAAATGAACAATCCTAAAGTGAATCAGATGTTTAGGAAGGGAGGCGACATGTAGGATTCAATACTAAAGAATGAGCTGGGTTCCAAAGAGATTACAGTAGATTAAATCCTAACTCTTGGTTGTCCTGCTATGGCTTCACCTGGAAGCAGAATGTATCTTTGAATACAGATCATCAGTTTATTATCTCAACTAAGGACAAAGGCAAATCTGGATGAAGGCACCACTTGATGTGACCTCTACTATGTTAATCAAGGAGTAGACTGACTATGCAATGGATTATCCATCCTTTAGAACAGAGCATTGGACAAGATACAGAAAAAGGAAACAAATACTGCATTGATAGTGTAATTGGACATCTTAGTTGGAATGCGAAGATGAGGGGCAGCTTATGGCATCATTCAAAGTCCTAAGAGTACAGATCAATTCAATCATAATAATGCTTCAACATAGTCACAAATTTGAACAGCAATAGGCACGTGTTCAAACTCAGACGAAGGTGAAAAGGTGAACAGACTGTTTAGATTTAATTACCGGTCCCAGAATGTGGATTCAGCTACCCAGAGATACAGTGGATGTACATTTTGTCAGAAGATTCAAGATGGAAATACAGTAGATAGCAATTTGGTAACTCCAATAATTGTGGCGCCAGAGAAATAGTGCACTTTGTTTTACCTGAGGACTAGCCAGGTGCACTGCAATGATTTATTTTCCTCTCTGTTGCAATGTAAGGTAATTTTGATTTTTCTTTTGGGAAGAAGATTTTAATTTGAAATTGGACGTGGTACCTTTTATAAAAGAAGCATTTTGGTAAGATCTTAATTAATTTGGTAATACTGTATTCTATCAATCTTTCTGTATCAGTCAGTAATTCAACTGATAATTGCTCTAATACCCCACTTTATATTGGTGTGCTTTGAAAGTGCTACAATATTGCACAATTTATGGTTATATAAAGTGGAAGGTCACTTGAATGTTAGAACTCCAGTATCAGCCCCATTATAAGGTGCACTGAGTTAGCATGGTGCGCTTATAGAGTACAGGTACTGTGGGCCTGTGCTAACACTGGAAGAGTGGCAACACCTAGCTTCCCACACTAAAAATGGACCATCTACTTGGGTTGTTGGGTTGCCACTGGAGTTATTTTGTACATATACATGCTGTCAACAGAAAGTGTTGCCAATGTTGCATGTGTTATGTAGACATGCAGATCTATAATAATAATGATCTTTTATACTAAAGTGGAGTGACTGCATATTTGTAGGCAAACACGTTAGCCAATTTGCACACACCAATTTCCCTCAATTTTATCATGGGATTGGTGGCTTTAGTGAAGGAAGTGACCTCAACTGTGTTTCCTCTGCATCGTGCATTTGCAATTGCAATGCACAGGGTATGGACCGTTTATTCATACCATAGACCTGTATATCAGAATGCTTCAGTGTATCAGAATACACTGTATGGTTGAGAGGGTGGGTGGTTGTTCTCATAACAGCATTATGCAGGCCTCACTGTGTCCTGGCTCTTGTCCACCTTGTTCTTCTGCCAAAATTTGTGGATTAAGTTTTGCAGACTGGACGGCTGCTTCAGTAAGTGCCTGGATTTACTGTGTAGAAAATGATCTTTTCGGTTGTAGATTTGTAAAGTAGATTTGTGTGTGAATGGGTTAATTTCTAAGTCAAGTCGATCCAAACCTATACAAAACTTTTTTTGATTTCTTCAATAACAAATGAAGAACATATGTTCTGTTTGTGTTAATATGTTTGCATTGAAATAACTTAAGCAAACAGATTATCCCAGTAAATTGCACTAGACAAATAAGGATTTATTTCTGTTTTTTCAGTAGTCCAAATCAATGACGCTCAGATCAGTTCCCAGGTGATATTTGTGTTTACTGAATTTACTGAAAGAAAACATCTTGGTGCGGGTCCCCAGTTAAATGACTTGTACTGGCAACAATTAGTTTTCTGTACTAAAGTGTTGGCTAGTAGCCAGTCTCTGGTCACCATTGTCTTGGTTTTTAATTTATTTGATAAATGTATTCTTAGAAATGAATAGTGGCATCCAAATCATTTTACCTGGTGCATCATTCCAAAAACTAATGTTTCCTTAGCCAATGCATGTGGTTCGTGGTGTATGGAAGCAAATATCTGGAAATTCTAGCAATATACGCACAACCTTTGCAGGGTGAAGTGAGAATGATCAGAGAGAGGTTTGTAGAGGGGTATTTGGACATTTAAATCAAAAGCCTTTTAAAATCACAGTTGCTCACATCTTTAAAATAGATGTGAGTGAAGAAAAGGGATTAGCCCAAAACTTATATATTTTTTTATATTGGGGGAAACAAAGGGTAGGGTGGATTAGAAAGGAAAAATCTAAAATTAAAGTAATTTAAGACGAGGGAACCAAAGGGGAAAAGTTCAACATGACAAGAGTAGGTACAGAGTTTTATATAGAAATATGTCTTTGCCATGTATTTTAGTTTAGTATTGACATTTATTACAACAATAAACCTGTTTTCCGTGTTTGTTGCACTGAGCTACTTTCAGCTGCTCCTTGTCAAGACTACGGCTTGTTAACTCCAAACAGTGTTGCACAAACAGCTGGCAAAAATAGATTCTTAGAAGTTTACAGAGGAAAAGGGAAGTACAGTGGCTATTTTTCTTTCTCCCTCTGGTATGCTGGCCTCCTTTGACTTTCAATGTATAGAATGATTTTGTTTCTTTCTCCCTTTTACCTTCTAAGCTGGGCCTCCTATTGTTGCATTTCTGTTACTGAAATGCAATGCTATTTTGTTGTTTTAGTAGATGACACGCTTGATGTAATTGACCGGTTCTTTTGTAGTTTCAGTGTCAAATACTGCAAAGTATTACAACTAGAGCAAAAATGTTGCTTTTTTTGTGCTCCAGATATTTATTTCTGAATTTCGCAAATTATTCAAAATGCCACTATCCACCCCCCATTACTGGCAAAGAGGCTCTCATGGACTGGCTCCCAAAATTTAGCAGAATTCTTCATTCCAAGGCAGAATGGACAAACAAAGTGCATTGGTGACCAAAAGCAACAGGTAAAACTGCAGCTGAGAAGTCGTATGATGCTGCACACAGGTTAAGAGTGATGTTCCCAGGTTCCGCCACGTGCCCTGCTGTACCAACACCCATCATGTTGATAGTTTAATTATTTTGGAGAGTGTGTTGTTCGGAAGCACTGATGATGTTGTGTATTTGATATCTGTGGCTCGTTATCAAGTTTTGCTACTGTTAAGCCCTCTGTGGTCCCACCTCACGTGAAAGGCGCTGTATAAATGTAAGTTGTTGTTGTTGCACAACTGAGAGCTTTAGACATACTGAATTCAGAAAACAATTTTGAGGATTTTGTGTGTGGTTGTAACAAATCGTACGCAAGGTATAACAAATTGGTACGATAATTTTCAGTAAAAAAACACTTGTGGAGTATTATGGTCAATGGCTGCCAGGCCAATGCTGTCTTTAGTGAAAATAATTTAAAATCGTGACTTCCCGATATCTCCTGGGTGTTGAATGCATCCCAGCAACGTCCCACAAACTGTCATGAGGTGAATAACCTATTCATCTAAGGATTGGCCAGGACACCGGGAGAAACGTATTCTCTTGTCGAAGATGACAGTATCACTATCCAAGGCTGCAACCTCCACCTTACCTTGGCATCTTGTTTGACCCTAAACTATCCTTTCTACCCCATTTGTGGAGTCCTGTAGCTCAGTGGTTAGAGCACTCGCTTTGCAAATGAGAGACCTGAGTTCAATTCCAGGCAGAGGGCGAAACCTTGGGCAAGTTTCCTTACTCCACACAGAGCCTAATAATAATCCCTCCAAAAACCAAAAAAAAACCAATAATAAAATTGATCATTTTCAATCTACGACTGTTTGTGGGACATTGCTGTGCGCAATTGGCTGCCGCGTTCGCCCACAAATATACAGTCAATTCACTTTACAGTGTGTTCTGTGAAGCGCTTTGGGACGTCCTCCCGACGTGAAAAGCGTTATATCAAATGCAAGGATTATTATTATATCTGTGCCATGTTCCGCTCTGCCTTCCCCCACCTCCGCAACTTCACCCAGCTCTGCCACTGTCTCGCATCGCAGGCCACCGAGACCCTCGTACACAGATTCGTAATACCCAGGCTCGACTACGCAAACTTCCTGCTTGTCGGCCTTCCCAACTCCTCTCTCCATTGGCGGCAGATCATCCAGACCTCTGCAGCCCATGTCCTCTCCCGCACAAGGCTTCGCAACCCCATCATCCTCACCCGACTCCACTAGTTTCCCATCATACAGAGGATACAGTTCAAGATCCCAGTCCACGTCTTCAAAGCACCCCATGGTCTTGCTCCCCCTTACCTCTGCAACCTTCTAACCCCTTACCAACCTACCTGCTCCCTCCACTCAGTGGGCTCTGGTCTGCTCCATGTCCCCCCCCACCCTCACCCGCCCCTCCATTGGCAGGCAGGACTTGTCCCACTCTACCCCCACCCTCTGGAACTCCATTCTGCAGTCCCTCCACCTCTCCCCCTCCCTTGCCTCCTTCAAGACCCATCTCAAAACCCTTCTCTTCGACCGTGCCTTCGGTCACCCACCTGCTCTCCACCCTCTCCAATCCAGACCCCCAGCTCAGGCTTGGGACGTCCTCCCGATGTGAACAGTGCTATATAAATGTAATTTTGTTCTTGATGGTACCCCCAGTACTACATTGGAGTGTTAGCCTAGACAAGGGTGGTCCAACTGGCAGCCCAACGACTGTATCCAGGATGATTTAGTCGGGCCTGCAAAACATTTCCCAACTTTGGGCCTCCCTTCCCTGCGAACCATCCTCTCATGGCAGCGGCAGGAACTGGCGGTTAGGAGAACACGGTTGGTAAATAGATCCATTTGCCTTCCCCTTCACCTTGAGAGGGACTTTCTGGCCGACTGCAGCAACGGATGGTATTATTTCCATACCTTGCAGCTCAAAGCGCTGCAGTCTGTCAGGAAGCCTCTCTCGAGCTGAACTGAAGACAAACCATGCTGTCCCAACTACTGGCTCCAGCCACTGACAGGTAGTGAACCACCCGAGTGGCTGGGTGAACAGCCGTTCACACTGCCAGACAGTGAACCAAGTGGCTCTTCCCCTCCCCGCGTCCCTTGGCTCCAAACCCCAGCTCGGTTGCCCAGCCGGCAGTGTTGAGTGCTTTGAGACATCCTTCCGACGTGAAAAGAGCGCTGTAATTGTTATGTTATGTTTCTGGAAGAGGAATGCAAAAATATTGCTTAAACAGCCCGGGGACCTTTCTCTAATCCAGTATCCAGCCTTCAGCAGCAAAAAGATTGGACAACCCTGGCCCAGACTGTAAATTGAAGTTGTGTGTGATTTGAATTTGCATCCTTTTGATCCAAACTCAATCAACTGTCTCTTCTATAATTTGTTAATACTCACACACACACAAAATGGAATTCCATTAAATTGCTTGCAGCCTTCCCTTGTACTTTGACTCCACAGTGCTAAAACAGGTGCAACTTTGGTTGTGAGGCCCTGTGCAGAGTTCAGTGGAATCCATGTTGTCTTCTTTATGCCTCAGATCACTCGTCAGATTAGCTAATTGGATTGAAAACTGTGTTAAGAATGGAAAGCAGATGGATTTAATTAAATGGAGAAAGCAGGGAGGAGGGAGAGTGAAGAAGAATTGGTGCTGAGTGCTGTTCTTCAGGGATCTTGCTCTGGGTTCCTTGCTCTTCACAGTGTACATAAATGATGTGAAAAGCACTCAGCGAGTAAAAGAAAATCTGATTTTTCATTCCTGAGCAATTTTAATATTTGAAGTCTTTTATTTGATCTTATGCAAACACTAGTGAAATAAATCACTGAAGCCATCCGACCTTTTTAATTGATAAATTATCAAAATGGACATTATCTAAATCAGGGAATTCCAACTCGTGGGCCACATCCGGCCCTTGGGATGATTTTTTCTGGCCAGCAATTGTGTCTGGAGGCCATGCTTGGTTCAACACGGTGGGAAAAACACTGGCACAAGACCACAGTTAGCAGCAAAACCTGTTAATTACTTTCAAACCAGTAAGAGGAGAGAAAGTGAGATTCAAAGATGCACAGAGAGATGCCACAGTCCAAGAGATGCAGAAACGCGCGTGAGCACACACACCGATACAGAGAGAGATACAGAGACGCTCGTAGACAGAGAGAGACAGACACAGACTGAGAGAGATACGACGCACACGTACCGAAAGATACAGAAACGCACACAGCTATCTTGTCGTGGCTTTATTATTGTTTTGAAATTCGTATGAATTTTTACATTACCTACTTAAAGTTTGCATTGTAACTAAAATACAGTGGAAGCCTCTTAAACCGGACACATCAGGGCCGGCTGTTTTGCCTAACAGCAGCATCCAATGCTAACCGATATTCCCTTACCTCTTCCCACCCAGTAGAGGAACAGCAGCAGCGCCGCCTCCCTCCCTCCCATTGCGTTCCCATTGGGAGAGGAAGGAGGCCAGTTAGCGGGGACTCCGAGGTGATTGACAGCCTGAAGCTGCTTGTGAATGGGTGGGCTCTCCACTCGTTCACAAGCGGCTCAAGCTGTCAATCAATCATGATTTGACTCCTTCCCGTTCCTCCGCCTTCACTGATTGACAGCCTGAAGTTGTTTGTGAATGGCTGGAGTTCGCTGTCAATCAATTGCGATTTGACTCCTCCCGTCGTCACCCCGGAGCTGCTTGTGGCAGAATGGAGCCGCTTGAGACAGAGTGAGTAGGCACAGCGTAACCAGCGTGCATTTTGGCGTGATTAACCGGCATATTTAATACAGGTAAGAATAAAATGAATCAGGGCCGGGAGTTCTGTCCAATTTACCTAGCATCCTTGGTTAACTGGTGTCTGGCTAAATCAGCTTCCACTGTACAGTGAAATTAAGTAATAGTTACATGATTTAAAACCTAGGATTTCTATATGATTCTTACAGGTTATGTTTCTGGAAGGGAAACACAAAAATATTGCTTATGCGGCCCGCAGATGTTTCAGCAGCCAAATGGATGGACCATCCTGATAAATATACAGTTAGGAAAATTGCAGAGAGAAACGTTGTCAAAACTTTAATCAGGAGACTCATTGAATTTGTGTGCAGCTCGTAGTGGAGCGTAGTATGACTATAGTCTATTAAAAGGAACTCAATGAACCGAATGGTGTTTTCTTGTTCTGTACTTTATGTGCTCACATGTTATATACTATGGTCCCTCTATCCTGGAGTTCTCTGTGTGCGTACCTTTAATAATATAATAATCCTTGCATTTAATATAGCGCCTTATCATGTCTTCGAGATGTCTCAAAGCTCTTCACAGAATATGCTGTGGAGTGAATTGACTGTATATTTTGTGTGCAAAATGCATAATGGTTTACGATATTCCCACACGGCTTGGTTTTAGTGCTGATTCTAATGCAGAAGTAATTTGACTCGAGTACCTGAATGCAATAACTCAACGCTGGCTTTGCAGATTGTTGCCAAATTTTATTCCTGAACTTCATGGAAGATGAGTGTGATTCGTTTCTGGTTGACTTTGATAATCAAGAAAACAACAGACTATTTATAATATTACTGGGATTTCTAAGTGCTTTGTAAATATGTGGGTGCTTTTCATATACACATTATTTTTCTTGTCAAGTAGTACCTCTAGATATTGTATATGACTGAGACATTCGGCTGGGACAATCCCAAACCTCTCATCCCAGATGTGTGTTATATTAGTTGATCTCAGCCAGGGCAGCAAATACCTCCTGATGGCCCTAGGTTAGAGGGTATTTAAAGTCCTTTATGTTTGTTTGAACTTTGTAGGAAAGTATATATGTGTATAGAAGAACATTTGCTGCCCAGACCTGGAATTAAATAACGGCCATGGATAGCGACGAGAAAGTTGCTGATGCCCATGGAACAGAATTGAACTTCATCAGTCACTGTGTTGTTGACCATTGTTCTTTCCAGTGCTCATATCCACTGCAGATATGATCAATGCTTTTGGTATCATTGTTAAATGTCATCTCTGCTCCTGCATTGTGGCAACAGCATACCATCTCAAAGAACATCGCACACTTTTATATCATTCCTTTGATGGAAGTATGTACCCCTCCCCACACTTCGCCCACAAAATATAGTCAATCCACTTTACAGTGTATTCTGTGAAGCACTTTGAAACGTCTCAACGATGTGATGAGGCACTATATCAAATGCAAGGATTATTATTTTATTCTATTATAACCTCTTTAACTGGACTTCTGGTCATCCTTGTATCCTCCCTGAGTTGGCAATGGAATGCATACTCTTACTCTGGGAGGATAAATTTCATCTCACATATGTGCCGGATTATCTTACCTAATTCCAGAGAATCTGGAAACCTTTCTGCTGCTTATCAAACTAGGACCACCCTACTCTTACGGGTTTGACTTGAAGCGTTAACAGGAGCTGAGTGGAAAGAATCCTTGCCTCCAATGAACGGTCTGTCTCTTACAAGTCTGCTGATGAGTCAGGCAGACTCGGGAGTTATCATTACAGTGGGCCTACCTGGTTCAGAAACAGTTAAGCCCATCACTGAGGATTGACTCAATATCGCCATTCTGTTAACTAGTGCATCACATCAGAGTCTAGTTGGCACCAGGAGCCCTAATGGACCTCTTCCCTACCCCCAGTGAAATACGTTCGGTTAGTCCTAACCTGGTTCTCAGCGAGCATTAATCCCAACAACAAACTGACCACAGTTTACACTGCGTTGGCAGTCTTTCTGAGAGTTTGCATGCAGGATGTGAAATGAATCAAATGTGTAGTCATCTGTGATTGAGGTATCAATGCTGTTTGGCAGTGTTCAACTGTGTTAATGAAAAAAACATTTCTTTCTCCCCTCCTCAAATGAACTATTTGAATATATTTTGAATGTTCTTGATCAATGAAATCTATTCAATTTCAAATTAAATCTCCTTTGAAGAATTAGTCGTTAAGAGTTTTAAAGGACACCATAATTAAAGCAGTTCATTTTCTCATTCCCACTGTTGTTTCTATAGTAAATGTTAGATGTATAGAGTGGCTGTTGGTTGGTTGGTCTCACAGTGTTAATGTACAGTGAATGACGTATAAGATTTATGGTGAATGATTTATTAGATCTATCTTTTAGATGGAAATTCTTGCCTCTGTGCATACAAAATGTTCACCAGCTCTTTGTAACTACTATATTGCAGAGTATTACTGTGTGCCATTTTATGAAAGGCTTCCATGCTTGATCCATTAAAGAGATGTGAACCTTTTCTAGGATGCACAGGTTAAATTTGCACTGGTTGTATTAAAATCTTTAAATTCTCTCTTAAAAAGCACCTCTTTCCCTCTCTGACTGAGTAGATTCTAGCTGCTGATCATTTGTTGCCGTGGGGGGGTATGACACATCGACATGTTCTGTAAATCTCACTTGAGCATTTGTGTGTAGTGTATTTACATGAGTAGTTGCCTTTCATAATTGGTTGGGAGGAATGTTTGGATTCTAAATTGCACATAACATTAACCATATTCACATCTGTGGTTCTAACCTACAAAGTAAACTGGCTTATAATTCTATTTTCCTAATAAAACCCTAAATGTCATCCTGTGTGCTGTAAACATTCTAGGATTTGGATGAATCATCTTTGTCTTTTTTTCCCTCCCTTGAAAGTGTCTTTAATACCGCACCCAAGTGATAATTTTTCATGTGCGAGCAGAGAGTGAATATTGGAAGACTTTTGGACAATAGGGCAGAATCACAGATAATAATAATAATATGAGCATGACCTGTCTCTCGTGTTCAAATCCATTCATTCCCTGGAACCTCCCTACCTCTCTGAACTCCCCAATCCACCACTTGGCGCCTCCACTGACTGGCACCGACCTCCTACTTGTCCCTTGCACCCTCCGCTCCACCATTGGAGGTCGCGCTTTCATTCACTACGCCACGAAACCCTTTTCCACCGTGTTTATGACCACCCCCCTCCCCCGGCTCGGAGTCAGGCTCCGCCACTGTTAAGCACTCTGAGACACTACCCCCCGTGGCAGGCGCTATATAAGTGCGAATTGTTGTTGTTGTTGTACCACAAGGGTGTATTTTGGAGGGGCCAATAGATAGCGATCGGGTGACTTTTTTTCCCAGCCCTTGGATTGCAATACCAACCATGATCAGCTAATTTTGCACAGAGTGAGTCATACCTGGGACGTAGTTTGTCTGAATAATGCTATTTAACAATAGACAGTGGCTTTATACTCAAATGTTGAAGTTAAAGAAGTCGAATATGCAGCAGTAATCCACTGGGTGAATTTTTTGTTTTTAACATTAGGTTTGTACCTTTCTTTGACCCACTGAAGCACCATAAACTTTGGTTGGATACTACAATAGAATTTTGATCATTCACACTAGTTATCTGCCATAATCTGAACATTGGATAATCTGTTAAAATCCAAGTGTCTTTCAAGCAGTAGAGATTCCAATATTAACCATTTTCAATTAAAACAAAATAAAATTACTCTTTTACATCTTAATAATTGAGTTCTGAAATGACTGAATTATTTAGCCTTAGCATCACAATAAGTCT
The DNA here is from genome assembly GCF_018977255.1 of Callorhinchus milii. NCBI lineage: Eukaryota > Metazoa > Chordata > Chondrichthyes > Chimaeriformes > Callorhinchidae > Callorhinchus > Callorhinchus milii. The sequence continues at coordinate 50,316,149 of NW_024704744.1, forward strand.
TTGACCATCATGGAATACAATCTGTATGTAAGAAAATGTGATCTCATCAACTTTAATGTATAATTTGTGTAGCTGGTTCAAAAGGTTGTGGTTCAGGTTCTGCATTGGGAAGTGTGGACCCTGAATCAAGGCTGACACCAGATGCAGTGTTGAGGGATCACTGCACTGGAGGAGCAGAATAGAGTGGATTAGGAGGGTTTGGAGCTCGTGGAGTATGAGCACTGACTAGTACTAGTTGGGCCTCTTTCGGTGTTGGTACAGTCTGTGTAATTCTATATTTGTGTTTTATTGAAAAATGTGCATTGATTCATGCATACTACAACATTTTGCCTCTGATCACTGTATTTTCATGACTTGTATCTCATGACTGGTGGTGATCGCCTTCTGCTGCTAAAAGTGGTCAAACTCTATTGCGCGCAGCATTGTCATCCCATTCTTAATAGAGTTTAGACACCAACTGAACCAGATCTAGACCAGGATTGGATTTTGAAAGTGAATTTTAAGTAAATGTCTGCTCCAGTAGACTGTTTGAGCAGTGAAAAAAACTTCTACGCTTTGCTGGTCCTTGGGACTTCCCTCTGACGTGAAAGCGCTATATAAATAATTTGTTGTTATAACAGTGATGTGCAACGTGCAAATATGCTCCTTTTACCCACCCAAATATTTTGAACATGCCCACTAAAATGCTGACAAATTGTAGAAAAACTAGCCTGACTAATGTGTAAGATATTCAGTCATTTATGTGCATGAAGTTATTGGAATTGTTATCTTGTTGGAGATTTGCATGAAGATTTCATGAAGATTTCCATTTGATGCAATGAATGGCATTGACCAGACTCAATTATAAAACCAAAGTGAAATATATACGGGCTGTGAACAATAAGGGGTTGTTTTTGAATCCTTCAATGTGTTTTTCGTTGAATTGTTTGTCTCTGGTAGGCAAGTGACCTGTTCCAAGCCTTTGCCAATGTTGTTCTTGACACTGCTGCTGTGTGGCTAGCAACAGTGGCACAGTGCCTGAGGTATAAGCCTTAAATGTTGGAAGGTCATGAAGGCAACTTGTCAAGCAGTTATGAGATGAATAGGTAAGCTGTTTGCACAGTTATCAAATTGAAAGGCTAAACTTTACAAATGTCTCCAACTTGGATACAGTGTCTGATTTATGCAGCCTGTTGGTTTAGATGAGTTGGCATAATCCCCGTCACTTTTTATGCAAACTTTGACAGAAAACTAGAGTATAAATTTATACAACTTGTCTGGTTGCTGCTAAGCAAAGTAGCCTTATATCCAGTTTATAATGTGCTTTTCACAAAGGAATAAGATGGTGTCCTGCTACTGAGATTACCTGGAGGTTATGGTTTATAATCCTAGGATCTAATTATTTGACATGCTGCAGTCTAAATGCACGTGGTGCAAATAGGCTTGTGTGCTTAAAGGATTGTTATTATTAATGAGGCAGCTGATTAACAACATTAAAAAATAAACTCAGCAGTCCATGGTGAATGTGAGAAGTATAAATCAGACCTTACAACTGGAAGTGATCTCAGTTCACTCATAAGTATATGAAAAGAACATTCAAAGAACAGTGTCTCTTAATATTTTTAAGAGAAACTAGATTTGAAGAATAAGGAAATCCATATCAAAGGAAAGTAATCTTAACTTCATGAATGTACAGTATTGTTTAAAAGTTCCCTTTTAAATTTGTAACTGATCGTTCGTTCATTCCTAATGGAGCAATTCCCGGTGGGGTGAAACCTTGGGCAAGTTTCCTTACTCCACACGCCTGATAATAATCCCTCAAGAAAGAAAAAAAAATTGGTCACTTCAATCCACGACTGTTTGTGGGACGCTGCTGTGCGCTATTGGCTGCTGCGTTTTGCCCACAAATATACTGTCAATTCACTTTACAGTCTATTCCAACTTTTGGAATTCCATCCCCCAATCACTCCGCCTCGCCCCCTCCTTAGCCTCCTTCAAGTCCCACCTCAAAACCCTCCTCTTCGTCTGAAATGCTGTACACTGTCCAGTGCCTTGAAAGGTGCTATACAAATGTAAATTCTGTGAAGCGCTTTGAGACGTTTAGAAGACATGAATACCGCTATATCAAATGCAAGGATTATTATTATTGAGTATTGCATGATAATGAATTTGGAAATTGTCTAGTGCAGTCACTCATATTCCTCTTAAGATTAGACTCAGTGCTAACAAGATGGTCAGACGTACCATGGTGTCTGGTTGAAGATGCTTAGGAAGATACAGCGTGCACACATTGGAAATGGCCAAGATGGGAGATCATGAATATTGCTCCACTTGGAAATATTGTATACTTCTTTCCTCTTTGAATGTGCCTTCAGTCATCCTCCCACTTCCACCCCCTTTCCCTCCACTCCTTTCGACTCCAACCCCTAGCTCAGGTGCAAACCCTTGACTGTTCAGTGCCTTGGGACATCCTCCTGAAGTGAAAGGCGCTATATACATGCAATTTGTTGTTGTATACAGCATGTCTACTTCGCAGACTGGTGGTTTTGGCACATCGTTTCCAATTCTACTTCCAATATACTAATTAAACAAATGTTACTGTAAACTATTTTAGCATATGTGACCTTGCATGTTCTTTATAATTTTAATAGTAACACACATGTTGGTCTACAAAAAATCAGCGAAGGATGAAGAATAGAGTTAGTGGAAGTGAGTTCTTTATCAGCATAACCATATTTAGCAAAACCCAATTTAACCTATTCCTTTAATTTTCTTGTTTCCTACAGGTTGTTGGGAGAGGAGCTTTTGGAGTTGTATGTAAAGCAAAATGGCGTGAAAAAGACGTAGCTATAAAGCAAATTGAAAGTGAATCGGAGAGAAAAGCGTTCATCGTAGAGGTAATCTCATTAACATGATCATCCTATTTGTCATCCTAGATTCGGGAAAGTAATTTTTCAATTTTTAACTAAGATTACCTGTGAGATTCTGATTGAGGTTTAACATTTAATTTGTGTTTCTGGATAAATTGTTTAGGCACAACTGAGAAAGTATCACTAGAATAGGCTGAATAATCTGACTGTCTTGATTGCTTACAAAGAGTTGCTGTCTGTGGAAGAATGCAAGTTCACAGCTGTTTTTCCACCTGGCATTTTGCTGGTCTTCACCATTACTGACAGGCAGAGGATAAGACTTCCAACAGGGAGATGAATTGTCAAGCAAGTCAACTTTGGCCCCTCTCCCATATGTCCCGCTGGCCAGATTTAGAGCACCGTTGACCAAGTACTTCAGATTATGTCAGACATGCTGTCAGAATGATTGCCAGTTGTATGATGATATATGATTGCACTTCTTCGTGGAAAGAGTCGTCTTTTTCAGCACCTGTAAATGTCAGACAACAGAACATTCAAACTATAGTGCTTGAAGTCTTATTTTCTTATGCTATATTTTTACAGATTAGTATGCCACCAATTCTTCCACTTCTGTCAGTGTATTACCCTTCTGGTTCCTGGATAGTACCCACATTGCTTGAGTGCAATCTAAAACATACAGGGGAAGCCCATTATCAATTGCCTCTTAATAGTTTCATTTTTTGGTAACCACTGGTTCACCAGGTACCCAGTGGACCCCGGTTATCAAAAATACATTGTGCTTCTGCTGCAGACCAGCCAGTTTCCTATGCTTGAAGTGTCTGAATTCCAGGTTGGTGTGTTGCCGCCAGCTCTGATTGTAAATGCGGGCAATGCTGAGTAAGTGCTACCAACCCCCATTTTGGGAAGGAAGCAATGTGGGTACTATTCAGGAACCAGGGCTCTTGTGTACAATGAGCATGAGCATCCCACAGGAAGTGATATATGTGGCACTGAATGCGCACAATATGCAGGAAGTGATATTAGTAGTGGTTTGACCAGAAATTTGCAACATAGAAGACCATTCATCCCATCTTCTAAGAGCAATCCTTTCAGTCCCATTCTCTCCAGTTCACCATACGCCCCTTTAAATGGCCTGAAATATTGGACCTGTAGTATGATTTATGTTTTTAAAATACTGTTCACTAATTTGTGATTTTTTTTCTTGATGCACTGCAGCCATGAATATTTTATTTTTTGATTATTTTTCCTACTTTTAAGAACAAAAATATTACAGCCATACAAAAAAATCCTGCTTTGCCACCACGAAAAACTGTTTTGCAGCACAGAAAGATTTTGTTCATTCCTACCATGATTGCCATGTAAACTGCGTTTTTGTTGACTAGAATTTGCACTTGTGAAGCATTTCTCACTTTGGGAGAATATCTCAAAGCACTTTACAAAGACAGAGTGAGAACCTGAGCTGGAAGAGACATATATTTGGAGAGGGGGAAGAATTTATGCTTAAACGGTGAGATACGTTAGGATAATTGGCTGCCATGTTCACCAACAAAATATACAGTCACTCTACTTTACAGTATGCCCTGTGAAGTCCTTTGAGACTTCCTCCCTATGTGAAAGGGACTATATCAAATGTGTTATTATTTAAGCTAATAATTGCAGTTCTATTTATAAATGGAGGTTACATTTCATTCTAATGAAGCAATACCTTCATTAGAATGAGTCCTGTAGCTCAGTGGTTAGAGCACTCGCTTTGCAAGTGAGGGACCTGAGTTCAATTCCAGGCAGGTCAGGGCGAAACCTTGGGCAAGTTTCCTTACTCCACACAGAGCCTAATAATAATCCCTCCAAAACCAAAAAAAAATAAATTGGTCATTTTCAATCTACGTCTGTTTGTGGGACATTGCTGTGCGCAATTGGCTGCCGCGTTCACCCACAAACATACAGTCAATTCACTTTACAGTGTGTTCTGTGAAGCGCTTTGGGACGTCCTCCTGACGTGAAAAGCGCTATATCAAATGCAAGGATTATTATTATTATTACCTAAATATTATGATTTGTACAGATAGGAAACGTATGTAGCGGTGAATTTTATTAACATTATTACTAATGTTATTATAGGATCATTCATGCAAGGGCTTCTAGGTGATAGATGAAGCGATTGAAGTTATGTTGCAAACTCATGACTAATATAAAATCCATGTTTGAATTCACATTTGAGCAGAGATGTTTACAAAAGCAGCCATATGTTTATGGCGTGCAGTAGATCCATAGCTTTGTCAATTGCATGGTAGAGTTGAAACACTGATAATGTATGTTTTTGCCTTGACCTTTGAAACTGTTCACTTTTTTTTATATCTTGCAGCTTCGACAGTTGTCACGAGTGACGCATCCCAATATTGTGAAGCTTTATGGAGCCTGTCTAAATCCTGTATGTTATTTTAGTTCTTCCTACTCTTTAAAAGTGTGAACCCAATCATACTCTTGTCTTGTTTGATTATAATTGTGTCGCTAACCAACGTTTCTAATGTCTATCCTTCTGAGACACAGTCTAACACACTAACAGGTACAAAAGATGACCTGCCATAGTGGATAGTGTAGCTATCCTTTAATGGATGTGATGTGATTGTTGACTTGTCCATGTGTTGTTTTATAACTGAATCATTGAAAATGCACATTTGAAATAATTTTCATAAATTGGGATGTCGTCTCAATAAAATGTCCATTTTCCTGGAAATCTGTCATATCTTTTTAATTTGATTGTTGTTCTTGTATTGGGGAGCTTTGGAAATCTGTCTTGTTTTATAAGTTAGAAAATTATTTGGAAATTTAATTTTACATGTCTCCTGTTTTAAAAATGAAACTATCTCCATTTTGAGGCTAGCCTAATGGGCCAAAATGGTTCAGAATGTGTGAAGCCAGATCCCTGCGCTGAGCATCATGTAACTTGCTCCCAAATGTGGGCTCCTCCTTCCCTTTCCCTCTCCCATTTTTTCTTTTAATATAGTCCACTAAATCCATTCATGGTTCAGTTCTTAGCACTAAGTTGGTAGCACTCTCGCCTTTGAGTTAAAAAGTTGTGGGTTCAGGCCCCATGTCGGGATTTTGACTTCACAGTGCAAGATGACACTCCATTGCAGTACTGGAGGTGTTGGGGGTGCCATAATTGTTGGGGGTGCCATAATTCAGATAAGACATTAAACTGTCTGCCTGTTCAGGTGGACATTAAAGATCCCATGGCACTATTTGAAAAGAGAAGGGAGTTTCTCCTGATGTCCTGGCCAACAATTCCCCAGCTAAAATTGGTCTTTCACTTCATGGCAGATCGTGGGACACTGCTGTACACAAATTGGCTGATGCATTGCCTACAAATCACACTCCACAGTAAAATCCTGTGAAACGCTTTGAGACATCTTGACAGCGTCATAAAGCCCTATATCAAATGCAAGGGTTATTATTTTAAATTATGGTTGTATTGGCAAACAATTATTTTATTACTAGATATGCAATGAGTGGGCTGCCTGTTCTGCATAGTGCAATAATTGGTTGTTATTTTAACATTTGTGTTGAATTCTGTAAGTCAGAATGAACAAGTATCTATGCCTTTATTTTACATTTAATCTGAGTTGAGCCCTCAACATCTTAATCTTATTGGTGGATTATTTCCTTTCCTAAAACATCTTGAAATGAGCATAAAAAAACCTTCAGTTTTTTTGAGTGGTTAATTTGTGCTGAATCCAAAGGTTTATAGGCACAGAACCCACCTGTGGAAGCATCACTAAATTAGTAGTCTTATTTTAGATTTTTTTTAAAAACTAAACCTTGTTCTACTTTTGCTAACTTTCTTTGAATATATAATAATCTTTACAGGATTTGTATATATGTTGTACTCCTACTTTGGGCTCAAACATTTCTGGACTGGCTTTCATGTGATTAGAATGGGTTCTCTATTTATATTTGGTGCTCAAAATGATGAGGGTTTTTAATTTAAGATTAATAGGGTGAAACTATCTGTGGGCTCTGTGTGCCTGAGACAAATGATTGATGTGGGTGTAAATTTGTCAGATATCCAACTGACTTCAAATTCAGTGATCCATTGGAATTGAATATTGCTAATTGTTTGGGGCATGTGGTACTCCTTTCCAGGTTTGCCTAGTTATGGAATATGCGGAAGGAGGCTCCCTGTATAATGGTAAGTCAGAATCTTAACTGAGATCACACTGGTGACTCGTTTACGTCTTGCATGTAAGACTTACTTTGACTTTAAATGTAAAATATTAGTGTGTAAACTAAATGTGTCTAACTTGAACAGGTTTTTTGTTGTAAGGCAGTTTATAATAGATATTTGTGGCATTATGGCACATGGAAACTTGTGCCATTGCGATCTTTGAAGTTTGTTGAGAATAATGAAGCTGAGAAAATTGTTGGTAATTGTTGATTGTTTTGGAAAGGTTTTAAGTCATTGTTGCTGCTGGAAATACAATAAAGCTGAATTATTTGCTTCAATGCTCTAGGACATAAACAATTTTATAAAACAACATGAGATTGAATTCTTAAAGTATGTTTTCCTGATAACTTCTAAATTCACACCTCAAACTTACTGCAATTCCTTATGTTAATATTATTAACTTTCTAGTTCGCTAGTTAGTAAATTTTACAATCAGTTTAGCTCAGTTGGTAGCCTTCTCTTCTCCAGGTCAGAGGTTATGGGTTTGAGTCTGCACTCGTAATCTAGACTTTCAAGACAGTACCGAGGGAACGCTGCCTTGTTGGAAACATTCTTTGAAAAGGATGTTAAATCACTGCTCATCTAGCTTTTTTATTGTAGTTTAGAGGCTCAAAATATATCAAACTAAAGCCATTTTGTGCCTAGTCTGCACTTGTATTACCTCTGTGCAATGTCAGATTGGATAAGTAGCTCACAATAATATCAGAGGCCGGGAAATGCAGCTGAATATCAATCAACTGCTTGCCTCCTTTTACCTGGATCCAGTACTGTTATTTAGGTAGTGGTAATCACAAAAGAAAATTTCTATTTGCCTATACCAGAGATTCTTTGCCGTCATGTTACTTACACAATGTCAGACTTTCGCAAGAGCACAAAACGTCATTGGGGCATGATCACTACAACACAACATAATATGCAACAAGCAGCACTGAAATAAATGAACAAGTATAAACTGTTTTTGGAAAACTGGAAACTTCTTCAAAATAGTATCGAGGGAATTGTGACATTTTCTTAATTCATCAGACAGGGCAGATAGGACCCTAATTTAGCTTCTCAGATGAAGGTCAAGTCAGATTGGTAAACGATTAAATTGAAGATTATCAAAGTGATCCTCTTGTTGGCTGTGGGGATTATAAACAGTTCTATAACTCTTGAGACAATTGTTCACTGCTATAGGTTTCAATTATAGTCAATATTTCTATATTCAAGAGTTGATTTAACATAGATTTGAAAATAACATATTGGTAAATCTTTCTTTATGGCTGTATCTATCCCTCTTTACATGGCTTTATGATTTCTCATTAATTTACAGTTCTACATGGAGCTGAACCCCTACCATATTACACTGCTGCCCATGCAATGAGTTGGTGTTTACAGTGTGCACAGGGAGTAGCATATCTACACGGCATGAAACCCAAGGCTTTAATCCACAGGGACCTCAAACCACCCAAGTAAGTTCTTATTTTCTTTGACAATCAATATTTGCGGAAAATGGTGGGCTAGAGAACTTAGTTTAACCCTAACAAGAGCTTGAAGTCCATAAGTTTCTTTTAAAATATCAGGATGTTGAATACTGAAAGGTGCTTTATAAATGCAGTTTGTTGTTGTTGTTGATGCTACAAAAGAGGAATATTAAATGAAGGAAAGTAGGATTATATCAGGTTACCTTGTGGAGAAGCTATTATGCCCAGAGCTGCCATCTGTTTACTCTGGTCCTTACGTTTCCTGTTATTGTGCAGAACACTGCACAGGATAATCTAAGACCAGGAATGTAGATTGTTGATACCTCCAGTCCTCTGTTTTCCTGTAACAGCTTGCTGCTGGTGGCTGGTGGGACAGTTCTGAAGATCTGTGACTTTGGCACGGCCTGTGACATTCAAACACACATGACCAACAACAAGGGGAGTGCTGCTTGGATGGCTCCTGAAGTATTTGAAGGTGAGCAGTAAAACCAAAAACCAACGTTTTGTCAGTGAAGTGTTTCAAAACACTATCTGACCCACCAACTACACAGCTGTGTGTTGTTGGGTTCTTCTGTTACTGAACTGAGTAGCATCGTAAACAAACTCTACAAGATGGTATAAACTCTCGTGGAACATTGCCATTATTTTGTTCAGTTAAATTTAATTCAGTTTCGTATGAGGTGTTTATCGTTCAAAAATCTTGGGGCAAAATGCTGCAGTTGCTGAATTTACTGACCATTGACTGATTTTAGTGAGATTTCACCATTACAATCACACAATCCTTGTATTTGATATAGCGCCTTATCACGTTTTCTAGACATCTCAAAGCACTTCACAGAGTATACTGTAAAGTGAATTGACTTTGTTTTGTGGTGCATGCAACATAGGTCATTTTACCAGCCAGTGAATTCCTTGCTTTTGGCTTGCTTTTTTTCAGGTACGGGTCATTTGAAATGGAATTTTTTACAAGCAAGTCTGACAAACCTAATCTTAATAGGACATTGTCTGATAGACTTTAACTGCTAATAATACAGTGACATGAGCTGAGTTAATATTGCTTGCTCCACATTGCAATTTGTCAAGCTGCAATTGGCATACTATTTGTGCACTGAAATTGATCATTTTTAAATGTTATTATCAAACTGCTTGTATGATCTCAAGATTAAAAATGTACTATATCAAGTTCCTGAGAGCTTTGACATGAGCATAGAGAAGCAAACCCAACATAATTTGCACCCACTGTGTTTCTACTGCATGAGAATGAATTGCTTTGTTCCTGAAAGCAGCTCTCAGCTCCAACACAAGACCCTGTTTATACTGCACGAGTGATGGCAATGTATATGGTATGTTGCCAAACATACCATGTAAATTCTATTAAAATTTACGTAAGGCCACATTTGTCATGCTAATATAATGGATTCTAGCCTGTCCTTTGACAGCTAATTTGGAGTGTTTAGAGTTATCATTTGGTACAGAAATTAATAATTGTTCCAGTCATCAACATTGACATCATGCATGCATTTTGTTCAATAGCTATTTTTGTTCAATTGATTTCCATTTTACCAAATGGCCACAAAATATCCTTTACCTGCGCACTTTATTTTTGGATGGTCTTGGTCTCTAGTTAAATTGTATAATGTAGAACTATGCAGAGTTCTCGAACCTTTCCTAACCACAGCATACTGTTAAATGTAGCATCTTCGTCCTGAAATGCCCTTTACAGGGCTCGACAAATTAATACATCTTCCAAGTGCCTCTTCTCTGTAGCTATTGGTTGTGTTTCTCTGACGATTCCTTATTGAATTTATGTCACAGGTAGTAATTATAGTGAAAAGTGTGACGTCTTCAGCTGGGGCATCATTCTTTGGGAAGTGATAACACGCCGAAAACCTTTTGATGAAATTGGTGGCCCTGCATTTCGTATTATGTGGGCTGTTCACAATGGTAAGTTTATGTTTGGAAAGTGAATTTATCTTTGTTATACAATCAGAGTAAAACTAACTTTTGCATTTCATTGGCTTTTTTTTTGGTAGCAGCTGAACTGATATCCTTATCTGTACTTCAGAAAAATTGAATGGCTGTCTGGAAAAGTATTGAATAGTTTCTTAATATATACATATAAAGTAATATCTTGATATATGTTCAATATAAAACGATTCATGTAATGTTAAGACAAAAGAGTGGCTTGATAGTTCCCTACAGAAGTTCCCAATTTAGGTCTGGAAGATGGAGTGAAGGAGACTCTTACACCTCCCAGTGGCCAGTTGTAGAATGGCATTGGCAAGAGCCGGGAATGATAAGTTACTGCCGCCCTCAAATTTAAAGAATTTTTTTTCAGTTAAGTTAGGGGAGGAGAGAGTGAGATCTTAATATTTAGAATAATTGATTAAAGTGATTCAATAATCGCTATCAAAAGAAAATTGGATATACACTTGAAAAGGAAAAAAATTGTGAGATCTATTTTGAAGAAAGCAGAGTCGAATTTGTGATATTTAACCAGCTTTCTTATGAAGAAATGCCTATCAGAATTTTCATCAGCCAATGGGACTACCAGTAGTTTGTGCCAGAGAAAAGTTTCCACATGCCTCTGGCATATATTTCTACTTCCCAGAAAACGTTTTTGTTTGTGCGGCTTAAATTTCTTATTTATTACTGCAAATTAAAACCTGGTATTGTTATGCAACATTATAATCCCCCAAAAAGAAACAGTACATTTTCAATAGCAGTGAAAATAATCCGTGTAGCTCCACTTTTATCCATTGAGTGGGATCTAAAATGTGATATTTTCAAGATGGAATTTCTACTTTAATTGTAACAATCCACTGTTTGGGAATTTACAATTCACTATTTTGAGATTTTAAAAAAACTGTTAAACCAACAACAACAAAAATTACATTTATAAACCAAAAGTCTGTTCAAGTTCAACATTTTTCCTGGAAACTCGGGACTGATCTTAAGATGGCACCACTATATGCACTTTAAACAAGTTTTAAAGCTTTTTTTAAAACTTAGTTTTCTACCAGGTAGTTTTGTAGAATAAGTAAACTAATTTAGGGTCTGCCGACGTACCCTCAAGAAAAGTAATAGGGAGTTTAGAATAAGGAAATATTATCTAATGTGTATCAAAGAGCAGTAAACAGTATTGTGCAGTGTGAACTTTGTGCTTTGTATGTTGATCAGTTAATTCATTTGACAAAAGTTGCAGGTGTCTGTCACTCAATCATTTCTTTTTATCCATGTATTTTAGGTACTCGGCCACCTTTGATCAAAAATCTGCCCAAACCCATTGAGAGTTTAATGACTCGCTGTTGGTCTAAGGACCCTGCACAGCGCCCCTCAATGGAGGAGATAGTAAGGATAATGATGCATTTAATGAAGGTAATTTTGAACATTTGGATTTTTTCAAAAGAATATACAGCTGGTTACAAAAATACATTTTTGAATATGCTGAATAACGTAAATGTTTATTCATTTGAAAATCTTCGGCACACTGACAATTTAGAATACTTTGTGTAAGCTTGTCATTTTTTTCCTCAAATTTTCTCTTCTTTCCTGAAGGTAGTGTATTATTGTATTGTGGCACCACTATCATCGACAGCCCCGCTTCCTTGCCCAAGTGCCATTTTTTCTTATGTAAGCCTAGACAGTAAGTATTGTCGGGCTATTCAGCAATGGGTGGGGAGGGGGGGTGGGGCATCACACCTGAGCCTGGGCTTATCACCTGATGTCCAATCGTGTGCACTTTCCACTATAGGTTAAAAGTAGAACCACTGGCTGTTTTTTTTTCTCTCTGAAGACCAGAATGCAGTAGCCAATTACACTTCAGTGGAGTCATTTTAACAAAACAATTCCATCAAATATATCACATCAGATGTCCTATAAATAATGCTCGCATTTGACATTTGGTCTTCAAAGTTAAAATACATCAAAGTGTATTACAACAACAAGATTACATTTGTATAGCGCCTTTCACATAATTTTAATTAATTACAGGTAATTACCACAAAGTGTAGTGATTGCACATTTTTAAACAACTAGTATTTATATAGCGACATTCACGCAGAGTAGCATCCAGAGTGCTTGGAAAATGCAGTAGCCAGAATTGCACCCAGCAGGGGTCCCACAAACAGCCATGAAGTGAATGATGTTTTTTTCTCTCTAAGCCGGAGCACCAGGAGAAATTCCGTTCTCTTTTTGAATAGTGTCAAAGGATTTTAATGTCTACCTGATGCAAGCCCCTAGCGCTTTATCAACATCTTAATTATGACACTTGTAAAGCTTGGGTCACAGTATTTGATTGCTGGTTAGCAGTGTTGCTAAAAAAAAAGTTAAGACAATGATGAGAATGATGTGATTGTAGCTGTCGCCATTGAGAAAGGGAAAGGTGTATTGCCTCTAGCAGACATACAGCACGTTTGATGTGATGAATGTTGATAAATTGTCACTGATACAAATTGCTATAAATTTATATTAAAAAAGTTGATACAAATGTGTGTGCCCCTGACCCCAGCTCGGGTCTGAAATGCTGTACACAGCGCCTTGGGGTGTCCTCCCGACATGAAAGGCGCGATACAAATGTAATCTTGTTGTTGTATACAATGTTTTCTGGAAGGGTACCTCCTATCCAGCCTTGTATGCCAATAAAGCTGGGATGTGTCATACTTTTATTTCAAAAGCAACTACTTCTATGAATTCGTCAAGGTAGTGAATTTGGTGCAAAAGCGTTTATTGCCTTTTTGTAAGCGATTTGTTCAGTACAAAGTTTTGAACCCCAGAAATTGTCATAATTGCTAAGGCAGATAGGGTAGCTGTTGGAACTTGTTTTGGAAAAGAAGCTGACTTCACTGAAATCAGAAGATTGTAGGTTCAAGTTCATGTCGGGACTTGAATTCTTATAGTCTAGACTAACACTCCAATGCAGTGCTGAGGTGTAAATCAAGGTCTTGTCTACCTGGAGTCCTGTAACTTAGAGGTTAGAGCACTCACCTCGCAAATGAGAGGACTTGGATTCAATTCCACACTCCTCTGTTTATCTAACAGTAAGTTGGAACACGATTGTTACCACCAACCGGCTCCTCCATCCACCCTTCCACCCCTCGCCCATTCTCTCCTCAAGCTCTGACTGAGGAGATGCTGGATTTCTTCGAGTCCAAAATCGAGGGGATCCGTTCAGCTGCCTCCTCCCTCTCAACCACTACTCCCTCCCCATCTCCCATCCACACTTTGACCCCTACCCATCCCTCCCTCCGTATTTTCAAACCTGCCTACACATCCTCTCTCATCACCACCACATCCAGCATGAAACGCACCACATTGACCCCATTCCCACCCGTCTCCTTACCTCCCAGCTCCACCCCCTCGCCCCTCTACTCTCTGACACCATCAATCTCTCCCTTTCAGCTGGCAACGATCCCAACCCCTAAAACAGCTACAATCACCACCATCCTGAAAAAACCTTCCCTGAACCCATCCCTGCTTTCTAATTACTGGCCCATCTCCAACCTCCCTTTTCTTTCGAAGGTCCTTGAAAGAGTTGTTGCTTCCCAGCTTCACTCATTCCTCTCATTCCCTTTACGAGCCCCTCCAATCGGGTTTCCGTGCTGCTCACAGCACAGAAACTGCTCTGGTCAAGGTGACAAACAACATTTTATCCATCTGTGACCAGGGCTCCCTCTGCCTCCTCGTCCTCCTCAACCTCTCTGCTGCCTTCGATATCGTGGACAACTCCATCCTCCTCCACCGCCTCTTCTCTCACCTCAACCTTCAAGGTTCTGTCCGTGAATGGTTCAGGTCCTACATTTCACACCACCTCCAATTTGTCTCCACCAACAATTTCTCTTCCAGCACTGTCTCATGTGGTGTTCCTTGGGGCTCTGTCCTCGGTCCCCTCCTCTTCAACCTCCACATGCACGCCCTTGGTGACATCATCCGCAGACATGGGGTCAACTTCCACAGGTACTCGAGTGACACCCAACTCTATCTCTCTGCCTCCACCCTCTGTTCCAGGACAACTGACATCCTGACAGACTCTGTCTGACATCAAGTCCTGGGTGAGAGCCAACTTTCTACAGCTGAATGTCAGCAAGACTGAGGCTCTCGTGATTGGCTCACTTCAGCACCTCAGGCACTGGCAGCATCAGCATTCACGGTTGCACACTCCACCTCACCAAGCCAGTTAAGAACCTGGCCGTCTTGTTCAACCATCAACTGCCCTTTCTCCCCCATATCTGTGCCATGACCCGCTCTGCCTTCCTCCACCTCCACAACATTGCCCGACTCTGCCACTGCCTCACCCCTCAGCCGCTGACACACCCTACCATCGACGTCCAGGCTTTCAGCCTCTCTGCCCCCGCTCTTTGAAATTCCATCCCACAATTCCTTCGCCTTCACAATCCTTTCGTCCTCTCTTGCCTCCTTCAAGGCTCGACTCAAGACCTTCCTTTTTGACAGTGCCTTCAGATGCCTTCCTAACCCCTCTGCCCTTCCTCATCCGAATCCTTCCCCCCCAAGCTCGGGTCCTGATCCCTGACTGTTCAGCACCTTGGTACGTCCTCCTGACGTGACTTGGTACGTCCTCCTGACGTGAAAGGCGCTTTACAAATGTAATTTTGTTGTTGTTAGTCGATTGGCAGATTGCTTTTGCAAGGTTATTAATCTCTTCAAAATAAAAAAAGACAATAATTTGGTCACTCAATCCAAGACTGTTTGTGGGACACTGCTGTGTGCAATTGGCTGCCTTGTTTCACCTACAAAATATACAGTCAATTCACTGCACTGTATTCTGTGAAGCACTTTGAGACTTCTCAAAGACATGAGGCACTATATCAAATGCAAGGATTATTATTATTACCTGTTCAGATGGACATTAAAGGTACTATGACACTATTCAAATAGAGAAGGGAGTTTTCTCCTAATGCCATTGCCAACAATCTGTCATATTTGCCTACAACATAATCTTGCTTTTGATATAGTGCCTTATCAATTTGTTGAGACATCTCAAAGCCCTCCACAGGATTCACTGTAAAGTGTAGTTAGTGACTGTGTTTTGTGTATCCTGTGAAGTTCTAGGAGACATCCTCCCAACATGAAAGTCGCTATATCAATAATAATAATAAATGTGTCGTGAATTAGCTGCTCTCTGGCGATGTTTACTAATTGTGTTCATTCTTGTTGTAAATAAACCACTGGTTGTTTTAGTATGTAAATCACTGGTCCGTAATCTGATGTCTGCCATTTTGAGAGTTTCTGGCAACAAAGTCATAATTGTACGTCAATTCAATAATCTACAATCAGTCCTTGGACTCACTGATCTGCAAATACAGAGTAAAAAACAGTTGTGCCAATATCATGGGGGCATGGACACAATAGTGGGGTCTGATATTGATCTGTTGGAAGATGACAGGAGTTAATATCCCAACATGGTAACAATGTTAAATCGAATGTTTGAGTATTGACTTCGTATAGACAATTATTTGGTATTTGCAACTTGATAAGTAGCGAGTTCCAAAAGTGTGATTATTATAACCATGTTAGGTTTGCTGTCATAAACTATATTGAATTTAAATAGCCCAAATCTCAAGGCGGAAAAAGTCTTTGCATGTCTTGCATATCTAATATGGTGGAGTTGTAAATGTGCCACCCAAAATGTGTCTTTATTCTTTTTGGTTAGTATTTTCCAGGAGCTGAGGAGCCACTCCAGTACCCATGCCACTACTCCGACGTGAGCCAGAGTAACTCTGCCACAAGCACAGGTATGAAGAGGTTTTAAATCTACTCATTTGAAAAGGGAAAGAAAAGATGTTTGCAAAACTGCCTAAAATGTACAAATTAATTCCATGAAAAAAACTTAATAATCGGCATCCCAAAGCATAGTCACTTACTAACCAGTGTAAATTGTTGCGCCCACAAATATACAGTCAATTCACTTTACAGTACATTGTGTGAAGTAGTTTGAGACGTCTAGAAGACATGAAAAGCGCTATATCAAATGTAAGGATTATTATTTAATATTATAAATTGCAAGGATATTTGTTACTTTTCAGGTATGTATCCCTGCACGCATCCATTAAGAGCCTTTTAGGGGAGAGAAGTAAGTCTCTCCTTGGGACTTTGGCTTGCAGGGTTATTAATAGCTGAGTGAGAAATATCCTTGTTCCCAGTTACTGTTCTGCCCCTCCCAAGTCCTGTTGAAGCCAGACTGACCTGCCTGTAATCAGCAGTGCCCTGGAGTACTATGGATCTGTTGGACTCAATAACCTCACCGTAGAGGATTGATTTGATTCCTGCATTCCATTGCCAACCACATGACTTTGGAACCAGCTCAGCTCCAAGGAGACCCTTACTTCTCTCTCACAAAAGGCTCTTAACTGATTCATGCTTGGATACATATGTGTGAGTGTCAATATTTTGTGTAAATGACCATTCTTCAATTAGGTAACAAGTGGCAACATGGATGGATGGGGTGGTCATGGCTAAACCCAATATTGTTCTCTTCTTTTCACCTTGTCAGCCCCACATAAAAGGATGCCAAGCAGATTAAAATGCCCCTAGCAAGGGCATAACCACACCTGCAATGATAATTGTATGGCAAGATGATGTTTAACGCTTGCCAAAGTAATTCAACAGAATGGTCATCGTTTCCTGCTATTAACCGTCCTGGAGATCAAGTCAACATGACAAATGCAAACATGCACTTACCTCTACCCACTTTCTTTCTTCCAACTTAAACTGCACTTTACACTGTGGGACCAACCATTTCTAAAATGAAGTACCAACATTTTAAAGATTGAATACCCTGCAGCATGAGCAATTTGGAATCTAAGAGTGCTTTATTAGCTACAACTCTGCCATACGTGAAAAATTCTGATTTTATACTCTGTTCTCTGAAATCATTTTACATTTTTATAAAATCTGTTATAAAATAAAAGATGACATGAACCAAGCTCTATTTTAGATACTGCTTTGATGTTTCTAGATACTGCACCCCCAGGTCGCCAATTTTTTTTAAAACCTTGAAAAGTCTTGGAATTATTTAGTCTGTTCTATCGCATCCTCTAAAGTTTCTTCAATTAAGGAAACAAAGTTTAACTCCCTGGACAGCTATATCAGGCTTGATTGCCAAAATCACAAACCAATATTGCTGAAGTCATGGAGCTCTTTTAGAGACCCAGCACATACACAAATGGCATCCTTCCATGTAGTAAAATTCTAATAAGGGAGTCATCACAATTGACTATTCTAACAAAAGAGAATAAGATGATCATTTGAGGTTGGAGGAATCTGCCCAAGACAGTGAATAGAATGATGCTAAAGGATTTCAATTTTTTTCCTACTGCTATTGTGTACTGCAGGCATTTAGTTATTTTGATTGTTGGAGTAACCAGATAGCCTCTAAACTACCCTAGTCTCAGGTGACCTCAGGTATGGTATTTCTTCTGGGACAAATTTACCAGTGTCAACGTGGTTGCCTTGGGATGACTCCATTCAAGTTTGTATTTTGCAAGTTCCAGGAACAGTGGAAACTATCAGTGGTCAAAACCACCTAGTCTTTCCCCTAAGCAGGTAATTGGTATTGGGGGAGGGAAGACAAATTGAGATATATACTTTTTTTAAAAAGTAAACATTAACAATTGGAGAAACCAGATCTAGTTTGGTCAGTAGCTGAACTTTCTTACCAAATAAGAATAAATAGTCCATTATCTAAGACTATTTTTCTAGTGTCTGTTGCTAAGGATTTTCTTTTGTGCATTGTGGCATGTATAGATAATTCAGTATATTTTGGTCAACTGGAAATGGAAAACATGATGTAATCCCTTCCTTCTTCATTGCTAATCCATTGGGAGACCAATATAGCATATAGATAAGTCTGTAATGGTCATCACAAATACAGGAATATAACCATCTCCAAATCACTTAATTCTGCTTGAGATTGGATGGTATCAACCAATGTACTTTAGCCCTTTTACTTAATATTTTTTTTAAATCCCAGTTCATGGCTTTAGACATGGTTTTAACTAATGAATCCATCTTAGATTGTCACAACAAAGAAACCAGCCATCAAATCTGCAGTGATGTTTTTTTTTCCATATGTGACGCCTCGTCTAAATCTTCTGCTTGCTTCTCATGCCTTTTAATATTCCTCTTTTTCAAGCGTCCATCTAATTCTCTTAAAATAATCTGGATTCTGCCTAAACATGAGTATTGGCAGAGAAGTGAGCATTTTTATCGCTCTCTGCATAAAGATTCCTACCCCCGATCTCCCTCCCTTTTAATTCCTTTTGTGATTATCTTAAGTTTGTGCCCTCTTGTCATCCTTTGCTTTATCTGGAAGCAGTTTGAATAAGTGAAGTAATGTTACTGCCTCAAAGAAAAGCATTGATGTTTAAATGCTTAGTTCAGGATTTTTGATCACCAATCTTCTCTAAGCAAATAATTCAGTTTTTTGTTTAATGTATTAAAGATAACAACTGACTTAAACACATTTCTGCCACTAGCGACTATGTCGTTGAAAGCTTTCAAGGTGTGACCCTAGCAATCAAGGTGTTCTTTTTGTTTATTAGGATCTTTCTTGGAAATAACTTCTACAAACACTAGTAACAAGAGTGATGCTAATGCCGAAGCTAGTGAACTGCATGGAAATGCTACCAATGACACAATTAAACGTTTGGAAACAAAGTTGGCCCAGCTTAAGCTCCAGCCTAAGTCGGTGAGTAGAGTCTCCATGTAAATTGGCTGTTTGTGAAATGTGTAATTAGCTTCTTGTGTTTTATTATAAAGAACAGTTGACCATTTTTGAGATGTTTCAACTTGATTAGAAGAGAAATTTGGGTAAAGAAGGCTTTTTTGGCTCATTTCATCTCATCCTTCCAGAAACCTCACACCCCTATATTCCCATTTACAGCATCAAGCTGTGTTTTTGTTTTTTTGTAAATGAGTCCAGGGGCTCTGGCCTAAACCACCCTTCCCAGGTAACCTGTTCCTGTTTAATTACTCTACGTATAAATAAATATTTCCTGGTCTCTATCTTGAAATTGACCTTTGAAACTCTAAACCTCTGTCCTCTTGGTCTGTTTTCTTGATGGGTCCAAAAGTATTCGTCTGGATTTGCTTTAATTCTGTTTAAAATCTTTTATACCTCTATAAAATCCCCTCTTAAGACATCTGTTTTCAAGACTGAATACCCCTATCTTATCTAATCGTTGCTCCTAGCTCGTTCCTTTAACATTCGGCATCATCCACAAAGCTCTCTTGTGCTACCTCCAAGGCCTGGGTAGCCCTCTTTATATAGCAACAACCAGAACTACCAATACACTACTGTACATTGAGTCCAGCTGAGGATCTGAATTAAACTGATTTGGCAAAATATTCATCATCCTGTTTGACTTGTCTATTGCTGCTGCACACTGTTTTGATCCGGTGAGTCATGAAAGACGAATCAACTAACACATCTAGATCTCTTTCAACTACTTTGGCAAGTTCTTTCCAGATCAGGGAGGACATGTTTCCTATTCCTATTTCCTATATTGCATTCCTCTCTATTGATCTCCATGTTCCAGTCATCAGCCTAATGTGTGTGCCCTATTAAGTTCTTTTTGGGGCCTCCTCTGATTTCACACTTCGTCTGTCCCAAACTTGGTGTCCCCTGCAAATTTAACTATCATACACAGAGCCTGCGAATGCAGGTCATTGATATGTGTACTTGTTCTCAAACCAACTCTAACTGCCAAGTGTAGCTCAGCTATACTTTATATCATGATTCCCTACTTCAGTCTGATTGGTGCACATCAGGCTTGGGCTGACTGATTAAACTACAGGTCCATTCAACAGCAGTTTATTCACAATACAGCAGACGACAGCTGCAATAACAAATCAAATATTGTTATACCAACTACCCTGTTAGGCTTAGGAGTTCTGCAATTCAGCTCAATTTAATTAAAGCATTTGTAATCAAGATTGTATTTCTCCAAGTCATGTTGTCAAGCAGAATCATCCTTCACTCAATCAAAACAACATTTATGTTCAAGATTGTAATTCTGCAGGTTAACGCAACACTAGCAAATAAGCATAAGTATATTAATTTAACTAAAGCAGCAGCTTTAATAATTCACTTCTGAACACAACACCCATATAGAATCATAGAATATTACAGCACAGAAGGAGACCAGTTGGCCCATCATACCTGTGCCGGCTGTTTGGAAGAGCTACCTATCAGTCTTTCTACCCCTGCTCTTTCCCCATATTCTTGCAAATCTTTCCTTTTCAAGTAGCTACCTAATTCCGTTTTGAAAGTTGTTATTGATTCTGTTTCCACCACCTTTTCAGTCAGTGCATTCCAGATCGTAACAACTCTGTGTGTGTAATTTTTTAAAAAAAGTTCTCCCCCCTCTGGTTCTTTTGCCAATTATCTTAGATCTATGTGCCCTGGTTACTGACCCATCTGCCAGTAGAAGCAGTTTCTCCCTATCTACTCTTATCAAAACCCTTCATAATTTTGAACGCATATTAAATCTCCCCTTAACCTTCTCTGCTTTAGGGAGAATAATCCCGGTTTATCTGGTCTCTCCACATAACTAAAGTCCCTCATCCCTGGTACCATTCTGGTAAATCTCCACTGCACACCCTCTCCAAGGCCTTGATATCCTTCCTAAAGCATGGTGGCCAGAAATGGACACAATACTCCAGCAGAGGCCTAACCAGTGACTTATAAAAGTTTAACAGAACTTCCTTACTTTTCTACTCTATGCCTCTATTTATAAAGCCAAGGATCCCATATGGGTTTTTAACAACTCTTATCAACCTGTGTCCGTGAACCCCCAGGTCTCTGCTCTTGTATCCCCTTTAAAACTGCAGCATTTATTGTATATTGCCTCTCCTTTAAGCCAAATTTGAATCCATATCTTGCATCAGTTTGTGATGCAAATCAAGGATATAGTCTCCCTCAGTGATTTTTCCCCCCTTTCTTGCATCTTGATAAGAATACATCCAGAAAACAACTGTTTTTCCTTTCCTCTCCAAATATTACATTTGCTGTCATAATATGCCATTTCAATAAATACAAATTTTCTTTCATGTAAAAATAATGTTGTATTGCTTGTCGAGGGAAAAATACATGAGTTTGGGGAATTAAAATCTTTTTTCCATTTTCTGCACCATTGTCAGAATCTTGCACAGCCAGATGCAAAGTAAAATCACTCTCTACTGTCCCAATATTGTGTTTTAACCTCAGTTTCAAAAGAGCAGTCCCTCCTGAACATGTATGAATTTTTCTGCTTTATGTGATGGTACTGATGCTCTCCTCACTGTCTGATCGCTCTGTGGGTCTCCTCACTATCTGTGCCAGGCTCTTCACTATGTGTGATGCTACTGCTGCCCTACAACTCACACTGTGAGTCGACTACTGGAGAATCTGCTAGTACTATTGAATCTGATTGGACTGATAATCGCTGTAATGACTATTGCAAGCTTCTTTGAAAGAAACTTTCCTTTTGCATATAGCTATAATTTATTGTTCTAATAGGGTGACACACGACTGAACTTGCCATTGTCTCGAGGGAGCAGTGTGGAAAGTCTGTCTGGAGGACGTACCCAGTCTGCTGCCTCTACTCTGGAGGGAAAGAGACTGAGTGCAGATCTCAGCAATTTGTCAGAGTTGGAGACCAGGATCATGAATGCTTCCACAGGTAAAATCCAGAACAAAGGGTTTAGATAATGCATAAAAAGTGCTATTCAGTGAAAATTAATTTGAGTGGATTAAATATCATCACTTAAGATACAGCCAACATTTGCTGTTTTAAAATAAATTTAATTTATAGTTTCTGAAAGTAGCTCTCCTTTCTCCACCTGCCCACTCCAGCTATTGGCATAAAAAACATTTGTGTTGTTTGATTTATTGTACACTGATTGCACATATTAATCTTCTGGTATTCCAAGTATGCACTAACTTTATGATTACTGAATGTTCAAAGTAAACCAAAAGGAAGACTTAAAATTCAAACAACTGGGAGACCACAACTGAATGAAGTAGCTGATGGTAATCGAAACATAAATTACTTTACAGGAGATGGCACAAAATGGATTTCAGCAAGCTTATAGAGAAATTTGTGGTTGTGTTTTTATTTTTTATTTTAGAAATATTTGTCATGCAACTTGTTTCAACAGATAAAATCCATTCCACAGCCATTCATAACTTGTGTAAATAGTTTCTTTGTCAAATTCAGCTTTGTGGGCCTTTGTGTGTGCTTACGTTTGAGGCATGCAGTAGTTTTCAGTATTTGCGAAGGAGTTTTGGTTTAAAAATGCAGTTGTTTAATCGTCTATGCTTTAATTGTGCTGTCTTGTATGATGAGGCTGGGTGAATTGTAACATGTATGGCCTTTGCATGGAGCCTTATGTTGTGCATGAACTGGTCCAATGTAAAATGTTTGTTTCTGTAAAGAGAACTGTGTTGCTCTAATTTGTAATGCGCTTTGTTACCTGTTTAGCTGTTTGTTGCATGCGTACCTGTGTGTGTGTATTTTGCAGCCCGTCCAAAGCCAAAACGAGGCCATCGTAAAACTGCTTCATTTGGTACCATACTGGATGTTCCTCAGATCATCATATCAGGTACCAGTTCTAACTACTGGGCTGGCTGGTTAACTGCTGGGGAATAAGGTCCTTTTAATGCTTGTTGTTCCAGAAATCAATATGAAGTGAAATTACAGCTAATACAATAGGCTACTTTATCCTCTGGAACTCCATCTCACAGTCCCTTTGTCTTGCTTCCTCCCTTGCCTCCTTCAAAGCACGTCTCAAGACCCTGTCTTCAGTCGCGCTTTCAGCCACCCTCCTACCTCTGCCCTCCACACACACCCCCACTCCCCCTATCTCCCCGATCACAACCCCCTGCTGTCCAGTGCCTTGGAACGTCCTCCCGATGTGAAAAGCGCTATTAAATATTATTTGTTGTTGTTGATAGCTGTATCACACATGTAATTCATAATAGAGTTGCAATTTTGTATTATGAATTGCATGAGCAGTATTGCACATCAGCCACACAAACAAATTGAACGGTATCTTCATTCCTTTTGGAGAATAAAGATCAAAGCTCATTCCAGTGGCAGAGATTTGTGGCTAATATAATGCTACTACATCACAATTACTGATCATTTCCCTTAATATTGTGCACGATTTAATCTACAGCAATTAAAACAAGACAAAAGAATTTATCAAAATATATGGGTCAGAAGGTAGTTATATTTTATAACCCAAGTTAATCAATACCAATAATTTTCATTGAATGCCAGAATAAATTAGATTTCTCTGCTTTTTTTTAAGCATAGCCTGGGCACTCCTAGGTCTTTAGGAATAATTGAATGGGCATATAATTAATATCTTAGATACAACAAAGAAATGGTCAGGAATTTGCTAACTGCTTATATTTATTCATGAGCATGTATTCTGTTTATTCATAAAGTGTAGGGTATTCAATGTTAGGAATTTTAGGTTTAAATTGAAAGTCCCTGAGAGAAGATTTTCAGTGTTGGACATAAATAACTACTCTTACACATAAAGCTTCCAACTCAGGCTTATTGGTACATTTAAGATCTGACAAGCAATGAAGCAGCCAAAGTGCTACCTATTAATCAGTATAGGACAATATTTATTTTAAGTCATTAATTACAGAATGAATATGAGCTTCACAAGATCAATTGTGCAAGTACTGTTCTCAATATTGATTTGAGTGAAATAATTACCTGTAAAATGCTACAGTAGCAGATTACTCTGTAATCTATTGCATAAGTGGAGAGTTATTTTTTCAGAATTTGAGTGTACAGTACAGCTGTTCATTTATTGGTTGCCAGTCACAAAAAAATTTAGATACATATAATCCTCACCAAACTGATTCACTGTGGGGGTTAAAACATAATATTGCATAGATTTTTCTCAGTGAAAACCATAATTTTCATACGTTTTGGGACCAATTTCCAGAGCCTCCAGCATATGAACCCAGTCGTTAAATGCTTTCATGAAGGAAATAGAGGGGTATGGGAGAGGGAATAGGAGGAGTGGACACTCATGCGGAGTATAAACAAACTAGTTGGGCCAAATGCACAGTTTCTATGTCGTACAGTTCCATGTAATTTAACAACTCTGGGTAAGGTGAGAGAAAAATCAGCAGATTCCCACTACTGATTGCTGTCCTGACCCCTGCTGGAGCTGTCTGAGTATGGACAACAGTGGCCTTAGTTGTGAAGCAAGAAGTATTTTCCTCAGTCTTGAGCTTTGCTTTGTTTGCTAATGCCAGCTGCACTTGCTAATAGTTTCACCCCCAAATGTCTGTCCTCCACCTGCACAGCCTTTGTCCTCAGTGTTACCTGCCTTGCGATGTTTGTATGAATTGTATAAGGGTGTGTGGTTAAAAATTAATTGCTGAGCTATATTCACAAAGACGATAAGGTCAGTGTCAGTGAGTTAATTCTTCATTTATTCAGCCAAGTCTCATCTATTTGGATGCCAGTTTATATTCTGTTTTGTGTTGCACTGTACTACTAATACTAATTCATTGTTTTTCAAATAAAAGTGACAAACAAAAGTTATAAATGAAATTTGGGCTTTCAGGTTTGAAGCAATTGACATATAACACGAGCCTTGACTGGCTGGGCACATTTTTGTGAATATGGGCTCTGTTTTAGATGCGTAGCAATAGTGAAACCTTAATTTCAATGCTTGTAACTCTGATTGACTAAAGATATTTTTCAAGGAATTGACTGTGCATGCTCACACATGTATTCTGTGATTTGCTTTTAACCTCTGAAGAAATGGCAAGCCTTCAGTGATCCAGGCCTTCCATAAGAAAACATTATACTTCCAAAGCCTCTGGTTAACTGCTTTATTATCTGAATGAATGTTTCAATACATTTTCTCTCAATTTGATTGCATAAACCTGAATTGTTAATTTATGGAAGAATCCAATTTGGGGATTATTTTTGCAGAACATTTTTGGTTTCACAATAAAGGACTAAATAAATGTACAGGAACAATAGGAAATAATTTATCAGCATGAATTTGAAACTGCTTTGTAAATCATGATGTTAGTTTGTGACGTATTTTGTAATCTATGTTGACTCTTCTACCTTTAGTAACACCTTTGCTAAGAAATTGAGGACCATTGAGTATCCAGAGAGTTGTTTTTTTAAATCCTTATTTGTTTTTGAAAGATACATAATAAATGAAGGTGGGGTGAAAATGAGTTGCCTTTTTTCCTGGTTGAAAATCAAAGAGAATTTTTTTTAAAAAAAATACTTACTTACATAGTCTATTAACTAATGATATTGGTTATTTTGTTAATTTGTTTTGGTTATACTAATATCTGAATAGATTTAACAGTGCACTAAAGAAATATTTGAGAGAAAATGCTCACTATCATACCAGATGGGCAGGTGAAAGAAGTGCAGAGAACAAGAGTATTGCAAAATTTCAAGAAATCATATACCTTCACAATTCTGTCTCTATTTACGTGACTAACCACAAAAGAAACAATACAATTAGCTCTTTGGATCTGGCTATCCTTCAAAACTTTGGAAGAATTTGGAAGAATTGAAATGGCTAGCATTAGCCTGTTTTGGACAAAATGAACTTTTTGAAGTGTCACTCTGAGAAATTAAGTGTGGAAACAGGTGATACATCACATCCAAAGGACAATACCTCTGACGATATACTGTACAATGTGTTGCCCTGGACTCTTGACTATAACTTTGATGTGGTAGGCCCACAATATTATAACTCTGAGGCAAGAGCGTAACCAGCTGAGCCAAGCTGATATCCTCTGGAAAAGATCACAAGACCAAGCGAGAATGTCAATTTCTTTAGACTATGACCCTGGTTGTATGCCTTGTAGGTTGACAGCTGGAGCTTTTTATATGTTAATGTTGAATCTGTGTCAAAGCCTGAGAGAGGTTATAATCAAGAGAATGTTGACGGTACAAATTGGATAGGAATGTATTGCATAGAAAGGAGGTCCTCCCGACGTGAAAAGCGCTATATCAAATGCAAGGATTATTATTATTAACTTGCCTCCACAATGAAGCTGAAAGAAACCCGAGACTCTTAATTGAGTTGCCCATGTCCAAAAAGTGTAAGACAGCAATAGATAAGACTAAATGGGCCATACCATCAAATGAATTGTATTCAGATCCCCCAGAAGTCACACCTAAGCCTTAATAATGCTTTTGTCAAACTGTACCAGAAGTACTGTGTTTGATTGTAGATTCCGTGACAAAGGGAGGTTGCCCAAGCAGAGGAGAGCAATGAGGTTGTACCCCACTGTTGGATAGATAAGCTATGCAAAATAAGTAGGTAATGTTGAGCTTTCCAGCTTTGGAAAGAGACAGAGATGCATAAGATTCTTCAACCTACTTAGTCTATACCTCAGACTCACCGAACCAGTGTGTAACCTTGACATCCAGTTCAATCCTCAGGTGACATTCCCTCCTCACATTCTGTCCATGACCAAAACTGCTTTCCTTCTTCTTCGCCACTTTGCCCCTCTGTCCTTACTTCAAACCATATGCCACTAAAACGTTCATCTGTGTTTTTGTCACCTCCTATCTTGACATCTCAAACGCACTCCTCACTGGTTATTCCCAGTTCCACCATCCACAGGGTTCAGCTGAACCATGTCTCTGCTGTCCATTGCCCTTACTTGCACCAGCTATCTGTCTCCAAACGGATCAACTTCAAAATCCTATTTCTCGCATATAAACCTCTTCACACCCTAGCATCTCCCGGTCTGTCTGACCTGCTCATGCTCCACTTGTCTACCGGCCGGCCGCCTTTGTTCAGTTAACACAGACACATCTGCCCCTGCTGCACCAGCATTGGTGGCCGATTCTTCAATCATTATGGCCCCAACTTTTAGACTTACCTGTTTCTAAACCCCCACCTTGTCCCCTCTATATCTACCTTTACATTCACTGTAAAAAGAACCTGCTTGACTGCACCTATGATCACCTTTCCCTTCTCTTCATCCTTGCTCAGTATCCAATCCCACTACTCTGAAGTGCTCCAAGATGTCGTCCTGCATAAAGGTCGCTATATAAATTCAAGTTCTTATTAAACAGTGTAAAACTTGAATGAATGCTTTCAGATATGCTAAGGTTTTGGGTGAAAGCCAATTTTTGGACTAACACTACGAGGTAGTGTCGCGAACACATCACTCCCGCCCTCGCTCACCTCCACTGGCTCCCCAGAGGATCGAATTCAAGATCCTCACCTACAAGGCCATTCACACCCTTGCTCCCTCCTACCTCTCCAACCTACTATCCCCCTACTTACCTGCCCGTACCCTCCGTTCCTCTGGCTCCGGTCTGCTCCACACCCCCCGCCCTAACCGCCTTACCATCTGTGGCCGGGCTTTCAGTCTCTCAGCCCCTAGGCTCTGGAACGCAATCCCTCAGTGCCTTTGCCTTGCTTCCTCCCTTTCCTCCTTCAAGGCCGGTCTCAAGAACGTTCTCTTCAACCGTGCCTTCACCTCCCCTCTCGACTCTCTACCCCCTCCTCGCTCCTTCCCTCACCCTGACCATTTCCCCCTTGCTCGGGTCCCGACCCAACTGTCCAGCGCCTTGGGACGTCCTCCCGACATGAAAGGCGCCCTATAAATGCAATCTTGTTGTTGTTGTATACTTTTGTGCAGAGGGTATTGATCTGACATGCTACCTGGATGGGTGGTTGAGGCAAGGACATTAGACCTTTAAGATGCCATTTGATATTGTACAGAGAATGCCAAAGGGTTGGTCTTCAAGAAGAATGATGTGACATCATGCCAAGTTATGTTCATATGACCACTTGGAGAGCATGAGGTTTTCAAATTGGATTCAAGATATTACTCAATTCATCATATCATTAAATGTCACTTGATCTTACATTAACATCCCATTAACTTAGTTAACATAGTTTCTAAATATATCAGTTTGACTAATCCCTATAATCTTAGTACTCAAACATCAAAAATAAGCAGCACTTTGCTTGGATCCTTCAAAACCAACTGTATATTTCAGCATTGCCATTTTGAGTACAAGATGAAGTTACGTGAAATTCACTAGATAAATCGCCAAAATTTTGAATTCCTTTTCAATAGTTAAGCTTGATAACAGGTATGAGGTTGATGCTGACAGCCATCACTTAACTTGATCCACTGGTTTGGATTTCTAAATTTTGTCAACAAGAGATGAGAAAATATGCTCACTCTCACCTCCGAGTGAAAAGCTGTGGGGTGAAATTCCAAATTGATCTATGAGCTGGAACGCAATCCCTCTTGCATTGTGATTGATGCCATCTTTTAGATACGATGTTAAACCAAGGTCTCCTCTGCCTGTTCAGGTGGAGGATAAAGATCCATGGCACTTTTTCCAAAGGGAATGTCTCCCATTGTCCTGCCCAGTAATCCTCTGGATAAAATTGCTCATTCATTTCATGTCTGTAGGCGCAAGTTGGCTGCCATATTCACCTACATCTATTTAGTCACTACAGTAAATTCTGTGAAGAGCCTTAGACATTTTGATGATGTCATGAGGTGCTATATCAAATTTAAGGATTATTTATAATAAACAAGGAGCCTAGGAAAGAGAAGGGAAAGATGTCAACTCTGTAATCGAGTTCAAGCCTAAATTTTGCCCATATAGGTGAAAAATATTTAAATGTAACAGCATTATTGTGGTAATAGATCTTCCAAGTCGGGACCTGAGCAGGGGGAAATGGTCAGGGTGAGGGAAGGGAGGGAGCGAGGAGCGGGTAGAGAGTCGAGAGGGGAGGTGAAGGCACAGTTGAAGAGAAATATTATTCCAATCAACACATTACCCTCATCTTGTAGAAGTCTGGTATCTTAGCAAGTAAGTAGTAGTAGCAGGAAGTAAGAACCAGGTTGTTCATTGATTGGAGGGGATCACTTTGTGGGGTTAATATTCCTTTACTCAAAACATTTTTTTTAAAAAACTAATAATAATAATTTGGTCAATCTCAATCCACGACTGTTTGTGGAACACTGCTGTGCGCAATTGGCTACTGCGTTTCGCCCACAAAATTTACAGTCAAATCACTTTACAGTATATTCTAGAGACTAATCCGGGATAAAATAAATTTTCACTTAGAAAAATATGGGTTAATAAGAATTAGGAGCAGGCGTAGGCCACTCGGCCGCTCAAGCCTGCTCCACCATTCGATAAGATCATGGCTGATCTTCTGACCTAACTCTAATTACCCACCCTATCCTCATATCCCCTAATCCCTCTATTTTTTAAAAATCTATCAGTCTCAGCCTTGAAAATGTTCAAGGACTGAGCATCTACAGCCTTCTGTGGTAGTGAATTCCACTACCCTCTGAGTGAAGAAATGTTTCCTCAACTCTGTTCTAAAAGGCTGACCCTTAATTTTCAGACTGTGACCCCTGGTTATAGATTCTCCTACCAGGGGAAACAGACTCTCAGTGTCTACTTTATCCAGCCCTTTAAGAATCTTATGTTTCAATAAGATCTCCCCTAATTCTTCTGTACTCTAGAGAATATAGCCCTAGTTTATTCAGCCTATCATCATAGGTCAGTGCCCTCATCCCAGGAACTAACCGAGTGAATCTATGCTGCACCCTCTCTAGGGTAAGTATGTCCTTTTTTAAATAAGGAGACCAAAACTGCACACAGTACTCTAGGTGCGGTCTCACCAAGGCCCTCTACAGTTGCAGCAAGACTTCCCTACTCTTGTACTCAAAACCTTTTGCAATGAATGCTAATTTGTCGTTCGCCTTCTTAGTTGCTTGCTGTACCTGCAAACTTAACTTTTTGAGACTGGTGTACAAGGACACCTAAATCCCTCTGAACACTAACACTATCTAATCTCTCCCCCTCTAGAAAATAGTCTGTTTTTCTATTTTTGCTACCTAGGTGAATAACTTCACACTTCCCCACATTAAATTCCATCTGCCACCTACTCGCCCACTCCCCGAGCCTATCTATATCCCGTTGCAATCTTTTTGCATCATCCTCAGAGCTTACTCTCCCACCTAGTTTAGTGTCATCCGCGAATTTAGTTACGTTACATTCAATGTCCTCGTCTAAATTGTAAATAGCTGAGGCCCAAGTACTGATCCTTGTGGCACTCCACTGGTCACATCCTGCCAATTTGAGAATGACCCGTTTATCCCTACTCTCTGTTTTCTACCCGTTAGCCACTCTTCAATCCATGCTAATATGTTCCCATTAATCCCATGGGCCTTAACCTTGTGCAATAGCCTTTTGTGTGGCACTTTGTCAAATGCCTACTTAAAATCTAAATATACTACATGTACTGGTTCCCCCCTATCTAACCTGCTAGATACATCTTCAAAAAACTCTAAAAGACTAGTTAAGCAGGACAGCCAACACGGATTTGTTAAAGGCAAATCATGTCTAACAAACTTGAGTTTTTTTTTGATGAAGTAACGGAGAGGGTGGATGAAGGTAGTGCAGTTGATGTCTTTTATATGAATTTTCAAAATGTGTTCAATGAAGTACCACATAAGAGACTTGTAAGCAAAATTGAAGCCCATGGTATTAAAGGGACAGTGACAGCATGGATATAGAACTGGCTGGGAGACAGAAAGCAGAGAGTGAACGGTTGTTTTTCTGACTGGAGGGAAATGTGCAGTGGTGTCCCCCAGGGTTCGGTATTAGGACCACTGCTGTTTTTGATCTATATAAATGTCACCTGGACTTGGGTATAGGGAGTACAATTTCCAAGTTTGCACATGATACTAAGCTGGAAAAAGTATTAAACAGTGAGGGGGATGCAAAATGATGCATTTTGCAAGGAAGAATGAGGCGAGGCAATATAAGCTAGATGGTACAATCTTAAAGGGGGTGAAGGAACAGAGATCTAAGTAAATCTTTGAAGGTTGCAGGACAGGTAGATAAAGCTGTTTAAAAAAAACATACAGGTTACAAGGCTTTATAAATAGTGGCATAGAATATAAAAGTCAGGTAGTTATGATGAACCTTTATAAAACACTAGTTAGGCCTCAGCTAGAGTACTGTTTTCAGTTCTGGAAGGATTTAGGAAGGATGTCAAGGCATTGGAGAAGGTGCAAAGGAGATTTACCAGGATGATACCAGGAATGAGGGACTTCAGTTATCAGGAGAGGCTAGAGAAGCGAGGATTATTCTCCTTGGAGCAGAGAAGGTTAAGAGGAGGACTTAATAGAAGTTTTCAAAATGATGAGGGGATTCGATAGGGTGAACAAGGAGAAACTGTTTCCACTGGCGGATGGGTTGGTAACCCGACGGCACCTATATCACGTTGTTATATCAAATGCAAGGATTATTAGCATCTTGCTCAATCTAACCATTTTCTCAAATTCATAACTGCCTGTGGATTTATCTGTAGTGAGATAATCAAAATATCAGTTATCTCACCAAGCTTGAGCCACAAATTGTTGTCCATTGGAAAATGTGTTTATTCAGTTATTAAAATCAAACTATTATTTAAGCACCCTTAACTAATAGACCCAGTGGCTGGTTCTATGGTTCTGTCTGACCCTCCGTATGATTGTTTGGGATTAATCAATTCTATTGCGTAATGCACTTTCTATGGAAATAAAAATAAAACTTACAATAGTATCATCACATCATCAAAATGTCTCAAAGCACTTCACAGAATTGACCACAGAACGTAGAAGCAGTGGTGAATAATAAATATTATTAGGTGCAATAATTCAGCTTTGTGTCTGTGTAAATGTTATTTATATTTAGATGCAAAAAGAAATCCAGTTAAAACAATGTTGAATTACAACATTTATCTCTTCATGATCATGCCTCTTAAACTGAGATCATATTAAGTTGTGTTGAGTTCCTCAGGTAGATTCCCTTGTTCCTTCTTTACTTTTTTTAGTTGCTTCTGTATGAGGTGATATTTCTGAACAATTAAAAGAAGTATGTAGAGAAGCTATACTTTACAATAAAGAAAAGTTTCAAATAAAGATAGATAATTAATTTTTCAAAACTGTTTCCGTTTCATAACATTTGCACTTTGATAACAATAATAGCATTGGTGCTATCAAATGTTACATGTGTTCTGCTCAACAATTCTTCAGTTAGTGAATGAAAAGTTAAATGTTTACATGCAGTTTTAACAATCTCTGGGGTTTTGGGGGTTAATCATGGAATCATGGAACATTTCCCAAAAGAAGGATTGTGTGATCCAGACTGACAGCCATTTGTCACTATCTGTCAGTCTTTGTTTACCATTTAAGCAATTAATAAAACCTCAGGGTCCCTGAAAACCTGACTGAAATTCAGATACCACTAAACACAATGAAATATTTGGCCTAGGTATTGCTAAAAGGTAAGCTGCTTCTTCAGTTAGAAATGTAAAGAAGCTGCATTTGAGTCATTGAACAAAATTTAAATGTAACCTGACGAGCTCACATAGAGATTTGAATATAGTTTTTGCTAATGTTTTAATTCATGATAAATGTTGCAAATATTGAACTTTATAAAATGTATCTTGCCGGTTGACAGTTGTTTCATTTAAAAATTCTGAATGCAGAGTTTATATAGAGGAAAAGAGTACTATATCAGCATTTGATAATAACTATGCGTAACTTGGGAACACAGATTAAGGGTTTTTTGTTGATGAGATGACTTTTTTTGAGTGCGCTGTACAATATGGTTTGACAGAAGTATTTCTGAAATCAAGTGGTCTAAAATGCATGTTTTGTTAAACTATAAATTGAGATGTGTGTGATGAGGCAAAAAANCTTTAAGGGAGGAGTTCTCTACAGTTCAAAGGAGAAATGCTTAGCACGAGCAGAGGCATATGTCAGCAATCTTGTTCTTGCGAAGCATAACGTAAGAGCCCTTAAATAGTTGCCGTCATCAGTCCTGGCCCCCAGCATATGGTTGTTAGAACACGTGACTTAAAATGGTGGAGGAAAGCAAAGCAGCTATTCATGTGATAGGAGTGGTCACTGTATTAAGTTCTAGAAAGTTTGTTGACAAGACAGCATGTTTCCAGTTAGGTCACTGCAGCTGTCTCTCTCCTTGTTACAATCTCTTCTTTCTCCCTCGCCCCCTCCCCATCTGCATTGCCTGTCTGTCTTGCTTGTGCACTCTCTCTCCATCTCTGAATCTCTTTGTCTTGCATTTGTACCGATACTGGACTCTTACCTGCCGAAATCCTACCTACTGTAGGCTCATGCTGAACAGTTATTGCTTTATTCAGTCTGTTTTTCTCTCTTCATCAGGCAGTGATCCTCAGAGGCGCAGGTCAATCCAAGACCTTACAATAGTTGGAACAGAATCAAATCAGGTAAAACTTTGTTTAAACATAATTTACGCAGCATCCCACTCAGCAAGAGGAGCCTTTAGAAATGCTTATCTATTAACAAGGGGAAACAAAAAGCCTGTCTGTTTTCAAGAATAAGACATATTACAAAAACTTCATATGGTATCTGACTTTCAACGTTTATTTCCCGTTTTTGTTTATTGCCAGTAAATTAGTTGTAACATCCAGTAATGAACTATTTATTCTATTGTAGTGGAAGAAATTTATTTTGAATCGCAAAACAAACAAAGGATAAAAAATGAGTAACAGAATAATTTTTGGGGATTGGTGAGTGTAGCAAAATGAAAACTAGTCAGCTTTCTCAATGCACAACAATGAGGAATTATTATTATGTACTATTTTTTTGAGATGTGTCTTAAGATGTGAAAACTAGTCAGCTTTTTATCTGATTTCCAAATAAAATTTGTTTTAAAGAACCTGATGCAGTATTTTCCTGTTTTACAAAATAAATTCTGATTATGATGTAACAGTCTTATGGCTGCATTTTCTTCTGAGACACAGCTACATTTTTCTTTTCTGAGGCCACTGTTGAGAAATCTCAATGCAATCTAATCAGCGTTCTAATGATATCCAATTTGAATTACAAGATTAGACTGTGCCTTGAGATTATGCCTTTTTTGATATGTATATAGAGAAAAAGAGAAGTATGAATGCTGAAAATATGAAATGACAGGAATCCTGAAAATATAACGTAGACCAAAGAGAAACTGGTCAAAATTTCAATCATTGATTGACCTGCTGCCCATTTCCAGTATCTTCTGTTTATTATTTCATTCATTTACTACTTGATTGTTTGAGGCAAGATCTTGAATGCTTTTTGCTAATTTTTTGCTTTTTATTAAAGTTGGTATGATTGTAAACATCAACCCAATACCCATTAGAGTTTTTCTAGATTTCTGTATAATCACTTCAAATATGTAAGTCTACGTTGCTGGCACGATTATAGAGGTTCCCATCTCTTTGCTAAAAAAAATTCTGGAGACTCACCTAGCACATCATGATACTGAAAAACAAAAATCAGTGTTCCAGAAATACAGCTACTCAAACACCAGTATAGCTTATTACTGTGATATTAACCTAAATAGAAGAAATTAAAAATCAAACATTTTTAAATTTCACCTTATTCTGCCCCCCGCTTGAGATGGAGATCGTAGAAAGTGTTGATTCTTTCAAAGCAAATTAGATATATTTCTTTTAGGAAATAATATCTTTGGAACATAGGAACAATATATACAGCTACTCTGTATACTTTGGATACAGTATATAGTCCTGTAGCTCAGTGGTTAAAGCACACACAAGCAAGAGACCTGGCGGCAAAATTTTGGGCAAGTTTCCTTACTCCACACACCTATGTTTACCTAGCAGTGAGTAGGAACCCAGTTGTTAGTCGATTAGCAGATCAGTATGTAGGAGGTACACATTCTTCACCCTCCTGCAAGTGATGAGCTTTGTAGCAAGATTGATGGTGTTACTTAGACTAAAACATTGTCCTCTTCTTAATTTCTTTTGCTTTTTATTTCCATCGCGCAACATAAGACTTTTAGGAAATGAGTGTATATTGTTTCAAATAATTTATTTTCATTAACTTTCCCATTCTGAAGTTGTATCTTTTGTTCAACTGTCTTTTTTAAAAATTTCTTTCCACTTCTTTGGTTCTGTTTGCTTAAAATGGAAAACTGTAACAAAATCGTAGGACTATACATATCTTTAAGAAAATGTACACAAGTTACATATAATAACAATCCCTCAAACACAAAACAATAATAAATTGGTCATTTTCAATCCACAACTGTTTGTGGGACACTGCTGTGCGCATTTGGCTGCTGCGTTTCGCCCACAAATATACGGTCAATTAACATTACAGTATATTTTATGAAGCGCTTTGAGACGTTGAGAAGCCATGAAAAGCGCGATATCAAATGCAAGGATTATTATATTATATTGTTCTGCTTAATAAAATGGTGTGGGCCCTTTGGGATCTAAATAAAAAGAATTGCAAAATATTTAAATAGTGAATTCTGACGTACCCAGGTGTATGTCTCTCGAACTCAGCTCGGTTGTTGCTCTCAGTTTTGACTTCCAGATTGATGCTACAGGTTTCAGCAAATTGTCTGCATCTGATCAGATTTCCAGATTTGCTATTTACATACACTTTTACAAATTTTTCAGTTGAGACCCCTTGTTTGCGAGAAGGTACTAATTTCTATCACTAAGTGATTACCATTTTATTTGCAAAGGTCAATACCAGAAAATAGATACCTATTTGGTAAAGAAATCGATTGAAGTGTATGAGAGAGAGTAATGTGGGATGATTTATTTATTACTTTGCAATCAGCCAAATGGATTGCATTGGCGTTTTTCTAGTACTGTACATGCCATTGCCCCTAAATATAAATTATAAATTAGACGGGCTTTTTTAGTAAAGCTTTTTAATTATGGTTATTCTCGTTCACATGCATTAGGGCAGCAGAAATAGCAGCCGGTCATCCAGTCCCAGTGTGAGGATGATCACTGCCACGGGAACCCCTTCCGAGAAAGCTAGCCGCAACTTCACGTGGACACCGGATGAATCAACAGGTTTGTTTTGGCTTTCTGGCTATCAATGTGTGCTCGTTGGTGGGATGAAATCGTGATGCGATACCTAACACATAAAAATGTTGATCCTAAAAAGATTTGATATTGACCTGAGATTAACATAATATTTAAGAATTTGTTAAAAGTTAAACTTAACTAAATTGTAGGGTTTTTTTTGAAAAAATCAAAGCCGTGTGCAGGCCTAATTCACTTAGGTATACCTTAATGCTTGAGAGAGAAGCTTTGGAATAATCTGAAACTTTATAGCCTTGCAAGTTGGCCCAAAACAACTGTTATTTAAAATATAGAGTCCTGTAGCTCAATGGTTATAGCGCTCGCCTCGCAAGCGACAGACTGGGTTCGATTCCTAGGCAGGGCGAAAAGTTGAGCAAGTTTCCTTACTCTGCACACCTTTGTTTACCTAATAGTAAGTAGGAACCCAGTTGTTAGTCAATTGGTGGATCGCTTTTCCAGGGATAATAATCCCTCAAAAAAATAATAATGTGGTCACTCAATCCACGACTGTTTGTGGGACACTGCTGTGCACAATTGGCTGCCGTGTTTCACCTACAAATATACAGTCAATTCACTTTGCAGTATATTCTGTGAAGCATTTTAAGACATCTAGAAGACGTGAAAAGCACTGTATCAAATGCAAGGTTTATTATTATATATGTGCCATTTAAATCATTATTCCACTGTATTTTGTGTTGCCACTGTTTTTTATTCTCATGTGTTGCTCTGCCTCTTAGCAAAAGATGAATGTTTTACAACAATGTAAGATTAGCCCTGCCAAGTTGGTAATTTAGCAGAAAAGAAACACTTCTAGGAAGTGATTCCAATTTATAATGAAATCTGATTCATTATAAATTGATATATTGCATATTGATATATTGTAAATAAACAGTAATATCTAAAATATATCCTGAAGGATTTTATTGGAGTTAATCTTATGTTGGCTGCTTTACACCTGATGTGTTCTGAATTAAAACTTACTGTAGGTTATTTTGTAGGACAGCAACAACATTTGCATAAGAGGTCAGGTATAATTTCTCTTCTCCGTGCATAATTTCAAGACGGTGGGCAGGCAAAGACACTGTTCCATGCTGTGTCCTCCCTCAGGCTAAATTTTATTTCTTTTTGGCCTCTTTATGTCATGCAGTCTTCCAAGAGGGCGGGTAGGCAAAGAATGTGTTCAAGCTTGTGCCAGTGCTGCATTGCAACCAGCTGCTAGGAAGCGTACATAGCGCAAATTGATGGCTTCAGATATTTTTATTTCTTTTCTATATCCCGCTACCCATAGTTGCTCCTCTTGATAGTCCAGCCGAGGTCAGGATCTCACCATTTTGCAATGACATTGGGGAATCCATGTTCTCACACCTTGTAACGCAGTGTTCCATTACCCTGTATCATCTTAATCTGTATATCCTACCAAAAAAGGAATCCAAGGGTGATGCTTAGATAATGAAAGCAGAGTACATTAAAAATTCCCCATCTGTTGGACAGCGGGTACAGATACCAGAAATCCACTGAAGCAAACAGCTGATCTGTTGAACTTATTTTACGTTATCCTTACCAGGCTGAGTAAGCAGCTGGCCTCTGCCAACTGGGCTTTGATAAGATTTGAACTCCGTTCCCATAAATAAACATATAAGAAATTACACACCACCTGACGCTTTTCTTAATTTATCGGAGTTAACGCCCTAATGTTTATTTTCTGCAGATACAAATGGCTCAGATAACTCTATCCCAATGGCATATCTTACCCTCGATCATCAGTTGCAGGTAAGAGCTTAATCTTTGTCCAAAGCATGTTTGGTTGATTCTTTTTGAATTCTGTAAATATTGTCTCATTTTGCCTTACCTAAACTCATTGCTTCAGTAGCTTTGTGCCTGTGTTGCATTGTAATTTAAATCCGATTCAGTTTAAGAGTATAATTCTCACTGGTGATCCAAACACCATAAGGCAATTGCATTTTAATTTTTGCCATCCGAATTATAAATTCACCACTGGCCTTTCCTGATGGGGCTTTTTGCTTGGTTTTCCCAGTATAAACTTTAAGTCGAGTACCAAGATAAATCACTGTACTTGTACCTTGAGCACCATCTTCCCTGACTTAACATCTTTTTGCATAGATTGGTTTAAAGTGTAAATGGCATAACTGGATTTCTCTGAATGCTACGTGCAGTGTTACTGTTTAATGTTTTTAACAGTTTAAATGAGCATCTTTAGCATAAGAGATGATGTCGCCAGAATATAAATGTCCTTGTATTCTTGAATATTGTTCTGGAATTTTGAAAATAGTTTTCTGAAAGTCTTTTTTAAGGACTACAGAAAACGGGCTTTACAGTTAAGACTGAATTCAATTTGCCAAATTTTGCACACTCTGAAACGCTCTATTAAATGCTGTGAAGTCCTGTAGCTTAGTGGTTAGAGCACTCGCCTCACAAGCAAGAGGACCTGGGTTTGATTCCTGGCAGGGTAAAACGTTGGGCAAGTTTGCTTACTTATCACGCCTCTGTTCACCTTGCAGTAAGTAGGAACCCGGTTGTTCGTCGATTGGTGGATTGCTTTTCCAGGGATAATAATCCCTTCCAAAATAATAAAAAATAATAATAATAATTTGGTCTCTCAATCCACGACTTAGCAGCCGCATTCCGCCCACAAAATATATAGTCAATTCACTTTACAGTATATTCTGTGAAGTGCTTTGAGACGTCTTGAAGATTTGATAAGGCATTATATCAAGTACAACGATGATTATATCCGAGACAGTTTTATGACAAACCCAGGTAAACCAGACCCCAGAGATTTATTTGTTTTCAGACTGGCTGATTCTGTTGAGCATTTAGTATTTAGGGAAGCTTTGGATTTACAGCAAACGAGTGGAAAAGCATCTCACCTCATTCTACGTATTCATATAGGATAGAGGTTTAAATAAATGCCATAATTGAAATATGCATCATCTTGAACAAATTTGCTGCTGTTCAATTTTATATCCAGTCCTTCTGTTACTTTCAATTCAAGTATTGAATTTCACAACCTGTTTTTGTTTTCTAGCCACTAGCTCCGTGTCCAAACTCCAAAGAATCTATGTCGGTATTTGAGCAGCACTGCAAAATGGCTCAGGAATACCTGAAAGTGCAAACTGAAATAGCACTATTACTACAGAGAAAGTAAGTAAAAGATTGATTTGTCTCTGCTTTGTTGCAAATGCAGCTTGTAAAAGGCAAATATTTAATTTGTTATTCATGATGGCATTAAAGTATATATTATGGGACCGTTATTAAAGGAGGACATAATTTTTGTTAGTGAAGGGGAAAATACGAATACTTTTGACTGTAAAGCGCTTATCACCTTAGCTGTACTGGTTTCATTAGCTTTTATGCATGGAGAATAATTCTTTATTAAAATATCTGCTTCATAATTGCCATCAGCCCAGCAGTTTATGAAAGCAGATTTTTTTGCTAGTTTCTGTTAATAAGTGAGCCAAAAATGTCAGAGTTTGAATAATGTTCACTTGAAGCTGTAGTATATAGATCAGTGCCTTCCGTTCCATGCACAGTAAACAGCCATACATTTTCTCAATGAAATATTTAACTGAGTTGCTCCAAACTGTCCTTCCACATTTTCTAGCCGTTTATTGATACAATGGCAGAGTGTTCCAGAGGGTTGCCTGCGCTCCACCCTATCTAAGGTGACTATGGCCAAAGAACATGTGAAGTAGGACAAGATTCCTTATTGGTTGTTGAACCAACTGAATGTCAGCACGTCCGAGGCCCTTGTAATTGGCTCGCGCCAGCGCCTCAGCACCTTGGGCGCTGGCAACATCAGCCTCCACGGCTGCACACTCAACCTCACTAAGCCAGTCAGGAACCTGGGAGTCTTGTTTGACCCTGAACTGTCCTTTCTCCCCCACATCCGCGCCATGACCGGCACTGCCTACCACCACCTCCGCAACATTGCCAGACTCGTCACTTCCTCACCCCTCAGGCTGCCGAAACCCTCACCCACGCGTTTGTCACATCAAGGTTCGATTACGGAAACTCCCTCCTCATCGGCCTTCCCAACTCTTCCCTTCACAAACTGCAGATCATCCAAAACTCTGCAGCTTCTGTACTCTCACGCACCAGGCTCCGCAACCCCATCACTCCCACCCTCACCCGACTCCACTGGCTCCCCATCCCCCTGAGGATCGAGTTCAAGATCCTCATCCTCACTTCCAAGGCCATCCATGGCCTTGGCCCCTCTTACTTCTCTGACCTGCTGACTCCCTACCAACCTGCCCACTCCATCCATTCAGCGGGCTCCGGCCTGCTCCATGTCTCCCACCCGACCTGCCCTACCATCGGTGGCCGGACTTTCAGCCTCTCTGCACCCATACTCTGGAACTCCATCCCACGGTCCCTTTGTCTCACTTCCTCCCTTTCCTCCTTCAAGGCTGGTTTCAAGACCCTCTTCTTCGATCGTGCCTTCAGTCACCCTCCCACCTCTATGCCTTCCTGCACCCCTACCCCACAACCCCCCTCCCCCCATGCCCGGGTCCCGATCCATGCCTCTCCCAGCGCTTTGAGACATCCTCCCGACATGAAAGGCGCTCTATAAATGTAATTTTGTTGATGTTGTTGAGCACTGGTTTTAAATATTTGTGTTTATTTTACTACCTATGTACCTAACTCTTCAAGATGTTCCACCTAGGAACCATGTGACAAGCAATAGTGTATAGTTGGCACTTAGAATCTACCTCCTGGATTTGACCTTCCACCTAACATTGAGAGCTCAGTACATTATTAAAAACTGAAGAAGACCGCGTTAGATAGAGCTCTTGTAGAACTGTAATAGAAATTGATCTGTTTCAACACTATAGGCTGAGCTCTGTATAACAACCCCTAATTCTTCCAATTTCTCTGGTTATAGTGAACTCGATTTGAGACCTGTTTTTTCTCCTAATTATTCTTACCCGATACAGCAATCATTGAAGCAGCGCAGTCCCTGATATAGCTATCTGCAATCAAGTCAAAATGGTGGGGGTGTTCAGCAGTCAATCACGGGGGCAATCGGCAGCTGATGGAGGGAGATCCAAGCGCCGGAGAGTGAGACCGTAGGGCGGCCACTCGTACAGCCAGTTCCCCTCATCCCATATGCCCGCTACTCATCCCCATCAGCAGATGACTGCTCACCATGTGTAACGTTCAGTCATTTCAGTTTTTAAATGTTTATAATGAACACTCGGATATAACATTCTTTTTTCCCCCAATTCCCCAGGGCTTTAGTTATACTGATGTCAGCCTGTACTTTATTATTATTTTGTACTGTTATTTTGTGGAGTTCTGTAGCTCAGTGGTTAGAGCACTCGCCTCACAAGCGAGAGACCTGGGTTTGATTCCCAGGCAGGGCGAAATGTTGGGCACGTTTCCTTACTCCACACGTCTCTGTTTACCTAGCAGTAAGTAGGAACTTGGTTGTTAGTCGATTGGCAGATCGCTTTTCCAGGGGTATTAAACCCCTTCAAAAAATAAAAAATGTGGTCACTCAATCCACGACTGTTTATGGAACGCTGCTGTGCGCAATTTGCCGTTTCACCCACAAAAGTCAATTCACTTTACAGTATATTCTGCAAAGCGCTTTGAGACGTCTCGAAGACGTGATGAGGCGCCATATCAAATGAAAGGATTATTATTTAAAGTGAAATTTAAAGTATACACGCAAGTATTGATCCAAGTACCAGTTTTGGACCAGCATCTACAATCACTGTGACTAGGGCATGTTTATTTTAACCTGGGTTTCACTGCATTTTTCTCTCAGTGTGCTTGAGCAATAAGTATTGTATTAAAATAAAATGTACAAAATGTGTTGGGTTATAAAAAACGCTGTGAACTAATGTTGAATGATATTAAGCAGCTCAGTTATAACTTGTGCAATTCAGCTCCTTTTTTTAAAAAGCTGTTTCTCTTCCCTTCTATTTATAGGCAAGAACTAATAGCAGAACTGGATCAGGATGAAAAAGATCAGCAGAATACCTCCCGACTCGTTCAAGAACATAAGAAGCTTTTGGAGGAGAACAAAAGCTTGTCCACGTACTATCAAAAATGTAAGAAACAGCTAGAATACATAAGAGCCCAGCAGCAGAAGAGGCAAGGCACATCATGAGGCATTTTTCCTGCATCCCAGAGACTTGTGCTTATTCACACAAAAGACTTGATCTTATTGGAAGATGCCCTGTTATAGATTAACTTAATTCAGTGTTTGACCTCTCTTTTGTGTTCTGGAAGCAGATTTCTATACATCGCCATAGCAGCCTTGTACATCAGACAAACTTTTTGTTTTTTAGTTGTTGTTTTGTTAAAATAGGTTAGTATTTAATTTCATTCCATGGTTATTTTAGTTCAATCACCAATTAGATTTTGAGAGGTGTATTACGTAAAATTGTGGCAATAAATTATTTGTATGAAACTACAGTTCAGTTGAGATGTTGAAGGTGGAAGGGAATGCGTAAACCAAAACAAAAAGAAGTGTTGGTCCCACTGGTTATTTTTACCTGTTCTATAATTAATTGCTCATATTGCCAGATGCTAATTTGTGCCTTAGAAGCTGGCAGTATTTGCTTTGGTCATCATGTATTAACTATTTTATATTTTATGGAGGGGTGAAGAGATCAGGACTAAAGTAAAAATGTCTAGGGCTCTATGTTAAAAAAAATCAATGTGCTCCCCGTTTTTGGTGGGTTCTGCAGTAGCACTTAACAGTATTAATCAGAGATCATCCTAACTAGAAAAGCAAATGCAAGGCATTCAACCTATTTATTCCTTACTCTTGGTAGTAGAATCTGTTCTTCCTGCAATAAGAGATACAATTTGTCTTTTTAATTGAAATACAGATGTTTGCAGTTTTTTTTATATAAATTATTGCAACTACCTTTTGATGATAGTGTCTGTCCTATGCTGCTTCACTTGGATGTGAATGATGGATCATGAACAGCTTTGAAGTTTGATTCCATAACCTTTCACCTGTGCATGATTTTTTAAACAAAAAAAGATTTTTATAACTATGACCATATGCAGGTATAGATTAAATTTTTAAGGAATGTATAATGTATAGAAAATTTGCCTCCAGCAAACAATGTTAACAGGCAACCTGAATCTGAAATAATAAGCTTCATCCAAGAAACACCTTTTTCCAACCTGTTCTACAGCCCAGTTTCACAGCGCCCAAATTCTCCCAATTTTATATGCAGGAGAATTGCAGACTTGGATGTAACTAAGGATTTGCTGAAACATCACCGTGCATGGTTATAAATAAGCTTTTCTAAATGTATTTC
The DNA here is from genome assembly GCF_018977255.1 of Callorhinchus milii. NCBI lineage: Eukaryota > Metazoa > Chordata > Chondrichthyes > Chimaeriformes > Callorhinchidae > Callorhinchus > Callorhinchus milii. The sequence goes on from NW_024704744.1 coordinate 50,359,923, forward strand.
TCTGAATGTTGAATTAGCTGTCAAAATAACTTCTCCCCAGTTTATATAGTGTGGTGGCATCTTCCTCTGGAATAAGTCTGGAAGTCTAATTTCATCCTGTATATAAATGTAACCTAGCCAGTGGAATAATTTCAGGCTCGCCGAGCTGCACTTTATTTTTTTAACATAGAGCATGGATGTGCTTCTGAGAGATGCAGCTGGGCAAGGTGGAGTTAACAGTACTGTAATTGTTTACATTTCTATAGCATCAGCAATGGCGAAAAATCCACAAAGGATTTATTAATGTAACGCAAGTGGAATGTGGTCCCTTTAATAAATTCAGTGCCAGGCTGAACACTGTGGTCAGATGCTCAGCGAATATATAAATGCACGCACGCACACATGCACGCGCACACACAATTGTGGTGGGAGATAGGTCATTAGGATTGTGGACGTTGCATTATCATGCTTGTGATGTGAAAACAAGTATTTTTGTTATAAGAGATGGTTTCCTTCTTGAAGGATGTGTATAAGATGGATTAAAAACAATCAGAAAAAAAACAGAGATACTTGTTTTACTTCCTTAGGTCAAATCTTTACTATATTTTTTTAAAAAGTACTCCATTAAAACGATAGCTGCACTAGAAATTGGTGGCTGTGCTCGTAGATGGTTTCAAGAGCATATGAAGACTTCAGGAGAACTTCTATATCAAAATGTAACCCAATTACAGCGTTTTTACTCTTTTCGTTTTGTTCCAAGAATGCTGTGAATCAATAAATGTTCTGTATATTTCTGTAACTTGTTTTTTTTGAAACATTTAAAAAAAGCAAAAGATGCGTTGTTTTTCAAATCAAACTATTGAAAAATTTTTGTTCTGCAGCTTTTAACAGCTTGTATGAAACGATTTGAATTGTAGCTAATTCTAATAAGAAATTGTGATTTAAAAAGGTCATATCCAAGTCTGAGCAAAAGCAAAAATCCAGCAGTATCCAGTTCATATCAGATTGTCTTAAAATTGGGTATCAAATTTAAAAAGGGTGAAACAATTAACAATTAGATATTTGTTTATGTACCAATCCTGCTTTCTAATAATTGAATAAGCATCATTCTCTTTCTCCTCTCTGACCCCTCCCTATCCAGAGTCAATCAACGTAAGGGATTTTGCTCATGTCACAAAGCTTCCAACTATTCAGTCTCTTGCAAGCACTGACTGGTCACCTCACTAGATTAACACTTGTGGCATTTAGCCATGCAGACCAGGCAAAATCCCAGGTTCACTTTCTGATCTATATTGAGTAAGCTAGACTGGTGGTAGAAATGCCAAGAATCACCCTCAACCTCTCTTTGTAGATTGGGGTGGGGGGAGATCAAGGATTCTGCTCTAAATTACTATGTTTTAATATTTGATGAAGACAGAATCTGGCTCAGTTGTAATGCCCCTATTTTCCCCAATAAATTTGAACAGTCTCACTGACTGGGCTCCCAAATGAAGAAATTTGAAATTTCACTTGAGTAAATTGGCTGCCATGTTTCGCCCACAAATATACAGTTAATTCACTTTACAGCTTATTCTGTGAAGTGCTTTGAGACATCTAGAAGATGTGAAAAGCACTATCAAATGCAAGGATTATTATTATAAAGTACCAAAGTCTCGTGGGGTCGGTGCCTCTGTTCCACAGCAGAAGTTGATGTCTTCAAGAGAAGAGCGAAGAAAATTAACGTGGTGAAAAGTGAGAGACGTACAGTCACCAAAACATTTTCTTTCAAATGTCAGTGCTATCAGTCCTTTTGCGTCAGTAATTATTTTTTAACCTGACCATCCCTTATACAGTATATATGGATATAATGTGTGTATTTCACAAGCATGTGTCTGATAGATTCATGTACAGTAATTTGTGATATTGTTCCAATGTTCTTCAGCAGCACCACACCTGTGTTGATAAACGACCTGGACCAAACCTTGAACATGTGTGATCCAACAGTTCTCTGGAAGGTCTTACCTTGCCAGAGTGCAGCAATATTCATGAAGCAAAATAAAGCTAGAATATTTTCATTTCTCTACAAGGATTATTGTCAAACAGTTGTGAGACATCACCCCACTTGAAGAGAGCTATATAAATGAAAGTTCTTGAATTTCAGCTGAACTAGGTTTTGAGTATTTTTTGCATTTTATAAAGACTTTGTGTAAGTATTTTTGTTCAGCATTTTGCTTTGCTTCTCAGTCGACAAAAGACCCTAAATGCCCAATAAAAGTCAGAAAGCAAAACCCTGGACACAACCCAATCTTGAGTTTGCATTTTATTTCCCCACATTCTCACTAAGACTAACTAGATTCAATTGGCATCTATTCTTTGTGTGTGAGCAGGATTAAGGTCTTTATTTTCTACTTGAGCCTCAATGTGAAGAAAACATAAACCTTTGGATGAAAATAACTTATTTATATCCTTAGCCTCACTTGTATCTGGCCTATTCGGGATCTTTCATTGTTTTTGAATGTTCTTATTTATGATTAATTTATTTACTTTCCTAGAATTGTGGATCTATTCCTGAATTGTTACAGTATTGTCAAAATAACATGTTACTGATCTCATTTAGTGCTGATTTTATTTTAATTAACCTCCTTCAATGTGCAGAAGTAGCAGTGAACAATGTAAATGACTAGTGAAGATTTTTTTTGAAGTCATGCCACAATCTGGTGCTAGTGTTTCAATTCAGCTGAGTAACATGACACCAAATCTAAGCAGTGTGTTTAAGCGAATAATAGGGAAACCAGACCAGAATGGTAAGTCTTGAGATAGAATTAATCATAGATATGTCTACGAACACCGGTTCCAATCTAAGTCATTCATTATTGTTGTCAGATGACAGGCAGCTGATGGCAAAAGATTATTTTTATGTCTGCACAGATGTGATCAGCTGACTGACTTTAAGCAGAGTGGATTTGAACCTGCAAAGTTCCGGTCTGAATAGCTCCTTCACCTACCCAGCTAGTTCACGATTGTGTGGCAATCGAGACACTGACTTCAGTTACAATATTATGCGTCTGATTTTCAAAATCTAAATGTAATAACCAAGCTTCTTAGGACATTGTTTTATGGTTTTTGAGAAAAGTAGCCTTGTGAAAAAACAGGTTAAACGCAATCCAATAGCTGGTGTAAAACAAGCAAAGGGGTAAAGGGATCTTTGTTATATTTTGTGGTCATGATCGAGCTGCAGCTGTTTACGAATTAAAAAGGAAGTGGCTGGTTCATAACTACAGTATGTATCTGGACCTCAGCAATGTGCCATAAAACATCTTTTTTCATAGCCTCGGTGACAGACTGCAGCGTTTCTAGTTCAATGGCAACCACAATCTTCAAGCAGACAAAAACTGCATTTCTGGGAACTACAATCAAGTATACAATTTATTTTCAGCTCAAACAAAGTTTCAGTTTTACTGCATTTTTAAAGAAAAAAATGAATTGGAAGTTTACTTTCTTCAGTGAAGTACTGTACATCATAATTGAGCATTTTTCAGCAGGCTATTTCAAATGAGTATTACAATTATGTTGATTAATGAACCAAATCAGTTATTTCAGTTACTTCATATTTGAACTAGTGGGATGGTGTGTAAAAGGTTAAAGCCATAATGATCAATGGAGATGTTACATTAAGTGTATTTTGTGTAGTTTTTTTCAAAATAATGTAAAATATGAAAGATTACATAACATGGTAAGTACACTTTGAACTGTAAAAATTGAAATTACATGTTTAACAGACCTGAGGACTGATTTTTAAACTTTAATATGTGCAAGTGTATGTTAATGATGCACGGGTATTTGAATACAAATCAAATAAACCACAAATAGACCAAATAATAATCAGATTCATCATTACTACTTAATGTATCAGCCTTCAGCAGGTGACCGAGTTGCTCTAGTGGTAGATCCTACCGCAGCCTCAAGAAGTACTTGAACCACTCCTGACATCTGTGTGAATTGTGCTGTAAAACGGCAAGACCAGGAAATTAAGAACTCCCCAAAGTTGCTGGAGCTTTAATGGTTTTGTAAATTCTGCACTTATACCTACATGGATATAGGGCATCAGATTTGGACTGCCGTTTGCAGGTTCAATTCAATATTAGAAATGCTCAGCATCCCTGTTCAAGGCCAAATGTCAAAATTTAGTTCTAGAATGTACTTTCTTTTCAAAGAAAAATGGAAAGTCAAAGTTGACCTCAGGGAGAAAGCCTGTTTTGATCTTCAAGTGGGTGTCTTACTTAGTTTCAGAACTGTCTGCTTACAATTTATTAATTGTAATATTTCAAGAATTGAGTTTGGAATTGCTGTATATGGGTTACAATTGCATATCGCCTTTCATGTCAGGAGGGCGATCCAAAGTACTTGACACAACTGGTTGGGTAGCTGAGCTGGTGTGGGAAGCTGGGTTGGGTGGGGAAAAGGTAATAGAAAGCATGGTCAAAGCGGTACATTTTGAGACACGCCTTGAAGGAGGGAGGAGAGGGTAGGAGCAAGTCAGAGGGATTCCAGGATTGCATCACATCAGAAGATTAGCAATTGCAATGTTAAATACTATGTAATACATTGTGGAGTCCTGTAGCTCAATGGTTAGAGCACTTGCTTTGCAAGCGAGAGACCTGAGTTCAATTCCAGGCAGGGCGAAACCTTGGGCAAGTTTCCTTACTCCACACGCCTAATAATCATCCCTCCAAAACCAAAAACAATAATAAATTGGTCATTTTCAATCTACAACTGTTTGTAGGACATTGCTGTGCACAATTGGCTGCCGCGTTCGCCCACAAATATACAGTCAATTCACTTTACAGTATATTCTGTGAAGCGCTTTGGGACGTCCTCCCGACGTGAAATGCGCTATATCAAATGCAAGGATTATTATTATTATTACTATAAAGCTAATTATTTCTCCCAGTGTCCAGGCTAACAAATCCCCAAAATAAAATTGGTCATTCACTTTATGCTATTTGTGGGACATTGCTGTACGCAAACTGACTGCCAAGTTTCGCCCACCAAAAAAAAGTCGAAACCACTTCACAGTAACAACAACAACATGGATTTTTATAGTGCCCTCCACGCCAGACGGCGTCTCAGAGCGCTTCACAGTAACGGATCCCGGGGCCGAGCCAGGGGGAGGGGAGGAAGGTGACCAAAGGCGCGGTCGAAAAGAAAGGTCTTCAGCCGAGACCTGAAAGTGGGAAGAGGGGGTGAGGCAAAGGGAGTGAGGAAGGGAGTTCCAGAGCCTCGGGGCATAGTGGCTGAAGGCACGGTCGCAGAGGGTGGAGCGGAGGACTCGGGGGACAAGGCGGAGGCCAGACCCAGAGGAACGAAGGCAATGGGTACTGTTTTGAGGTGAGAGGAGGTCAGAGAGGTAGGGGGGTGCAGAGGAGTGCAGGGACTTGAATACAAGGGTGAGGATCTTGAAATCGATCCTCTCTGGGATAGGCAGCCAGTGCAGTCTGGCAAGGACTGGGGTGATCGGGGAGCGGAGTTTGGTGCGGGTGAGAATGCGGGCGGCAGAGTTTTGAATGATTTGGATTTTATGGATGGTAGTGGATGGGAGACCGGTGAGGAGGGCGTTAGAGTAGTCCAGCCGAGAGGTGACAAAGGCATGGACCAGAGTTTCAGCGGCTTTTGGGGAGAGGTTTTGGTGGAGATGGGCGATGCGTCAGAGGTGGACGAAAGCAGGGCTGGTGATGCACCGGATGTGGGGGAGGAAGGATAATTGGGGGTCGAACCTGATGCCTAGGTTGCGTACGGGTTAGGAGAGTTTTAGGGGGAGGTTGGGTAGGTGGAGGAGGTGAGAGCCATGAGCTTTTAGACGTTGACGAGAGCTAAAGAGTATGGCTTCTGTCTTGTCAACGTTCAGCTGAAGGAAGTTTGCGCTCATCCAGCCCCTGAGATCTGACAGGGGTCGCAAAAAGAGGTGGAAAAATAGAGTTGGGTGTCATCTGCATACATGTGGAAATGTACCCCATGTCTGCGGATGACATCAGAAAGAGGAGGGGGCCAAGGATGGATCCTTGGTGGACCCCGCAGGTAACCGGGTGAAAACGGGAGGAGAAGCTGTTTGTGCAGATATACTGCTGGCGGTTTGTGAGGTAGGTCTCAAACCAGGCGAGTGCGGTCCCACTGAGGTGGATGATGGAGGAAAGGCGGTGGAGGAGGATGGCGTGGTCGACTGTGTGGAACGCGTTGGAGAGGTCCAGGAGGACAAGGAGGCAGAGGGAGCCCTGGTCACAGATAGAGAGGATGTCATTTGTGACTTTCACAAGTGCAGTCTCTGTGCTGTGGGCGGAAACTGGACTGGAGGGGTTCGAAGAGGGAGTGGGAGGAGAGGTGTGCGTGAAGTTGGTTGGCAAAAACGCGTTCTAGAACTTTTGAGAGGAAGGGCAGGTTAGAGATAGGTAATAGCTGGGGTTTGAGGGATCTAGGGAGGGTTTTTTCAGGAGGAGGGTGATGACAGCAATTTTGAGGGAGGCAGGGACTGATCTGGAGGAGAGGGACTGTTTGATGATGTCAGCCAGTAGTGGGCAGAGGAGTGGCAGCTGGGTAACCAGTAAGTTGGTGGGGAGGGTGTCGAGGCAGCAGGTGGTGGGTTTCATGGAGGTGATGGTGGGTGAGAGGGAGGAGGGAGAGATGGGGAGGAAGGAATGTAGAATGGGGGTGGTGGTAGGAGCAGATGATGAGGAAGGTGAGGGGGTCAGAGAGTGGTGGGTGACAAGGTGCAGGTGAATGAGGCTGCCTGGCGGATGTTAAGTATTTTAGATGAAAAGAAGTCCATGACCTCCTCGCACTTGCCATTTGATCCGAAGATTGAGGAGGCCTGAGGGGGGGCACGGAGGAGGTAGTGGGTTGTGGGAAAAAAGGATTTTAGGGTTGTGTTTAGCCTTCAAGATGGTGTTGGAGTAGAAGGACGTTTTTGCGCATGTCAAAGAACGCCGGTAGCTGTGGTGATGCTCGAGCCACAGTTGGCGGTGAACTGTCAGGCCAGGGTTTGGAGATGGTCCTGGAGTTTAGGGAGACAAGGGAGTTAAAGGTTGAGGAGAGGCGATCATGGAGCAGCTGGACGGCTGCTTCTGGATCTCTGCGGGTGGAAGGCCAGAGGGATAGGACAGTATATCCTGTGAAGTACTTTGAGACATTGCGATGATGTGATAATGCACTATATCAAATGCAAGGATTATTATAATTATTATCATCAAGATAAAGCTGCAAGTGATCACAGGGAAACTAACTATATATTGGTTTCTCTATTAATGAGTAATTCTACAATAACAAACTGATTATAGCTGGGGCCAAATGCAACATTTGTAGCTAGGCAACCAATAATGATGATTTAAATGGTTACTATTGATATGTAAGTGCAATTAATCCACGATTAATGAGAGAAATCCACACAGGGCATCAGCTGCAATCTTGTCCCTTTCTAATGAAAAGTGATCAGAATGATTGATACTAATACTTAAAACCACACTGTACTGATGTGAAAGTTTCACTATTAAGGTTATTTTTGCATGCACACCACTGTCCGTGCCTATGAAGTAAGATGATTTGAAGAGAGGGAGAATCCATATCATGTGATTTTTTAAAATAAAATATGAAGATGAGACTCAATGGTTTGAATGGTTTATTCTTGCTCCCATGTTTCTAATACCAATAGCTGATACACCACTGAATTAATCAAGAGCTAACCTTTCCCTGGTTTGCAACACCATAATGTGTTCTCAGCAGCAAGTACAAACAAATAATTGCATTGTTTTCATTGGGCTTTACAATCGATGCAAGAAACAAGGACTCTTGGAGGCAAAGGACAACCCCAGGCTTCTCTTTTCCACCATAAAGCAACCGTCTCCTCCGTCCACCTTCCCATGCCTCGCCCATCCTCTCCTCAAACACCAACAGTGAGGAGATGCTGGACTTCCTCAAATCCAAAGTCGAGGGGATACGTTCAGCCACCTCTGCCCCGTCCATGGCCACCCCCACATCACCTCTCCCTCATGACCCACCCCCAGCCCATCCCCCCCCTTATACTCCTTCGACCATATCTTTCCCTCCTCCCTCACCGCACCTGTTTGCAAACTCAAACCCACCACCTGCTCCCTCGATCCCATCCCCACCTCTCTCCTAATCTCCCAGCTCCACCTTCTGGCCCCTCTCCTGTCCGACATCATCAACCTCTCCTTATCCAAGGTTCAGTTCCCAGCCCCCTAAAAATAGCCATCATCACCCCCTTCCTGCAAAAACCCTCCATGGACCCATTCCTCCTCTCCAGCTACCATCCCATCGCTGACCTCCCATTCCTCTCCAAGGCCCTGGAATGAGTTGTCGGGTCCCAGCTCCACTACTTTCTCGCCATTCTCTCTTTGAACCCCTCCAATCCGGCTTCCGCGCTGCCCACAGCACAGTAACAGCCCTGGTCGAAGTCACTAATGACATTCTGAACATCTGTGATCAGGGCTCCCTCTGCCTTGTTTTTCTCAACCTACACCGCCTCTCCGCTTTACTCAATCTTCACGGACCTGTCCTTGCCTGGTTCGATTCCTATCTCTCTCACTGTCTCCACTTTGTTGCCTCTAACGGTTTCTCCTCCAGCCCCCGCACTGTCACATCTGCCGTCCCCCTGTCCTTGGCCCTCTCCTCTTTAATATCTACATGCTCCCCTTTGGTGACATCATCCACAGACATGGGGTCAACTTCCATATGTATGCGGATGACACCCAACTCTATCTTTCTGCCTCCACCCTCAACTCCAGGACCACTGCTGTCCTGACAGACTGCCTGTCGGACATCAAGTCCTGGATGAGGGCAAATTTCCTACAGTTGAATGTGAACAAGACTGAGGCCCTCCTGATTGGCTCGCGCCAGCGCCTCTGCACCTCAGGCTCCGGCAGCATCAACCTCCACTACACTACAACTCACCAAGCCAGTCAGGAACCTTGGTGTCTTGTTCGACCCTCAACTGTCTTTTCTTCCCCACATCCAATCCATGACCCGCTCTGTCCCCAACCTCTGGAATTCCATCCCCTAATGACTCCACCTCACCCCCTCCTTAGCCTCCTTCAAGTCCCACCTCAAACCCTCCTCTTCGACCATGCCATCGGCCACCCCCCTTCCCTTCTTCCGCCCTGATCCCAGCTCGGGTCTGAAATGCTATACACTGCTCTATACAAATGTAATCTTGTTGTTGTTTAAGACGTCCTCCTGATGTGAAAGGCGCTATATAAATCTACATCTGTATTTTATTTAATCGGAGAACCCACTACATATAACCCACCTCAGCCCACCCAGCACACACACAGCCCATCTCAACCCACCCACCACACAGTCCATCTCAAAGCACCCACCACACAGCCCATCTCAACCCACCCACCCACCCCCCACCCCCATGGCACAGTCCATCTCAAGGCATCCAGCACACATAGGCTACCCTGACTCATCCCACCCACCACACAGTTTATATCAGCCCACCCATCAGATAGCCATTACTGTTCTTCCTTTACATTGGGCAGAAAGCTCAGAGGACATGTAGCAAGTAGAACATTTAAGCAGCAAAGGGGCGAGCACACAGTGAGATCCACACTCTCAAATGCAACCATTGGTATCAAAATTGCTGACTTGAAAAAACAAAGCAAAATCCTTACCATGGGACACTCAATATGTCTCTAAAAGTAGAAGCTTCAGTGGTATATCAGCCTTAAATGGCGTTTATTGGAAGGGAGCTTCAATTCTATTTGCTATATTCACTTCTTCCATATCTTCATATTCTGTTGCTACTTGCAGATCCTTTTAATCTGTAACAGCTTTACTGGAAACAAATTAAAACACCATCCGCATAAAAGAAATCTCATAAATAACCTGAAAAGTCACGTCAGGCACTGTTTTGAGTAACTGGTGGATCAGCAATTGCTTTAAGTGGCAGATGGTAGCTGATTCTAGAATATAAATAATATTAAATAAGGACTATGACATCAGGGAATGTTTTTTCAGTTGATATGAAGGCAAAAATAGAGCAGAAAAGTCCAATGGCAATCCAATTAAATCAAACAGGTCGTGATGAAGGAGCATCTTTTTATACATGACAGAGAAATGTAATTAAATGTCTATTTGTATTTAGTTAGCAAGAATTTTAATGTGCATTCCACTTCATGTGCAATCCTCTCTCAAACCTATATCCACCAATACACGCAAAAGTAGTGTATGGTTGTTTCTGCTTCAAAAGAAAATGTGCCATAATCTCACTTGGACATTGACCCGAGCCATGATTAGCAATGCAGGGGAAAACCTTGATTATATATTGACACACTGTCTCCCCTATCAAGTCAACACACTTCACACTGTTAGATGGTGCACAGTGCATTACCCACAGTTAAATGGAATGCTAAAGATTCACTCGCAAGTGAATCAATCAGCACATCTGCATTTGTTCAATATTCTGCGTATCAGCTGTTTAATTGTGTAAAGAGTTTTTAGGTGCTCAAAATCATTGGAAATTTTGCATCAGTGTGACAAAGACATTTGTGCCTCAGTAGCTTTTTTTTGTTTCCTTGCTGTATCCTGCATTAACTCACAAAACAGTTCAAGATCTTTGATTTCCTAACAGGTTTGAGATGTACAATATTTAACCTGGGAATTCAAGTATCTCGGGTGGGACACTGTCACCATAATCAACACCATATCAACATCATAGTCTTTGTGCTTCTAATTTCTTATTGAGATGAGTGGAAAGACCATTAAAGAGGATGTACAGTATATGTGGTGATGCACTGCAATGGAACACCAATGCTTGGTTCCATTACAATGGGGGTAGGGAGGCTTTGGTTTGATCTATCTTGCTGCTAAGAATCAAACCTCAGCCACACTGCAATGGAGAAATGGTGAGTGTATAAAGCACAACACAGAAAGAAAATCAGAAGAGTTAACCCAGGCAAGGATCAATCGCCTCTGAGAAGTGAGTTTGGTGCAGCAATGGTGGAGTTCCGGGAGCAAGTGACTTGCTCTCAGCCACAGATAAAGCTTGAACAGAGTGTTGCCAAAGTAATTGATTTGTAACTTAGCTGAACTTCCATTTGTGATGCTGTAATGAATTGACAAAAGGAACAGCAGTAAAGAAAAAAATCACAGCTGAAACCAAACTGACTCTTGTCCAACAACAACTTGCATTTATAGAGCCCTTCACCCAGGATAGTGTCTCAAAGCACTTTATCCGGATTATCGTGCTGATGTTTTTAGCCATACATGAGTACTTCTTGGCCTCAGAGTTAAATGTGTGTCTGCAGTATGTGCAGGGTTGACAAGCTATAAGACCTGACATTCACAGAAATGTTTCAGCAGGAGCTCATTTTACTCTGCTGTCTAGCCCAGGGTCACTGAATCATTCATTTGTTGTACACCATCACTGCCTCACCTAATGTCATCATAGACTGATGTTTAAACCTAAGGCTTTCCAGGTCTTCATATGCGGTGCCCTTACTGCTTCTTCACTAAGAAGGTCAATCATTTGAGGGTGTTTTGAATTCAGTACAGTTTAATAATTATTAAACTCCACATGGCATAGACACAGGAGTCGGTGTCTATGCCATGTGGAGTTTAATAATAGTTTGTAACATGCCCAAAATACAAATAGATAAGTTAGTTTATCTGCAACAGTCTTAGACATCGCAGAAAAGGTGGATAAAATTCTTCAGGGGGAAGGAGAACATCCAGAAGTGGTGGTCCAGGTGGGGATCCATGATATTGGTAAAAAAAAAGGGCTGAGACTCTACAGGGTCAATATCAAAAGCTGGGGAAGATACTAAAGAATCAAACATCCAAGGTGGCGATCTTTGGACTGCTCCCTATCTCTCGGGCAAATAAGTACCTGAATGGCAGGATCAAGCATATGAATGCTTGGCTTGAGAAATGGTCCAGAAAAGAGGGCTTCAAGTTTTTGGATCATTGGAACCATTTCTGGGGCAGGTGGGACCTGTATCATATGGATGGGTTGCACCTAAACAGGGCTGGGGCGAATGTGCTTGCAGACAGGCTAACTAATGCTGTTGGGGAGGGTTTAAACTAGTTTTGAGGGGGAAAGGGAATGCAAAAAACAAAATGGAGAAATAAAACAAGGGGGAAGTGCAGAACAAGTCAAGTTGGTCTTGGAGTGCATGTGCCTAAATGCACGGAGTTTAGCAAACAAGATTGGTGAGCTGCAGGCTCAAGTGGTCATAGGGGGATATGATGTAGTAGCCGTAACAGAGACTTGGCTCAAGCAGGGATAGGAATGGGAGCTGAATATTCCTGGCTACAATATATTCAGGAGAGATAGGGAAGGAAAAAAAGGAGGGGGTGTGTCAATGTTAGTCAAAGATACGGTTAGAGCCGTGGAAAGGGTCGAGGTGCTGGAGGGCCCCAAAACGGAATCTATTTGGTTAGAGTTAAGGAACAAAAAAGGAGCTGTTACGCTGGTAGGGGTATACTATAGACCACCAAATAGTGGGAAGGAAATAGATGAACAGATCTGCAAGCAGATCTCAGACAGATGCAAGGCCAATAGAGTCGTGATAATGGCGGACTTTAATTATCCTAGCATAGACTGGCAAAACAACAGCGCAAAGGGCAAGGAGGGGGAAATATTTCTGAAATGCATACAGGACAACTATCTTGATCAGTACGTTTCCAGCCCAACAAGAAAGGAAGCAGTGCTAGATCTAGTTCTGGGAATGAAGTAGGACAAGTGGAGCAGGTTTCAGTGAGAGAGTATCTGGGTAATAGTGATCATAACATCATTAGATTCAAAGTGCATATGGAAAGAAACAAGGAACCATCTAAGGTAAAGATATTCAACTGGAAGAGGGCAAATTTCAGTGAGTTAAAAGGGACCTAGCCAAGGTGGACTGGAAAGAAAGATTGGCGGGTAAAACAACTAAAGAGCAGTGGGAAGTCTTCAAGGATGAGATAGCTCGGGTACAAAATAAATACATTCCCACAAAAGGGAAAAGTAGGGCTTCCAAACCTTCGTGGATGACGAAGGCAATTGTATCTAAAATGAAGCAGAAAAAGGAAGCATATGACAAATGTCAAACCCAAGATACAGAAGACAACCAAATCGAAAATAGGAAGTGCAGAAGAGGTTTGAAAAAGGAAATAAGAGGGGCAAAAAGATTATACGAAAAAAGGTTAGCGGGTAACATTAAAGGGAATTCTAAAGTATTTTACAAACATATCAAGGAAAAAAGGTTAGTCAAAGGTAGGATGGGGCCAATTAAGGAACAAGGGGGAAATCTTATTGTGGAGGCAGTATTGTGCTGTACGATTCTACGATTCTATGATTCTAGTGTTTATTAATAATAACCCACAACAATAATAATCATTGCATTTAGTATCTCACCTTATCACATCGGAAAGACGTATCAAAGGGCTTCACAGGATTTACTATGAAATACAGTGACAGTGCGTATTTGTAAACAAACACAGTAGCACAATTGTGCACAGAAGGGTGGTACAAATAGCCAATAGATGACCAATTTTTTATTTGGGGGGGATTGTTGGACAGGATATTGTGAGAAACTCACTTCTCTTTTCGAATAAGGGCATGAGATCTTTAACATCCACCTGAAAAGGCAGATAGGACCTCAGATTTACATCTCACATCCGACAATGCAACACAAATAACAAGTAATACGAGTGCTAAACCCAGAGGTAGGTTGCAAATATCCTTCAGTCCACAAAATGGATGATATTGATGATGCCAATTCTTGGTCATTTATAAGGTAAAATGATGGTAAAAGGGGATGGTAACACAGCCCTATGAGAATCCGACACTAGTGCATTAGTGTCAGCTTAGACTATGTGAGATCAAGTCCTGGCGTGGGATTTGAACCCATACCTTCTGACTCAAAGGCGAAAGTGCTACCACTGAGCCAAGCTGACACATTCTATTGTTAAACAATAATATTTTATTTGTTCCCTCATTTATTTATTCCTTCTGCCAAGCTCCTGGGACTTTTCTTACTGGAAGTCTCAAGTCAGGTCGACAAGTTTTTGTCCTTTATGTTTGTGTGAGATGTTCCACCAGATATCACAATTAAATATTGGTATTTAGAGATACACTCAATGGATCCTTCAACTTCTTATGAAGTTAAACTCTACATGGCATAGACACAGACTCTGTAGTTAAACTTTACCTGGCACAGACGCAATGGGCAAAGAGCCTTCTTCTACACCATACATTTCCGAGGTCCTAGTGGATTCTACTGCTCATATGGGAAGGGTGCGGGATCTGCTGTAGGAATTCTTATCACCATGTGTTTAGGGAGCTGAAAGTTGCTGCTACCAAGCTTCCCTCGTCCATCTGTCTGCACTGAGTCTGGATCAGGTTCAAATAACACCAGTGCTAAGCCCAGAGGTAGGTTGCAAATATCCTTCAGTCCACAACCAAGATGAGATTGATGATGCCAGTTCTTGCTCATTTATAAGGTAAAGTGATGTTAAAAGGGGATAGTAACACAGCCCTAGGAGAATCCGACACCCTGTACACTAGGATAACAGGCACTCTTCTACAATGAGAAGAGAGATTTCAAAAGGAAAATGACAAAGAAAAGAAAGAGATTTGTTGCAGCCAGGGAAACATAAAGTGATGCAGCAAAAAAGATGAAAATAGAGCAAGTGTCAGTGTTTGGCACATGTGGAAACCCATCACCGTACTTAAGAGTCTCCAAACCAGACTGAGAGCTCTATGTATGTCACCTCCGCATTGAAATTTCCCTGTGTCTAGAATGGAATGCGCATTCTCTTCCTGAAGGGACGCATCTTGTTTACCTAATTCCAGAGAGTATGAAACACAGGTTGGCAAGAGCTAAGGCTTGGAGACCCCAGAGAGTATGTTGGGAGACTGCAAAAGTCTAATCAGGTGAAAACCCATAGTTTGCCATTAATCGCACTGTCTGGCAAGTTTTCCACTGCTTGAAAGTGATAAAGAAATAAATGTAAAATGGGTCAGATATGGCAAATAAAAAATTATGAGAGAAGACGCAATCATCAAATATGTTAATATTCTGTGTCAAAGATGTAAATGGAATATAGTTTACTCTGGAAAATTAACATCTTTGATGGTTGCATTTTCCATCAATAAAATGGAAAAGAATGCCCTTGAATACAACCTTATATGTAATCTGATCGATGGAAATTGTTTCTTTTAATAATGATAATAATAATCCTTGCATTTGATATAGCGCTTTTCACGTCAGGAGGATGTCCCAAAGCGCTTCACAGAACACACTGTAAAGTGAATTGACTGTATATTTGTGGGCGAACGCGGCAGCCAATTGCGCACAGCAATGTCCCACAAACAGTCGTAGTTTGAAAATGACCAATTTATTATTTTTGGGGGGGTTTTTTGGAGGGAATATTATTAGGCGTGTGGAGTAAGGAAACTTGCCCAAGGTTTCGCCCTGCCTGGAATTGAACTCAGGTCTCTCACTTGCAAAGCGAGTGCTCTAACCACTGAGCTACAGGACTCCACAAACACCAAATAGCAATTGACTTGTGCATTTGGAACTTTTCAAATTGCATAAAAGTTTAATTTCTGATATTATCCTTTTGATTTCCTGAAATCACAGAAATCTATGTCCAATTAAAGTTAAAAGAAAATTTGTGATTGCCTACTTTTAATACTGCCTTTTGTCCAATGCATCTGATTATTTTGTCAATAGAATGATTGTATTAAGGATGGCCATGTTCTCTGAGTCAACAACAACCAAATTACATTTGTATAGCGCCTTTCACGTCGGAAGGACGTCCGAAGGCGCTGGACAGGCAGAGTTACAGACCCGAGCTGGGGGTCGGGGAGGGTGGAGGGCAGGGAGGGAAGCAGGGAGATCGAAAGCACGGTCAAAGAGCAGGGTCTTGAGGTGGGTCTTGAAGGTGGCGAGGGAGGGGAACGAGATGGAGGGACTCTGAGATGGAGTTCCAGTGTGTGAGTGCAGAGTGGCGGAAGGCCCGCCCACCAATAGTGGGGCGAGCAAGGCAGGGGACGTGAAGCAGGCCAGAGCCCGCTGAGCGGAGGGAGCGAACAGGATGGTAGGGGGTTAGGAGGTCGGAGTGGTAGAAAGGAGCAAGACCGTGGAGCGTTTGAAGGTGAGGACCAGGAACTTGAACTGTATCCTCTGTGTGATGGGAAGCCAGTGGAGTTGGGCAAGGATGGGGGTGATAGGGTCGCAGAGCCTAGTGCGGGAGAGGACACGGGCTGCAGACATGGGTTGCAAACAACAAGGTTAGCAGTGCAGCTTTTCGTACAGATGCTTCTTTAAAGACAGGACTGTTTAAATTATCTAAAAGTGGCATCAGTAAAAATATTCTGACAGATTCACAGTGCGCCATCATGTTGACAAGAGACAAGTTTGCTTGCAAATTGGACACACCTAACGCTTCTAACTGACAGCATTGTGTGGCATGCAGTTACCGCTCCAATCAAAATGAGGTGCAGTTATATTAAATTGTTATTTAAAGAACTCGTCTCGCAAGCGAGAGGACTTGGGTTCGATCCCAGGCAGGGCGAATCGTTAGGCAAGTTTGCTTAGTGCACATGCCTATTTAGCAGTAAGTATCTGAAATCCAGGACCATTTCCAAACCCACCCGATCCCCCTGGTACAAGAACCATCTCCGCCGCCTAAAATCCCAAACCCGTCTGCTCGAGCGCAGATGGCGGAAAACTTGCCTGACAGTTCACCGCCAACTGTGGATGAGGATCTCCACAGCTACCGCTGTTCTTTGACACGTGCAAAAAAGTCCTTCTACTCCAACACCATATTGGAGGCTAAACACAACCCCAAAAATCCTTTTTTCCACGACCCACTACTTCCTCCGTGCCACCCCCTCAGGCCTCCTCAATCTTCGTATCAAATGCCAAGTGCGAGGAGGTCATGGACTTCTTTTCAACTAAAATACACAACATCTGCCAGGCAGCCTCATCCACCTGCACCTTGTCATCCACCACCACGCCCTCTCTGTCCCCCTCACCCTCCCCATCATCTGCTCCTACCACCACCCCCATTCTACCTTCCTTCCTCCCCATCTCTGCCTCCTCCCTCTCACCCACCATCACCTCCATGAAACCCACCACTTACTACCTCGAATCCCTCCCCAATAAATTACTGGTCACACAGCTCCCGCTCCTCTGCCCACTACTGGCTGATGTCATCAACCAATCCCTCTCCTCCGGATCAGTCCCTGCCTCCCTCAAAACTGCTGTCATCACCCCCCTCCTCAAAAAAACGTCCCTAGATCCCCCAAACCCCAGCCACTACTGCCCCATTTCTAACCTGCCCTTCCTCACAAAAGTCCTAGAACGCGTTGTTGCCAATCAACTTCAAGCACACCTCTCCTCCCATTCCCTCTTTGAACCCCTCCAGTCCAGTTTCCCCCCTGCCCACAGCACAGAGACTGCACTTGTGAAAGTCACAAACGACATCCTCTCTATCTGTGACCAGGGCTCCCTCTGTCTCCTTGTCCTCCTGGACCTCTCCACTGCGTTCGACACAGTTGATCACACCATCCTCCTCCACCGCCTTTCCTCCGTTAACCACCTCAGTTTGAGTCCTACCTCAGAAACCGCCAGCAGTACATCTGCACAAATGGCTTCTCCTCCCGCTCTCACCCGGTCACCTGTGGGGTACCCCAAGGATCCATCCTTGGCCCCTTCCTCTTTCTGCTCTACATACTCCTCTTGGGGATGTCATCCACGAACATGGGATACATTAATAATAATAATAATGCTTGCATTTGATATAGCGCTTTTCACGTCGGGAGGACGTCCCAAAGCGCTTCACAGAACACACTGTAAAGTGAATTGACTGTATATTTGTGGGCGAACGCGGCAGCCAATTGCGCACAGCAATGTCCCACAAACAGTCGTAGATTGAAAATGACCAATTTATTATTGGTTTTGGTTTTGGAGGGATTATTATTAGGTGTGTGGAGTAAGGAAACTTGCCCAAGGTTTCGCCCTGTGCCTGGAATTGAACTCAGGTCTCTCACTTGCAAAGCGAGTGCTCTAACCACTGAGCTACAGAACTTCACATTTTCACATGTATGTGGACGACACCCAACTCTATTTTTCCACCTCTCTTTGCGACCCCCAGTCCCCTGATGTTCTGTCAGCCTGTCAGATCTCAGGAGCTGGATGAGCGCAAATTTCCTTCAGCTGAACGTTGACAAGACAGAAGCCATACTCTTTGGCTCTCGTCAACGTCTAAAATCTCATGATTCTCACCTCCTTCACCTACCCGACCTCCCACTAAAACGCTCTGAACCCGGATGCAACCTAGGCGTCAGGTTCGACCCCCAATTATCCTTCCTCCCCCACATCCGGTGCACTGTTTTCTTCCACCTCCGACACATTGCCTGTCTCCACCAATACCTCTCCCCAAAAGCCGCTGAAACCCTGGTCCGTGCCTTTGTCACCTCTCGGCTGGTCTATTCAAATGCCCTCCTCGCCGGTCTCCCCTCCACTCCCATTCATAAAATCCAACTCATTCAGAACTCTGCCGCCCGCATTCTCACCCGCACCAAACTCCGCTCCCCGATCACCCCAGGCCTTGCCAGACTGCGCTGGCTGCCTATCCCAGAGAGGATCGACTTCAAGATCCTCACCCTTGTATTCAAGTCCCTGCACTCCTCTGCGCCCCCCTACCTCTCTGACCTCCTCTCTCCTCAAAACAATGCCCGTTGCCTTCGTTCTTCCGGTTCTGGCCTCCTCCTTGTCCCCCGAGTCCTCCGATCCACCCTCGGCAGCCCTGCCATCAGCCACTATGCCCCGAGGCTCTGGAATTCCCTTCCTCACTCCCTTTGCCTCGCCCCCTCTCTTCCTATTTTCAGGTCTCTGCTGAAGACCTTTCTTGTCGACCGCGCCTTTGGTCACCTTCCTCCCCCTCCCCCTGACTCGGCCCCGGGATCCATTACTGTGAAGCGCTCTGAGACGCCGTCCGGCGTGGAGAGCGCTGTATACATCCAAGTTGTTGTTATTGTTGTTGTTGTTGTAAGTAGGAACCTGGTTGTTAGTCGATTGGCGGATTGGTTTTCCGGGAGTAACAATTCCTTCAAAAAATGAAAATAATTTGGTCACTCAATCCATGACTGTTTGTGCAACACTCTTGTGCGCAATTGGCTGCCAAGTTTCGCCCACAAAATATATAGTCAATTCATTTTCAGTACATTCTGTGAAGTGTTTTGAAACGTCTCGAAAACGTGATAAGGCGCTGTATCAAATGCAAGGATTATTATATTATTATTGGCACAATGTGGACTGCAGCTATGGGGTTGCTCTGTTACTCAGCAAATTAGATGACTGATTCTATTAAGAAACGTTTACAATTTTCACCCCTGTATTCAGTTCGATAGCTGTAAGAACGTGTAGAAAAGCAAGTTGATGGGTTTTGAAGCAATTACAGAATGTTCGAACCAGAGCAAAATACAGCTGAATCCATCAAAATGATTCAACGCTTACACAGAATTACCAGCAGGCGGCAATGTTTCATGCTGATACATTGCACAAAATATTATCACATTCTTCAGGAAGTGGGAGTTGCTTCTTTCTTAAAGAGTAACTTTATAAATATCAAAGCGTTCCAAGAAAAGACTAATTAACGTTTCACGTCATTTTTCTTTACATTTCTGATGTTTGTGCCTCGCTGTCCATCGTTTTTGAACCCTCCGCTCAGCCCACTGATCGGGTGGGTGGGTGGGTGGGTGGGTGGATGGGCAGGGCTGCTCTGAGCCCTCGCTTCAGTGTTGTTGTTGAGTGGGCTGCCAGGAAATGCGAGGCGATGACAAAGAGTTCCACCTCCCACCTGCATAGTGACGAGCTTGACAGAGTTCAGCTGACGGTTTGCTGATGTTTGTCTCTTTCTTGTCAACGCACTTTGTGTTTTTATGTTGCTTTGTAGCAGATTTGATAATTATCTAAAGTTTTATCAAATAATCAATTTCTACTTACTTTTGATATCACGCCTTTCACGTTGGGAGGGAGTTTCAAAGCGCTGCATAGAATTTTCTGTGACTTGTAGTGACTGTGTATTAGTTGGCAAACATACACCAAAGCTATTGGTGTATCAACTGGATTATACAACTTATTTCACAGCGTTTTTTTATAGGCCAGCATTAGACAGTGTGAATTGCTTTACCTGGCTGCCCCAGTTAAATTGTTCTCTCGCTGTTGACATTAACTCAACAAGTTCACACAGTTAGCCTTGGAAACGTCTCCAACCCAGTTACCCAGGATTCCTCTAGTGTACACTGTTTAAACATATTGACAAAAATAGGCAAGCAAAAGAGAATAACAAGCAGAAGTATTTGGTTTATTTTCAAGAGCATTCTGATGAGAGGATGGCATCTGAGGAAGTAGGATGGAAGAGAGGGCCGAGGGTGTTTAGCCTGATGGTCTTTTCCTTTCAGTAAGCTGTATTCGTTCCCATATTCTGGAGCACAGTAGACTCCAGGTACTAAATGGTTGGCTGTTATAATAATAATCATAATAAATAATAATCCTTGCATTTGATATAGCGCTTTTCACATCTTCTCGACATCTCAAGGCGCTTCACAGAATACACTGTAAAATGAATTGACTGTATATTTGTGGGCGAAACGCGACAGCCAATTGTGCACAACAGCATCCCACAAACAGTTGTGGATTGAAAATGACCAATTTATTATTGTTTTGTTTTTGGAGGGATTATTATTAGGTGTCTGGAGTAAGGAAACTTGCCTAAGGTTTCGCCCTGGTCTTTCCCATTGATTTAGAAAAGTGAGAGTGTAGGACAAGTGGTGACCTTACAGTTTTGTGTTGGAGTTTCTGGCTAATGCCAACACTATCATAATCAGTATCATTGAGACAACTACTCTTAAAAGCACATTACTTTAATTCAACTTAAGAAGTCTGAAACCAGGGGACACAAGTATAAGATAGCGACTAAGGGTCTAAAAGAGAATTTAGGAGGAACTACTTTCCGCAGATGGCAGTGAGATTTGCAATGAGACTACCTCATTGCTGGAAGTGGTGACTGAATCACAAAGTGTAGATGCATTCATGGGAAGGAGTAAGGAATGATAATAATAATCCTTACATTTGATATAGAGCCTTATTATGTCTTCGAGACATCTCAAAGCGCTTCACAGAATATACTGTAGAGTGAATTGACTGTATATTTTGTTTGCGAATGGAAAGACCTGTGTGGAGTATAAAACACTGGCTTGGACTGGTTGGGTCAAATTGCACAGCAACATATATGTACAGCTTACATACCTTATAGGAGGGAAATTTGCAGTACGTGATGATAACCATACAGAGGCAGAAATTGCACTCTTTTCTGTTCAATATTAAACAACTTGGAACTGAACTCCCGGATATATAGACAAGGGTTTCTCTTGCCAGGTTGTTGGGCACTGTATAGTGCTTTATTTTTAAGAAAAGTGATTTTTCTTTGGATTGTATTCCTTGCATTCCAACTGCTAGATCAGCTTTTTAAATTTAATTTTATTTGGTTATACAATTATATTTCTTCTATTTACCAGGTGAAGAAGTGGGAATCCGTGCTCACTCCCAGCCCCAGTTTATGATTCCCTAACTTTGTTCAGATGGTTGTAGATCTGTAGCTGTTGAGCCAGTCTTATGTCGATTTTGGCATTTCAATTCTAGTTCTTGCTTTAAAAATAGCGATGTTTTCCATTCACTGTCTGTAATGGGAAGTCCCATGAATAAGTATGAGTGAAAAAGTCACTATTTTTAGTGAAGAGGGTCTATCAGTGATAGACGTTTTTCTTGATAACTGTTTAGTGTTGGGTATTTTCAGTCAATTCCAATTGATTCTGCTTTTTTTTGTCAGGGTGAGACCCTGAGGAAAATTTGCAGTATTATCGGTCGATCCATATCAATCCATAGCCCAGCCGAGAGCATTGACAGAAACTATAGATCAGGTTAGTCATCTGCACTGCTTTTCACTTTTAAAATAGTGCACGGGAAGAGGGGACGGAAAGAGGGAGCAGGGATAGCAAAATTAAATCAAATGAAAACAAGATGCCCATCTAAAATGGAATCCACTAGTGAAATGAACAGTGCAAGATAAAGGTTAAAAATCACAAGCAGATCAATTCTACAACCATTTGCTTGAAAAATTGCCCCTGGAGAAACATTTTTACTGATTGTACATTATACAAAGAGAAACAAATGTGTAAAACCAGATCAATTGTTCTTTCCTCACTAGTCCCAATCAGGCAGATGCTGTCCCCTAGACTTTCGGTGTCAAATCCACTCAGCTGACTAATGTGTTTGATGCTGCTCCTGACCTTGCTAAACCTTGCTTTCATTGGGATCTGCAGGAATGTTATTGCACTGAAAATACAGTCACTTTGCTTACATGAAATAAAAAGTAAGCTTTTAGTCTACGCATGTTTAAAATAAATGTTTTTTTGCTAAAGAATTTTGTCTAGTTTTAAGCAAGCTTCTACACAGTTGAATTATAAGTAAACAATTAAGTTACGAAAAGCTTAGCTTGCAGTGAAAAATCAAATGCTGTCCAAGGTTTCTCATTTACTTTGGGGCAAATGAACCTCGGTGGTCCTTTCTGCTTCTATTCATTCCTGTCTTATTAAATGAGGTTGTGTGTTCACTTGATTTTTCATTGCAATTCCCATTTCTCGTCATTTTTCGTCTTATCCTAAGAGATTCTCTTCGCACTAACAAGACATGCAGGTGATTTGTTTTCAGACCTCGGTAGTTTTTCAAGAACTAGCTTAGAACAGTGCAGGGTGACAAGAGTTGTCTATATTTTTTTCACCTTTTACTGAAATTATGTCTGTCATTCAGTATCTGGTGGTTGGGATCTCACAGGTTACATCCTCAAGTCTGCCTATAATGTTAAGGTAAGGGGGCCCCTGACATCTCTTACAAGCATATACGTTTGCACAAAAAGAATGATGCTCTTAAATTAGCCTTGACATTTGCTTCTAGATCAATAGGATAATGATCATAATGGCTGGAAGCCCATTTCTGAAGGAATGCTCCTTTGTCATCTTACCCTACATCAACCTAATAACATTAACAACTGCTGCATTTCATCTTCAGGATCAAATCTCGTTCTGGAGCTGTCACCATCTCCTACCTCTTGCAGCCAGCAACCTGTGTCTTTGTAAGGAAAAATTCACGTTAAAAAGCATTAAGGTCTGTCCTCTCAGTTGGGGGGGTGGGGTGGGGGGTGGGGTGTGGTTATGGCAGAGGGAATGGAAGACAAGCAGGCTCTCTGTGGAGCCCAGGCTGACAAGCTTGACAATACAATCGAGCCAGACCTCTGTGGTGGTCTCCAGTCTGGTTCCTCAGTCAGTTGGGTCCGCAGTATTCCAGGGCACTGCTGATGACAACACAGCCAGTCTGGCTCATCAGTAGGACTTGGAAAAGCAGACCAGTCTCTGGGGACAGAGATTCTTCGCCTTCAACTCCTGTTAACCCTGCAAGCCAAAGTCCGAGCTGGACGAGCAGCAGAAAGCTTGCCAGAGAGTGCTTTCAATGGAAGATTTGTGGTTTTAGCTGGTTAGTCTCCAGCAGTACCCCAACCCTACTCTGGGTTCCCCAAGTTTTGTCCAAGCCAAATACTCTCCGGGGTTTGTTAAGCAGAATGCATCCCTCAAGAGAATATTCATTCCATTCCAGGCAATTTCCATGTGTGGGTGGCATACATGGAATTCTCAGTTTGGTTTGGATACTCTTAAGTGAGGTGATGGGTTTCTGCTTATATCAGACACCCAGCTGACCCCCCCAAAAAGCATGCCAGAGCCTGAAACGGTCAGAGATTGACTTCTGGAATATACAGAGTGTTATTAGAAAGGCTGTATCAGCAAAGGAAAGTAAAATGTTGTAGCTTATTAACATTGCATTCCATTTAGTTGCCAAAAATTCACCCAAAGATAGGATTATATCTAGATAAACACCGCCCACCTCAGATTGCACTGTCACCAATGGCTTGGCTATGTTTTAAGAAAGGCTGGGGTTTTCCATTCCACGTTAGCAAATGAAACAAAATTAATTGTTTAGCATGGGCTTTCATTCTACTTCTTGGTCAGTATTTCCCATGCTGCTTAATTTTTTCCATGTTTTTCATTATGTTTTGTTCAGCCTGACCTCTGCAGCATCTCTACCCAGTACATGAGCACAACTTGTTCAATCTCCCCTTCAATCTCAGACCTGGGAGTTTATCTTCGAAATTCTGAGTGCAATCGGTGTCTGACTTGTGAACAGTGTTTTTTTAAGTTTTGAGTGAGATGCTGAATGCATCAGAATTTTATCTTGTCTTTACAGACCTTGTTATTAATCAGAGGTTCTTTTTCTTTTCTTTTTTCTCGAAAACATTAACTTACATAACTGCACCAACCAAAAGTACACTTTGTGTGTATTGTGCCATTTCCTCACCTCTCATTGCAGAATAGGAATTTGGCAAGTAGAGACTGTCAGTCGTCTGTGGATGCCCCAGAAAGCTTGTGCTGAAGTTCATTCAGTGTGCTTTATGGGGCTACAATATTTCTACTGTAACAAAAACAGAAGTCACTGGGAACACTCAGCAGGTCAGGCAGAATCTATGGAGAAAGGAAAGTGAGTCAACGTTTCAGGACCACGAACCTTTCAGAACTGGCGAATGCGTCAGAAATTTTGTTTTTCAGATTTCCAGCATCTGCAGTACTTTGCGTTTTGTTTCCACTGTAACAGCTGGTTGGACTGTGTTGGTTTCTTTGAATTGGCTTGCATGTTGTGCATCCTTTGGGTTTAGTGTCTGTGGTTCGGTGGGGAAGATGATATGTGCTGTGGTCAACTGGAGATACAATGGGATCAGTCAGGAATAGGATCAGATGTTGACTGCAACTCCTGGAGAACACATGATTGTGTATATCTCCCAAAAGCCCTGTCCCTCTTTTTGATCTCCCACAACATTTGGGCAAGCAGTTAGTTGTTATGATCAATTGATAAAAGTTGCATGCAGCCAACATAGATCAACGTTTATTCCTAAGTAATCTTCCACTCCGCAACCCCTGTCCTTTGCTCAATGCTTTTACCATAGCAGTGTGACCGAGACACGGAGTTCAGTCTGTAGGGAATTAGGGGTAATTTACCCACTTCCTAACGCTCAGGAACACACATGTAAGGAACACTAACACACTGTCCTCGAATGTGGCTCACAAGCCATGTGGAGTCCTGTAGCTCAGTGGTTAGAGCACTCGCTTTGCAAGCGAGAGACCTGAGTTCAATTCCAGGCAGAGGGCGAAATCTTGGGCAAGTTTCCTTACTCCACACAGAGCCTAATAATAATCCCTCCAAAGCAAAACCAATACTAAATTGGTCATTTTCAATCCACGACTGTTTGTGGGACATTGCTGTGCGCGATTGGCTGCCGCGTTCGCTCACAAATATACAGTCAATTCACTTTACAGTGTGTTCTGTGAAGCGCTTTGGGACGTCCTCCCGACGTGAAAAGCGCTATATCAAATGCAAGGATTATTATTATTATTATTATGTGACATCTGATGTTTCTGGTTGGCTTTGAAAATCCTCCTCTAGAGTTTGGCAGGTTATAAACAAAATCCCAGTGATGCAAACAGCAGCTCACATTACTGAGCCAGCAAAATTTGACAGCAGGAACGACTTTCCTCTTAATAAGAGACTCTTGACAGGTCAGAGCCTTTCACATCCTTTTGTGACAGCAGAGAGCAGCTCAGTGCCATTCAGATATAAACTGCAGATGCTCATGGAAGCAGAAGCAGTTTCTGTTAGTCATGTTTAATCATCCTTTGTGGTCGGCACGCAAATAGTCACTGTAGGAGGAACACACCTCATGTGTGTTCCTGTCTAACACCCACTTGACCATTCTGCTCAAGACAAAAAGAAACACTTGAAGCACAGAACTGGCTGAAAATAAAAGACGGTGGTCAGCTAGAATTGCATAGCATGTTTGTGGAGCTCTTGCTGCCTTTCAGTGCTGGCTGTAATTCTCAACTTTTGTTGATTCATCTTTAACCCTTGTGAAACCACAAACACACATGCACGCTGACATGCAAGTATCGCCGGTAAGAATCAGGTTATATTTCTGAATACAGAAAATAATCAAGGGTAATCCTCGCTTGGTGAGCTCCCCCGTCTTGGCTTGAAGGTCAAAAGGAAGTTGAGGGGGTGAAGCATTTCCTTGTTGTGTGTGTGTTTAAATATCAAATGAATTGATAAGCAGGTCACCCAAAGTGCTGGCACTATGTGCTGCCCACTGGTTCTGAAGCAGTATTGACACACTCCTGTTCATCTGTCTTTACCCTTTGCTAAGATCAGTTTCCGTACCGCATAAGTTTAGTTGTATAAACCCTCACCCTCAGGCCATGGAACAGCACAGTTTAAGAGCTGCCTCTCAAACAAATTACATGGAAACCCCAAAGTGTTTGTATATTTAGGCTGTATTATTTGTTGCAGGGATAAGCTATTTCCATGACAGGGGATGGACTGGTGTGTGTAGTGTGGGGTGGGTGAGGGAGGCTGGTTAAGAGGTATACTTCTTGTCAGTGTCTAGGAGGGCAGTCAGGTGCTTGGAACATCACCAGTTTAGGGTGGTTGGGAGATTGAGGAACCATGGGTTGCTGGAAAGGATCCCATACATTGTGCAATTTACCTAATTCCAGATATTGCACATGTATTACTTACACAGATTGGAAGACATCAGGACTCTTCTTTGCCTTTGTGTTTGTGAACTTCAACAACATCAGAGAGATCCAGTTTCTCATTGCCTGGATTGTGAGCTATGCAAACCTGGAAATATCAGGGATTACTTGGCCTACTAGGAAGAGGTCAGGCAGGATGTAGGAGCAGTCTGGAGGGATCATAAAACCCATCAGGGCTCTGGAAGCTCTTGGACATCAATGATGAAGAGCTGGAGGTGGTCAAGTGGTCACAGCATGTGCAGGACCCTGTTGGCCACATTTTCTACTGAAATTCCATTGTTTAAAAGCCACTTGAAAAGTGATTCACTGCAACATTAATGCGTGTTAGTAGCAGAGACTCAGTGGGACACTGTTAAACAATTTATTTTTAGTAAAAAATGGACTCTGAGGAGTGAGGATGCGAAATCCGCCGAGCCTTTTAGAGGATTGCACACCTGCTGACTTTTGCAACAGTTTTGTGAACATAATTATTACTTTTATGAGAAGCAAATGGCAATAACACTGAAAACATGGGAAAATACTAAAGAGCAAGCAGATTAATGAAGGGAGAGAATGTAAGCAGCCTCAAGGATACAGTAGCTCTAGCCTCCAGGGTGGGTACATGTTGAATTAGATCCTATGGTCTGGTTGGATTAGAATCAAAGGTTTCCCCAGTTACAATAGTTATTTGTTTCTAGTTGTCGTGCAGTTCAGCAGGAACCTCCCAGTGGTATTGCCAAGCAATCCTCATCTATTTTAGTCAAATTCTTGCATCGGTTTGTGCATTTATATTGCTAATCTCCATTCTTCTTCTTTGGGTTCCTGACAGTCACAGAGTTACTACCCAGGGGCAAAACTGCAGTCACCAGTGCGAATACCCACACAATGCAAACTTGAAACTGACTTTGTGCATAAAAGGTGGGGTTGCAATACTAAGAAAGTTTTACTCTTGATTTCTAAATCAGCCAATGAATGCTTGCTCTGAAAGCTATGATGCAGCACTATCTTGTTGGTTACAGGGATTATGGGGATGACGTTGACTGGTTGATAAAATTATACAGCGATAAGAAAATCTCTTCTTAAGAACACTAATGTGATGGTCGATAACTTTACCAACCAGTGGAAATGTACATCAATGCAACTACTGTAGCGAAAACTGATTTTTAAAATAATCGCCTTATTTCAGCTTTTATTCTGAAACCCAGAACAATACACAAACAGCAGAGACGGCAGACTAAGGGAACGTGTTCAGGGATGCCACAGGCAATCTCAAAACATTTGTTTACTCAGAGAATAATTAAGTTAGATTCTTGCATGGGTTTGTGCACTTACAGGTTACTTGGAAGGGTGGTTGACGCCAGGCGTTGGACTCAGTTAAAAAAAACAGCTTGATGCTGTGATGGGAAGAGGGTTAAGTGGATATTCTGGAAAATAAGATCAGATGGCTTAAAGGGCCTTCTTCATCCAAACAATCTTGTGATCTTTTTGTGACCCTCTGAAAGTGCAATTAATTGCTAAAGCTTCCTTGGTGGGTGGTGGGGGAGGAGGGAGAATTGAACACTTGACGTTCTTCACATGGACCCTGTGTCAGCTCACTGAAAAACTGTTGTGATGCAACGACTCATGGCTCAGGCTCTGCAGAGGTTTCGCGCCCCTCTTGCAGTAATTTCTAAAAAATGCTGTGAACCTGCACAGCACCAAGCACTTCAATCTATACTTTATCATCTAACAAACCTTCTGACATGGGCCTTACCAGATCTGTGACTGCTGGTGCCCCATTTGCTTCTATAATGTGAGAGATGTGGGACAATCACATCTCTCTAAATTAGCATCTGCCCCTCCTCTACACGTCCTTTACTGTCTACTGGCTTTTCATCTATGGTAGGGTGACCAAGCATTCCTGATTTTCTGGGACGGTCCCCGGATGAGGTATTGTGTCTCTGGACAAATTTGCCCTGTCTTAAGTTCAGCAACAAACTGAGCAAGAACAATCAAATTCTAAAACAGATATACTCATCAGAGAAACACGGTCATCAATCCAACAAGTTTCTCCAATACTGCCAGCATCAGGAGTTTTGGTGAGTTCAATTTTATATGTGTCCCCGGATTTGGTTAACAAAATATGGTCACCCTAACCTATGGCAATCTTCTCCTTTTACCTTTCTTTGGACACCCATGGGAATTATCGAATGGGACTCAAAGCTGAGAATGCTCGGCAAGAAATTCCTGTGGCTTCTACATAATAAACGTATCCCGTCAATGTCACTATACTTAGTGGGGCAAGAGAAATTTTATGTTTCTTTGAATTACCGTGTTATAGGAAGCTCCAGCAGAGGTCAGATATCTACCAAGGGGGCAGAAAAATAAGATGAGGTATCTGCTTCCGGCCACTGTACACATCACTTTCAGACAGCTGGACAAAAGTGTCCTTTGAGGTGGCCTTGACTGCATTGCCAATCCTTCTCCTCTTAGTTGAGGGATGTGTGTATCTGGGAGAAAAAAACGGAATAAAGTCAATCAAAAAAGAGGATGCTATAAGTGCTTAATGCACATTCAAAATAAGTTTTAAAAACAATGGACCTTTGGAATGAGCTGTGAATAGATCGTCTGTGATTGATTCCATTAAATTTTAGGAGGAAATCAGAGAACAGTAGCGGGAGAAACAACAGAAGTGCTGTTGGTGATGGGATTCTTATTGGAGTGGACAATTCATGACAATAGATCCTGGAGCAACTTTCCGTTTGTGTGCTCCCCTGGCACTTGGCAATGGGAGCTGAATCTCAGTCTGACATTGTATATTTTAGCTTTGAATTTATTTCAACATTTACAGATGTGTTGAAATAAAGTTCCAGGTATGCAGTGTATCTTGATACCTAGGTAAGCAGTGTGCCACTTTACTTTAGCTGGTGTTGTTTTCCGAGGAAGTGAAGTAGGAAAACAGGCATTAAGATGGGTAGGCAATACTGCAATTAATAAAGATAATGATGAAAATTAAATAACCAGATAAATTGTATATTATTGTGTTTCAGTTCTGCAGATGCAGAAGCTTCTCTCTTTATGTTTTACTGTAGACTTGAAGCTGTCAAGCTGACACTCATTTGTGCATGTTTGCACCAATGATTTCAATTATTCCTACTATAGTATGTGTTCAATGCTGGTCTATCCTAACATTACAGATGCTGATGCATTTGTGGTTTTACACAAGTTCAGTCCAGGAGGGAGTGAGTCACATAACTAAAAGGCCCAACCTTCGCAAAAGTTCACTTCACTGAACAGCACATGCAATGTCAGCAACAGTTTGACATCAATAGTAAACTTGGAGCTTTGTTTCTTCCAATTTTTCCTTCCTCATGATGTCAGCAAACTGTCAGAAGTGGTGTGAGTGTTGACTCTGACCTGAGATTTCGAGAAATGTATGTCAGCAGTGATGAGATTAGTCATCAGATATTGCTGGGTGCAAAGCAAGCTGCCAACTGCAGAATGGTCAAGGAATCAGATTACTGAGGCGATGATTCAGAATGAAAGTATGTAGCATCTGCGGTCAGAGGAAATCTCTGCCAAAGAGATGACGAACCAATATTGGCAGAGATTTGATGCAACTGTGCCTGTGCCTGTGAGTGCACTTTGTCAGGAATGCAATAATACTTTTACCATGAGTATAAAAACTCATCAGTAACCTTCCTTGGGCTCCACATTCCTTTTGTCATAAACAAGGTGAGTGCAGCATGTTTTAACGCATCTTCCAATGAAACATGAAGGAAAGCATCAGCTCCCTGCATTCCTAAATAATCTTTGTGAGGAAAGGGATTTTTGTCAGTGTTAATGAAAAAGTGGTCAATATCCACCTGCCTGGAAAAATTACAAATTGATTCTTACAAATCAATTGAGTGCTACAAAAAGGAAAAAAATAACTCCATGGATAACAGCTGTGGACCACACACTTCAAAGTGAGGATAACTGAACAGCAAACTTAGGAGAAGCCGATATTTGGACTGGGACCTCAGTTGCTAGTGATCTTACTGCAAAGTTATTCAGCTAGAATGTTTCTCTGAGGAAAACAACATCATGTTGGCATCAGGCCCTGATAGTGTTGGTCTCCACTTGTCACTGTTTTGACTGCCAATTTGAAAGCAGTAGTCATAAAGCTCCCTCAACTCCACCTTGCATCTCCAAAAATAATAAAACAAATGTATTGCACTTCATGCAGGAAGCTGTCCTGGGAATTCTACAGTGTGCCCTCGAATCCAAATCACAGCAGCACATTCCACTTGTCATCTGTTGCAGAGCGATAACTAAGGATTTGCCAAGACAGAAGTTTTTGAATGATGTCATGGTCAAATATAACCTCATTGTAACCATAGTCTTGTTGCTTGTTCTGCTTGGGAAAAGTAACTAAATTTTTCAGTGTGACAGAAATTCTGAGCTATCCTCCAGTGCCTTGGAGAGAATAGTAAATGTGATACACTGCAAAATGCCAGTAATATTTTGATTGGCAGTATTCTGTGCATTTGTGGGAGATATTGTTTTCCTTTTAAACTTAAGATATTAGGAATTTTCTCATTTGGATTTCATATATTAAATTTGTCTTGTACTTCAATCAATTCTACATGACAATAATAAGTGCATAAGTTACAAGGTAATAAGGGAAATTATCCAGTTTCATAGTAAATAACTCTCCAGATAAAATTGTTCATTCACTTCATAGATGTTTGTAGGACATTGCTATGTGCAAATTGGCTGCTGGGTTTCCCCACAACAACAACTTGCATTTATACAGTGCTCCTCACACAGGATAGCGTCCCAGAGCGCTCCCTACAAAAAAAAACAGTCAATACATTTTATAGTAAAATCCTCTTAAGCTCCTTGGAAAGCCCGCCTGTGAAGTCAAAAACACTAAAACAAAGGTAACTATTATTATTAATAATGCTAAGTGCATGAACTTACTTTGGGGTGAATTTGCATAACGTAATGCGTTATATCACTCATATTTCGGTGTTACATGGTCCTCCAATAAAACTTGTTGGGTCTTGGTTACACAAGTATGGGATACAATCAAATGTGTGCCTCTAATTTTGTCACCATGTGTTATCCTACGTCAGCGCTCTGAGACGCTACTCTGCATGGAGGGCGCTATATAAGTGCAAGTTGTTGCTGTTGTTCAGAAACATTTCATGTTTATGGTTTCAATATTTAACACAATGTGTCACAAAGGACCAATGCTAGTGGTCAGCAATCCTATTTACCCATCAAAGGGCTGATAAATGTCACCAATTTTGTTGCACTTCTGAATTTTCCCCCACCTCCCACAAATTACATTAATGCGTGAGCGCTCACTTCCGTGGAGGCGGAACACTAACCAATATGTTTGAGTGATTCAGTGAGTTACACAATGGGATATAATTTGCGGTTTAAACTAAGAGATTCCTTAACTATCGAGTAAGTTAACTTAGATTGCCAGAAGTAGGTGTTCCCCTGACTCAGTCCTCAATCCCAACACCCTGCTGCCGAATTCTGCATTCTTCTTCTGGATTGCAGATTGCAGGGTTCAACTGCTCGTGGCTTTACTAAAACTCAGCTTTTTATTAACAAGAAGACTCAAAACCCAGTATCCTGTTAACCAGCAGTCAAATGTCATAATCCACAGCCAAGAAGTCTGCAAACCTGGGAGAATGGTGAAGAGGGTGGGAAAGAGAAACTGTCTCCAGCCCATTCTATGTGATCAGAACTCTTAGGCAGTACATTTGAACCCCCACCCCCAACCCCCCACCCCATAGTGTAAAAACTTGAAAATAAATGTTTCAATTTTACTTGCATAATTTATAACACTGTTCCAATTAACCATACTAAAGGGGCAATTTGATAGCTCTGCTAGAGTCAGTAGTGTGTGTTGGCATCCCTGAGGCTTCCAAGTTCAAGACGTAGCCTGAACTGACATCTTAATTCACCTGCCCCCTGGATGCGTTTCACCAATTCTCAACAGGACTCCAAGGCTGTCTATTGGCTGGATGCCAACCTAGATTGGGAGGAAGGAGAAAGAAGGAAGGGAGCTCACTGCACAAACATGCATCTCCTGTAACCTCTGCAGATCTTTATAGATTAAATGATTCCACCCAGTCTGCTGGAGGCAGCGGCAGCAGGAAACCTATAAGTGGAAAGCGTGTAGGAGGTGGTAGATCACAAAGAATGTCTGGTGACTGTGTTCATGTCTTAATGCATAAGCAAGTTGTTTGCACACCCAGAATAATGATGACAAGGTGGGTGGATAAAGGAGCCTAAAAAACAAATGTGCTTTTGATATTGACTGTCTTCAAGAAAATTAGTTTTATCAGTGAATGGTATTCCCAAAATGAACTGTGCCTGAAAATTAAATGCTCTCTCCCCCACTTGCCCCTCCCACCCCACAATGGCTATGAGCTTCCTCAGGGAATAGCTAATCCCTACCTGTCTCAGTTTCAGTCCTCTGAGCTAGCCAATGTCAACGGTTGTGCTGGCAGAGGCGCTGTAGTCAACCTCAGTGAACCTGCGTTCAGGAGGGGAATATTAGCCAGTGTTCTCTCTCCTGATCGCTACGCAGAGACCACTGTTAGCAAATATGTGTATGCATGCGTGTGTGTTTGTGGATATATCAGTGTACGCCACAAAATATACAATTAATTCACTTTACAGTATATTTTGTGAAGTGCTTTGAGACATTTCGAAGACGTGATAAGGCATTATGTCAAATGCAAGGACTATTATTATTTTACTGGGACAACTTTCATTGACCCCACAATCTATCAACCTGCTAATACTCACTATCAAAGCTCACTCACACTGAAATACTGAGTTACTGGTAGGTGCTTATGGAAATGTACTACAGCAGAAGTCAAATGCTGTCAGGTGAGGGAGAGGGGAAAAATGGTGATTAAACAGAAGAGTGATTGTCAGCATCATTTCCTACTTTTAATTAGAAAAAATTACAAACTATTCCAAAGAATTGGAATTAAGGTCTCTTTTTATTTATGTTTGTTTTGTTGAAATATTCAAGTTTAAGCAGTGAGATAATATCGACCGTGATTTTATATGGTAACGTTTTTTAAGCTTTCTGATGGGCTGCTAATTGTCAGCTCTTCCGTTTACTCAACAAAAATTAGAAATGTCATCTTTTTTTGCTGAACTTATTGAATGTATGAGCCCAGTGCCTCCCCCACCCCCACCACTTATTTTACTTGCGTGTGAGCACTCAGTTCCATGGAGGCGGACATCATTGGGCACATGCTTGGAGGAGTCACTGAGGCTGAAAGTGTGAAAGTACTGAATTTACATTCATAGTTAAACTGATAAGATCTAAGAAGCGCCTGCTTAATGGCTCCATCTCCATTGATGTTAATTTAGCTTCCCCCACACTGTTGCACTCACTGCCTCTTCCCATGAGATCATGTACTTTCACTGTCTGCTTCAACAAAAAAAGTATTAAATATTCAACAGAAGTCAGCAGAAAGAAATGCGTCAATCATTTAATTTTGTTCCAAATAACTTTTCAGATTAACTTGCCTGTCCTCCATTAAATGCACTAAGTGATTAGTGTAATCAAATGCTTGAGTATCCAGTAGTTGCAGGTAGCAGCATCCCTTTATTATCTCATTCAAATAGTCCTTCATATAGGAAGTAAAAATAGGAAACACATATACTCGATGGATGTGATACAATTTATTATTATTAATAATAATCCTTGCATTTGATGCAGCACCTGATCATGCCATTGAGATGTTCCAAAGTGCTTCAAAGGATATACTGTGTATTTTGTGGATGAAATGTGGCAGCCAGTTGGCAGGAGATGGTAATGAACGATCAATTTTATTTGGAGCATTTGTGGGTGAGGACATCGGGAGAAACTCCCTTCTTTTTTCAAATAGTGCCTTGAGATCTTTAACGTCCACCTAAACAGGCAGACAGGACCTTGTTTTAATATCTCAGCTGAAGGACTGCACCTCTAACAATGCAACAATCCCCAGCACTGCATTGGACTGTCAGCTTAGACAATGTGATTCCAAGTCCCAATGTAAGGCTTGAACCCACAACCTTCTGACTCAGAGGTAAGAGAGCTACCACTGGACTAGGCTGACACACTTTTGCCAAGGAGAAAGTGGAAAGAGATCGAGGGGTGTTAGCTGACTCATCTGTCACCATGTCAACCAGTTTCTGTGCTACATTGCCAAATCAGCTGATTTCAGATCCTCAGAAATCATACGTGAGCTGCATAATACTCTGGTCAGGCCACTGTACTGTATACAATTCTGGAAGGGGTTGCCCAGACAATAGAACAGAGCAAAGAAGAGAATGAGGATGATCACCAGTGTTAGAGGAATGAGCTAACAGCAACAATGAAATAAAGTAGGGCCCTTTAGTCTTGAAAAGAGAGCCAGAGCAGTCGTCATAGAGGTAAACAAGATTTAAATGGGATTGAGAAAGAAAGCTCAGAACAATATTTCCTGATGCACCAAAACAGCAGAACAACAGGACACAGGTTTAGGATTTCAAAAGCCAATTACAGGATGGATACTGGGAAGTATTTTTTTATCCAGACAGTAATTAATGACTGAAACAAATTACCACGAAGGGTGGTTGAATCCAGAATGCTGGTCTCATTTATAAATAGCTGATACTGTGATGGAGTACAGTAGAGTGGGAGTTCTGGAAAAGTGAGATTAAATGGGCAGCAGGGCTTTCTTCTTCTGAACCTCTTTTGTGACCTTGTGAAGTGTGAACCTCGGTGGCGATTATCATTTGGTTGTTATGAGTGTCACAGCCAGGCTAACGTGTTGTTCTCCCCTTGTTGGTACATTTACTGATCTTTGGTAGCAAATGCATATAAAACGTGAGTGCCCAATGCCCACCGTGCTAGTTAACCACATTCACATGACTGCAGGTGAGATCGTGGATGTGCCGTCAAAGTCCGTGCTGTTTTGTTCCATTCTGATTGGTTGGAGGTATCAATAAACTACGAAAGAAGCAGGCCATTAAGAACAAAAAATTAAAGAGAGAGGATGGAGTATTTACTGTGACTGCACTTCACCAACAATGCCAGTGAAGGAATATTGGGGTTAAAAATGTGATGTTTCACAATAGAATCACATGCTATGAACCATCGCATTTTTTGTTATAAACTTATGAGTTTTGAAGTTCTGATAAATTGGACCCATAAATTCAAAATCGTAAATCACCATTGTAAATTATAACATCTCAAAACATACCTGTTTGAACACACTTTCAGTCAAGCTCCTGCTCCCCAACTGCCTTGTGTCCCTCGCCCAGCTCTGATGCCCATCCAGCATTGGTAAGTGTTTTGAGACTTCCTCTCGACATGAAAGCCACCATGTAAATCTAAATTGTATTGCTTCACAAGTTAATCTGTAAAGATGGAAACAATTATTCAATGCATAGGAAATTTTATTGTGATGTGGCAGCATAATCCTTTTCTATTATTATCAACACAGATAACATCTGAATTGTAAGATTAAGCAATGGCCATACCAGTGAGCAACACATTTTTAATTGGATTCCGTGAATTTAACACTTTTAACACTTTAAAACATTGCTCTGGAAATATCCTGAAGTCAGAATCAAAGTTGAGATCAGGGAAATTTCCACGTATATGTGGCATGAATATGTGAAACTCTCAGTCTGATTTGGAGGCTCTTCTGTAATTGTGATGCTTTTCCATATGTGTCAGACCAAAAAAAAGCTGAAAGCTAAAGAAAATCAAGTTCTTATCACAATACAGTATCTACTCATACTGGTTAAATCATTATGTGTGACAGTAAACATGCAATAATTGCTCCCCAATTCAAGCAGTAAGGCCGAATGTTACTGCTTTTTCACATTTCATCGATTTTTCCATTGATGTTAAGATAAGCTAACTAAATATTTGACTTTCCCAGCAGTTGTTTAAAGTATCCAATGATAGGGGATTTGAGGACAAGAGAGGATGAATTCTAGGGCAGGAAAAGGAGAGCGTTGGAAGAAACAAATGGGCCAAATAGCCTCCTATTGTGTCATACATTTCTTAACAAACTAGCTATTAGTTTCAGCGTTTTGAGATGCCCACCCATTGTGCAAGGCACTATATAATGCAAATTTGTTGTTGTTGTTGAGTAAGGCTCTTGACCTCTACAATTAATATGTGTTAAAGCACAGACACTCAAGCAAAAAGCATTATTGTGACACAAACCAAGCATTATTTTGATGGTTATTAAAAATAAGTGGAGAAAGCTGGCTTCTTAATGAACAATTTTCCACAATTCTGCATTATTTTATAATTTAAGATAGTAGTCTTCAAAACTAAGATTTCTACTGCTAGGCTGACCACCCCCACTCCAATTATATTACTATTAATTAGATAACAATTGACTTGAAGGGAAAAAACAGTGTGAAACATTCCGTGCATATCCAGAACATATGATACACAGCGCTTCCACTATGGTCCTAGAGTTTCTAGGGGAACAGTAAGCGCCAGTCCTGATCTGGGGCTTGATCTCACAACCTTCTGAACCAAAAACAAGAGTGTTACCAACTGAGCCAAGAAGTTATACAGTCGCTGCACTTTATAATATATCCTGTGAAGTGCTTTGGGGTTCTCCTGATGTCAAAGGTGCTATATCAAATGTAAGTATTATTATTATAAATACCTGGGCTGCTTTTCGCTTTGGCAGATCCAGAATAATGTCAGCAAGTACGACTATATCATTACACAAGTTCCTCTCATTCAGTCTAGTCAACAGAAACATATTTTTGGTATTTCAAATACACTTTCATTCCTAAGTGCACTGGCCTTTATCTCTGCTTTGCAGATTTGTGAATTATGCAGTTAAAACATCACAAATTATCCATTTCTTAAATATATAACAGCTATCTCTCAATATTTAGCTATGTAACTTATCCAATGTGTGACATATTCTGGGCACAGCAGCCCAGGTATTTATAATAATAATAATCCTTACATTTGATATAGCACCTGTGACATCAGGAGAACTTCAAAATGCTTCACAGGATAAATTGCAGCAACTGTGTATCTTCAGGCGAACGAGGCAGCCAAATTGCAACAGCAACAACCCACAAACAGCCATACAATGAATAACCAATTTTATTTGGGGGATTTAGGGGATATTGGGAGAGACTTCCTTCTCTTTACAAATAGTGTCATGAGATCTTTAACATTCGTTTAATCATGGAGACGGGTCCTGGGTTAAACGTCTTATCTGAAGGATGGCATCTCCAGCAATGCAACCCCAGCCCCCACTCACCCCACCCTCCACCCCAGCACTGTGTAGGAGCATTAGTCTAGACTACATAAGCTCAAAATCACATCTTGGAGCTTGAGCCCACAACCTCATAACTCAGACGTGAGAGTGCTACCAACATAGCCAGGCTGACGCACACACGTGAAATTGAAGCATTAATAAAATACTTGCATCTTCGTTGAATATGAATTTTACTCTTGAGGTAAGCAAAGTCATTATATATAAGTGTGCGCATCTCACCATGTGTGCTTTAAATCGTACCAAGCTTCCTTGGAAAAATCAACTATGTCACAACATTCCTGCTGAGTAGCTCGTTGTTACTGCTTTGCTTTCAGGAAGTCTATTTATTAAAGTGCTCACATTAGAATTTCATTTGTCATCTCCTACATGTAATTGGACACAGTTCACTCACAGATCCCTGCATCATCATTACCAGGAACCCCGAGAGAATCAGTAACATCTGTAATAGTGAAATGACCTTCAGAAGCTACAGGTTGCAATTACAGTGAGTGATTATCGAAATGTACTTTGCTGCCCAAATTACAGACATTAAGCGTGTTGCCCAAGTAGACAATCATTTCTGCCCTCTTAGGTATTGGTTTAATTACTTACTTTTCTACTTGGGCAGTGATGCTTAATACCTGTGATTAATTCACACTATAAAATGTGATGTTGCCCAAAATGCCACAATAAATGGGGAAAATCAACAGGTAACAGCCTACATATCCGAGAGCTAAAACTCTTCACTCTAAATCACATGCTTTATTATGGTGTAAAATATTATGGTGTAAAATGCAGGATTTCTAACAGGATTCCTTAATAAAGAATATGAGACTTGCAATCCGATAACTGGTATATCACACCAACCAACAGGAACTTCACTTAATTAATTAAAACCCAATAAATTAAATTGTATATTAGGATAAATAAATTAAATTGTAACTTAGGATCAAAAATGATTTAAAATGCATTTCTAGGCATTGAAGATTGAATGCAGTAGGAGAATCTTCAAGATATACATCCCATATAACAACTTTTTTTCTTGATTGTTCTTGCTTGTTGATTTTTATCCCAATGCAGTGCTGTGAACTCAAATGCACTCGTCTGCATCATTGTATTTGAATTGAAGTAATTTTTTTTGCCTTTCAAGGATTGCGGGAATATACATCCAAGACTTCATCTAATGGTTTCAGTGCACCACTTTGAAAAACTCTTCTCAATGTAACCACTCCGAAAAATTAGCAACATTTAATGGTTTCAGTGCACCATTTTCCATACTGAATAGGCTCCACGTGTAAATATATAATAACAGAATCTTCTTGATCCCATTAGAGAGTTCAAAAGCAACATGAAAATTCTTTTCCTTTCCAGCTTTCTTGATATTTTGCTCTTCAATAAACCCTGTATTTCAAAAGTCAATCTTTTTCTGCAGTTATTTGTTTTGTAATTATTCAAGAGGTGATGTTTGGTGTTAATGCACAATATGTTTCATCTGCAGATATCAATAATAGTGTGGTTTCTTCAGGTTAATCCACTTACTAGTTGATCAAAGGATTTATACAATAATAATCCTTGCATTTGATATATTGCCTGTCATCTCTCAAGCACTTCACAGGATTCAGTGCAAAATGTAGTGACTATCCACTTTTGTAGGCAAACACAGCAGTCATTTTTGAACACAGCAATGTCCCACAAACTGTCATGAAGTGAATAACCAATTTTATCTGGAGGATTGTTGGACAGGACACCAGGAGAAACTCGCATCTGTTTTCCAATAGTGTCATGGGATCTTTAATGTCCACTTGAACAGGAAACGGAACCTCGGTTTAAGATCTCATTCAAATGATGACACCTCCAACAAAGCAGTAACCCTAATACTGCATTGGAATGTCAGCCTTGATTGTGATATCAATGTCCCAACATGCGTTTAAACCCACAACCTTCTGCCTCAGAGACAAGAGTGCTACCAGAGACGAGGGTCCTGTAGCTCAATGGCTAGAGTACTCACCTTGCAAGCGAAAGACATGGGTTCGATTCCCAGCATGGTGAAGCCTTGGTCAAGTTTCCTTGCGCCACACGCCTAATAATAATCCCTCAAGAAAAAAAACAATAATAAATTTGTCATTTCAATCCACAACTGTTTGTGAGATACTGCTGTGTACAATTGGCTGCCGCATTTCGCCCTCAAATATACAGTCAACTCATTTTACAGTATATTCTGTGAAGCGCTTTGAGACATCTAGAAGACGTGAAAAGCACTATATAAATACAAGGATTATTTGTTACCAACTGAGCTAAACTGAAAGACCGACATGATGACAGACGTGAGTAAATGCCCATTGTAAAAAAAGAAAGTTTTGTAATTTCCAATTGGAACATACCTGAATCCAGAATCTTTTCCCTGGCAGAGAATATATAAGATTTAAGAAGACAGGAGGTAAGTGTGTGAAGTTTGTGATGTATGGGACCACTTGCAGACTTTTCCCTATGCATAGATCAAGGGACTTATAAATGGGCGACAGGTGGGCAACTAGCCAGTTCAGTGATTCGATATGCAACCATTAGCTTTCTACCGAATGCTCAGTCCACAAGACATTAAACCTGAGAAGACACTCGGGAATATGAACAGGATTTGCATAAAAGTTCTATCTGGTAACTCGGTGAAGGGTTTCATCTTCAATTCTCTGACACACAACACATATCTAGGGTGGTTGTTCTGTGCCATTCACTAATTGTAACAAATCTGTCATGGCTTGCTGGTATATTCAGCTCCACTTAATGAATCTGTTGCTGGATTTTCACAAATGACTGTAATTAACTGTTACGTGTATAAAGTTATTCTCTACTTGTAATTTGATTTATAATTTAATGTTTCATTGTTAAGAGGACAACAAAGCATCTAACTCAAATCATAGAGTCTAATATACACTGAGCGCTAAAAACAGAAATTTGTTTTACCAGTCTTTATTTCCCATTATATTGCTCCAGCAGAAAAAATTATTATATTTAGAGGATCAACATTGATTAAACCTCTCAGCCTGTAAAAATAAACTAGTTTAGTCTTCATAGAAATGTGTTTGACAAAGCTCATTGTTTTTGGGCAGAAACCAGAAGCGTTGTGCATTATTATAGTTACAAAAATTTGTCAGGAGTAAATGAAATGGTGATGGGTTTCAACGTGTTTTATATCTCCATTTATGTGTTTGGAAATAAGTGAAAAGGAATTGCTATAAACTGTTTCAGGAGGCAGTGTTCCTTTAAGCAGGATGCAATCTGCTGATCTTAATTAAGATTCACTGTATATCATATTGTACTGTAATGATTTCCTAAGCACTTGGTCTGAAACTACACAGCGATGACAACCATGCTATTTTTAGGTTTCTCAGTACTTTGCAAACAAGCATTAAAATAGAACACTTTCAACCTAAAGCTGTGAAGTATCAGTCACCCACACATTATTCA
The DNA here is from genome assembly GCF_018977255.1 of Callorhinchus milii. Classification (NCBI taxonomy): domain Eukaryota; kingdom Metazoa; phylum Chordata; class Chondrichthyes; order Chimaeriformes; family Callorhinchidae; genus Callorhinchus; species Callorhinchus milii. The sequence continues at coordinate 50,401,353 of NW_024704744.1, forward strand.
TTCTTGCTGGTTATATTTGAATGTGGTAACCTATGAAACTAGACACATTTGTCATGCTAATGGTTTCTTAAATGTGTAATGACGCTGGACACATTTTGATTGAAAAAAATCTTCCATATCTGTATAAATTCATTAATCATCACTGTATTCAATCTCTATTTAAGTAACAATGGACAACTTCCATGTTTGAATGTTACCAGGCAATTGAAGAAGTGGCAGGCTTATTGAAGGACATGACCTGTTAGTGTTGTAAAGGACAACATTATCAGGTCATGTCCTTGAATATGCCTGCCCCCATCATTCCTTGTACACCACATTGCAAAGTCCATTATTCCTATTCAATCTGACCTGTTCAGTATGAAAATGTGTGTGAATAGAATTGATGTCTTTTAAAGCTTGGTAGCAAATTTTGCATATTGATTACCTTTCTGGATTGGAGCCATTTTAGCTATGAATTAATGCAAACATGGGTAAACTTTATGATGTTGTAATTTGCTACTCAACACACAATGGTCACTTTAACAACCTCATGACATTTAACACATAGATTGGTCCTTCAATTGTACTGGAGGTAAAGCTCTTTCCCTGCTTCCCTCTCCCCCACCCACAATCTGGGGAAAAGCAGACACAATGAGCTGAATGGCTTTATGTGCTGTAAATTTTATGATTTTATGCTGACAAGTATGGCTTACCTGGGAGCTTTGGCAGACAAGGTAATGACATTACAATTCTCATTAGAATAGTTATGGCTCAGTTTTGTGTGTTGGTAAAAGTACCTTGAACACATTGAATATTAATGAAAAGTCCCAATGTGTGCTTCTTACATAGAATTACATAGAATATACAGCACAGAAACAGGCCATTTGGTTCAACTGGTCTATGCCAGCATTTCTGCTCCACATAAGCCTCCTCCTGTCCTTCCTCAACTAAGACTATCAGCATAACCTTTTATTCCTTTCTCCCTCATGTACTTATATAGCTTCCCCTTAAATGTATCTATGCTATTCGCCTCAACTGCTCCTTGTGGTGTCAAGTTCCACATTCCCACCACTCTCTGGGTAAAGAAGTTTCTTCTGACTTCCCTATTTGATTTATTAGTGACGCTTTTATACTTATGGCCTCTGGTTTTGGTCTCCCCCACAAGTGGAAACATCTTCCCTATGTCTACCCTATCAAAACCTTTGATAATTTTAAAGACCTCTATTAGGTCACCCCTCATCCTTCTCTTTTCAAGAGAAAAGAGTCCAAGCTTGTTCAGCCTTTCCTGAAAGGTATAACCTCACAATTCTGGTATCTTCCTTGTAAATCTCCTTTGCACTTTCTCGAATGTTTCTATATCCTTTCTATAATATAGGGACCAGAACTGCACAAAGTACTCCAAGTGTGGTCTAATCAAGGTTCGATATACGTTTAGCATAATTTTCCTGCTTTTCTTTTCTATCCCTCTAGAAATGAACCCCAATGCTTGGTTTGCTTTTTTAGGCCTTATTAACCTACATCGCTACTTTTAGTGATTTGTGTGTCTGTACCCCTAGATCCCTTTGCTCCTCTATCCGATTTAGATTCTTATTTTCCAGACAATATGTGACCTCCTTATTCCTCCTACCAAAATGTACCACCTCACACTTATCTATATTGAAATTCGTTTGCCAATTAAATGCCCATTCAGCAAGTTTACTAATGTCTTGTTATAATTTGTTGCATTCCTCCTCAGTATTAACTACACGCCCCAATTTGGTGTCATCTGCAAATTTTGAAATTGTGCTTTCCATTCCCGATTCCAAATCTTTAAAGTAAATTGTAAACAAAAGTGGTCCCAATACTGATCCTGTGAAACCACTTCCCACCCTCTACTAGTCTGAGTAGCTACCCTTTAGCTCTGTTTTCTGTCTTGCAGCCAGCTTGCTATCATTCTGCTGCTTTTCCCCTGACTTCACATGCTCTGACCTTATTCATTAGTCTATTATGTGGTACCTTATCGAATGTCTTTTGGAAATCCAAATATATTACATCTACCGCATTACCCTTGTCTACTCTTTCTGTTACCTCTTCAAAGAATTCAATGAGGTTAGTCAAGCATGACCTTTCTATTTGAAATCCGCGCTGACTATTCTTTATCATATTTTTGTTTTCTAGATGTTTTTCTATTACCTCTTTCAGTCAGAATTCCATTATCTTTCCTCACCGATGTTAAGCTGACACGTATATAGTTCCCTGGACTTGTTCTATCTCTCTTTTTAAATGTAGGTATAACAGTAGCTATCCTCCAGTCCTCTGGTACTACTCCCTTTTCTAATTAATTATTATATATCGGTATATATGTAATAGTGCCTCTGCTATCTCTTCCCTAGATTCTTTTAATATACACGAACGCAATCCATCTGGACCAGGGGTTTTATCCTCCCTGAGTTTGGTTAGTTTATAGATTATCTCCCCCCTTTTTATCTTAAATGTATTAATATTTTTATATCCTGTGGAATCCAATAGCTCAGTGGTTAGAGTACTCGCCTCGCAAGCGAGAGACCTGGGTTTGATTCTCGGCAGGGTGAAACCTTGGGCAAGTTTCCTTATTCCACATCCCTGATAATAATCCTCAAGAAAAAAAACAATAAATAGAATGTTGGCTTTTATCTCAAGGGCCTGGAATACAAAGTTGAAGAAATGATGCTTCAGCTGTATAGAGTGTTAGTCAGACCCCATCTTGAGAACTGTGTTCAGTTTGGGGCACCATATCTCAGGAAAGATAGATTGGCTCTGGAAGCGGTGCAGCGCAGGTTCACCAGAATGTTACCAGGCCTAAAAGGGTTAAGTTACGAGGAAAGGCTGCATAAACTTGGATTGTATTCCAAGTGATTCAGTGATTTGTGTATCTGCACCCCTAGATCCCTTTGAGTTTAGAAGGTTGAGGGGTGATTTGATTGAGGTATTTAAGATGATAAAGAGTTTCGATAGGGTTACGAGAAGCTATTTCCACTGATGCGGGAACCCAAAACAAGGGGCATAGTCTTAAAATTAGAACCGGGCCATTTAAGAGTGAAATCAAGGAGCATTTTTTCACTCAAAGGGTGTTAGAAATCTGGAGTTCTCTCCCCTATCTAAACCTTCAAGAATGAGGTTGGTAGATGTTTGGTAGGTCAGGGCATCAAGGGTTATGGGAAGAAAGTGGGAAATTGGAATTGAAATGATTAGTTGAGGTACAGATCAGCCATGATCTAATTAAATGGCAGAACAGGCTCAAAGGGCTGAATGGCCTACTCCTCTTCCTATGGGTTTAACGTCTCATCTGAAGGATGGCACCTCCGACAACACAACACACTTCTAGCAATGCAGAAGAGTGTCAGCTTACAAAGGCTTAAAGGGCTGAATGGCGTACTCCTGTTCCTAAATTGGTCACTTTAATCCACAACTGTTTGTGTGACACTACTGTGCACAATTCACTGCCGCATTTCACTCACAAATATACAGTCAATTCACTTTACAGTATATTCTGTGAATCGCTTTGAGACGTCTCGAAGACGTGAAAAGTACTATAATAATAATAATAATCCTTGCATTTAATATAGTGCTTTTCACATCGGGAGGACGTCCCAAAGCGCTTCACAGAACACACTGTAAAGTGAATTGACTGTATATTTGTGGGCGAACGCAGCAGCCAATTGCGCAGAACAATGTCCCACAAACAGTCGTAGATTGAAAATGACCAATTTATTATTGTTTTGGGTTTTGGAGGGATTATTATTAGGCGTGTGGAGTAAGGAAACTTGCCCAAGGTTTCGCCCTGACTGGAATTGAACTCAGGTCTCTCGCTTGCAAAGCGAGTGCTCTAACCACTGAGCTACAGGACTCCAAATGCAATATCAAATGCAAGGGGATTATTATTATTTATTATTTTGATCTCTTCTACTGTCATGTCCACCTGATCCGTCTCCCTGGGCAAAGTAATTATTCAGTATTTCTGCCATTTTGCTGTCGCTGCCTGTGAGCTTATCTTGTCCATCCCTTAGTGGCCTTATTACTATTTTGATTTTTCTTTTGTTATTTATATGTCTGCAGAATATTTTACTATTTCTTTTTATATTCCTTGATAATTTAATTTCATAGTCCTCTTTGCCTTCCTAATTGTTTTTTTGACTTCTTTCCTAACCTCTTCATTTTTTTTGTCATGCTCTCCCTTGTTGTTTATGTACTTAGTGAACAGCCTTTTTCCTGAGTCTCCACTTTGCCCTTATGTCTTTATTCATCCACAGTATCTTATTATTGTTCAGCTTTATCATGTTTTTTAGCGGAATATATTTCTCCTGGACTCTATTGATCACTGTTTTAAATGTTTCCCACTGCTGCTCTATCTCTTTGTTTGCCAATATTGTTTTCCAGTTTATTTTCCCAAGTTCCATTCTCATGTCCTCAAAATTAGCTTTTTTCAAATCCGTTACCCTGTTTTTTGTCACACTCATGTTCTTTGCAATCTTTATCTTAAATCTTATTAAGTTATGATCACTATTGCCTCTATGTTCCCCTACTCTTACTTCTCGTATCTGCTCTGGTTCATTTCCCATGACTAAATCCAGCAGGGATTTCCCCCTTATTGGGCCGCTTACATACAGGGTAAGAAAGGAGTCCTGTACACATTGAAGGAACTCCATTCCCTTATCCCCTTTATCTTACTAATGGCTATGTCCCTTTTTTCTACTGCCATGATTTTAGCCCTAATAAGTACAGCTACTCCACCGTCCTTTTTCCTGTCTCTATCCTTTCTAAATATTTTATACCCTGCAATTTTTATTTGCCAGTCCTGTTCTTTCTGTAGCCATGTTTAGGTAATCCCTACTATATCTGGTTCCTCACTACAAATTATTGCCTCCAGTTCTCCTGTTTTATTTCAGATGCTGTGTACATTGCTATACAGACAGTTTAATTTGGTTTTATTAGTTGTTCCTCTCACTTTATTTTTGACAGTCTTCTTATACTTCTGTTCTATAATTGTATTAATTTCTTGACCATTTATGTTCTTTATTCCTTAGTTTCTGTCTGACCTATACTCTCATCTCCTATTTCCTTTATATTTGGGCTTATGTAATTTCCTTCTGATCCCTTCCCCTTTTTACTAGTTTGAAGCCTTTGCCACAGCCCTATTTACCCTTTCCACAAGGACTCTGGTCCTATTCCGGTTCAGATGGAGCCTGCCCCATTGGTACAACTCCTTCCTGTCCCAGTACTGGTGCCAGTGTCCCATGAAATGGAACCCTTGTTTCCCACACCAATCTTTCAGCCATGTGTTAACTTTCCTAATTGGTTTTTCCCTACTCCAATTTGCAAGTGACTCGGGTAATAATCCGGAGATGATTATTGAGGTCCTGTCGTTTAATTTCGCTCCTAACTCCTGAAACTCCCTCTACAAGACTTCCTTCCCCATTCTTACCTATGTTGTTTGTCCCAACATGGACCATGACAACTGGATCTGCCCCATCCCTTTCCAAATTCCTCTACAGCCTCCACGAGATATCCCTTACCCTGGGCCCAGGCAGGCAACACACTTTTTGGGACACTCATTCTCAGACATTTCCTGCAGACGTGACAGTCCGGGACAGTCTCACAGTCCACAAACTCCCACATGCTGCATTCCCGACACACTGCCTGTGCTGTCATTTTTATTCATTTTATTAGTTATTTATGTAGTTCACTTAGCACCTCCTTCCCCCTTTGCACCTAATTCTCACTCTCACCCAATTCCTTCTCACTCTGACTCCAGGTCACTCCATTGGGTTCTGTTTCTACCTTTCAGCCTCTCCTCTGTCAGGTATTATCAATGAGATCTTTCACCTGTAACACAGTCAGCGGCTAGATTTACATCTTCAAAGAGAATGTCAGCCTCCTTGCTCTCAGGAGGAGGACTATTATGCAGCCGACATCGATGCTGAGGAGCCAGGATTGAGAGAGATATGGTAAAATGAGGCCATTGATCTTCTCTTCCTTTCCAAATCCCCGGCTCCCACACAATAGTCTGCCTCTACAGCAAAAAGTACAGCTGCACGTCAAAACTCAGAGGCCAAGTTAGATAATGGAAGAGTGGCATAACAATTTACATTTATATAACACTTTTAACATCAGGAGGACAACTCAAAGCACATCACACAAGTGACAGGGGGCCTGAGCTGGGTACATGGTGGAAGAACTGAGGGGAGGTTAAGGTGGCCGAAAGCTCAGTTGAAGAGAAGGGTTTTGAAGGCAGAGAGTGAGCAGGTGAAGCAGAAGGGATGAGTTTCAGTGGGTGTAAAATTTTAGAACTCATTCAGACAGTTGGGTCAGTGCAACAGTGATCCTGGAATCAAGCAAAGAGGCAGAGAGAGAGAGTTGGGAATCATCCATGTACATGTGGAAGTGGACTCTGTGTATAGATGATGTCACCATTGTCACTGCAAGCACTGGAGAGATGCAGAGGAAGGAGAGATGGAAGAGGGAAGTGTAGCATTGTGAGGCACCTTGTAGCAAGGTTTCTGCCCCCAGTAAAATTATGGAATGTTTTCCCATTAACTCCACAAATTTCATCAATCGTCTTGATTTAGAGAAGTACTGTCCTGTGCAGAATTTAGGAGTCCTTATGCATTCATTCATACTGAGGTGTATATGTTTGGAGGGGATATTTGTTAGTGGTGTATTGGAAAGACATGAAAGGAGGTGGAGATGTTTCCTTTACAAATACCGAATGTTTTATGTATGATTTCTGTTCCTATGCAGTGTCTGAATGAAACAAAATGAACCTGAGATGCACAAAGCTTGTTTTTGCTTTGCTTGCCCTGCTTTCATCCTTTAATCATGCATTGCACAGAGGAGCTATTTGTGAAAATGAAACTGCTGATGTATTGCCTTAAAAATAAACTACTATGCAGCGGAGGTGGAGTAAAACCATGGATTATATGAGGAAGTGAGAGTTGTGGACGTACCAAAATTAAATAGTGAGGTCAGAAAACACGAAATGATAAAAATATAAGAAATTGAAATGTTGGAGGTAAAAAAAGGACAGAATTCAATACAAATCCAATGCCAAAGACTGATTAAAAATCTTGGAGAGTGAAGGCTGGATGTACCAAGAAATAAACACAAATAAAAGCCAGCAAGTAGCAAAACACAAATTGGCCTACAAAGTACACAGTCACTGTATTTTACGGTAAATCCTCTGAAGTTCTTTAAAACACATTCCTGACATGAAAGTCGCAAACTCAAATGCAAGGATTATTATTAATTAAATAGAATAGACTGTCTGTGAGGTCGGAGGTCTTGTGAAAACGTAAGATTGATCTATGATGAAAAGGTGAAAATCAAAAGAGAGATTTAGGCGAAAAATATTCTAAAAGTCCTACCCTATCTTTCCACAACAGCATCAAGTTTTTTTTAATAAGTCCAGCATCCTGGTCTCTAGCAACTTTCCTTTTATCCCTCTGTGTAAATAATTATTTTCCAAGGTCTGTCCTAAAATTCATGACTTGGTGCTTTCTTGCCCTTCTGCCTTGATATATCTGAAAGTGTTGTCCTGGGTTTACTTTTTCTATCCAGTTAACCATTTTACATACCTCTATAAATTTTCTTTGTGAAGGCCCTTTTGAAGGCTGAAAACTATCAGTGGGGAAACGTTCCAATGAGCGTTAAGCTCAGTGCCTTTGGTGATGTGCGATTATAAAGGGAAATCCCATAAGTATTCGACATTGGCAAGGTGATGCATGTAACTCTTACTGGAATTTTTCCCTGTTGTTGACTCAGTTGTTTGGTTCAAAAGTACAGAGAGTAGTGAAGTTAAGGTGTGGACAGAAAAGACTAGCTTACCTGCTTAGCCAAATTTTAAGTTAGGAACCCGTGAACAGAGAAAACAAAGTCATTTTTTTTTAAAGCTTGTTACCTTAATAAGGCAGAAAGACATCATTTTGCATTGGTTCAACAAACATAGTTACATTCAGCAGGGTTACGACCACAATATCGGCAGTTATGCTGACGTATCGTAATGTCACTACTGTAATGACAATATCAAAATTCATAAGTTTATAAGCGATAGGTGAACATCTCTTGTTTCTCTTTTTGCTGTAACACTGATAATAGTGGGTGTTGAATCAAAAAATAAAGTTGAATTTCTAGCAGATGTATTGCAGCTGCATTCTCATATCGTTGCCATCTATTCTTCTCTTTTGCTTTTTTTCCAACGTTGCAGGAATTGCTGGAACTGAAACAGTCAAGGTTGAGTGACTTGAACTGTAGAAAACAGTAGGAAAGCGAAAGTTGTACTTGCTCTCACCAGCTCAGATCGAACACCAGGCATGCCCAACTCTGACTGAACAAAGTATAGCTTAGCTATACCTCTTTTATCATTGTTCTTTTTTAAACATCAGGTTGATCCATGCAAATCTGCACATTCTCACTGACCTAATAGTTGTTTACTGGCTGAGAGCAACTTACAACTTAATTCACCAACAACTTAATTCTTCAAGGCACACATACTGTCATTTTCCCATAACATTTTGTCTAGAGTTATACCAACCCTATTCCCTGCTACATAAATCACTCTTAGATACGAATTCTACAATTTAACACAATTTAATTAGGCTTATAGTTTCTACAAGTCATTTTAATACTAGCCAGCATAAACATTCTTAACTGAACTCAAACAATATTTTAAGCAATACTATATTTTTGATCACAGCACAGTGTTCCTCATCTGTCTAACACTGGGGATCAGCCTTGTTGCTCTCTTCTTTGATGTTTGGGCAGTGCCCTTATGCCGCAGAAACCAGAACAATATTTAGTACTTTAGGTGTGGCTAAACCAGAGAACTGTAAAACTTGAGCATTACTTGTGAGGATCTGAAATCAACTGATTTAGCAATATAGCCCACATCCTGTTCTGTTTGTTTATTGCTGTGTCACACTGATTGGTGATTAGCAAGACAACCAACACTCCAGGTTTCTTTCAACTTTCCTGTTGTCAAGTTCGGTTCAGTCCACAAAGTACATGTGTCTGCTGCTATTTTTACTTCCAATATGACATGCAGGACCACCCCAAATAGAATACACCTCAGTTGAGCGCAGGTTCCCTTTGCGTGTACTGGGGGCCCACAGTATGCCGTCCTCCAGCACTGACTAGCCAGCTTTACACCCTGAAAGATTGACCAACTTCCGTGTCATCAGGTTGCCTCTGATGTCACTTCTTGTGTGTTATGCCTGAGAATCCCAGTGCAAACACTCCTCTATTTTGATCTAGCTTCCCTAAGGTTACCTTCTTCTTCATTTCTTTTAGCCAGGTACTAATCCATACGCACATCTTATCCAAAGGAATTTCTCATGCAGGACTTTATCAAAGACCTTTTGGATGTTTATGTATACTATGCCATACAGCTTCCAACTCTGAAATTGAGATAGCATCTTCTCAGAAAAGGTCTTTCAAATCCGTGATAGATGTCATTTATTTAGTTATTTTCGGTTGATACTCTTTCATTTTATATAAATAAATTTTCCATGCTAAATTTGCTATAGTTGTAAGTTGTGAACATGGATACAATATTTGCTTATTTTAACAGAGTCTAACAGACCTTCTCAGAGGTGACTGCCTCAAAATGACTATTGGCTTGAAATTCAAAAATGAATGTCACTTGGCTCAGTTGGTAGACCACACAAACCTCTTATACACCAGGGTACAGTTTTTCGCTTTTCGATTTATCTGCTTTGAATCACTTAAATTCTATGCTTCACTAATGGCCTTTGTAAGATGTGTAAATGAAGTGATTCAATAATAATACTTGTATTTCATATAATGCTTCATCATGTCAAAGATTTGCAGATTAATTCACACCAATGTCCTACTAACTGCCATGAGTGAATTACCATATTTTTTATCTGGAGGAATTTTGGTCAGGACACCAGGAGAAACTCCCTTCTCTTTTCGAGGAGTGTTCTGTATTACATGATTCAATGTCCCAATATGGGATTTGATACCCCAACCTTCTGACTTAGAGGCAAGAATGCTACCAACTGAACCAGGGTATCAGTCATTTGTGAATTTCATGCTAATCTACAGTCTAAAATAAAAGACCAGTGAAGAAATCTCACAGGGGAAAAAAGCCTAGTTATTTTTCTCAACGGGCTGCTTCAGATGTCTCTGATTTAGAATTCTCAAGCTGTGAATTTCACTGTGATTCACAAACGGCAAGTCCCAAACCTGAAATTCCAATAAATATAACAAATCCAGTTTAGGAATATTGTCAAATAGAACTCAATATTAAAGTCTCAGAGCTCGTATTGCATATATTGGATGTCAGGGAGCCCGAACAGAGGAGCCCGAGAATGTGGCTACATCAATATTAACACTTGCTGTAAATCAGGAATTGTTCCCAATCTATTTCATTACTCTTATGCATTAATGGGTTCTTCACATGCAGTATGACACTGTAAATTTAACTTTACTACTAAAAATTCTGGATGTTCAGGATTGGGTTTGACATCTCTGGAGGGCAACTTTATTACCGTACTCATTAACATTCACACCCTGGGCTCCAGTTTAATGTAATCACTGACTATGAATATGTGGGCAAATCCCAGCAACAGGGATCCATGAAGACTGAGCATTGGAAATCTGACCTCCCAATTTGTCAAATCTGAGATGACTGTGATTGCAAAATTTCCCTGAAATCTATTAAAATGCAGCATTGGTACTCCTCAACTAAATTAGGCCGCCTACCTTTGTGAGTATTTCTACCCTTTGTGAATCCACTTAAAAAGATACAGCAGATAGATTTACTGTTTAGTAATTTATCTCCAAAATATATATCAATAAAGTAATCTGTGGTGTTTTATTCCCACACATTCCACTAACCTGCAACTCACTACCTGTAACATTTGAAGTTACAGAAATGCTTTTTGATCTTTCTGTATCTTTTTTGCTGCCAACTCCAAATTTTTTGCTTGATCGTTTTTTTGCAACTTATCCTTTATTATGAGCAAAATTAAAGAATGACAATTTTGAAGAATGTCTGGAAAAGGTACATTAATGTGAACCTCAATTTATTAACTACCACAGGGCCTAATAGAGTAAGTATTTAATGTGATAGCTATTACGCTTGTCCCTTGGATGTCAGGACCTTCTGCTTTGTGACCCTATCCTGGTGAGTGCTCCAGGGAGGTTAAAACAGTAGCATATTTATATGCTGAATAAGTCTCTCTAAAGAGGTAGGAAATAAAGAACTCTGAATAGTCGTATCTGCAACTAGTCCTGAAAGTTCTGCATTCGTATCAGAGGTGGCTGGTGCTCTTGTCGCTGTGGACTCAATGCTCTCAGACACAGAATCTAATGACACTTGTTAATAATAATAATAATCCTTACATTTAATATAATGTCTTATCACATCTTTGAGATGTTGGAAAGCGCTTCAAAGAATGTACTGAAAAGTGAATTGACTGTATATTTTGTGGGCGAAATATAGCAGCCAATTGCACACAGCAGTGTCCCACAAACATGTCATGGGTTGAGTGACCAAATTATTATTTATTTAGTGTTTGAAGGGATTATTACCCCCGTAAAAGCGATCTGCCAATCAACTAACAACCAGGTTCCTACTTCCTGCTAGGTAAACAGAAGCGGGTCAAGTAAAGACCTTTTCGCTTGTAAGGCAAGCGCTCTAACCAATATGCTACAGGACTCTATGTTCTGGTCTATGTCACGTTAATGGAGGTGCTGCTGTCACAAGTGTCAATTTGTGCTGCTTCCCACACACCACCAGTTGAGGGCATCTATGTTCGCTTACACACAGTAACTACACTTTACAGTAAAACTCCTCTGAAGAGCTGTGAGATGTTTCAAGGCCAAGATAAAGCACCAAATCAAATGCCGGAATTATTATTATTATCATTCACAATCTGAACGCCCCTTCAGAAGTCAGCACACAGCAATTTCAGACAATATTCGTTGGTTTTATACATGAGCAAAACCACCCAATGTTAGTTTGGTCCAGGACCCTATAAAGCACAATGAAAATACTCTCTGATTGGGAACATTAGCGTTGGCCACTTGAGTAAACAATGTTGCCAGTGACTTCAGCCAACTTCAGGCTCAACTATTCTGCTAAAATGGTATGTGTAGCGAGGGGGTTCACACTCGAAACTAGTTGATAATTATCAATGGAAATTCTGATGATTTTGCAGTGTGGTAAGAAATTGTTATGAAACAATGCACTTTTCACCCCATCACACAGATGGTTGCAAAATGGCCCCTGATCAGAAAAATCTTGAATCAGGAGTATTGATTTTAATATGCCGCTCCAGACGGTGGCTTAAAACGCATTTTAAAAGTTTAAAAATATATATGTTGAAAAGCTATTCTCCCGGCTAGGGTCAGTTCTGAAAAAGCTGAAAAGATAAACAAATCTTCAGATTCATGGAGAAAGTAGAGCCCAGCAACAGGCCATTCAGTCCATCCAGCCCTACAACTGTCTTTAGAGATACGTCAAGATCAACTGCATATCGTGTCCTCATCACATGCAATATATTTTGCCCTGTAGTTCTAAAAATTTGATTCTGAACATTTGTAAAAATGTGCATGTGGTGGTTTTTGTGTTGATCTGCAATTCACAAACACCAGAAAAACATGTCTGCAGAAACCCACACATTTCCACATATTGCCTCAAAAGGGGTGTGTTATCACACAAGGTAAAATGCTGATATTGTTCATGAGCGTCGTAGGCATACCTGTAATCAGTCATCTTTTAAACCAAAAAGAATGTAGTATCAAGAGAATCAAACTTTAGTGTCTGAGCCACAATTTAAAAGATTTGGCCTCAATTCGCATAAACTGCACTGAAACTAAGATTACAACTGTAGGGGAAAGATATGTTTATTCACATAATAAATGTGTCTAGGTGAAAAACAGAAAGCCACATTAAAACCCCAAAACCCCATCAATGTGTTATCCTCACACCTATAACAGAGTTTAACTGCAAGCTAATAAAAACACACCCAAGTAACGCCCACCAGCAGCTAAAAATGAAACTATAAACTACTAGCTCTGACCATTTTTTTNAAGAAAATATGATTTTTTTATTATAACCTCCAATGTTAGTTCTTGGGCTCAGAAGGTAACTCTCTGACCATTAGTAAATGTAATGGGTTTTGTAGTATGAGCTTCATCGTTAAAAATCCCATTACGATTGAACACACTGAAGGTCAGTAACTTTACTGATAATATAGTATACAATAGTATACAATATACATTCATACAGTGAATTTCATATTAGGGGTCACCTCAAAATGCTTTGTAGTGCTGGATGGGTACCAAGCTGGGGATAGGAACCGAGGAAGGTGGGAGGGGAAAGATGACTGAAAGTGCATTCGAAGAGGTACATTTTGACTTCCATCTTGAACAAGGGGAGGGAAGAGCAGAGGGAGTTGGAGGTACTCCAGGATGCAGTTCAAGAGAGCAGGGGCAACGTGATTGAAAGCCTGCCCGCCAATGATGGGGCGGATAGAGTGTAGGGGATAGGGTGGGCGGGATAAGGGTGGGGGGGACATGAAGCAAGTCATTGTTCGTTGATTGAAGGGAGTAGCCAAATAGTGCAGTTGGAGGAGGTCACAGAGGTAGGGTCAGACAAGACTTTTTGAATGTGAAAACAACAATGTTGAAATTGATGGACTGGGGTATGGTACAGCTAAGTGAGGGTGATAGACTTGTGATGCCTGGTGTAGAAAAGACATGAGGTGCAGATAGGTTGTAGCTGGTGTAGGGAAGCTGAGTAATTTAGAGGCTCAGGTGACCAGCATTGACAAAGGTCTTACAGAAGGCCTCTTCCTTAGTCAGAGCTGAGGTACTACAGACAAAAAGGAGGAGAGTAAATGTACTCTGACATTGAAAAGGAAATACAATGTACTCTATTTAAGAGAAAGTTTTCTCTGTGTATACATTTCTTTCACATTGAATTGTATGCCAATACATTTTTATGAAGTTTTACTTACCTAACATTTATTTTCAGCTGAAGTGAAACTTCAGGAATCTGAATGTTACTCTTGTCTATTTGTCTTGAAGTTTGACCCATTCATTATCCACTAAAAATGGCCCGTAGTCACAATGCAAAAGCTGGGGATAAAGGTAGCTGAGAATAAACACAAAGGCAAATCTTTAATTTGTACTACACATACATGGGGAATTAGGGGATTCCTTTTATTTTGGCTAGCAGGCCATTGAAATATGTTCACTTGTTATTTAGAATCTTAAGCTTAAGGTACAAAGTCATAGAGCAATTGAGATTGAGAAAATAAACCCAGTACAATACTTTTGGTTGCACCAAGACAGTAGAACAAGTCACACAAGTTTAGAGTGCTTAACATTGGAGTTGTCAAGCTTTGCCACTGTTAAGCGCTTTGAGACACTACCCCGTGTGAAGGGAGGTATATAAATGCAAGTTGCTGCTGTTGAGTTGCAAAGGGCAATTTCAGAACAGACAACAGAAAGTATTTCTTTACCTAGAGAGTATTTAATGACTGGAACAGGTTACTAGGAAGAGTGGTTGAAGCTAGAACTCAGGACTCATTTTAAAAAAATGTTTGCTGCTGTGATGGGAGGTTAGTTATTCTCGAAAGAAGAAATCAAATGAACCAATCTTGTGATCTCATGTAAATTAATGGTGCCACAAATTTTCAATTTTTCAGCCAATCATAATTATTTTGAAGTTTAATGCAATCCATTATAAAACTTTAATTTCCATTAGCTAATCTCTGAAACAAGGTTTCTAAAATAGGCGCATGATAGGCCCTATTGTACTTGTGCTTATGTGATTGTAACACAATCTGGTTATTCAGTGTAACCCAAGTATTATAAATCACATTTATTATGTATCATTCTGAACAATGCTACATGACAAAAACACACCAGAAAAGCATACTGTCACTTTTGTGTCGTTCAGACACTCTTTTCTGAAGAACAATCATCAAGTAATTAAAAATTCTTTTCATTCACTTGATGGTTGTGCAAGTCTCTTGGCAATGCCAACATATCACATCCTGGAGCATACTGCTGAACTTCCTCATACTCTGGTTCCATTGTACATATAGATTCTTCAACAAGTTAAAGTAGCAGATTCCCCTATGATATGGAGTCCTGTAGCTCAGTAGTTAGAGCACTCGCTTTGCAAGTGAGAGACCTGAATTCAATTCCAGGCAGAGGGCGAAACCTTGGTCAAGTTTCCTTACTCCACACGCCTAATAATAATCCCTCCAAAACGAAAAACAATAATAAAAATTGGTCATTTTCAATCCACGACTGTTTGTGGGACATTGCTGTGCGCAATTGGCTGCCGCGTTCGCCCACAAATATACAGTCAATTCACTTTACAGTGTGTTCTGTGAAGCGCCTTGGGACATCCTCCCGATGTGAAAAAGCGCTATATCAAATGCAAGGATTATTATTATTATATCAGATAATGTAACATACAGCAAAGATAGTGTACATGTCCCCTGGGTTTATAATCATCAATATTTCCATCTTTGTTTCAGTACTCCACATGTACACTTAACCAGCCTTGTTCCTTTATCCTTTCAGTTCTGACGAAGGGTCATGGACCCGAAACGTTGACTCACTTTCCTTTCTCGATAGATGCTGCCTGATCTGCTGAGTGTTTCCAGTGACTTCTGTTTTTGTTTCAGATTTCCAGCATTTGCAGTGTTTTGCATTTTGTTCTTTTATCTGTCCCCCTAAAAGTATATCCTACTTCATTTTTCAGGGTTGAAAATGTTTCTTGACATATCATATTCTCGTCCTTACCTTCAAGGCCCTTCATGGCCTTTTCCCCTCCTACCTCTCCAACCTGCTAACATCTTATCAATCTGTCCACTCCCTCCACTCCATCCATTCAGCAGGCTCCAGCCTGCTTCATGTCCCCCGCCCGGCCCACCCCACTAACAACAACAACAAAATTACATTTATAGATCGCCTTTCACGTCGGGAGGACGTCCCAAAGCGCTGAACAGTCAGGTGTCGGGGCCCAAGCATGGGGAAGGGGTGGTGTAGGGGTGAGGGAAGGCAGAGAGGGTGGGAGGATGGCTGAAGGCACGGTCAAAGAGGAGGGTCTTGAGGCGTGCCTTGAAGGAGGCAAGGTAGAGAGCGAGGCAAAGGGAGTTCCAGAGGGTGGGGGGAGAAGCTGAAGGCCCGACAGCCGATGGTGATCTTGCCCTATCCCCCTACTCCACCGTCTTGTAAAGAAGAGTATCGAAAAGAAGGGTCTTGAAACCGGCCTTGAAGGAGGTAAGGGAGGAAGCGAGGCGAAGGGACTGTGGGATGGAGTTCCAAAGTGTGGGGACAGAGGCTGAAAGCCCAGCCACTGATGGTAGGGTGGGTCGGGCAGGAGACATGGAGCAGGCCGGAGCCCGCTGAACGGAGGGTGTGCGCAGGTTGGTAGGGAGTCAGCAGGTCAGAGAGGTAGGAGGGGGCAAGACCATGGATGGCCTTGAAAGTGAGGATGAGGATCTTGAACTCGATTATCTGGGGGATGGGGAGCCAGTGGAGTCGGGCGAGGGTGGGAGTGATGGGGTCACGGAGCCTGGTGCGTGAGAGTACACGAGCTGCAGAGTTTTGGATGATCTGCAGGTTGTGAAGGGAAGAGTTGGGAAGGCCGATGAGGAGGAAGTTCCCGTAGTCGAGCCTTGATGTGATGAACACGTGGGTGAGGGTTTCGGCAGCCTGAGGGGTGAGACAGTGGCGGAGTCTGGCAATGTTGCGGAGGTGGTGGTAGGCAGTGCCAGTCATGGCGCGGATGTGGGGGAGAAAGGACAGTTCAGGATCGAACAAATACCCAGATTCCTGACTGGCTCAGTGAGGTTGAGTGTGCAGCCGTGGAGGCTGATGCTGACAGCGCCTGAGATGCGGAGGCGCTGGCGTGAGCCAATCAGGAGGACCTCAGTCTTGCTGACGTTGAGTTGGAGAAAGTTGGCCCCCATCCAGGACTTAATGTCGGACAGGCAGTGGGTCAGGACGCCAGTATTCCTGAAGTTCAGGGTGGAGGCAGAGAAGTAGAGTTGGGTGTCATCCGCATACATGTGGAAATTACCCCACATCTGTGGATGATGTCATCAAGGGCGAGCATGTAGATGGTGAAGAGGAGAGGACCGAGGACAGAGCCCTGAGGAACACTGCACGAGACGGTGCGGGGGCTGGAGGAGAAGCTGTTTACTGTGACAAAGTGGAGGCGGTGTGAAAGGTAGGACTTGATCCAATCAAGGACAGAACCTTGAAGGTTGGGGTGGGAGGAGAGGCGGTGGAGGAGGATTGAGTGGTCCACGGTGTCAAGGTGGCGGAGGGGGACGAGGAGGTAGAGGGAGCCCTGGTCACACATGGTCAGGATGTTCTTTATAACCTTGACCAGAGCAGCTTCCAAGCTGTGGGCAGCATGGAAACCCGATTGGAGGGGTTCATGGAGGGAGTGAGAGGAGAGGAAAGAGCGAAGCTGGAAGGCAACGGCTCTCTCAAGGACCTTGCATTGGAAGGGGAGATTTGAGATGGGCCAGAAGCTAGATAGCTGTGATGCGTCAAGGGAAGGTTTCTTCAAGGTGGGGGTGATAGTGGCTATTTTAAGGGGGGAAGGAACAGTGCCAGATGACAGGAAGAGGTTAATGATGTCGGCAAGTATTGGGACAAGGAGGTGGAGCTGGGATTTAAGGAGAGGGGTGGGGATGGGGTCCAGGGTGCAGGTGGTGGGCTTCATGGAGGTTACAATGGTGAAGACAGAGGAAAGGTGACAGGTTCAAAGGTGTGGAAGGACAGATGGGTAGTTGTCGAGTGGGTAGTTGTGTGGGGTGGGGGTAGGGAGGGGTTGGAAGTTGGGAGGGCAGAGGCAGCTGAGCGGATTCCCTCAATTTTGGACTCGGGGAAGTCCAGCATTTTCTCGCAGTGAAAGAATTTGCGAGGCATGTCGGGGAAGGTGGAGGAGTCGGTTGGTAGAGAACTGGAGCCTGGGGTTGCCTTTCGTTTCCAGGATTAACCTGGAATAGAAGGATGATTTGGCTGAGGCGAGAGCGGAGCGGTAGGTTTTGATGAGGTCCAGCCAGATGTGGCAGTGGACCGTTAGGCTAGATTTGAGCCAAGTGCATTCGGCAGACCACCCCTGGCCCTTAAGTGAGTGGAGGTGGCTGGTGAACCATGGTGACGATCGGGAATAGGAGGCAGTTTAGGAGGTGAGGGGTTCAAGTACGTCGAGTGCAGTGGAGAGGGTGCTGTGGAGAAGAGTGAGTGCAGCGAGTGTGCTGGTGCGAGGGGTGGGCTAGAGGGGGAGGAGATCAGTGGACTCCAAGGCAGGGGCGAGGGATTGTGGGGAGATCTTCTTCCACGGGCAGTAGAAGATGGTGATAGGTTTGGAGGCAGTGGGGAGAGGGATATGGGAGTTGAGGGAGATGAAATGGTGGTCAGAGATGGCCTTGTCAGTGATGGTGACATCCAAGATGCTGAGACCCCGGGTGATCACCAGGTCGAACGGGTGACCGTGGGTGTGGGTAGCAGAGTGGAGGTGGAGGGTAAGGTTGAGAGAGGAGAATAGAGAGGAGATGTCTGAGGAGGTGGAGCAGGAGGGGGTGAAGTGGAGGTTGAAGTTGCCTAGGATGATGAGGCGGTCGGAGCAGAGGCAGAGGGAAGCAAGGAGGGTGGAGATGTCAGAGATGAAGGTGGGAGAGGATTTTGGGGAGCAATAAAGTAAGAGACTTTTTAGAGAGAGGTGGGAGGAATGGCAGATGGTAAGGTGTTCAAAAGAGGGGAACGAGACGGTGGAGTAGGGGGATAGGGCAAGATCACCATCGGCTGTCGGGCCTTCAGCCTCTTCCCCCACCTTTGGAACTCCCTTTGCCTCGCTTTCTCCCTTGCCTCCTTCAAGGCCCGCCTCAAGACCCTCCTCTTTGACTGTGCCTTCAGCCATCCTCCTACCCTCTCTGCCCTCCACCCTCCCTAATCCCAACCCCTCCGCTCAGGTCATAATCCCTGACTGTTCAGCACCTTGGAACATCCTCCTGATATGAAAGGTGCTTTACAAATGTCATTTTGTATTGTATACGTCATGTTGAATCTGTTATTAACATCACAATTTCTAGTTGATGGCTAAAGACTAAAAAAAGTTTTGAACCCTTCCCCCACCTCAGGTAAGAGTGCTACCATCTGAGCTAGGCTGAAAATAGAGAGACTCAAGGGATGCTTTAAAGCTGGGATTCGTTGATGTGTCCATCAATCACACAAATGTTTGCATTCATCATGAAATACAGTTCACTTTGATCTTAAGTTTTAAGGTACTTACTTTATTGGGTTTTATAGGTTACTCCACTTAAAAGCAAATGGACTGAGACAAATTTATTCCCCCATGTTTCAGGTTTTTAAATCGTTTGTGGCAAACAAAAGATACATTCTTGATTAGCAAAGTTTAATTAAGAATAGTTTTCTTGCAAACTTGGCCTGGCTTCTAAGAGAAATTGACTTGTAATACATGATCACTGAGTATCAAGGGCAATACATGGACTCAAAATTGGCTGCTGGAAGGAAGGCGGTCTCATCTGCCTGTCAGGTGGATGTTAAAGATCCCATAGCACTATTCGAAAAGAGATAAATCCCCAAAATAAAATTGGTCACTCACTCTATGGCTGTTTGTGAGACATTGCTGTACCCAACTGGCTGCTGCATTCGGCCACAAAATACAGTAACTCCAGTTTACACTATATTCTGTGAAGCGCTTTGAGACATGATAAGACGCTATATCAAATGCAAGGATTATTATTATTAGAGGAGAGCAATGAGGAGAGCCCCCAGTGGTAGATGGATGAGCGATGAGTAATGAATAGACAAGCTAGGGCTCTTCAGACTTGAAAGACGGAGAATCAGAGGGGCCTCATAGAAGTGTACAAAATTTTAAATGTGATTGAAAAGGTAAACCCAGATCAATACTTTACAATGATTTACAGCAAAGGTAGTAGAGGCCAGGAACACTGGACTCATTCAAAAAAGCAGCTTGACCCATGCTGTGATGGGGAACGGTAGGGTTGGTGTTCTGCAGGGTTGAGATGGGCTGAAGAGCTTTCTTCATCCAGATCAATCTTGGGATCTTATGGAATACTAATGTATGATACAGTAATGTCTTCCTTTTCGGCTATTTGTTGGAGACTTCTGATAAATACTATTTATATATTATCACAGCTGAAAAATAAATACTACAGTTTAGTGAATCAAACTCTGGATTGTAGTTAACCTCTGTATATTTAGGGCATTATAAACTGCTTAACAAACGATTGAAGTAAAATTTCTTACTGACTTCATAGATGGCAGTCTGTGGTCAGCCCACACACTACCTTGTGTGGGTGTATAAATGTTACAGAACCTGCTTTTTGCCCTGTTACTGCTAAACGTATATTTTCTTACTCCATTACTGTTATACCTAGTGAATTATATAGAAAAATCCCAGAACAGAATTTCTCTTGATTTTAGAGTTAACTTGTCTTAAAGTTTCGGTTTATGCAAAATTTGGGAACTTTCTCAAATTGGAAGATGTTTTCCCATCATTCTTTTGCAAGACTATAGCAAATTGCTTTCTAATTTGCAACTGAATTTAAGAATTGTCCAAAATTCTTTGCACTCTTAAAAACTAAGGCCATTAAGATTTGGGGGTCTCAGGAGTTTGCCCAAACAAATTATTTAACTCTGCTCTGTACTCTGTGCTCTGCTCCCTATACAAAATATTCAATGAAAAAAGTTCAGTTAGTTGTTTAAAGTCTTGTTTAAAAATATCAAGGAGAAATATGTGAACATTTTATAAAGATGAGGTTCTTTCCCTTTTGGGTGACATGCTGAACCAAAGATTCTTGTGCCAAAGAATCTTGTTAAGATTCTTAACAGGAGGTTGTTAAGTATCCCATGGCAGTATTCAAAAAAGGCACAAGAGTTTTTCCCAGTCCTGGCCAAGTCAGTGTTCCAAATTAATTGGTTATTCACCTCATGTTGTGTTGGGATCTTGTTGGCATAAATGGTTAGTGAATGGCTAACCAAACTATAGTTACTGCATATTACAGTGATTGCCTGTGAAATGTTTTGAGACATTTCAATGTGACAATGTGCTATAAAAACGAAGTTTAAAAAAAGCTTATTGGAAAGTAAAGTATAGTGTCAGATCAGGCCTTCAGTTAGAGAATGGGAAAAAAGTTACCAATTCGGAGAAGGATGTAAGATTTGCAATCATAAATTTCAGTACATCCTTGAAAACATATATTGATATTGCTGCCATTGATTGTTAGTCATAATGTCCAAGTGGTCAAGAACAAATGAAGAGGGTACTGGAGGCTCACATATAGCAGGCAGTATTACCTGAGATGGCAAGTCTACAACACAAATGGCATTTATATAGCAACCCGAGGCACTGGGTATACTCCAATAGAGTCAGCTGTAAAGCAGTTTGGATAGGTTTTGACATGACAAGGGTGCTCCACAAATTCATGTTTTTTTGGCCAGAATGGAAGACCAATGCTTGGGGATTGTCAGACTCATGAGGAAGGCTGTAAGGAGTAGTGACACCTGTGGTATGAAGAATACTCCATAAACAGCATTGCACTGCCAGTACTATTGAAAGTCACCACTGTCCTCTTTGTTTTAACTCGAGGGAAATCTCAAACATTAACTGTGGGCATGATCGGAGTCAACCAGTACTTTGTATAATGCTGAAAAAAGGAGATAGCAGAGCACTCTTTTGACATCCCACTGAATGATACTGGAATGACATATGAAAAGTGCAGATTTTTTTTCTCCATTGCTATAAGGAAGCCCTTGCTTAACTCCTACAATTACAACACAAATTTCATCAGGAACACACTGGTATAAGGGAAACAATTGAACTTGTGTTGCGCCATTCTGTTGTCATATTGGTTGTTTTTTAAATCATCTGAAAAGTATATTTCTCCTGGCTCAACATGAGTTGCAAATTGTTATAGTGTAGTCAGTGTGACACCTGAACAGGAACCAGCAGGATCAGCTGAAAGAGGCAGGTAACTGTCTTCCAAAAAGTGCAGGGCATCATTGCCTGCTCTCATGAAACCATTTGGGTTCCCACATCAAACCCATTAACACACTGTCTCTGCCTAAAAATGTCACGGGTCAGAACTGAAGTCATTAAGACGAACTAAATCCATATAGCTTGCCATTGAAAGCACTGTCTGACGAGTTTTCTCACTGTTTGTCCAGCTAGGACCACCTAATCCATTAGGTTTTTGGCTTGAATGGATAACAGTAGTTGTGAGAAGAATCCCTGTCTCTGGTGACTGGTCTGAGCTTCCAAGTCCTACCAATAAAACAGGCTGGCTGGTTTCGGTTGGCTGGTTGTGGCTGGTCTGTCATCACCAGTGCCCATGAGTACTACGGATCAGTTGCTCAGAAACCAGACGTCACAGGGTTGACTCGATTCCGACATTCCTTTGCCAAGCATGTCACCATGAAGCCAGTTCAGCTTG
Source organism: Callorhinchus milii (assembly GCF_018977255.1). NCBI lineage: Eukaryota > Metazoa > Chordata > Chondrichthyes > Chimaeriformes > Callorhinchidae > Callorhinchus > Callorhinchus milii. The sequence continues at coordinate 50,423,831 of NW_024704744.1, forward strand.
AAGGAGACCACACTTACCTTTCCCCAAAGACTAGAACCAAAAACATCAATTAATACAGGATTTAGGTCCATACATGGGTTCCACAACTAAGAGAACTAATTTTTTAAAAAATCAGAATCAGTGTTTATCCAGAATTAAGATGTCTTAATCAGCGCCTTGGGACGTCCTCCTGACGTGAAAGGCGCTCTATAAATGGAATCTTGTTGTTGTTATTGTTGTTGTCTGAATTAAGAACTCAACAGTAGAGTTGGGTACGGTATAAATAGGAAGCAAGGATACTAACTAATGCAGTATTACAGTTTTAAGGTAAGTTGTAAATAGCAAAAATAGGAAACACCATAGCCTCAACCAGGGTACTGAGAGGCATTTGTGGTGCACAGAGAAGGATCAGAATAAGATGCAATCATGAATAATAATAATAATAATCCTTGCATTTGATATAGCGCTATTCACGTCGGGAGGACGTCCCAAAGCGCTTCACAGAACACACTGTAAAGTGAATTGACTGTATGTTTGTGGGCGAACGTGGCAGCCAATTGCGCACAGCAATGTCCCACAAACAGTTGTAGATTGAAAATGACCAATTTATTATTGTTTTGGGTTTTGGAGGGATTATTATTAGGTGTGTTGAGTAAAGAAACTTGCCCAAGGTTTCGCCCTGCCTGGAATTGAACTCAGGTTTCTCGCTTGCAAAACAAGTGCTCCAACCACTGCGCTACAGGACTACACATGAAGCTTGCATGACAAGCCACTGTAGGCCAGTGAAGTGAAGTAGTAATAGAGGGGTGATAGCTTTGAATATTTATAGTGGCAAATTCCTTCTGGTGACACAGCAGAGATGCAGCAAATATATTGTTGTTATCCAGTAATGTCCTGATGATGTTATCTTTGATATACTGTATGTCAGCACTGCTAACTGAGTCACACAATTCAAATTGTGAATAGAACCTTGCAAAGATTATGCTGCAAATGATGCACAAAAAAATAAAAGTGAAGGTAACAGTGAATGGGGGAAAGTAAAAATGACATTTACGTTAGATAAATTATGTGGTTTTAATATGGCTGACACAGTATTTTACTGTAACTCGATTATGCTGCGGCAGTGATTTTTCTAACATGGTGTTTACAATGTGTGTTATGTGTAAAGAAAAAAGCTGTTTGAAACAGTTCCATTTGGAAACTGCATTTTCACACCTTCCTTGATGCAAATTCAGAACAGCAGATGTAAAGGATGACATCAATGCATTTGCTAAACTATAGACCAGCGTCCCCACTTTCCTGGATGCCAAAGGCTTCCAGGGATTGAGTGGATAAATGGGAAATAATCATTTTGATGCAGAATTCCTGTTAGCATTTGGTATTGTTTTCTTCAACAATGAATATGATCAAATTTTGACCTTTCCAAGAATTCCATTCATGAGAATTCCAACTCCACACAAGTCACTGATGAAAACTGGGTATATGAGCTCTTTTTTTCAGTAACAAAGCATCAATGCCAGCCTATGGCTAATGAGGGATGTTTGCCATTAAAGCTATTGAGTGCCAGTGATCGCAAGAACGGGACAATTACTATTGGATTAATACAATATTTACATCAAGGCTTTTCATTTGAAATCATCGGTTGCTCCAACTGCACAGCTACTGAAAAATAAAATGGGGTCAATTTTTTCATGTTACATATCAACATGTAAAAATAGGAGGGATCTTATCCATTCTTTTGCAAACTCCTAAGGAATTGTATTCATTGATCTCATACATGGTTCCATCTGCCTGAAGCAGTGTTTCAGTTGCAATTTGTTTTTCCTTTTAAAGTGTACTTTCAGACTTACTTGCTGGTGTTCTGTGCTCTCTCACTTAGATTCGCAGAAGACTTTGCATTGTGGCTTCTGCATGCCTGATCTGTCAGGCTCTGCACTTGCTTACAGATATTATGTTTCTCAGAATAGGAAAATTCATATTTTATTTCTTCCTTCAAAATGGAGTGTTTCATTCATCCCAAAATTATATCTGATAAGAACTGGACTGAACAATATCAACATTAGGATTTGACCTCTGGTGTTCTGAACGGTAGTACAAATATTATAGACTACAATTGCAAATTCACTTTTTTTACATCAATAAAAACAATGAATCTGATCTAAATCAATTATATTGCATAATGGGTATAAATGCAAAGCATAAATTGTGATTTTTGCACTGCACTCCGGATTAAAAGTGCATTAAAGTCACGTTGGTAGCAAAATCTGGTAGGAATTGCGATGGACTCCCATCCTTTGATACACACTATCTGGTACATCTGGCTAACAATATCATGTGAACAATGTGACATTGTAAACACTATAAATATGTTCAAATAGATCAAAAAATCTGCAATGGGAATAGACCCAAAATATTAATGTCAGGATTATGTTTCATCGAAGGCACTTAAACCTTAATCCTAATTGTGTATTTCTCTAAGGCTATGTGGGTTAATTCACTGTGTCATGCATACTGGGCAAATCACAGAATCTGGTCTGTGGTAAATTATCTGATCTCAGTCAGAGAGCCATAATTAGGCTTTACGCCTTGGAGTGGTGCAAAAATTAGGCTCAACAACTTGGATAAGGAATGGAAAATCAGCTGGGTTTCTGTTTGTGATCACTATCTAGTGACCTATTCCAGAGGTACATGCATGCAAATGCAGTGGAGGACAGATCAAGCTTTGCTGTGATGCCCTGTGGTAACAAAATCTGGTCATGTCATAAGCAATAGATGCTTGAGTAAGGAAGCTTTTTGAAGTTTACCTCATTGGATGGAAAGATGAATTGAGTGCTTTCTCAGGCTCAGAAATGGTTGCACATGGGGTCAGTAGTCTTCTAATAACGTGTCCAAGTGGCCATTCTACATGTATGAGGCTGGAAAGTGAATGTCAACTATTTTGTGCTCAATCTTGATATACACACACCATCAGAGTTCATTGTTTCCAATCATTGATACAAACACTGGTTGATTCCCCTCCACCACCCGAGCCCCACTACAGCCTTTTCGTAGATTGGAAAGTACAAAGACCATTTCTATGTAACACATACAAATTTAACAAGTTGGCTAACCGAGGACAGGCGAATGAGTTTCAGACATTCCAAATTGGAAAGGTTAGTGCTACACCATATTAGCCATGAGGTAACTGTAAATATAATTATACTAATAATAATCCTGTCACTTAATATAGTGCCTGCCTTTTATGTCGACAGAAATTCTCGAAACGCTTCACAGGATTTACTGTAAAATGCAGTGACTGCATTTTTGTAGGTAGATGCTCATCTGTTTGCTGATATTATAGTGTGATGACATTCTGATCAGAAGAAAAGATTTTAATCCTTGGAAATAAAAAGAAAACCAAAATATTTAACAATACAGTTAATTTACACAATTGACAAACAATATAATTTTATATTGATTACAAATAGCCGGCTTTAAAGGTGCAACAAATAAGCTTTTAATAGCTTTATGTATTGTTATTTATATAATAACAATGTATATTCACTGTTGTTGATGTTGTTCGGTGCTTGTTATGAAATTGCTACCCTCCACCCTCCCCAATCCTGACCCCCAGCTCGGGTCCGAAACACTGATTGTCGAGCGCCTTGGGACGTCCTCCAGACTAGAAAGGCGCTATACAAATGTAATTTTGTTGTTGTTGCTAACATGTTTATAAACATCAGAATGTAAGTACAGAGAAAAGTATCAATGTTGTTATTAACACAGATGTTCTGCAACAGTTAATTGTTGCAATTGGCATTTGTTATAACATGTTCAAGAATACCTTTCAGTGCAGTAATTGCAGGGTTGTTGCAACACCCATGTATCAAAACAAATTGCTAACTGACAATACACATGCACAGAAATGTACAGATTCTTGGCTAGAGCTAGCCTTTGAGCATTATCCCAATTGGTCTATTAACAAATTATTCCTGCTTATTTGCAAATACTAAACATAACACAAAGTAAGAATGGAAACATTGCTGATGCAAGTTTGATAAATAAACACTGCTTCACGGCTATTTATTATTCCCATAATTTTAATTGAACAATTCTTTGGTTCTTTGCTCCCAAGTTAAATTGCTCACAATGGTTAGGGCTGACCAGACTCAATACAGCATCACCTGTCAGTCTGGCTCAGTTGATAGCACTCTTACCTTTAAGTTACAGGTTTTGGTTCAAACACCAGGATGTAACTTTGAGCTCATAATCTAAGATGGCACGCTAGTGTAGTGCTTGTTAGAGGTACCGTTCTTCTAGTGAGATGCTAAACGGAGGTCTTTTCTGCCTGTTCCGTTAGATATTAAAAATCCCATGGCACTATTCAAAAAGAAAAGGTAGTTTCTCCTAGTTCAACAATGTCCCAGATTAGAAGATTGGTCATTCACTTCATGGCTGTTTGTAGGACATTGCTCTATTCAAATTGATTTCCACATTTATCTACAAGTGCATGTCAATATATTCTATATAAAAAACTCTGTCAAGAGCTTTGAAATGTTTCAATTTAATAAAATGTTATATCAAATGAGTATTTATAATATGAGGGGAAAAAGGATGCAAATCCCTGCAGAGCTAATTTTCCTCTGTATTTTTTTGCAGTCATCCACATGTTTGATATATGTGGAAATCCATTATGATACTTAAGAGTATCCTAACCAGACAGAATTCCACATTTGCAAGTCATATACACGTGGAACTTTACCTATGTCCAGAAAGGAATGCGTAATCTCTCTCTGGAGGGTTGTACCTATATTTTATCGAATTCTTGAGACGATTAGACATTGGTTGTGAGAGCAAGACCCCAGAGTGTGTGTTGAGATACGGCTGGAGTTTGTGGAGACAAGGTGGAGACGGTGTGAAAAGTAAGATCTGAATCAGTCAAGGACAGACCATGAAGGTTGAAGTGAGAGGAGATGCAGTGGAGGAGTATAGAGTGGTCAATTGTGTCAAAGACAGCAGAGAGGTCAAGGAGGATGAGGAGACACAGGGAGTCCTGGTCACGGATGGACCAAATGTCATTTTGTCCAGCTGTGACCTATGTTACATTTAAACAATTGTTCCATACAATGGAGACAATTTGAAATCTCTATTTTAACATCTTTGTTGATGTAATTCATAATGTCAGTTTATAAAATCATGAAATCACATGACAAAAGTCTTGTGTCCATATTCCTCTGCTTCACTTGAATCATAAATTATTTTGTGTCTTCCTGCTTCTGTAGCAGTCATTCTACATTTTGACTACATGTTTAGCCCACAGTAGTTCTACCTTTCTTGTTTCAACTGGTTTCTTTATTTATTCCTCTTGAATCCAAAACTGAAACTTTGAAGGATATCATTGAGACTTATTTTGAGGAGAAACCAACAACTGCCATACTGTGCTGTAATCAGCAAGAAGATCAGTCCCATAGGATGTTCTCTGTAAATAATGAAATAAGGCAGAAGATCTGCTACAACCAGTGGAAATGTCAACCAGAAAGTAGGTGATGACTTCATCCCACACCCTGTCGGAGACTAATCATTCAGCATCGCTCTGATGGTAGCATTCTCACTTCTGAGTCAAAATATTCAATTCCACATCAGTACTTTGAACTCAGAGTTAAGGCTGGCACTCCAATACAGTCCTGAGGGAGTGCTGCATTGTTGGAGCTGCAAACCTTCAGATGAGACATTAAGCTGAGGTCTTTGTTATTTGCTTCATGGTTGTTTGGGGGACACTGATATGTATTGTGTTCACCTACACAATACATAATCACTGCACGTTTTACCTTAAATTCTGTGAAGCACTTTGAGATGTCCTCCTGACTATATCAAAGGCAAAGATTAATCATTTTAAATTGTACACCTATCTTGCTGCCGAAGAATGATTTGAACACTGAAAGCAATCCATTTATGATACAAAAGATCTATGAAAAACAACACTGCCCTTTTCCAGAACACTTTAGTTACTTGCTTTTGCATGTTGTAACATGCAAGCAACACAAGTGTGGGTCAAGTGACATTATTTTCAATCAGCATGATATATAATATAAAGCAAATCCTCTAACTGTAATGTGGCAATGCTGTTTCTTTAACATTATGGGTTACTTATGTTAAATGTAATAATTATCTTTAATAATGTAAACTTTAAATGATACAATCTGATATTACTAAATATAGCCAAAGAGCAGTTATAACAATAATAATCCTTGTAATTATTATAGCGCCTTATCACATCTTCGAGATGTCTCAAAGCACTTCACCATGAATTGACTGTATATTTTGTAGGCAAAACGTGTCATCCAGTTAGTGTTCCACAAACAGTTGTAGATTGAATGACCAAATTATTATTTTTGTTAAGGGATTATTACCCCTGGAAAAGCCAATTGACTAACAACCTGTACTAGATTGACCTGATCAACATCCTTCTCCATGAGTAAAGATTATCACCTTTTACATAAAATAATGTTCTCAACTAATACCTTACTGAGTCCTGCGGAATCATGCATTTAAATACACGGGCGTTTCTTCAGAATGACTTGCAAAGACTACATCTGTAACAAATGCCAGATTTTGCCACTTGCAAACCACATTGTGAAAATGCCATGAAGAGAAAGGCATTTTCTTGACATCAAACATTTTCCAGACTTAAGCTGAACTTTTCCCATTGTGAAGGTCTGATAAGGGTTAAATGAGGATAAGCCCCATACTGTACTCTGTGGTCCCCGAAATCCCGGAGTGATCTTGGGGGAGCAGACCACCGTCAGCTCACTTACTTCACTTCAAAGCACTTGGGAGGCTGGGTTTGAATTATTGATCACTTACGTCAGGAAGCATTACAGCATTTCTTTCGACAGCCACAGAGCAAACATTTTCAATGCGTAGCAAATTAATTTAGATTTCTGCCAGAATATCTCCAGCATCTGCTGGAGACTGGCCGACTGCAATTCCATTTTTTGTGGAAAAAATATATTGTACCCGAATTAGATATTCATCAAACACATTTGTTTGCTTTTGAAAAAAAATTGCCACTGGCTATGAATGTCAGATTCCTACCGCATTGCATTGATGCAGCATGTAATGAATTTGTGAAATATTAATGCGTTCATTGAATGGATATTTTGGTGTTGGTGGGAGATGTTGTGAAGGGTATTCTGAAGGCAGTAATTTTAATATTTTTAATAATATTAAGCATTGTACAGTATGCGACAGAAATGGAGTCAGACTCCGCCACTGTTAAGCGCTCTGAGACGCTACTCTACGTGGGGGGGGCGCAGTATAAGTTCAAGTTGTTGTTGAAATCACATTAGTTTTCCTATTAAAACCGATTGTAACATCAATTCAACATGATTTAAACGAAGTAACCACAGCGTTGCTTGGATACAAATCAGAGAAATATTGTTGAATTATAATTGTGAGCAGAGACCAAAAAGAAACATCCAACCAAACAAGCAGGTACGAAAGCGGTACGTAATTGGCATTTGCTCTCAGAGTGGAAAGCTGTTCGTGAAAATGCCCGAGCGTGCAAAACAAAATACTGTTACTTTTTTCCCTCTCTCTCTCTCTCTCTCTCTCTCAGGACTCTCACTGGAGAGCGGCGGCAGCGACAAAAGGCTTTTATTAAATAAAGGGTAATAATTCCTGCAGACGAATAAATTGGCAATTGGCTGCCACGTTCCGCCCGCACGCGCGCAACACCGTCCAGCGCGTTCTGTGAAGCGCTTTGGGACGGCTCAGCAGTGCGATAAGGCGCCGCATCGAACGCAGGGATTATTATTATTATTATTATTATTGCTTTCACTCAAAATAAAGCAGCAGCACGAGCCCCAGTGCCCAGCCACGTGCCACTGTGTCTGAGAGACACAGAGAGGGGGGGGGAGCCTCCGCGCATGCGCCGTGCCCGCCTTGAGTGCCGAGTGATGGCATGCCAGCCGGGCGGAATGTGCGCACGCGCACTCTCTCTCTCTGTGTGTGTGTGCGCTCTCTCTGTCTGTATTCCCTCGTTGGGGGGGGGGGGAGCGTCGGAGTGACGGGTTGGGCGCAGGCGCACTGTGGCGCCGGTGGTGGCTGGTGGTGGCGGCGGTGGTGGTGGTGGTGGCGAGGCTCGTGAGGGCTCTCTCGGTGACGCGCTCGCTCGCTCGCTCGCTGGCTGGCGCGCGCGCGCGCTGGCTGGCTGGCGCTCGCTCGCTCGCTCGCTCCGGCCCGGAGTCCGTCGCGAGCGCGTGCGTCAGAGGGGACGTCAGCGACCGAATGTCAACAAAGAATGAGCGCGGCCGCGCGGCGCGTCACTCAGTCAGTGAGTGAGAGAGAGAGAGAGAGAGGGGGAGAGAGAGAGAGAGAGAGCAGCACATGAACACAGCGCTGGACCAGAGGCTCCACCAAAAGCACTGCACCTCCACGTTGTGAAGAGAGCCGAGCGCACTGCAAAACATAACTCAAAATAGCACGCTCTGTGCAACGCACACACCCCCCCCCCTTCTCCCCACCCACCCACCCCCCCCTCTCCTCCCTCCCTCCCATCTCCTCCCTCTATACCCGCAACCACTCACACACACACACACACTCTCTCTCTCGTGTGTGCACACACTCATTCACTCGCACATTTCATGTACACACACACACTCCACTCACTCCCTCACTCACACACACACACACACGGAGTCAAAACAACAGTCAGCCGTCCTGCTCGGCTCGGCTCGGCATTGCCTCCGTGTCGGGTGACCCGGGGCTCGATTGGCATATGTTCCCTTTGGCCGCACGGAATCATGAGGCGCTCGTCGTGAACTTGGAGACGGCTCGGAAATAATCGAAAGTTGCCCGGGGGGGTGGGGTAAGGAGGATGCAATTTGTTTATTTTGTTTATTTTTTTTCGGAGGGGGGGAAAACAAAAAAAAAAAGGGAGGGGGTTGTGAATGACCCCTGTGATCCCGCTGCTACTGTGATGTGATTTGCTGGGAAAAAGGGGAGGCAGAGTGTCCGGGCTGACGGTCGGGGTTTGCTGGGGTGGAGCTGTGTGTGTGTGTGTGTGTGTGGGGGGTCTCGAGCTGTCACGGTTTGTGCGGAGACGCTTTGCGGGAACGGGCACTCTCACTCAGTCCGGACCCGAGGCCTGGACCGACCGAACAGAAATAAACAGCAGCCAAAGAGGCAGAGCTGCGGCCCCTCTGATCCGATCCGCACGGCATCCTCCAGCGGCTCCGAGGCACATTCCTGCACGGATCCGCTGGTGTTGTGCGTGTGCGTGTGTTGTGTTTTTTTTTCCGCGGTGGTTTGTTTAGCAGCCGATCGTCCGCGGCGCCGGTGCGTGGAACAGGACTGTGAACATGCAGGGATCCCCCCCCCCCCCCTCACACACACACACACACACATGTTTTTGGCGTGCACTTTGCTTGGGAAGAGCACCGGCTGTGCAGCAGATTATTTGTGCAGTTGCAAACTGTTGTGGATTTGCATGCCTTTCACCTGCTTTACTGAACGATCAACCTGGGGTGTGAAAATAGGTAGTAATAATAATAATAATAATAATAATAATAATATCGCATTTGATATTACATGCAAAACGTGCAAAAATGAAACACATCACACCGCACGCGTGACAGAGCGGAGAGGGTCTGCGCGGTGGTACACATACATTGATTGGTTTTTTGTTTTCCCCGCAAAGTCCCCCCACACCCGCAGCGCCCGTCACAGAGAGGTCCGTTCGTGGGCGACGAGATCCGAATCGGATGCGATAGGGGGGGACTCGCGGGACTCGCGGGGCGCACACACCGCCCGCGCGGGGATTTGTCAGCGAGTCGGGAATTCACTCCGTTTGGAGCGATCCCATCGGGTACTGCAAAAAAAAAAGGCTCTGACACACAGCCGCAGTCCGGTCTTGTCGGGCGGTGTGTGTGTGTGCGAGAGCCACTGAAGTTCATGTCGGATGGCGCTCCTGGTTAGACATCCTCTTACTGTGCAGCCGCAGCCCAGGTCCCCGTCCTGGGCAGATCTGGAGCAGATTTATGTGTATATATATATATATTATTATTATTTTTTGCGGCTCTCTATAACGCGGGGCACTGCTTTCCCGCATTGTGCGCTGCGCCGCAGGGGACGGGATGTGGGCACAGACCAGGGGAGCGGTGCCATCGGGGAGGCCATTCCTCGTTTGGGCAGCGAGGGCGACCCTGCTTCCAGGAGCATCCATCGCTCGTCGCTGTTCCTCGGGGAACGGATGAGCAACGTTTCAGGCGCTGCACCTGGAGTCGGGTGGGAGCTGCTGCTGTTTGCTGCTGCTTTTTCAGACCCCCCCCCCCCCTGTGCAAGTCTTCATATTAGGAATTGCCATCACTCCCCTCTCTCCTCCCCCACTGCTCCCCCCCCCCCCCCCAGGTGCCATGTCAGGTTACCCCGTCCTCAGTGGGTTACAATGGGAAAGTTTAGTTTACATTTCAATGCAATTTGTGCTCCCAAAATTGTGACATCTCAGAAGTAAGGTGTCAGCGGTGTGGGGTGAGGAGGGGGCGGCAGAGCAGGCGTGGGTTTGGCCAGTGTTTGGCTTCCTGCGAGGTCTTGGCCAAAGCTTCTGCAATAAGCATCCGATAAATTGCCTTCTCAAGAGCCGCACACTCTGCCCAAGACAAGGATGGAGTAAGGGTTCAACGAGAAGGGTTTAAATTCCAGAAGGCATCAGCATTGCGTTGCAAAGAATTAAACTTCTCAGGGAATAAATACTGACGCCAATTGACAATGTTTTCCATTGAGACAACACAATTCACAGACACATATATCTGCAGATGGCTTCATACCCTGCGTCAGCAACAGTGCTATCATGTTTGATAAGTAATACTTCTCTTAGGCAATTCAGTGATACAATTTTTACCGTGAAGCTCAAGGGAGACTGTAAAGGAATGTGAATGAGTTCATCAAAACATTAAGAAAATTAGCTTCAAACTTGCACCAAACTTTGTCAAATTTTAGCTTCGAGGTTGAGAGGAATGTAAGTGAATTCGAAATGAGTTTCAATTGCTAATGTGTTACAGATTATTAATATTTTTAGAATAAATACCGAAACATCAATCAAAACATCAATTAATTAACCCATTTCAGTTAGGAATCCCAAATCATTCTTTCAGACCTAACAGATGTGAAGTATGATCTCTACGTCATCATTGTCATTAATTTGACAGCATTCATTTATGATAAAAAGAAAGCAGTAGGGGAATGGCTTATTATGCTTAATTTTAACATGTATTTTTACAGCTTCAGAGTCCAAGAAAGAAATTGTGTCTTTGGGTGAATACGGTTTGTGAAGCATCTGATTGATGTACATAACATAATAATAATCCTTGCATTTGTGCTTGATGGTTATGTATTATAGCTGCAAATCATTTTTAAAATCTCTGAACATAAAACAAACAAATGCAAAGTAAATAAATAGAGGATGTGCGGCTAGATTCAGCAACATTAACAGTGAAGAAAATTCCAAGCACTCCTGAGCACAGATGATGCCTACAAATAATCTACAACTCCTTCTATTTGAGGACTGGCAAGCACTGTTTTTCTAGGTGTTTACTGTTCTGCAGTTTTGTGTATATTTTATGGAAAGGTTACAAATAGTTTGAAGTTGCTCTCATTACACTTTCCCACAGGGTTTGGTTTTTTTTTCTGACAGCATCCTACAGATTTGTGTAACAAGCCAACGTAAAACATGCTCGCTTTCTCCGTGTGATAACATCACTGTAATACGGTACCAATAAATTAGCAAAGGAGTATTGCTTTTACATTGTGTAATTTGTATCGTTTAATCCGTGATTGAACTAAATATAACATTGTTTCATATTTAAAATGATAAATAGTGGACCTATATTTTACACACCTTTTGATTGTCAAGTAAAACTAATAATTCCTTCAAACATTCTGTTTGCGACACTTTATTCTTATTTTGAACACACTTTATATTTATGAAGTGGGAAACATGCCAAAACAGGAAGGAGTTGTAGGACTGAGCAGTTACAATGTTAACATGTATTCTGCAAGGTTTCTTTTCTCAGATTATGATGTAGCTTGGCTGTGTTGATACACTTGTCAGGTATATTTTTGCAAAGTATTTTTAGTTGTACAGTTACTTTCTTGGGTGAAGGAAAATAGCTGATTCAATAGAAAATTCAAACAGGTTTTAATAGCTCAATCTGCAATTAACTCACACAATTGAGTGCATAAAATGTCAACAATCAGCAATTGTACAGCAGTGAAGTTTGCATTTGTATTGTTTACTAATCTGTGGTTTTAAAGTTAACAGAAAGCCGTAATAAAAACGACCTGCTCGCTGCTGGCAGAGGTGCGGCTTTGCTGTGTGAATGTGATTTGCATGCTGTGTGGAGCAGGTCAGAGTGTGCACTTGAGATCGTTGTCAGCGCTTTAAGCAGGAATGTACGTGTGCTGCTGTCTCACCTGCATCTGACTCAGCAGCAACACAGCCAATTTGTGGTGTGACACAGTCAGTCGCTCCCTTATCCCAGCCGCTACAAACGTGAACGATAAATTACTGTGACCAGTCAGTGATTGCTGTCAGAGGTACCAAATCCATCTGAATAAGGACAGTGATACAATGCCATTAGGTTGGAACAGGAATGATTTCATGTTACATTGTCCTTTGCAGATGGGCCACAGACGGGAAATAGCCGTTGTTTTTAGTGTTTTGATCATTAGAGCATTTGGTTTAGATTGTCACGTTGTTGCTGGTGTTCTGGTTATCACATTGTCAGTAGTTGGTTTAGATTTTTGCATTGGTATTGGTTTTGACATTGTTGTCAGTCTTCTGTTTGGATTTTTACATTTTTTCTTTCTGAATAAGAGCATTTTAATAGTAATATCACAGTTGGTGTCCAGTATACCTAGTATATGGCTTTGGACCCGTAAAACATCAGTGGGGTGGCATCTTGCAAGCTACTGTGCAAAAAACTCACCACTAGGCTGCAAACACTTGATGAGGATACTGTGATGACTATTTAAAGGTGTATCCTAGAATATGGATTTATGAGCTAGGAAGAAGGGGACTTTGAGGATATTGACTGAAGCCAGAAGACCAAGCAATATTGGGAGAAGGTTCAATAAAATGGGGCATACTGGCTAAATCTTGGGCAAAAGGGGTTGAGGGATGAGTAGTACTTATAATATAATTCTTGCATTTTATATAGCACCTTAATATATCATTGAGCCATCTCAAAGTCAATCAGAGGATTTTACTATGAAGTATAGTGAATGCATATTTGTAGGCAAATGCAGCAAATGACCATGCCTTTGGTCATTTCCCCCCTCCCACTTATCAACTGAACCAGGCTGAAATAGTAGACTTGAGTGGAAGGATGGGCAGAGGATATTAAAGAGGTAGACTGGGCAAAAACACAAAGGGAAATGAGGATGAGGGATCTTGAAGTCAATTTTCCCAGGTTTGAGTTTGCTATGTTAATTTTCATTCAAAGTATCAGCCTTGCTCAGTTGATAACACTCTCACCTCTGAGTTAGAAGATTCTGGTGACATTGGGACTTTCAACTGATAGTCGAAGCTGACATCCCATTGCAGTGCTGGTGGTGTTTTGCATTGTCAGAAGTGTCATTCTTTTGAAGTATCGCCCTTTAGATGAGATGTTAAACCAAGGTCACATCCGCTTGTTCAAGTGGACATTAAAAATCCCGTGGCATTACTCAAAAAGAGAAGGGAGATTTCTTGGTGTCCTGAGTAGTCTCTGTGTCCTGACTAACAACTCTCCAGATAAAATTGATTACTGTTTATGAGACAATGCTGTGCGCAAATTGACTTGCTATGTTCACCTACAAGAAGACGTAAAAAGTGCTAATTCAAATGCAAGGATTATTATTATATAGAATATAAACTCTTGAATGGATTTATTATTGTATTACACAATCAAATTCTGTGAAGCACATTGAGATGTCTCTGATGCGATAAGATGCTATATCAAATGAAAGTATTATTATTATTTAGACACAGCCACACAGATACATACATATACACACCAACATCCAAACTGGAACTAGTCACTTGTAACATGGGTTAGCGTTGCTGCTGGTGCTATAAAAAGTAAATGATAGTCTCCTCGCCACAAAGAAAGATGATTGTAGAGAACGAAGTAGGAGGAGGTCGTAGGTGATTTCTGGTTTCCGCCACTTATTAACCAATGGGTGACTCATCAGCATTGTTGTTACTGATAACATTTTGATGAAACATTCAGATGCATCCCATCAGTTGCTGGTGAAAGGTCGGAAAATATTAGGCAGGATGCTGTCAATCAGATAAACTCTTGATGGGGATCAGATAATCTTTCTGATTCACACATTCACTGCTTTCAGGGGCAACCAAGACACTGCAAATTTGTTTGATTTTAAATGAGAATGACCTTGCTGTTTTCACAAATGAGCAATGCTAAAATTAGCATCAGGTTTCATAGTTGCTTGCATTAAAATGATTTGAACGTCCTTTTTTGTGTGGAAACTCAGTGGAAAAATTAGCCATTCACCCACTGAATTGTGAAGGGGTAGATTCAGCACCCAGCCTGTGCATTGTGTTACGCATTTTCCCCAGTGACTCATTGCCACAACGACCCCGTCTTGTTGTATGAAGCTATAATTAAGCCTCTTCCTGCCTTGGTGAAATATGGCAAATGCTTTTAACCTAAGAATAAACAAGGCTTGCTCCTTCCACAGATCATGTACAATCTCCCTTATAGTATACTGTTGTGCACCTATTTAATCCTAGGAAATATTCTGTTAAATGTTCCCTGGTTCCCAATATCGCACACTTGTCAGGAAATTTACTGAACTTTGGCAGTATGTAAGTACAGTGGGATTTCCCAATATAAACATACTCTATCAAAGATTGGTCAGTGTACTGAAAGAGAAAATAATCCCTTGAATAATCCCCTCAACGTCCATTTCCTCCATCTGACCTTGATCAGGTTTGAATAGTTGATTCTCCCCACCACTTCCCTCCTTTCTAGCGATGAAGAACATTTGCATCCTGAGTTTTTGACAGACCTTAAAATTTTAGACAAAAACAGAGATCAGTTAAATGAAATGTTCTAATCCACTTGCTGTGATGGTCAGTAAGCTTTTTTTCCCCCCATCTCATAGGCCTTTATTGTGTAAATATTGAGATAAGTACTCAGGAGCTCATTGACTCATTATTAAGGAATTAATATGTTCATTCCCTATGCATCTACATCCAGTCACAATTATAGATTAACATTAGATCATTAGACAGTTGCAGCTAATTTGCCAAGAATTTTGCACTGCATTAGGAATTTGTATTAAGTACTTTTATTATGGTCCATAATTCATCAGTTATGTAGTTCAAACTTTATATACACAAAGGAAAGACATTGCAAGTAGAGTCCATACAGTATTATTTCTATCTCATGGGAATATATTTCAGCAATAGAGTGAAATGCATTACTAATAGAAGAGCTGGAATTAGTCCTTGAATGGGTGGATGGATGTAGGAAGTCTGCATGGATGAAACGGGAGAAGAGAGTTTTAGCACATAAAGGGGAAAAACAAGGATATGACTGAATAGTCTTGGGACAATCACAGTTACCTGCATGAGGTATTTAACAAGCAGCTTTTATTGAAGGCAATGAATTACACAAAATAAAAAAACGTATTTTGCTGTATTGTCCAGATTTTTTTTCAAAAACTAAAAAGAAGGTTTGGATGAATCTATTTTACATCCAGATCTTTCACAGGTCTGGAAACTGCTCAATGGTACAGGTACACATACATCTTCATTAATAAGTTCTGTAGCATATGATACAATTACAGTTTGGGTCTCGGACGTTCTCTTTGTTACTTAGTTGACAAAACAGAAAGGCTTTTACTTGCTATGTACCTTCAAATCTTCCTACTTTTAATGCTGCATTGGGCTGTTTTGGTTTGACTGCTGGTCAGCACAGTCATTTTGACAGTGCGGTCATTTTCAGATCATTTGGGCTGAAAAAGTGCTCGGCAGGAGAAAAGCAGCACAAAGGGCACCTTGACTTGAGAAAAGCATCCCAATGTGTAAAAGTGTGTCCCCGCCATGTAACCCCAGATATATGTCATGCTGACTTGCAAACTCTTAGCTCTGAGGCTTGCTTGTTAACATTTAAGAATATTTATTTTATTATTTTTATTGGGGGTTTGGGGGGAGGAGGGAAATTGATGAAGTATTCTGGTCTGATAAAGAAATTATTTTCCCATCCCTCCCAAAAATAAAAAAAATCACATTTACTTCCCCTCCCTCTGAATGAACTGATTTTTTCTAGTGTACAGCTCAATGCGTGCTTGTCCAACTCTACGAACTTTGCAGGTGGACATGTAAATTCCAACTTTACCTGTCTTCACTATACATAAGTACATACCCTACATTTGGTTTAGTGCCCTTCATGTCAGAAAGACATCTCAAAGCTCTTTACAGGATTTACTGCAAAGATACTGGTTGTTTGTAGGCAAAGGTGACAGCCTAATTGGCAGTGTCAATGTCCCACAAGCAGCAATGAAATAGATGACCAATTTAATTTAATTTGGGGAAATTGTTGGCCAGGACACAGGGAGAAACTCCCTTCTCTTTTTGAGTAGTGCCATGGGATCTTTAATCCTAAAGGTTTATCCAAAGGACGGCACTTCTGACAATGAAGCACATCCCCAGCACTGTATTATATTGTCAGCATGGACTATGAGTTCAAGTCCTGATGAGCCCACAGTCTTCTGAATTAGAGTTGAGAGTGCTACCAGGCTGATATATTTATAATAATAATCCTTGCATTTGATAAAGCGCCTGCTACATATCTGCAATTTATGTCCATAGATCAGCATGTATGGGAAGGGAAATCATTGAATGCATTGTAGTTTCATGCTTTAACCAGAGTGTGTTTGTCGGAAGTCATCTGCATTTTGTTGATGGCACAATGAATCCATCAATTTTCAGGAAGACGTTTAGAGGCTGGAGGTAGAATCTGAGTAAATTAAGTCTCTGTGGGAAAACTCTAGTGCTGGCAAGTACTGATGTTGTACTCCAGACTGAGTGGAGCTGGAAGCGGCATAGATTGAATTTGGACCACACCTCTATCTAGGTGTTTCAACCTTTTAAACCGGTTGACTTGGATGCCTGTTTCTGAGCTGTCTTTTAGAAAGATGTTGGAGAGTAAAGTTTTGTACATTTATAACAACATTTTGGCTATTTGGAGTCAGATATTGGGGGATAGGAAAGATGTTTCACTGACATTCATAGTTCTGAATGAACTTTAATGATGATCGCTGTCATAATTTTCCACTGGTGGAATTTGTTGGTGATTAAAAGAACACTTGCTAATTCAAACTATTATCCTTTAATAAGAATGAATGTTTACTTTACTAGTAACTCTTTTAAGGATTCCAAGACATAAAAAGGTTGCATTTTTATTGTGCATCAAAATGTTTCACAAGTTTTTTACAGTAATTACTGTCAAGTGCAGTGACTGTTTTGTGTAGTCAAACAGTACTGTACAGAGTTCATTTTAGGAGCTTTGCCAATTATTTACCTGGAAATGTAAATCAAAAGAACACAAGCGAAGGAACAGAAATTGGAGAGGTTCCACAACTACTTAGTCAGAGACATTCCGGAGCCCTGAATGAAGAGATGATGATTTTGGGGTTTCGTTTAACAGAATGAATATGGAGGCTTTGTTTCCCTCCCTCCTCCCAGTATCCTCGCAAAATTGTTGGCAAAAACTGGGAGGTGGTGCCATGGGTTGTTTGGTATCCATCTGTATAGGCACCGGAGGACTTGGCCAAGTGATGGAACCTCCAATACTGTGTATTAGGCAGTGAACACTATCAATCAGATAAATTCCTGATGTAGACCAGATAATCTTTCTGATAAGCTTTCAAGTGTAGTTTTGTTTGATTTTAAATGACAGTGAACTCACTTTTCTTAATGCCAGCCTGGACTGAGTTCAGATCCCACTTTTGTAGTGTTGTTCTGGAGGCCAGAAATGCAGAATGAAAGAGGAAGCACTGCTGCATTTTGCTGCTCCTTTATCTTTCACTACCGTCGGAAGCCCCACACTGTCATTCCTTTCAATTTAAGCTAAACATTACATCTTGGACCAGGGAAGCTTGCAGTGTAAGTTACTGAAGGGGCTTCAGTGCAGCCTCTTTGGATCAGGACCTATTTCTGGACACATTTCATATATGAGGAAGAAGACAATAGAGGGATATAGAAGGAGCGCGGACTCTTGTGGAGTGCAAATACCAGTGCAGTGATTAAGTCAAATTACCTTTTCCCATGCCATATCACTCTTAGTTAATAGTACTCTCACGTCTAAGTAAGAGGATGTGGATTCAAGGATTCTGAACTTGTATTGTCTAGTCTGGCACTACAGTAGGAGTGCTGGGAATGTGCCGCATTGTCAGAGGCACCGTCCTTCGGATGTCCAGTTTGCCTGTCCAGATGAACGTTAAAGTTCCCATGACATTATTTGGAAAGAGAAGGGAGATTCTTCAGGTGTCCTGACCCACAAAACCCCAAAGTATAATTGGCCATTCACACCTGCATTCACGCACAAAATACATATAATCACACCACTTTACACTGTATCCTGTGAAGCGCTTTGAGAACCTCTCGATGTCGTGATAAAATGCGATAATCATCAGCTCAGGTCAATATATTTCCAAATTTCAGGACCATGCTCTAGAACATTTGCAGTAAATTGTTACTCCAGAAGTCCTTTTGAAAAGAAATGTAGATGACTTTCTTTTCACATATTGGGTTTGTGAACCTTGTAAATAGTACAGGATATACTGTAGTTTTAAATTCTTTTGTGTGATGTAACTCATGGAGGTTAGAGCAAAGCCTGATGTGTTGGAATGCCAACAAAGATTTGGTTTACTATCTTCTTGGATTTGCACTTAGTTGAGTATATGCATAGATACAATGCAAGCCCTTTTCAAATACTATGTTTAAATTATTATCTCAAGATGCCTGAAGGAAGGAATTTTCCCTGGCACTGGAAGTGTTATTCTGAGATGAGGAAATTCAGATTACAAGTCCCTGGCCAGTTGAAGCGTATTGCAGATCTGTGCTTTCACACAAAACAGTTGTCCACACAACGACAACAAATTGCATTTGTATAGCGTCTTTCACATCAGCATGATGTATGTCTCAAAGCGATGGACAGTCAGGGATCCGCACCCGAGCTGGTGATAGGGAGTCAATAGAGCCGGCACAGGAAAAGAACGCTGAGAACTGCAGCATATTTTAGGTTCAAACCACCCATATTGTGTTTTCTAGTGGTATTCTATGGTTCACTTGAAGCACCATAGTAGCTATTATATCCCGTTATAGAAATGATTGCAATTTTTTTTGTTTACTAGCAAATGTTTCAACTTGGCAAACAGGAAGGCATTGCATAGTAAAAAAGAATAAATTGGCAAGTTGATGCAGTTTTTTCAATCTGCTATATTATGGAGTGGTAGGACATGACCCATGCATATTTTTTCCAACTGTGGAACGGAGACCATGGATGCTATTGAGTTATGCATTTTCTCACTGACATAAAGGGAAAAATAATATGGGGCTTCAATTGTAGACGCGCCCTCCCCCTCCGTGGCTGGATGTAGATTGACAATGGTAAAAATCTGAATAGTCACCAGCCAGCGAAGGTGGCCAGCGAAGGTGCTTACATGGGGAGATTCCAGGGGAGAACAACATTTAACAAATTGATTGTAAAATATTTCTGGAATTATTTGTGGTTTTGGCAGTTGTGAAATCTGCAGCCTGTTATGGTGGTTTATTTCTTTAGTCCATGATTGCATTATTAGCTATACAGGTCTGAGACAAATACTTTGTATCATTTTTACTTAAATACAGTCTTAATTGTTTTATATAGAGTATTGATAAGTGGAAGATAGGTGAATAATAGTATTTCTTGCATTTGATATTTTCAATTTGTACTGATTGAAGGATTTACTTTGTTGTATCTCATAAAATAATGATTCTGAATTCAGCCACCTCACCATTATAAAATTCCTATTACACCAATGCCACATCTGCTGCTGCTCAGTATTTCAACAAAGCGCACAGCAAGTCACAATCTGTGCCTGTGCTTATGGATCAGGTTTAAACATCGGTCGGTGCACAGTGACCACAAACTGTTCAGTTACAACTGTGGTTGACCGAAGCTGCAGTGTTGAGCAAAGCATTTTACTTTGCACATTAGGAAAGCTAATTTTTTTAAAAAGTGTACTAAATCCACAGAATAGTGAACGTAAAATCTGGTTCTATACATGTTTTGAACTCTCCACATACCAGCAGAGTGATAGGTCACGGGTTTTCTTCCCCCTCCCTGTGCCACAATTTCCCACATGGTGATTTCCTGATCTTAGCCAGGCCACCTACTCCAAGTGCCAAATCGAGGTGAGTCACGTCCCCCGAGGGCAGGAAAGTCAGAGCCTGAGTTGGGCCGCAGCGGTAATTTCTTTGTCGTTGTTGGGAATGTTGTAAAAAGCCATAGAAAATAATACAGAAAAATAGAATGAGAGAAAATCGAACTGATGCCTGTTACAGGGGTGGTGAGGTTTTAAGAAAAGGAGACACAACTCGCATTTTATAGCGGCAAAGCAGCTGAAAAGATTTGGTTGTAATTATTGACAAGTTGAGTGACATTTTTGTGGAGCAAATGTGTTAGCCACTTACCCACAGCAAGATCTCACAAAGAACCATGTGGTGACAGGAGGATTGTTGGCCATGCGCTTTAACCAGGGATCTATGACCATTCTCATGGCTGCTGAAGTTATTTTGAACATGCAGCTAAATCAATCATTGATAACTGTGTTTCAGAGCCCTGAAACATGATTTGTAAAACACAATAGTTCAATAAAGTATGGGTCATCCTTCAGGTCTCCACGAGCATGATCACCAATAAGGAGAACAACAACTTGTATTTATATAGCTTCCATCACGTAGATTAATGTCTTGGAGTGTTTTGCGATCGCAGGTTGGATGCCAATGAGGTGGAGGAAGGGGAGAAGGAAATGACTATAGATATGGTTGAAGAGGTACGTTTTGAGGCAGGACTTGAACACATATAGAGAGGGGGTGAGACTGAAGGCTTGAAGGAAGGAGTTTGAGGGTAGGGGCGTAGAATTGGAAAGCTTGGCCACCACCACCAACAACTTGCATTTATATAGCACCCCTCACGCAGGGTAGCTCTCAGGGTGCTGGTCAGTGGCAGACCATGACACCGAACCGGGGGAGGAGACCGTAGGCATGGTCGAAGAGGAAGCAAGGCGGAAGGATTGAGGGAGAGTATTTCAGAGTTTCGGGGCTTATTTGTTGAAAGCTTGGCCACCAATGGTGGAACAGAGGGCATGAGCAATAAGCAAGCGGTTGGCCCTCATGGGACAATGGTGGTATGGATAGGGTAGGGGACATGCAGCAAGCCTGAGGTAACTGATTGGAGGGTTAAGCAGAGGAATGGGGTAGGAGTTGATAAGAGAAATAGGGAGGTCCTGCAAAATGAAGGCATTTGTAGGTGAGGGTAAGGACCTTGAGATTGGTTTGTTGAGGGACAGGGAGCCTGGCGTGGACTGGTGTGATGGAGAACATATGAAGTTTGATGTGCATGAGGATGTGGGTTGGAGTTTTGGATAAGTTGAAGTTGATGGACGGTGGAGCCAGGGAGGTCTAGCAAGTTGCTAAGAAACTGCTCATGGAGACCTGAAGTCTAGAAAACGTGATGGTTGATGTTAATTTTGAAGTTATGGACTCACACAAATGTTCTGCAACAAAAGGGGCTTGTAAGAGAGTAATTTCTTTCTATCCTATTTTTACTCAATTTGCTTTGGCTGTGGAGCCTGAAATGGATGTGAGAGTGCATGGTATGCTCCCAGGCGTCTATACCCCATGTTGTCAGCTCTGAATGATGCTGGAGACCACCCAAAGGATGATTCCGTACAACAGCAATGACAATTTACATTAATATAGCACCTTTCGTATCAGGAGGACATTTCAAAGTGCTTCACACAAATGACTGGGATCTCGAGTTGGCCGGGGGAGGTTTAGTGGGGGAGATATCTGCAGCAGCAGGAGCTGGCGGTTGGTAAGGACTCAGTGGATAAGGAGACCCTCAGCTTGGGAGTGATTTCCTGACAGCCTCAGACTAGCATTATTTAATTCCCCTCCTGTGTCTTCCCAACCGCCAGCTCCTACAATGAGATATTAGGATGGTTTGCCGGGGAGGGAGGGAGCGGGTGGCCCAAAGTTGTAAATGGTCTCAGGTCATCTGCCGGGATGCCGATTGGATCACCTTAACTTTGGCAAATATGTGATTTATAGCAAGATGATTTATGAACGTTTACCTGTTGAGGTTGAAAAAGAGAGGACTTGAGGATAGAGCCCTGAGGACCACATCATACTGCTCAGGTAGATAACTGAGCCGAGTGAGGCCTACACACGTGCTCTGTGATTACCTTGAATTTTATATGTCTTCTCTGTCACCAATTGAACCTAGAACACTTGTTGGATGTTTGAAATTGTGGTTTGACTATGGTATAGTGAAGAGCTGGTTTGTTACTCAAGGAATGTATTATGTCGCTGCAGGGAATTGGATGACACAGTTGATCTGAATGCTGCTCATTAATGAAGAAGTGTAAATTTTAATCCAATACAGACAGATAATAATAATTCTTGCATTTGATATAGCACCTTGTCACATCTTCGAGACATCTCAAAGCACTTCACAGAATATACTGTAAAGTGAATTGACTATATTTTGTGGATGAAACGCAATACAGACAGATGGGTGGAAAATGTGAGGCTTAAGTGACATGAGCATTGGGAGTCTAAATCCAGTTACCACTGGATACACGTTCACAGCACATAATTGCCCTTAATTTGTTACTTTTTGCAGTTCTATTTATTTCAGCCAAAAATGTGTGGCAAGTGGAAATGTCATGTCATACTGGTTAAATAAGGGTTACCTTAAGCATGGCTTTAATGTGGTGATGGAATTCACAGCATCCCTCTTCTTTCCATTACATCTAAACTGTAAAATTAAACCCTAATACAACTCATGAGTCCATCATGCCATTAGTGGGTGTACAGTTAAATGAGAATTTTGTTTGCCCTCTCTTTGTAGTGCAGAAATTCATATTAAACTACAAAAAATCTAATAATTGGCCAACATGTTGTACACTTTGTAGTACCTTTGAATGTTTTAACTCCACACATAATCCTGTATCCTTTACCACAAAGACAGTGCAAACCTGCCAGAAATCTACACATTCATAAAATCTAATGCAAGACGTCATTTTGTTCCTCCAAATTTTTTTCAATATAAAAAATCTGCGACTGAAGGTGAACTCTGGTTGTCTAAACTCGAATCTTACTTCCTTGCTGAGCAGAGAGGGTGAGTGTAGGAGTAGAGTAGAAGGAGGAGAGATGAGTGTGAGGGAGTAGATGGATTTGTAGGTGAAGGTGAGGACCTTGAAATGGATCCGCTGGGAACCAGTGAATCAGTGGAGACTGGCAAAGACTGGGATGATAGATGTGCAGAGGTTGGTGTGGATGAGAATGCCGCTGGGGGAATTTTGATGAAGACATTAACGTGAAATTTAACCTTGTGAAGAATCTCATGAGACAAATGCATTATTAGAATTCATCAAAAATGCAACTTAATGGTAAATGTGATGTGATCGTCAGTCAGATATTCTTGGGAGTGATTTGAGCCTGATTTTCCCTGAGTCTGCATACATTCCAGCAAGGCTGGTACATGACCCCCTTTTCTGCCATTTCACGATGGATTTTCCTGTTTAAACAAAGTTTTCGGTCTGTTGGTATGGTTACAGGTAGAGATTCACAGTGGTGAAAGAATAATAAAAGATTGGACAACTCCAACATTTCATTATTAATAATATTCTATAGAAACAAATTGAACATTTTTCATTTTGCCTCTTTATTTTTAATTCCCCTTAAAATACATGTAATACATGAATACTACTACAGACCTCAAATGCATCAACACCTTGCATGTTGAACACGATTTAAAAGTTGGTTTAATTTTCTGCATTTCACTTCTGAAAACAAATTTGTTTTCCTGATTGTCTGTCATTTCTGAAACTGTAGTCCAACAGCAGTATCTCTTGATTGTCCATCTGTGATAAGAGGTTCCCGTTTCAATATTGTTTTAATCCTAGGTTCTTCATTTTCTTCATTTTAACCATCCAAATTATATATAAATAGAAGTTATCTTATTTTTTTCTGTACACCACTTGTATTATTTGATGGCTTTCTTAGCATTAGATACATAGTGGGCCAAAGGCCGAGGTGCCTTATGAGAATGGTTTGAAATTGGTTTATTAAGTACCGTATCACCTTTTCAAAATTGGGTTGTATCCTTGTACCTACTATCCTTTTTGTCCTTCATCTGCCAGTCCCTGTTTCTCTCAAACAAGCACACACCTGCAGTGATGCAATGTCACAGAACACAGAAACAGCTGAGTTGCAATGTGCTACACATGTGTAGTATGTTAAATACGCACAGTATTAATTTGATATCAGGCTCAGAGTAAGTGAAGCAGCAAAGTGGTGTCCTCCATGAGATGTGTGCCTTGAGGGTGGTTTTGCATTGTGTTGCCCGCACACTGTGCTCGCGTATCTGCAACATCTGTTTGCTTGAAACTGGTTATGGCAATTTAGAAAAATTCCTAATTAGAGCTAATGAACTGCCGCTGCTAATCCGTTCTCACCTGTGTATCAGTGCTACCAGTTAAGTCAAAAACATTTATTTTGAGCCCTGCGTTATTTTTGGTTACAGTATTGCAGCTTTTCCAGCGGTCAGCAGAAAATATGGGGCTGGAGTGCTCGACTGCCTATGCTGCATTGCCAAGCTGTAAATCTGATTTACACTCTTCTATAGCAAGTGGGGGTTCGGAAGAGACCAACTACAGCAATAATTGATAACTTGCACTTATGTGGCTCTTTTCGAGTAGTTAAATGTCTCAAAAAGTGCTTTAAAGAGATTGAACAGGAGCCCACAAAGAGTGGATGTCGGAGAGAATGTGTTTCTGTCAGCTATTTCCACATGCACATAGTGGGGTTTGTTGGCACTTGAACTTGTGGTGGTATTTAGAATACACGTGTTGATAGAATTCTCCACTCGGATGTGGTGGGCAAGTGACCTCCTCCTGTACCACCCATCAGCTCTGTGCTCTCCTCTCCATATACACAAACGACTTATGACCTTTTAGCCCCAAAGTAATTAGGTTATTATTTATTGTTAATTTGGAAAGCTGTTTTAAGTTCCGTGGATACATGAGGGAGAAGGGAATCGAGGGTTGGAGGCTCATGTGGAGTATGAAAAACGGAGTGGACTAATTGGGCTGAATGGCCTCTTTCTGTGCTGTAATACTTTATGTTCTATTAAATATAAATGTTTAGATTTGAGGGTTTGAGGTGGAGGGATTTAGAACCATATAAATTAATGGCAAAGAAAAAGGCCATTTGGCCCATCGTGTCTGTGTTGGCTCTTTTGAGAGCAACCCTTTCAATCACATAGGGAGAGAGTTCAGGAGAACAGGGGCAAGATCGTTGAATGTTTATCCACCAAGTGTGAGACACAGGGGCAGAGACAAGAAGCAAGCTAAAGTTGGGTCAGTGGACGGAGGGAATGGGTGGAGTAGGACTACAGAAAATCACAGAGGTAGGTTGGAACAAAAGTACGGAGGCATTTGAAATTTAAGTTGAGAATCTAAAAGTCACTTTGCTGGCGATAATGGAATTGGGAGCCAATGGACCCTGGGAGTTGGGTGTGTGATGAACTCACAAAGCCTGATAGGGGAAAGAAATATGGGCAGGTTTCTCTGTAACTAGCCTTGAGCATAAACTGGATTGGAGCCTTAACAATAACAACAAACTTGAATTTATGTAGCATCCTTCGCAAGGGAAAACATCTCGAGGAGCTTGACAGCGGTGTGGTTTGACGTCAAGTTGGAAAGGGAGGGTAGATGATGAAGACACAGCGAAGACAAAAGTCTTCAGGTGTGGTTTAAGTTTTAGTTCTGAAGCTCTGGTTTAGGTTCTAAAGTTGAAACAATCACTCAGGTGAGTATTCATTGATTTTTTTAAAGTCTGGGCAAGGCTGTATGTTATTCATATGCAAATACCTTGAAATATATCTTGAAATATCACCTGCAGTGAAAGGCTGGTGAGAAGAGTCCAGATTTCTGTGATGAATGTGTATAAAAGAACAGCCTTTTTTCCAGGTCAACAAGATATGTGTGTGGATTGTCCAAGAACATACACTGTATTCCTCCTGCTTGACCCTGCCATTTCTTGTGCGGTATAACCGGGGCATTAATGATACTTTAACACTGGGGTCTCATATGAGGTAATTTGTAATAGGAGTCCCTAACAGTGACTCTTGTCAATAACTGCTATGTGTCACGTCAACCCACAAGAACTCTGGCAACTGGATATTGAACACATGAGAGAGGGGTGCCTTCAGGTTGGCCAGACACACAAATGGTTATTGACAGGTGTCACTATTTGCTGCTTCTGTGATGATTCATTGTTTATTAATCTTGCAGTGAAGATTGAAAGCATAACTTAGAAGAGTAAGCTATCACATACCTGAAGACCTTCAATATTAAATAAAGCCTCCCATACTCTGAAAAATGTTATCATGCACAACTTTTGCTTTTTTTACCATACATGAAATAACCCCCAAAACACTTCATTGCTGATTGCTCCACAATCTCGAAGATGTGATAAGGTACTATGTCAAATGCAAGATTATTATTAGTAGTAGTAGTAATTAGCCTATTTTGTGAGTTTAACGGTATTTGTAACTTGTGTCAAGTCTTTGCACGTGAACAAAATGAGGCATTCCCCTTTTTAGGGCATAGGTGACTAATCGCTTGCAAACAAATATTTTGAGATTGTGTGTGATTGCACATATGCACATACATCTATTCTGTACTCATTCACATGCTCTGTGACTCATATGTTATACATCAAAATAGAACATGTGTAAACAAACACACACAGATGTATTGTATTTGCCCATACTTCGGCGCAAGTTATGTACATAGATATATATGTGTTGTACTGACGCATATATTCTGTGGCTGATATATTTCAGCTGGAAAGTGTGTGGGGAGTGTACTTCCTGTGAGACTTATACAGGTGGTCGGGGGAGGGACAGTGAAAGGGCGTCGCACCCACTTCCTTTGTCGTACACAGTGATATACTGTAACCCACTGGCCAAGGCAGATCCTTCAGAAAGTTTCGTTTGTGGTAGCTTTTCACTGCTACTGATTTGTAGGTATGTGACTAAACCTGTGGTTAAAGTTGCCCTTTTTGGTTTGAAGTTCTGAAGCCTCTTTGTGTATTGGATTGTTCTTTCTGCTGTGCCATCGTCCTTAGCCTTCACAAACTTTCCATGCCTTCCACACCTAAAGGAGATAATGTAAAACTGAGAAAAAATAATCCTGTGAGAACTGCATGGCTGCAGCTGTCCCCTCCAGTGGAATAGAAACACTGAGAAAACATGACAAGATACCATACAGAAAAAGTACTTGACCAAAGATCCAATTGCAGGAGGTGCATTAGGCATCTTTATCCTCATTAAGATTACAGTTTGTTAAGTTCGAAATGTTCATCCCATTCACCTTGGTGTCGGAGATGAAATCTGCTGTTTCATATTGCATTTGACGCATAGAGGTATGCGTTTCATATCAAATTTGACACATGTGGTGTCCTGAAGCTCAGTGTTTAGAGCACTCGTCTTGCAAGCGAAAGACCTGGGTTCGATTCCTGGCAGAGCGAAATCTTGGGCAAGTTTCCTTACTCCACATGCAATAGTCCTTCAAGAAAAAAAATTATAATAATAATTTGGTCACTCTATCCACAACTGTGCATAATTGGCATTTACACTTCGCCCACAAATATACAGTCAATTCACTTTACAGTATATTCTGTGAAGTATTTTGAGACGTCCAGAAGACGTGAAAACGTTATTTCAAATGCAAGGATTATTATTATTATAGAATGCTTTACAAAACAACAAAACACTGAATTTCACCCTATACCATGCAAGGATTATTATTATTATACTTCTTACGGAGGCTTGTAGCACAGAAAACAAAACTATACATGCCATTTCTAAGTTACCCAACCCTTTTTATTTACTTTTAAATTGAACGTCAGGAGCCTGACGTTTGTTAGGATCTTAGGCTTCAGGGAATTCTGCAGTCTCAGAAAACAGTTTTAAAATATCTTGATTTAGAAACCAATTTTCCATAGTGCCCAAAGAACTGGAAAATTGGCTTGCAAATTAAGACTGAATTTAAGTCTGTTTTCCAAAATAGTGCATTATCTTCAAGCTCAAAACTATTGTCTTAAGTCTAATAACATGAGAAATTTCAGGCCCCAGAAGCAAGAAGCTTTGAAATGTGTATTAAAGCTGAATAGTAGCATATTTCATGCTTTACAGACCTTGTTGGGTTTACTTGTCAACATCAGTCAAAAAGAAAGGAAATTATCAGAATAGAAATACTATTAAAGTAACCAATAACAGAGCTAAGAGGCCCATTTCCTAGAGTCAATTTTGAATGAATAATGTGTTACCATGGCTGTGATCGGCAACTTAATATAGAAAATTATACTTGAAGATACTGAAAAAGGAGAAAAGCATGTCATTACAAACATTTAACAAAACCGTAGGAGTCTTCTTCCCAATTTGGAAAAATTCCAGGAGTTGATGAGTGACATAAAGACTTGGTAAAATGGATTGCAAAACAACAGGTTTTGTTATAAAGCTTAATATTTATCAATGTCTGACTTTAATATGGATCTCTCTTCAACAACATAGG
This sequence comes from Callorhinchus milii, assembly GCF_018977255.1. Lineage (NCBI taxonomy): Eukaryota > Metazoa > Chordata > Chondrichthyes > Chimaeriformes > Callorhinchidae > Callorhinchus > Callorhinchus milii. The sequence goes on from NW_024704744.1 coordinate 50,452,712, forward strand.
AACAATGTCCGTCCATTGAGTCAATTCCACCGATTTATGAAATTATGGCAGATCTTTTAATCCCATTTCCTCGCCTTTTATTCCCATCTCTTCATACTGTTATCCAAGGATAAGGGGATCCTTGTCCCCTGCGATTTAAGCATCCCACTACAGTGTATCTGTCTGTATGACCCTGTCTCTCTCTGTCTTTTAAATGTGCATTAGATCTTTTTGTTATCTTTTTGTTTGACTCCCACTGAACTTTTTTTTTCTAACGGAGTTCCCATTAAACTCTTTTTCTGACTGGATGTTTTTTGTTTGCAGTTTTAAAGTTAATAGTTAAACATGATTTTTGCTTTTTTAAAAAAAATTGAGCATTGATGCATTTTACAAACTTAAGTCTGATCGCTATGGTCTGTTTTAACGTCACTGTGGTTTCCTTCCTCTGATGCTTTGCCCTCTGTTTGACAGTCACTGACGGAGGCAGGAATGTATACTTACACAGCTGACATCAACATGTTTGGCTGACTTACAAAAGAATTAACCTAGCCAAATCTGTTTTTGGAAAATTGTACTTTCTGGTTATGAATTGTTGATGGAGAACCTTACTGCAAGAGAATCATTGTCAGAAAAAGGACTCTTTCTCTCAGCTCTTTTTCCTACGTTGGGGAGTGGGGGATATCTGAATAGGACATAACTGTTTTTAATCTCCACAATTCATGGTCCCACCCCATAAAAACAATTTATTTTGTGTTCCCACATATGGTTAGGGGGCTGCTCTATTTACACTAACGTATAGGACTATAAGCATTTGGCTCCATTGGAAATACTGCAGATCTGCATGCTGCCTGCTTCAGAATGGGAGGCATCCGAGTGAGATAAATCTTTTCCTGAGCCAGCATCGTTGTGTGCCAATCCAGTACTCAACCTTTTGTAGCTCCGATGCTTTCCAACTACATTGTAAGAGGTCAGGACTTCGAATCACATCGTCTAAGCTGATGCTCTAATGCTGTGCTGGAAGTGTGTTGTATTGTCGGAGGTGCCATCCCTCGGATAAGATATTAAACCCATAGGAACATAGCAACAGGAGTAGGCCTTTCAGCCTGTTCCACCATTTAGTCAGATCATGGCTGATCTGTATCTCAGCTAATCCTTTCAATTCCAATGTCGTGCTTTCTCCCCATATCCCTTAATACTCTGACCTACCAAAAATCTATCAAGTTCACTCTTGAAGATGTGGAAGGATCCAGTATCCATGGCCTTTTGGGCGAGAGAACTCCAGATTTCTACTGCCCTTTGAGTGAAAAAATACTTCCTGATTTCACTCTTAAATGGCCTGGTTCTAATTTTAAGACTATGCTCCTTGTTTTGGATTCCCGCACCAGAGGAAATAGCTTCTCTGTATCTACTCTTATCAAATCCCTTTATCATCTTAAAGACCCCAATCAAATCACCCGTCAGCCTTCTAAACTCAAGGGAATACAATCCAAGTTTACTCAGCCTTTCCTTGTAACTTAATCCTTTTAGCCTGGTAACATTCTGGTGAACCTGCACTCCACCCCCTCCAGAGCCACTATATCTTTCCTTTGCTGTTCCTTAATTTTACCTGGAGTGTTTCCACTACCTGATCGCCCTTACTGAAATCTTTCCTTTCCACTGCTGTAATATCAATTATTGCTACTCCTCTTTTCTCAATGTCCCTGTCTTCTAAATATTTTATCGCCTGGAATATTTAGCTCCCAGTCCTGCCCAGCTTGTAACCAGGTTTCTGTAATGGCTACTACATCATACCCTTTAAGCTGAATTTGTGCTTCTAACTCACTTGTTTATTTCCTATACTATGTGCATTTGTATACACAACTCATATTTGGGTAACTGTCCCCAACATGCCTATATTCCCTATCAAAGTTCTTACCTTTTTCTTTCTTGTAGTATTTATGTTACCTTCTTTATCACTATTTGTATTCTGACCGTTGCTCTCAACCTCTCATTGCCTTATGTTTTGGTTATTGTTTGTACCCAACCCTCTCCCCCCACCCCCTTTTAAAGCCATCGGCCTGTACATGTGAATGTTAAAGATCCCACGGCACTATTCGAAAACAGAAGGGGATTTCCAATAATCTCCCAAATAGAATTGGTCATTCACTTCATGGCTGTTTGTGGGAAATTGTTGTGAGCAACTGGCTGCTGCTTTATGCCCACAAAATACACAGTCAATCCACATTACACTAAGACTACTTACACTAAATCCTGTGAAGCACTTTGAGACATCTTAACGATGTGATAAAGCACTAAATCATATGCTAGGATTATTATTAATTGGTGTACAGGATGCTGAACTAGAACTTCTCCAATGTAGCTCTTGTCATTTGTATCAGTGTAATGGCTCCCAACGGTGTATGGGGGAGAGTCTTTTGAGTGGAGACCTGGAAGAGAGAAGGGAAGAGTTTATAAGCAGGAATGTGTCCTACCATGTAAGACAGGTACACTTTTTAATGTTCGATGCCCCCATGCATCTTTCTTTCTGTCTAACCCCAAGAAAACCAATTTGAAATGGGTTCATATATCTGCACCATGTTACTGTCGATCTCTATAAAAGGTGAATTTTTCTTTACAAAAGATGGTTTTGAAGGGTATAAATAAAAACTGTGCGAACAACATTATGAGAATACCAGCAAAATAAGTATTGTATTAGATAGAGACTTATGATTGTTGCAGTTGCCTTGTTGTGTTTAGAAATTGTAAATCAGGGGTTTATGGAAACTCTTTATAATTGTTCTGATTGCCAAAGTCGCTGCATTGTTTTTTTTGTGAGAATTTCAATGTAGGAAGTACATTTTTTTTCAGAACAAGTGAGTAAGCCCAGTGTTCTAGCATCACTCATGAAAAACTTTTTTCAAATAAAAAGGGCATCGCTTTCTGCAAGGGCTATTACCTACACATTTTAATGGCTTTTGAAATCAAGTTGCCTTCTCTCGATTGTTTATCAGTGTACAGCATATCAGAGTATCATAGTACTTTCACAAGCCATTTCTCCATATGGCTGCTTGTTTAGAATGCATCCTACAATGCTTGGATGAACTGTATCCAGCTTGTGCATTTCAACCTATTCCTGGAATTTACCTGCAGTGTTTCATCCCCTACTCTCAGTTATTTGTCAGTAACAACTCAGCTGGCTTAGGATGTTTTTATATAGTGAACAATCCACTTGTTTACTGTGAATAGAACACTGCTGTTCAACTAAATTCATGTAATGAAGACCAAGTGCTAGCTTTTCATCATTGAGCTCAAAGGAGTAGTGTGATTGAAGTGCCCTAATCAATACAAACCCTTCTTCAACTCTAGTGACAACATGGCTAATCTCTATGTACTGACTGATTCTGTTATCATGCTTACTTTACAACACTCTGTATGTAATATGCAGTAGTTTGAAAGAAGAGATACAAATCTGTACAGCTATTATTAATACTTATATTTTCTTCTCACTCACAGATCTTACACTTTTGTTTTTTATGTTTTTAACGATCAGCGAAGATTAACTCCATCATTTTAACTCTGCTAATTATTCTCTGTATTTCTTCTTGGAAGTATTAATAATACTTTGCATTTGATATTTTGCATAATTAGTAGGTGTATTATTCTCTCTCTCTCTCTCTGCAAACGTTTATTTTTCATTTTGCCTTTCATTCAATTGCCCTAAAATCCTGTATGCTCAGTGTTGAAGGGTTTCAGGCATGTCCAGTCTGCTGCTGCAGGTTCGTCAATTGCTGAAGTTTCCTTCATTTGAAGATGTATGATCCTTCAGTTGTTCTTTTCTCCCTCCCCTTCTGATCTCATGGTGAATGACCAAACTAGCCCTAGATCTAATTCAAGGCTGCCTCCCATTTTTTAATCTTTCTGTGTCACAGGGAATCATGCTTTGAGTTGCTACTGGATGCTAACTAAGCTAATAAAGTTCACCCTACTCTGTTTACACTCTTGTCATATTGGTCGCACATGGATACATGTTTGAAGGAAGCCAAGCTTGACCAGGTTCCAGTCAGGTACTAACTTTGACCACTTTTCAGAAACTATTTCAAGGAAGAATAGGGAGCTCCCCCCGTATCCTGGACAGTATTCCCTGGCTTATCAAAAATTCAGTAGTGAACAGATTAATTAATTGGTCATTGGCCATTGTTGTTTGTGTGGCTTTGCTGGCTGCGGATTACATGCAAGCAGTCACAACCGTTCAGAGTGTGTGAAGAGCACTGAAATGTTTTAATGTGATAAAGCACTGTATCAAATACAAGAATCGTTTATTATTAAAACATTGATCTGCGTCCTATCTGCAACCTACCTTTCCTTGCCAAAGTCCTGGAACGCATTGTTGCAGGTCAACTTCGGTCACACCTCTCCCTCCACTTCCTCCTCAAGCCCCTGCAGCCTAGTTTTCTGTGCTGCCCACAGCACAGATACAATGCTTGTCAAAGTCACAAACGTCATTCTCTCTATCTGTGACCAGGGCTCCCTCTACCTCCTCGTCCTCCTGGATCTCTCTGCCACATTCGACACAGCCAACCATGCCATCCTCTTCCACCTCCTCTCCTCCCTCATCCACCTTAGTGGGACCGCACTCGCATGGTTTGAGTCCTACTTAACCATCCTCCTCCGTTTCATCTCAGCAAATGGTTTCTCCTCCCTCTCCCGCCCGATCACCTGCGGGTTACTCCCGGCCTCCATCCTTGGCCCTCTACTTTCCTTATCTATATGCTCCCTCTGGGGGATGTCATCCGCAGACACGGGGTAAACTTCCACATGTATGCGGATGACACACAAATCTACTTTGCCTCCTCCAGTACCAACTCCAGGTCCACCGATGTTCTATCAGCTTGTCTGGCAGACATCAGGGCCCGGATTCCTGGAGCTGAATATGGATAAGATGGAAGCCATACACCTTGGCTCCTGTGAACACTTTCACTCCTGTGGATCTGAATTTCTCACCCTCCCTGGGCTCTCCCTCAGACTCGCTGAACCAGTGCGCAATCTAGGCGTCCGGTTCCATCCCCGCTGTCCTTCCTCCCCCACATCTGGTCCCTGTTCTTCCAACTCCGCCACATTGCCCGCCTCCGACCGTACCTTACCCCAAATGCAGCCGAAACCCTCGTGCATGCGTTTGTCACCTCCCGCCTGGATTACTCAAACACACCCTTCTCCGGTCTCCCCAGCTCCACTATTCAAAAGATCCAGCTCATTCAGAATTCTGCCGCCCACATACTGACCCGGACCAAACTCCATACCCACATCTCACCAGTTCTGGCCAGGCTCCACTGGCTCCCCATCATCAAAAGGATCGACTTCAAGATCCTCACACTCGTGTTCAAATCCCTTCATTCCCTGGCACCTCCCTACCTCTCCAACCTCCTCGCTCCCCAATCCTCTACCCGGCACCTCCGCTTGACTGGCACCGGCCTCCTACTCATCACTTGCACCCTCTGCCCCACCATTGGAGGTTGCGCTTTCAGCCACTACGTCCAGAAACTCTGGAACACTCTCCCTCAGTCCCTTGCCCCCTCTCTCGATGCACCTATTTCATATCATTCTGGTGATAAGAGTTTTGTTAGGAGAGCAAAGAATTGATGTTGCGTTTCTGCTTTGGCTGTTCTGTTTCGTGAAATGGCAATACGACTGTTGCAAAAAGACTGTAAATGTAAATGCAGAGCAAAAGGCACTTGTCGCTCAGTTACAACTGAATCCTGATAAATGTGCAGCAAGTTTTTCTAGACACGTAATGTGTTTATCCAAACTCAATTGTAGTAACCTGTTATTTCAATGGATAAATTTAGTATGCCAAGTGCCTGCCAATTACTACTTTTTATTGTTCCAAAACCAAACCGACAACTGTTTATATTGCAGCTTCTTCTCAGACAAAACAGTTCCCTGCAATCAAGCAACTTCTCTGATTTTTTGCCAAATGCAGATCGCAAACTTAAAAGTTACAGTGATTCACAGGAAATTTGTATAAATGTTAATGTCTCACAAATGAGTTGGGCACCATCACACTGAACTGGCTGCTGTGGTTATTTATTTTCTTTCCAGAGTTTTTACCTTCCGTTCCTCAAGTTGTGACTCACACTGGGGTACGCTATGCCCATGAAATATACAGTCAGTTCACTTTACCCTGTACTCTGTGAAGCACTTTGAGACATCCCAACGACATGAAGGCGCTATATCAATTGCAAGAGTTATTATTTAGTCTGTGTTCCAGCTTGCTTGGCTCACAGGTTTTATATACACACACATATATATTTGTAATGATAGATGGGATATTCAGTGACATGAGCTGTTCACAAAATGCGTCACACACACACACACACACGTGCACAGGGCACAGAGCACAGACTTACTCAGTATGTGGGACAGATGATGATTAAGGTGAATGGAAAACGTTCATGATTCAGGTGATTCCTGTGTTCAGTGACTAACCTGCAAGTATTTTTTCCTAACCACAGTGCAGTGGGATATGGTGGCAGTATATGAAAGATGTTCATTCTGTTGTTTTTTTAGTATTAGTGTGGGCTGCTTATTCAGTAATTATAGCTTTCATCTCCCTCTTGAAAATATTGGGTCCACCTTGCTCTTATTGTTAAAATAGCGATCTGATAAAGAAGTAACAAAAAGTTTATTTTTTAAAAAGCGATCAGCCTTTGGTGTTGTCTACAATGTCAAATCCCGCTTGTGAGAAATAAAGCTTATAAATTGAGGATGGTTATAGCTCCAACAATCACATATTTTGCTAAATTGTGCTTACTTTTCAGCATTCTTAAATATTAACAAGAATATGAACTGTTGTTGTTGAATATGTACTAAAGTGTTTAGGACAGCATGCAATTTTACTGCTAACCAACACCACCACCAAATTGCATTTATACAGTGATGGGGAATTATAATAATAATTGCATTTGGCAATGCACATCAAAACGTCTGTAGCGCTTCACAGCAATTACTATATTTGTAGATGAATGAGACAGCAAGTCCCACAAACAGCTAGGAGGTGAATGACCAATTGAACTGGATTAGTGTCGTCCAGGACACAGGAAGGAAGAAACTTATTTTTCTGAATAGTACCATAGGTTCACCTGTACAAGTAGATGGAATCTCAATTGAATAATTCAACAGAAGCATGGTTTCCCTGATATTGCACTGGAGTGGAGCCCATGTCAACATTTGTCCTTTAATGGTATTGGTGTGAGCTGCTTATTCAGTAATTGTGGCTTTAATCTCCCTCTATTGGATATATTGGGTCTTTTTGGGTCCATTGTGCTCTTATTGCAATCTTATAAAGAAGTAGCAAAAAGCTTGTCAAATACCACAAATATTTGACATGGGGCTTGAACTGATAACCCTCTGAACCAAACACGAGCACTCGCAACTATGCCAGACTGACACCTGAATTACAGTTTAGGCTATTGTCACAAGATCATAAGAGAGATTCGGATGAAGAATGCCCTTTGGCCCATTTGATCTTGTGCTTTCAGAATACTAACTCCATAACACCACCAAAATGTTTCTTAAATTAATCCAATGCCCTGGTCTTAACCACCCCTCCCATTGCTCTGTATGAAGAAATAATTCCAAGTGTTTGTCATAAAATTGTCCTTTACAATCCTGAACCTGTGTCCTCTTTTCCTCCTGCCTTGGCATATCTGAAAATATTATTCTGGATAATGTTTTCAATTCCTTTGGGTCATTAAGATACATATTTTAAACAGTGCCAAGATAACATAGAAAAGTGTGACTTTCATAGATTTAATAGCCTTGCTAAATATTGCTCATGAAAAATGTTGCTCATTTATTGTGATTAAAAAGTGTAATCTACAACAACGTGTATAGGGCCTCGCATGTAGGATGAGGTCTTGAAACATTCTGTGGTATTTTAGCGTGAACCATTTGTAAAAATAACTGGAGCTAGTGACATTCAGATGAGTTTGCGATCTGTACCTCTCTTGCTGATTATGAATTTCATTCCTCAATGTTTTTTATGAAGTTTTTATGAAGTCTCCACAAACGTCCTCTCCTCCAGCCCTGCACCGTCTTGCGAAGGGTTCCTCAGGCGCTGTCCTTGCCCCTCCTCTTCGATATCTACATGCTTCCTCTTGGTGGTATCATCCGCAGACATGAGGTCAATTTCCACATGTATGCGGATGACACCCAAACTCTATTTCTCTGCCTCCACCCTCGACTCCAGGCCCACTGCTATCCTACGCAGACTGGCTTTCACACATCAACTCCTGGATGAGAGGTAATTTTTCCAGTTGAACGTCAACAAGGCCGAGGGTCTCCTGATTGACTCCCGTCAGCGCCTCCACACCTCAGGCGCTGACAGCATCACCATCCATGGTTGCACACTCCACCTTACTGAGCCAGTCCGGAACCTTGGCGTCTTGTTTGACACTCAATTGGCCGTTTTACTCCACATCTACTCTGCTTTCCCCCACCTCCACAACATCGCCTGACTCTGCCACTGCCTTAGCCCTCAGGCCACCGAAACCGTCATCCTCACATTTATCACATCTAGACTCGAATACGCCACCTCCCTGCTTGTCGGCCTTCCCAATGCTTCCCTCCACAAGCTGCAGATCATCCAGAACTCCACAGCTAATGTCCTCTCCCACACCACACTTCATGATCATATCACCCGCACACTCGCTCGGCTCCACTGACTCTCTATCTCTCAGAGGATGGAGTTCAAAATCCTCATCCTCCCCTTCAACGTCCTCCCCTGCAATGCCCTCCATGGCCTTGCTCCTTCCTACCTTTATGACCTGCTAACCCCATATAAACCTGTCCTCTCCCTCTGCTCAGCAGGCTCCTGCCTGCCTGCTTCACATCCTCTGCCCAGCCCGCCCCACCATCGACGGTCGGGCCTGCAGCCTTTGCCCCCACCCTTTGGAACTCCATCCCATAGTCCCTTCGCCTTGCTCCCTCCTTTCCCTCCTTCAAGGCACATCTCAAGAAACCTCCTCTTCGACCATGCCTTCGGCCACCCTCCTCCCATCCCCGTCCTCCACTCTCCCTGATCCCAAACCCCCTGCTTGGGTCTAAATCGCTGACTATCCAGCGCTTTGGAACATCCTCCTGACGTGAAAGATGCTATACAAATGTAATTTTGTATTGTGATGTTTTGCATAACTGAATGAATCGAATCCTATGTAATCCTTACCTTTGAAATAGCACCTATAAGGTCAAAATATTTCATGAGATTATGTTTTGTGCTAAAGTACAGAATATATCACTGTTGGTGCAAATTTAAAACTTTCTGTTATGTTTGTGCAACAAAAGGCAGTAATGTACATATCCCGAAGCATTGCACAATCCAGATGAAGCCTGACTAACATTTGTCCTTTAATGAACTCCGTGACCAAATAATTGCCTTTTTTCGTTGAAGGAAATGTTTTTGAGTATGTTTCAGTGAATGTCAAAATGCAGAAATTTAAAAAAAAACTAAGTCATTCTGCCAACAATAGTTTTGGCTGAGGAACTTACATTTTCCATGAGGAAAGTAAGTGCATTTCCACCACATGGGTAACACAGGAAACAATCGCCTACAGTTATTTAATGCGTCAGCTGCGATCCTCGTTTATATTAAAACAAGTTACTTTGTGCAATGCAGAGGTGGTTGGATGGTTTCTGAAATGTGTGCTGGAGGTGCAGGTACAGTAGGTGGAATGTGGTCTTTAGATGTCTGTGCAGTCATAGCACATTAACCCTCTAAGAGGATGTAAGTAAAACATGTTTATTAAGACTTAAATATATTACATAACACCATAGTAGGGTTCAGTGATTTTTAAAACACTCTCAGCACAAACAGTTTACAATGTAGAGTGGACACTAGCTGTGGTTTGGAAAGACAGATGTAAGCATGCAGGTGTCTTCTGCATATGCTACAGCTATGTCTAGAACACATCCTACACACTGATACCTCCCCCGACACCACCACCGCAGCTAACCTCCCCCGACAACACCACCTTTTTAGGAAGAACTGAAGGAAGTTACAAATTGTGAAGGTATTGAAGTTTTTAATTCCTCTGTAGTTCAGGCTCATCAAATCTGGAAAATCTTTGTGCACTATCAACAAATACGTTCTGGTTTTTGTGCATTTTCAGATCTTAGCATAAAAACCTGCATTCGCAGGAGCCGTACAGATATCTACATCAATCTGTGGAGCAGTTTGTCACTTTCATCTTCCTACTTTTCTGATTCTGACTCTCTTTCTCCCTGTCTCTTTTTTACTTACATTTCATTTTTCTTTTACATTATTTTATATTACTTTTACTCCTTTCTTTACTGTTTTATTTTAAAGGAAGTTTATGTTTAGATTTTTGCCTTGTGCTATTTTATATTATTTTTGCTTGTCACTTGTTTTCCACATAATTTTCTGAACACAATTGCACATTGTGCTCTTACCAGATTTGGTGAGAAAACATTTATTCTTCCATGAGTCAATCTTATGTAGAACCAGTAGCAGTTGACACGAACAGTGAACTTGTGAACACGAATTATCGGATTTCTAAAGCTTATTCTTATTAATAATTATTGCCTTATCACACCCAATGTAGTCTGAAAGCGCCAAACAGAATTTTTCAGCAAAATAGAGTGACTATGTTTGAGGCAAATGTAGCAGCATGTTTGCATACAGCAATATTTCACAAACAGCCAATAAGTAAATGAGCACAATTTTTATGTGGAGGATTGTTGGTCAGGAGACTGGAAGAAACTCCCTTCTTAAAATAATATCGTAGGACCTTCAACATCCACTTGTTAATCCACTTGATGATTGCAGACAAATGGGAAAAAAATCATGTATTTATTGGTTTAATGTTCTTGGGTGAAATGGACTCCAGGCACCTGGTCTCAATCCAGTTCCTAATGCACTCACTCTCACAGTGCAAACTTACAGAGTAAAACCCATTTTATGCTAAATTGATTGCCAAAAGCAAGGCGAAAATCAATTTTGGTGGCGTAGATGGTGTCCTGAATTTAACATCAAAATATTCTGTTGCAGCAGAGCAGTAAGAGGTTTTCTTCTCCATCTGGCTGTGTAACAACAACAACAAATTACACTTGTATAGCACTCTTCACGTCAGAAAGACGTCCCAGAGCGCTGGACAATCGGGTTTTGGACCCGAGTTGGGGTCAGAAGGAGAGGAGGGCAGGGGGGTGCGGGAGGGTGGCCGAAGGCACAATCGAAGAGGAAGGTTTTCAAACGGGACTTGAAGGAGGCAGAGGGGGTGAGGCAGAGGGATTGTGGGATAGAGTTCCAGAGTGCGGGAGCAGAGGTGCTGAATGCAGGAAGTGCGGGGGACCTGAAGCAGGCTGGTGTCTGCCGAGTGCAGGGAGCAGACAGGCTGATATGGGTTATGAGATCAGAGAGGTAGGGAGGAGAAGACTGTGGAGGGCTTTGAACTTGAGAACGAGGGTTTTGTACTCTATTCTCTGAGCCAGTGAAGCTGGGCAAGAATGGGGTGATAGGTTCCCGGAGCCTGTTGCGGGAGAGGACATGAGCTGCAGAGTTTTGAATAATCTGCAGCTTGTGGAGGGAAGAGTTGGGAGGTCCAGTGAGCAGGCAGTTGGAATAGTGAAGCCGAGACATAATGAAAGCGTGGATCAGGGTCTTGGCAGCCTTCAGTGGCGGAGGTGGGCAATGTTGCAGAGGCGTGGAAAGGCAGAACGGGTCACGGCATAAATGTGGGGTTTGAAGGATAGCTGAGGATCGAAAAGGACACCGAGGTTTTGGATGTGGAATCCTGTAGCTCACTGATTAGAGCACTCACCTTGTAAGCGAGACACTTGGGTTTGATTCCCGGCAGGGTGAAATGTCGGGCAAGTTTCCTTACTCCACATGCCTCTGTTTATCCAGCAGTAAGTAGGAACCTGGTTGTTAGTCGATTGGCGGATCGCTTTTCCGGGGATAATAATCCTTAAAAAAAAATAATAATTTTGTAACTCAGTCTATGACTGTTTGTAGGACACTGCTGCGCGCAATTGGCTATCACATTTTGCTCACAAATTGTAGAGTCAATTCACTTTACAGGATATTCTGTGAAGCGCTTTGAGACGTCTAGAGGATGTAAAAAGCACTATATCAAATGCAAGGATTATTAATATTGGCTCGGTGAGGTGAAGAGTGCAGTAATGAATAGTAATAGTGTCAGCGACTGAGGTGAGGAGGTGCTGCCAGGAGCCGAGCACGAGGGCCTCTGTCTTGCCAACATTGAGCTGGAGGAAGTTGGCTCTCGTCCAGGACTTGATGTCAGACAGACAATTAGCCAGGACATCAATGTATCTGGAGTCGAGGGTGGAGGCGGCGAGATAGAGTTGGGTGTCATCCACATACATGGGGAAATTGAACCCCTGGTCTGCAGATCACATCGCTGAGCGGGAGCATGTATAGAATGAAGAGGAGGGGACCGAGGACAGAGCCCTGAAGAGCGCCACATGTAACAGTACGAGGACTAGAGGAGAAGCGGTTGGTGGCCACAGTGTGCAAACAATGGGAAAGATAGGATTGGAACCAGTAAAGAACAGAGCCATTGAGGTAGAGGTGAGGGGAGAGGCAGTGGAGAAGAATAGAGTGGTCAACAGTATCGATAGCGCCCGAGTCAAGCGTTTGACAAGGAGGCAGAGAGAGCCCTAGTCACAGGTGGTCAGAATGTCATTTGTCACTTTGACCAGGGCTTCCGTGCTGTCAGCAGCACAAAACCCAGATCATAAGGGTTCATGGAGGGAATGCTGGGAGAGGAAAGAGCGAAGCTGGGAAGCGACAACTTGTTCCGTGTCATTTGTTTGAAATGGGGGGTAGTTGGAGAGCAGAGATGGATCAAGAGAAGGTTATTTGAGGGTAGTGGTGATGTTGGCTGTCTTTCGGTGGATGGATACAGTGCCAGTGGACAGGTAGAGGTTAACACAGTCTGTTGTAGGGGGCAAGGAGGTAGAGCTGGGAGGTGAGGAGAAGGGTAGGGATGAGGTCAAATCCATCATCTTCTCGCATTTGGTGTTGGGGAGAGGAAAGCAGAGGCATGAGAGTGTGGACGGAGCAGTTGGTTTATGGTAGAAAAGAGGAGTCTGTGGTTGTCCTTAGCTTCCAAGATGATTTTGGAATAAAAGGATGACTTAGCTGAGACGAGGGCAGAGCAGTAGGTCTTGGTGCAGTCCTGCCAGATCTGATAGTGAAACATTCATTTGGATTTGCACCAGGTGCAATGTTTGATCCTGACAGGAGTGATTGATGCTGACACCATGAGTCTGAACTGGGAACATATTGCATCAAACATCCCTCACCTCAGTAAGCATAAACAAATAATTTAAACTTCAGAAACTTGCCCTATATTTAAAAGGGATAAAACTTGCATCAGGTTTCACTCCACAAACTTATTCACAATTAGAGAGACTAATCTGTACCAGCAATTCGTTGGTAAATTTACAATAATTTATTAATTTCAAATATTTACAGGTTGTATAGCAGGGTTAAACCTTTGTCCATTTACGAGCAGTGCGTTTGAGATTTCTATACAATGGTGAATAAAATGAAAAGTAGATCTGCATTTGCTGAATGCATGAAGGGAAGGACAATGAAGAAGAGATGTAGAGAGACTGAAGTCCTTGAGAATAAGGAGCTGAGGAAATCGATCAGGGCTTTCCAACTGAAAAACAGATAAACTCAGCCCATTTATCTGAGGTAAACTCAAGACAGATAAAAAGAAAACACAAAATGCTGAAAATCAGGAATAAAACCAGAAAATGCTGGAAATCCACAGCAGAGCTGATGGAGAAAACAAACATAGCTGTTCAGAATGATCCTTCATCAGAAACCCGGGTAAACCTTCAGCTGCTCTCATCTGAAATCTGAGATTTCTCATATTCTTAGGTTTAAAAGCATTGTCTTAAAATTGGACCGGAGGAATTTTGGAAAATAGTCTTAAAATCGTACCTCATTTGGAAGCTGATTTTCCACAGTCCACTCAGCTAACTCAGGCTTGCTGCAAGTCCTGTGCCTACTCTGTGTTTTTATACCTCTAACCTCTGGGATTCGTCCCTAGACCCAGCTCATTCTACTCAGGTGGAAATAGTCCGTCCTTGTGGTAGGTACAGGTATGAGAAAGGCACTGTTTTCTGCCAATTAAATTCTAACATTACCAGATGGAAGCGAAGTGTTGCCAGATGCACAGCAGAGTTTCACAGCAGAATTATTGTCTTCCCCTCAAATCAGCATGAAGCACAGTCTGAACTTAGAAAATGGGTCTCTTGGTTCTCGTTTACATACCTGACGCATGTACATTAATATAACCATCTTACAAAGCATACAGTCACTACAGTTTACAGTCATGTGAAGTATTTTGAGGTGTCTTCTGAGGTGAAGACTTACAAGGATTGTTATTTTTCTTAACAATGCAAAAATCAAGCTGTACATGTTATTTTTACCTTTTCAATGGATTTTACCCTTTCTATGCTTTTATCTTTCTACCAACTCTGTTCGCATTGGTTAATAATAGATGGATTCACATTTAAAGTAGTTTAGTTGCAGGCTCTCTCATCTGAAGTCATTCTTCAGGAATACCAGTGGCAATCTCCATTCAGGATTTGGTTTTGGTTTCCTTTCATAATCCATGCAATGCGTATGGAGTATAAAGTGCCAAGCAAGAGATTTGAGAATGAAATTGCATTGAAAGGAGTTATGTTCCTTGTAGTGGTCTTGGAGTGGTTGGGAGGAGGGGGATTAGAACAGTACAATAATGCAATACTAAGTAATGAGTAATGGTACAGTCAGCTGTTTTCTGATATCTATCTGCAGGAGGACCAGCAAGGAAGAAACCCAGAATTGAATAATCAGTGGATTTCGAATCCACAGTATTTTTGTTGTAAAACAAACCTGATATATGGGAGTAACTACAAGTACTTTTTTCCTCTTGCTACAATAACTACTGTCTTTCCTTTCGCTCCACCTTTATGGTATTGTCCTTTTGCCCACAAAAGCATAGTCAATCCACTGTACAATATATTCTGTGAAGCATTTTGAGATGTCGCAACAATGTGATAAGATGCTATATCAAATGCAAGGATTATTATTACGTATCCTAATAGCTTTTCATACTTCCCCTGCACCATCAAACGTGATGTTCCCTAGTGCTCTATCTCCTCTTTCATATCCACATGCTCTCACTTGGAGATTTCATCCCCAGGCATGGGGTTAACTTTATGACCTCCTTCTGCACTGTAGATTTCTATGTTTCTAGTTCTTGCGTACTGAACTTAATTTCCAAGTTGAGGCTGAATATAGGAGTGTTTTCCAAGCTGCGCACCATCTTAAAATTTAAGACAATGGTTTTAAACCTCATTTGAACCCTAAGAGTGAGATCGTTATCTGATTTTTCTCCTTCCTAACCTGGGTTTGTGAAGCAACCCAACTGGTGTCTTTGCTGGGAGCAGGCAAGGTCATTTCTTCTGTAGTTTGTGGTGTTACCTTTGACTGCTTGTTGAGATTTCTGCCTTGTATTTATTATTCGGTGTGTAATTAAAACGATTACAAGAGCACTGTTCCTAATTCCATGTTTTCCGTGTGGGCGGCTTAAACTGAGTGCAGATGTGTAATTCCTGACTCCCCTTTCCCAGCTAGAGTGTACTGCAGTGACAGATGTGACCGGCTCACTCTGACTGACGAGGAGATTTGATGCCAGGAATTGGGATTGCTTAGATCAGAGAATGTTATTTCTTTAATCATTTTTCATTATTCTTTCAAATAAATCCTTATTTAGAATGAAAGGACTTAATATTTTAATTACATCCAGCTGCGTTTTTTCAGCTTTATTAGTCAGTCCCTATTTCAGTTACTACAACAACAACAAAATTACATTTGTATAGCGCCTTTCACTAATAAGATGTTTTCAAGCAAGTGTATCTTTTTTCCTCCCCTATCTATTCCTTTTCTTCCCCTGGATAAATTTGAGTTTCTAACCTGCTGTTGCATTTGCTGGGAGTATAGACTGGCACTGGGCTGTGCCTTACAGTCTGGGCTTGTCTGTTCATCGACCTTATTGACAAATAAGGATGCACTTCCAATGCATGCAATGGCCTGACTTACTCTAAACTCTTATTTAACCAGACCAGAGAAGCAGATGCATTTCCAAACCAAAATTTAAATGAACAAGGAGGATTCTCGAGATTGTTTGTTTGTTTATTTATTGGCTTTTACCCGACTTGTTTGTATACTGTCACCACTTTCAAAACCTTCCTCTTCAACCGCGCCCCTGCTCTTTCCCCTCAGCTCCCACACTCAGCTCGGACATCAAGTGTCTTGGGACGACTTCCGGACATGACATGTAATGTAAATTTGTAGAGTTTTGTGTTGTGGTGTGTAATTCAATAGAACCCTGTTATTATGCAGCAGTTGGGGTGGTGGGGAGGGCATAAAATCCCGACCAATTTGAATTTTATAACACAGTTCCACAAAATATATATTGCATGAGGTGAGTTATATCCTTGTTATAATTAGTGCAGTAATCATCATTGTGCTGCTGAATGAGTCAGTCTTGGTGTCTGATGTTAGAAAATTACTGCTGATGTTCAGCACCAATAATCTTTCCACCCTTTGATGCATTCTTGGGGTTCAGGCAACCATGCTGAACTACTTGAACTTAACTCTCAAGGTTTATGCTGTGCTCTGATTCCCTCTGTTACTGCCTTGTAGTGTACTCCAGGTTTTGTACTCCTATATGGAACGATGTGTAGTGGGTTTCTTCAAACTTGATTGAAGCTATGTGTCCATTTCAAGTAACAGGAACTTATAATTTGGAGCTTATTAAGGATAAGGCTAGACACGTTTAATACAGGTTTCTCGTCTTCTATTTCATTGTTGGAAGTGGCTAGCATTAAATAGCTTTAAGAATGCTGATCCATGCAGAAATTTCTTTCAACAACAAGAACTTACATTTATATAGCGCCCTTCACCTGAGGTAGTTTCTCGAAGCGCTGAAATACTTTCCTTGACATAAAAATTTCTACAATAAGAGTGGCAATGTTTTGTGTAAGCAGTAAGGATAGTTATTCTACTGCTAGATTAACAATCGGAGAAAAAAAGATATGATTTCTCACCGCTGATTACAAATCTGGGCTCCTAGTGTACTAATCCTTAAAATGGTGATCATTTCCTTGAGTCTGCTGACTGATTCTGAGTTTATGTTTAGCAAGGTATGAACTGTGTCTTTAATTCTGAACTCGCTATGATCACATGTACTGAGGCCGAGAGTGGTGGTAACATTGCTGTTTATACAAATTGATCAAGTCTGCCAATTGGTTTCTTAACTTTGTTTGTCAAGATGACGTGTCTTTGCGTTATTTTTGATTGTGAATTGGTGTGTCAATCTGCAAGACCTCCTTCTTACCTCTACACGGACCTGCCATTCTCCAGTCAGTGAAGAATGACCCACGGCCAAGACACAATTCATCACTCAACCTATATTTCTGTTGAGTAATGATTTCAAATCCGATTAGAATGCAACAACTCTAATGGACTAAGGAATGTAATCAGTTAATGGACATGTGAATTTACCTAGCCAAAGTACCTTGCAGAATTTAGCAAGACAAAGGAAGCTTTTGCAATCCTGTTTCATCAGAAATTTTGTCTGCACATATTGTTGGATTATCAGGGCTGTGAGTTAAATTGTGCTCTGATTCACTCTGCGTCATTTATGGGGCTTGAGTTATGTATGTACAAGACAGCCCCCATTATAATCCCATACACTACAGTGCTGGCTCACTTATGAGGCAGTTCGGTAATGGACCCTGAAAGCTGTATAACATTTTGTGACATTAAAGCATGAACATTTTTGTTATGAGAATAATGCTATTAGGTTAGGCAGTGGGAGAATAATGTGAGTGGTGCAGTACATCATGCGAGAGCTGTGTCTGGCTTTCTGTGTGTGGTATCCAGTGTGTCCCAGTGTTGTCATGAACCCAGAAGGGCTGACTGGTGGTGGCTGTTTGGTGCCATTGGCTTATAACAGCTTGGAATTTTCTGGATTCCAATAACTGTGTTAAAACTGGTTTCCCAGGTAACTTGGTGTTCAATCCTGTGTCAGTAGGTTAATGACTGAAATTATAAAGGACATTCACTTAGGCTTCAATCCCGATGAAGTTGGATAATAAGGTGTCTATTCATTCTATGAAAGCTGGAGAAATCATCTTTTTCAGACTGTTAATCTTTAGTGTGTTTTATTCAATGTGTTGAGTGACATTTTTCATTACTGAACTGTTCCTCCCGAGATGAAATTCATTTTCCCGTGTACAGAGTCTATTAATAATACCTGCTGTTATGTAGAAGATCTTGTACTATACAATTGACATGGGTAGTACATATTAAGTGTGGAGCATGGCAGTCAATATCAATACCAAGTACGCTTTTTGATCATGTTTAGTTTATTATAAGCTCTGAAATTAATGGAAGATTCGGTATCCGGTGCTGAAACAAGAATGTTATTTTAGATGTTGGGAGCTTCTCATAGCAAGAAATATACCAAAGTATGACGGTCAGTGTTAACTGGGGTTTTTATAACCCTACAGGACATGTCCAGGAGCCTGTAATATTCACCGACATTGTACAGACATTTTGCAGTGAATTTGCAACTCTGTTCCGAAAGTTCTCCAAGGTCCCCAGTACTGCTTTCATAAATAATAATAATAATAATAATCCTTCCATTTGACACCGTGCTTTTCAGGTCTTCTGAATATCTCAAAACTCTTCACAGAATATACTGTAAAGTGAATTGACTGTATATTTGTGGGCGAAACGCTGCAGCCAATTGTGCACAGGAGTGTCCCACAAACCATCGTGGACTGAGCAACCAAATTTTTTTTTGAGGGATTATTATCCCCGGAAAACCGATCTGCCAATCGACTAACAACTGGGTTGCTACTTACTGCTAGGTAAACAAAGATGTGTGGAGTAAGGAAATTTGCCTAACATTTCGTCCTCTCGGGAATAGAACCCATGTCTCTCGCTTGCGAGGTGAGTGCTCTAACCGCTGATAAACCATCCAGAGATGACTAATGCTCATTATCTTGTATCCTGTATGTCGTCTGCAGTTTTAATCCTTACATTTGATATAGTGCCTCTCATGTCTCAAAGCTCTTCAGAGGACAAACTGTGATCGTCTATCTTGTGGGTGCCAGCTGCGTCAGTCGTGAATTGACTTAACCTTTCAGCTGACATTAAATCTTTCTTACTCGTTAGTCAGCAAAACCATACAATATCTTCTAAATTTCTGAATTGGTTCCCAATAATGATCTTCACCAATTATATTCACAATTGAATCCTGAATTTCTGAATTGCCAAGAAGTTGCATTCCTGGATATAATTCCTTGCGTGGTAGAAAAAAATGTGCTTGAATCTGAAGCGTGTACTCATCTATTTTCCAATACACATCAGAAGTACTTGAATAGAACTGGGCGACAGAAGAGCTGGCAGAGGGGAAAACAATATGCATGCAAGTAAAATATTTTGAAAACTAAGCTCGAGAATTCTCAGTGCAGAAGTCGAATGTCCTTTAACACCCAGAGGCGTGAACTCACTCATAGTCTTAGCCTTAAGACCATTGCCTTTAAAATTGTGCAGGATTTTAGTAAATTCGGCCTTGATTTGGAAGATATTTTTCTGCTGTTTTGAAAATTAAACGTGGGAAACCATCTCCCAAATTAAGGCTGAATTTAAGAACTTCTCCGTAATCCTGCACAGTTCTAAATATGTAACCTAAGATGAGGAGGGATTTGGGGCCTCTGAAGTACAGCAAGGTTTATCTGTTCCCTATTATGGGTTATAAGATCATAAGACTAACTTTGAAATGATTAAAACTCCAATTATTTAGAGTACAAATATGTCAAGCCATAATGGCCATTTTGGAGTATAGACCACATACGTGGTCCACATTTAGCATTGATATCTTGGTAAATTAAGGACAGGGGGAGGTACATTTCCTGTGAGATCCTGTCCAACCAAACCTATATATTAATGGAACCATCCAAGTAAAATTATCCAATGTATGACACAAGAGAGTTGATTATGGTCTGTTTCGTAAGAGTTGAATTTAATGCTATCTGACCAGTAAAATGCTGGAAGATCTCCCAGCTTCACTCGTTGTGTTTGTAATCACTGGAGGATCTCTTTGCTGGTGATGATTGTAGCCAGACAGCAAGCAGGCCAGTCTTTAGATTCATTTAGTCACTGGAGCATCCGTCTTGCTTTGACTCTGATCACTCCTGATAGTGAAGAAGAATATTTGCTAGTGATGGTTATGAGCAACAGCAGACATTTTTGCCAGCTTGGGGGTGTGGGGGGGAGGGGGATGTAAACTGAATCTAGTGAGGCAGCTTCTCTCAATTCAATCAGGTTTTTAAGCCAAGAGTTCTGGGTGTCCCGGAAAGGGCGAGTTACAATTACATGATCACAAAGTAGGGTGAGCAATCCGAGTGCTCAAAAACTATTGACTGTAAAAAACTGTAAAAATCACATGTGTTTTAGAGCATGAGTCACAAGGTTTCGGGCCTCGTAAATCTGCCTAAATTTCACTCACAAATATACAGTCAATTCACTTTACAGCCTATTCTGTGAAGCGCTTTGAGACGTCTAGAAGATGTGAAAAGCGCAATATCAAATGTGAGGATTATTATTATTGTATAAAGCATTTGGGATGGAAATGTTAAATATGCATATCTATGCTTTTATTTTTGTACCCAGTTCCCAGCCAGCGTGGAAGCCTAGCGCTCGCTCCGTAGAGCTGGTAGCAATTTATCAGTAACAGAAAATGTAAAATCCAGGTGGAAATGCCTCTTGCAGTGCAAAATACCACAAATGTGGGTAATAAACCTGTGCACTAAAGTCCAAAGATATACATAACCATATAAGTTGAGTGGATGCATTTATAATGCTCGAGGGTTGCTATTTTTAAGTTGATGCCATCATTGGGATTGCTTGAATACATTATCATGTTGTAACTTGCTCCACGCTGGCCATTTTTCACCATGTGGCTTTGTTTCAAGAATATTATGATAGATGAAGCAGGTGTGTTGTGCTCCTGTGTGTGTCTTTACTGAAAATTTACAGCATTCAGAATATTCAGATTGGTGCAAATAGACATGTCCTCAAAATCGCGGTTCTAATATAATTATTGAAATGACAGATTAGGAGGGTCCCATTGAGTCTGAAGAGTTGCTAGATTTTCCACCAGAGCTAACACATCTAATCTTAATGTCCTGCTCTTTTCCTGTTACCCTTTTATATTCTTTCTCTTCAAATATTTGTTCACTTCCCTTTTAAATGTAGTTATGTTCTCAGCCTCAATATCCTCATGGCAAAGCATTTCATATCCTGCTTGATGTCCCCATGTCCCCTGCCTATCTGTGCCCCTCCCACCCCGAGCTTCCAGCCATTCTGCTCCTGCACTCTGGAACTCCATCCTAGAATCTCTCCGATTTGTTTCCTCCCTCCCCTCCCTCCCTCCCTCCCTCCCCCTCCCTCCCCCCCCTCCCTCCCTCCCCTCTTTCAACGCAGCTCTCACAACGTACCTCTTTGACTGCCCTTTTGATCATCTTTCTGCCCTTAGCCCCTCAGCTCACACTACCAGCTTGGATGCCCATCCAGTACTGTGAATGCACTCTGGAATTTCCTTCCTATGTAAAAATATAAATGTAAATCATATTATCTATTCTCATGACTCTCTACTTGAAACAGTTTCTTCTTACCTTCCCCCTCTACTCTTCCTTAACGAATCCAGTAACAATCTTGAATTTACCCCATCTTATCAATTTTCCTAGAAGCTATGGCCTTTTACCATTATCTGTTCCCTCTCTCCAGTAGCCCCTCCCTGTACAGCATTCGTTAATGTTTGGCCTCTGTTATTTACTGCAGTAATTGGTCACACACTTGAAGATAACCAAGTGCCTGAGAGAACATTGCAATGTAGATCAAGGCATCTCGAGGATATTCTTCCAAATGTAAAACTTCTTACTTCTCTGTAAATTTACCAGCCTTTGTCATTGTGTGCTTATAATAGGAAATCCCATTGCACTTTTGCTAGAGACAGACCACAGAGAAGCATTGAAGAAGATACAAATGAGTTGGGCTGAAGTCCCATGGGCTAATCTGTCAGTATAAACAGAATACGATATATGTCTAATGGGCAGAACCAATTTTATAATTCATTTACTATCTGGTGCTCGTATTATGCATTGTTTCTAACTGCCCTTGAGGTGACTCCTCTGGGATTATTTGATGCTATTTTGGGATGGAAAAAAAATAATAATCCTTGCGTTTGATATAATGCCTTATCACATTGTTGAGACGTCTCAAAGCACTTCAGTAGATATACTGTAAAGTGGATTGACTGTATTTTTGGGGTGAAAAGCACATATTTTAATGTTCTAATATAGTACCTGATGTTAGTGTGGTTGCAAGTACTGATTTTGAAATACCAATTGTTCCAACACATGTTAAAAGTCTGAAGTTTCCATTTTGCCCTCTTAATCCAACAATTTTGTGCAGGAAATGTGGTTGGATTAGAATGCCCTCATTGCCACAGCAGTATGGCAATGAGGGCATTCTCATTGCCATAGTGCAGCAAGTTTCCTGTTGCCTAAAGTGCATTATGATTTCAGGATCTGGTATTGAACGCTGCCTTGTATGTATTTATGATCATGTTAAACCAACATAATTACAGGTTATATTAAATCCTTAATAACTGGGGATGAGAATAATATATACCTTGTTTCATATAATTTCCCGTAATGATTTTCTGAAGAATTTAAAAAAAAATAGGAATTAACGTGAATTTGTTTCCTTTTTTGCAGTATTTAAGAATGCAGTGCCTTGGAATTATTTCCATATTTCAGCTCCACTGCCAGCAGATACTTAACTGCAAAGTTTTTTGTTAGAATTTTATTTCTCATCTATGTGTTCCTTTTTTCTTAAATTATTTTTCAAATATGGAAATTAATATTCCAGTTTCATGCCATATTTAAAGACCTTCTCACTCTTGGAAATTGTGTCACTGTAACATTGAAGCTGCAATATCTTGTTAGAAGGAAATATTAATTATCGTAATTACAAATGACAGTATTTGCAGGACTTATCTGATTGTTCAGAAAGGTGGTACTCGTGCATGATTCCTATCATTCTGTTTGGCTGCCATCCCCACTTGTATTGGATGATGCTGAGGTTCCAGATTCAATCACTGGATGGTATTGAGTTATCTGAGGTTCCAGATTCATTCTCCATTTGGGTTGGATTAGGTGAGTCAACAGAGATCTTCATACCATGGACAGAAGCAAATTGAGGAGTGCATTGTTTCTGGCCCACTGGGATGTCAGTCTGTACCTCTTCTCCACTGCTGAAGATGCACAACTGAGAAATAGAAAAAACATCCCTGCAATTTTTTGTTAATTTTTGTTAATTTAAAAAAAATTGTTAATTTAAAAAAGAATCCTCAGCTGGGTTCCTAATTGCATTAATATGCTGAAATATGTTCTTGCTTTCCTAAATTTTTACGCAATAGAATTATCAGGGTTTTTTCAAAACCAGAGGAAATGAAGTGATAGTTGAGCGCTTATATATGAAACTTTTTTTAAAAAGAAGCTTTTGACGGACATGCAACAAACATAAATCTGGAAACCAGCAAGAATCTGTTTTGATCTGGGCTAAAATTCCAGATGAGACCCATTGCAAGTGTAGGGAAGCCATGTGTAATAAATAGTTCACAGTGAAAATTTCCCAGAAATTGGTGATCTAGCAGTGGTGATTTACAACTTAATTTTGAAAAGCAACCAGAGGTTAGTTGATCGACTTTTATACATCAACATTTTAAAGAGGGGAACTTTGACTTTTGTTACAATGAAGGAGTCGATCTGATTTTTCCTTACTCCGCAACAAGCAACTAAAAGCATTCACTCACATCTTGAACCATATGGTATCAACATCTCAACATTCTTCCGCCTGTTGGGTAATTTTATACCCCATCAAGCAAAGTAAGAGGGGAACGGCTGGATTGCAGATGGGGGAGCTGGTATCTGAGTACGGAGCGGTTTTAATTGGGAATTGAAGAGTTAGTATTTATGAGCAGGATGGGATCCATTGGGCATAAAAGAGTTGGTATTTAAGAGCGGAACAGAACATGCATATCTGATAAATACAGCAGCCGTACAAAGTGAGTCCATTTGTGATGCCTACTTTATGTGCACAATACATTTTATGGCACCCTTTTGCACTAAATTTGGTACAGATCAGTTTGTATAGCACTTCATAATCATTAAACTTGTACAGCAGGGTCTTATTAAACATTGCTGGATTTTGACAGCTGGGATTGCAGGGGAATGTTGAGAGGAATGGCAAAAAAAACACAGCAAAAAAAACCTCTCCTGTCCTCTCGCACATTGGAACCAGCTGGAGAAGTAATCTAACTTTTAGTCAGGGTACAGGAAAGGGATGCAGTTATCTTCACCGTTTCTAATTTAACCGTAGTCCCAGACATCATAATCTACTCAGAATAGTTTGTATGTGAAGTAAGTGTTCTGGTATGTTTGACACTTTACAGAGGCACATACCACATCTGGAACACAAACACTGTTCACTACTTTATTATAAAGTGTGGAAATAAAAGCACATACAAGTCCCATGTATTATGTAATTGTTTTTTTTTAAAGTTTCCACTTTTCACCTCCCTCCCAGGACCACTGCTCCAGGATCCAGTTTCACAACATGATCTTGTCCACACCCACTCACACGTACAGCAGAGACCAGGAGCAGGAACTCTGAATGATGTTTCCCCTATCCCTAACCAAGGGTGGTCAGGCCAGTTTATGTGTCTCTTTACTGTTTATTCCTGGTTGAGATTAAAAATCTCTAGGGAGTGAATCTGGAACATAAACTAACCCAATGCTACCTAGATAGAGAATCTAGAACCTAAGAAAATCTAACACAAACTGAAGTGTAAATCTAGAAGATAAGCTAATCCAATACAAACTGGAAAGTGAATCTGGAAAGTGAGCTTTCCCAGTACAAACCAGAAAGTGATCCTGGAACCTTCCTTGTCGATATGGTTCAGTTTTACATGGGGAATGCATTTACTAACAGAATCATCAGAGAACTCAGGGAATTGCTTTTGAAGCATTATTTTGCATAGTCATTCTGTTTCCATCCCTTGCTTGTCTTCCTCTTGTGTCCCTGCAACAACCACCACAACAAAATTACATTTGTACAGTGCCTTTCACATTGGGAGGATGTTCCAAGGTGCTGGATAGTCAGAGTTTCAGACCCAAGATGGAGGTCGGAATTGGGAAGGGTGGAGGGCAGGGGGGGATGCAGGGTGATCGAAAGCACAATCGAAGAGGAGGGTCTTGAGATGGGTCTTAAAGGAGGCAAGGGAGGGGGTGAAGCGGTGGGACTGCGGGATGGAGTTCCAGAGGGTAGTGGCAGAAGGCATTGTGTCAAATGCATCTCCCAAATGAGAGGATAGAGAGACAGCCTTTGGCCAGGCCTCTGCCAATCGAGCTGCACTGACTGTAACATGGAAACCTTCATTCTTGCTTTCTCTCGTACAACAATGAACTGGAGCTCCAGTTTGCTGCTCAGTGCAGTTGGTAGAATGTATTTTTAGGGCTGCAGTTCTCAATGCCATAAGTTTTCAGTACAAAGTAGGGCACTAAGGGGAAATAAAGTTAATTCCCATAGAGGGAGAGGAAAGCTCAGGGAGCCAGAATCACAGATGACATTGAAGCCTTGATCAAGAAATTGATTGGTACAGGAAACCTTGAGGATATGAACAGAGGGAATTACACTGAATATATTTGTTTCCCCTCATCCTCTCCCAAGAAAAAATCTCTAGAAAAGCCTTTGAAAAGTTCTTTTGATTTCATTACTCTCCATCCTGTTCCTAAGTGGGATACTAGCACAGTGCCTTCTAACACATTAGTGCTGGGTTCCAGTTATAATTTAGCAAGCAGATTTTCTTTTTTAGAAATGATGTATTTTCAAGCATTTTGTTAGGTTTGCCTTACCAATGGGTGAAGATTTAACAAAAGATTTGAAGGAATGCTCTCAAGGAATCTATTTTTACTAATTGAGCAAAACTCCCAGATAACAATATTCCACATCAATGATGATCCACACGAGAAGGTTGTGATGGACGGAGAGAGCAGGATCTGCTGAAGCTCTTAGACCATTAGCTCCACAAGAGAGGCTCGTGGACCTGTTGAATACTGGCCATTGTAGTCAGGCGTTGTCAATGTTCGTCCTTTAATATCAATTCTGGTTATATTATCCATCATCATTTGGTTCATCACCTTTTCACAACTGACAGTTTCCGAATGGCCCCCAACTGTGGGTCTATCTCTCAGGTTACGAGGTCAGCGTGCCACTTGTGTCTGAACAGATCATTGAGATACTCCTTTGCTCAATTTGTATATAAAATAACCTAATTTGAAGGGGACCACTCATGCTGTATATAAGGGCAATTTTTTTCCAACTACCAATTATTTCTGCTGATCCAAAGGCCTGGCCTACACTGTGCAGCTTCAGGTATCTGATTGTCCATCATAGTTTGTTGGGGTACGGTTTCACAGGTGTGGGTGTGGGATATGGCATCTTCCAGTACCTTGTTCACTGACTGAATAATGGTGAATGTTCTATGGGGTCACCATGGCTGAGTCTGATTCCGTCTTTCCCTCATATCTGTCTACACCTTTTATTTTCTCAGAGGATGTCACTGAATAGGGATTGGGAGGGAGAACCTTTTCAGATCTCTGATTTCCTTCCGTAGATTGATGAGACCAACCATGACAACCCCACTGCCAGCCTTTGAAATCTGCTAACTCAGCACAGAATAAACCTGGGCAGTTTTTTTAAAGCATAATTAAGTATGTAAATGTTCACGGTTCTCTTTGACTGATGTGAATTGACAGCTGAAACGAGACACAACGTTCCCACAGTGATATTTGTCTTGTTTGTGACACCATTACTGTTGGGTTCCACAGATGTGAAGGCATTTCATTACAGAGATTGCATGTGCGTGTGTGATTTATGTTATACGCCTCTTGTATGGGGTTAACATTAGAGATCATATTTACATTGCATCTAGATGACTTGAACTGAATGCTGTGCCTGGATCCATATTGATGGGTTACACAGATTTAGATTGCCTCCTGAGAGGTGTTATATTACTAGCCTGACTCGTGCACTGAATTTTTGTTTTCTTGTTGGCAAGATTCACTGGAGATGTACTTTAACATGAAACTACTGTGAATAAATCAATCTACTCAAGCTTGGTACTGGACTGCACAATGTGATCATGTAGGGTTGCAACAAATATCCATGTGAATTTAATGTCCGTTTGTGTCTGATTCCAATGACCAAAGATATTCTGGGAAAGCCTTAAATGTATTATAATAATAATCCTTGGATTTGATACAGCACCTTATTACATCGTAAAGTGGGCTCAAAGCACTTCACAGGATTTACTTTAAAGTGTAGTGACTGTATCTTATGGTGAATGCGGCAGACAATTTTGAGTACAGCAAATGTCCCACGAAGAGCCAGAATGATCAATTTTAGCTGCAGAATTGTTGGCCAGGACACTGGGAGAAACTCCCTTTCCTTTTTGAATATTGTCATGGGATCTTTAACCTGAGCTTTGGTTTAACGTCTCATCCGAAGGATGGCACATCCGACAATGCAGCACTTCTCCATCATTGCACTGGAGTGCCAGCCTGGACTATGAGTTCCAACTTCTGGTGTGGGACTTGAACCCACAACTTGATTCAAGAAGCGAGAGTGCTACCAACTAGGCTGACTGTTAGATGAGCATTTGAGCATTGTGACACATTCCCTCCTATATTAACCCCTCCATGTGACTCTTGAACTCCTCTGCTTGACAGAACCACTTATTAACAATTATTCCAATGTGCAGCAACTGAAGGAAAATAAGTGCATGCAAGAAAAAACAAAGTTTGATGCAGTTACATTACTTCCAGTGTTACTGAGTGTCACTACTCCTTCAAAGAGATCCATGTACAGACCTTGTGAGAGCTGGATCTAATGGTTCTGGATGGGTCTAATAAATCCCCTTATGTCCCCTTCTATGTCACCCTAATTTCTTTCCCGCCAGTGTTGCTCATTGCAATTATCCAGAACAATTCACTTTGAATTAAGAGGGTGATTCTGCTGTTTGTCTCATGACGTCGTACAACAGCTTACTTTAGCAGATGGTTAGTCTGCCTGAAAGGGCTCATTGTCTTCCACCTCGTACTAACGTGCACGTTTAAAAAATCTTACCAGTGTTTCTGTGTGGGTGTTTAGTCATCGGACACATATGCATATCAAGTGGGCTTGTGAGCTTGGGTTATCTTGTTTTTTGCAGACCATGTTGTAGGTTATAAGTAAAGACCATTAAAGACCCATTCCCCCCAAAAAAAACAAGGATTTTTTCAGTATCTATTTTGACTGTTTTTTTAAAAAAAAGAACAGGAGAATGAACTTTGACACAATCCTCCCCTCAGAAACATCAAAAAACCCTCTTTAAACATTACTAACAAATTATAAAATCATTAACTTGCATAAACTGAGGTCCCATCTACCCGTTCATATGGACGTTAAAGATCCCATGGCACTATTCGAAAAAAGAAGATTCTTCCGGTGTCCTGGTCAACAATTCCCCAAATAAAATTGGTCACTCATTCCATGGCTGTTTGTGGTTTGTTGTTGTGCAAAAATTGGCTGCCGTGTTCACCTGAAAAACACACAGACACCTGATTTAGAGTTGTTTGGAGCTGCAACACATGACAAGACAAAGACCTTTGATTACAAGAACAACAACTTGCATTTATATAGCGCCCTTCCCGTGCGCTAGCTTCCCAGAGCGCTTGCCAATAAAAAAGCTGCATAGTTCATTAAAGTAATATAAATACTGTTTTGTTTTGATCTGAATTTTGGGGTTACCTTGTTGTAATGTTGTAATATTGCTTTTGATTTAAATTCATGGAACGTTTGGAACTTGAGAACCTTCTGCGTTTCTTGTCTGTGCCCAAACAAACATGAAAGGAAAATGTGCTCCCAAACAGGTGCCATCTGATCAGAGTACAGCATGCCAATGATGATATTTGGGGATCTCATCTTAAATGAAATAACAATGTAGCCTGGAACCTTGTTCGATTGGCACGGATGAGTTGACTGAAATATCCCAATCGCTCAGCTTTTTTCTCGGCAAGTTCTCAATCATAGAGTGCACACAGGTTTTTATACTGTATTATTTTTCCGCAATTAACTTCATTTCTTGGCCCAATGCATAGCCTGTTGAGCTCCCTTTGTAAGATCTTTATTACCTCTTGATTTGCTCGTTTTCCTTAGCTTGATGTCATCTGTAAATGTAACTGTGTTGCACTGAGTTTGTGAATCTAGGTTATTCATGTGTACAAGAAACAAAAAGATGGATTTTCAAGATGAATAAGCTCACAGACACCAATAGTTTTAATGCTTCCTTGGAGCATCCTTTTAACATAAGGACTCTTGCCTTCTGAACATTTACACTAGAAACACACTGTTAGCTTTCTTGTATATTCCCCTGAGATTTCTACACTTTCTGATGTGAGCTGTAGAAATTAGATCATTGTTTGTTGTGCGCACTTCAGGGATTGAATCTTTGAGTCTTTTGCTGCAGATTGGTGCACTTAATTATAACTTGCTGCTTTCCACAAATTGAGTCATGGCTCACAAGCCACACTAGCTCATAACAAACCAGTTTAGGAGATTCTTTTTTTAAAAAAGGTAATTCCGGTCTTATTTTCCGTACTAGATTCGGGAGTAATGTTATTATCATCAATATTTGAATACTCGCCAAATTATTTGTTTTCAGGGATTAAAGGAAAAAAATTGCTCAAGAGTCACAATGGGTTCAGTCAGGCTTTACACGTTACTGAGGAAACCAAGGTCAAACAAAGCAGCATTCCTTTGTTTTAAAAGGATAATGGGGTTCTGAAGGCCTATTTATCAAACAAAAAATGCTGTCCTTTTTCCTCGTTTTCTCCCATTGCTTTTCACTTATTATTTACTTTGTGTCATGGTTTCGGCAGTGAATCCCGGAATCATTTCAGCAACTTGCCTAAAATAGCAGTTGTACTCTTTAAGTTCAGGAAAATATGACAAATATCGGCCATGCTTGAGGAGAGCAGAATTTTCCACTTACAAATATGGTATTATATAATTATCTGATCAAGAGATTTTAAAATTATTATTTGGTGGACATAAACTCTCTTCCCTCCCAAATAACTTACGAGGAACTATTACACAAAATTGTTCCGAATCCCAAGCTTCCATGTAAACCTAATGAGATGTTCATGCCAGCACATACAGTGGGGTAACATCCTTCAGAATAATTGAGCAATTAGAACCAAATGATGCAGAAATTGGTTAAAAAAAAAATCATGTGTTTAATGGATGTGGATAGCTCTGTTGGTAACTATTGCATAGTTATTGCTCCAGATGCTTTGGGATAATAATTCCAGTGGCCTACATTTCTGCTAGAAGGAAGGAGTAAATTCTTTCTTTCTTGGTGCAGTACTGTATTGAAGCGACCTGATAAAACATACTAATAATAATGAGTTTCACATTTTCCTCCCTGTAACTGAATTCACACCAATTACTTAACATAAAAAATGCTAGATGAAAAAAAAACCAAGGTCCATCTAGTTTGCCTTCCACCTTCCTGGTGGTCGCATGCACATATGTCTCGAACTACCTATTTGTGCATTGTTTGTAACCTTATCATCCCCATCCTCGCCCGACTCCACTGGCTTCCCATCGCACAGAGGATACAGTTCAAGATCCTGGTCCTCACCTTCAAAGCCCTTCATGGTCTTGCTCCCCCCTACCTCTGTGACTTCCTAACCCCCTGCCATCCTGCCCACTCCCTCCACTCAGCGGGCTCCAGCCTGCTTCACGTCCCCCGCCTCACCCACCCCACCATTGGCGTGCGGGCCTTCTGCCACTCTAGCTCCATCCTCTGGAACTCCATCCCGCAGTTCCTCCACCTCGACCCCTTCCTTGCCTCTCTATCCTCTCAATTGGGAGATGCATTTGACACAATGCCTTCTGCCACTCTGCCCCCACCCTCTCGAACTCCATCCCGCAGTCCCTCCGCCTCGACCCCTCCCTTGCCTCCTTCAAAACCCATCTCAAGACCCTCCTCTTCAACCGTGCTTTAGATCACCCTGCTTCCCCCCTGCTCCCCACCCTCCTTTTGTTGTTGTGAACTTTCTAGTTTCAGTTTCCCTTTTTTATAAATCCTTGGTAAGTTTTATTTTCAGCTTTGATTATTACCCACCCCCCCTCAAGAAACCAGTGAGATTAACCCTTCAGAATTCTCCAAACCATTTCTTGTATTAATACCTTTTAAAACAGAATGATCCTATCGATATTACCTAATGTAACACAGCAAAATAATTTAAGGCTTCATGTTTTTGAGGTTGTGGTGAGGCTGGAGGAGCTGAATGAATCAGAGTAGAAACCTTGATTTTAAAACAGGAAGAACGTAAGGAGCGTGTATGGTATTTGGAAGCTGATTTGTAAATTAAGACTGAACTGTGGGAAATAATCTCCTATGATTTATAGTGTCATAACCCTTGGTGATCTTGAAGACCTTATACTAGCACCTTCTAAAATGGAAAAGAGGAAATGGAGTAAAAAAATAAGATGAAGAGAGAATAGAGTTCATGAATATACATACACTCACTTCCATTTATGGATGTTGGGAGCATTGCATCAAGGCAGTGCAGAGACTGTCTGTCACCATCACAAAGAGAATTATATCTGCAAGTCATCTGGTAGAAAAGGTTGCAGATCTCCATATTGAAGTTAAGCAGTACTGAGAGTGTGCAACTGTTAGAACAGAAGTTAGCTTTGCAGCAGACCTGATGGCCCATGCAGATCTAGGTCCTAATAACATCACCCACAATCGGGGATGGTGAGGGGGAGATTTTTTTTCTACCATACTGCGTTAAGACGGTCCCACCATAGTGCTTCTTCAGCGTAATTTTGGTATTAGACTTCATTATTATGCTTATGATATCCAATTTTATTGATTTATTCCATCAATTATGCTTTGAACAGTATCAACTGTAATCTCTGCAGACTGATTTTAATGACACTGCTTAAGGTGATTGAATCTGTAGTATTAGTTAGTGTTTAATTATGTTGGAGAATGTATTTAAATAAGAACGTTGTTAGTGTACATAAAATGTTGTCCTTGAAGCTTTCCAAGTGAATTAGGTGTTTATCAATAATTTGGGATTGTTGCATCATACATGACTCACACTAACTGTATGTCCAATTTTATGATGTCCAATTAGTTTAACCATTAGAGTAGAGAGATGGTTATATAAATAATTGCAATTGGTATACTACTTTACCACATCGCTGAATATCTCAAAAAGTGCTTCATGGGATATATTGGACAGTGTTGGTGTATTTTGTATTGTAAAATATAGTGAGTTTGTAAGTGAATACAGCAGACAATTTGTCCACAGCAATGTCCCTCAAACAGCTATGAAGTGAATGATCAATTTTATCTGGGGGATTGTTGGGAAGAACACCTTCACTTTTCGAATCGTACCATAGGATCTTTAACAACCACCTGAATAGGCAGAAGGGAACCTTAGTTTAAAGTCTCATCTGAAGGACGGCACTTACAACAATGCAATACTCCTTCAGCATTGCGCTGGAGTGTCAGTCTAGTCCAGTGTTGTCTAATAGAATTTGCTGACTGGCCACAGGTAGTGAGGCGGCACCATTTTAGTAGAACACGCCTCTCATGCATTCACACTATACATCCAAATGTACTTCTCATGTATATTTACTTAACAGACATGTACCACCATTCAGTATGAAACTTTGTTGTCTTCTCTTTATTTTTCTTTCACGAGACGTGCCAGACCCGCCCCTGCTCTCCATCCAGAACGTGGTTGGCTGCTGTTTGCTCTTTGCCATGACCTGCCCTGTTGGAGCTGCTTGTTATTATCTGGTCTTATCTTCTGATGCCCTGGAGCAGTTATTCTGATTGGTGGAGATACCCATGATTGGCAGCTCCCTTCTCCGTACAGTATTTCTTGTGTTTCCATGGTGCTGAAATCCAGTGTTTTGACTCATGTTACAGACCATTTTAGCAGATAACCAATAAGCAGTAACCAAGGAAGTAAAGCACGCACAACAATCAAAAAACATTTGCATATCCTTCTTTTCATCTTATTCTTACAAACGCACAAAAAACTGCACAAAATACACATGCATATGTCATGCGAATATAAGTATTGAGATCACATACCAAACAATGACCAATCTATTACTCACTTTTATTTACTGATCAAAAATACAATTTCGCCACATCTAGATTCCCAATCTGCCACATGTAGTTTGGTGGCTAAAATATTGGATAACCCTGGTCTAGACTATGAGCACAAAATGCTGATGTGGAACTTCAACCCATGACTTGAGAGTGCTACTAATTGAGCCAGGCAAAATATAAATGACCAAAAGTGTGTCCATCAGGAGGTATGCTCTCATAATAATACCACACTATGCCAGTTCTTTACTTTCTCTGCCATCCTATTTATCTCTGATTTTTTTCGTTTTAAGTCTCTTGAGTTTCTTGTGCCTCTGAGGCTTCCTCTCTCTCTCAGGCTTTCTAGCATTTTCTCTTTCTTTGATTCTTTCTATAATTTTCTCTCACTCTCTCTCTCCCAATCTCCATTTCTCTCTTTAATGCTCTGACTCAGTTCCTATCTCTAACCCAAAGAACCTATGTGCTGTGCTGCCATCTCACACACTTAAGCACCTACTAACCCTGTGAACAATGGCACTAGATTTTTTTTGCTGGTTTCTCACAATTCCATATTCCCGCATTGGGGCCTGATATAGAGAGCTGGCATATGGATACGCAATGATCTACTGTAATAATTAATACATTTGAGAAATTCCCCAAATTCCTCACAATCTTACTATTTTAGGAAATGGACACAAGAAATGTCACGGCTCCATTTCTGAGATATGCAAGACCTTGTCATGATATTTGCAGAGGATTTTCATCATGGGACAAAATAAACCACAGCTGGACTGAAGGCATATTTGCAATAATGAAATCTATTAATTTTGTTCAGTTGCACACAAAACTGAATTTGAGAGATCAGTCATGCAACAATAACATGCATAGTGATATACACCCTACAGTGTAAATGGGGATAATCGTACAGGGTTAGAAATGGACCGACTGTTAGTTTCACATTCGGAATCCATATAAATGAAGTTTTTACTGCCTCAAGATAATATAAACACCTCTTCTGATTATTTTTGACAATTGTTTCTAAATTTCAAAGGCATTTAGGATTAAGCTAATCATATGGTTCGTCAATAAGCAAATTGTTTCTTCTTACCTGTGTTAGAGTAATTCTCATATTAGTGTTTGTGGAAAGAGTTGCTCACACCCAGTACTTGTACCAGATGATTATTTTCAAGCCAAAAAGCACCCATTTCCAGGGTACAAGTCTAAAGCTCTGTAGCTTTCAGTCACTACACCCTGAATCTCTGGAACTCAACGCCTCCGTCTTGCCCTCTCTTTGCCGTCTTCAAACCACACGTTGGGTCACCTCACTACCTTTCCAGCTCGGCGTCAAACCACTCCGAGACACTACCTATGTGAAGGCTGCTGTATAAATATGTGTTGTTGTTAAGGCAGCTCAGAAGAATATATTAAAACTGCAGAGGAACCTGTTTAAAATGAACATACACAGATAATGTAATGTTAGGATGCCCCCCATGATCCCTGAACACTACTCAGCACTTCTCTCAGCAACCACAATCAATTTGTAAACAAATGACTTGAAAAACGTGTTAATTAATAATTAAAAATAATTAAAAGTAAAATACCTTGGGTTCTGAGGAAAAGGATAGTCGCAAACACAAGAACACACCTGATGCATAAAGGTAGCTTGCTTGGAGCAGACAATATAATTGTGTATTTTATTTGTATTTGAAAGAATCGTGGAGTACTTATTCATTTGGTGACTGAAATACAGTTGGGAGGACATCCCAAGGTACTGAACAGTCAACATTATTACTGCTTTTTTATGGACAGTTAGTTGGTATTATGTGTGCCTTTTTGTGAGGGCAGTGGTTTGTAATGCACTGTTAGTGCTGAGCAAAAGATAAAATTGGTACGAAGGTGGGCAATCTCGAAAACAAGGACTCTTGTCATAAATAGCATTATTTTTGAAAACAGATCCTATTAATGGATGGGTCATCTGATTTACAGTTTGTGCATCAGCATATACATATGTGTTGTACATCAAGTGAATGCGTGAAACTAGGCACTACCTGAGTGCAAAAGTGTTGTAATATTGAGCTAATAGAAGGAAAACTGAGAAATTGATGCATTATTAATGAAAATGTAGTTGGTGGCTATCATTATCGAGGCAAAACTGGAGAACAAAGACTGTCCAAGCGCATGTGGTGCTAGATTGGTGCTAACTAGTAGTTAATTTTAAATCTGCAGGCAATCCTCCATTGCAAAGATTAATATTTTACATATTATTTTATTTTACTGTGCACTCATTTAATTTATAGTTTGTCTGCCCTTCAGGCTTTTCATCTTTGCCTAGTTTTGTACATGGTTTAAACAATCATCACATTCAAATATTCATTGATGCAATAGCAACTGAAATAGTAAGTCTGTGCAGTTTTCCCGCATCTAACATTCAGTCTAAATCTATCCTCGTTGGCACTGCTGAAATTCCCGATTGATCGACTGCTAAGGTTTGAAAGATTTTGGATCAAAAACTTAACTGTTGCTTGTTTTGAGTTTTGCATCTAAAAGGTGCGAATGGTCATCGGTAAAAATGATTAGGATCACAAATTGTTTGGGTTCTTACATATAGCTACCCTCGTTTTTAGTCTTGTGGATATACAGTATAGATGAACAGGAGAGGAAAGTTTCGAGGAGCAGTGACAACATAGCGCTTATAAGATAGAGGCAGGAAAGAGTGGGATCATCTATCTGATGCCAAACCTTCAATTGTATCTTGGCCAGGAGTGCAAGAGAGGTGCTGGGAAAACCTACCCACATATTCAATTGCCTTGGACAACCATAGGCTTTCGAGAAAGATAATAAATTCTTAGGGGAAAGGAAATATTTAGCACAATGAGAAAAAATGTATTCCTTAGAGGCAGGTTTTGCGAAGAAGGAGACCTAAGTAGTTAGAGTGAGGCCCAGATTGTCAACGAATAAAGGATTGCGAGTAGAGCCCATTGAAGGTAGGAGGTGATAGTGATTAGTTTAATTTTCGTAAAATGTACAGAAACAGAGTCTTTGAATTGCTGAAGATCAAGGTTTAGTAATTCAACCCTTGCATTAAATGGAGCTGTGCTTTTAGTATGATATTGTTTTTCTTCGACGCATCATAGCTCTTCCAATCTTTAGAGGATTATGTGTGCCATGTCTAACTCAGTGTGTGAAAAGCACAGGAACTGAAGTGTCTGAAGAGTTGTTCTATTTTTAAATGCAACATGCCTGTACTGTATTTAGCTTCAGTGTGGTGACTGAAGGAACACATCTATTTTGGTCCGTAATTTTGTTCTTAATGCCGCTGGTTTCCTCCTCGCATAGTAAGGTCCTGATTTAATAGCAGGTGCCTGAGTAATTCCTGAGTAATTGTAAAAGGTCGGGCGTTAGGTGAGGCGTAATAGGCTTTGAGAGCAGTGTATCGGAAGGGGATTGATGCCAAACGTCCCACTGCTTCACAGGGAAGTACAGTTATCATTCAGATAGGATCCAGATGGCATCCTGGAACACCCATGCAGACTATGGAAGAGCCAAACATATGGCAAAGGGATTATGGGTGTGTTTGTGGTGGGGGGGGCGGGATACGGAGCCTTGAGATCTGAGGCGCTGCTTGTGATATCATGTTTGTGTCCCTTTTAGTTGGTGCCAGGCTTTTGTGTTAGTATTGGGTGTGTGCCCACCACATGGGTCTATAACTGGCACTGACTGGGCTATTGGGAAAGCATTTGTTTTAAATATTCTGTAGTTTTCCCCCATTTCCCCCCTCCTATACCCATTGACATGTAACATTTATTTATTCTTTATTTGGTCTTAAAACAGATATGTTCTTCTATAATAAGTACAGATTATATCGGCAATCTGCAGCAGGTCAACATCATCTAAAAGAGAAAAACAGGTTAACATTCCCAATCTGACTCTTCATTGGGATGAACCTGAAATCAGTTTTTATTTCAGTTCTCAGTATGGGCCGGTTTTCTTCTTACTGTTGGAGACTTCAGAGCCCTGAAATTCCTTGCTTGGAGCAGAAATGCGTAAAGCTCTGAAATTCAGTCTTAATTTGACAGCCGACACTGTCCACAAATCTTTTCAAATGAAGTCTGAATTCAAGAGAATTCCAAAGTTCTGCACAATTGTACATTTGAAGACAAATGGTCCAAAGGTTAAGACCAGGCGGTATTGCAAACTTCTCTGTCTCAGAGTCATTCAGCTTCCTGCTGTCCTGCCTGTACCCTTCTGGTTATAGTGAAACGTTAACCTTGCTGTCAATAGCCTTACAAGTACAGCAAGAGAATTTGTATTTGGAACCACATGCTTTGGGGCTGGAGCACACCGCAGCCCAGCTATAAAAAAACTGCTGAGCTCATTCGACTGCTTTTCACGGCCAGTTTCCTTTTATTTTTAGCCAAATCCATCAGGCCTGACAAGTGGGTAATTTGAGCCAGTGAAAGGGCAGTGCTCCAGGTCTCCTCATAAAGTAACTCTTCTCCTGCCTCCTGGGACGGCACCGAACTTGGCCTGATCTACCCAGATGGATTTGTTGAGTCATGTGAGATCATGTACACAAAAACGCACTCAGGCAGAGTGAGGGTGCATAGGAAATCTGCTCAGCTAGACAGGAATTCAGCAGATTCATACTTGTATAAGGTAATGTCTAGTTTATAGCAGGGTGGGGTAGAGGTAAAGATCTTCATTGAAAACATTACTAGGGAGAAGATGATTTGGGGGAGTGGGTGTGGAATCCACGATGCACTTATGGAAGAGTGTGTTTTGTAGATCTTTACAAATATCTAAACATTTATAAAGACAGGTTTAAAAAAAGACCTTAGTGCATTTGGTGTTTCCATTCAGTTGAATGAATCTCTTCAGAGATTTGTAAGTAGTGCACTAACTTCATGGGTGAACAGGTGGAGTGGGGGACACTTGTCTTTCCAATAGGTGCAGTATACATCTTTGCAATGTGAACGGCGCTATACAAGTGTAATTAGTTGTTATATACCTTGATGGTGTTTGTACTCTAAGTGTCTGCTTTTCACTCCCCTCTCCCCACTGCTTACACAATGTGGAGTAATATTTGCTCTTATCAGATGTTGGGCTTTTTTTGTATAGTTGTTTCTTATTCATTTTCTTTGGCGTCTGTTAGCTAAGAAATTTCCTGGAGAGGCTGCGAGTGGGTTCACCAACCTGACTCAAATTGGCTTTATTTGTGGTAAATCGCCTTGCTCCTGAATTGCAGATCCTATTCATTCCATGCACATTTTCAGAATGTTTTAATCACATGCATAGTGATCGGCACAAGCAAGGGTAAGGAGCAGAGGGAACTTGGCTGTCTTTGACATTTTAAGTGCTCCGAGATGCTATCCTGTGTGAAGGGCGCTGTATAAATGAAACTTGTTGATATATCCATGGATATACGTTATATGGTTGTGCTGAAGAATTGGTTTCTGCATCAGTGATAAGTTATAAGGCTAAGTGTGGGTGGACAGGAAAGGAAAGCAGGCAGGTCGGCAAGTGACTGAGAGAGATAGGAAGGCAAAAGAACAACGAGAGAAGATTGGGAAAACATTAAGAATGCAATTGGGAAAAGGGATCAGGATTCTGTACACTTTCGTCATGTATTATTCAGTTTGAAAATATATCAAAGAATTAGGTGAAGAATATAATATATCACTTCCCGTTTCCAAAAAAAAAACCTGGCAAAGGTAAATGTCAACACTGGACGCAACCCAAAAGGATTGACATTTTGATTAATGTCCTAGTGCAGCGTAAAATAAATGTTTAAATCATTGCTTTTGTGAGATACAATTGATCTTCTCAGAGTGAGTGATGTCAGGCATTTCAGTGAAACAATGAACCAAAGCTACCCTGTATGCCTGAATCCTGTGCCAAACCAAAATTAGTGATGTATTTTTCATAGTCTGAACCTTCCACATTCCCAGATGCTCTAGTTTTGTGGATTACATAACTGGTCAAGTAATGAAAAAAAATCCACTTCCAATCTGACAGAATTGTATTGTGCGTCCTGATCTCTGACATCCAGGTTGCATTTCTGGAGTCGGACTTGCCTCTACCAACCAACTTTACATTACCTGTAGCTACTCAACCCCGAAGAAATTCTTCCTGCACAAATGTAAATGGAGCGACAGGCAGACAATCCATTGTTTTTAATTGAGACCTGTGCAGCTTCTGTTGTAATTTGTGATATTTCTGTCTTCCGTTCCAAACTTGTTTTAATTCTGCCCTGGAGAAAACACTGCCTTCTCCCGGGGTCAGACCCATGCCTTCCCAGCATATGTGTTGGAATACAAGAACAATTCCAGGTAATAAGGTAAATGACTCACTCATGTGATGAGTGAGTCTGATCAGCAACACTGCTTTCTCAGTTTCATCTTCCTTCCTGTTTAACCTGCTTTGATTGCCAGGAATGGGACAGGGGACCGCTGAGTAACATGATCTTGATAATACAATATTCCTATAGGTTCATGTTCAGGAGGTTTATTTTCCTTCTAATTGCTTGAAAAGACTTGTGACATGTGCTGCTACTTAACCCTTTGAGCATGGCTGAAGTAGTTTGATACCAGACCAGTCACTGTAATCTTGTTATGTTTTAGCTTATCAGATCAATAATGTAAATTACAGTATTTTCCGTGTTGTCGGGCACTTGTGTAATTCTTCTTTACTGAAGATAGCATTTTGTGATTTTCTGAAAATCATTACAGCTTGGAGTTACTGTGTTTCTGCATAAAGGCTTCCATGCAGAATCCAAGCTTCGGAAGGTACTGAATGATCTTTGTACGCAGTCACCTACAATTATATGGTCATTACACTTTAAGATGAATTCTGTGCAGCTCTTTGAGACATCTTCCCAACTTGAAAGACGCTATACCTAATCCACTGATTATTATTAATGTTAAAAACTCTGTCAAGGTAATCTTTGCCTTTCCACATTGGAATGCTCTGCCACAACCCTAGTTGAATCCACAAATTATTTTAAATCAGAATTATTAGGTAGATGCTTGAATAAAAAGAATATTAAAGGGTTGTGGGGAGTGACCAGGGAGTGGGAATCGATCACATGGCTTATGTGGATGAAACACTAGTGCAGATGTGATGGGCCAAATGACTGGTTTCTGTGCTGCAGCATTCTGAGCTCTTCAAACAGTAGTAAGAGGAATCTCAACTCTCATGTGTTTTTGAAATACATTCAAAGGGTAATTTAACAACTCTTGAGTTGATGAGTGTACAAGAGTTAGCTTGGCTCAGTTGTTAACACTCTTATTTCTGAATCAGAAGATTGTAGGTTTAAACTCCAAGTCAGGTGTATGATCTCACGGTCTTATGCCGACACTCCATCGAAGCATTTGGTTGAGACTTTTAAGCCAAATCCTGTCTGACTGTTCAAGTGGATGTCAAAGATTCCATG
Organism: Callorhinchus milii; assembly: GCF_018977255.1. Classification (NCBI taxonomy): domain Eukaryota; kingdom Metazoa; phylum Chordata; class Chondrichthyes; order Chimaeriformes; family Callorhinchidae; genus Callorhinchus; species Callorhinchus milii. The sequence continues at coordinate 50,493,500 of NW_024704744.1, forward strand.
GCACTATTCAAAAAAGACTGGAGTTTCTTTCGATATCTTTGTCAACAATCTTTCAGAATACTTGGTCATTTACTTCATGACTGTTTCAGGGATATTGCTGTAGTTAAATTGGCTACCATGTTTGCCTACAAAATAAGCATTCATGCCACAGTTCAATGTTGTGAAGGACTTTGAGTCATTTCAATGATGTGATAAGGTTCTATATCAAATGCAATGATTATTATTATTGGCTATCATGGTTGAATTGAATTAATAAGTATGAATGGGATAGATTGAGTGAGAAGCTTCTCATTCATAACTCAAGACCTGGAGTCCTAAAGTCATAACTGGAGTCCTGTAGCTCAGTGGTTAGAACACTCGCCTCGCAAGCGAGAGACCTGGTTCTATTCCCAGACAGGGCGAAATATTGGGCAAGTTTCTTGCTCCACATGCCTCTGTTTACCTAGCAGTAAGTAGAAACCCAGTTGTTAGTCGAATGGCGAATCGCTTCTCCGGGGGTAATAATCTCTTCAAAAATAATAATAATAATAAATAATTTATTCACTCAATCCACGACTGTTTGTGGGACACTACCGTGCGCAATTGGCTGCTGTGTTTCCCCCACAAAATGCACAGTCAGTTCACTTTACAGTATATTCTGTGAAGCGCTTTTAGACGTATCGAAGATGTGATAAGGCCCTATATCAAATGCAAGGATTATTATTGTTGTTATATATTCTGTGAAGCGCTTTAAGACATTTTGATCTGTGATAAACTGCTATATCAAGTCAAAGATTATTTTAGTGTTATTACACTGCTGGAGGTTGATGGGGACGTTTGTATGTGCACATTGCTCTTGAATATGTGGTTCTCATCATGAAGCAAAATAAAGACTTCTCTTTAACTGTATTTAATTGTGCTATTCTGTTCATGCAGGATAAATAGGAAGTTGAGTCGATTTTGTGCTGGAGTGAAGACCCAGTGGAGGTGCGGTAATGGACTGTTAAATATGCACTCAGAATGTAGTGACTATTCAACCCTTGGGGTAGGTGATCTCTTTGTTCAGGAAATGTAACTCTGGGTGTATGTGTGCTTGTGTTTTGGTACTTCGGGCAGTGATCTGTTAGTTTTGTCCGTACAGTTTTTAACATGTAATGTCCCAGATTTATATAAGTGTGTGTATTTTATTGATCATGCAGAAATGCAAACAAAGTTTGAAAGAGGATTAATGTGCCATTGTGTATTTCTGTGAAGGCAAATCTTACCTTGATTTCTCCAGCTGTGACTGATGGACAAATAACCAGTCTGATTCTGGGCCGGGGTGGGGGGGGGGGGGCGAGAGGGCAATGGATTCTGTAAATTGATATCATTATGGATGTGTATTTGTGTGTGTACACATTTATAGAAAAGACCGAGTGACATCAAATAATTGGAATCTATTACAATGTGTGAGCAATTTGCCAAGAGCAATGATTCTCATGTTGCAGCCTGTTCTTGTTCAGTCCTATTTCTCTGCCCTACTTCACAGTTAAAATGTGGTCACCTCCACAAGCTGGGAGCAATGCAGTTAACCAATCCAAAATGGCCCAAAATACAAAAGGGGGTGAAATGCACTTCCTTCTGCAAGATAAACACGAGAGTAAAGGCATGGTAACGAGCAATATCCACACTACTTCTGTGACACTTGAATCACTGAGGAAGCAGCAGAATTGATGCCCAGAATTGATGAGATGCTGAGTAGTTTGGGCACTCATTTCATAGTGATCTCACACTTCGGTAACTTGAGGAAATGCAATAGGTCCCACTCACTGTTGTCTCTATTGTTACCACTTATTTTCCAAAGTCCTGGTCCCCTGTTCAATAGAACCCATTCATTTAGAACCGCTGGCAGGGTTAATTTAATGACTAAAATCAGGCTGGTTGATTGGTATCCTTCAATGTTATTTTTGTTCCACTTTCTTTATTCTGATCGACCACACTCGTGTCATGCTTAATTTGGAATCCAAGAAACTCAATGTAGATTTAGGCTATCTTCCCCGACTGCCTGGTAGGGCACACCATTTGCCTTAGCTCAGGGCATAAAAGGGATGGGACTGAAGGCAGTATGAAACTGTTACAAGTAAGTGCAATTTTTAAGCAGTTACATTAAGCTTTATACCCTCTCACAATGGTACCTTTGAAACTCACAGATGCCAGCTAAGGATTGTCAGGTGGAGACTGTCTGTAATTGGTTGATGGCATCTCTGTTACAGCACCTTTGGACTTCCTCCCGACATGATAGGCACTATACAATTGTATTGTATGTTGTGATGCCATGGGATTCAGCTGTGGTTAAGGAATGGAAGAGGGTCTTTATTGCTTAAACTTTCCATCCACTGATTTGATAGTAAGGGTATTGGGGACTGTGGGAAAAAAACAGGAAAATGGTATTGAGTTACAGATCAGGCACAATCTGAGAAATTGGCATAGCAGACTTGATGGGCTGAATAACTGCCTCCTATTCATACAAACGATTGTAAATTTCCTCAGCTTTCATATTTTATTCCTTCTTTTACTCTACATCCATGTGATAAGTTTTGCTGGTACCTTTTCAATTACTTTCAAATGGAAGACTGCTCAGTCACATCTTAATAGCCAATTTAAGAACTCTTACAGTAATAGTGACGAGAAAAGTGAATGACTCATTTCTTTTTCAAAATAGTTTAACCTGCTTTCACCTCTCAAAGTGAATTGCCAGTGTTACTTTGTTTCTGGACTCTTACAAAAGATCCCAAGAGCTTGCTCAAGTGTTAAAATAAAATGGGTTTTTAAAAAGAAAAGGGCATGGGGGTGAAAATTACAATATTTCTAAGTTCCTTAATTAACACAGTTCTTTCTTTAATGATGTTCCGTCATTAAGAAATTATTTCTCGGCTGATCAAAAAAAGTAGTTAAACCTGTCACGGAGAATGGTTTTGCCCACAAACTCTTGAGTATTCAATATTGGCCCATATGTTTTGTAAGTGTAATGTGGAGCCTGGCAGCTATTATTGCCAGATGCCAGAGCATTGTTTCAACACTGCTTCGCCAGTTACCAGCTTAACTTGGAAACGTGGTGCAGATATTGTGTTCTCATAGTTTATGGGCAAAACTATTCTTCAGAAATTGGAGGCAGTTATGGAAGATTTGATCACTTGCAAAGCCTTTTGATGAGCCCAGTTTTTAAAGCTGCATTTTAACTGGATTTTCTGGCCAGTCATTAAAGCTTTCCTTAATTAAGGAACATGTTTAGGAATACTGCAAGTTGGGTGCTTCAATCAGTGAGTCAGTAACTAGAGGGCATTAATCCACAATGATCAGCAAAGGGAGTATTTAGGAGGATTTTTTGTTTACCCAGATAATTATTAGGATGTGGAAGGCCCTGCTGGGTGTTGTGGTTGAGGCAGTATTTCTATTAACTTTCAGGAGGAATCTATACATGTATATATCTATCTTCTTCTATACTAATAAAATGACAATGCTTGTCTGCGTTTCAAGAAGGAACTCAATAACTGATTGACGTAGAGACATGATTTATACCTCATCGGAAAGGTCTTGCAACTGGGAATGACATAGGTATATTTGTTTTCGGGTATCTCCTATCGTTCATGAGTTATTTTAAGTTTTGCATTTTGCACTGCTGTTACACCTGGTGGGCGCAGAGTCAAAGTGGCGCTGTGGCATCATGCGTCACAGAGTACGTATGTACATACACACTGCAGTTATAATAATAATAATAATAATCCTTGCATTTGATATAGCGCTTTTCACGTCTTCTCGACGTCTCAAAGCGCTTCACAGAATAGACTGTAAAGTGAATTGACCGTATATTTGTGGGTGAAACACGGCAGCCAATTGCGCACAGCAGTGTCCCACAAACAGTCGTGGATTGAAGTGACCAATTTATTATTGTTTTTGTTTTGGAGGGATTATTATTAGGCGTGTGGAGGAAGGAAACTTGCTTAAGGCTTCACCCTGTCTGGAAATGAACCCAGGTGTCTCGCTTGCAAGGCGAGTGCTGTAACCACTGAGCTACAGGATTCCACCTGGTGGTTGTGCTGGCTGACCGTGGCATTCTGTGTTACAGAGCACACATGTAGCCAAGTAGCGGGAATAAAATAAAGAACACAGACAGAGCTAAGCCGTTGCAAAAACAACAAATTTACATTTTAAAGCGCCAATGCCTCCCGTTGAGTCCTTCCACAGGGGTCCTCCCAAATGAGTATAGATAAAGATGAAATGTCTGTCTGTGTGTCAATCTATATAAACTGAGTCATTTAAAGAGTTGTGGAAATAAGGTAGGTAAATGGATTGTTCTTTCTAAGACCTAGCACAGAAACGATGAGCCAAATGACTGTGTTGTAAATTTCTATGGTTCTTTGGTTTTCATTGCTTACATGTTTTGGGGGAACTTTTTGGCGAACTTTCCCTAAAGAGATTCAATAGCCACGTACACACAAGATTATTTATGTGTGTGGAAGCAGTACGCTTGTTGGGATGTATGATTTTTTTCTTGTTTCTCTTATGTTCTTAAACGTTCAACTGTTTCAGACATTACTAAACCAAGACCAGTACATTTTACACAATAGTGATACAGATAGGATCCAAGCCAAGTCACATGGCAGTGTTTGACCTGTGCATTTTACTAACACATCCATATCTAAGGATTGGCAAATTACATTAACATGTGACCATTTTCTGTCACTATAAATGCAAGGATTATTATTATTACTCCACTTCTCAGCTCACTGAGAGATCAGTGATTTCAAGAAACATAAAACTCAAGTCCCTTAAATGGTGTTTGCATTCTAGTGGATTAGTTTATGATCCCTGTACACAGTCCCTGAAGAGCTGCCAGAGATAGTTTTTACATCCACACCTGTAAACAATCCTTACAATAACCTGCAAAATTGTAAATTCAATTTGAGTAAGTCTGTTTGAAATGAGGAAAGAAGAAAGCTCTTTTCAATACTAGTGTTTGCTGTACTTGGGTAGTGGATCAAAAAAATAATGAAATATATAAACAAAGTGTAGGACTCTGACCTAGGCTTACACTTGTGTATTTCATGGTTCTAGTGTTCATCCTCTGTATAATCCTAAATCTGTTCCCAATGTTGCTGTCCCATTCAAAGCAGTTTAACGTTGTCTGTTGGCAACTGGGCAAAGTCGTCTAGACAGCCAGGTTCTCATTAACCTTGTCCGTGCCCTCAACGGGCCAACAATAAGGCACTGTTTGGGGAAGGCGGGAGGAAGAAGTGGTGTTGAGTGATATTAAGCCATTCCCATTTCTTGGCAAAGCACAACTGAAACTCAGAAGCAGGAGTTGGGCGAAGCCTGAAACTTGCTATCTCTGGCTCGGAGACGGCTAATAAGTCACTTGAGTCCCAGAGCCCCAGTCAACCTTTAATCTGTGCTGAAGCATTGTTTTTTTTTCTTTTGTGTGAGTTTCACAGTCTGTCTATGCTATTATTCATGCTATTATGGAGGTCAGTCAGTGCATTCCCTTCACCTTTCGCCCTTTCCATGCCTAGACAGCAAAAAGCAATGTTGACACTTGAAAGTAAGGCAGCTCTCCAGACTGGGATTGGTCAGACAAGTGGATTAATGGTTAAGAGGCCTTTCTGCTTCACTGGTGATGTAAACTCATGGAATGTTATGGAGTGAATCAGCAAATAGCTGTGAACTCCGAGAACCTAACAAGAAGGACTGAGTCAGACATCTCAGGGATATTTAATAATCTCCTGAGAGCTCTCTGATAAGCGTTTGTGGGTGGCTACTGTAATAACAGAATCAGTGGTGATTGCACATAGTCAGCTTGTGGCTAGTTACTACAATGGCTCAGTTTGTGCAAAGCTGCTGCCGAGAATAAAACTTAACTGTAAATACCAGAAAGGTTTCATGTTTGATCCTCAATCTATGTTGAGTTAATTTACCTCAGCCAGGACCACAGCGGGAATGCGGCAATTGATCTCAGCACCTCTGGGCGAAGACCCCAGCATCTGATTACAATCTAGTGATAGGTTGAGTCAGAATAGGATTGAGTTTGGTTGTGGTGCTCCAGAGTTAAATACCCTACCAATGCTGGCATACTCATGAAGCTTGAACCCTTGGATGAGGTGTTGGAAGGCGACTGGTTGGCTGGGTAACTGTATCCCAGTACAAATCAGCATCTTCAGGAGAAGGGCAGGGAAGTAATCAAAAAAAATCAGCTGTGTGAATCAACAAAAGGAACACATGATCTGGAAGAGTTTGGATTTGTTTTGTACAAACCTTTGGAGTATTTTAGTTTTCGCCAGGTGACAATAGAAGTGCAAGACTTGCCATGCGGTGCACAGCTTTGAAACCGCATAATTTTCTGATTGAGATGTTCGGAAAGGAATAATCCAACTGTTGGTGCTGTTGAATTGCATTTCGTAAGATTTTTTAATAGTGAAAGCTTGTCTTGCTTGACGATAAAAATAGGTAGTGATTTAATTCATGAAGGAAAATGGAATGGCTTCATTGCTTTGGTTTGTCTTATTACTGTAACCATATATTGCCACCAGCGCGTTGATATTTATCAGACCTAATGTTTGTTTCTATGGTACAAAAGTTATTTAAACCAAAAATTATTTAAAATTAGTGATGCAGGGAATTTTCTCATCTGCGCTATCCAGGGGCAGAAATTCCACCTGCTTCTAGATTATTTATCTTGCATTTCAGAGTGTCCAAAATTTGTACAAATTCTTAAATAGTCTTGATTTGGATGCCAGATTTCTATGCATTTCTTTTAAGAACTGCAGAAATCTAGCTTTAAAATTAAGACTGAATTCAATAATTTGCCAAATTCTACACGCTTTGAAAATCAAGTAAATTTAGACCCAGATGGAATCTCTCACATAAATCTGATCAAGATTAATTGTATAATAACTAATAACATCATGAAGAACGGTCATGGTGTCTCTGCTTTTATTTTAGTAGTAGATCGGTACTTTCATTGTAGTGCTATTTTCCAATCCAACCTTGGTCAGTCTTCCAGACAGTGTGTGTTTGAACTGCGCTAGAAAAAACTCATCTCCTCCTTCCCCTTTTACGGCTAGAAATAAAACATTTATCCTTTTACTCCTAGAAGTAAAACATTTATGTGCTTACTGCTTATGTGCATTGACTCGGAGTTTGGTGCCAATGCTTGTTGTGCTCCATTATATTGAATAAATTACGCACACATCCTTGTGTTTTCTATATGCTCCTTGCAAAACAATTTGAATCATCGACGCCCATCTATAGACTATAATTTCACAAATGCAACTTATGAATAAAATATTTGCATTTTGTAGCAACAATAATATTAAAATGTCTCAAAATGTTTCACAGTAATTATTACCATATGTAGTGCCTTTTTTGTAATAAAACTAGAAAGTGTAAGCAAACACGGCTACCAGTTTGCGTGTAGTAATGTCCCACAAACGGCCATCAAGTAAATGATCAATTTATCTGGAAGAGTGTTCACTAGGGCACTGGAAGAAACTCCTTTCTCTTTTGGAGTAGTACATATGAATCTTCAATGTATATCTGAAGACTAGACAGACCTTGGTTTAATTTCTCATCCGAAAGGATGGCTCTCCCCAGTAATACAAGGCATTGTGGGATCTGCAGTCCAATCCACGATGTAGATTGTACCTGCCAGCCCCAGCTTCAATGTGAAGGACGCTTGTAGCTGAATCAATGTTGTGAGGTTACAATTTATTTTATCATAATAGCCGCTGACTACCCAGACACATTTTTCCTCTTTTATGCTGACAAGAGGGCTTGAAAGAAACCATTCCCACACTGCTTGCATTTGTGTCTGTCACATAGTGATAGTGTGCACACGTTTGTGGTCTACATTTTGTCAGATGAAATCTGTTCAGATTTCACTAAGCTGAGCATTAATTTATTTAGGTGTATCCATATCCACTGCTTTTGTTTGCTCAGCTAATATGAGAGTATTCAAGTCAGGAATGTAAATATTTATTTTGATGCATCAAACATTTCCTGACACCTTCGTGAGCAAACTTTATTTTCATCCTTAGCCATTGAGGATGTATTATACTTGTTTTACAATTTAATGCAAAAGGGAAGGAGATTTAAATTATATAAATTTATAAATATAGTGATGTTCTTTGAGTTCCTGTGTAAATTTCACAACCAATAAATGCAATAATTAACTTCCATATAATGGAAGCATGGAATTCTCTGCTGTGAACTAGCAGCCAGCCGCTGAGATCAGACTTGAGAACGTATTTGAATGTGTCTTTAAAATGAAACCTGGCTGTAGTATAAAACGATCAGCGTCTTGCACCTTTGGCTGTGCATTACTGGCAAACCTTTGTGTCAATTAAGCAAATGACTCATAATTCGTGAGTGCCACAGACAACTGGGAGTCTTGGGTGCCAGATACTTTCCAAAACATTACTGTAAAGCACGATCAATGGTAAGCAATCCTTTCAGTATGCTCCCAGCAACTATCTGTTTGAACTAGTACAGAAATGCTGTTAGGTGAAAACTTCATGACAGATATGCTGCCAGCTGAAAGCTGAGAGACAAACTGCATACACTGGAAGTCGCACGTAAAATGCTTGATTTCAACAACAACAACTTGGATTTATATAGTGCCCTCCACGCCGGACGGCGTCTCAGAGTGCTTCACATAACGGATCCCGGGGCGGAGCCAGGGGGAGGGGGAGGAAGGTGACCAAAGGCACGGTTGAAATTCAATTCCAGGCGATAAAAAATATGATGTTGAACAATTCTCAACTCTTTCCTCTTCCTCTCTTTCCTCTCCCCCCACACAAGAAAGACTGACATAAATATTCAAAGATACATAATATGAGTAAACAGTTAAACAGCAAAGGTACGTAAAAAGGTATAGGGAGACAGCAGAGAAATCAAATTGGAGTAGATACAGTAACTCCAATGGGGAGCAAGCATGACACATGGGGAAAGGGCCTGAATGACCTCTGGTGTAGAAGTTGCTATAATCATATAAATATTATCCATGCTTTCTCTGCGCAGTGTCTGCAGACGCCAACGTTTTCAGAGAGCAATCCAAATCGAATTTATATGAAACCAAAACACAAGTGCAAAGTTCTGAACCGGAGAACCCTGCACACCTAACTTTTTGAGTTGCCTAATAATTCTTATAAAGTTTCCAAATCAGCATCACACTGGGTTATTTTAGGTGTCATATAATAATATTTGTTTCTGTACAATTTTCCTCTTTTTAAAAAAAAGTTGCTTAAAATGTGAGTTTGTACAGAATAGTTTTAGCATTTTTTAAAAGTATTTGCTTTGTGTTAAATGATGCCAGTTCTGAGCTGCCTAAGAGCTATCCAAGTGAAAATTGTTTATTAGCTCAAGAGAGGTCACTATGGCCTGAAAGTGATCACCAGGCAAAACTGACAAGTCACCTTTCTTGTTTCTTTCCCTCTTAGATCAAGTAAGTACCTATGTAACTTATTGCTTTGGAGAATTGAATATATCTATGTCTGCTTTAAGGCATGCGAAGATAACCGAGGAAATAGTGAGTCAAATCCTGTTCTATGTGAACATTTTGAAAACATGAAATAGTTCTTTCTCATTGGTCTGTTCATGGGAAAAGGTCGCTAATAGCAACCTAATTCTCAGCAAAGACTGCTTTTGTCTGGATAACTCATTTAAATGTTTACACATTAATCTTGATCAATAAAGATGATTTGATGTTAAATAGGATTGCTCCAAATTGTAAGTCGGAACCAGAAAATGGTGATAAATGGAGAAAACCTGTGTGTGGTTAGCAGGGGGCAGCGATTAGCACAGATGGGTTTGTTTGAGTGACAAGCTATGCAGTTTAAACTGGTTAATCTCCAGTGGTACCCCAGCGCACACTCTTGGGCCCCCCAAGCTTTGGCTCTTGGCAGCCTACACTTTATACTCTCTTGAATAAGGTAAGCAGGAATTGTCTCTCCTGGGAGAGAGTGCACATTGCATTCCAATACACAAAGCTTTCCATGTTCAGGTGGAATGAATGGAACTCATTTTTGTTTGTTGTTGATGTTGTTTTGGATATTCATAAGCATTGTGATGGGTTTCCACATGTATTAGCCACCTGTTTTTCCACAAAACGTGTTTGTTCACGCATTTCACAATTGACCTAAAATCTTACAAATTCTTGTCAGATTATCAGTTATTTTCATGATATCGAACTAAGTGGACTGAAGAATAATCAAACTGGGATAATTAACATTCCAGATAATTTGGAGCAATTAAAGATGGGCCAGTGAGTAACAGCTGGATTTTAATGTTGACAAATGCAAATCAATGAATGATGGAACAAGAAACTATAAACATTTGCAAAATGAAAGGGTGTGTGTCCATGGGCAAAGGTGGGGCAGGGAAAGAATTTTGGGTGTGATTATTGATTGCTCACAGAAATTTCTAAATCCTGAGGACAAACAACAATGTAAATAATTGAGAAAAGAACAATGTAAATAGTGTTTTAGGCAGGGTGTTTCCCACTGGGAAACGGAAATACCCATGCAAATGTGGAACTCTGAGCAGTTTGGATTGGACTCTCTGAAGTATGGTGATGGGTTTCCCCATATAATAAACCAGTTGACCAAACTAAAAGTGCCAGAGAAAGTACACCTGAATGCAGAGTGCATCTTTTCAGGATATAAACATACTTTAATTAGATTATAACTGGAGAGATGAAGGTTTTCCGAATCTTATTCTGTGGATGGAACTTTACCCGATAACAAGGGGAAAAAGGAAAAAAGGAGTTAACAACAACAACAACAACAAGATTACATTTGTATAGCGCCTTTTACGTCGGGAGGACGTCCCAAAGCGCTGGACAGTATACAGCATTTCAGACCCGAGCTGGGGTCAGGGAGGGAGAAGGGAGGGGAGAGGAAGGGGGTACCCAATGGCATGGTTGAAGAGGCGGGACTTAAAGGAGGCTAAGTTGGGGGTGAGGCAGAGTGATTGGGGGATGGAATTCCAGAGGTATAAACAGCTTCATGCGAGGGGAGGGAATAAATTGGAGAAGAAAATATATTTTCACTGGTAGAAATTGTAGGTATTACTGTAGCCATACTGGTACTAGAATAGTAATATGACACTCTAAGATGAGATTCCTGACTTGGAATCACAGCGATGTACTCATTAGTTTGATTTTATAATATGCACTAAAGAATTGATGGAAACAATTTTATTCCACTTTCTTTGGAGATTTTGTGCATGAATATTTAATTGTGCACTGTTCAGCCTGGCAGGCACAATTCAACGTGCTATGACTGTTATATTACAGGGAGCTGTTTGGTGTAATCAGAAACTAAATTAACCTTTTTGTATGTGCAAGTCATGGTATTAAAAAATAAAATGGATTATTTAAATTTTACACCCAAATAAAATGGAAAATCATAAGAGTGGATATATCGCTGCTACAAAATAGCAAATGTCTTGTGTGTTCTGGGTTTTTGTTGTAGATTTTTCTTTTAAGGTTTATTCAAAGTATTTGAATATATCTGTAATTTTTATAAACAAGGATTGGTCTTTGCAGAGTAACAAATCTAAATATTTTTACTTTACATCGTTGTGGAAAATGTATTGTAGTGGAGAAGGAGCTGTGGAGGAATTTAGCTCAAATATGTTTGGTCACGTGTGTTTTGAACAATAATTATTGCTTTTTACATGAGGAGAATGTCTCACAGAGCTTAATAATAATCCTTGCATTTGATATAGCGCCTTATCACATCTTTGAGATGTCTCAAAGCGCTTCACAAATATACTGTAAAATAAACTGACTATATTTTTGTGGGTGAAGCCCGGCAGCCAATTTCGCACACCAGTGTCCACCAAACAGTCATGGATTGAGTGACCAATTTATTATTATTTTTATTGTTTTTGAAGGAATTATTACCCCCAGAAAAGCGATCCGCTAATCTACTAACAACAGGACTCCACAGCTTCATAGCGTACACTGTAAAGTTTAGTGAGAATGGAATTTGTATGCGAACGCAGCAGCTAATTTGCACATGGCAATGTTACATAAACAGCGATGAAGTGAATGACCAATTTTATTTGGAGGATTGTTGATTAGGTCTCTGGGAGAAACTCCCTTCCCTTTCTGAATGAAGGAATGTAACGTTGGAAAAGACTCTTCCATCAATCAGCAATACAGTCACATGTTACATATCCTATGCAGCAAAATTTGATAAGATCCACTACTGGAATCATAGAAATTACAGCAAAAGTGGAGTTTTTTTGACCCATCAAGCCTTAACTGTCTTATCAATTAGAACTAATTGCTCTAATCCCAAGTCCCCTTTATTTACCTCCATCCCATATCCCGGCTCCCACTGTTATTTTTAGCACATATTAAAAATATTGCAGGTAGTTCGAGACATAGGTAGTTCGAGACACATGTGCATGCGACGGCCAGGAAGGTAGAAGGTGAATTAGATGGATCTTAGTCTTTTTTTGACTAGCATTTCTTATGTTCTTATGCTCCCACTGCTTCCCCCCCACCCTCCCTGTCTCCTGCCTGACCCATCGTTCGATCACCCTTTTTGTCTGGTAAATTGTGGATTTACTGATGCACTGCTACTCACCTCACTGGAGTTTTGTGCTTTCTGGCCTTTTTTACACCTTGACATTTTTCAGAGGTTGCAATTGATGCTTCATTTTGGGAATATTGCAAATTATAACCCATTGTTTACGTTCACAGCAATGTCTGTGAATGCTTCCAGACTTTACACAATTGGTGCAGTAGCAAGTGTATGCTCCTGATTCAGAACAGAACTGCAGCAAACCTGTGCACAAGTGTCCCGTATGATATAATTATGTTGTTTTGTTTTAAGGGAGAAAAAATCATAATGGGGAGGGATGGTACAAATTAAACAGTACATGTTCTGGAGTCCTGTAGCTCAGTGGCGAGAGCACTCGCTTTGCAAGCGGGAGACCTGAGTTCAATTCCAGGCAGGGCGAAACCTTGGGAAAGTTTCCTTACTCCACACGCCTAATAATAATCCCTCCAAAAAACCAAAAAAAAACAATAATAAATTGGTCATTTTCAATCCACGACTGTTTGTGGGACATTGCTGTGCGCAATTGGCTGCCGCGTTCGCCCACGAATATACAGTCAATTCACTTTACAGTGTGTTCTGTGAAGCGCTTTGGGACGTCCTCCCGACGTGAAAAGCGCTATATCAAATGCAAGGATTATTATTATCTTTTTGATTGTGCGAAGCTCGCAAAATCCCTGTAAGGCATCACATGTGATTCAGCCATAAAGACAAGCCTTTCCCTGTCTGGACAGCACATTCTCGGGGAGAATGTTAACTGGGAATTTCTGAAAGACCTCTTTGATGATTGGCAGCGTCGTGTCTGCTCGCCGCTAATTCCAGACTGCGCGGGATTTACAAAGAAAAGCCATTGTAATGTTTGTGGCAAAGCACTAAAACATTGCAGCTGTCAGTTAGCTGTGAACGTGACCATGAGTCCACTGGCTCCAAAGCCAATGTCTGTTCCACTTTCACTCACTGATCCCGTTTGGTGGGACACTCGTTAGCCTCAGGACATTCCGGAAATAATTTAGAGTGTGGCCTGATCTTTTACAGGCCTGGTCTGCACTGTACATTTTTGTTTTCTTTCAAAGTCTTATTTTGTTGTCTCCAGTATTGTGGAAGAATAAACGATTCTTCTAAGACAGTAATTGAGGTTGCCAAGCGTAATAAAATATGCACATAGAGTTCTAATGGTATGGAGTAGTTTATATCTGGGATCAAAATTTGACGATATCATCAGTGATAATTATCATGTCACCCAAGAATGCAACCAAAAGTTACGATCGCTGGCCTTAGGCACGAACAACTCCTCCCACCCCCTCCCCCCCCACCCCCCCCCCCCCCACCCCAGCTGATGACTTACTGTCTTTGACTGCTTATAAGCAAAGTTTTTGCCAAATGTGATAAGTATCACCGGTGATAATATAACATGCTGAAAATTTGAGCTCTGTGTTTTCATTATTTATTTATTATTATTAATTAAGACAGAATATTTATTATTTGCCCTTTTTGGGGGAAAAAAAATCCTTTCAAGTGGGGTCCATTAAATTGTGCTTAAACATTATATCTAGTGAATAATAATCCTAGCATTTGATATAGAGCTATATCACAACTTTGAGATGTCTCAAAGCGCTTCACAGAATAATAATAATAATAATAATAATCCTTGCATTTGATATAGCGCTCTTCACGTCGGGAGGACATTCCAAAGCGCTTCACAGAACACACTGTAAAGTGAATTGAATGTATATTTGTGGGCGAACGCGGCAGCCAATTGCATGTTGGCTAGGGTGGCAGCCAAAGCCATGCAGCCTACGGGGTATTGCGGTTTGCTTATTTGTGTATGGGTGGAAGATGGGACTCTGCACTTTATGGTTTATGCTCATAATTATAGGGAGGAGGTGAACCAGTTGCTTTCAGTTTAGAATGAACACTTTTGACTGTAAATCCCACTTTCAGAAACCTTCAATTTGCACACGTTCCGGCCTGGGTCCAAACCATTAAAATGCTGTGATGTTTATTCAACAACTCAAATAAAACTTCCCCACATGTCTCCACTATGAACTCTAGCTAAGAAATCCTAGCAGCCAAATTTAACTCACTGTCAAGAGTCCTGACAGCCAAAAGTTGTGTGAGACTTGCTGCCTTGCACATTGGCTTTGTATGCAGCCTGTTTTAACTGCTTTGATGATTCTCAGTAGGAGAAAAACATAACGGCAAATTCTACACAAATTGATTTTCATTGTCAAGAAAATAATTGTTGATCAGCAGGTGACTTAAATATAAATACACCCATTCACATTGTGATACTGAACCATAAAGAAACTTACAACTTCATGGTCTGTGCCCAATTAGGTGATTTGAGTCAGGCAGAAGTTGAAGTGCTACATTTGCACCAATTAAGGTTGTTTTCTCATGTCATGCTGAAAATGAAAACCTGAAATAAGTTTTAAAAAACGATGTCATGAGAGAGGCACATACATACATCTGCTTTTTTTTATTCAGCAGCAGATATAAGTGTGTGTAGGGATAATTTGTTTACTGAATCTATGCAGATTTAACATACATGTTGGCCGCAACAATGAATTCTGAGTGAAACAGAATTCATATCGCATGTTCACACTACTTGTTAACAAGGAAGAGGCATCATCTCTCTAATTAGGGAATTGGGAAATCCACAGCTTTACCATAATCACAAAACTACTTTGCAAGTAGGATCTTTAATGATGCATTTCTTTTTTACGCAATCTGCTTTTAGATGGGGAGTAAGGAAGGGCGAACAAGATGAGAATCGCAAACCTGATGCCTGACATTTGTACCTTTAAGACAATTGCCTTAAATTTAAGGCAGCGGAGAATTTAAAAACAAACATATTCTCAAATTCATTCTTAATTTATAAAGAATGTCAGATAAACACCTTCCAAATGAGTGAATGGAGTTAAGAGTTTTGTACAACCTTAGATTTTCAGATAATGGCCTTAGTGTAGATATTAGGAATTTAGACTTTGCTTACTTTGAAAAGCTACTTGTTAGGGAAAAGTTGAGGTAATTGTGTGAAAAGAGGAGTTTGATCAACATGCACTCCTTACACAAAAGTATAATTGTAAATTATAAATAATAATAAACATTTGGGATTTATAACGCAATTGCCTCCAAATGTAATTGTGGACACATTTGCAAAATAATCAATAACCCCAAAATATCACATTATTTAAGAAATTACATTCAGTTGGGAGTCTATTTTGACTGACACCTTTCCCCCATTCCTCATACATACATACATACAAGTGGAGACAGTTGTGGCCATCTCCAATCTTGCACCTTGCTATCGTTGCTGAATGTTGCACTTCACTAAGCCAATAGGATTCGAGGGGTTGTTGTTTTTAACTTTTAATGTTTTGTTTCTGAAGGCAAATAACGTTCAACAGAGCTTGTGTGTTGAAACGATCTTCGGCAACAGAGGGTCTATTGTATAGTGCGTATAGAAACGAGTAAGTGTAATGAAGTGTTGTGTGGTGAAAGTAGGTCAGGGTTAGTGACCTAAGTATACTATGAGGCAGCAGATTACAGCGTGCTGGCTGCTGAGCAGCAGTAACTGTCTTCAGGAAACTTGTTATGTGTGTGTGTAAACATTGGGTTCCTGTGGTACTTCTGTTTTTAAACAACAGTATAAGAGCGCAGTCACTGACTCTGGTTAGTTCACTAGGAAGATCCTCGGTGTGATCTCTGAAAGGAACCACACATTTAGAGCTGAGGTACAAATGTGTTTAGCAGCCTTATGCTTGTTTCCTTGTAAACAGAAATATGCTTTCTTATATATAAAAAATATCAGTTCAGGAAATGCAGTGTGGATTATATCAGATACTAAATGAACAAGTCTGAGTTGCATCTTAAATAGGGAGAGGTTATAGAAGAGTTTGTGAGGCCTGAAATTTCACCAAGTCAGCCTAGAGATCATTTTCTCTTAAGATCGTAGGAAATTCAGGATTCATTTGGAAGCTGGTGATTTTTAAAAATTGCAGAAAACCGATTGCAAGAATTTTCCGCCGTTCCACGTGATCTTAAATTTTCAGGCAAAATGGTCTTACAGGCTAAGACTGGGCACAATTTCAGGTTTTCTGTGTTTCATTTTCTGTGTGGAAGACTCAAGAGTTTATGTGAGAATGTTTGTTTGTTTTGTGTGTTGAGTTCATGATGGTTGCAAAGGTAGAAACTATTGTATTTGTTTCAGTGTGGACGGTGTAAGGTAAACCTGTCGATTTGTATACTTTTATACTGTGTTTCTACTTAATGGGTCCATAATTTGGTTTCGTACACTTCTTCATTGGTATGTAGTTTCCTGCTGTTCTGGAATATAAAATTGAATATAAACTTCTGCAAAATTACATCATGTAAAATCATCCTACCAATAAATTACTGCTATATCATGTGAAGTTCTCTGAGATATCTCAATGCCGTGATAAGGAGCTATATCAAATTGTTTTTCTATAAATTATTTTCTTATCAATTTAAAACTCTGAATGGTGAACTCCTTATCTATACTATCTATTTCTTTCTGTTGGTTCTAAATATGCATATCTTTTATTTCCCTGATTTATTTATTTCCACCTCTTTCCTCCTCTCTACCCCCCCTCCACCCCCCCACCATGTGTATCCGAATTGCTTGTACCAATCAGTGAGGGTATTATAATAATAATCATTGCATTTGTTATAGCACTTTATCACATCTTCAAGACGTCTCAAAGCGCTTCACAGAATATACTGTAAAGTGAATTGACTACATTTTTGTGATCGAAACACGGCAGCCAATTGTACACAGCAGTGTCCTACAAACATTCGTGGATTGAAGTGACCAATTTATTACTTTTTTGAATGGATTATTAGCCCTGGAGAAGCAATCCGCCAATCAACTAACAACTGGGTTTCTACTTCCTGCTAGGTAAGCAGAGGTGTGCAGAGTAAGGAAACTTGCCCAACATTTCGCCCTGCCGGGGATCGAACCCAGATCTCTCGCTTATGAGGCGAGTGCTCTAACACTGAGCTATAGGACTCCATAATTATCTGCTCAGTGGAAAATTCACCCAAAAGTAAGAAGCAGGATTTTGTTCATGATATAACTCAATAGTTACATAAGGAGCTTTATTTGAAATAATTTAACAGAAATGGACATCGAATTCACATAAAATAATTTTTTTGCCTTTCTTCCCTTTTCATCCACAATTATAACTTGACCACGTCAGCCTGAATGTACTATGTACTGTAATTGTTTACAGATATCTTTCTGTCTCTTTTTTGTCTTGTTAAAGTTTACCTTTACTCTGTTACAGTTTAGTCTGCTGCATTTTACGTGGTTTTCTGCCAGTGCATCAGACCGTAGGGCAGAGTACTGCGGGATTAAAACAAAAAGACGGTTAAACTTCTCATTGTGCTATGCAGGCAAAAATCTAAAATAAAACTGGTTTCACTCAGAGTCAGAGATTTAAAATGGGCAAGTGGGAGTTGGTTTTAACAGGGGCTTGCTCTATTATTATTTTTGACACTTTTTTGGTGTAGAGAGGGAGAGACGGGGATTATAATGTTTGCTCATCTGGCAATTTGTTTTGGCATGAAAGTCAGGCTGCACTGTGCATCCAGAGCAGCCCTGTTTAATGCCTTTTAAAGTTGTTGCGTACATTTTTATCAATAGACTCTAAGTTAACACTGTACAGCACACTTCTGGTAAGTGTATAGCTCAACTCCACAAGTGCTGTTTGTCCTGTTTAAAACCTTAAACATTTAAGGTACTTAAATGATACTGTAATAAATAAAAAAACAACTAATTTATTTACGAAGCAGTCTTTTTTTTACAATAACCAGACAGCGATTAGACTGCTTGAGCAGTTTCGAGTGTGACGCTTCTGCTTGCTGGAGCCCCTCGTTATGTAGGTGTACAGTACCCAGATCAGGATAGTGACAATGATGTTGTGTTTGTGAAATTTTGGGCTTAACATAAAACAAAAGAATATGGTTAATCATAGTTATTACATTTGCTGCCATGTTTCACAACCCACGCAAATACACTTTACAGTATATCCTGTAAAGCACTTTAAGATGTCTCGAAGACATGATAAGACGCTATATCAAATGCAAAGATTATTGTTATTGTGGTAGACTTGACCTTTCCAGTAGTGTTTGGGTCTCTGGACCACTGACTGACTGGCTGTATTATCTGGGGCGTTGATTTTCACATTAACGTTTGACCCAATTGCTCTCATGATCCGATGAGTGAGAGTGTTAAGTCTCCTGATTAGCCTAAAGATTGGCCTTCAGAGCTGATCTTGAGCCAGTCAGGAACTGATATAAAGTGACATAAGTGCAGACCAGTACCTGGCATGAGGATGAAGGACCTAGTAAGAAACTTATTTCACCAAAATAAATGAAGTAAACTCAGAGTAAACACAGGAAAAGCTTCATTAAGTAATAAATAGCATAAAATGAAATTAAAGATAAATGGAAAGGAAAAAAAGCAAAGAGCCGAAATAAAGCTTGCAAAACATGTTTAATTAAAACTTAAAATTTAATATACTAGCACATGATTATTACAGTATTAAAGTTAATCTTGACTTTATTAGTTGGAGAAGCACTATTAATGTAAAATTAGGGTGTTTAGCTTCAGAATGTGCAAGCTGAAATTGTTAATGGCATTCCCAGAGATGCTGGCAGTTTATGGGTTAATAACAATATTGTATGTTTAATCTAACTGACTTCGGTGGCATTTAATGTAAAACATAGAATTACCGCCTTGTATCTGTTTATATGAGACACTTGGCTTTGTAATTTGAAAAAAAATATTATTGTAGCTTGACATGGTCAGAGTTAAGACATTTATTTTTCAGCCGAGCAACATTGGTAATGGTGAATGATAAATGTACCGAGACAGGCCTGACACAGAGATGTGTACATTGGGAAAGAAAGTCAGAGCCCTTAAGTATTTGTTTATGACACCTTTGATGTATGAAAGCTCCTAGATATACAGACTAACAGACTAACAGTCAGTTGGGTGTTTATCACCCTGAGTTCTGAAAACGTATCGGGAACAACAACAATTTGCACTTATATAACGCCCTCAGAGCGTTTAACAATGGTGGAGCCTGACTCCAAGCTGGGGAGGTGGTGGTGGTGGCCGTAAGCACAGTCGAAAGGGAAGGTTTTAAGGCGGCAATTGAAAAAGGGGAGAGAGGGGGCAAGGCAGAGGGATTGAGGAAGAGTATTCTGAAATTTTGGGGCGTATTGGCTTAAAGTGGGGCCACCAATGGTGGAGGGGAGGGTGCGAGGGGTGAGCAGGAGGCCGGTGTCAGTTGAATGGAGGTACCCAGTGGTGGATTGGGGAGTGAGGAGGTCGGAGAGGTAGGGAGGTGCCAGAGAGTGAAGGGATTTGAACACGAGTGTGAGGATCTTGAAGTCGATCCGTTTGGTGAGGGGGAGCCAGTGGAGCCTGGTCAGACTGGTGAGATGTGGGTACGGAGTTTGGTCCGGGTCAGTATGTGGGCGGCAGAGTTCTGAATGAGCTGGATCTTTTGAATAGTGGAGCTGGGGAGACTGGCGAGGCGTAAGTTTGAGTAATCCAGGCGGGAGGTGACAAACACATGCACAAGGGTTTTGGCTGCATTTGGAGTAAGGTACAATTGGAGGCGGGCAATGTTGCGGAGGTAGAGGAAGGTGGTCCTGGTCAGGGACCAGATATGGGAGTGGAAGGACAACTGAGGGTCGAACCGGACACTTAGATTACACACTAGTTCAGTGAATCTGAGGGAGAGCCCAGGGAGGTTTAGAAGTTTAGATCCGCAGGAGTGAAGACGTTGACGGGAGCCAAAGAGTATGGCTTCCGTCTTGTCCACGTTCAGTTTAGGAAGTTTACACTCATCCAGGGAAAAGGAGTTGCAGAAATTATTTAAAGTTAGCGTGTAAAATGTTCAAAGCCACGAAACAGATTTTCGGGGTCAATTATATAAACTGAGCCTGTATTTCAGCAAACCAAATCTTATTATACCATTTTGTAGGAGGAAAGCTATCTATCATTTTAGTGAGAGCTCAAATCCCATTGACTGATATTAGGGGATTAGTAACCATCTGTACATGTTTACCGCGGACCAGGCAACGCTGTGGGTTAGCACACAGGCCTTTCACTGCTGGACTGAAGGTTCATATGAACCCAAACTGATGGGGTAAAGATGTTAGTTGTAAGGATCCAATATATAATGTGTTTGAGTGTTCTCAACCCAATTCCCAGTACAGCAGATCACAGTGCAAAACTGCTCTTAATTTAGCACTAAATTAGCAATCTTGCAGAGTTGGGCCACAGGTGTGGAAAATAGAAAAATAACACATTGGTGCAGTTGGGGGAGGTGTTCTGCTGAAAGTTCCGACCTAAGCACATTGTTGGGGCAGAAGAGAGTGAGCTTCACTCTGCATGCCTGACTGTTCAGCGCCTTGGGACGTCTTCCCGATGTGAAAGGCACTTTACAAATGTAATTTTGTTGTTGTTGCATCAATCTGTGCTGTCCCTTGACCTGAATTTGCATCTGGTTGAAGGTACTCTGTTTGCCAAAACAAAATCAACCACCCCATCTCTAAAGAGTGATGATCAGCCAATTCTAGTTACTATTGCGAGGAAGAGGGTGGGAATAATAGTGTTGATCAAGCAATATGCGGTACAGTACGTGCTAGGAAAAGAAACGTACCAGACATAGTTTCTTTTTGTCAACCACACCAGAGCTGTGATTTTGATTTAAGTAATAATATTCTTTGTATTTGATATAGTGCCTTTTTCGTTGGGAGGAAATCTCAAACTGTTCCGCATGACTTACTATGAAGTGTAATTATAGTAATAATCCTTTCACTTGATATAGCGCCTTGGGGGCGAAACATGGCAGCCAATTAAGCACAGCAGTGTCCGAGAAACAGTGATGGACTGAAGTGACCAATTTTTTTTTCAGGATTACCTCTGGAAAAGCGATCCACCAATCAACTAACAATCGCGTTCCTACTTATTGCTAGGTAAACGGAGGCGTGTGGAGTGTGAATGAAACTTGCCCAACATTTCGTCCTGCCCAAGAATCGAACCCAGATCTCTCGCTTGCGAGGCGAGTGCTCTGACCATTGAGCTACAGGAAGTGTAGTCTGCATTTTGGAGGCAAACATGGTTGCCAATTTGCATATAGCAATGTTCCATAAATGGCCATGAAGTGAATGACCAATTTTATTTGGGGATTGTTAACTATGACACTGGGGGAAACTCCCTTCTCTTTTCGAATAGTGCCATGGGATCTTGAACATCCACCTGAAAAGTCAAGAAGGGACTTCAGTTTAATGTCTAATCCAAAGAATGGTACCTCCGCCAATGGAATGCGCCCCTAGTTCTTCATTAGAGTGTAAATCTAGACCGGGGTTGGCTAATCTGTGGCCTGCAGGGCTGTCAAAAAGTGCCCCTCCCAAGCATTTGCATGTGTCTACGTAAAGCCAAGTTCGATTGGTAGTCTGTTTTCAGTTTTTTCTTGATTGAATATTTCTTGATTTATGTCATATTCAATCAAGAAAATGTATTGTGTTGGCACATTGCAACCAAAGATGTGATTGTATATTGAGTAGTGGTTTGTTTGTTCAGATTCAGTTACAGTACAGAGTTAAGAGTAAAGGAGTGCAAGACAGTAAATGAAAGTTAAACAGAGAGGCTGTCAGAATGAGAGATTTAGAGGCTGGTACCGTGCAGAGGAATCAATTAAAAGGTTTATGGTTTGTGCTGCATATAGGTTTTTGTACAATGACCTGATATACACACTATTTTCATATCCATAATGGGGCCGGTCCCAATTAGTGCGGCTTTCATACACTACTGTACTTCCAGTACAGCATCATTCTTAACAATGACATTGGAGGCGTCCTTATTAGAGTGTGCAAGTGTAACTGATTGACAACTGACTAGGTAGAAAAAATATAATTCCCTGTAGCTTCCAGTGGCTACAGTACTTGTAATTAAGAGTTAGTATCCCTAGGGAATCGGCGTTCTCCCTAGTTAGTCAGTTTAGTAAGTGGTTCCCATATGTGCTTGTAATTGAGAGATACGAACCCTGAGGCACCTGAGTAAAACCTGCCTCACAGTCAGCCTGCATTCCTACCTTGAATCAACTGCTCCTTAAATATTCAGTTATGATTATTCTTTCATTGAGAGTGCAGTAGATGCACTGAGTGTGGCCCTGCCACCTGGCAATGATGTAATTCCCATGGAATGGATGATTTATAAATGTCCAGCACTGTACCGATGACCCATTAAATTGGGATGTTGCTCGTACTATTGTATCCTGTGGTTGGTCAACGTTGCTTATAGTTTTTATGTCAAACTTAGTTTCCTTAAACCCTCACTACCCGATTCCTTGGTGTCTGACCTGCTTTTGTCTGTTGGTTTTGCTGCTGATAAGCATGAAGGAGCCTTCCCTGCTGCCAGTGTCTCACTCCCTGGTATGGTTACTGCCTGGAGAGGTTGAATTGTTCCGTAAATTACTGTTTAGTGCGAAAGAGAGGTTTATAAAAGTGATCTGTAGACCTATCGCCTCCATTTAAAGTTGGTTTCAGTCTTTGGTACTGCGTACCCTGCTCTCTAGAGCTGAAGATCTAGTCAAATTTAGTTTAACCTTGTAAGGCAGAGGCACAGCACCTTAGGGGGCAAGAGAACATGTGTTCAACCATGATAGCTCAATTATATAACAGACTTGATAGATTGTTCAGTAAATTGCTCTTCCTTTTAGAAAACCAATCAGATTGAATTAAGTTTTTTTTATGTTTTAAAAAATTGTTTATTTTTGCAACAATACCCGCAATGTTTTATAAGACAATTTGACTTGTTTGCATAGTGAATCCAAGTGATGATGATGTTTGCAAGAACTGCCTGGGAGGGAGGAAGGAGCTACCTCATGAGGCAAAAGGGAAATTGAGATTGACCTAAATCAACAGAGAAGCTGGTGAATGTGTAATTTCATCCTTGTTTGGAAATAAGTATTTCTCCCTCACACCATTAGGGTCAGAGCTTGCTTTAAGAGCGAAAGAGAAATCAGCACAGCCTAAATCTCTGGTAGAAGTCACTAGCAATTGAATCATGTGTGTGTGCTTTTACTGTTCTCCTGTGAGCTAAACTTTGAATAGGATCTATTCATATTCAAGGAAATTGTCAATAAAATGAAAATTGCAATCTTGTGTTGCGATGGTTTTGAAAATGCAGTCAAAATAGTGACTCCTGCAGGTAGCTGGATGTGTGTCACATCTATCTGTCGCGACTTTGGTGCAAAGCATTCTCCTTTTGGGGGGAGTGAAGTTAGAATCAGCGGTATGTTTCAGCCCAGAAGCAGTTTATTCGGCCCATCAAGTTGATAAGGCTGGTGTTTCTCACCACCTAATCTAATCCCACCCCGTACCATTTAATATTCTTTTTCAAGCATCCATCATTTCTATTTTTAAAAAGAATCAAGGATTCTGCTTTAACAACAACTTGCATTTATATAGTGCCCCTCACCTCACGTAGGGTAGCGTCCCAGAGCTCACACCAGTTATTTATATAGTGCCCCTCACCTCACGTAGGGAAGCGTCCCAGAGCTAAAAACAGTTTGACCTGAAAATTCCACATTCTCATACCTTCGGTTGCTGCACGTGATGAACGTGGCTATTTGTGACCTCTGTGACAAATGCCTTGTTTTCAATCTAAGTATGAACAAAGTGATCACTAATTGATTGAATGTTTTATGTTTTGCTACCTTTAAACTCCTGCTCTACCTCCCACCCCACCCATCCTTGCACAGTTTCATTCCCACTTCTGAAGAAGAGTCACACCCAAAACATTAGCTCAGTTTTACTTTTTCAGTTGTTCACTAATCTTTTTCCCATTTTCAATGTTTGATGTGCAGCATTTCTTTTTATCTCTATTGTGAATGTTACTTCATTGATTGGGCAGAAAGGAGTGAGTAATAACACTTCCTCAACTGCAGAAATCCCCCCCACCCCTTTCCTGGAGTTGAGCAGCATCCAGATCTCATTATCCTTTGAGGAATTCATCAGAGACCTGCCAAAACTCATCCATGTCTCATGCAGAAAGTCTTGAGAAAGGGTGAGGTGCAAGCTTTAATCTGCCGGTAAGGTATTGTACCTTTCTCTCCATCTCACTTCACTTAACATAACAAAAAGTGAACAATAATTGGAGACCACACACTGAACAATAATTTTCTTTCATAATTTACGCGTGCCACCCTCAAAGCCAAGCGAAGCTGCAAAATCCAAAGCTTATTCCTGTTCAGTACGATAACTTTTGTGTAAAAAAAGTATAGTTTTTTTATGTTACTTTACAACTGAAAGCCGATAACAAGGGGCGGACAACAATGATTTTCATTGTTACGTACTTATCGTCTAAAGAACATTAGAAATATCAGGCTGGTCACGAAAATAGTCACAAACACAACAGTGCCCGAATTGATAAAAACTCTGACTTCTCTACCATAAACCTTGGTTTTGTCAGCTCATTTATATGGGTTATTTCACATGGTTCCAGTGCTTCTTAGGGACTCACAAAAAAAATCTGTTGCAAATTAGCTCATCATAATCTCTGTTTTCAGTATTATCGGATACTCCTCAAAATTGCAGCCAGAACAGGTTGGAACACATAATTGCAGAACATGCATAATTTTTCAAACAAAATATTTCAGTATTTTCATGAGACTGGGGCTCTGCTAACCTTCTGCCTCGCTGATTTAATCTAAAGCTCCCTGTGTGATCCAAGGCAATCGAGTGGGATATGTGCATGTGTATCACGTCTATCTGTAGCGACTTTGGTGCAAAGCATTCTTCTTTTGGGGGGAGTGGAGTTCGAATCAACAGTATGTTTCAGCCCGGAAGCAGTTTATTTGACCCATCAAGTTGATAAGGCTGGTGTTTCTCACCACCTAATCTAATCCCACCCCGTACCATTTAATATTCTTTTTCAAAGTAAACAGTGACAACAATGCAGTGTATAATAAATATAGAGAAGTTACAGAGAGATAAAAAGCCTCAAAACAAAAGGGGTAACGTGGATGAATATGTGTGTAAACTGGGATATCAGGGATAAATTTCCTTCTCTGTTTGAGTAGTTTCTTGGAATCTTTAAGATACACCTGAAGATCAGACAGACGAGTTCTTGTTTTATTGTTGTCAAAGAATTCCTTGACTCCAAGGAATCAGCATCCTTGGAGTCTCTGAAAAATCACATCCTAGTGCTCTGCTCACTGTTGTCATGCAGTCGTGCAATTACGCATAACTACAAAAGAGGAGGTGCATTATTTCATGGCTTCAAGTAAAAAGGGTGTCAATTTGTCACCCTGATGTCACTTCAACAATGCAGCATTCCCCCGGTTTTGTATTTATAATTCTCATAAAGTGTCACACTGAAATGTTAAGCCCTCTCAGCCTCATTCTTTTTCTTATCAGGTTTGTGGATTTGGCAGAAGGACTGGAAGTACAAAGTCTGCCTTCTCCGGGAGCCTGATGTCCTTTTTATATATGTGACTACAAATAAGATAAATAATGGGGTTGATTTAATTTTTCTTCATTACGGTAATGGAGTTGAGGATGATGCCATTTGGGAGCTAAGAGAGGAAAGCGATCAATTGTCCTTTGGGATGACTCTTGTGTATTAAATTAGTTCTCGTTTGATGGAGGAGGAGAGGGAGAAATCTAGGTATTGACTTGTCAATGACCGTGGCACAGTACCTTTCTAATTCTCCCAGTGCACGCCAACCAATGGGACAATTCAAAACTGACATGATTGCTGAAGTTTTAAGTGAAAGATGAAATTTCATCTGAATGCAAAAAGCATGAGGTCATTCTAATCAATACATTGTTTGAAATGCCTGGTTTCAGTGTATGACATCAGTGTTGGACGTGTGGTGACTGGGTTGCATTTCATTTTCATGTGGACTCTGTCTGGAGATTAGAATTCAGTCATTCATAGGTCTTGGCACACAATGTCTAGTGGAATCAGAATGCCTTGAGGTAGCACTAATCCAGGTCTACAGAATATATTAGAATGAAGTGCGTTTATTTAAAAAAATCAATTGCATTTCTTTGTAAATCATTTAGAAAAGTCAAAAGATTAAATCTCAGGTTCCTCTTAAATTCCTTTCAGTCCTTGAAGAGCAGAACACAGCAAATGAAAAAACACGAAAAGACAAGAATACACAACCTATCCTGGCTATCTGATTCATAGCAAATGATGTAATCTAGAAACCCATTACAGTTCCACAGACAAATGAAAGACCGAGGTTTTATCTTTTTACTGTACATGATGCTTTTATTTATTGTTCCATGCAGACTACTTTGTGGAACATTACAGTGACTCTACTTTTGTAATTCCATTTCACTTCAAGGACAAGTGACACTTGTGTTCACCTATGAGGTGTTTCAGCAGTTTAATGATATTGACATGAAGATGTCCATACTTTCAAGTAGGTATATTATATTTAACTTGAAGAGATGCTCTTTCAATCAAACTGCAGTGTCTTCTCACTCCTTTAAAGTTGTTCATAATGTATTTAATTGATAGACGGCGAGGTCCCTCCAATTTTTTGGTGTGTTTATGTAAAAAAAAACTTCAGTTATGAATGAATTCACAGTACTTACCAGATGGATTACCTACCTGTCTGGAAGTCTCTATTGATTAACTAATCATTTTTTTCGAACTTCTGTTCTTTCGTGACAGCATTAACTCTTGTTGGGGTTTGGTTCCACAGTTGCTTGGCCTTTTCCAGCACCTTGCTTAAATACTCATTTATGATATGTTCGCCCACAAAACACAGTCACTTCACTTTACAGTATATCCTGTGAAGCGCTTTGGACATCCTCCTGACGTGAAAAGTTATACCAAACATAAGGATGACTTGACATCCACTTTCCAGTAGGGGTTACTGGGTGATGATCAGATGTAGGACCTCTCAACTCCCAATACCTTTTTCACCCTGGTTCAATTCACTGATACCAATTGTAGCTCCACAGACTGCAAGCTCTGGCTGCGATCAGCTAACCCAGCATAGACCAAGGATCAAATTTGATCAGTTATCCATTGACTTGGCTGGAGAGCTCTCAGTTTAAAATGCAACAACAAAATATTAACTTCCATGATCTGTTCACTCAAACTGTTATAATTCAACATTCAGTGATCTAGATAGTAGAGGGTTTGAAGAGAAACATTAGGCCACTGTACATTAATAGATAATCCAATACCGTTGTCAAAGCATCTTGTTATAGTTTATGAAGTGTAATTTGAGCAGTCGTTTTTTAAGGACAAGTTTGATTGTTGCCTGTAACCATAAATATTAAAGTATTACAAAATAGAGAATAATTAACACCTGGGAGTGCTTACCAAGGTGTAATCTGATAGAGGAGCTCAAACTATGTTATAAACACTAAGAACCAAGCATGAGTGGTTTAAAAATGTCATCTGATCCTAAGGTGAGATGGCAGCCTTCAAACCACTGGAGGGTAACTTTGTTGGATGCTGTGAACTTCAGTGGATGTTTTGTTTTGGGTGAGTTTATATTTTGCTGACAGTGTCTTTCAATCATAACAGAATATACTATAAAGTGAATTGCCAATTACCCACAGCAGTGTCCCACAAACAGTCGTGGATTGAGTGACCAAATTATTATTTTTTTATTTAACTTTTTTTCTTGAGGTATTAGTATTAGGCATGCGGAAACTTGCCCACAGTTTCACACTGCCGGTAATCAAACCCAGGTCTCTCGCTTGCGAGGCGATAGTTGATTACTGGAAAATAGTTCGGTGAAATCTGCTACACCCAGGGATATGCTGTAATGTGCTACCATTTCAGACGACAGTACAGAGTGTCTAATTATAGTTAATATGGACAATTTCTTGCAATTCTTCCATAATCAGATTTTAAAGCATTTTTCTGGCCATTGAGGGTGTATTGGCGGGACAATAAAATCCTGCTTCTGCACAGTAAATAGCGTTTTTATTACATTTCCTTACAACTCTGGCGGGAGATATCTACCACCATGGTCGGATCAGACCTGGTCGGATCAGACCCGGTGGTAGACATCTGAGTATGTGTCAGTCAGGTAGCTCAGCAAACATGAATAAAAAGCACTGTGGTGAGTTGGGTTTTTGCTAATTCCTTTCAGAATTCGTCAAATGTTGTTACAGGGGATAAGTGCAACTGTTTTTTTTGTGTGTGTGTGTATATATATATATATATACACACACACATATTATATTGGGGAGAGAACGGGGGAGTGGGATTGATTTGGGTAGCTGTTTTCAAAGAGCCAGCCCAGACACGATGGGCTGAATGGCCTCCTTCTTTGCTGTATAATTCTATGATTCTATGATATACATATATATACTCTATATAATAAATTGATCACACCAATCCACGAATGTTTTTGGGACAGTGCTGTGCACAATTGGCTGCCGCGTTTTGCCCACACAATATACAGTCAATTCACTTTACAGTATATTCTGAAGTGCTTTGAGACGTCTTGAAGACATGATATATATCAAATTTAAGGATTATTATTATATTTGATCAGACTGTACCTAAAGTGCTGTGTACAGTTCTAGTAGCTGAGACATAGGCGAACTGTCCAGGCAGTGCAGAGGAGAGCAATGAGGATGATCATGAGTGTTAGAGGAATGAGCATTGGTTAGACAAGCTGGGGCTCTTCAATCTAGAAAGGATGGAACTTTTATAGATTTATACAAGATTTTAAATGCTATTGAGGAAGTAATTTCAGATTCACAGAGACAGTAAAACAATTAGTCTTGTAAAGGGTAATTTCAGGACGGACATCAGGAAATATTTCTTTACCTAGATGATAATTAATGACTGGAACAAGTTACCTGGAAAGGTTGTTGAAGCCAGGACACTGAACTCATTTAAAACATCTTGATGCTGTGGTGGGAGAACTGTAGAGAGGATATTCTGGACTAATGAAATCAATTAGGTGAAAGGTCTTCTTCATCCAAACTGATCGTGTAAAGATTTATTTTTTTATGGGTAGAGGTTGGATGGCCATATAGCTCCTGTGGAAGACAAATAAAGATTCCTACAGCTTATGGCAATTGTAACTATTATTATTATTAGAATGTTTAATGGATTGATTGGTTTGTGGGACCTTGCTGTGTGCAAATTAGCTTTGTTCGCCTACAAAATACCAGTTACTGCGCTGTACATTAAATCCCGAAAAAGCGCTTTGAGCCATCCTCCTGACGTGAAAAGCGCTACATCAAATGCGAGTATCATTATTATTAGCAGACATGTTAAATTTGTGTTTGGAAATATTCAATTTTTCAAATAGCTCAATTTTTTTCAAATTTAAAAATGACAAAGAAATGTTTCCTTTTTTTTGTTTCTAAATTGCTGACTCTCCAGCGCCTTCGGACGCTCACATGACAGGAAAGGAGCTATACAAATGTACTTTGTTTCTGTTTCAAATACTTTTGTGTAGTGTTTTGAAGGTGGAAAAAGTTGAGCTGTCTGAAGGGATCAGCACTGGCCAGTAGAAAGGGGTGGTGCTGAAACAAGTCTTGTATTTTCTCACAGGCGTTTGTCAATCGGAAGACCATATCACCAACATTTCTAATGATCTTACTCTTAAAAGCATTATCTTAAAATGTAATAATGTGCAGAATTTTGGAAAATTCTTAAATAAGCCTTTATTTGGAAAATCGGCCTCTGTATTTGGAAAATTCAGTTGACACTAAATATAAGAGTTGTCCAAAATTCTGTAGAAATTTAAACATAAATGTAAGATCAAGAGTATTTGGGACCACTCATTTACTTCAAAGTGCACAGTATTTTGAGCAGTATGAAAACGGCTCTGGTTTTCTTAGCTTGCCCTCCTGCTGAGATTCACTGTGCAATCCCAGAAATACCACCAGTCTCCAGTTTCAGTGCCATCCCTTTTGGAAGGGCTTGGCGCCACCCGTGATGCTTTAGTGGATACTCTTGTCTTTGAGAGCCGTAGAACTCGAGCCAAACTGGAGCTCCACTGCTGCTGAGTGACTGTGGCAGGTGTCCACTCGGGAACAAACCTCTTCTGCTGTGGCTTTTCGCCTTTCTGAGAAAATATATGAGAATTTGAAAAAAAAACTGCTGTAGATGTTTTACGGCATAACTAGGTTGCTGGAGGATAGAGCTGGCTTTTAATCCTGCTGTTGTGTGTAGGTCATGTACTAGGCATCATTTATAATTATACCCACTCACCCCCACCCATCACCATTCCTTGACCCGTGCTGGGCCTTTCAGAGATGCTAGCTTTGTTTTCTCTTACAATTAGTAGCAATGCCAACGTGTACTCTTGCACAAAGTTTATTTATGTATTTTTCAGAGTTTGATTTCACAAAGGCTGTGTGATGCTTTTTGCCAGTTTTTTTTAGACCTTATGGATTATGTGTTGCTATCAATTTTTGTGTGAAACTAAAAACAGTAATAGGGCAATGCAAAGAATGTACAATAGAAAGAATAATTTCTCTCTTGATTTATTTCTGCTCTACTTCTGCAGTTATTCTCCTTTTCTCTCTATTCACAAGCAATTCCTCTCGTACTGACTGTTTTTGAGGCCAAAGGGAGGGGGAAAGGCAATGTTCCAACCCTTAAACCCAAAGTAAGGCAACTGTGAATACCTGGTTGAACTTCAAGCAGCACACAAATAAAAAGCCCTTACGTTATAAATACAGTTCATCAAACATTGCTTTCTTTATAACGCCCAAAACAAAGCAAGGATCACAGCTCAGTTTGTATAGGGCTAATTTTTTTGGCGAGAATGATTCTGAATTGAGTGCAAACACTGTGGGAGGTCAGGCAGTTTTCTAAGTCGTAACTGAGCCAAAGAGCATAAAGATGTTGCGTAGGTTTTCTTCATAAATCACAGTTTTTAAAGTCCTTATCAGCAACAGCAAACAAAAGAGACTGTGTTTGCTTTTATTAACTTGTGTTGACAAAAAGCGCCTCAGTAACAATGTTGTCACAGACCATACTCCGAGTGGATTGCTGCTTTCATTTACCTGCAAGATTATTCCGACTCAGCAAGTTGTCTCCTGTTTTATCTGTTGATTATAAATCACACTTTGTGATTGAAATGCTGTGGCCTATGTATATTTTGTACTTGGCATGTTCCACTCTGTCTTAATACAGTGCACACTTGGTGGTTTCAAAAATCAAGTTACAGTACCATTAGATGAAATTAGATGCTGCAGTAAATTTGGATGACTCATAAAATCGTGCTGGAGTTTTGTGTTCTTCAAATTATTCGATAATATCTTGGATGTTATTCGGGTATTCGTGTTTTTTTTAAATTGCATTCTTAATTTGAATATACTGCTACAGTACAAGACTTAGCAACAACAACTTGGATTTATATAGCGCCCTCCACGCCGGACAGAGCGCTTATAATAACAACTTATAATATAACAACACCAAAAACTTGCATTTTAATAGCTCCCATCATGTGGAGTGTAGCGTCTCGGAGTTCTTAACAGTGGCGGAGCTTAACTCAGAGATGGGAAGAGGGGGAAGTGATTGAGGCAGAGAGTGCCACAGATTTGAGAGGTTGTGGCTAATCAGCTTCATTAGGTTCAGCTTTTTGGATTCACCTCTGAGGCTGAGGTTGTAGTCGAGACTGACACTGCAGTGCAGCACTGGGGGAGAACTACATTGTCAGGTGCTGTGGATCAGATAAGACAAAATTATGTCTGCCTGTTCAGGTGGATGTTAAAGATCATTTGGCACTACACAAATAAGGACATTTATTCCCAGTGCCCTAGCCAGCGAACCTCCAAATAAATTGATCGTAAATTTCATGGTTGTTTGTAAGACATTTGTGTGTGCAAATTAGCTGCCACATTCACCGACAAATGCACTTTGAAGCAATCACCTGTGAAGTGCATTGAGAAGTTTTTAAGAGCTCAAAATTCAATCTCTGTCAAACATATTCTATTGATTTTGTAACAGTTTTGAACTTTGTTAATAAGATGTATCAATAGATCAATGCTGGCTGAAAATAGAAACAGCCGGAAATTCACAGCTTTTCAATCAGCAGACAGAAGTAACAACAATAATTCTTATGTTTGACATAGCATCTTTCATGTCAGGATGATGTCTCAAAGCGCTTCACAGGGCATGTGGAACGACTGTATTTTGTGGGCGAAACACAAAGAGAAAGACAGAGTAATGCTTCAGGTGTGATCCCCCTTCTCTGACCTCCCTATGACTTGATTCAATATGCATCCTCCAACTTTGCAGATATCCTTCCTCTTTGACCACAACTTTGGCTATCTTCCCCACCCTCCTTGGTTCCCACCACTGTTGAATCCAACTCCCAGCTTGGATACAAACCCTCTAGTGCCTTGGGACGTCCTCCTGTCATGAAAGGTGCAATTTGTTATTGTTGTTACTACCTTGCAAATACAGTCACTACCATCTACAGTGGATCCTATGAAGCGCTTTGAGAAACCCTCCTAACTTGAAAGGCACTATATCAAATGTAAGGATTATTATTTTTATTATTATCTGTGTATTCAGGTCATTTATGTATACTCGTAACAAGAAGGGGGTTCCAGCACAGACCACTAAGACACCTCACTCAGTACCTTCCCAATATGATTTAACTCTGCATAGGAGAGTCTTCTGCTTCCTTACGTTCCAAAGACATTAGAGCTGTCCAAAGTGACTGAAATGAGAAATTGTTCAGGAGTAAAGCTTCAGAGATGCAGCAAAACATATCTTCTTGAACATAGTATCTTTAAACACCCATGCAAAGAAATATAAGGAATGTCTGTTTAGCATCTGATCTGAAAGGCTGTACATCTGACAATGCAACACTCCCCCAGTGCTGCACTGGACTGTCAGTCTAGACGAGGAGTTCAAAATCCAGCCTCCGGCATGAACCCACAACCTTCTGACACAGAGGTTTGAATGTTATAGTTAAGCAAAGTTAACTCCTTGATTATCCGTAGCAGGAACTAATAGTGTTCCAGTGCTGTTATCATGATCACATGTCAATTTATAAGTCGTCTGCTTGTCTTTGAACACAGAGAGCGTCTTGTCCTCCGTCTTCCAGTGTGTAAAAGAGACAAATTCACACATTATGTTGATTAATGTAGTTGAGTACGACTCCATGCCTCAAGAAGTTACTTGACTGAACTTGTTTTAGAATTTTTTTTAAACATTAGACAGGGTGTGGTTAAAACTGAGGTCACTCTTTTTTCTATATATATATATAGAAAAATCTAAATTTGCAATCACAAAACTGAAGGCTGGTTATGGGTTAAAGGAGCTCGGAGCTGTTTGTTCAGCAAACACGTTTTGTTATGTCAGTGAATGAAAAGCTTTCTGGTTAAATCTATTATGTAATGGTGAACAGTTTTACCTTGATAACTATACTGGTGCAATTTATTTCAGTGAGATCACCACATTCCTAGTGATGAACGTGCTTCCATGGCATCATTTTGTCTTCAGAGTAATTAGAAAGGACAAGGTCTGGGCCTTTCAGATCCTGCAGGCACTTTCTTAAGCACCGAACAAGCCTACAGCCTACATTCATTTTTAAAGGATTTTGACCTCCACCCACTAGCTGTCTCCAAATTGAATCCATGCCGCTTATTAAATAATAATGGGTTATTATCACTGAGCCGCAAGTCAGTAACTAATTTAAGATCATCATAAAAAGGATTAAAGGGGCGTTCGAAAAATGTCTTTACACAGAGGATGGTGAAAGCATAGAATTCTCAGTCACCACCTGCAGTTTATGGAGAGTCGATAGATTATTTTAAAGGGGGATTAGATAGATTTTTGTTGAGCAGGAATATTAAAGGGAATGGAGAGAGGAGAATTGTGGATTTAAGTTGGCTCATGTGGAGAAACACACCAATACAGACCTGATAAGTCAAACTTCCAGATCATCAGGTCACTTATGTCACTGTCTGTGCTATAACATTGTGCTGTATAACATTGTATGGTTCTGCTGAAACCTTGCGACCTGTACAGGATATTCACAATCTATAATTTACATCAACATGCCAGTTGTACAGTTGGACATGAGGTGGGTGATTTCACATCACCTCTAAAATGTATGGGGAAGATTAATGATGACGTTTTAAGGCTTGCTGGTGAATTGGGGTAAGTGAAGGAGGCCTTGGAGTTGATTCTTCCCGGATCATCAAATTAGTGGTTTGACCTTATAACTGAATTTTCCAATTACAGGTATCCCCCATTATAAGGCACTGTTATAAGGCTATTTCTCCATGTGGCCAGAGAGATTGTACACAGCCAAATGTAGCAGTGAAATTTGCACACAGCAATGTGCCTGAAACAGACTTACACAGGGAGGTCCTGCATATAGTCCCACCAACAAGGGTGGTAGAATACGTTGCTCAGAGAATTACCTCCTCTGTATCCTTACATTTCAATTAATCCTTATACAAAGGGTTGTGTGTTAATTTGGTTCAGTTGGTAATATTCTCACCTCTGCATCAGAAGGTTGTGGATTCAAACCCCAGATTACGAACTTTGAGTTTGCATTCTTGCAGCTAACACTCCAGTTGAATAAGCACTGCATTCTCAGAAGTACCGCCCTTTGAGAGAGACATTAAACTAAGGTTCCGTCTGTCTATTTAGGTGGACGCTAAAGATCCTGTGATATAATTTGAAAAAAGAAAGGAGTTTCTTTATGTATCCTGCCCAACAATCCTCCAAATAAATTGCCCCTTAACTTCCCAGCTGTTTGAGGGACATTGCAGTGTGCAAATTTGACTCCTGCATTCAGCATCAAATACACAGACATTTAAATTTAACATTGAGATGTTATGATGTTAAAGGCAATATATCAAATGCAAGGATTATTATTAGATGTAGTATTAGATGGTACAATACGTTCCTTTCAGTAACCCCTTTCCCCCATTAGCATGGCCTAGCGGACAGGCAGAGTGTACATTTATTTCCAGCTGCAGTTCATTGTTCTGAGATTTAAATGTTAACAGTCTTTAAAGTTAGAAGCTTTTATTAATGAGTAATGAAACATGTAACTCTCTCTATTCCACACATTTTTAAACACAAGTCTCTGTTTTAATGCCTGAAGTTCGGAACC
The DNA here is from genome assembly GCF_018977255.1 of Callorhinchus milii. NCBI lineage: Eukaryota > Metazoa > Chordata > Chondrichthyes > Chimaeriformes > Callorhinchidae > Callorhinchus > Callorhinchus milii. The sequence continues at coordinate 50,529,219 of NW_024704744.1, forward strand.
TCAGACAACTTGATCAACATGACTTTTTTTTTATATGCTCTATGTCTAAGGGTGTTAAGATGTTTTCTGGCTTAGATACTGGCTGTCAATTGTAACTTGGATATCACAACAGGTTTTAAAAAGCACTTGTCAAGAAAACAACAGTGTAAATGATGTCTGGTGCCAGTAAAAAGGTCCTCAGGAATAAAGTGTACATCCTGCAGGGAACCCCATGTGCTGCCCCTGGGATATTCAGTCCATTTGAGATCTTGAGAGGTTTGAAGTAATGTACACGGAGATGTGCTTTTTCTGGTAGTGAGATATTTTTTACATTTCCATTTTCCTGATGAGTGCTTGTTAACTCTTGGAGATTGCTTTTGCAAAGGATAGTTTGGATCTTGCAAAGTGCTAGGTTTGATTTATTCAATTAAACACTCTCAGCAATATTGTGCATAGAAAATAATCTACAGATTGGCCATGTTGCATTGTTACACGTCAGTAGTGTAATGAAGAGCGTGAGCTTTTGAATTTGTTATGGGAATGCAAAGGTCAGATAGTTTTATACAGAAATTGTTCAGAATTGTTTGATGGAAACCAACTTTCTTCCTAATATGGTACACCGTTTCCTTAGCACCAGACTGTATTGTAGTTAGTTATTTTTTTGATGTATTTGCTAGTACAAAAAAAAATTGTTTCAAGAAGAATCCAACTGGATTAATGAGGCGTTGGACCGTTTGAACAGCCTCCCTTCTCCCATTTTCTGAATGGTTGTGTTTTCTGCCCCTTAACCTTGTTGCCAGCGAAGCTGTGAGTTTGGATGACTATAAATTGATTGAGCGCTTCTATAGCAGCTTGAGATGTCAATCAAACCTCTCAAGTATCCAACCTCTGGCACAGACCCACACACAATCCTTGTAGCTAACTCATTGATGTAATTTATTGAGGATGATTGTGGTGAGGGTGTTCAGCATGAAATAAACAGGTTGTAAAATAAAATGTAGCAGAAGAATGAGAATGAGCTGTAGATCGTTTGACATTTTTTCTCCCTTTAAAATTCTATTCTCTCTTGAAACTGCTGAAGCTTGCTGTAGTATGATTCTATGGATCTCATATTAGTGCTGGCAGCCTATTTTATCTTTGGGACTTAACCCAATCATGTACTTAACCAATGTCCACTCAAGTGCACTTTTCAGTAAGGGTCGTTGGATCATGATCATGAACTTCCTCTCAGTAGTCCAGGGAACCCAAGTCCAATTGTAACAGGCCAAGATAGATGGACTCAGCAGACACAGTGATCAAATCTTAGACCATTTGGACCTACATTAGCTCAGTTTCACTTCAGACAGCAGTCTGTGGGGAAGCTGGCTCTGGTTCATTAAATCTGGTGTGTAAAAAGTGCCGGAAAGCATAAGCATAAGTAAGCACCGGACAAGAAAACCTATTCAGGCCATCAAGCCTGCTGCTTCCACAGACTGTGTACAGTTAATACCGCCATGGAGTCAGTCCAAATCCTACCTGTTTTTAATCTCCTGTAGGTGGTAAATAACCGCAAGTAACACTTCACGAAGATAAAGCTCTGTGAAATTTCTCCTGACCTCTGAAGTCAATAAGTGAAAATTCCAGATCTTAATCTAACATTAATCTACATTTTTCAATCCTTTGAAGTTGTGTTCCCAAATGACATTTCCATGGTTCCAGCAGCACACAAATGTCATTCTTAGAGAGTTATTTGGTCTATGTCTATGCTTACTGTTACAATCTTCAATCCTTGACTTTATTATCCCCTTTTTTTCAAGCAACTCGAGTTATGCTGCAATGAATCACCTTTCTCGTTGGGACAGTCAAGAGTTTGCATCTGAGCCAAGGATTGGAATCAAGGGGTGGAGGACGAGGGAAGTAGGAGGATAATTGACGGTACAGTCAAGGAGAAAAGTCTTAAGATGGACCTTGAAGGAGGCAAGGGAGAGGGGGTGGCAAAGGGACTGTGGGATGAAGTTCTAGTGGGTGGGTTTAGGGAGGCTGAAAGCCTGACCATGGATGGTGGGGCTGGCAGACCAGGGAACATGGAGCAGGCCAGGGCCTGCCGAGCAGAGGGAGTGGGCAGGTTAGTAAGATTTCAGTAGGTTGCAGAGGCAGAAAGGGGAACATCTGTGGAGGGAGGTGAAGTGAGGACGGGGATCTAAGACTTGATCCTCTGGGGAATGGGAGCCAATGAAGCTGGACAAAGACGGGGATGATCGGCTCCTGAGCTTGGTGGGGGAAAGGATATAGGTGGGGGGGAAGTATTTACGGAAAAGTATTTGCGAGGGATTCCGACCCTCATTCCCTTTATCTCAATTCCCTGTAGAGTTGTGAATAATCTGCATCTTGTGGAGGGAAGAGCTGGGATGTCTCCCAGGGACGAGCTCCCAATACTGCATTGGAATGTCAGCCTAACGTTTCGAGCTTAAAGTATGTTCTTGCGAAGCACACTGACTCCCAAGCAAGCCGTTAACCTTCATGTAGTAAATGGGTGCAAGCTCCATTTTATTGAGATCCACAAAGATGATTGAAATCTCCAAAGTAGTTTACTGATTGACTGTCGAAGATCTGCTGACAGCATTATTTGCAATTGTGCAAGACCTCTCATAAGTGGTGAAATCAGATTGGCATCTTGTAAAGAAATCAAAGTGGCCCAATTTCAGGGCAGTGCAGCTGTCTGTTTCTTTCTCAATAACACCATACTAAAGCTTTTACAAACTGCGTCTTTTAACATTCATTGTTTATCTGCCCTTTCAATCAGGGATGGTACACGGTTCAGGGGTCAGAGTGAGAAAATAACTTAGAATATTTGAGAGGGATGGAAGAAAGCTGTTGAATGATTTTTTAAAAAAAAAAAGCTACTCAAAATGTTATGGTAATTAGTAATTACTGTCAAGCGTAGTGAGTGTTTGTGTAGGCCATCACAGAAGTCATTTTGTGTACAGCAAGGCTTTACAAACAGCCATGCGATAAAAATCTAATTTATCTTCAGAACAAATGAGCGCTGAAGGTGTAGGATGGACAGCCTTGTGGCTCTTTACATTTATCCGCAGTGAAGCTTCCGCAGATAATTCACAGGTAACGGTTACGAGTAAGTGATGGGCAGGCTCATTCAAAATCAATAATAATGTACTGTTTCCCAGTTACCAGTCACTCTTCCCACTGCAGCACCAAGCTGATTTATAAGTCCAGTGTACTTGCCTTTATCACTATTCCTTGTACCTCGCTGCATGGTTTTTGATTCCATGTACAAACTCTGAGATGAGAATCCAGTTCTATAACCTCTCCTAGGTATCTGCAATTGCAAATTTAATCAGTCCTTTATCATCTATTCCAAGTATCTGCTATACTGGATTAATAATAATAATCCTCGTGCTTGAAATAGCGCCTTTCATATTAGGAGGACGTCTCAAACCGCTTCATAAGATTTTACTCTAAAGTGCAGTGACTATGTATTTTGAAGGTTTGATCAGTGCCTTTATAATCTTTATAACATTTCCACACCAGGTTAGGTTTGAACTGGATTGAAAATTTGCACCCTATTTTGTGATTGGTGCTCCTAATCACTGAGAGAGGACGGGACACTGCAGTTTCTGTTTCTATCGAAAATGTTCTAAACCTTGATTGATTTTACTGTTGGATTTTCGTTTGAATTCTGAGGTTCGAGGGTGTGTATCTGGTGCCTTCTACTTTCTCTTGCCGCTTCAGTCGCCATTCCAGTGGCAGCAGTAGACATCCCAATGCGCAGTGACTCAGTGTTATCTAATTTACTGACCGACTTTAACAGCATCAGATAAGAATACTGAGCAATTTATGTCAAGACCCTATTGAATCAACAAGCGTTCAAACCTCACTGTAAGTGGGAAGTGGATTAATTTGTTTGTGTGGCCGTTGGTTAAATCAGTCATGCGCAGCCAGTAACAGCCCGGAGGCCCGGTAGTTGGCTATTTTTTAGAACTAGGAACCAACTGGATTTCTGCCCAGATGTGCAGTGAATGAAGAAGCATGCTTGTGAGGCAGTTGTGCTGCATTATAATGCTAGTTAGGATTTTATGAAACCCAACAACATTATAACAGGGCTCTACTGTATTTCAGTTGCAATTTTTTTTTGAAAAGGGCATGTGCAGAAATTCTTCTCAGTGTTGTTAATTTGCATTGATCAATCATTGTACATGGCTGTATACTGAATGTCAGTTTGTTCCATACATCGCATGGATTCATTTTAAATTACCAAAATAAGTGTAGACATTTCAATACATTGTCGCAAAGAATGGAAAAGGAGTTCAGCTGGTATCTTTATAGAGGGGAGTTCTTTGTCTCCTTTTTTAACTTGCAGCTTTTTGAGGAAACACATATGATGTTTTACCTGCAGCTGGATATAGAATGTTTTAGATAGAGAGCAAATACCCTGCCAACATTTCACACCAATCACTCCTTCCAGAAAGAGACACTCTGAAAAATAAAAAGGAACTTCATCACACATCAAGCATGCAAGTTCATCAGTCTTTCTGTTCTTGAAGCAAGTAGCAGCAGAATAACAATGCTTTAAACATCTTAATGCACTCTAATTTTTTTGACCAATTGTTTGGTGTTTGCCTCCCGGGTTTTAGAGAAAAGATGTCTTTAGAGTTAGTTGGTAGCTGAGGCACTCAGACTGCATTAGGTTTTAGCTTGTGCATTAATTTCACCATAAAGCCTCCCGTTCCAGTTAATCACTTACTGGCAGTTTTTGTTTTGCCTGTCAACCTGGCTCAGTGGTAGCACTCTCGCTTCTGATATCCACGTTACAGTATATCCTACGAAGCACTTTGAGATGTCTCGACGATGTGATAAGGCACTATGTCAAATGCAAGAATTATTATTATTTTCATGACTATATTGGTTCTACACCGGGTCAGTTAATACAATAAGCCTGCACTTTTATAAAGCTCCAATTTCTGTATCCAAAATTAATCTGCCGCACCTGCTATTCTGGTTTAACAGAACTCTATTGATGTATATTATTTTCCTCAGTCCTGTAAAATCAATTCAGGCTCTCTCGTGTGGTGTCATTTTGACACAGTGTTGTCAGATTTGGGAATATAATTGGGTGGAACCCTTGTGCATATTTCTAAGCAGGTTATATCAATAGCTGTTCTGTACATACTTGCTTCAGAGAGCTTAAACACTGCATTTGAAGGGAGCTCTCCACACTAGGAGTTTTGAGCAATTGACTCCCACTGTCCATTGCCTCATAAGATCATAAGACTAGTTCAACTGATATCAACCTTCCAGAATATCAACACCATCAACCTTACCAACCTTACCAGCACCAAGCTGCTTTTTAAATGGGCCCGGGTTCTGGCAACCTGTACTCGTTGTTAATTACCCTCTGAGTAAAGAAAAACTTCCTGATTTCTCTCCTTTCTCATGCAGTTCACTACTGCAGTTTTATCCAGTACTATCTTCAGAAAGCTGCGGGAGAGAATTTCTTGTTTGCAGTTTCCAATCTCATATTTTCTGCAGGATGGTAGCAAATATACAACCTAGTAACGGTTACCAATCTACCAGTCTAAGTAGGTCTCTGAAAGTGCTGTAGGGTGGCATCTCCTGCAGTAGTGTGAGCGACTGAAGGTGTCTGACGTACATAGAATGTATTTGCTTGGATTTCATCTTAATAAGACTGCTTCACTATACCTCGATGGAGATATTTACAGCTGCTTTGTGTCTTTGATGAAGTGGGAATGCGAATTTTGCAGAGATTTTAATTTTTGTTACAGCGAAAAGTCGGAACCGTCACAAAAGTGTTTGCAGTGTGTGGTATTCGCATGAACTTTTAATTTGCACTGTTCACTTTGGAGTCTAATGAAAGGCTTCTTCAATTACAGTAAAGAAAGGTGCACAGGCAACCGTGCATAGTACATGTTACGATCGGTTAACATTCCAGAATCGTTCTTACTGTGGTATTTTACCAATAAGCAAATTGTGTCAGCAAGATCAAGAGGGAAATAGATAACTATTTGGTGAGACAAGAGAAATGAGAGAAGTTGTGTGTTTCCTTTGGGACCACAGTTGCCTTTTCGGGTCCTGTAGAGCCTGTGTTCAGACATGCAATGGGTGAAAGAGGTTAGCTATGACTTACTGTAAGAAATAGGGAGAGGCAATTGGTTTTATCGACAGTTGCTTAATAATAATAATAATCCTTGCATTTGATATAGCGCTTTTCACGTCGGGAGGACGTCCCAAAGCGCTTCACAGAACACACTGTAAAGTGAATTGACTGTATATTTGTGGGCGAATGCGGCAGCCAATTGCGCACAGCAATGTCCCACAAACAGTCGTAGATTGAAAATGACCAATTTAATTATTGTTTTTAGTTTTCGGAGGGATTATTATTAGGCTCTGTGTGGAGTAAGGAAACTTGCCCAAGGTTTCGCCCTGTCTGGAATTGAACTCAGGTCTCTCACTTGCAAAGCGAGTGCTCTAACCACTGAGCTACAGGACTCCAAATCAGTAATATCAGTCATGATAGTCTCAATAGAGATACCCACAGGTAGGATGATTTATACTCACGCTTCTTTGCGTGTTTGTGTACGGGTGGGGGGGAGAGAGGGGACCGGCACAACATTATGACATGCATGCACATAATTCGGAACAGGAAAAAAAGTGTCACGTAATAGGAATGAACATTGTGTGTGCGTGGGGGTATATGTTTGTGTATCCGTAGCACAATTCATGATTCATTTTTCACACCTCCCACCATAATAAATCTGCACAGTAAAGTGATGACTGTAGTGGTAAAGGAGGTGGGGGGCTGTTGTTTTGTGATGCTTTTTAGGATAGTTTTTGACTGTCTTGATCAGAATGTTTTTTACAGTATTTTTAATCACTTCATTGTTTTTCATGATCACTTATGTTATTGTGAGGGGAGAGTTGACCTATTCAGATAAAAAAAAGTACAACAGGCAACTTTCAAAACCAAGTTACACTCAAGCGACTATTGTCAATGACTGAAATACTAATCATGGTGTAAAAAAATTAATTGGAAGATGGTTTTGGAGTCTGGCCTATCAAAAGCAGAATTGTTTCCTGCTGAGATGACATGATTAATGGAATTGTATAAGATGTATTAAGTCTAAGTTACAGTGATCTAATATTCAATGCAATCATAGTCGCACAATTTTTTAGAGGAAGGCCATTGTACCTCTGCCAGCAATCAAAACCCACTCCCTGACTTTCTCATACCCTTTTATATTTTTCCTTTTCTCATTTATTAGACAATAAATTGTCTAATTTATTTTAAAATTTATTATGGTTTCTGATTCAATCAACCCCTTTGGTAAGGCTCTCTATCGCCTAACAACCCTCTGCAAACTTTTTTTTATTATAATCTTAAATTTATGCCTTCTAGTTATCAATTCATTGACTGGTGAAAAAAGCTTCTCCCCGGTTGGTTACTTTATAAAACATCCTTGTGATTTGGAGCACCTCTCTCAGTCTCTGACTGCTTTGAGATGCAACCCACATGAAGGGCACTAAAAAAGTTGTTGTTGTCTCCTTGCCATCTTTTCTATTCTAGTGAAAACAGCTCCAGTTTCCCTGGTCTCATCTCATAACCAAAACATGTCAGCTCTGGTGGCATCCTCATGTATCCCTTCTGTATGGCCTTGACATCCTTCCTAAAGCAGAGTGCAGGACTGAGTCGGATGGTTTCTCTGTTATTGGGGATTAGAGTTGTTAAAGGAGCGATGGACAGGCCAGTAGTGGAGGAATGGTTATGAATGAATAAACTTGAGTTTTTGGAGATCACATTGTATCTGTGTAAAAGTTATCCTCACGAGATGAGATTGCCTTGAAAACTTGTTCATATGAAAAATAAATTATGGGTGGGTGTTGAATTTGATTAATAAACTTGAGGGGTGACAACATGTACAACGTGAATGAAGCCTAGTTCACAGGAGTCTAGCTCGCAGCACTGTGGTTTTGCGGTGTGCTTTGTCTTGTGGAGTTGGTGCTTTTGAACCAAATTTTCTTTTACTGAGATTCTTGGGTGAAGGGTCAAGACCACAGTGTACAACCCCACCGGGGGTGAAGGGTGTAGGAGAGATTCATTCAGTAAAAAGAAGGCAAAATCAAAGATCGTTGGCATCAAAAAATGAGACCTTAAAGACCATTGAATCTGTGCTGGTGCTAGCTCCCCAAATGGGGCTGTCTACTCTCATCCCATTCCCCTGCTCAGTCCCCTTATCCGAACACAAGGTAGGTGAAGGAGCAGCTGTCAGACTAAGTGATGATCTGGAAAAATAGAAAAGTGCAGCCCCACTTTTTCCGCGGAATCCGCTACAGATATCCTCCTCTGCTACAAACCTGTACACACAGTGTGCTAGGCCCAGAGCAAACAGACGGCAGTAGTGTCCTGCAGCTGCAATTTCTATTGTAGGTCACGGTGTGGGGAGTGTTCGGATCGCAGAAGCGGCACGAGGGGGAAATCGGCTTCGCCCCCTAGTGAGTGGCCCACGATAGAAATAGGGGCTGCAGGACACTACTGCCATCTGTTTTGTTGACACTCGGCCTAAACTGAGCTCCTGCGATGAATTCTTGCTAAGTGCAATTCAAGTGAACATTTTTAGTATTTTAAACATAACAACATATTCAGGAAATGTATGCCTATAATTGTAATCCGGGATGTTTCACAAAATGTATCTCAGTAGCACCAATCAGACCTCTGCAACTTTCCACAACATCTATCAAATTTCTCTGCAATTATCCACAAAATTTGTCAAATGACCAACAATTTTTGGCAAATATTTCTGCAATTTTCTATTGGCCCAGGTGATGACAAACATGTTCTCATGTCTGCCACATTTAACCACAAGAAGAGACTGACACAAGACCTCAATTTTTTGCAAACCTGTGGAGTGTGCAGGGATTTCCGTTTAAGGAGTTTACATGGGGAACATCTCTCCCACGGAACCGGGGTGGAATAGGGTTACTTCTTTCATCAGCATTGCCCTTCCAGCTTCATTCTGTGTTTTATAATAGTTTTTCATTTCCTCAGCATTTCAACACTTTCTCACCCATTCAGAGATGATCAAAAAGCAGAGTCACATAGCAAAATGCTCAGCATTTACAGGGATAAACACCTCCAACTCTGCCCAGTATATAGCAAACAGTCTTGCCGATAATATCTATTGCAAATCGGGGGCAATCTGGGTGTAAAAATGGACTTGTGCAGATTATTCACATCCCTGGCAGGTTCCCATGAATAGTGGAAATGGGTTATTCATTACATTTGGTATTATGACCTCTGTAACACATGTAACATCCCCCAACTTTATACACAACCTGAACTGTGTGGTACGTGTTTTCTCTGGTTCCCACACGGACCCTATCTACATTTCATAAAAGTTATCGCTCCGCTAGTGGCTCCCGCATGTTGTGCCACTTCTCAGTTTCACACGCCAATTTCTTTGCTATGTTGGGACACTGGCTGTCATCTGCAATTGGTTCTTCTGCTGTTGCTATTAATTCTAGAAATTGTGTTTCAGTGCACTTTGACAGTGCAATTTATTTTGCGTTTCTGTGAATATGTCTGGGGCCTCGGTAGTGTATATGACCTATTGATTGATCTCCATCACTTGGAAGGTTTTGAAATAAGATTCAAGTGCTAACTTGCATACGGGACTCCATACTACATTACATTCCTTTAATTTGGCATCCAAATATAGCGTACGAATCCAAATGGAGCTCAGCTAATGTACTCACCACTGGATGTGAATTTAATCAACGGAGAACCAGTGCTTTCTGTTTAGTTTTACTAAGCTGCTTCATTTTTAACAGAGCAAAATCAGGCAGAGAAGTCAGATGATTATCTTGATGGTGTTTCCATTTAAACTGGAACATACCTAGTTGCTGAAGGAAATTATAATTTTGATGATACCCTTGTAAAGGTGATGATCTGGCTTCATCAACTTTACCAGATTCCACTCCATAAGAAAATAAAGCACTTATGTGTCTAAATTTCACCTGGGGCTAGATTTGTTCTATTTATGTAGGATTTCAGAATGTCCAGAATATGGCAAATTCTCAAATAGCTTATGAACCAGGGCTCGCTGATCTGTGCTGAAAAAGCTGGGATTGCATGGAAGGCTAAATTTGCCCTTGGCAATTCGCAGGGTTAGGGAGTGAAAAACTAGCAAGGGTTCCTGCTCCTAGTCTCTCTACAGGACCTCTGACTGATTGTGCTGAATGTAGATAGATCAGGCTTGGCTGTGACTCTACAATTTAGTGAGTGTCAACACTCAATTCCAAGGTTCACACATGAACAATGGGTAGTAGTGGCATTGGTAACCAATATCCAGGAACTTCACACTAGGAAGAGGAGAACATAGGAACAGGAGCAGGCCATTCAGCCCTTCGAGCCTGTTCCGCCATTTAGTTAGATCATGGCTGATCTGTATCTCAACTTACCCTTTCAATTTGAATGTCCCGCTTTCTTCCCATATCCCTTGATACCCTGACCTACCAAAAATCAATCAGTCTCACTCTTGAAGGTGTGGATGGATCCAGCATCCATGGCCTTTTGGGGGAGAGAATTCCAGATGTCTACCACCCTTTGAGTGAAAAAATGCTTCTGTGATTTCACTCTTAAATGGCCTGGTTCTAAATATTAAGACTGTGCTCTTTGTTTTGGGTTCCCGCACCAGGGGAAATAGCTTCTCTGTATCTACTCTATCAAATCCCTTTATCATCTTAAACACCCCAATCAAATCATCCCTCAACCATCTAAATTCAAGGGAATACAATCCAAGTTTACTCAGCCTTTCCTTGTAACTTAACAACAACAACAACAAGATTCCATTTATAGAGCGCCTTTCACGTCAGGAGGACATCCCAAGGCACTGGACAGTTCGGTCAAGGACACGAGCCTTGGAGGGAAGGGAGGGAGTGAGGAGGGGGTAGAGAGTCGAGAGGGGAGCTGAAGGCTCGGTCAAAGAGAAGGTCTTGAGACCGGCCTTGAAGGAGGAAAGGGAGGAGGCGGCGAAGGCACTGGGGGATGGAGTTCCAGAGCCTGGGGCTGAGAGGCTGAAGGCCCGGCCACCGATGGTAGGGCGTTGGGCGGGGGACGTGGAGCAGACCGGAGCCAGAGGAACGAAGGGTACGGGCGGTAGTAGGGGGATAGTAGGTCGGAGAGGTAGGAGGGAGCAAGGCCGTGAATGGCCTTGTAGGTGAGGATTAGGATCTTGAATTCGATCCTCTGGGGGATGGGGAGCCAGTGGAGGCGAGCGAGGGTGGGAGTGATGTGGTCCCGAAGCCTGGTGCGGGACAGTACACGAGCTGCAGAGTTCTGAATGACCTGCAGTGTGGAGGGAGGCGCCGGTAATGCCGACGAGGAGAGAGTTCCCATAGTCCAGCCTTGAGGAGATAAAGGCGTGGACCAGAGTTTCAGCAGCGTGAGGGGTGAGGTAGTGCCGTAGTCTGGTGATGTTCCGGAGGTGATGGAAGGCGGTGCCAGTTGTTGCGCGGATATGGGGGAGAAAGGACAGCTCAGGGTCGAACAGAAACCCTTTTAGGCCTGGTAACATTCTGGTGTACCTGTGCTGCAGCCCCTCCAGAGCCAAAGAAGCATATGCTAAGTGTAGAGAAAATGAGGAAAAAATAATAATTGGTTATACTAAATTTATATAAAGATATTGTTGCCTTCACTCATCCTGTCGTTGTTGCAGTTGTGATCAATACACTCAGCATAAACCAGATAATATATTTTGAACAAATAATGACAACATGAAAGGAAAGCAAATGAAGCCATTTGTGAAAGTGCAGAAGCATGTAACGGGAAATGTTAATATTTTGCCTTTTTTTCAGCATTGTTTGTCCGAGCAAATATGTGAGCGAAAGTGAGTTAGTTATTGAAATTCATACAGTTACTTCTGTGGGAAAACAAGATCCTCGAAGATAATTATGGTTTGAAAGCCGTATTGACTTTTAACCGTCTTCAACCTGAAAGAGTAAAAACTAAATAACTGCTTTACCACATAAAAGTATTAATTTCACCGCTGCTTGGGATCCTGTTTCCATCAGATTGTTAACAGTAATTTCATCTCTTTTTTGGGGGAGTGGGAGGGTGGAGGGGAGGGGGTGGGAGGGAGGAGGAGGAGAGTTGTTGTGGTTTAATTAAAGATTAGATGACCCAATTTCTTTTGCCTCAGAATAAGTTCCTGATCTTAATTTTTCAACCCACTGGAGGGGGATGGGGTGGGGGGTGTTAGAAAATCGTTCACGGGAAACCAGCAGCTTTGTATGGCAGCTCACAATTTGCAAACAGACAAAGGGGCTCTTTTCCCCAGGAACCCGTGAGTAGTTGTTCCAGTGAGTTCCCTGGTTCCCAATGAGTCAACTAGGGTTCTCACAGTTGGCATGACGTACACAGGATTCGTGCATTTTCTTGAAGTGTTTCGCAGATACTTTCCGGCAGGAATAATGACTGTATTTTGTGCCACCTTTTTTGTTTGTGCACAGACATGACAAACATCTGCATGCAGCAAGGGTTCCCCCAAACCCCCAGGAGAGGTGGATGATCAATTTATCTAGAGGACTCAACGGTGGGGAAAATAATGGGTTTACATTTTTTTTGAAAAGCTGACGTGAACTAATAATCCAGTGGGTTCGACGAGCATATTGTCCAACGCCTGTTGCCATGTATCCCAGCATCTACGCCATTTGCCAACATCACTTCCACAACAACTGAAGAACAATACAGCCAAAAGAAAAAGCTGGCTGCTAGCGAGTAACTCAGCTGGGCTATATAAGTGAATCTAAATATTGTGTGATAAGCAGCAGTGAGATTGAGAGAAAAAAACATAACTGGGAAATCTAAGAGTTCTGAAAATGCCACAGATTTGCTTTCATGGCTCATGTCACTATTAAACCCATTTGGTAGCACTCTGATCTCTTGGTTAGTAGGTTGTGGTTTTAAGCCCCATGTTGGGACTGCGCAGTGTTACGGGGAGCACTATATACTTAGCATCAGATACGATGTTAAGCCAAGCACCTGTCCGCCTGTTTTTAGGTGGATGTTTAAACGATCCCATGACACTGTTCAAAAAACAGTCTCTCCTGTTATTCTGGCTAGCAATCCTTCAGATCAATTGACTATTCACTTCATGGTGATTTGGGATCTAGCAGTGAGCCAAAGTCGCCGCCTCATTTGCTTGCAAAATAACAACCATGTTGCTCTAGAATAATTATTGTCAAGCACTCGGAAGCATTTTGACATAATAGGGCTAACAAAAATGCATTTTCATTCTTAAATCTCTGGATACAGTTGCTGCATCAAGATGACTGTTGGTCATTTTATCAGCTTGTACATCAGTAGGCACACTGTGTTAATGCATTTAGCCTTACAAGAGGAAGGGAGGGATGCTTTTAAAAATGGAAATAAGTTATTTTGGTGCCTTACAGTATTACAGGGCTTGCTTGGCTCGTGAGGCTGTTTTTCATCTGTGGGGCAACACTTAGAAATCGTGCTGTGCCTCCTCTTTTCCCCTTCCAAATAAAGCAGTATTTGGCTATCTGTCCCTAACACTGGTAAAGTGGATTCACGCAGGACTTGGCAGTTTGTTTTTCAGCTGACTCAGGGATTTTAACCTCTAGCCTCCAACCTACCTAGAAGCATAATTCTATATTGCTGGAGTTATTGACCCAAAAGAAGCTGAAATAGCTCACGCTTTCTCACCTGCTGTGCTCTTAAATCACTCTTTCTACTTTGACAAGGTAAACAATGACGGAGGCAAGGGATTCCACATTGGTTTTAGCCTGACAACCATTACCTTTAAAATCAAGTTTTTGCAGAATTTTGGAAAATTCTTAAATTCAGTTTCAGTTCAGCAGCTGTTTTTTTCATCCTTCTTAAATAAAACTTTGAAGAAACAATTAATTTCCAGAATATAAATCTTTTCCAAAAAATTGGCATGTTCTTAAAACTCAGTCTGGGCTGGTATTTCAATGCAATGCTGAGATTCTTCCAAGTGAAGTCTTTTGGATGGACTATGCAAACTCCATGCTTGTCAGCCTCCCCAATTCCTCCCTCCATAACCTGCAGATGGTCCAGCAGGCCGTGTCCTCTCCCGCACTAGGCTTCGTGTCCCTGTCACCCCCATCTTCACCCAACTCCACTGGCTTCTCATCGCACAGATTGATGCAGTTCAAGATCCTGGTCCTCACCTACAAAGCCCTCCATGGCCTCTCTCCCCTCTACTTCTGTGACAACCTAACCCCCTACCATCCTGCGCTCCAAGGGCTGTGGCCTGCTTCTCGTCCCCGCCTCGCCTGCTCCACCATTGGCAGGCGGGCCTTCAGCCACTCCGCCCCCACCCTCTGGACTCGATCCCACAGTCCCTCCGCCTCACCCCCTCCCTTGCCTCCTTCAATACCCATCTTAAGACCCTTCTCTTCAACTGTGCTTTCGATCACTCTGCTTCCCCGCGTGCCCTCCACCCTCCCCTAGCCCTCCCCCAGCTCGGGTCCAAAACACTGACTGTCCAGCGCCTTGGGATGTCCTCCCGACACGAAAGGCACTGTACAAATGTAATTTGTTGTTGTTGGATGAAACTTACCATTAGGTGAACTATCTATGGTACTATTCAAATTATAGCGCTACCCCCCACTCCCCCAAACAATTGGTCATTCATTTGTTGGCTGTTTGTGGGCAGGGACGGACTAGCCCCCGGGATTGGTTATCTCCCCGTACTTACCATCCCGTGCAGCATAGTTCAGAGGTTTTATGCTGACTCTGCGTTCCCACGATTCTCCTCCCCTATTTCACCTGACAATCCCTACCCCCTTCAGGGAGTCAGTCCCCCACTGTTTGTGGGACACTGCTGTACACATATCAGATGCCACATTCCCCTACAATTACTCTACAAATATACAGATATTACACTTTATGGTAAAATGCGGCGAAGCACTTTGCGACGTAATATGTTTTTTTTATTATGTTAAGGATGATGGTCAAGGCTAAGACCAGGTGGAATTGTAAACCTCAGACAAGTGGGCAAATTTTACGGACCACAAACGATGCAAATTTTGATCATTACAAGTACGAATATTGTAGCAGTGACTCCTTGATTATGTGCCAACAAGAGCTGGTTAACCGCATGCACTTTACAAACTTGCTTTTTCCATTCTCTGACATTTACTGGAATGCCACTTCATGACTTCACACAGTTGAATGTTTGAGAAAAGATGTCAGTTGTGATCATCAAACAGTGCATAGAATTTTTCTTTAGGAATTTTTTTGATTGAAAAAAAAACCCAGAGAAACTTATACAGTTTTTTTTGAGTCTTTGTGTTTTTTTCACACTTCTTCAATGCAGACGAGATGCTATTTGAGTACAAAATGTAAATCTGAGAATAGCTTTGCGTGGCTGAATGTTACGAGTGTGGGTGGGCAAGTGCATTTTGTGTGCAGAGTAAGAGTTTCCATTTGATGCTGCACTGTGTCTTGCTAATTTTAGAGGAAAAAAATTCTGGAAAAAATAAACATGCAGCACGAAATGCCAAAGGAAATCACTTTTTAACAAGCCTTGCATTGCTTTGCAATACCAGTTTTGAGATGAATGCCTCAGCCCTGTGACAAGTAGATCAAGTAGATTGAATTGAAGAACACTTGTCTATGACTTCTTGCATGTGCCAGTCTTCATTTTCGAAAGTTGCGAAACGTAAGTGACATTCTGTGGTTGCTTTGTACCGTAAAGCTGAACAGTGACATTGTCTTACAACTTTAATAATAATAATAATAATAATCCTTGCATTTGATATAGCGCTTTTCACGTCGGGAGGACGTCCCAAAGCGCTTCACAGAACACACTGTAAAGTGAATTGACTGTATATTTGTGGGCGAACGCGGCAGCCAATTGCGCACAGCAGTGTCCCACAAACAGTCGTAGATTGAATATGACCAATTTATTATTGGTTTTAGTTTTGGAGGGATTATTATTAGGTGTGTGGAGTAAGGAAACTTGCCCAAGGTTTCGCCCTGTGCCTGGAATTGAACTCAGGTCTCTCACTTGCAAAGCGAGTGCTCTAACCACTGAGCTACAGGACTCCAACTTTAATTGTTGCTTTATGCAGGAATGCACTCGAAATGAAAATGTGAAACTGACAAATTTTGAATTATTTAGTGAGATTTGCTAGGTGCGGAGACCATCTCTTTTTTTTGTTGTGTTTGCATTCTTTCTTTTTTTTTAATTGGAAAAGATTGATGTCTCTCATGGCTCTGAAAGTTTATTCAGTAAAGTACTGAACCACACAGATTAATACTCTCCCGAGTTTAATTCCCCAGACTGGGAAAACCCAATCTTATATGGGATGGCACTCACTGGGTTAAAAATAATAATAATAATTCTCTGTTGCTGTGTATTTTGTAGTGAATGCGTCAGGCAGTTTGGGCACAGCAATACCTTACAACCTGCATGATATGAATGGCCTTTTTTTAAAATCAGGAGATCAGGATACTTTCCTCTCAGGGAAATGCGGGCAGGGTTCCTGCTTCTGATTCCTATCTGGGATGCTTGTATGGGTGTCCAATGAGAAAATGGTCAGATTCAGCCTAATGGTTCTCTTGTCAGATTTATCTTGCCAATACTTACTGCCAAGGATCACACTTAACAGAGGGATCTCAGACTCATGCCCTAGCAATCTGGCTGCTCTCTTTCTCAAACTATCTTAAGAAATGTCATCCTCTACAAATTAATCTTCGGGCCACGAAGATTAATTTGCTAACATTTTCCATGTGATTTTTGATTTGTTTTTAGGTTTCCATAAATTTCACTTGCTCCAATTTCAATCATTCCAAAAATAATTAGAGAGTGATTTTGACACTATGTTTCCGTAAAGATAGAATGAGGGGTTTTCAGACTTCCATGTCACTGATAAGCCTTAACTTCTTTCTGCATTGTTAACAAAACTGAAGTGATCTTGTTTTACAATTGCTTCTACGTGAAAGGTACTATGGGAGTCCACGATGTTCTTGATCTGAAATTATACATGGTTTCTTTCTTTGTACGAATGAGAAGTGAGATAAAATGAGTGGAACTTCCTTTTCTTGGGTTAATATGACAAATATTAGCTTATCAGATTTGGTTTGCATGTGCTAGGATCCACAGCACTGATGGGCTGCAGTAGCTGAACCTGATATTGTTTGATGTGTGTGTTTGTTTTTAAAACAACCATAATAATGTTCTCCATGCAAGTTAGTTCACCCTGTTAATATATAACACTCTCTGGAAGCAGCATTGAAGTGCTGTGAGCCTTGGAATTGAATACAATTAATCAGTGTGTGTGTGTTGTTCAGCTACACATTTCAGGAACAGACGGTGCGGTTTTATATCGGTTTCAAATCATATTTCTAGGATGTTTGGATTATCATGTCATCGTTTTGAGGACTGTTTCCTTACCTTTTATGAAAGCCAGATTCAAGGACTGATGCTAATCAGCGTTTGGTTGTCTTAAAGCTGATGCATTTCAAAAAAAGTTTCATTGGGACTCTGCCAATTTAACAGGGCTCAATGCTGATTAGAACCATCCTGCATAGTACATGAAAAGATGCCAGGAGGTACAGTGATCAAGAGATTAGCCAAGGTTCTGGCACTTCCAATTCTGCTAAGGAGAGTGATGTGAGACACTTCCTGTGCCTGCAGTCAATGAATATGTCTATGATCCAAGGCTCCTGGATCAAGGCTCTTCACTGGTAGAAAAAAAGAACTTGTATTTTTAACTCCCATCTCTTCAAAACGCCTTAAAGCACTTTACAGTAATACCAGACCAGTGTATTGGCCTTTTATTGTAAAAATGTGTGCCAGCCATTTTACACACCGCGAGGTCCCACACACATTCATGAGGTGGATACACAATTTATCTGCAGAATTGTTGGTCAGTACATTGGGAAAAACAGCAATGATAAGAGGCTCCTCTCTTCTCAAATATTATTGTAGAATCATTAACACAAACATGAATAATAATAATAATCCTTTTATTTTTAGACAATCTCTTCCTTGGGACGTCCTCCCGACGTGAAAGGCACTATATAAATGTAATCTTGTTGCTGTTGTTCCTTTATATAATGTATCATTATATAATGTAGCATTATATAACTAAGAATAATCTTCTAGACGTCTCAAAGCGCTTCACAGAATATGCTGTAAAGTGAATTGACCGTATATTTGTGGGCGAAACGTGGCAGCCAATTGTGCACAGCAGTGTCCCACAAACTTGGATTGAAAATGACCAATTTATTATTGTTTTGTTTTTTGGAGGGATTATTATTAGTTATATATTGATACATTATATAATGATACATTATATAAAGGAATATATAAATTGTATAAAGGAACAACAGCAACAAGATTAGATTTGTATAGCGCCTTTCACATCGGGAGGACGTCCCAAGGGAGAGATTGTCTATAACATACACTTGTTTCTTCAATCCATTTTCACTTTATAGATCTTACTCTTACTAACAGATTAGAACAACAAATTAGATTGTTAGAATGACTAACAGATGGGATCTCCATCTAACCACAGATACCCTCCACTCTGTCCCAGGACTGAGCTGGAGTGTTGGCCTAGACTATTTCACTGTATTTCCAAGATCTTCACTTCAGCAATTGACAGGCTAATAGAATATACACTGAAAAATCTAGGCAGTTATAAAGTAGCATGTCTTTAGTTAAACATCCAAAAGCACCTTTATGCCCTGCCCTGCACTCTCAGTCGGTGTGTTGGACTTGAGCAACCAGTAGACAAGTTTGCTTGTCATGGCTGTTTCCATTACCTACAGTGGATTTTAGCAAATGACAAAATCTCACTTTCCAGATTTGTGCTGTACATCAATATTTGATGTAGTTGAGTGGTTAGAGCTCTCGCCTCGCAAGCGAGTGACCTGGGTTCAATTCCCGGCAGGGTGAAACCTTGGGCAAGTTTCCTTACTCCACACGCCTAATAATAATCCCTCAAGGAAAGAAAAAAATAATAAATTGGTCACTTCAATCCACGACTGTTTGTAGGACTCTGCTGTGCGCAAAATAGCTGCCGCTTTTCACCCAAAAATACAGTCAATTCACTTTACAGTATATTCTATGAAGCGCTTTGAGACTTCTACATAAGAACATAAGAAATGCTAAACGAAGAAAGACCAAGGTCCATCTAGTTCGCCTTCCTGGCGGTCGCATGCACCTATGTCCCAAACTACCTGTGTACTATATCCCATAATGTTATTTCCTAAAAGAAAACTATCTAATCTGTGTTTGAAAGAATCAACATTTCAAGTCAGGCCAGGGTGTAAAACATATCTCCAGGGAATAAACCTATGTTCTAGGCTTAATGTCCACTTTCTAAATAGGCCAATGCATTTATCAACTGGACAGTTATGAGGAACTGATTGCAAGAAATATAAAACTGTATCAGATCTTCACGTATAGTGATTTAGTCTACTAACCTTATGTGGGATCTTTACACCAGATTTCATATCTGCCTCTGCTTTTACAGTCCTGTTGGGCACTGGATTTGATGTTGGCACACACACACACCTGTTAAATGTGAGGAAATGATGGGTGGTCCCAGTTGACATGTAATCCGATTTTTTTCCCCCTAGTGACTGTAATTAACAGTTGGGCTCTCAGTCTGGTGTTATGAACCTTCGTATGGAGTTGATGGTATTCAAGAGCCCACACTTATTTTGTGCACGGAGATCTCTTCCAGATAACTAACTGTACCAGTGTTGATTTGGTATAGCTTTAGAAGCTGTGCCTTTCCGGATTGCCACTGAGAATCACACAGGATGCAGCTCACGTTTGTTGTAACCAGTTTAGTCCGACATGCCGGAGAATCTTACTTGCTTTGAGTCTGAGAGTCTTCCTGAGAGTCTGAGCTCACATATGCTGCTCAACATTTGGAAACTGAAAATCTGCAGCCTAAAGGAGTGCAAGTGGTTGTGATGCAGAGGACGGTCTGAATGAGTACTGCCCGGCACATGTCTGTAGTACAAATGAGTTGGGGAGACCTTTTCTTGCAGCATGAAAATTGGGACATCTCATAGAAGCAGCATTTGGTTGGTGAAAACACAATGTGATGCTAACTTTAGCCCATTTCAACTGATATCGATGGTCCACAGCGAAGAGTATTGCAGCTTTCAATGGAGGGCCACACACGGTTAACTGCGAACCCATCCCCTGTGAGTCAGCCCACCAATCAAGACAAGGAAACTCTTCTTTTCAGTGAGTGGTGCCAGAGGACAATGTGGTTTGAGGCTGCAGCCAGCAGAAAATGGAAAATAAAGTCGATGCTTATTACGTTTGATGTGTGGACACAGGATGCCTTGTGCAACTCGGAGTGCATCAATCCAACAGTCTGTGGGCTATAAAAAGAGGGAGCGGTTCAGCCTGCTTTTCATGTGTTGTCTGAGGCATATGAGGGGAGCGCAAAATGGTAACCCTAGATTCGCACAAGTGACCTAAAGTGTCACTTCTGTAACCATCAGGCCAAAAGCGCATCCCAGGCATGTGACCCGAGTGGGCGGGATGAGAAGGGGCAAGGGTACGCTTCCTGTACCAACTTGTTAATAGGATTCCCTGACGTAAGATTATTTTCATTATACGTGAATCATCTATTGCCAGTGTTTGTTTGAACCAGGATGGGGAAGGTGGAGAAAGAACACAAAGTACTGTTGAAGAAGTGTGACTGGTAGGGTAATGCTCCTTCTGGAATCAGACCAACTTGAGGTGGAACTGCCACACAGATAATCATGGGATAGCAATTAGGAAACTAATGGGACTACTTGTGTTTGTTTTGTAAATCCCTTGCACAGAAGATTTCTCTAGTAGTGATAATCACTAAGAACAAAATCTTAAGACTTTCCTTTTTAAATAGATTTTTTTGTGGTGGTTGCTCAATAAATAGATGAATATTAGCTACTGTAATTACATCGTTTTACACAATAACGTTAGGATCTCTTGAGGATAATTTTTATATTCTGCGAAAGAGTTCTTTTATTATGGAGATGGAGTCTGTCAATGGTACAGTGGTTACAAATAAAAGGATGGATTTTCACAAAGAACTATTCAGGGTATCATCGACTCCTCTGTGATCTCTGAATATTCATTGTTGTAATCTGGCAGATACGCTTGGGCTTTGTAATATATAACGTGTAAACATGACCACTGACAGTAGTCATGGGGACTTTATTTGCTAGGCTACTGTATCACAGGTAATGATTATTAGGGATCATTGATTAAATTATTAAATTGAATTATTAATAATATAGGAGCACATGGAGGTCACTCATCCAGTTGAGCCCGCTATGTCAGTTTATTAGATCATGCCCAAGTTTGTAATCCTCCCTGCCTTTTCTCCATACTCTTTAATACCCTTACATCACAAGGAACTACCTACCTGATTAATTCTACCTCTGCTGCGTTCTGGGACAGTGAAGATTGATTGTGTCCCAGTTATTACAGGTTTATGAGGAAATCATCTGCCGTTTGGTTTCAGGAAAAACTCTGCATACAGTGCATAAAAAAGGTCTTGAATGGGTAATGACCACAGCGTGAAAGGCACGAGTGCATTGAGAAATAAAGTTTATACCCAGCTCTGAGATGATGGCAGGTTGGAGTCGAGTTCTTGTGAGTGGGTGTGACAGAATAAGGTTCCACACATGTGTGTGTTTTTTAAAAGAAGATTATCAGCTAATGTTTTGTTTCGCAAAAGAAAACAGAAGGTGCTAACAAATGGAAAATGATCAGCATCCAGTGAGAAGGTGCATAAGAGTTTGTTCTCCCATCTATTAATCTATCGATAAACTACTTGGAATATAGAGAACTTCTCATCATATAAAGTCAGCTTGTGAGACCAGTGTGTTGCGGTGAAAGAGAAGGAAATAGGAATTAGAGTAGATATGGAAGTTCTAGTGGAGAAGCTAACACCACAAGAGGCTCAATGGGCTGAATAAGGTATTTTTGTACTTTAAATTCTATGATCTCTGTGACCTGGTGAGTTAGTGTGTTAATGTTAGGAAAAGTAGTTAGAGGAATCTGGACTGAATGAGTGGATGGGTTAAAAAAAAACAGCAAGTGGATTTTGGTGAAAGTTTAGTAATTAGAAATCTATTCCCCAATGTAAAACTGACTCCCAATGAAAACAGTTATTGCTGCACTATTCAACGATTAATCCACTCAAAGCTTGAAGAAATTCTATGCTTCTTGATTGCACCAGTTAAAATGTCATCGTATGCACTAAGAAGCTTAAATAAAAACTAATATTACAGTAACAATATTACTTAGATGTTTGGAATATCTATAATGTGAAAACTCTAAGGCATTAGTAGCTAGACTAAGTGGATTATTCTGGATGAGAGAGGAGAGCAGAGTCTGGGAATTATTTTTTAAACAAGAAAAAATAATGTTAGACTTCCAGAAGCTGCTTTAGGCAAAAAAGAGAATTGACTTGATTCCGACATTCCATTGCTACACATGTAACCTTGGAGCTGAATTAGCTCTTTCCATTCAGCTCCTGCTAACTCTGCAACCCAAAGCTCCAATGGGTAGGGTGACCCTAGTTTGATAAGTGCGGGTTCCCAAGCCTTGGCTCTTGCCAACCTGCACCAAATACAGGTTGGTAAGCAGGATGAGTCCCTCTGGGGAGAGAGGGCACATTCCATTCCAAACACGGGAATTTCCATGTATAGTTTGCCTGCATGGAACTCTCAGTTTAATTTGGAGACTCTAAAGCTTGTTGATGTTTTTCTGCTTGTATCAGACACCCAGCTGGCCAACAAAAAAAAATCCACGTGGAGGGCATATCAGTTTCGGATCGGGAAATTACATTGCTTATGTATTGCTTGAAGAAATTTGGTACAGGAAAAGAGGAAATGGAGAGGAAAAAGGGGTTGGTGACAGGAGAGGAGGGAGTGGAATGGACTGGAAGCAAAATATTGAAGAAGAAAATAGGGCATGTGAAATTGACTGAGGAAAGAGACTATTGTGTGGGTTTCAATCTGTTGAGAGATCTTGCTTATCAGCTCAGGGGGTGCAATGAGAACATGAACTAACACTTTCCATATTTGTATTCCATATTTGAGTTGAATGCAAAAAATATTGAATTTCTATTCAGTGGGTGGTCTGCCACACAGTTCCATATGGTAGAGGCACGATTTAAGTACATAGAAATATTTCTTAACCCACGAATGGTACCAGGAATGAGGGACCTTGATTATGAGGAAACTCTAGAGAGGTTAGGATTATTCTCATTGGAGCAGAGAGGTTACAAGGAGACCTAATAGAGGTTTTCAAAATCATGAGGGAATTTGATAGGTTAGAAAGGGAAAAATAGTTTCCAATGGTGGGTGTGTCGGTGATTCGAGGTCACAGATTTAAAATAGTCTCTAAAAGAAACAGAGGGGAGGTGAGAAGAAATGTTTTCACGGAATGAATTGTTCAAATCTGGAACACATTGCCTGAAAGGGTGGTCAAGGCCGATTCGATAACAACTTTTTAAACCACAGTGGATGGGTATTTGAGGAGGACGGGTTTGCAGGGTTATGGGGAAAGGGCTGGGGAGTGGGATTGACATTACATTGCTCTTTTCAGAGCCGGCACAGACTCGATGGACCGAATGGCTTCTTTTTGTGCTGTACGATTCTATGATTCTATGATAGATGGTGTGGTAATTTTCCCCTGCATAAAGTGACCAAATAATACATTTTATTTACCAGTATTTGACATTGGATATTGTACTATTTTGTCTAATAGATTTTGATCTAAAGTAGAATTTCAATTGTTGAAGCATATCCTGACATTTCTTTTGTATGGTAAATGATCAGGATGCTCAACTTTCAGTACTTATTATTATTATTAACACACACAGTGTTTAAATCCCAGCCATTTACTCAACGAGTAGTAGGTTGCTGATGATATTGATGGTAGGATGAGCATTTCAGCAGTGGCATCTTTGTATTGCTTAGCGTAACAGAATGAGCTAGTGAAGACGAAACAGTGTATTTCACTCATGCACTCACAGGCAACAAAGCAGGATTTTTATAGCAACAGAGGCATGTTGTGAGCTGTATTTGTAATCAGGGACATACAGAGGTACATCTATACAGGCTTTACAACAGAAGGGCATGGCAGAAGGTGAAAATGCAGACTCCTAGCAACCAGCAAAGAATTGAAAAACGATGTGAAATATATGAGTGTCACAACGCAACAGCCTGCAATACAAACGGTGCTGTCACCACGTCCCACTGATGGTGTCAGAGGAATTTCTCTTGCGCTATAAATTGCATTACTCTGTTTGCCCTAAAGGCACAGAGCTTCAAAGAATATGGGAAAGGGAAGAAATACTCGGAAGAAAGGGGGAATAGTAGCATACAAACAGATCGTATAACAGGCAGTGGGGACAGCGATTCATGCTCAGTCACCTTCCTAGGCACGTCCCTGATTCCCACATTTCCAGTTTGAACTGTATCAGACCTCACAAGCATTCAAACAAGTCAATTGTCTCTTTTTGACCTGTTTCAGATGATTTGCAACTACTGGAATTGGTTAGACAGACATCTGGGAAGTATTTTGTGAAAAAAAAAGTTTTGGAAAACTCTTTTTCATTTCAATGTTTATGCCACTGAAATACTTTAGAAACCTTGCTATTTTAGAAGCCACACAATTTTTCTTTTGAAGGAAAGATAGTGTAGTTCCATACGCAATGACGTGCTTAATAGATGTTCAGATGTATTTATCATCCGTTTCCTACTAAGTCTCTGCATAAAATGTAGGTGATCAAAATTTAGACAGTGACCAAAAAATATTAACATTAAAATTTCATTAACATATGTAAGGTATAATTAAGGCTGAGTTTTAACCAGTTTTCAACCAGTTTCTTTCCTCGCAGATGGTTTCTGAGGGTTTGTAGGCGCAACTTTTGTCACTACACTATAGTAGGAGTCGTGGAGTCCTGTAGCTCAGTGGTTAGAGCACTCGCTTTGCAAGTGAGAAACCTGAGTTCAATTCCAGGCACAGGGCGAAACCTTGGGCAAGTTTCCTTACTCCACACACCTAATAATAATCCCTCCAAAAAAACAAAAACAATAATAAATTGGTCATTTTCAATCTACGACTGTTTGTGGGACGTCGCTGTGCGCAATTGGCTGCCGCGTTCGCCCACAAATATACAGTCAATTCACTTTACAGTGTGTTCTGTGAAGCGCTTTGGGACGTCCTCCCGACGTGAAAAGCGCTATATCAAATGCAAGGATTATTATTATTATTATTACACTATAGTAAAATCCTGTGAAGCGCTTTGAGATGTCTTTCTGACCTGAAACACCTAACATCAACTACAAGGGTTACTATTATTTCTGTACTTTTTAACCAAACAGTGTGAGTGGATGTGGAGAACTGCTATAAAGTATCACCCATGTGTGTGGGTATACACTGCATGTGAGGGTATACAGCCAACAACAACTTGCATTTATATAGCACACCTCACACAGAGCAGCGAGCGTCTCAGAGTGCTTGACAGTGGCGGAGCACGACACCAAGCCGGGTGTGGGGGTGACCGTAGGCGTGGTCCAATAGGTCAAATTAAGCAATCCAAATTTGGGCGATAATAAGCAAATGAATTGATGCAAAGAAAAGTAGCATCTAAGATTTCAAAAGAGTTTCTCTCCAAATGGGAACTAATAGTTGAATGACATTGTTGGGTGGAGAAGCGTATGAGACCATTAGTGTCTGACAGGAAGTTGTGTCTCCTCTAACTGGATGACTTTCTCAAAATCATGTTTTAATTATCTGAGAGGTCAAATGTGTTAATCTAATATTAACTTGATGGGTTTTCATTAAAATCGTTTGGGTGTTCTTTCTCAAGACCAAAAAAATGTGGAACTCTGCTTCTTGCATCCCTTCCCTATTAATAAGGAGTCAACTGTGGGGAAAAGCAGATAAATGGGAGTGAAAGGACTGCCCTTAAAAAAATCCAGTGCAGACACGATGGTCCAAATGGCCTCCATCTGTACCGTAAATTTCTATCATTCTCCATTTTACAGGTTTTTAAAACCCAAACCTGTCGTTGCCTAAGCACTACTTCTTGACTTACCTTTTTTTCTCTCTCCCAGTCTTTTCCTTCTTGGAAGTACCCTTCATCCAGGCTCTCAAATAATCCCCAAACCCGGTTCATCTTTAGAAAAGAGATCAGGTGCCAGAAATTCTGCCTGGTTATAGACCGTTTTCTTAAACATTTTGGAATATGCAAAATTCTTAAATTCAGCCATAATTTGAGAGTTGTGTTTTTGTAGTTCTTAAAAGAATCCGCACACTGTATGAAACTGACTTCAAAATTAAGACTGAATTTGAGAATTTTCCAAAAGGTTGTCTTGTAAAATGTTAAGAAGGAAATATTATAAATCTGGAGCCAGGTGGAATTTCTGGACTAGAGCATATGCAGCTTTCAGAAGTCATATACTCCACTACTAACCTGCCCAGCTAGATATCAGCAGAACCCAGGCTTGTATATTTCCATTCTAACTCTGCGGAGCAGCCATATAACTGAGAATTATTGTTGTGCAGTTGGAGTCTGTTCAAAATTAATCTCTGTGCAAACAAACAATTGGGTAAATGCTTTGTATTGACAATCCAGTGCTGTAAGGGAAAACAACTGATGGAGTCAGACAGCCATAGAAGGGAAGGATTCATTTCAGTGCTGTGATTTTATGCAAGTGTGTGTGTGTTTTGGTTGTACAGGCTACAGGAATGGTGAAATGATTTCTGCAGGGTAACACGTTATTGTGCCCTTATTTTAAATTTCATATGAAAGTACCCCGACCAGTGGACAGGGGTAATAGCTTTTAAAACGTCAACCTGGAAACTGGTGTTCTCACCACAACCTTCAGGTAATTCAACCAGTGATAGGAAGAAGTTAGACGCAGAAGAAATAATTAGGTCGCTGACTCAATTCCCAGTTGGTACTGAGTTTGCTGATCTCAGCTGAGGAACTTCAAATGATGTTGGAGCCCCTTTGGCAATAAAGGGGAAAACTGAAAAGTTTCTCATCATGATTATTATGGGATCCTGCGAGAAAGTGTGTGTTTTTGAACAGCGCCATCCTGACCTGCACATATATTGTCGCTCCTTCAACACCGTTGGGTCAAGATAATAATAATAATAATCCTTGCATTTGATATAGCGCTTTTCACGTCGGGAGGATCCTGGGATTGCCTACCCAACACCATCATGGGAGCACCATCACCACAAGGGTTGTGGTGGTTTAAAGAGAAGGCCCCACCCCTACCTTTTCAGGGCAATACAATGGGGAACAGCCAAGCGTTGTCCACATCCCAAGCTGAGTCTAAAATATAGATTGTTTGTGAAGAGGAACAGGCTCTGATGTGATGCCCCTCAGTCAAATTGTCTGATGACACTCTTTATAAAGGTTTCTTGGGAGAGGTACTGGGGGGTGTTCGTTGCTTGTAGAAGAATTAGTAAGAATGCAAGCATTTCAAGATAGGAGGGAGAGGAAAGGGGCTGGGAACTTTGTACGGGGTAAACCCTTAAGATGAATTTTCTGTGTCTACCACTTTAACAATGATCTAGTGCACTACGCTCCGAATTTTTTGAGAAATGCATTACAGTGAGAATAATATGATTTACAAAAGATAGATGAATACTCACTGGGGAATAATGATTTTAGCCTTGCCCTTGAAAAAGATCCACTTTTCTGCATATGAGTCAGAAGATTAGGTTGTCAAAAAAGTCTCTTAAAGCATTTAATAATAATTTTACAATATTAGCTTCAAGGCATTTTTTGAATTTTGTAATTTTTTTTAAAAAAGCAGACGGCTTTCATTCACAATAGCACTAGTCATTAAGTCAAGAGAATTTTGTTGGAACATGCAAACGAAAGTCTGAGTCTTTTTGATATATTGAAACGTTGAATCAAACAACATTGGCATTCATGTATCTTGACCAAAGACATGTCTGTATTAGAATAGCAGCGTTTCATTGAAATGCTTTGATGTAAGAAGCAAAGCTTTTTTTTTGTTTCTAATTATTTAAATTAAATTTGAGAACAGTTATTTTTATATCTAATTTGGACGTGGCTTTATTTTTATTGTTGTGAAATAGTCAAAGGTCACGATAGTACAAATGGGGGGAAAAAATCTGAAGCATTGTTACCGAGATTACTGGCTGTGGTAGCTGGAAGTACTGTACATTGATTTCCTGGACTAGTGCTGTTCTTCAGAGGTTGACTGGATAGTGAGCAGAAACATGAAAAGTAATCGACGGACAGAAAGTTCATCGTGGAATGTAAGTCAATAAAATTCACAGAAGAAAAAGCATTATTGGCACAATGAATTAACTGCCACATTTGAAATGAGCTACAGAAGTGTTATATTTATTTAATCTTTGAAGTGCTGGTTTAATATGAGCCTTATAATACACCACATGTATTTATATATTCTATTTGAAGCAGCAGGGAGGTGAGAAAAATAACCCCTTTTATATTACTGGTAAATTGTACTGCATACAAACCTAAGAGAATGACTTTCATTTGCTCCCACTACCTCTCCAAAGCCTCCACTGAAGGACAAATCTCTTTGGATTAAGGAATAGATGATTACATCATTTGAAAAGAAGCTGTATAAATACCTGGTTGGGAATGGGATTGGCAGTTACCTCATCTGCCCGCCCATGGTCTAATAATAATCCCTCCAAAAAACCCAAAACAATAATTAAATTGGTCATTTTCAATCTACGACTGTTTGTGGGACATTGCTGTGCGCAATTGGCTGCCGCGTTCGCCCACAAATATACAGTCAATTCACTTTACAGTGTGTTCTGTGAAGCGCTTTGGGACGTCCTCCCGACGTGAAAAGCGCTATATCAAATGCAAGGATTATTATTATTATTATTATTATTATGGTCATCTTCCCCCCTCTCCCTCACTCAGAGTCCAATGCCATTGTGCAGTGCTCCGAGATTCTATGCTGCAAGTTGTCGCTGTTGAGTAGGAAGCGTTGATCAAATATCCAGAAGCCACAATAGTTTCTGTGCTGTTTTAACAGAGATATAGAGGTGGAATGGTTTCAATGTCCGACTAGAACACTGGAGATGTGAGGATGGGTGAATATTTTGATGACGTCACGGAACATGAGTGCAGACTATTCACCCTGCTATTTAAATGTTTCAGACATGACAGGGGAGATTGAAGTTGATCTTTGTTTGCAGTGGGCTAGATGGGCCAAGTAACCTTTTCCCATTCTTTTTCTCCTTATGGCCTTTGCTAAGGCTTAGTTCTACCCAGAAATGGCCTCCTAATTCAAAAAAATAGCTTGCATATATATAACGCCCTTCAAGCGAGGAAGCCTCTCGGAGCACTTGACTCTGAGCTGTCGTTGGATTTAATATTGAGTTTCATGCTAGTTACTAGTGAGCTAATCTGTGCTGATAAGCAGTTTTATCACTGAAAATCTTTAGTGATAATTATATAATGATAGCAGCTTTTCTTTTGTTAACTTACCACTAAGGACTAGATCAACTGATTATATTGCATGCACTAACATTTGTAAACACTTGCTCTGTTTCTCCCATACGCACTTGTACTCTCACAGTGACATGCACATGCGTGCACAGCTACACACACATCCACGCCTCCAATCTCCGTCTCTCCATCATTTCATTTCAACACACAAAAAGAAATGGGCACATTTAGACTTTCCACTGACATGTTTAATAGCAACTCTTCTTGAGTGACTGTGTGTCTCGAGTGAACGTTTGACATGCTCACTCACAGAACAGAAATTAAACAGGCATTTTATTTATTTTAAAATGATTCATATTCTGTGGTTTACAAATTGGTTTGTCATTTTATTTTGCGAACAGAATAAACGATTACGTGTTGACCAAGGATTTCAAGCACTCTGGGCACTACCCTGTGTGAGGGGTGCTATATAAATGCAAGTTGTTGTTGCTGTTTTTCTGATGCAAGAGTGCAGGAGGATTTTCTCGGGTAATTGGAGACATGAATTTTGTTGCAGCTGTAGGAAATTGAGCAAGCTTTCAGCCCAGTGAAAGCCTGTTCCACTATTTTGTTAGATCATGTACTTTTTTATGCCCTGCCTGTTTTTCATATCCTTTTATACCCTTACTGCCCAAGTATCTACCCTTTTAAATAACCCAAGCCTTGTAATGAAATCCAACCATCTTTCATTTTACCTCTGCGTCCTACCTTTGATTTTGATCAACTGGCTTGACCATTTTCCTCTGCTCAGTGAACACAGGGCTGCTTTATGTCCTCTGACCAATCCACCTCACCATCAGTGGGTGTGGTTCAGCTGTCTTGTTCCCCGCTCTCTGGAACTCCACCTTACTTCCTCCCATCCTACCTTCAGACCTATCTTGTTGAACAGTCTTCGGCCACCTTCTTTCTTTCCCCCCTCCTCCCTCAGCCCCGTCTCTCCAAAGCTGGTCTCCCAGTTAACAGTGTGAAGTACCTTGAGATGTCCTCCCAATGTGAAAGGCATTATATAAATAATAATAATAATAATCCTTGCATTTGATATAGTGGCTTACCACGTCGTCGAGACGTCTCAAACCATTCACAGGATATACTGTAAAGTAGTGACTGTGTATTTTCTAGGTGAAATGTAATGTAAGTTATGTGTCAGAATTAGTAATCAGATGGGCATAAATAAAACCGTCCATCCAATTGTTCCATTCCAGTCTGAGCCCATAGTTTGGTAAAGAACATAAGGAAGCACGTCTGCTGTCCTATTATGGACAACATCATGATTTCCCAAGGGAATTTTCTGCATGAACGCTTTCTGAATCTGAAAAGTTATTCATCAAGAAATCCCAGAATATTTTTATACATTCTTATTGAATCGTGCGAAATTGAGGAATGGTAGGACAGTGAAATGCATCTTTTCTTATTTTGGGCTCCCAGTAACCAAAGGAATAATTCTCAGGTCACAAGTTAGATGCAGCAGTAAAGCTCTGGACATTTTCAGACAGGTCCAAAGACTAGCCCTGAGAAGGTGGCAGCGTGGCTGATATTTCAGGGCATTGCTGTGAAAGATTGGAGATGCTCATATTAGACATTAAACCAAAATGCCATAGGTCTATTCAGGTGGACATTAAAGATCCCATTATACTATTAGAAAAGGGAATTTATCCCGGTGTTCTTGTCAACAATCAATTAACTGTGTGCTACCATCACTTTTCAGAGTTATTTGTTCCACATATTCACCAATTTCTGTGTAAAGTATTTAAGTCTTAATTGTTTGTTTACCTCTCTTATACGTCCTAGTTTGACCATGTTAGACGTCATTGTTGTTCATTTTATACCATGAAATATCATGAATGCCTGACTCAGTATGATCTTTGAGTTGTCAAATCTATGAAAAGTATCTAAGAAAACAAAGTTAATAATTTTATTCCCCAGTCGAGGCTTTCAATACTGATTCATTCACGTTTTCCCATTGTCTGTGGGACTTGAGTTGTTTCAGTCTTAAGATGGTAAACATCCAAATTAGGGAACATTTGCCTGCAAAATACACAGTCACTACGATAAAATCCTGTGAAGAGTTTTAAGACATCCTACGTGAAAGGCGCTTTATCGAATGCAAGCATTATTTTATATTACAAGATCATAATAAAGCTTTAATATGAAACTTTTATGATAGATAACACTCGCGAGGGTGGGATGTCAATGCATTTGCACCTTCTGTTGAAGATTCATGCTTGGTTTGTTCCAAAGAATGGTAACTGATCTGTGACGTGTAGTGTTAGTCAGTTCATAATGCAACAACCCTTTTATAGTGATTGTAATCACAAGATTATGACTCATTCCAATTAATACGTCAAAATGACCTCTTTCTTCCCTGGTTAGTTGATGGTCTCTTCGTTTTCATTTCAGAAATCAATCCTATGTTATGATTGCATCTTCCTAAGTGTTTTTGTTTTGTGTAAAGATGAGGGTAACTTGTCAGACCCAGACCAGCAACTTAGTCATTAATCATTTTGATTTCCTGTGCTGGTTACTTCTTTTACTGTAAGGTTATAATCAATAGGACAACAACAACAGTGCATTTCTATAGTACTTTCTATAGCGCTCCAACTTGCATTTATATAGCCCCGCTTGAAGGGGGCTATATAAATGCAAGTTGTCGTTGTTTTTGGGAGAATGTTGGGAGAAAATCTCAAAGCGCTTCACACACTCACTGGGAGCCGGAGTGGGGGGAAACTAATTGAGGTGTGATTGAAAAGATGCGTCTATAGGTGGAGGGAGAGGAGGCAAGTCAGTGGGATTCTGGGATGGAGTTCCAGAGAGCCGGGGAGGAATGACTGAAAGCCTGACTGCTGATGGTGAGGTGGATCGGATGAGGGGCTTGAATCCGGTCGGTGTTCGCTGAGCAAAAGTAGCAGGCAGATCAGTAGGTTGCAGAAGGTCACAAGACAGTCAAAAGTTAAACCTGAGCATTTTGACTTGTGAAGTCGATGTATCCGATGGACTTCACACAGATTTCACAAAGTGTAACTTGAGGAGCAATGTTACATTTGTGTTTTTTTTCCTTTGAATTTCTGAGGCGTGGTGGATCCTCTCCCACTGATGTCTGGGAGATGTTATTGCATCTAATGACCTGTCGATTAGGCAGTGGTTTTACCACTTGTGGAGTTTCTGTAATCGGTTTGAAAGCGGTTTTAATAACCAATCTCAGAACTGTAATTCTGAAAACAAAAGCCAAACGAGAGAGAACAGCATAAAATAAAGGTTGCACGCAGGAATGCACAGGACTAGAAAAGATCACCAAGGTGCAGGTGTGGTCTAAGAGTCGGTCCCTCTTTTGATAACCACTTGTAATATTTTATCGTATGAACCACACACGTCACAGTCACTGACATTAACAGTAGCGTACATTAAATATAGGATAACACAGGCAGGTAGGATAATACTGTCGGGCACCAATGCATCTCATTTTGCACGTTAGGTTGTGAGTTGTGTGTAAGGTCCGTATAAATGTGTGCAGAATAAGTCATTTATCACTGGGGAGTTTTTTGTAAAATTAACTTGTGAAGTTCGTTTGCCCGATCCAATTTTATGAAACTCCCCAAGACAGTTTGGAATTACTTCACTGATTCCTGTTAGTGAAACCATTTCGAAATTGCAATACTGTAGCTGCACTTCAGACAGAGAGTAATTTCCCACGGTCACATCATGCGGTTGAACCTGAAGTAATATTGCACCACAATACTCATAGCTGGAACTAGATTGAGTTTTACTTCACCAGCTATCAAAAGTGCTTTTTTTTAAAGTATAAAAACTTTCCCTACCCGACTTTCTCGCCTCCTTTCCTGAAAGTGATGACTCATTAGCTGGGTACAGCCCCACAAGCACTGGACGCTCATCAGTACTTCCCTTAAGTAGTCGTTATTCATATTTAAATCTGGACAGCGAGTGTTGAGAAACCACCATCTTTCAATATATTTGACCCCCACTCTCTGGACCTCCATCCAGGAATCTCATCAATTCACCCTTTCTTCGCCTCCTTCAAGATCGTCTCAAGACTTTCCTCTTCAACTGCACTTTTGGCTAGCTTTCCCCCCTTCATCCACTTCACCCCCTATCCTAACCTAGCTTGATACAACCCTGGACTGTGCAGCACCTTGAGACATCCTCCTGACATGAAAGGCACTATATAAATGTAAATTTGTATTGTATGTTACATTTTATTGAAATGGGCTTACTGGTTATAGATGTGTTGGAATTTTCAAGTAATATTATTAAATAATTTTTAGATAATTCTTGCATTTGATGTAATGCCTTATCATGTTGTTGATATGTCTGAAAGACCTTCACAGGATTTTACTGTGCAGTGTAGTGACTGTGTATTTGTAGGTGAAATTTGAGTCTCAACAGAGACTGGGACTGAAATTCCTAGGCCGTGTGGCTTTACCACCTGAGCAAATGCAGGAGCCTGAAGCTCAACGGGTAAAGGTGTTTTTTTTAAAAATGTGCTCATCAGGATGAGGGGCGACTGTGCACGGTTCACACAATTTGAGCTGCGAGTGTAAATTCACTAGGATCTCCATTGAATTCACCCAAGCATCTTTCAAGCAGCAGAGAAATGAGTGTCAGGCTGGCTCAGTTGGTAGCATTCTCACCTCCGAGTCAGAAGACTGTGGGTTCAAGCTCCAGGTCAGGCTTTGAAACTCCAGTGGCTGGGGGGGTGCTCACCTTCAGATGCAACATTAAACCAAAGCCTCAGCTGCCTGTTCATGTGGCCATTAAAGATCTCATGATACTGTTCGAAGAGTCACTACATTTTATATTATATCCTATGAAGTGTTTTGAGAGATCCTCCCAAAATGAAAAGCGCTACACCAAACTTAAATTTATTATTATTATGAGACTTTTGTCCCACCTGTTTGGGCTAGATTCAACAACAAAAACAACTTACATAGATACAGCAACTTTCACGGTTGAACCCACAACCTTGTGACTCGGAGCCATGAGTGCTGCCAACTGAGTCAAGCTGACACACTCGCTACATCAAAGAGTTACAAAGACTTCATTTAGCCTCTAAATGCGGAGCGGAATATCAGCCAAGAATCCACCTATGATTTCTATTCAAGAGCCCCCTCCTGGGAGGTGTGTGTTTTGTCTGGGTGTGGATACCGGGTGAAGACTGGATTGAGTTTTGCTGTGTTGCAGTGTGGTTGAATCGCCAGCCAGCACTCATTGCCAAGGTTCACACATGAACAATATTCACAAAAGAATTCTGTGGAAATGTACCCCACCAGTGGATGGAAAAGAGTATTAATCACTTTGCAGAGAGTGCAAAAGAAATAACGATGGAGAGCAAAAATGACAAAACGTTATTGATCCCCACCAAAAGAGAAGGAGCTGGAGGGAGAAAATCCCTGCTACTTATAGTTAACAGTGAGGCCACGTAGCTGTAAGACTATTTAATCTAATTGAGGGATTTGGGAGACGTCATGATCCACAATACTCAGTCGGAATAGTTTATAAACAGCATCAGAGCCCTGAGATTATAACTCGGCTTTAACCTGGATTTGATAAAAATCCGTAAATATCAACAGTCTGTGTTTTGTGGGATGTTCCACAATCGAATGCAAAAAAAATTCATTGTTTTTTTAAAAAAAAACAATTTGTTACGATCCCGGAAGGTAAAGGATTGAGGGGGAAGATGAACTCAAATGCAACTAGAACCCCGGAGTTGGTATGTAGTGGGGTAAAACACTTGTAGTAGGAGTTACCAACATGTCCTCCAAGACAAGCGCTTTTAGTAAGGCAGTAAATTTATTGTTTTGATTGTCGATTTGTCTCTGTTTTATGTCCTCCAAGTGCAAAAATTGTCATCGGAGAAAAATAATGAAGAACAATAGTGGATATTATCCAAAGAAAATCAGAAAAAAAAATCCTTTTTTTGCCAGCCCCAACTATATCACAGTGTTATAGCCATTCTCAGTGCATCTGTACTGTTTGTTTTTACATACTCTGTTCTGAGCCTGAGTGGTGGTACAGACACCACTGCGGTGTCCATGGTGTCACCCCTGCATGGTGATGTTCTTGCTGAAGGACAACATTGTCTTTGAGATTTGTCAAAGAAAGTCCTGCAGTTGATCTGCCAGGAAATTATGTGCTTCAGATGTGTTATCATTGTTGTAATATGTTGAGTTGCTGGAAGATACCCTGACCAAAAAAACATGTTCCCTTCATGAAACAGGGTCATGTTTCCAGGAAAGCATGACAAGATTAATGGTACAGAAATCTGCAATATGTTGACTCTTCATGACCACAAAGTAATCTTGTTAGTTTATGAACTCTGACATGTTATTCCCAGGCCCCACTTCTCATACCTAGAGATTTGCAGTACTTCTTGAATCACTCAGAATTAACAATCTTTTGTGAAGTTACCAGTCTTTGAAGTTTGCTGTTTGCCTGATTGAATGTGTTTTTGATAACATTCTTATTTTTTGTAATTTTGTTTTGGATGACAAGAAAGGGGGCTTAATTTATTTTCAGGATTGTTTATTTCTCTCCTTCCCACTTTCCCAGGCTTCAGTATCTCCTTGCACCAACTCCCTAAGCCAGTAAGCAGGAATGTGTTCTACCCCTGTACCAGTATCATTGGATGCATTTGTCAAAAAGGGTGCAGATGTAGCCAAGAGTAACTCTTCCTGTTATTCCTCCCTCCAACCCAGGTAACTGCCCAAGCGTTTGATAGACCAGCTCTGACTTTACACCTGGAATTGGAAACTGACTATATGGCACATTGTGCGCGTGATCTCAGTTCCCGGTATTCAGTTGAAGCTGGGTGAGGACTCGATGCTCTCTCTGTGTGTAACATATTTCTGAGATCTGGTTGTGTTTTTATTTAAGTTTGGGGACGTGGCTTGAGATGACAGCTCCTTGTCCTATCTGCCTGATTACTGTAAAAGTAACTAATAATTCAAGCCATTTGGGGCTTGGTGTTGCTGTGGGGCCACCCTGATTGTTCAAACAGGGTCCCATTTGCACTTCCCTTTTCACTTCACTTTTTGAAGTCCATTTAAGGTAGCATTCGCCAGGGGAAACTATCGAGCCTGGGCAATTTAGATCTCACATCTGTTCTTTCAGAAATGCTGATGCTAAAATCTGTGACTTTATGGTTTTATTGAAGTCGTTGGGGCATCGGAAATAAAACCCAGAACAAAACTTTCAGCTACACCAAGATAGCAGGACAAGAGGGCCTAGGCTCACAGTTGTGAGAGGCAATTTACGACATGCACTAAGACATAGTTGTTTACACAGAGAGGAATTAATAGCCAGAATGCATTTCCGGAAAAAATGATAGAGGGCAAAAGATTCAGCTTGATGTTGTAATAGAAACACAATAAAGATCTGTTA
This sequence comes from Callorhinchus milii, assembly GCF_018977255.1. Taxonomy (NCBI): domain Eukaryota; kingdom Metazoa; phylum Chordata; class Chondrichthyes; order Chimaeriformes; family Callorhinchidae; genus Callorhinchus; species Callorhinchus milii. The sequence goes on from NW_024704744.1 coordinate 50,566,149, forward strand.
AGAACCCGCAACATGGGCAATGCTTTCTCCTGTTCGTCATGTAGCATATTCACTGAGGTAGAAAGAAAATCAACAACAAATTGTATTCATATAGTGGCTTTTATGTTGGGAGGACGTCCCAAGGCACTGAACAGTCTAGGGTTTGCATCGAGCTGGGGGTTTTTGATTCGGGAGGGTTGGGAGCCGAGTGGTGGTGGGAAGATGACCAAAGGAATGATCAAAGAGGAATGTTTTGAGGTGGACCTTGAAGAAGGCGGGGAAAGAGGCAAGGTTAAGGGGATCCGGGTTGGAGTTCCAGGGAGTGGAGACAGATGGCTGAAAGCCCAAAAAATTAAAAATCTGAAAAATAAAAAGAGTTGAAAGGAAAAGAAGAGATCAGAGTTGTTGTAAAATTGGAGGTGGGGGTGGAACTGTAGATAGCTCAGAGATGGGGCAGCCTTGACCACATGAGATATTGGGAAATGGAAATATATACAGATTATAAATAAAGTTTGTTCGTACAGCTGCTGTCATTTTCAATGTGACTCTTTTGGAAAAAAAATATACTGGACAAATATTGCGCAAAACCCATTATGGCAATTTTTATTTTTGTCGGATAAAATCTTGTGAGTCACTCACATGAAAAATATGCATTAAAAGGCTTAAAGTGTGCCAGAAAACAAGATGCCCCTCTCTGTGGAAAAAAAACATTACAAACCTTAAACTTTCAGCTGGTGGTTAAATCGACTGTGACACGTGTCCTGCTGACGCGCTTCTCTCATGCTGGTGGGTTTTGTACTATTTATGCGGCATCTGAGGACACATCTGGACTTTTCAATAAACAGTCAAACGTTTCAAGTATTCAGTCAGAGCAGCGGTAGACGAGCGACGTAAAAGGAAGTCACTCGCCTGGTCACAGTTCCTGGTAAAGGCAAGAGTTTGTGGAAATTTGCTTCAGCTTCAGGTAGTGCTGGAGCTCACATTCTATTCCTGCCGAGACAGTCCAGGATGGAAGTCTGTCTCCCAGTGGCACAGGGTGGGAATGCACAAGTTCTGCGATGAAATTGGGGTTGGAGAGGGCTTGGGGAGTGAAACTGCGACTGATGAAATCTAGCTTTCATCTTTGATCTGCTCGTGTTCCCTCTTTCAATTTACAAAGTACCCGATCCTGCACTCCGTAATCAACAACAACAGCGTTTATATAGCGCCCTTCCCGCGGGGTAGTGTCCCGCAGCACTTGAAGTAATGTGAGTGAATCACATTATAAGACTTTCACTCTGTCAATCCTGTGCCAGTTGCCTTCCAAGGTGGAATTCTACATGTGAAGAAACAAAGGGTTACAAAGCTGCATAAGAATGAAAAACTATCACAATAAGAAGAATGTTTGGTTTTGCATCTTGAACGTTGAACGGGTCAATGCACTTCGCAAAGTATCTGTGAAGTGCAGCAACTGTATCTTTGTAGGCGAATACAACAGCCAATTTGCTCACAGCAATTATAGTACCTTTCACTCGGGTAATGTCTTGCAGGGCTTAACAGTGAAGAGCGTCATGACGCCCAGCCGGGGGAAGGGGGAATGTGACCATAAGCATGGTTGAAGAGGAAGGTCTTCAAGCACGATCTGAAAAAGGGAAAGGGAGAGAGTTCCAAAGTTTCAGGGCGTGGTGGCACATACAGCAATGAAGTAAATAAGAATATTAATAATCTTTGACACATTATTGAAACCTCTCAAGGAGTTTCACAGGATTAACTGAAAGGTGCATTTGTACGGGGATTTATTTATCCGGAAGATTGTTGGCCAGGCCACTGGGAGAAATTTTCTTCTCTTTTCCAATAACCCCATGGGCTTTTATCATCTACCTGACCAGACAGATGGGAACTCAATTTCATGTCACATCTGAAGGACAGCACATCTGCTGTATACAAGCCTACTGTAGATAAGTCCCATAGCTACATTGCAAGTGCAGCATGAAAATGGGTCTAGACATTGGCTAAAGAGGCCACAACATCTTGTATTTAACAGATGCGGGAGTGGGGGTAGAAAGAGGAGGGAATTTCAATTGTTGTTGTGCCTCATATGTCGAAACATCTGAAAATGTTTTACAGTAATCATTGTCAAGTGTAGTGACTGGTTTTGTAGGCAGACTTTTCTGGGAGCTTTTCCAGAGCACAATGGTGGTATTTGATATTGCTATCCTTAATCTGGTTTGCTGTTTATTCCTCCATATTGTCGGGAATATATTTTAAGTTCATTTACATTGTTTCCCTTTTTATTGTTTTCTGTCATACATGCATTCATCACCTCAAGGCTCGACTTCGGAAACTCCCTCCTTGTCGGCCTCCCAACTCTTCCCTCCACAAGCTGCAGATTATCCAGAACTCTGCAGCTCATGTCCTCTCCCGCACCAGGCTCTGTGACCCCATCATCCCCACCCTCGCCCGGCTCCACTGGCTCCCCATCCCTCAGAGGATAGAATTCAAAATCCTCGTCCTCACTTTCAAGATCCTCCACGGCCTTGCCCCCTCCTGCATCTCTGACCTGCTGACCCCCTATCAACCTGTCCGCTCCCTCCACTCAACAGGATCTTGCCTGTTCCTGGTCTCCCGCCTGATCCGCCCTACCATTGGCGGCCAGGCTTTCAGCCTCTCTGCCCCCATTCTATGAAACTCCATCCCACAATCCCTTCGTCTTGCTCCCTCTCTTGCCTCCTTCAAGGCAAGACTCAAGACCCTCCTTTTTGACCGTGCCTTCAGCCGCCCTCCTTCCCCCTCTACCCTCCCTCATCCCAACCCTGTCCCCCCATGCTCGGGTCCTGATCCCTGACTGTTCAATGCCTTGGGACGCCCTACCAATGTGAAAGGCACTTTACAAATGTAATTTTGTTCTTGTTATTATTATCATTATTGAACATGAATAAACAAGTAAATTTGAAAGTAATCAAGACGCCTATAATTTCAGCACCTTATACTGTATTTATAAATTACTAATGAGTGCTCCTCGAACATTAGACATTATGAATAAAAAAATTGCTCCTGTGTGCTGCATAAAGTGAATGCTGTGTAAATAATTAATCAAAGATACAACGCTGATTACTTGAATATTTACGGTGTGTACTATTTCTGTCATGGTTGTTGGCAGATACAGAGCTAAATCTAACTCCAAATGTGGTACAGAGCAGTTTATGCCTGCAGATATAATCAACCTTATCACCAGATACTAGCTTATCAGAACCAGTTTTCTCTCTCTATCACAGTGCCCATAAAGCACCTACAGGTAGTCACTGCACTTGACAGCAATTATCTGTGGAGCATTTTCAGACATTATAGTTTACTGGATCAAATACAGAGATGATGATTATGACTGTTAATATTATAAGCCTGGAAGTGCAAGAGGTGTAGTCTATGTTTCTGTTTTCAGATTGTGCCATGAGCAATGGTTGTTTACTGTTGTCGCACTGGGCACACAAAACCCACAAAGCAACCAATCTTCAACCAACAACATGAGCCAATTCCCTGCACTAAAAGGGCATGCTTTGCCACATTGAATGGCAAGCAGCATTCTCCCTCTGGAAATTCAGATTTATAAAAGGAAAATGCAGGCTCAATGGTGAATATTTTCATAACGAGCACATTTTATTACAATGAACAGTGTTAAATAAGTATGCAGCTGCACAAGTGCCTTCAGTGCGAACACACCTTCAGGAATCAGAGGGCCCCAAACTCTCATGCTCTTCATTTCAAGATCGTGCATGATTTAAGGTTGTGCCGAAATTTAAAAATTCTTACGTTCAATCCAGAAATACAACTTCCCAAATTAAGACTCAATTGAACAAATGCCCTCGGTTTCATACTTAAATTTCAGTCTTAAATTTAAAGACAACAAACTTAAGGTTAAGAACATGAGAATTTTCAGGCCTTATTGTTGCATTTGGCAACAAAATGGTCACCGAACCACACCACATTCATGATGGGAAACAATTGATGTCAATTCACCATCTAACAATCATTAGAAACATACAGTGAAATTAATTTAGTGCTGCCTTGGTATTATAAGTTCACCTCCTGGGGGAAGCCCTCTTCTGGAGAAAACTGATGATACAAAATGGCCACTTTTGCTAGTGCCAAGTTTACGAGAGCCTATTGGATCTCCTGATGCATTGGTGAAGAGGAAATCCAACTCCATAATGAAATGGGTTGGCACAAAAGTGACCGAGCAGGACGACCCTCCTTTTCAAAGCTGCCAACAATTCGAGAAACACAATATAAAGGTGGCACAAGGCACTAAATCCAATCTCGGGATCAGTGGCGAGGCCCAAACTGTTTACGATGTCCCATGGAGTTGTCAACCAGATTAGTACCTTATAATTCACTGGCGCAAAGGATAAGGGCTACACCCTGTGACAAGGTTTGACCTTTTCTCTCGTACGTTAAGCCGTCACATCAAATGTTTGACTACCACAGATCTCGACTCCAACCATCGATTCTGGTTGATTATCGCAGCACAGCAAGCCAAATCAATCAAGTAGCCGCACTTATAGCAGCTCGTGCGCAGTGTGGAATTCTGCCCTCAATTTGACACGTGCCAAATAACTGTGACTCATGCTCTGGCAGTGAACCACTATCTGCAATGTGAATCACTTTTAAATCATGCAATATGGACATCTTTGCGGCGTCAATCTGAAATGTTTCCCAATAAATCTGTTATTGATGGGATTTAATTTTGGGCCTGAAGCAGCTCTGTTCCTCCCCTAACCTTTCACCCCTTCCCAGTCCCCAGTGATCTACTGATCTGACATAACTTATTAGCCTGGCTCAGTTGGTTGTGCTTTTGCTCCTGAAGGTTGTGAGTTCAAGCCCCTCTGCAGGATGTGCGCTCAAAGTCTATGCTGACCATCCAATGCAATACTGAGGGAGCATTGCTGTGTTGGAGGTGCAAATCTTTGAATGAGGCATTAAAATGAGGCATTGTTTGTCTGTTCAGGTAGATGTTAAAGATCATGTGCACAATTCTAGAAGAGAGAGGGTTGTTGGCCAACAAGGTGAATTTGTCATTCACCCTTTGCCTGTGAGACATTGTTGTTGCCAAATTCGTTGTCGGGTTCCCCTGCAAATACAAAGTCACTACACTTTCTCATGTTTTTTATCGATTTCCTGCAGGTAAGGTTTCTTTTCTCAGATAAAGTGTTTTTTGAATGCATTTGTTGCACTGTGTAAAATTCTTACGAGAAAAGCAAATCAGTGCAGTATCTACAAGGATTGTAATTAATAGCTTAAGCTTAACCTAAGTCCAACAGTATTGTAATAATGAAAGCTCTGAGGAAATAACTTTCACATCAGTACAACACCGGAGGCAAATAACAATTATAAATAGCATGAACAAGGGTTCAGAAACTTAACGTTTTGCTTCAGCAGGCAGTTGTGCTTTGACTCAGTAAAATTATATGCAGTGATTTTACAGCGCCCTGGTTCCAAGTGACAAGACTGGGAATCTTATGTTTTTCAGATTGTGTTTCCTATTGCCTACCATGTAGCTCTTTTTTGAGTGAACTTGTTATTGCAAACCGCTCTGACTAGCAAGCGAAGAAGTGCTGAAACACATTATGTGCGCAGTGTTACACGCTCCAGGGCCATGTATTCAAGAATTGTCCTGTATCCAGAATTACTTTAGAACATCAATATCTGGAGTGACTGCACAGCACTTTTAAAAGAGCAAGTGATTTTTTTTTTACCCTCCAGTTTATTGGAACTTGTTTCAACTTCTTTTGGGTTTCACATCTAATTCTGCATATTTTTTCTCCACAGTTGGTACCAGATTTATCCAAGTTGTTGTTGTTGTTGGCAGAGCCTAGAGATTCTTCACTGGGGAAGACTTACTGGGGTGGGTGGGTGGGGGGGGGCTTGTTAAGCTCAACAATGTGAGGGCTTGATCCTGTGGTCTATCGTGTGCTATTAACACTAGTTTTTTTTTAAGTTTTATCTTAATGAGATTTCCCATTATAAACGCATAGCAGAAAAGTTCGTAAGGTTTAGCCAATGGACGCAACAATAAACATTGCTGTTTTTCTGCATCCATTGAAAAAAAGGCATCACATCCTTGGAGAGGATACAGGGCAGATTTATTAGCCAGGGGTGAGAGGCTCTGGTTGTGTGGAGAGGTTTGGAAAGTTGGAACTGTTTAAGGGAGAGAATTTTTAGAAGATGGATTCATCCAATCATAAAATTATATTATAAAATGCATTTGAGGGTTATTTCAAAGGCTAAATGTAGAATGGCATTAACACTTGAACCTGACAATGCATAAGGAAAAACAGATCATTTGACAATTCCCCTAAACACAACTTGACTTAAATTTTATTTCTATGAAATTTGATGATGTACGGAGTTAAAGCTTTCAATAATCTGAGGAGAGAAACAAAACAAAAAGCATTTAAATTTCAGTGAATCTTTGCAAGGAAAGATAATTATAAAAGTAATAGAATTTTAGAAAAAGGGGAAGTGTCCTGTAGCTCAGTGGTTAACTCACTTTGCAAGTGAGAGACCTGGGTTCGATTCCCAGCAGGGTGAAACCTTGGGCAAGTTTCCTTATTCCACACGTCTGATAATAATCTCTCAAGAAAATAAAACAATAATAAATTGGTCACTGCAATCCACGACTGTTTGTGGGACACTGCTGTGCGCAATTGGCTGCCGCATTTCCCCCACAAATATAGAGTCAATTCACTTTACAGTCTATTCTGTGAAGCGCTTTGAGACATCTAGAAGACGTGAAAAGTACTATAACAAATGTAAGGATTATTATTATTATTAGTATACAGCACAGAAGGAGGCCATTCAGCCCACCGTGTCTGTGCCAGCTCTTTGAAAAGAGCTATCCAAATCAATCCCACTCCCCATAGCCCTGCAAACTTGTCCTCCCCAAATCATTATCTACTTCTCTCTTAAAAGTTGGTATCAAAGCGGCTTCCACCACCCTTTCAGGCAATGCATTCCAGATCCGAACAACTCGCTGTGTGAAAAAACATTTCCTCACCTCTCCTCTGTTTCGTTTCACAACTATTTTAAATCGGTGCGCTCGGGTTTACCCACCCACTCGCCAGTGGAAATAGTTTCTCCTTGTTCACCCTATTCAATCCCCTCATAATTTTGAAAACTTTATTAAGTCTCCTCTTAACCTTCTCGGCTCCAAGGAGAATAATCCTTAGCTTCTCTAGCCTCTCCTGATCACTGAAGACCCTCATTCCTGGTACCATCCGGTAAATCTTCTTTGCACCCTCTCCAATGCCTTGACATCCTTTCTAAAGTGTGGTGCCCAGAACCGAACACAGTACTCCAGCTGAGGCCTAACTAGTGTTCTATAAAGGATGGCTTCACCACAAATGGTTGTTTGACACAAGTTCACACTGGAAGAATAGAAATGTTAAAGGGTATGTTGAAACAGCCAGGTAATGAGATTGCAGTAGGAGGTTTCAATGGAGGAGCAGGCACCGGCACATGATCTCCTTTTGTGCTGTAAACCTTCTATGATATCACAGGACAGAACATGTTCAAGAGGAAGTGGCTTTATAATCACCTTGGGCACCTGGTTGAGATTGATACAGTACGGAGACAATCAACCTCTGGTCATGCCAGTGCTTGACAGTTGTTCCAAAATCACAACTCGTAACTTTATCTGCTGCGTGCCTGGTGTTGGAACCACCAGCGAGCACTTAAGGTTGTGTCCATAGCTTAACGTCAGATACCCATTACCCGGGGAAGAGAAAATATTGGGGGTTGATTAATATCCTTTTTGAAAACAAGTTCCAGAGAGCACAATCAACAAAGCTGAAAAGACAAGAAATGCAATAAATGTTTATGGAAATATTCGGTTCATAATAGGCATTGTTTCCATCTTGTCACTTTCAGTAATGATACACCGTAATGGGCTCTGAGAATCTATTCTAACCATTGTACTGTTATACGCATGTCAGACAAAGATAGTAGACTCTGTATTTTTAAGATAGGATACAGATGGAATTGCAGATTTAAGTGGCAGGTCCCAGTCAGTGGTTCATTCAGGAAACTCTTAGACACACTCTAACAGATCAGAGAGGCTGGCCACTCACACTCATGACTCAACAGATAACTTGACTATCCTCCTTGGGGCTGAGCTGGCTTGGCAACAGAATGTCAGAATCCAGTCAATCCTTTGTAGCGGACTCCCAGGCAATGCTAATGACAGACCAGATAGAGTGTCGCTGTCACTCTGGGGGTACGGTCTAGTCACTGGGGGCAGAGATTCTTCCCACTTGCCCCTGATAATCCTACAACTAAAAGCCCCAATGGTCCAGATGGTCCTGACTGTATAATCAGTGTGAAGCTTCCCAGGCAGTGTTCTCAATGGAAAGCTACGTAATTTTAGCTAGTTAAACTCCCATCAGTATCCTACGCACACTTAGGGGTCACCAAGCCTTACCTCTTACCAACTTACATCTAATACTCACTAGAATTATTCAAGCAATGAAGCGTTCCTTCAGGGAGAGAGTGTGCATTCCACTCTTGGGAATCTTCCATTTGTAGTTGCCATGTATATATGGAACTTTCACATGGGATAGCATCTCAGAACACTGAACAGTGGTGGAATTTGACACTGAACCAGGAGATAACTATTGGCAAGATCAAAGAAGAATTTCCTCAGGTGCGATTTGAAGAGGGGTACAAAGATTGAAAGGTAGAATGAATGAGGCAAGGCGTTCTTTAGGACCAGGGTGCAGTGCCTTGGGACGTCCTCCTGACGTGAAAGGCGCTTTATAAATGGAATCTTGTTGTTGTTGTTGTTGTTGCAGTGGCTGAAGGTATGGCTGCCGATGATGGAGTGGGAGGGTTGGGGGACGTGCAGAAGGTCCAAACCAGCCAGCCAGTCGAGTAAAGAGTGCGGGTAGATGAGAGAGATGTAGAGAGGTACTAAGGCATGAAGTGATTTGTAGGACAGTGTGAGTTTAGTGCAAGTAAGGATACAGGCTGTGGAGTTTGGGATCAGTTGGACTTTGTGAATGGTGGAGCTGCGGCGACCAGTGAGGATTACCTTTAATTACCTTTGATTATACGGAAACGCATGTATTAGTCTCCTAGATACAATCTTTTTCATGTTGAAACAGCTGGATGGAATTAAAAAATCACTTAAGAGAGGTAATAAGGCTTAATAAAGGAATCCTTTATGTAATACAATGCCGGGACACACCTCCACTGGCACTGCTGTTATAGAGGAGGAGCTGGCCACATCACAAGTGCTTCCTTTTTAGGTTTAGTAGAACTTGGAGATGATCCGGGACATCCCACCCTAGGAGTGTTTAGAAATGGCGAATATTGAGTGACTAACCAGCTGTCAAAGATGTAACACTGAATATGTATTGTACGCCCTATGGTATCTGCAGCTAGCATGCAAATTTACATAGGCCACGAGCCTACTGACTGCAGATACCACAGAAATTGCGGAGTCCTGTCGGATAGTGGTTAGAGCACTCAACTCACAAGCAAGAGGACCCTGGTTTGATTCCCTGCAGGGCAAAATGTTAGGCAAGTTTCCTTACTGCACACGCCTCTGTTTTCCTAGCAGTAAGTAGGAACCCGGTGTTAATCGATTGGCAGATTGCTTTTCCGGGTATAATAATATAATAATTCCTTCAAAAAAAATGTGATCACTCAATCCAACACTGCTTATGGGACACTGCTGTGCAATTCCTGCTGCATTTCACCCACAAAATGTACAGTTAATTCAGTTTACAGTATATTCTGTAAAGCGCTTTGAGAGTTATAGACATGATAAGCCGCTATATCAAATGCAAGAATTATTATTATTTAAAGCCAAAGGTTTACTGTATTATTAAAAATATACCTCTCCAAGGGTGATTCAGTTGGCCATTCAAGAACGTATACTTTTACACTCTTTTATCGATTGAACCTAGTTTCAAGTTATGTTGACAATAGGAATTACAGTACAGAGTTTGCACTGAATTGGTTTGGGAAGTGGATTGAATCAGTTCAAACTGAACAATGAAACTGTACCATTATATAGTAAAAAAGGCTAATGTTTGCACCATAATGGAATCTAATTTACAACTTGTGCTAACCATGTGTAAGCTCATGGGAAAAGAGGGAATTTCCAAGTGCTTTTTACTTTGTATTAACAACCAATGAAACAATCCTTTTCATTGGTTATTAATTATACATTGCTAGAAGAGATTACAAATTAGTCAAGATGAAGCAATATGGATTTAGCTACAGATAAAGATGAAGAGAAACCTAAATTGGAATTGATAATAGAAGTGTTCTCCAGTAAATTCAGATTGCACTCAGCAGTGTATTGTTGGAACAGAGGAAGTTGACGTAACCAGTCTAGAATGGACAAGGAGTGATGTATAGAAGAGGGATTTATGGTGATGGATTTCAATTTCTCCAAGACAGTGTTTCACTGAAATTGCAATCCAACTATAATAGCTTCATTGAAGACTGGTTCCCAGCGACTTCCCACTCCGAGACTTAACTTCAGACAATCCTACAAAACCACAGGAGAAGTTGGAAAGACATTTGATCTTATCCTTCCAGAATACTCATCTTACACGTCCTCACATCACAGCATCAAGCTGACTCTTGATGAGTCCGACCTTCTGGCCTCAAAACACCTTTCTGATCACCTCTTCCATTGGTCGAATACCCTCTGGGTAAAATGTATGCAGAGTGTTGGGGATGCACCTACTGGGTGAATGCAGCATGATTTCTGAGAGTTAACCTCTAAGTAATCATTTGGATTTTTCTACCAACTTCTGTGTCTTGGAAGGCTACTTGCCAGTTTAGGAATTTAGTGCCTTTCAGCAGATTTTAACTAAAATTTTGTAGGTATCTACGCTCACCAATCACTGGCTTCTTTCACAAAATGATTTTGCTTAAAAAATTTAAAATGTAATCTATCACCAAAGCAATTCAAAATTGCTTTTCGATTCTCCCAAACGTACCTCTCTTCATCCTCTGGGCTCCTTTCAAAAGTGGGCGTGATAGGTTCTGCCAGTTCATCAGACCATGTGGATTGGAAACACCAATTGTTTAACGATAATTCAATAAAGACGTTTTATCGGATTGTCAACTAACATGATGGACAACTCTTGCCAGACATTAGGGTTTTTCACGATTAGACTTGCTGGAAACTGTCAACACTATCATTGACCTGTGATAGTTAAGTTTCGCAGACTGCAGACGGTTGTTGCAGTTTTTGGAGTTGTAATTCATGTGTGCGTTCTGTGTATGTAAATCACATAGTCACCCTGATTGCAATCCCCTTCGCTGGCCTATACTCCCAGGTGATCTAAAGACTAGAATATGGGAAGCGTGTGAGCTCTTTATATACAGTATTAAGGTTTTTACTCAGTCGTCACTGAAAAAAAATGAAAGCCCTACACCTTTGTTTTGTGTGTTTTAGTCATGTTGTTAGCGAGGAGATATTAATCCAATCTCAACTTTTTTTTGGCAGGGTCTGAACGGAATGTCTGTGGATGAGAAGCCGGAGTCGCCAATGTATGTATATGAGTCAACAGTTCATTGTGCAAATATCCTCCTGTGCCTCAACGACCAGCGTAAGCAGGATATCCTCTGCGATGTGACCGTGCTGGTGGAGAGGAAGGAGTTCCGAGCCCATCGAGCTGTGCTGGCCGCCTGCAGCGAGTACTTTTTAAAGACTTTGATTGGGCAAGCAGAACATGAACTGGTCATCACCCTGCCAGAGGAGGTATGTCCCAACCACTCAGGATTGTGCACTGCCCACATATGACTTAGCTTGCTCAGTTGCAGGAAGTATGACTTAGGTTCACTCTCACTCTCCTTGCTGCCTATAGTAACATCATCTCCTGAGTTATGAGAACAAGTTTATTTTTATTCTCTTTGATTTCAACATCGCAGCAGAGATTTTTTTTTGAGAGGAGAGAAGAAAAAACAACCAAAGAGTTAGAGTAGATGTCCGAAGCCCAAAGTCCATTGTCTTAATATTTAACAAATTCCCAGGATTTTGTAAAATTCTTAAATTCAACAGCAACAACAAATTTTTTATAACGACTTTCACGTCGGGTGGACGTCCCAAGATGCTGTCTTAATTTGGATGTTATTTTTAAGAAACGCAGAAAAACAGGAACTCCAAGTTAAGACTGAATCAGTGTTCCAAAATCCTTCACCATTTTAAATTTTAAGACAATGGTCTTAAGGCTAAGATCCTGAAACCTTTCAGGCTCCTGGTCCACTTCAGAAGATGTAGCATGTTGCTTGGTGGGCCAGTGAATAGCACTGCAGAATATTTGGTATATGGGTCCATGCCTCCAACCTCAGAATAAGTCTTTATCATACCTTTTAATGATTGTTTTTTTTAGATTTGTACCCTGTCACTGGCCAGTGGAAATAATGTATTAATATTTGAATAATTTATTACTACTTTAAAATAATACATTATCTTTGAAGAAGCAAAGTACGTTGAGTACTTAATTACTATGCATTAGTTCTTCACAGACGTTGCTCAATCTGGAATGTTTACCTCACTGGAAGGAGCTATTATGTACCATTGCTAAGCATTTTCCATTGTAAGTACACTGGATATGTTTTGCTGCGTTTTACGAATAATACAAAGTAAGCTTCATTAGGGTATAAATAACAAGAACAACTTGCACTTATATAGCGCTTAACAATGGTGGAGCCCAAGGCCGAGCCAGAGGAAGGGGGATGGTGACCGTAGGCACGGTCGAAAAGGAAGGTCTTCAGGCGCAACCTGAAGATGGGAAAAGAGGGGGGGCGAGGCAAAAGGGTTGAGGGAGGGAGTTCCAAAATTTCAGAGCATAGTGGCTGAAGGCACGGCCGCCGATGGTGGAACGGAGGATTCAGGGGACGCGGAGGAGGCCGGACCCAGGACAGCGGAGGGGAGAGGGAAGGTTAGAGAGATGGGGGAATGCCAAGGAATGGAGAGATTTAAACACCAGAGTGAGGATCTTGAAGTCGATCCGCTGTGTGACAGTGAGCCAGTGGAGTTTGGCAAGGACTGGGATAATCAGGGTGCGAAATTTAATGGGGGTGAGAATGCGGGCAGCAGAGATTTGAATGAGCTGAATTTTGTGGATAGTGGAGGAGGGGAGACCGGCGAGGAGGGCATTAGAGTAGTCCAGCCATTGTAAGTACACTGGATATGTTTTGCTGCGTTTTACGAATAATACATAGTAAGGGTTTCGGCAGCTTTTTGGGTGAGGTATTGTCGGAGACAGGCAATGTGGCGGAGGTGGAAGAAAGCAGTGCTGATCAGGGACAGGATGGGGGGGAGGAAGGATAACTGGGAATTGAACCTGATGCCTAAGTTGCGCACAGGTTCAGAGAGTTTTAAGGACAGGTCGGGTAGGTTGAGGAGATCGGAACCATGGGATAGAAGCTGTTGGCGGGAGCCGATGAGTATGGCTTCCATCTTGACGTGTAACTATAATAATAATAATAATAATCCTTGCATTTGATATAGCGCTTTTCACGTCGGGAGGACGTCCCAAAGCGCTTCACAGAACACAGTGTAAAGTGAATTGACTATATATTTGTGGGCGAACGCGGCAGCCAATTGCGCACAGCAATGTCCCACAAACAGTCATAGATTGAAAATGACCAATTTATTATTGTTTTTTTTTGGAGGGATTATTATTAGGCGTATGGAGTAAGGAAACTTGCCCAAGGTTTCGCCCTGTGCCTGGAATTGAACTCAGGTCTCTCACTTGCAAAGCGAGTGCTCTAACCACTGAGCTACAGGACTCCATCTTGGAACTGTAGGAAATCTGTGCTCATCCAGCTCCTGATGTCCGACAGAAGCTGACAGAACATCAGGGGACTGGGGGTTTCAGCTGGAGGTGGAAAAGTAGAGTTGAGTGTCATTCACATATATGTGGAAGTTGACCCTTCTGTGGAGGACATCACCGAGAGGGAGCTTATAGATGAGGAAGAGAAGGGGTTAAGGATGGATCCTTGAGGAACCCCGCAGTGACCGGGTGAAAGCGAGAAGAAAAGCCATTTGCAGAAATGGAGTGCTGGCGATTTGTAAGGTAGGACTCGAACCAAGCGAGTGTGGTCCCACTGAGGTGGATAAGGGAGGACAGGTGGTGGAGGAGGATGTCGTGATCGACTGTGTTGAACGCGGCAGAGAGGTGCAGGAGCACGAGGAGGCAGAGGGAGCCCTGGTCACAGATAAAGAGGATATTGTTTGTGACCAGAAATAACCAGATTAAGCTTCCATTTGGATTTTTTGTTTATATGTTTATATGCCGAATGGCCTCTTTTTGGGCCGAATGGCCTCTTTTTGTGCTGTACGATTCTATGATTCTTTGTTGTTGGGTAACTGATATAATACAAGTATCAGATTAAATTCAAAGTTGAATGATGTAAGGTTTGTTTAGTTCAATGTTAGCGTATTTCTAGAAGAACGTACATTATGCACTGATACACTGGCAACAAGCAACAAGGTTAAAAAAAAAGTAATTTATATTATTTTTGTGAGTGTCCGTGACATGAGTCTGGATGTGCAAAGACATTCACAAAAAGAATAAAAATACTATTTTTTTAACTGGGGGTTGGAAGAGGGCATTTAAAAGCACAACGATGAAGCATACAAGTTTTTCAGTGGCATTATGGAGTGTGTTTAAGGTTGTATCTCAAATATTAGTGCTCAGATGGTAGTTTATCATATAATATCATCCTTGAGAGTGGAGGTCACGTGAGGTTTGACTCCCACTTGACTATACCTGTCTGACTTGGGCATTTGTGTGACCAGGACTTTCATACACCCAAAGTATTTTTTTACAAAATTGTGTCTGAATATTTATTTTAAGAATTTCCACAACAGAATCAATCTTATTCTTGTTTGAAGTTCCATGATGCATTACGTTTAATCAGCAGGAGTCATAAAAGGATTTGCAGAAAGCTGTGTCTCATGCTGACTTACATCAGTTGGATGACAGTCTCGTTTCCAGTTTGTGTAAAGTCGGATCCATAGAGAGGATGCCCTGACAGGGGATTCCACAAAATTGGCATCTGTGCTGAGTTCCGGGGGGTATCAGTATCAAGGACCCTGGCAGGAACAGAATTGAAATGCTGAAGGGTTTCTCTTCATCTGCTCCTTTCTTTGTGAATTTGTGTGCCCTTATGGATGGACTATTGCGGGGTAGATCAGGAAAGGAAAAAAATTGGAAGTAGTTTATCTTTACAATTATTTCTAAAAATAAAATAATGAGCCACATCAGGGTATTGTAAGATTTTGTATGTGCAAATCCCTGCATATTGGACCCAGTGTATCATTCTATCGTGACGTAAGCACATTTTAGAATCCGATTGCTGATGTTACCACCAGAAATCCTTTCCTTCTTTTAACACAGCTGCATTTTAAAAGAATTGCACAGATAAGGTACTTCTGATTTTTTTTTCCTGGTCTCCCTACAACAAACATTAAAGGAAGACGCACAAGATCTCAAGAAAGGTTCTGATGAAGAAAGTTCTTTGGTCCTTTGGGTATCATCTTTCCAGAGTCTTTAACACTGTTACCATATGGTTAGACCACATTTGGGGTACTGTGTCCAATTCTGGTTGCCACATTACACAAAAGATGTAACAGCAATGGAGAGAGTACAGAATAGGTTTTCGAGGATGATACCAGAGCTCAATAACTACTGCCATGGATTGTTTCACCATATTGAATAAATTACTGGAGTTCAGTTTGTCTTTATCCTTTAGGATCTGAAAACGTCAATATAATTACTCCTCAGTTGACTCTTCTCCAAAGTAAACAAATATCTTCAGCTTTTCCAATCTTTCCTCATAACTCAAATGCCATCCCATGTGTTAGTTTAGTCCTCTTTCCTTGTATCGTCTCCACTGTTTTCTTGATAGATACAAATATCCACCAGAAAGAGTTCTTCCCCCTACCTCTGCAACGTTCTAACCCCCTACCAACCTGTCTGCTCCCTCCGCTCAGTGGGCTCCGGCCTGCTTTATGTCCCTCGCTTTGCCCGCTCCAGCATTGGCTGACGGGCCTTCAGTCACCCTCAGAAATTACATCACACAGTCCCTTCCCCATCACCCCTTCCCTTGCTTCCTTCAAGACCTGTCTCAAGACCCTCCTCTTCGACTGTGCCTTTGATCACCCTCCTTCCCCCCCTGCCCTCCACCCTCCCCGATCCCGAACCCCAGCTCGAGTCTGTAACACTGATTGTCCAGCACTTTGGGACGTCCTCCCATCGTGAAAGGCACTATACAAATGTAATTTTATTGTTGTTGTTCTGAGAGAGCACCAAAAATACTGTGGTATCTGAATTGAATTTTCAATAAAGAAAATGATTACATTTTGGAGGCTTTATATAAGGAAATGTTTAATGATAGAATCACAATCTTAGTGATTCCGTCACTGACACTGTTAATTAGGACACAAAGCTCCTTTAGCATTTTACTGACTCAAAGTATGCAGATATATTCACTAGAGTATAACTAGAATAATGAAGCAATTAACATATTGCAGGAGTTTGCTTGATAACAAGCTACTATAAAACTCTTAAGCTATGTTGGAACTTTGAACTCACAGTCCAAATGGAGTGCTGAGGCTGTGTTGCGCTGTCAGAGGTGTATCCTAGTGTCTGGGTCAACAATTACCCAAATAAAATTGGTCATTCACTTCATAATATTAATAATAATCCTTGTATTTGGTATAGCACCTTTCATGTAGGAGGATGTCTCAAAGCACTTCACAGGATATTCTGTAAAGTGAAGTGAACTGAGCCACAGTAACTCTCTAGTGATACCTGTGTTGAAGTGACTGAGCTATAATGAAAGGATCAATACCTGGATAAATTATATTCCCTGGAGCTGAGAACATTGAGGAATGATCTAGTTGAGATGTTTCAAACAATAAGTAAAATGGAGAAAGTAGGAAAGGACCGAGCTGGACCCAAACAAAGATGAAAGGATAATGAATTGACTTATGTACATCATCATCTTACAGGTCAAGGTTTATTCTTTGTTTCCTCAGAAGTAATGTTAATGTTAAGAAAATATTATTTTTCTTGCTGTAGCTTTAAAAACGAACACTTCTATTTTAAGTCTGGGATATTCAGATATTTTCATCCAACTGCAGAAGAGGGAACTGATACGCTAACCTTTTGATGAAATAATCCACTCAGTGCTTCCACCAGAAATTCTGTTTCATGTCTAATGTATTTAAAAATGCAGCCCCTGCTTCTGCTTCTTATTAAAATAGATTGTGACGCTGTGCCAATTTATCTAAGCAGCCTCATTCAAAATTAAAGAATGCTTTCCTACCTAGTCAGTTCTAAGTCAGTCTGTTGGGCATGATCAAACCTGGAGCCATTCACTCTGAAGTGAATGCCTTTGCCCATGCTCTGCAGGATTTGCCTTTGTTTGACATGAGAAATGTGCGTCTCCCTCGGTTTCTGCTGTTATTTGTAATAAGGAAACAAAGGCCAAACTGTGCACAAAGCAGGTCTGTGTGGCTATGTGTTGGATTTTGGCAGTATTCCTGGAACTGCTGTTGATTTTATGTTCTTTATTATGTTATGCGTACAATGTACTGACCTATAATGGTTTCTGTTCATCATGTGCAAAGTAATACAAGCCTAAACCTTGGAACCCATATTAGCATATATGTCCTAGATCTGTCATTTTGATTAATTTGTTTCTTTGTCTGCACCCTATACGATGAGCATTATTAACTGCAGTGACGCTCGTATGTCATTGACTACCTTTAAGGACTTCAAATTGTACTTTATTTTGCCTGTTTTTCCTCTTTTATTTGCTGTTGTTTTTCTTATTCAGCATTCTTCCCAGTTTTTTTTNGTTCACATGTGCTTTCATTAATAACTTGCTGTAGTGCTGTAGTAATCACATATGGTAGTGGATATTCATGAAGCTGTGATCTCAGGGGCAGCAGCTGCTGATGTAAGCTGAAAATAGATCCAACATACCTAGTGCAGTTCTCCCAGGGCTCCTTTATTTACTCGTAATACTCCCTGCCTGAGAAAAGCTGGCTTCATTAAAAGAAAAACAAGGGGAATTTTTATTTAGCCTCTTATAACAATGGAAGAGTCAGTTACCACAATTGTGATAAAATGTACGCCATATTCTTGTAACTGCTGTTGACATACTGTCCTTGGTTTGCAAATTCTAGCTATGATTTAACCATTGAATTATTCAGTCTTTCAGGACTATGAATATTTCCTCAACGTTTTTTTTTATAAATCACACAAGCAAAAATGTCCAGTTTGCTTACAGATGTTTGCATTTTATATGCTTTACGGTACTTTGTAGAAATGTGCTGTGAATCTTAGTTTAAAAATATGTGGTTAGGAATGGTTCTTTTGGTAATATTTTAAAGAATTAAATTCAAATAAAAATGTGGTGTGGATTGTTCGTTGTGAAGTAAAGAAATACACACAAGGGCTGCCAATTTGGTTTTGATGGCTTACTTTGAGTTGTGCAGTGGAAATAAAAGAATTTATGTATCTTGATGTATTACCATGCCTAGCAACAGAAGCAATAATAAATACTTCCAGTGGGATTCCATGGCTAGGATCTGCTAGCTCTCTACAGTGCTGATGGACTAGTCCAAGCCTTACAGAGCACCATGGACCTTAATTAAGACCAGCAAATCAGCACCGTATTCTATTTAAGGTTAACTTATAAACTAATCTTCATTCTGATTTATAAATGTATCTATCAAAAGACAAAGGGGGCACAACCAATGTATTCCTAATCATTCTCTGTTTCTTATATTGGGCCATAAGATTTCAGCTAAGGCCTCTGTTATCCAGGACCCCTGCTGTTTTGACGGATTGCCTGTCTAACATTAAGTCCTAGGTGATCTGTGACTTTCTCCAACTGAGGCTATCCTGCTCATCACCCATCAGCTCAGACACTGACCATATCAACCTCCCCGGTTATTGCTCCCTTCAAGTCACGGAGATTGTGCCTTAATATTTTGTTCAACCCTCAGCTATTCTTCAAAACTTTCCTCCAGGTTCTGAACAAGTCCACTTTTGTCCATCTCTGCAGCGGTGCTCGCTTCAGTCATTTACTCACCCCCCCAACAGCCCAAACTTCCTCGCCTTTGTCAACTCCAGAGTTGAGTTTTCCAGCGTCCTGCTCGTCAGTCTCCCTGGGTCTACCCTCCAGAAGTTATAGATCACACAGAGTTCTACAGGTTATATACTCTCTCCACCACCCTTAGCTGATCAATTTTAAGATCATCCACACCTTCAAATACTTCCATGGCCTTTCACCGCCCTATCTCTGAGATCTCCTTTCGCTGGCCTATTTCTCGGCCACTTCTTGTCTAAATCCAGCCTGTTTCATGCCACCCACCCATTCCTTTTGGTTGGTCAAAAAAGATGAAGCAGTCAGTATAAGATATTTTTAGAACTCAAATCCAGGTTACAAATGTAGACCATAATAGTATAGACATCTTAAAATTTAAGATTGTACTGAACTCTGGAGAAATCTTCTATTCACTCTGAATTTGGGAGATCTTACAATGAACGGATTTCCAGGTTGAGACTGTATGTAAGAACTTTCCAGAGTTCTGCATGATCTTCAATTATAAGACAAAATGATTTAATTTGCTAAGCCAAGATGGAATTTCGGGTCACTGATCCGCTGTGTCCCACCGCATGAATTAATGTCATTGAAATGTTCGGCAAATTAATTGGCTCAAAATGGACTTTATTCGCATAATTTGATACAAAAATGTTTGATTGTCAGTGGAGAGATTTAATTGCATATCCAGCTCCACTATTGTCACCTGAGGGGGAAACAGCATCTTTTCAAAGCAATTGGCATTTATCTTGTTGCCCCTTCAAAGTAGATTTCCTGTATGAAATGGGAAGATTTTTGCTGGTTTTGCATAGTTTTTGTTTTGTAACATTAAGGTTTCCTCCTTTGTTGAGTCCCCATTATGCACACTGACAGAGTATGATGTATTTACCAATCGGGGGAAGTTAACCCCGCCCCCTCCCCCCACCCTCCCCTCAAACAGACCATAATCTCTATCATATTGTTACTTGCAGGTGCTTCACATGAGGAGTTTTACATACAATACAAATTTACATTTATGTAGGCCTTTCACGTCAGGAAGACATCCCAAGGTGCTGGTTAATCCAAGGTGCCTCCAATTTGGGGTGGGGGGCTAAGTGGGGGACGTGAGGTGAGGGGGGAAAGGATGGCCGAAAGTGCGGTTAAAGAGGAAGGTCTGGAGGTAGACCTTGAAGTAGGCGAGGGGAGGGGCGAGTTGAAGGGATCTGGGATGGAGTTCCATAGGGGGGGACAGATAGTCTGAAAGCCCAACTGCCTGTGAGTGGGGCAAAGTATGTGAAGCAGGCATAGTCAATTAAGTTGACCGACGATTGTGAATACTTATTTCTTTTAGTTGGTGAATCCCTCAGTTATTTGTGTTCAAGTCAAATGCAACAGTTATTATAAATGATAATAATAATCTTTGCATTTGGTATTGCTCTTTAGCACATTGGAAGGATGTCTTGAAGTGCTTCACAGGATATTACTGTGAAATGAAGTGACTGTATATTTGTAGGCTAACGCAGCAGCCAATTTATGCACAACAATGTCCCAGAAACAGCTATAGAGTGAGTGACCAATTTTATTTGGAGGATTGTTGGTCGGGACACCGGAAGAAACTGTTCTCTTTTCGAATAGTGCCATGGGATCGTCAACGTCTACCCCAAGCTTTGGCTCTTGCCAAGCTGCGCCTGGCGACCCTGTTCTGTCCTTTCTTCCTCACCTTTATCACCTCAAGGCTGGACTACGGGAACTCTCTCCTCGTTGGCCTTCCCGGGACCTCCCTCCACAAGCTGCAGGTCATTCAGAACTCTGCAGCTCGTGTACTGTCCCGCACCAGGCTTCGGGACCACATCACTCCCACCCTCGCTCGCCTCCACTGGCTCCCCGTCCCCCAGAGGATCGAATTCAAGATTCTAATCCTCACCTACAAGGCTATTCACAGCCTTGCTCCCTCCTACCTCTCTGACCTACTATCCCCCTACTTACCTGCCGGTACCCTCCGTTCCTCTGGCTCCAGTCTGCTCCACATCCCCCGCCCCAACCGCCCTACCATCGGTGACCGGACCTTCAGCCTCTCAGTCCCCAGGCTCTGGAACTCCATCCCCCAGTGCCTTCGCCTCCTCCTCCCTTTCCTCCTTCAAGGCCAGTCTCAAGATCTTTCTCTTCGGCCGTGCCTTCAGCTCCCCTATCGACTCTCTACCCCTTCCTCGCCCCCTCTCTTCCCTCCCCTTACCCTGACTATTTCCCCCCTGCTCGGGTCCTGACCCAACTGTACAGCGCCTTGGGACGTCCTCCCGACATGAAAGGCGCTCTATAAATTAAATCTTGTTGTTGTTGTAATACTTTCTGGAATTAGGTAAGCAGGATACGTCTCTCCAGGGAAAGAGTGAGCATTCCATTCCAACAATCTATCTGGAATTTCCATGAATAGAATAGAATCTCTCCCACATCTTCCCAGCCTTTGAAGCCAATTCTGAAGATCAGAAGCTCAATTTCTCTGCTCTTCCTACATTGCTTTCATATACTGATTCTGAATCTCACATATTTCCTCTCTTTTAACATGGAGCCATCAAAATCCAATTTTGACAGGTTTGTCACTGGAAGAGTCAATGGCATTTAAAGGTTGGTATAAAAGTCATTGGCATCGTAAAGCACTTCACAAGATACACTGTAAAATGCAAACACATGGCAATTTGCACACAGCAATGTCACACAACTTTGTGACTCAGAGACGAGAGTGCTAACTAAATGAGCCCCTGCACAGCATACAAGATCACACAACTGGCTCTCATAAGACTTGATGTCCAAGCTGAAGAATCACATCACTGTGGCATGCAGAGGATTTCATGGAGCAACTGCTGTTCATGTCCCTCATGCTTTAGTGTCCAAGTGGTGGTGAACAGGTACAACTCTGTTTAGACCCAATGTCGTCAAGCACAAACATGAGCTGAAAAACTTTGCATTGAGCCAAATTAAATCTATTCTATGAGAACTATAAGGTTGAACAACAACAACAACTTGCATTTATTTAGTGAGCTTCACTTGGGGTAGCGTCCTGGAGCACTTGACAGTGGCATAGTCTGTCAACGAGCCAGGGGGAGAGGCAGGGGGGAGTTGACCATAAGCATGATCAAAAAGGAAGGTCTTTAGGTGGGATAGTGGGGATGGAGGGGACAAGGAGGGGGGATTGACGGAGAGATTTCCAGAGTTTTGAGGCATAGTGGCTGAAGGCACAGCCATCCATGGTGGAACGGAGGGCACGAGGCACAAACAGGAGGCTGGAGCCAGCCGAGTGGAGGCAGCGGGTGGTGGAATGGGGAGTAAGCAGGTGGTTTAGGCAGGGAGGTGCGAAGGCATGAATGGATTTGAAAACGAGTGAGAGAATCTTGAAATCGATCCACTTGGTAATTGGGAGCCAGCGGAGCCTGGCAAGGACTGGTGTGATGCGAGTACGGAGTTTTGTGCAGGTGAGTATCTGGGCTGCAGAGTTTTTAATTAGTTGAATTTAGTGTATGGTGGAGCTGGGGAGATCAGCGAGGAGGGCATTGGAATAGTCCAGGCGGGAAGTGACAAAGGAGTGGATGAGGGTTTCAGCTGTGTTGGTTGTGAGGTACAGACATGGTGGGCAATGTGACGAAGGTGGAAAAAAGTGTTCCTAATTAGGGAATGGACGTGGAGTAGAAAGGAAAGCTGGGGATCGAACCTGACGTCTAAGTTGCGCACAGATTTGGTGAGTTTGAATGCGAGCCCAGGGAGGTTGAGAAGTTCAGACATGCAGGAGAGAGGTTTGCCTCCTTTCTCCAAACAAAAATGTAAAAGGTTTACTGACCATTTCCCTCATGAAGGTGTTGCAGCTTTATTCTATAAAAATATAAACCAAGCTAAACTAAAATATAGCCCAAAATATTCCACATCAGAGAGGGTGCTGACGCAGATTGTTTGGCAATGTGCAGAAAGGTGTTTTACTTTGTGGAGTTCTATAGCTCAGTGGTTAGAGCACTCGCCTCGCAAGCGAGAGAACTGGGTTTGATTACCGGCAAAGCGAAACTTTGGGCAAGTTTTGTTACTCCACACGCCTGATAATAATCTTTCAAGAAAAAAAAGCAATAATAAGTTGGTCACTTCAATCCACAACTGTTTGTGGGACACTGCTGTGCACAATTGTCTGCCGTGTTTCGCTCACGAATATGCAGTCAACTCACTTTACAGTCTATTCTGTGAAGCGCTTTGAGACATCTAGAAGTTGTGAAAAACGCTATATCAAATGCAAGGATTATTATTATTATTACTTTGTTTATTTGAAAAAGTCAGATTAGTTTGGTGTATTTATTTTCCCAGTAGTTATTGAATTTAAGTTGTGGTGGAAATCCAGGAAAATAATTTAGCAGCAGCAGACCTCAACGGACAGACTTGTGTTTTTGATTTGCGTAATATTTGCTTTTAATCTGGTCCAGCAGTTATGTCATGGTTTTCCCAGCGGTGGTATATGTATAATGTTAGCTGTCCAAAAAGTCTCCAAATTGATTCCTGGCAGGAGGAATTAATTTATGAGTCACAGCAAAATAGACTGTGTTATATCTGTATCTATGCGTACTCATGTATTCCTAACTGAGTGAGTATTGGTACATGTCAAGGAATGGTACACAATGACAACAACAACAACTTGGATTTATATAGCGCCCTCCACGCCGGTCGGCGTCTCAGAGCGCTTTACAGTTTCGGATCCCGGGACCGAGCCAGGGGGTGGGGGAGGAAAATGACCAAAGGTGCAGTCGAAAGAAAGGTCTTCAGCCGAGACCTGAAAATGGGAAGGGAGGGAGCGAGACAAAGGGAGTGAGGAAGACAGTTCCAGAGCCTCGGGGCATAGTGGCTGAAGGCACAGCCGCCGAGGGTGGAGCTGAGGACTCGGGGGACAAGGAGGAGGCCAGACCCGGAGGAACGAAGGCAACGGGTGCTGTTTTGAGGAGAGGAGGTCAGAGAGGTAGGAGGGTGCAGAGGAGTGCAGGGACTTGAATACGAGGGTGAGGATCTTGAAGTCGATCCTCTCTGGGACAGGCAGTCAGTGCAGTCTGGCGAGGACTGGGGTGATCGGGGAGTGGAGTTTCGTGCGGGTGAGAATGCGGGCGGCAGAGTTCTGAATGAATTGGATTTTACGGATGGTAGTGGATGGGAGACCAGTGAGGAGGGCGTTGGAGTAGTCCAGCCGGGAGGTGACAAAGGCATGGACCAGAGTTTCAGCGGCTTTTGGGGAGAGGTATTGGCGGAGATGGGCGATGCGACGGAGTTGGAAAAAGGCGGTGCTGGTAAGGGACCGGATGTGGGGGAAGGAAGGATAATTGGGGATCAAACCTGACGCCTAGGTCGCATATGGGTTCAGAGAGTTTTATGGGGAGGTCGGATAGGTGGAGGAGGTGAGAACCATGAGATTTTAGACGTCAACGAGAGCCAAAGAGTATGGCTTCCGTTTTGTCCATGTTCAGCTGAAGGAAGTTTGCGCTCATCCAGCGCCTGAGGTCTGACAGGCAGGCTGACAGAACATCAGGGGACTGGGGGTTGCAAAGAGAGGTGGAAAAATAGAGTTGGGTGTCATCTGCATACATGTGAAAATGTACCCCATTTCTGCGGATGACATACCCAAGAGGGAGCATGTAGATCAGAAAGAGGAGGGAGTCAAGGATGGATCATTGGGGTACCCCACAGGTGACCAGTTGAGAGCGGGAGAAGAAGCCGTTTATGCAGATGTATTGCTGGCGGTTTGTGAGTTAGGACTCGAACCAGGTGAGTGCGGTCCCACTGAGGTGGATGACGGAGGAAAGGCGGTGGAGGAGGATGGCGTGATCAACTGTGTCGAACCAATACAGTGTGGTTGACAGGAAATAACATCTCTTAGGGGAGACTTTCTATGACTTGTTTAACCAAATAGTTATTTTACATCATAGTTTTTTTAATCAAAAAAACTGAATTCCACTGATGTGGTTCGTGACCCTGTCCCAGAGTCTATGCCAGGCCATGCCGATCAGGAAATTGCATGTTTGATTTCTGGTTTATGCTGATCTCAGCAATGGACAGCAGTTGAGGCGCTAACATTTAATTCTGTACCCTGAGTTAGGGAGAAGAAAAATCAGCAAGGTTTCCTATTCCCGATTGTAACCAGAGAGATCCAAAGCCCCAAATTCCGCATCTTATAAATCCAAAGCCACAAATTCTGCATAGTTTTAACCTATAAGAAGGACTATTTTGTCTTAAAACATATGTTCATGCAGAATTGTGGAAAATTTTGATATTTAGTCTTCATCTGGAAGCCAGTTTCTTTTCAAGAACTACAGAAATCCAACATCCAAAATAAGATTGAATTAAAGAGTTTTTCTGCAATTCCACACAATGTTACATTTTTAAAAACAGAGTAGGGTTACAGGCAAAGCTGAGGTGTAAGCTGCTCATTGTGGGAGTCAGTTGAGGACTGGATCAGGCTCAGCTGATGAGGATCCCACATGGACTGTTTACCAACACTTACTTTCAAGGCAGAAATGCGAAGAATAACCACAGGAAAGGCCAATAAATTCCTCTTACCAGAAATGGACTGTGGACAGTTTCCACATTTCCAAATTGTGCCCAACAGAGCTAAGCTCCTAGGAGAAATAGTGTAAGACAGTAAAACTTACAGATGGCACCAAGTTGGGGGGGAACTGTGGAATCAAGAGGAAACAGCAAAGGTCTACAAAAATAATTGAATCGGGTATGCACATAGCCAGTAACTGGCAAATGAAGTTTAATACTGATGAATGTAAAGTACTACATATAGGATCCAAGAATAGGAAACACAAGAACTCCATGAATGGGATTGAACTGCCTCACTATGTCAAAACAATGTGAAGCAGCAATAAACAAGGCACACAGGCTGCTGGATTATATTGCTAACTCAGTTTATTTTAGATCCCCAGATGTCATTCTCAGACTGTACAGCACTCTAGCCAGACCTCACCTTGAACACAGCATACAGTTCTGGTCACCACAATATAAGGGGGCTGTCCAATATAAGAGGGATGGTCCCCAGTGTTAGAGGAATGAGATAAGAGAAACAATCAGACAAGTTAAGCCTCTTCGGTCGAGAGAAGATGATTCAGAGGGACTGTTATAGAAGGGTGGATCAATACTTTAGGATGCAGCAAGACAGTAGAAGAAGCAGACATAGGTTAACAGGTAAAGGGCAATTTTAGGACGGATTCCAGGAAGTTTTTCTTCACGCAGAGGGTAATCAATGATTAGAACAGGTTGCCAGGAAAGGTGATAGAGGCCAGGATACTAGACTCATTTAAAAAGTAGCTTATTGCAATGATGAGGGAAAGTAGGATGGGTGTTATGAAGGGATGAGATCAAATGGGCTGAAGAGCCTTCTTCATCCTAATCAATCTGTAATCTTGTAAAGAAGCAAATAATTGTTAGTAACATACCTAAAGAGAGAAAACTCGTTCTTTCCTGTCCCTTTGGCAAAGATCAGCATATAAGCCTTGTTAATTTGACCAGTGCATTCCACAGGTGATTGGGACTATTCCTTCCTAAGGTATTTGATTGTCTATGCCACTACTTGTTCTAATTATCCTCAGGTTCCTTATACCAGATGTTATATATCTGCATTAATGCTCCCTGATCCCCAGTGGTAATCAAGCAAAACTTCAGGATATTTATCCACCCATTTTAAAGCGATTCATCAGCATAGCATTAACTGCTTTTAATGCAAGTTTATTCCTAGTTTAAAAAAAGATATTTATTCTAATCTCCAGTTTTTTTAAGTCTTGCCATTATTGTGCACCTGTCTTTTAGTTCTCTGATCACAGTGAAGTAATCTATGTTCTATACTGTGCCTTTCATAATTTTAGAGATCTGGATTATGTCTGTTTTCAATCTTTTCTCCTATTAAAACAAGTCTAATGTCATTTTAGCGTCATCGTAACCATGGATATTGAATCACAGAATTAACTAATCTGGCTGCTCTGAATTCCTATCAATGCTCTTTTTGGAAGTCATGGTACCTAGACAACTGCACACATATCCATAGTACAAAAAATGAGACTAATACTCTGCATTGAGGTCTAGGTTAGCTTACTGATAAATCTTGCATTGACTGAGTTCTCTTGTCAATTGCCAACTGTCATCTCCAGCGTTTTTCTTTCCTTGTTTTACTATTCTCAGTGGACTCCCATTCATTGTGTATGTGCTTCACATTTCCTATATCCTTGTACATTAATTTATTATTTTACATTATATATTATACAGATAAATACAAGGTACTACATATAGGAAGTAAGAACAGGAAACACATGTACTCCATGAATGGCATCGAACTTGTCAAAGAGGAAGCTGAAAGAGATCTACGGGTGTTAGTTGACTCATCGCTCACTATGTCAAAACAGTATGAGGCAGCTATAAACAAGGCCAAACAGGATCCTGGGTCATATTGCTAAATCAGTTGAGTTCAGATCATGTTATACTCAGGCCTCATCTCGAGTATTGCATGTGACATTAAGGGTCTACCCAAGCTTAGAGGCAGGCAGTGCAGTGTAGACCAATAAGGATAATCCCCAAGTTTAGCGGAATGAGCTATGAACAACAATGAGACAAGTTAGGGGCTCTTCTGTCTTGAGAGTAGACAACGCCACAGAGGGGATCTTGTAGAGGGATATAACTTTTTAAATGGGATTGAACAAATAAATCCAGATCCATACTTCAGGATGTATCAAGACAGGAGAACAAAAGTACATAAACATAGTTACAAAGGCAATTTCAGGACAGATACCAGGATGTTTTTCTTTACCCAGAGAGTAAGCACATACATCTACATTGAGGGTATACAATTGCCCAATAATTCAAAGTGAAATACAAACAAATATCCCTGGCACTTCAAATTACGTAATACCTCAGGCCTTTGATTCAATCCTCTTGTCCTTCGGTGTCTACCACAATGCATTTGTCAGCAAGATCCTGAATGGAATAAAACTGCCTTCACATGCTCTTCATGTACAATTGAAAATCTAACATAGGTGGGAGCGCATTCAAGAATATAATACATTTTGGGGTGTAGGTATCATTAGAAAATCATCTGTACATCCTGCTCATTGGCAGCAGAATTCCTCAACATGTTGCTGCTTTGTAGCACGCTCGTGCCTTGTGCTAATCTATATGCATATTACTTTTAATTAGAAATTGTATTGGATCTCTTCTATCACTGCAGTTATACCAGACCTCATGTAGAATCTAACATGGTTTAATTCTCGAACTGGGCACTATGTGCATTATGATATTTAAATCCTCATCAGTTATATGCTTGATATGGTTTCTAAATTTGTGTTCTGCAGATTCTATGAACGTACAGGTTATTGTGCAGGTTACACTTTACACTTCATGTAGCTCCCAGTGAATATTTTCAAATCCACAGCAGAAGAGCGAATGACAAGTCCTAGAATACCGCACAAGTGTGTCTTAGTAGTGTAACATCTGGAATTTGTCAGATTTCCTTTATATCAATGATCAATCAGCTGTTCAGGAGTTAGATTGCATTTGTAAGACAGTCTTGTAATTACTCGACCCGAGCCAGTCTCATTAAAACCTTAGTTGTTTCTGATCATGTCCCGTTGAAACCTTGGTCTTTTCTGACCATCCCAACAAATACAATACAATAAAATTTACATTTATATTACGCCTTTCATGTCGGGAGGAAGTCTCAAAGCGTTTTTAGTGATTAATGCAAATTCTGTTCTTTTTGTAGGGTGTCTCAGCTTGTTTCATCTTCCTTTCTTAACTCCCTCTCTTACCCTCTTACCAATCCACCCTTGATCCCCGACCACATTGAACCATTCTTTAACTTCGCCTGTAATAACAGGTTGCTGCTTAAGGCAAAAAAAAACATTTCCTGAATGAAATGTCAACCTGCAGGCAAGTAATTACCCAGAAAAGTAAAGTTACAGAGGGTGAAAGCAAGGAATGAAAAAGAAACAATTACCAAATCGGAATTATTTAGCTGTGGCAGTAAGTAAAGCTGCAATAATCACAGGGCAAGCTGTTCATAATTCATTAAATCTGGCATTATGCTGTAGCTCATGGATCCAGTTAACCAGTCAAGCATTTTTTTTCACATCTATGATAAGGTTAAAATAGATATGCAGTAGTGTTACTCGTATGTGTAACAGACTCCCAGCAATAGCAGCTGACTCCCTGTCAATTCACTCCTTCAAAAAAGGACTGGTTCAGTATTTGCTTCAGAACAATACTGGAGGATAAAGTTGCTGACTGAAATGAACAAATTCTCTGTGTTCACAATGTACTGTGGTACTGTTGGAGCAAGACAGTTCTATTTTCGGAGGTTAGATAGTGGAGATTGTGTGGAAAGATGAATACAATAAAACTTTGCGAAAGTCATATAAAATGTCATGGCCCTGACTGATACAACTTATGTGTGTTTTTCTGTATGGTATAGTTGAGAGTTTCTCCTTGTGTTCTGACCAACAATAAAAAAAAGTTGTTCACTTCATGGCTGTTTGTGGGACATTACGGTACCTCATTTGAGTACAAACGTTCAGTCACTACATTTACAGAAAAATTCGGAAGCACCTTCCTTTCCTCTCCAAGGTACTAGAACGAGTCATCTTCGCTTCTCTCTCTATCTGTGACTCGGGCTATCACTGCTTACTCGACCTTCTTGACCTCTCTTCCCTCCTTCAACACTATCAAACATTCTATTCTTCTCCACCGTCTTTCCTCTAAGCTCCATCTTCTTGGTTCTGTCCTTTACTGGTTTCATTCATACCAATACCAATGTCTCCACTTCATATCTGCCAACAGCTTCTCCTCCAGATCCCGCACCGTCAGGTGTGGCAATCCTCACGGCTCTCTCTTTGATCCTCTCCTTTAAGTAACTGGCTCCTCCCGCTCGGCGATGTCATCCGAAGACATGGGGTTAACTTCCACTGACATCCCACCATCCAGAAGATCGAGTTCAAGATCCTCGTCCGAGCTTTTAAATCCCTCTACGATCTTGTCCCACCCTATCTCCGACCTTCTGAAACCCTACCAACCTGCCCACTTCCTTCGCTTGGCAGGCACTGGTCTGCCTCACATCCCCCTGTCCTGCCAGCCCCATCATCGGCAGTCGGGCCTTCAGCCTTTCTGCCCCACTCCTAGAACTCCATTCAGGAGTCCTTTCAGCTCAGCCTTTCTCTCGCCTCCTTCAAGGCCCATCTCAAAACCTTCCTCGTTGACCACCCCTTCGGTCATCTTCGCAACCCCACCCCTTTGGCCCCACCTTTCCCGCATCCAACCCCCATTTCAAGGGTAAACCCTTGAGTGTTAGGATATGCACCAATGTGAAAGGCGCTATATGAGTGCAATTTGATGCAGTGGTGGAAGGAGTGAGAGATGATGAACCAAATAGGCTTTTCTTATTCCTTGATTTCATGTATTTTTCCTCACTGTCTTTTTGGCAAGGGCTACAATCCTTAATAATAATCCTTGCATTTGATACAGCACCTTATCACATCTTTGAGACGTCTCAAAGCGCTTCACAGGATATAATGTAAGTGAATTGACTGTATATTTGGTAGGGGATCCTTATTAATCAAATACTTAGGGACCTGCTATAATGCTGTGCACCATGGAGTGATGGGAAGCATGTATAGAAATTCTGTTTTCTAACAGCATTCCCTTGTCTTATATTTTTGGAGCGAGGACAAAGACAAGGGCACAGCGCTGAATCGTTGCTCAGTCTGCATCTTTCAACTGTCAATGGAGGCCCAGAATCATGTGGAGCAGACAGTCTGTAGAGTGCCAGAAGTGAAGGGGATGAGAGCCAGAATTGAAGGGAATGAGAGCCAGAATTGAAGGGAATGGGAGCCAGAAGTGGTCATATAAGGAGTGCCTTTGGCATAGTGTAATACGCTCTTCAGGGTAACAGATTAGTAATAGGGTACAGTTCTCTCTTCACTTACCACTGATAAAGGTGGATGCTATAAACTTCCAACTAGACTGATGTTTGGATTGGGTTTAACATAGCTTGAAGATGCTAGTTTGTTCATATCTTCATTTAAAGAGCAACAACTCAATGCAAGAGGACAAAATAAAGAAAGATTGGAGCAG
This sequence comes from Callorhinchus milii, assembly GCF_018977255.1. Classification (NCBI taxonomy): domain Eukaryota; kingdom Metazoa; phylum Chordata; class Chondrichthyes; order Chimaeriformes; family Callorhinchidae; genus Callorhinchus; species Callorhinchus milii. The sequence continues at coordinate 50,597,358 of NW_024704744.1, forward strand.
CTCAATGTTTTCTTTTGGGCGTAGGATTGAAGAAGAAGAAAACATGTTGCAGTAACCTAAGTGCTTTCAAGCTATCCGCTATCTGAAGCGCTTTGAGACGTCTCAACAGCATGATAGGGTGCTATATCAAATGCAAGGATTATTATTATCATTATCCTTGCAATGATCAATGTTTGTGTATTTTAAGTCACACCATGATCTAAACGCCGCTGCAAAGCTTATGCATTGCCTTATTTGTGACTTCCAGTTTGGGGTATCAGATTGATAGTCCACTTGATAGACAGATCAACTTTAACATAAATTACGGCATACTGCAAGATTTCATTTTTATCAAACCAAAGTAACAGCATATGATACGATTGACACAATGTGCCGAACGGCCTTCTTCCATGCTGTAAACTTCTATGATTCTATGGATTGTAAATGTCCTAGCTGGCCAATTGTGATTCTCAGTGGGTAAAGTCCCAAATCAGACTGTTGAGTAAAACCCTACCCATTTATCACCAGTATCTCGTTCACCAGCTGTCCTGGCTGGCTTGGGATTAACAAATTGCCTGTTGAGAATTTCACAATCCAATATTTGCAAGCAGTAAGTTGTGGAGAATTTTGAAAAATTATTAAATTGGGTATTTAAATCTTACATTTTAAGAGAATGACCATAAAGCTGAGAGCAGGAGACAGTTCCTGTCTCTGATGCTTTCATACAGGGCTGTTAGGCTGAGGACGTCTCACATTTGGGCAAACTAGTTGTTGGGGAAAGAGTAATAAAGCATCAGTTTTATTGTTTAAATTGCATTATTAGCAGTAGATTTTTTTGTGTTTGAATTGAATGACTCCTTTGTTTAGATAATTTTACAGTAGGAGTTTAAACTCAGGGATGATATTGTTTGTATTTTTATGTTCTAGCTCAGTGACATTAGGGCGAGTGTTCAGCCTGATTTCCAAGCTTTTTAAAAGCTAGCTGAGGAGCCATTTCAGGCTCAGTTGATAGCATTCTCATCTCTGTGTCACAAAGTTGTGGGTTCAAGCCACATGTTTGGACTAGGAGTTCATACAGTTTAGGCTGGCACTCCAATGTAGTGCTGGGGAGTGCTGCATTGGAGGTGCCAACGTTCAGATGAGACTAAACCAAGATTCTGACTGTCTGTTCGCTTCATAGCTATTGTGGGAAATTGCTCTGTGCAAATTGGCTGCTGCATTCTCTTTCAAAATACACACTTTACAGTGAACCCTTCGAAGAGCTTTGAGACATGTTCCCGATGTGAAAGGTTATATATCAAATGTAAGGATTATTATTATTCCACTGAACTGAATATAATCCATAAATGCAGAATGTTTTCTTGTGGAAAGAAACTCTGTGTATTGTTTACCTGTTCATAGCAAGTTTAAAAAATGTTTTACTCTTTATACATCTGGTATTTTGTGTCTAGATTTATGATTTGAATTGCGGCTGTTGCTCATTCTCTCCATTCATGTATGTACATACTATTCTAGACTCCAATTAAATTACTCCAAATTATAACCATTTTAATTTTAAAAAAAACTCTGGAAAATGTAGACCAGCAAACATAAATCATGGCATGTTACGAGGTCTCATTTTTATCAAACTAGTGTAACAACATATAAAAAGTGGTATTGCATAGGCTATCTGGGTCATGTAATAATATCATGTATTTAGTTTTATGTGTTCAGTGATGAAAGGTGATATGAACTGCAGGTGTCCTTACCAAACAATCTTACTGGTAGTGGGATAAGTACCAATGAACTAAACTGTTGTGCTATGTTCTAATGTTCAGATTAGAACATCTGCCACTACAGATATCCCCACTTTCATGTCTCGGATCCTTATCAAGGGGTCCCATTAAGAAACACTGCAGTTCAGATGCCCCTTTTACTTCTATTTTATAATTAAAAAGAAACTGAGACTTTTTAATAATATGTAATTAAAAATCTCTCTTGCAAAAACAGAGGCATAGTTGGTTTTATATTATAAATATATATATTTTTTAAAAAGGTAGTTTTTCACCACTGCTACTTTTCACACTTATGGAAATTCGACCTGGGTCTAGATTTATTCTATTTACACAACACTTCAGAGTATCTAGATTTTGGTATATTTTTGAACCCATTCTTTACTTTCAAACCCATTTGCAGTAGTCTTTGAAAGAACTTGCAGAAGAACCTGCAGAACTTGTAAAATTGCATTGTCAGAGGTGCTGTACTTTGAGCGAGTCGTTAAACTGAGTTCCCATTTGCCTTTTCAATTGAATGTTAAAGATCCTATAGCACTATTCAAAAACAAAAGGGAGTTCTTCCAGGTGTCCTGCCCAACAATCCGCCAGATAAAATAGGCTATTCATATCATGGCTGTTGTGGGATGTTGCTGTACACAAATTGACTACGATGTTCACCTACAAATATAGAATTCTGTAAATTAGTTTGAGATCTTTTGATGACCTTTTTAAGCCACTAAATCAAACACAAGGAATATTATTATTAGTTTGCGGATGTTCTGAAATGTTAAGCAAATAGAGTAAATCTGGATCCAGGAGAAATTTCTCTTGTTAGTCTAGCTGGGCTAGTGAGACAGATTGGGCTAATAAGATGTGGTCTGGACTAGTGAGTCAGTCTGGCCTGATGAGACGGTCTGAGCTATGGGTTTCTCTATGGGCAATAGCAAATTGCACTTTATCAGCTGACTAGACAGCCACCTCTGCGGATCATCAGTCAAACAGCTCTGCCAATTCTTTGCACAGCATTCCAGCAAAGTGAGTCCCTGATGATAGCTGACGACGGAAGCCCAGACTGAATTTAAACAACTGTGTGTGTGAGGCGGATTTGCAGCCCTCTAGTTGTGAGTTCTGACACTCCACCGTGGGGTCACTGGGGTGAGAACACTTTACATCCCAGTACAAAAATTACATTGTGATCCTCCTAATGTGAAATGCTAAATGTGCATCTCAGAAGCAGCTTCTGCAGTTTTGCAGCATTGTCAGGAGAGTAAGTGTAATAATAAATCTTAAGTACTTTGCATAATTTTGCTGAAACAGAGGCAGCATTTTGGAAATCAAAAGCCTATTAGCTCCGCGAGCCAACAGGCAGTGGTTCCTGCTTTCCAAAGCAGATAGAAGTGTGGAATGTTCAGTGCTGACCCAATGAAAGATTAACTGGTACTTTTCAATGTTTGTTAATGGCCATTAGAACTGTCAGAAAACCTAACCACACTCGAAGTGTTTTGGACAATAGCACGGCTAATGGTAATGCTGGCAATTTCCCTGTTTTTGCAGGTCACCGCCAGAGGATTTAGCCCATTGTTGCAGTTTGCCTACACTGCTAAGCTATTACTCAGCAGAGACAACATCCAAGAGGTCATGTACTGTGCTGAGGTTCTGCGCATGCACAACCTGGAGGACTCCTGCTTTCGCTTCCTGGAGGCCCAGCTCTTTAATGAGAAGGATGGTTTCTTTCTCTACACCAAAATGTCAACTTGCCAACGATCAAATGCACAGGGAGATGGGAATTCTGAGGACGAGGAGGAAGAGGAGATGCAATCTGAGACTCACAAGATTACCTGCTCAAGAGAACGAATATGCACAGAGACCCTTGATTTTGACACCTCTAGCAGGCTGTCTGAGAAAGAGCCAGCTGTTATATCCATCCCTGTTGCATCAAACGATGTGGAGGAGGAGATTGACAGGGATGTGATCGATATGGGTCGTTGCCCAAAATACAGGAAATACCAGCTTGCTTGCACCAAGCATATCAATAGCATACCACATACCAGTACCTCAGGTTTTCCAAGCACATTTAAAGACCAGTCAGTCAATGCCCAAAGCAAGGCACAGATAAAATCTGAACCCCACCCACTGGAAATTGAAGGAGAAAAGCCTATTGTCCTGTCTGGAAGTGGCACAGACACCAAGAAGCAGGGGCTTGCAGATATGGAAATAGATGTAAAGCAATTGAGTCCAATGTGTGTTGGTCGGCCTAAAAGCAGATCGCCTCCTTGCTCAAGGTTCACTAGAAAGAAAGATGTAGATTCTGTTGGGAGCGGAAGCTCACTGCAGCAATCTTTTGACACCAGAACATCTTGTTCCCTGGAAAAAGGAATAACTCAGGGTGACCTCAAAATGGAATACAGGCCTTACAGTGAAAACTATGGACTGTCCTGCACACCTCAGAAAGAGAACAGTGGCTTTGCTGTTGGATCTCCTTTGACAGCACCATCTTGTGAAGTTATTTGCAAACAGGAATTGGAATCGGACAGAAAAAGTGTCATCTTCTCTTCCGGTACCTTGGACAGGACGACTGCTCCTGCTTCACATTCATATCCTGGTGGGAGCTCGCTAGAGAAAGAACTTACTGAGCGAGTGTCAAAGGGTTTGTGGAGTGGTACGAGCCAGTCACTTCCATGTTCACAGACTTGTGCTCCTGCTGGACTTTCTATGGAGCCATTATCACCATTTCAGTGTCGAATTCGGCCTAACTGTAATACCAGCTGCCCAGTGCCAATTAAAGTGTGCCCCAGGTCTCCTCCTGAAACTAGGACCCGAACCTCCAGCTCCTGTTCTTCCTACTCCTTTCCTGAAGATGGAAGCGGTGGTTCTCCTTGCAGTCTGCCCCAATTTGAGTTGTCCACTTCCCCCTGTTCGCAAGGAACGCGCTTCCTGTCTGGAGAGCAGCAAGAGCTGGGCGTGATGGCAAACGCAATGTACAGACCGTGTAAACCTCCATTGAAGTGTGAACAGTCCTATGTCACTAACTCCAGCGATGAATCTGGATCTTTTTCAGAAGGGGACAGTGAGTCCTGCTCAGCCCGAGAGAGAGGAAATGAGGTACAGTAGTAACAGCAATATTTTTTTTATCAGCTATGTTCGTGTTTACTAAGGTTCTCACACATCCATTCCTAAAGGGGAGCGTAAAACCATCCTATGTGCTTTGATAAAAGAGTGATAATAGTTTTTAAGAGTTTCATTTAGACGAACTGGTAAAATAATTGACCTTGTGGATAAACACACCACCAGTACAGTAATAGTCCTTAGTTTTATCCTTAAGTTTTAGCATTAAGACCATTGTTTTCGAAAAAAGGGCAGAATTATGTAAAATTCTTAAATTCAGTCAAAATTTGGAAGCCAGATTTCCGCTAAAGAACTGCAGAAAAACAGCTTTCAAATTAAGACCGAATTTGAGTGATTTTCCAAAATTCTGTTTGGTCGTACATTTTATGACAATCATTTTAAGGCTCAAATATGAGGGTCTTTTGAACCAAATCGACCGCAGAAACATTTGAAGCAGTCAAAATTGTTTGCATCTCTTAAAGAAGGAGAAAGGGCAGATTGATGGCAGATGAAATTTAATGAAGAGAAATGTAAAGTGCTTCACATGGGGACAAAAAATCCAGGAAGGAACTATTATTTAAATGGTAACAAATATTTTTTAGCGGAAAATGGAAAGGACCTGATTGATAATAAAATGCAGCTATCCCAACATTGGTCGGTAGCAGTGAGTAAGGCAAACCAGATGCTGGGCTGTATTAAGAGGGCAATATTAAGCCAATATAGTGTGGTAATCCTGCCACTTTATAAATCACTGATGCAACTGAACTTGTAATACTGTGTGCAGTTCTGGTCACCGCAATATGAAAAGGATATTGCAGCAATTGAGAGGATACAGAGGAGGGCAACCAAAATGATGGAGGGGATGGATGGACTGGACTACGAGGAGGGATTAGATAAACTGGGCATGTTCACACTGGAGAAGAGAAGGTTGAGGGCTGATATGGTTATGGTCTTTAAGATTCTGAAGGGAATAGATAATGTAGATCACGATAAGCTGTTTTATCCTTTTTTTAAGCCTTTGGTCACCTTCCTCCCCCTCCCCCTGGCTTTGTCCTGGTATCCATTACTGTGAAGCGCTCTGCGATGCAGTCCGGCGTGGAGGGCGCTATATAAATCCAAGTTATTGTTGTTGTTGTTATCTTGTACTGAACAGTAGAACCAGAAGACACAGCCTGCGATTGAAAGGGGGGGTAAATTCAGAACAAATCTGCGGAAATAACAACAACAACAAAATACATTTGTATAGCTCCTTACACATCAGGAGGACGTCCCGCTACATCAGTGAACAAGTAGTAAATTTATGGAATAGCCTAGGGAAACTGGAAGCTGAAAATGTTGTTTGTTTCAAGAATAAATTAGATAGATTTCTGCTATAAAACAATATCTCAGGATACAGTATATAGTTTGGGACACGACATGTCAATTAAGCAACTGCCAGAATGGTGGAATGCGAACTAGATTGATCTTAGACTTCTTTCGCCTAGAACATCACTGTCTTTCTTTCTCCCTGTTAAAGTAAGTGTAGTGAAGCTGCTCTGTATAGTGACTGTAGGCCATAGATTTGATGCTCCTCTCATTCATTGATATCTCTTTGTTCTGGGAGAATAGTGAGTTACTTATTTCCCCAATACGAATGTCCAAATGAAGTAAATTTTGGTGCAGGTATTGTGTGCTTTTCAAATGTGTTTTTGACCGCTGGCAACGACTAATTACAAAAGCAGTTCCAGTCAGTGTCAGTGCAACACATTGAGAAAGGCAAATAAAAGTTAAAGCGACACTGTATACACACACTCAGCACGATAAATGCAAGTCAAAATGCAATTTCACCTCACTCAATCAAATGTGAGATTGTCAAAACAGAAAGATACAACAACAACTTGCATTTATATAGCGCCCTTCACGTGAGGTAACATCCCGGAGCACTTCATAGTGACAGAGTCTGCCAACAAACCAGGGGGAGAGGGAGGGGGAGGTGACCATAAGCATGATCAAAGAGGAAGGCTTTAGCAGGATTTGAAGGTGGGGAGGGAGGGGTCAAGTTGGAGAGATTGAGGGAGAGAGTTCCAGAGTTTCGGGGCTGAAGGCATGGCCATCGATGGTGGAACGAAGGACAATCAGGAGGCGAACGGAGGTAGTCGGTGGTGGAGTGGAGGGTAAGCAGGCTGGATAGGTAGGGAAGTGCAAGCCTGAGTTAATTCTGGTACCTACAGTTTACAGTAGAAAAGGCCACGCTTCACAAATAAAAAAATGTTTAAATGATTAAACTGATGAAAAAAATTAATTTTACAATCTGGCATAACATAATACAATGGTTTGTCCAGCATTGGTTTTAATGAACAGTGGTGCGTTGCACATGTTCTGCCTAATGTTGTTTTGGTAGTAGGCTAACATGCAGACTACAGGCCTGAATTTGAGAATGTGCTTTGTGTGTGTTTGAGAAAGTAATTATTTCCATTGTACTGTAAATAAACACAGTAAATGTCAGTGAACTTAAAGTAGAGTATGTGTTATTTAAAAATAGCCATGTGCAAGGTTGGAAACAATACACTGTGGAGGAGGAGGAAGGAAACTTAAAATATTGGATATTGTCTGTGGGAGATCAGTCTTTCAGCCCACAGTGTTCTGTATTACGTTCTCCCAATATCCTTACGTTATTAACTGATGTGTAGTCACAAACTTTGATGTTTATTTGGTTACTAAAGTCATCATTACAGACTTATGTTTCAGGTACATAAATGACCGTAAGTCCAGTTTTCAAAGCACAAAGTGTAAGGAGTCTTGCAATAGTTTGATATTTAAAGATTAAAAGACAAAGCATACTAATACTAATTTATACTTTCTTGGGTAGGACATTCCATGAGATATTGCTTCATCACTGCAGACTTGCAAACAGTGATCTATTTCAAATAGTTTACACTTGTGAACTTTGCAAATGAGCTCAGTGATCAACATAATCCATTACGTTGTGACAGAGCTGAACAAGCTGTGTTTTCCGGCCCATGAATTGCTGATGAAGTAGTTTAGAATTTTTCTTAGGTTGCAGAGGGTTAATATTTATTTATTTGAGTATTGCATTAAAACACAGTGCAGTACAACTTGTATTTATACAGGGCTTCTCACATGGGGAGGATGTATCAAAGCGCTTCTCCATTGCTGGCTGTGGGCACCTGAGCGAGGGGGTGGGAACTGAAAGGATGGGGATGGCTGAAATGTGAGGTCAAAGAGGTAAGTTGTGAGGCAGGCTTTGAACGTTGGGAGGAAAATTGCAGATTGTCTAAAATGGACACAATGCTACACAAGTGATTTTCTCCATGTCAATAAATGTTCCAATTTGGGGTCATGTATGGGTCAAAATTTGGCAAGTGATATTATTACTGGTGAACAAATGTGGTCAGTAATTATCTCTGGCCTTGGTGGTGTGTGGAGAGAGTTGGGGGGAGGTGGTCCCTAAACCCAGTGATACCTATTGACTGCTTTTGACCACATTTATGTTCAGTGTTATTTTTATCATGGATGATAATACCAAATGCAGGAATCTTGACCCCATAATGGGAAATCAAATAGGAAATAATACTGCACTCCCTGCCAAAGATCAATAAATTGACCCACAATAAGAGGATAACCACCAGCGTTCAATGGTAGGTAGAAAATTATCACATTTTCTAACTGTTAATTTATTTCATCGAACCTCAGATTTGTTCAGAGTTTGAGGTTGGGGCTATCCTGTGACTCAGCCATCTAGCCCTGGAGAGGTTTATCAAATGTTATATCTAGTGACTGAACTGTTAATCTATACTGTGATTGTGTTAAGAATCTTAAAACTGTTCTCCAAGGCTCAAGCATGGTCATTTTAGTTCATGATTGTCTGTGAGACATCGCTGTGCGCATATTCACTGCCACGTTCCCCTAAAAATGACATAGTCATTACACTTTACAGTAAATCATATGAAGTACGTTGAGTTGTTTTGACAATGTGATGAGGCACTACATCAAATGCAAGGATTATTATTTTAATTACTTGGAACAGCGATTCAGTTAGAATATATTTTAAGCCACGATCTGTGTTTATTTTTATAGTACTGAATACACATGCTTTCCACAACAGTAGCACATTATTACTGATAAGTACGTAGGCTGATAGCACAATTTGATCTGGAGAAATACACCCACTGTGAACTGTTTTCCAAGTGTAACTGATGTAGTGAGCTTATGAAACTGTCTTGCCGATACGACAGTCTGAGTGAGAGATGTTCAAAAGTTCTTAACTTTCATTCTTCGTCTGACCCGGTATTAATGGCAACTCGTTCTGTTAGTGCCATCTGCAGGTCCAAATCCGCATTGCGCTTTGTGTTCCAGTTCCCTTCGGATGATTCCAGAGGCATGGTCCACTCTAAAAATATTGCTGTAATGAAACAAGAACGCCTATTGTTATCATGTTCCCTATGTTGGGCTGGAAGCTACTAACATTTCCATTACACGCTTGGCCCTTGTTTGCAATGAGTAAATCTACTACGTTCAACATGTTCCCCTGAATTCTGTTGCAGTTGTACAGAGAGTGTTTTCATAGAATCACATGTAAATCAGGATCATTTCAAAAGTGCCATGAAAAAATAAAGTCTGGGTACTTTTTAAAAGAAATGGGACTGTGCTAATAAAAATAATAGCACGTTTTAGGTCCCATTGTCAGCATAGCATTGCATACTCCAGCATAGGATTAGAGGCAACTCTTCCTGGAGGTTATTCTGTCTCATGCAATCCAGCTAAGGGACTTTGAATGATTCAGAACATGCTAACGTAAGCAAAGTGGCAATGCCTTCGGACGTCCTTCCAATGTGAAATATGCTATATAAATGTAAATTTGCATAGTCTAAGTGCTATTCTACTCCATTTCAGTACATTTGTGAATTTGTCTGCACTATGCTTACCATTTGTAAGTATAAATGTAAGTTGTTGTTATTTAATTTCATAAGTCCAATTGAATTTTACATTCAGAATCCACTTGGATTTGATCTGACAGTTTATCATGTTGAACCTTCTCAATGTGCTTCATACAATGAGTTACCCTTTTCCAAGTAGTATCTGTTGTTCTGTAGCCAAATGTGATACCTAACCTACTTTAGCAATGTACTATATGAGAATAAGCAACAAGATGAATAGCCAATCAATTCCTTTCTTTCAGTTAGTGAATAAAATAGCCACCATTATGTGGTAACCCTAACCTCAACACAGCACTTACCCTCAATGTATCAACAAGAAGTCTCCAATATTTCTCGTTCTTAATTCCACATCCCATTAGAATGAGCTCACCTGTCTCGGTACTGATAGACAGCGCCATGGGACATCCTCCCGACGTGAAAGGCGCTACACAAATGTAATCTTGTTGTTATTGTAGGTACTGGAGTTTTTGCAAACGAAAATCCTTATCAATGACAATAACAACTTGCATTTATATAGCACCCTTCACTGGGGTAGTGTTATTTGGAAGACCCGCCTGTTAGATGCCTTTCCATAATGACTGGTTATGATGTCCTTCCTGTTAGGTAAAAGGTGTATTCCAGGTGCTAATCTTGTCAGGGTATCCCTGCTGTCACAAACACTTCAGGTTGTTACTCTTATGGTATTAACTTCATTAGGACTTAAAAGGTTGGTTGAGCTCATATCTTATGGGCTAACCATGTTCAAAGATATACTTGTGCCATTATTTGTCAGTAACCAATGAAAAAGATTGCAGAATCACCTGTGATTTTTTTTGTTTGTGGTTAATCCCACAGTGGAGTCCTGTAGCTCAGTGGTTAGAGCACTCGCTTTGCAAGTGAGAGTACTGAGTTCAATTCCAGGCAGAGGGCGAAACCTTGGGCAAGTTTCCTTACTCCACACGCCTAATAATAATCCCTCCAAAAAAACAAAAACAATAATAAATTGGTTATTTTTCAATCCATGACTGTTTGTGGGACATTGCTGTGCGCAATTGGCTGCCGCGTTCGCCCACAAATATACAGTCAATTCACTTTGCAGTATATTCTGTGAAGCGCTTTGGGACGTCTAGAAGACGTGAAAAGCGCTATATCAAATGCAAGGATTATTATTATAATTGGGATTTGGAATCACATTGTCTAAGATGGCACTCCAATGCAACACCAGGGGTGTGTTGCATTGTTGGAGGTGCTATCTTTCAAATGAGATGTTAAATCTGCCTGTTCAGATGGTCATTAAAGATCCCATGACACTATTCAAAAAGAGAATGGAGTTTCTCCTGGAGGCCTGGTCAATAATCTCCCAATTAAATTGTTCACTCGTTCCTGGCTCTTGGACATTGCTGTGTGCAGTTGTGCTGCCGCATTTGTCTACAAATTCAGAGATACTCCCATTTCCCAGTAAATCTCATGTAGGGCTTTGAGACATCCTTCCGATGTGGTAAATCATAATATCAAATGCAAGGACTATTAGTATTATTATAATTATATAATTGTGTGTTTGAAGCCCAACCTGCACTGTAGACCCTATTGTTACAAAACAAAAATAATATTTGTTGGTTACAAAGGTTCTGAGAATAATGGAGAACCTCTATCTTAAGGCATATGAAGTGATATTGTACCTATTCTGTGGCAGATAGCCACAAGGTACCTTTCCTTCAGCAAGCACTCACCAGCTCCCTTATCTTAAATACTTCAAGGCGTTTATCCTATGTGGAACCCAGTATAATAATGAAAACTGTTGATCAGCCATCATTACCCCATTCCTCAAGAAACCCTCACGGGATGTCTCCATGTTCTCCAATTGCCATCCTATTTCCAATCAGTCCTTCCATTCCAAGGTGTTGGAACAAGTCGTCACCTCCCAGTTTCACTCCTTCCCCTCTCATCACTCCCTCCTCCTGCACCGAGATTGTCACAGTCAAGGTTGACAATGACATTCTCTCCATTTATAACCAGTGCTTTCTGACTTCTCGTCTTCTCGACCTCTCTGTCACCTTTGACTGTCATCCTTCTCCACTGTCTCTCCTCCCTGCTCCACCTTCAAGATTCTGTCCTTTCCTGCTTTCGCTGCTGTATGTCCCAGCATCTTCACTTGGTTTCTTCCACTGGGGTTGAGATGACCATTTTCAAGAGTGATATTTTCAGCTGATTTGGTTCTTTATAGAATGCAATCTCTTGACACTGGGAGCACAAATGTTGTTCATTGAATTAAATTCTGACAGTGTGGTCGTGATGTAATTGTGAACTTGACAATGGAGAAGTGGTGCGATACATTTAAATTTCACGTATCTTGCTGAAGGGAAGGTATTTTGTGGATATCTGCCACAGTATAGGTACAACATCACTTTATATGCCTTAAGATAACATTAATAATAATAATAATAATCCTTGCATTTGATATAGCGCTTTTCACATCGGTAGGACGTCCCAAAGCGTTTCACAGAACACACTGTAAAGTGAATTGACTGTAAATTTGTGGGCAAACGCGGCAGCCATTTGCGCACAGCAATGTCCCACAAACAGTCGTAGATTGAAAATGACCAATTTTATTATTGTTTTTGGTTTTGGAGGGATTATTATTAGGCATGTGGAGTAAGGAAACTTGCCCAAGGTTTCGCCCTGCCTGGAATTGAACTCAGGTCTCTCGCTTGCAAAGCGAGTGCTCTAACCACTGAGCTACAGGACTCCACTAATCTCTAATTAATCTCATTTTCTTTCAATGATTAAAAATTACCATAAGGAATAACCACATAATAGAAATGTAATTGATTGAATCACTTTTCTTTTTCCTCCAGGTCAAGCTCCCCTTTCCAATAGATCAAATCACAGATCTTCCAAGAAATGATTTCCAAATGATGATCAAAATGCACAAGTTAACCTCAGAGCAGCTAGAGTTCATCCACGATATCCGGCGTCGCAGTAAGAATAGGATTGCAGCCCAGCGTTGCCGCAAGAGAAAACTGGACTGCATTCAGAACTTGGAGTTTGAAATTCGCAAGTTGGTGAGTGGAACAGTGTGCCACATTTAAAATTAAGCCTGTTTTTTTGAGTCAAGTTTCTCATCTCTTCGGAAAACAAAAACACAAGTCGCTGGGAACACTCAGCAGGTTAGGCAGCATCCATGGAAAAAGGAAAGTGAGTCAACATTTCGGGTCCACGACCCTTCGTCAGAATAGGACGAAGGGTCCAGTTCTGGCAAAGGGTCGTGGACCCAAAACGTTGACTCACTTTCCTTTCTCTATAGATGCTGCCTGACCTGCTGAGTGTTCCCAGCGACTTCTGTTTTTGTTTTCATTCCAGCATCTGCAGTATTTTGCGTTTTGTTCTCATCTTTTCTTCCTGTCACCTTTCGTTATCACAACAAAATGGTTGGGATTGTGTCTGGTTCCAAGCTGCAGCCAGCAGTGGAATTGGCCAAAGTATAGAATCAGCAACCTGAGAACAGAACAAAGTCACTTGTTAACAGCTCGTTTAATTACTGAGGCAAAAAGATTTCACATTAATTCAATAAGCAGGGTTTACAATACTCAAATTTGCAATAAGCAATATTATGCTATTATACCCGGGTGTAGTGCGTCTCTGTGATGATAGTATCAGAGTTCATAGGCAGCACACAAAATTCTCTTGGTTTGAGAACGCTGATGATAGCGACCATTGAATCTCTTACAGTTATGTACTTGTATCGTTATGTACAGTCAACATCTGTTCTTTTTTCTTCTGATGTGACTTAAATCTCAGAACCTTGGTATACAGTTCTGCCTTTCTGGATGAGTGAACAATGCACTCATTCTCAAACCAACTCTATCTGCCCAAGCGTAGCTCAGTTATACTTCTTTATAGCGTGGTTACCTACTTCAGGTTGATCGGTGGATGTCAGCACTTTTTCACCCACCTGATTATTTTAATTAACTTGGGTCGACTTTGATTAAACTACAGGTCTATACAACTGCAATCAATTCACAACATAGCAGACGACATATGCAATAACAAATTCACCTCTTCATTCTTAGCCAATTCTTCATAATACGATACACAGTATATTGACATCTTTTCATACTATTTTGTCCAGTATTATACCAGCTTCCCCATGATACCTCAGTTAGAAATTCTGCAATTCAGCTCAATTTAATTAAAACAACATTTTGTAATCAAGATTGTAATTCTACAAGTTATCTCAACATTTGCTAACAAGCATAAACATACCTAAATTAACTGAAACAACATTTTTTAATAATTCATTTTTGATCCCGACAATATTTCACATCCCAGCACTGCATGGAAAATAACCCCAGTGAGAGTTTGTATTGTAACTATCGTATCGTATCGTAACGGTGCGATTTATTAAATGATCTCCACTCGGCGTGCTGCAGCAAAGGCCATGCGTACCAGATCCGATGAGTTTTCAAGCACACCATTAGAGCAGTTCACTCCAGTGCAAAATTATAAAATATTGTACTTTTGCAGCAGGAAGATGATTCAGGGGCATTGGCTGGAAATATGGCTTCGGCAGTCTCTCTCACAAACTAAAACTGGTCCATTATTTGCAATGCTAATGAACTAGTTTCAGATCAGAAATAAATGTGCTGCAGTTACCTACCGAAACTCTGGAACTCAATCCCTGTGCCTTGCCCACATCTTATCCATCTTCAGATCATACCTGAAAACCTTCCTCTTCAACCATGTCTACAGTAATTTTCCCTCTTCCCCCCAGTCCCTCCCTCCCTCCTCCACTCCTCTGGCTTGGTGTCAAGCTCTTTTAAGCATTCCAAGACCCTCCTACACATGAAGGGCACTATATAAATACAAGTTGTTGTTCATTCTTGAGATGTGCTCCCATAAAAATGTGAATTGTATTGTTTTTACATTCAGTAGAATTTGCAGTTTTTTGTAGCGTCTATAGCGAGTGCTATCCAGAGCCTGAATTACATACACTCTTTCTGTCTTTCTCACAGTTGTGTGAAAAGGAAAAGTTATTGACAGAACGCAATCAGCTGAAGGCTTGTATGGGAGAACTATGGGACAATTTCTCGTGTCTTTGCCAAGAAGTCTGCGGTGACGTCCAACTCAGCTCAGAGCAGATCCAGTCCCTGCACAGGTACTGCCCAGCCCTCAGGCCTCTTGATCAGGCAGCGACCGCTGGCAGCGACACCTCACCCTCGGCCGAATTTGAACAAAAGCCGTTGAAGGCACTGTGTGTGGGGGAAGGGGTGCTGTGCTGCTCAGAGCAGGAAGATTCCCACCTCGGAGCTCAGTGGTCACCAAGCCACAGTGCAGAGGGGTGCACGTCGGAAAAAGCCCAGGGACTGCTCGACCAAGGAACTTGTTCTGAAAGGAAGCCCTCCTTGGAACAGTGCAGTCAAACAGTGACAGTGGATTTCTGCCAGGAAATGACTGATAAATGTACGACTGACGAACAGCCAAGGAAAGACTGCAACCAGTGATCGAGTAGCCTTTATTTGTTTTTGTTTGGTTTTCCTTAAAGCAAGCAGGAGGTTCACGCGGTCAAGGTGCAGGCAACTTACAATTGTTGATGTCTTTCTCTTTAATGCACACTACAACAGTCTTAAACTGCAGCAATACTCTGTACAGGTATTACTCCTACGGCGGCTGAGGGTTACCCTCACAATGGTGCTAGATCCTGCTTATGCAGGGAACATGACAGTGGTAACACTGTTGTTTTACTATGATTATTAATGTTATTGTTGTTATGATTTTGGCCTTCATTCTCAACAGGGATGGTCAGGCAGCCTCTCATTTTACCTTGAAGGACCTAATAGCGTGCAAACGGTTTTTCAGCAAGCTTGGTGGCCCATGTCACACACCAACTCAGGAAATCCACTGAATGTTCAGCGTAACACAGTACACATCAAGAACTCTTCATCTAAGATCTGTACTATAAGCAGACTCCTGCATCCTGTATTTTTATCATTAGTATACTGGAAATCATCATCTGTATTGTACAGAGAACCTGGTTACAACATTCCCATTGCCTTCTGCAGAACATTACAGGAACTTTGTTAAGAATTTAGACGGTTAGATTTTCACACTTGAGCAATATCACCTTCTTTGTACTTCTTTGTAAAAAAAAAAGAATAATTTGAAGTCTATTTGATGTAAATTAAATTTATAGAGATCTCCGGCACTGCTTTAAAGGTGCCTTTGAACAGGGAAGATTTGTTATTATTGTCAACAAAAAAAGAGTGACGGTCAAAACTGCCACTTGCACTGTGTCTATCCCGGGGGATTATTTTTTTGCTTTACTGCATGGTGCACAGCGCACTAAATGTTTAAAAAAAAGAAAGTTATCCTAAGAGCGAAGGTCAGTTTCATCTGAGCCTCCCTCGCCAAACTATGATAGCTAATTGTTGCTGTAACGATGGTTATGAAAGGGATTGGTGTAGAATGGCCAATACCAAATTTTATAAATTCTGCTTGTGATATTCAGTGTCCACCGTTGGCAACTCTGATTATAAAAGAATAGATTTATGTTCAACAAACAACCCAGCCTCTTCAGGAAGGGGTTCAAATGCTAAAGTTGGTGGTTGCAACTGCATGGGCCTCGGAATCGATATGACTGTATGTATAAATTGTTTTCCAGATAGTTATAATTTTGTATTTTATTTATTTGTATTTTTATTTTTGTATTTTTTCTTGCAAGTAAGAGTTCTCTTCCCCGTGTAACGTCATCGGAATCATGACTCTGGTTCTGTCAACGCCACTCAGCCACTGGCTGTCAGGGACTGAACACACAGGAGCAGCACAACTCCACTCTCCCTTTCACTTCTCCATCCCTTTCCTGAAGGAAAGGTGATCTTCCCTCTCCTCCCCCACAGTACCACCCACACACCCCCATGGCATTCTATCTAAGATCGGAAAATCCCGGCCACATCTCTGGCTACTACTGTATTGAACTGTGGTCTCCGTGCATAAGGGTGACCCTCCCTGCTAACTCATTTACCGCTGTCCAGGGACATTGGTGCTGACTTCTGCCCTTTCACCTCTGGTACTCAGGCTTGTCAAATCGAGTTAAAGCAGATTTGCACAAATTAGCCCTCATCTGGTGGTTTCATTTTCAGCAGGTTCACTTTGGTTGGGAAGGGGCGCGGAGACCAAAGCAACAATTGGAGGAAATGGAATTGGAAGCAGATATCCCTGCAAATTTGCAAACAAGGTGAATATTAAAACGCATGGAGGGAGCGCTGCATGCATCTCACCTTAGGAGAGCTTGATGCAGTCTTGGCAAGGTGGCATAATGGTCCACCTCCCTAAGCCCCCACTTTGATGAGCACAAATACAATTGGGGGTGGAGGGTAAGGAAGGACATGAGTTGTATGAGGCCTGTGCTGGTGTGATGTACTGTTAAGAGTGCAATACAATGAATGGTGAAGTGCTGCTCAGAGTGGCAGCTTGTACAGGCACAATGACAGAGTCTTAAGTGACTGAGGCAGGCATTTAAAAAGCAGGCATTTAAAGCTGGAGTTAAAAATAACATAAATTACTCTGAAAGAGAGAAAAGACTTTTCCCAAATGCACTGTAACATGTTAAGAGTTATAAATAAGTATCTGGATCTTATCTCCATTATATGTACAGGCAGGATGACTCTGTCAGGAGTTGGTCTCAGTAACTGGAGTAGGTTGTTTTGTGCACAAATCATAATAATTCCAAGATAAGTTAAGATACAACTCTTGAACACGTCTGGAAAATCTTGAGCACGATAAAATTGATGTATTCTGGCTTCGCTGTTTAAATATTAAAAGGTTTTTAGACAATAAGCAAATTTCCCTTCGTCTGACACATGGTTTGCAAGTGTTAGTTTTCACCTTATTGTAGATTTTATTTCAACACACTTTTTATTTTCTGCTGGAGCAAAGTGTGATTTCACCATTGTTGGACAACACTTTCAGGTTCCTAAAAGGAAATGTAAGTTATGATAATATATGATTAAGCTTGTGCGTTTCGAACCACTGCTCAAACAGCAATTTTATGCTTCAGGAATTTTATGCTTAGTATCCATAGTTTAGCAGCAAACAGTTTGCATATTTGCTTAATTGATTATATAATAACCTGTACTTTTTTTNCCCTAAACTGAACCCTGTTGTAAGCAAAACTGTTATCAGGTGATTAACAGGAGACTACTTAGCTCCTCAGTGTTGTATCACACAATACCCAGACAACCTAATTTCATTTTGGTATTATATTGTGACAAGTTCGTTGTAGACATCAGAAGAGGTATTTCTGTTCATAATCGAAAGGTGCTGTGGTATTTTGTTTTCCTTTCATTTCAAACTGATTCTGGAACAGATTAATTTTACCACCTGATATTTTATCCTAAAAATTAATTGAAAAGAATGGGTGTGTGTGTTTTTTTTTGCATGGGAGTAAATTTTGCAAGAGTTTAGAGGCACCACATCTGCGTACACTGTGCAGTGTAGTTCTTGTTGTGGAATTGCTTTTGTGATGGTCTTATATTCAGACATTCAGCAGCCAACATATTGAAGCCTAATGCTGAAGACAAGGAGGTGTCTATTTTAGGAATTGTTTATGGTAAATCAGTTTAGGCAGAATTCAGAGCTCAGAACCCATACATTTAACAACTAATCAACTGTTTACAGTAGCAAAATTGAGTTGTGTGTTTATTTTTTAAAAGAGCCTTGTTTCTGTGGTCTAAATCAAAAAGTCTGGCAGACTGTGCTTCTAAATTGCATTGTGATTCTATTGGCCGTTAATGCATTCTTTTTCAAGTTTCATGAACCGACCAAAGTATTTACAAGAGAGGTTCAGATGAAGATAGCTCTTCAGCCTGTTTGAACTCGTCCTTCCACAATACCCACCTTACGATCTTCTCAGTACCTCAAGTTATTTCTTAAATGGGCCATTTTCAGCATTTACGAATGTGTCCATTTGATGTGCAGCTCACAACATTTTATCCTTCCTTCAAGAAATTGCAATGTTAGCCCTTCAATCCCTCGTAATGGCTCCATCAAGAAAGATTTTTTTTAAGAAAAAATGAAACTGTTACATTGAATTTCATACAATTAACAGTCTTCTTTCATCTTGTCCATTTTTATTTCTTTTTTTAAAAAAAGATTGAATTAAAGCCGTGAGTATTAAATTGCTTTTTATGACAACTCATACACTGAACATGGAATTCTAAAGGGAACATTATCATGGATCCTGGGCACAAGGTTGTGTCAGTACTGATCACTTCCTTGGGGATACTGTCTCAAAAAGTTTCCTGAGCTGGCATGACTAGCCTGTTTACCCCAGAGAGAGCTAGCTTCTCCCAATAAGCTTATATATTCTGCGGACAAGAATTACTGAATATTACACTGTTATACCACTACTGAGATATTAAAAAAGCCCTTCTATTGCTATTATAAAATACAATACAAAGTGTACTATTTCTCGTCTATTCTGTTTCCTTTTCAAACATACATTTCTCCTACCAATTCCACCACCCTTGCTCCAATCGTGAAGCCAGGAATACGTCACTTAAAAGTCAGTGCTTTGATTGACTGAAAACTGGTTCTCCAAATCTAGTTTGTCAGACTCTCAGCAAGAGGGTTGTTGCATTGGATCCATATCAGTAGAATTAGGCTGAGCATCTGATTTACTGGCAGTTTCAGGGAGCAGAACCTACTTAATCTAAGACAATCTGTAGCGAGTCCTCAGTGATGCCAAGGAAGGAGATCTACCCAATTTCACAAGTGAGGTTTGGTTGAAGAAGGCACTTTGGCCTGTTTGATCTCTTCCAGAATACCCACCTTATCCTCTCTCATCAGAGTATTCATCTGTTTCTTGAATATGAATCCTGTCACCCTTCCTGGTAACTCAACGCAGCTGTTGATTATTACCTTATATGGGTTAAATAAACTTACTGGTGAGTGTTCTAAAATTGTCCTCTTGGTGAACGTATAAATGTTGATATGGGCTTACTTTCTCAATGCCATTTAACATCTTGTATACCTCAAGAAGGTCCTCTCTGGCACGTCCTTTTCAAGGTTAAAGGACCCTACCTTATCTGGTAATTTCTCTTGCTTACCCCTCCAACACTTGCGATCAACCTCATTGTCCTCCATCGTTCTGCTTCTGGGGCATTGTGCCAGAACCTTCACACAGTTCTTGGGTATACTCTGACCAGAGCACTGTATAACTTAACATGACTTCTGGGGATCTGAACTCATTTAGAAATATATCCCAGCATCCTGTTTATTACTTCTCACTGCTGTACATGGTAAGTAATGCGTCAACTGACTGCCATGGTCTTTTTCAACCTCCATGTCTAGTTTAATCTATAGAGTACGTTATTTCAGTTTCTATACACAGTATCTTGGTGAATTCTTTATGTAAGCTTTTGACTGTCTGCTGATTCCAAAGTCCAGCTTGGTGCCATTTGCATTTTAATTACCTTACACGGGTGTGAATTCAGGTCATTTACGTATACCAGGAACAGAAGGGATCCCAGCACAGACCTCTGAGAGGAAATCTACAGAATAACTTCCTTATGTCAGTTTAACGTTTCTTTAGTTTAACGAAACCTCTGCTTCCTTCCCTTAACCTGTTTAACTAAATAAATTACCTCAATAAGTCTACTAAGCTTGTACACCCCTGCTTATCCTCCATCCCTCTCTGATCCCAACCCACAGCTCAGATGCAAACCCCGCATTGTCCAGCCCCTTGAGATGTCCTCCCGACATGAAAGGCGCTAGATGAACGTAACTTGTTGTTGAAGTAAGTCATTGGCACTCACTGTTCATATATCGACATTGACAAAAAGTTTTATACGGTATTTCGTTGAAACTATTTGTCTTATTCAGAAAAGGGTGCTGATGGTGGGTTGTCCAGTGTGACATTTATCCTCAGAGCACCAGACAGTAAATGAAGAAGCACAATTTAAGTTCCATCATTTTGTGTTTGCCTGTGAGTACCTGAGTCAAACACACACACACACACATATGTCATATTGATCACCACTGGGTCTGAATTGTAGGGGAGAACTATTTCTGTATAGGGATCCCCTTGACCCCCTCTGAAGGTCATCGGGGTATGATAGATAAGCAGCAGATACCCCTGTACTGAGGTGGTTTTATATTTTTAGTTGTGTTCTGGTTACATGATGCAACTTTCAACGTGTGCCATGCACTCTAGAGAAATGATGATTCACCCTCCAGATAACTGAAAATCTACAAGTCAGATATAATTACACCATACATTGAT
Organism: Callorhinchus milii; assembly: GCF_018977255.1. Lineage (NCBI taxonomy): Eukaryota > Metazoa > Chordata > Chondrichthyes > Chimaeriformes > Callorhinchidae > Callorhinchus > Callorhinchus milii. The sequence continues at coordinate 50,618,390 of NW_024704744.1, forward strand.
TGGTCTGCATTCAGCAAATGAATATACTACAAGGTAACGCCAAGGGAAAAAAGGTCCAACTTTAGTAAATGTTGTTTGCAACTTCAAAAGTTAACAGTAAATGTAACTTCATAATGAGAAATGGTGCTGCTGAAGCTATCAATTGAGTGTTTCTTAGCAGATTTCCTGATGTTAATATATAATTCGTAAATTTCTGTGACATCAAACGCATTATTTTGCATATGCGATGCTTTAGAAATTTGGTAATTATAATTACACATTTTCTATTAACAAAACTATTAGGAAATGCCACAAATTAGACTCCAGGATTAGAGAAAATAGAGAAAGGTGTGGACTGAAATCAACATTTATCTACAGCTGCTCAGGGGGAGGGCGGATGGGAGCAGAGAGCAAGGAATTGTCTTTAGAGGAAAGGCCAGGGGTGAATAATTGAGATGTGGAGATGGATGAATTTATTTGATGACCTTTTTAGATCCAGGGTAGTAACAATGCAGAACTTTCCTCCACAAGGTAGTGTGAAGTCCACAATTGAGAATGTTTTGGAGGTTGTTAAGCACTCCGAGATGCTACTCTGTGTGGAGGGTGCTCTATAAATGTTTTTGCATGGACTTGGGAGAGAGTGGGTTTGAACTGAATGGTTTGACTGAATGACTGAAGAGACTGTTTTTGTTTGTTCTGCGCTTTCTTACGTTCAGTAAATAAATATAGCGCCTTTCATATCAGGAGGGGACTTCACATATGTTTTTTCCACATTAGTAGAACTGCACAAGATGCGTGCTCTGGAGGGAGTAGGTGTACATAAGGTCATATTTAAACTTCCCTGTCATCACCTCAGCATTTATTTCTTGCTCCAAGTGAGCAATTAAGTTGCATCTTTGCTTCCTTCACAAACAAAAACGTGACAACCAAGTGATATTACTGCAATGTTTCATCTGTAAAGAGATGCTAGGGTTGACTCTGCAGCAATTCCTAAAATATATTTTAATAATGGGGAAAAATGGTGCAAGTTGTAAATTGAACAAACTTGCACTGATCTGTGAATTTAAGTCATTTATACATCACACATGTCACACCAACTCACGGAATCTCCATTCCAGCACTCTTATTTTTGAAGTGGACTTCCCATGGGTCAGAGATGTACTGACAGTTTGTGGAAAGGCATCTCCATTTGGATTCCTTATTAAAGAATCTTGTTTGAAATTGCTGCATATTAGACCCTACGATTAGCACTTACTATCTAGTTCATATTTAATTGTAAATGTAGATACTCTATTGAAAAACATTCTGGATGGGTGAGGAATGTTTGCACCCCTATATTTGATGCAGTGTAATAAAATTCAGTATAACAACTTGAATTTTTATAGCACCTCATCACATCAAGACACCTCAAAGCGCATTAGATGTAATTGTTGTCAAGTAAATTGACTATTTGTAACCAAAAATAGGTGTCGTTTATGCCAGCAAGGTCCCATAAAGCCATGAAGTGAATGACCAATTAGTTTAGAGGATATTGGCCAAGACACTGGGAGAAACTCCCCTCTCAGCATTGCAGTATGTGCTCTTCCCCCCTCGTACTGTGCTTGGGTGTCAGCCATGAATGACTATAAGCTCAAGTCCTGCTATGGGGCCAGAATCCACAACTTTCTGACCTAGGACAAGAAGTACTTGCAGCTGAGCCAAGCTGAAGTCAATGCTACTTGAAGCACCTGTATAGTTATTTAATATAAAGATACACAACTCATCAATTTGTACTTTAATGATTATACATAGGCCGTTAGAACAGGCGAGGTAATTTAAAACCAGAGGCACAGTCTGTTAAACAAATGTGCTGCGGTGTGGGTCCCATTTTATATGCCAGAACCGGTTGTTCCAGAATCATTTTGGAATCAAGTGCACCTTCACTCTTGCCTTATGTAACACGGAATTACTCTGGAGGCCATATTCATGATGGGATGGAAACTGCATTCAGGGGTTCTGACCCTCTGTCTCTGTGGGATGTTTTCTTGAGTGACACATATCTACCTGTATATTGCTCCGTACCTCTCATACTTGGTCAATGACTGTAAACAAGTGACATCAGGTGTTTTTCTACATAATTTTTACACAAATTCTGTGTGGGATATAAATGTAATAAGTAGATTCGGTGCATCATTTTAATGTTCTAGTTCTCAAGCTTGTAATTCTTCCAAGTTTCTTTACTTTCTAGGTGACTTGTGTTTTCTGCTGTGTTTTTACTGTCTCTATCAGATAGCTGTAAACGCTTCCTTTTTGTTAAAATAAATTGTTGGAGAAACTGCAATGGAATGAAGTTAAAAAAAATCACTTATTCAGTGTAAATACAGTATTGTGCAAAAGCTGTTTTCCTTCAGTTGAATTGCTGGTGTTAAAAAAAGATTTTGTCTAGGCATCATATCTGTTGAAATAAATGACATATCATTACCTAGCATTCTGAAGTTACGAAGGCTGAGTTTGTATATTTCTTGTTGCATTTTGGTCTCCCCATGGAATAAATCCATCCACTCTTTCCTACCAAAGGTTGGAATTTAATGAGATTCCCTGGAACACACTTAAACTGATCAGTTTATTGGATAACAAAAACAAGATCCCCTAGCTTATGAATGCAGAACAAATGGGGGTACTTCATTTTGTGTTTTTCTCCCAAAACTCCACTAGATACTTGGCGATTAATCCTGAGGCAATGCTAAAAACACAGTAATACAAACTTGGATTGAAATGTCTCTTGTATCTCTCCCCATACCTCAGGTGACTTTCCTCAGTAAGTATTGACAGTAGACTACATGGCTGTGTCCCATTAAATAATTGCCTTGCAGAACATTGGTTCCCACCATCCTGTTTTAAGGACATAATAGTACATTTCCCTCAGAAGCTATGGCTCCTATAAAAAACAATCAAACCCAATGAATCAATTCAGAATCTAAAGAAATTCATTGGTAGGTAAATGACCCATGCTGAAACTCTGACAAGTACTCATTATCAGTGGTGTCAATGAATGTGAATTGAGATAAATAGCACATGTACCAATATCCTGATCATCAAAGAGTTGTATTTGAAATCAAATTAAAGATGACAGGATGGTAACTGTACAACATCTATGTCTTCCAAGAACTCTGAGGTCCCAAATGGATTCAAGATATAGGGGAATCCATCAACAACAATAACAACAAATTACATTTGTAAAATGCCTTTCACACCGGGAGGACGTCTCAATCCGCACTGGACAGTCAGGGATTTGAACCCGAGCATGCGGTTGGGATCGGGGGGATGGAGGGCAGGGAGGGTAGAGGTAGGAGGGTGACCAAATGCGTGGTCGAAGAGGAAGATCTTGAGATGTGCTTTGAAGGAGGCAAGGGAGGGAGCAAGACAAAGGGTTGGGGCAGAGAGGATGAAGGTGTGATCGCCGGTGGTTGGGCAGGCCGGTCGGGGGATGTGGCAGAGTTAGCAGGTCACAGAGGTAGGAAGGAGCAAGGCCGTGGAGGGCCTGGAGGGCGAGAATGCGGATTTTGAACTCTGTCCTCTGGGGGATGGAGAGCCAGTGGAGCTGGCAAGGGTGGGGCTGATGGGGTCATGGAGCCTGGTGAGGGAGACGACATGAGCTGCAGAGGTCTGGATAATCTGCAGCTTGTGAAGGGCCCATAGCTCATGTAGAGTAAGACGATTGTGTCCCTTCCTAAAATCGACCTCCAGAATCGCGATTCTCCAGTTTTTTGAGAATTAAAGAAATCGCTGAGAGGTTAAAATTATGAACTCTTGGTCCTTTCAAGATATTGCTGTATAACACCATGCTGTCAAATCTAAAACAATAGTTACAACTACATTTGCTAATAGAAATCTTCTCAAACATTATTCTCTGATACAGTTCAGCAAAGTTTCCAACAGGAAGCTACAGCCAAGGTGTTCACAATATGAACATTGGTTTAGAGGCAATTTGAGCAGCAACATCTTACAAATGATAATGAGCCAAGTCATTGGGGGGAAGGGGCTGCATTTGGATGAGGAGGAAATGAAATACAAGGCAACTGAGAGGTAAACTCAACTTAAGTAATAGCAAGCTAGAGGGGGAGAAAGGAAGATTATGTCCCATCTAGCAGGATCACTAGGCAAACAAAATCAATTGAACACTCAACTGATGAAGCGGATGATGACCCAGAGATCTGGAAATAAATAAACAATAAATGTTATTTACGATAGACAAGTGTTTTCTCTCCGTCTCTTGAAAATGGTCTCAATAGTCAGTCTGCTTCATTATCCTCTTTGCAAAAGACAGGCTCTTCTCCCTTAATTGAGTAACAATAATAATGTTTGTGTTTGATATAGTGCCTTATCATTTCTTTGAGACGTGTCAAAGCGCTTCACAGAATATACTTTAAATATATTGAATTGACTCTATATTTGTGGGCGAAATACAGCAGCCAATTACTCATAGCAGTGTGAGACTGTTTGACACCCAACCGTGTCCAGCATTATACTGATAGCTTAGTTGCAGAGCAGATCAATTAGAAATGCAACGAGCGACTGCAGATGTTCTCATCATCAGGCAAACTCCAGCACAATCTGTTTACAACCGTATGTGGGAGGCACTTTCTACTGGTGCTGAAAATGATTACATATTCTGTGGGGCGAAGGATTCTTTGGGCAGCATTGAACAGTTAACTCAGCTCTCCATCAAGTGTCTCCATGCCCTAGACCCACCCTACCTCTTTGACCTCTTGCGATCCTACTTCCCCTGCCCCCTCCATCTGCTTTGCTAACTTTCACGCCCCCGGCTCCCTCCACTCCAAAACTGCCCTAGTAAATATTCACCATTCTCCTGAATACGCTCCCTAAAGCTCGCTGTCTGTCTAGCACCCCACCCACCCCACCACCACCCTCTCCTCTCTGCTTTCAAAAACCTGTCTTAAAAATTTCCCACTTCCCTCCTATACTTCTATCTGCCAACCATCACAATCCAGCCCCTTCACCTACCCTCCCATGCTTCACCCATCCTCTCCACCAACTCCAATTGTGAGGAGATCCTGGACTTCCTCAGGTCTAAAAAGGAATGGATCCACTCTGCTACCTCTGCCCTTGCTACCACCAGCCCCTACCCACCTCCTCCTCCGGCTTCCACATAACCCTCCCTACTTTCGATCCCACCTCTCTCTTCTCTTCCATTATTTCACAAATGAAGCCCATCTTGACCCCATCCCTACACCTGTCCTGACCTACCAGCTCCACCTCCTTGCCCCCAACTAACACACATTGTCAACCTCTCTCTGTTCAGGAGCATGTTCCCATCCCCTTGAACAGCCAACATCATCCCCTCCCTCAAAAAACCTTCCCTTGACACAACTCTGTTCTAAAACTCCCATCCCATCTCTTACCTTCCTTTCCTCTAAAGTACTGGAACAAGTTATTGCTTGCCAGATTTGCATTTTCCTTTCCCAGTACTCCCTGTATGAACTCATCCAATCTGGCTTCCACATTACCCACTATACCGAGACTGACCTGGTCAAAGAGTGCTTGGTTCCCGTCAGTGCCTTCTCTCCTCAGGCGTCGATAGCAACACCGTACATGGATGCAAAATTCACATCACAGAGTCAACAACAATAACAATAACTTGGATTTATATAGCGCCCTCCACGCCGGACGGCATCTCAGAGCGTTTTACAGTAACGGATCCTGGCACCGAGCCAAGGGGAGGGGACAGAAGGTGACCAAGGCCCAGTCGAAAAGAAAGGTCTTCAGCAGAGAACTGAAAATAGGAAAGAAGGGGGTGAGGCGAAGGAAGTGAGGAAGGGAGTTCCAGAGCCTCGGGGCTTCGTGGCTGAAGGCACAGCAGCCGGGGGTGGAGCAGAGGACTCGGGGGATGAAGAGGAGGTCAGACCCAGAGGAACGAAGGCAGTGAGGAACCTCATTGTCTGGTTCAATTCTCAACTGTCTTTTAAACCTCATATCTGTGCCTTGAACCCTCAGTTTTCTCTCACTTGCAAATGTTGCTCACCAATGCCATTACCTCTCCCCTCAGGCCACTGAGATCCTCATCCATACTTTCATTAGGTCCACACTTGACTATGCTTACTTTCTGCTTGACAGATATCTCAATTCTTTCTTCCACATGCTGCAGACTATTCAGAACCCTACAGCTCGTGTTCTCTCCTTGTAAAGCACTTAGACGTCACATGTGGCATTCCTCAGGGCTCTGTCCTTGGCCCTCTCCTTTTCAATATCTATATGCTCCCCCTTGGTGACATCATCTGCAGACATGAGGTCAACTTCCATATGTATGCAGATGACACCCAACTCTACCTCTCTGCCTCCACCCTTGATTCTAGGACCATTGCTGTCCTCACTGACTTACTTGTTGGACATCAAGTCCTGGATGAGAGCTAACTTCCTGCAGTTGAATGCCAAGAAGTCCAAAGCCCTTCTGCTTGGCTCCTGTCAGGACCTCTTTACCTCGGGCGCTGACAGCATCTTCCTCCATGGATGCAATTTACATCTCACAGAGCCAATACGGAAATTTGGTGTCCTGTTTGACCCTGAACTGTCCTTCATATCCCACACCCACGCCATGACTTGTTCTGTCTTTCCCCACCTCCGCAACATCACTCAGCTTCACCACTGTCTCACACCGCAGGACACTGAAACCCTCATACACGCATTCATAACATCCAGGCTTGACTACATAAACTCACTGCTTGTCGGCCTCCCCAACTCCTGCCTCCATAGGCTGCAGATCATCCAGAGCTCTGCAACCCGTGTCCTCTCTCTCTGCTCAGTGTGCTCCGTCCTGCTTCATGTCCACTGCCTCATCCGCCCCACCATTGGCGGGCAGGAACTTCAGCCACTCTGCCCCCACCCTGTGGAACTCCATCCCGTAGTCCCTCCGCCTCACCCCTCCCTTGCCTCCTTTCAAGACCTATCTCAAGGCCCTCCTGTTCGACTGTGCCCTCAGTCACCCTGCTTCCCCCCCTGCCCTCCATCCTCCCTTTTCCTTTGTGAAATGCACTATAAAGGTGAACAAGTTATTTGTGGTATGTGGAAAGAGCAGCAATAGCCAGATTAATTTCATCAATAGATCTCAGTTAATAATAAGAACTAGGTGAATCCCTACAATTGTTATGAACATTTAAATAATTTATTGCTAAATCTAAATTATAATCCTTGCATTTGATATAGCGCCTATTCACATCAGAAAGATATCTCAAAGCACAGGATTTACTATAATAAATAATTATGTAAGTGTAGATAATCACATAGTGGCCTACAATCTTGTTGAAACAGAACAGAGTAGGTGTGGTCATGTATATGGTGTATATGGTGTATATTGGTTTACACTGTGGGAGGAAGTCAGGTAGCAACACCCTAGGGGTTTTCCAATGTGACATTTAAATGTTTAAAGAGACAGGCATATTTCTGACTTTGAGATAATCCCCTGGAAAGTAAAAGAAAGTTTCTTTCAAAGATTCCACTCAATGATCTATGTTCATTTTTTCTTGTAGAAATAAATAATTGCTGCTTTGTTTTATTGTAATGTGCATGCTTTGACTTCAGTACAATGGATTTGTCAGAAAAACATTACCCTGGCTGTCAGGAAAGTGGCTCATGAAGCAATTGAAACACTGATACAGAATAACAATCAAAGAATTTAATCTGTTTAATACTGAATAGCCTTTTTCTGAAAAGATTTTCTGTACAGTTTTTAATAATGTCAGTTGTAATGCTGTAGTCAGAATGGAGAAATATTACTCCAGATTTGAAAGGGTTAAAGAGCTATTTGTTGTGTCTTGTGCTCAGTCCTCATTCCGGCCTGTCTAATGAGTTTAATTTCTACATATTTTAGACCTCAATGTTTTTCGCGATGTGGCTAAAATCATGTCATGTGGATTTACAGTCTCTTTTATAACACAAACAAGCTGCGCGTGTTTTAGTGTTTTGTTTGCTTTATATTTTTAGTCTGTGAGTTATTCTTTTTCAAGCCATTTTCAGCATAATTTGCATATGATGCCATCTGTTTGACTTTAGTGTTAAACAAAAAATGTAGCGTTTGCATTACAGGAAACAGGAGGGTGACTGTTATAGCAGCAAGTTACAAAGTCCAATGATGCCACTCTTCCATAGCAAGGCTGTGGTGCAGCACACTGGAGCCCTCTCTTGGTATATTCATGCTCACAGATCTCCACGCTGAACTAATTCCTTCTCTGATGCTCTTGTCCTTGTGATGTGCTGAGTGAAACTCTCTGCAGGAAAAAAGAGTCTCGGACGGACAGTCAACCCAGGTCACTGTCACAAATTGCTACCATTTGGTATCAAAAAAGTATTGATAATAATCCACATATTTAGCAAAGTGTCTTTCACGTTGTGAGGATGTTTCAAAATGCTTCAAAGGATGTACTATAATGTGTAACGACTGAATTTTGTTGACAGATTTATGTAGAGGATACAGTATATTTTTCGCTTTGTCTACCTCTAGCTACAGCTCAAACCAGAATGTTCATTCTTCCTTAAATATATTCTAACAATACATTATTGGTAGTAGTGAAGAACATTTGCTGGTAATTAATTCTATAATGTTAATTTTCTAAATATTCTGCATTTCTGGGTTGGGGGTGGGGAGTGGGGGAAAGGTTTTAAGAAGGGTCTTGAACAAGTTCAAAGAAAACACGTCTGGCAAAAGGGCAAGCAGGTCTTCAGTAATCCAAGGCAGAGTTGGGAGTGGTCTTAGCTGGGAAAATAAAGTGTTCTCAGTTGGAAAAATGGCAGGTTGTATGGTTACCATTTTTTTTACTGTTATATTTGGGAATCAAAATAGATGACTGATAGTTTTTAAGTATGCTGCACATTGAAACGGACTTTAATTCTGAGGATGCCTCCCTGTCAAAACATTAGCATATTTGCATCTTGTACAGCGTGATTCCCAAAATAACATGGCTCCTCCTGATTTATAGGCAATTGTGTCATTATTAAAAGTTGCATTGTATTGTAAGCATTACTTGCACAGGAGAATAGTGACTAATGAAGCACTTTTTTTAATTTTACAAAAGCTTTCATGAGTTGAGAAATATTGAGTCTCTGGTGCATTTGTTCCAGGTTACCTGGGATATCTGATGGTTACAGCCACATGGTATCAAACAGTAAAGACATCATTCAGCACTGCACAGAGCTGGAAGTTGTGGGCCTTGACATTGTTCCACGATCAGTTCATGATTGTACTAAGTTACAGCAACATGACTGGAGCTTAAAAAAAGCATCATGGTCAGGCTTAAAAATAGAAAATCATCAAAGTACATCAGAAATGTATAATTCCAGTGGCAAAGTTCAAAGACAATAGAATACCAAAGCGATCATTCATTACCAGAGGGGAAAAGTGATACAACATAAGTTAAATTAAGGGTTTCATTACTCTCTATCTCCACATCCCCCCCCCACCACCCCGCCACATTCATATGAATCTCATATGTTCTCAATTCTATCAGCAACTGGAATACAGATGGGATGGGAAAGGCATGGGGGGTTACAGATGGAATAAAGGTTAGCTTTGATTTGTAAATAATATAGCACATTATATGTTGTAATTGTTAAAGAAAACTGCTTTGTGCTTTCACTTGCATAGTTTTACAGTTGTGCCTGAGCAGCCTTTGAAGTCAGAGAGAAAGCTTAGGTAATTCAATTGCAGTTTGAGCACTTAGTATTTTGTGACATGTGAAGAATGAGAAAAACAATTAACATTAGGGAACTTTGCTTGGTGTGCTTGACAAATACCATTTGTTGAATCTATTGGCCAATAGACACTCTCCCTCAACACTGTAGGCATTTAGCATCTTTAAAAGCAATACATAGGTCAAGTTATTTGATATTTTCCTCGCTATTACATTTCCTCGCTAGTTTCCTTGGCTTGACCATCCATAAACTTCAACTCATTTAAAACTTCATCCTCATTCTTCATCCTCATTCAACGTTGATATGACCATCACCCCAGTCCTTGCCAGGATCTACTGGTATCCTGTCTCTCAGTTTCAAAGTCCTCATCCTCACCTACAAATCTCTTTACCCTCAGTTAGACTGGTGACAATATGACCAAGTAGAAGCTGAGGAATAACTCTGGATGTAAATGTGAAGAGCCAAGGCAAACACTTGTACACTGCCTGATGCAGTGCCGTAACCATCCCTCCATCTACAATTTCCTGTAGATGGCACAGTTTGGTTTGGATACCTTTAGCATGGTAATGGGTTTCTGCATATGTCAAAAACAGAGAATATCTCAAAGCACTTCACAATGAGCCTGGAGGAAAAGGGGGGAGTTTGAGGCTATTAATCAAAGGCATAATCAAAAAGATTGATTATTAAGAGAGTTTTACAAGGAAAGAAGGCCCAAAGTGAAGGGATTGTAGGAGAGTGTTCCAGAGAATGAGGGAATAATAATATAATCCTTCCATTTGATATAGGGCCTTATCATGTTGTTGACAAGTCTCAAAGCCCTTCACAAAATATATTGTAAAGTGTGTATTTGTGGGTAATTTGTGACTGTATTTTGCGGGTGAAATGCGGCAGCCAATTGCGCACAGCAGTGTCTTTGTGAATTGTGCAGGGAGTGAGGGACGAACAGTGGACCAAAGTTGGCAGAGCCAAAATGTACAGGAGAATAAGCTTGGAGGAGATTGTTGAGGTAGAGTGAGGGCAAGATTTGGAAGGGGTTTGAAGGTCAGGCCAAAGATTTTAAAGTCAATCTGCTTGGGTACTGGGTAAATATCACGTAGTTAGGAAACCAAATACATGGGTGGATTAATATGATGTATTGCAAACTGATATTATAAGAAGATGACAAAACCAGACAGTCATTGGATTTACTGGGTAATTGCTTATCGTGTGGTTTTAAGGCAGCGGTAGACAAAAGTCCACATGATTTGTATGTGTTACCGAATGGACTAAATGCAACACTTACTGTAAACCATTTTGTAAAGATGTTTAATTTCATTATTGTGAAGATTTAAAGAGCCTGACTAACTGCTCTGTTATGCACAGCAATGAATAACAGGATGTGCACAGTACGTGTGGACAGCAGCAGCATTTTTGCAATACACTGAGTGAATGCTGGAAGCTGCGGAATGTGCCTCATGTTACCAGCTGTGCACAAGTCACGATTCTCTTTTAGCTGCTGTCTGCAACTCAAATCAAACCGATCATTTAAAAAGTTTCTAGATCCCTAATTCTGAGAAATTTGGGTTTGTCTCATATTGTGCTGTGAGTTTTGTCCACAAAATGTACAGTCAATATACAGGAGAAACTATTTCCACTGGCGGGTGGGTCGGTAACCCAAGCACACCAATTTAAAATAGTTGTTTAAAAGAAACAGAGAGGAGGTCAGGAGACATTTTTTTACACAGCGAGTTGTTTGGATCTGGAATGCATTGCCTGAAAGGGTGATGGAAGCCTATTTGATAACAGCTTTTAAGAGAGAAGTAGATAATTGTTTGGGGAGGACAAGTTTGCAGGGCTATGGGGAGAGAGCGGGGGAGTGGGATTGAGTTGGATAGCTCTTTTCAAAGAGCCGGCACAGTCACGATGGGCCGAATGGACTCCTTCTGTGCTGTATAATTCTATGATTCTATGATGATTCTATGAATTCACTTTACAGTATATATTCTGTAAAGCGCTTTTGAGAGTCTCAAGGACATGTTAAGGCACTGCATCAAATGCAAGGATTATTATATTAAAGACAAGAGAAAATCAATAATAACAAGGCAGTTGTGATTTCTTTATCATTTTATCTTTACATTTGAAGCTTTTTTGATCGTAGCCCACACTCAATGTAATAGATATTGTATTCAATTAATTGTACAAATGCTTTTATTATTTAGAGCAGAGCACTTCCCACTAAATGTTACAGGGGTGATATCTCAACTTACAGGGGTTGAGTCACTTTGGACTGTTATGTTCCAGTAATGTCTTCTTTGGCCGCCCAGGTGAGAATGGAACAAGTTCTGAAGCTCACCATTGTAATAATAATAACCCTTTCATTTGATATAGCGCCTTTTCACATCATTGAGATGTCTCAAAGCGCTTCACAGAGTATACTGTAAAGTGAATTGACTGTGTATTTTGTGCGCGAAACCCGGCAGCCAATTGCACACAGCAGTGTCCCACAAACAGTCATAGATTGGGTGATCACTAGCAACTGGAATCCTACTTACTGCTAGGTAAACAGAGGCGTGTAGAATAAGGAAACTTGCCCAAGCTTTCGCCCTGCATGGGAATCGAAATGGGTCCTCTCATTTGCGAGGCAAGTGCTCTAACCAATAGGCTACGGGACTCCACATCTTAAAGTTGTGCAGAACTTTGGAAAATTCTTACATTTAGCAATATTTCTCCAGATTAATCAAGTCAGTCTTGTTCTCTAACTTCCTCCACTTGAATCTCGATAAGACACAGACTCTTCTGATTGGCCTCCTTGTGGAGCGCGAGGGGAACTTCAGTGTCTTGTGTGACTCCTAACTGTCCTGATAAACTCACATCCGTGCTCTAAACCAATCAGCTTTTCCCCACCTCCAAAATATTCCATGCCTCTGCGACTATCTCTCCCCTCAGGCTGGCAAGACCCTCATTTATGCACCTATAAAATCAATCATTCACTCCATTGGAATATTGGCTCCACTGAATTGGCTACTACATTCACTCACAAAAAACACAGTCACCACACTTTACAGAATATTGAGTCATCCTCCCAACATGAAAGGCACTATTCCAAATGTAAGGATTATTATTTATCAAATCCACCAACCCTCTGCTAACTAGATCTTCACTAACACAAACAACAACAACAACTTGGATTTATATAATGCCCTCCACGCTGGATGGCGTCTCAGAGCGCTTCACAGTAACGGATCGGGGCCGAGCCAGGGGGAGGGGACGGAAGGTGACCAAAGGCGCGGTCGAAAAGAAAGGTCTTCAGCAGAGACCTGAAAATAGGAAGAGAAGGGGCGAGGCGAAGGGAGTGAGGAAGTGCCATTCAGCACATCACAGACCACGTGTTTTGTACAGACTGTATTAATCACAAACTGCAGATTATGCAGAACTATACAATCCATGTCTTTTCCTGCTCCAGGATCTGCGAGTCTATCACTCCCAACCATGCAATAATCTTTTCATTTGATATAGCACCTTTCAAGGCAGGAGAACAAGTCAAAGCATTTAACAACATTTTATTGTAAAACTCAGTGACTGTGGATATTGAAGGCAAAGTTACTGGAGCTAGACAATTGTACTGCAGTTCTTGAGATTATTAATGATGTTACTCTTAGCATTGCTGCTGAAAATTTGGCAAGCAGCGCTGCCTTAAAATCCATAGAGATATTCTAAATATTTTCCATCCATTTGTATCTTATTTTTACAAAGTGCTATTGAAGATGTCTTGTTATAGCAAATATTTTCTCTGCCTCCACAAGAAACTCTACTATAATCCACTAAAGAGTTTAAAGTCTAGTAAAATGAGACACTGTTTTGCCAATCCCCAAACAATATGTAATGAGGCAGAGGGCAACCAGCCAGAATTCAATAGTGTATATGGATAAATATTGTGTTTTTTAACTTAATTGTTTATGGCAATCAGAGAGAATTTACACAGAGCCTTCCCTCGTGTGATCAATAGAGTCTGTACAAAATACATGGTCTGTGATGTGCTGAATGGCCTTTTCTCATTCTATTATTTTATTATTTTCCTGCTCAGGTCCAAATCCCTGACTGTCCAGCACCTTGAGATGTCCTCCTGATGTGGAAGGAACTACACAAATGTAATTTGTGGTTGATCTTATTGTTTGTTATTTTCTTATGAGGCAGCGTTTACTTTATCTTGCCTTTATAATTGTAAATGACCATCTAATTTGCCAACCAGATTTGTTGTGTTAATTGTCTTCTAATTTGTGAATGTCGGTGAGATTTGCAAAGTGCTGAATTCTGAATCCCAAGCCAGATGAATTCATAAATAGGGCAGTGAGCAAACCAGTTGTGGCAAATTTCACAATCTGATATTTACAAACTGGATGCTACAATTAAAAACATAGAAATCTACAGCGCAGAAGGAGGCCATTTGGCCCCTTGAATCTGCACTAGCTCACAGAGCAAGGTATTCATTCAGTCCCACTGCCCTGCCTTATCCCCAAACCCCTTCAAGCCTCTATCTTTCATATACCTGTCTACTTCTATCTTGAAACCCACAGTGGACTCGACCTCCGCTACCTTACTTGGCAGGGCATTCTACAACCAACAACAACAACAACAAGATTTCATTTATAGAGCGCCTTTCAGGTCGGGAGGACGTCCCAAGGCGCTGGACAGTTGGGTCGGGACAACCCAACAATTCTCTGGGTGAAAATAAGTCTTTCTAACTTCTCCATACACTGTGTTTGTGGCTATCTTATAGCTTTGACCCCTACTCACCGACTCCCCTATCAATGGAAATAACTTCTTAATTCACTCAAAAAAAATTGGTTTATCAATATCATAACTTAAATTACAATGATTTACTACCAGATTTGAGTTTGTTCAGTGTGCTTGAAAGCCACTGAATGTTTTAAAATCAGAAACAGCCAGATCTAGCAAATATGGGGAAACAGTGGGTTCATATCTTGGCAGAATGAGATCAAATGCCCTGGAGGGCTTTCCTCACCCAAAGTCTCTATGGTTATCCAAAGTTTCCAAAACTGCAATCTTGTGATCAAACCTTATTTTTCTCAGCACTGTTTCCTGCATATTTGTTGCCAGACAACTGGTATCAATTTGCTTTAACGAGTTAGCACATAAGGAAATATCCAACAAATACAAATTATTCTGCCTAACTATTTCCACAGATTATCTATAATCTACCCAACCAAGTACTCCATTCACTCACTCATTGTTCTGTGAGAAAATTCTGCATAATTACTTCCTGGTCTCCGAGTATTTTGAACTCCAGAATACTCATGGATTCCTTAAAGCTCCACTATTCAACCCTGGCTTGCTTCCCCCCAATAGACAACACCCTTTTCTGAGTCCCACCACAAGGGACCATCATGCCCAGTAGACTACTTAATTATAACAGTGCATCATTAATTATCACAACACAATAAAACTCACATAAGTCTTATCTTTATCAATCGTGTAAGCCTTAAGTCATGCAGACACCCGAGTTCCATTCAGTTTCCTACCAAAAAGCACTTAGATTTCTTTGCACTAGCCGTATTTTACAAAGCAAATCATCTCCTAACTTATAATGGCACTTACCGGCTGCATTGCATCGTGCGAAATAAAGTTCTGACCTGTCAACACATGCGCACTTACTAGCTGCATTGAAGTATGCATATGCAGTGTAGATTATTGATTAAATTGGATTTTATATGATTTATGCAAGTTGCCTGTAACTCATACTTTGAGTAAGTCATATTAAATGTTATGGTCCCAACTAATATGATTTATGTGAGTTTTATTGTACTACTAAAGCCATAGCCCTAACAGGTAGTACAGGAAAGCTTGCTAACAACAAGTTGCATTTAGATAGCGCCCTCACATGAGGTAGTATCTCGGAGTGCTTAACAATTTGCTAGATAGAGTTTCCTATACAAGCTATGTAGTTTTAGTTGGGTAGACGTCAGCGGTACCCCAACACATTTTGGAGTCCCAGTGCCTTGGCTCTTGCCAACCTGCGCCTAATACTCTCCAGGGAGACAGTGCACATTCTATTCCAAATCACTTGAATTTCCATGCCTAGGTCGAATGCTTATATCTCTGCTAGGTTTGCATACTCTCAAGCATGGGGATGGCTTTCCTTAAGTGTCAGACACATGGCTGCCAAAAAAAATCACATTACCTAGTCATTTTCATCTCATTGTTTCTGACACTTATTTTCCATTTTCTCTCTCATTCTTTCTCTTTCTCTCTCTCACTCTCGCTTTCTCTCCAGCGCAGTTACTTTGTCCCTGGCTGGTTCTATTTCTCTTTTCAATCTTAACTGATGCTTGACATACCTGCATGGACTCTCTCTCTAAAAAAAGTTTATTAGGCTCTTGCCTAATCTGCTGCTGTCAGCACTTCAACTTTATGTAACTAAAACTATTAGCAACAAACAATTGCTTGTGTGACAAATGCTGGGAGGTAATACAAAACTCTACCTCCAATAGCTGTCACAAAAACTCTTTGAAAAACAAAACCATTAACTTTCTTTTCGGTAGCAAAAGTTTCTAGATGAACAAAAACCTCAACAGAACCACACCTTCCTGTTCAAGAGAATAAAAAAGAATAGTTTTGCAAATGGACTAAAATGTAGAGCTATCTCAAATGAGATGTTAAATCGAGATCCCGTCTGGCTGTTCAGGTGGACGTTAAAGATCTCCTGTGGCACTATTCGAAAAGAGAAAGGAGTTTCTCCTGTTGTCCTAGCCAACAATCCAACAAAATTAAAAAAATTGGTCACTCACTCCATGACCGTTTCGTGGGACATTATTGTGCACATTTGTGCTGCTGTGTTTGCCTAGATATACACTTCATTTCATAATATATCCCATGAAGCGCTTTGAGACGTCCTTCCGACGTGTTAAAGCTCTATACCAATTGCAAGGATTATTATTATTATTATTAGCATTATTATAAAGTGAGGATTAAAATAAAGAGAAAAAAGATGAAATAAATGTTTTTTCCCCTTTTCATTTTATATTATTCTGGAATCTTTTATTGTTGTCCATTTTGTTGCCTTTCCCTTGGTCTTCTGTCCCTGGGAAATCAGGCCAATTTATGTACAAAAAAGCTTGGCAACTTGTGGCACCTGCTGGCCAGCCAGAGAAGTGCAGGTCAGTGTCCAAACTCCCACTTCTCATGAACCCCAATTGAACAATTCTGTTACTGTTTATGTAGCGGCAGGCGAGTTATAAATGGTGTAATTTTGCAGCATGTGGTAATATCACTGGGGCTAATATTATATTTCTGGCATTTTCTCCATGAAGTGCCTTTTGTTTTAAATAAAGGCCTCAGTGGTTGGTCTCCTGCTTTGCCCAAAAATACAGTCACAGAAACTGAGCAACAACAACAACAAGATTACATTTGTACAGCGCCTTTCACATCAGGAGGACGTCTGTTGTGCTGAGCAACAGACTTGCATGTTGCTGCTCACAAATGGAACAGTTTTATTCTAATTACATAACCACGCCAATGGACTCGTCTGCCATTTCACATAATAATTATAAACCATCTCCAGCCTGCTTCATGTCCCCCGCCTCGCTCGACCCACTATTGGCAGGCGGGTCTTCTGCCACTCTGCCCCCACCCTTTGGAACTCCATCCCGCAGTCCCTCCACTTTGACCCCCTCCCTTGCCACTTTCAAGACCCTCCTCTTCGACCGTGCCTTTGATCTCCCTGCTTCCCCCCCCTGCCCTCCACCCTATCAGACCCCGACCCCAGCTTGCGTCCAAAACTCTGTCAGTCCAGTGCCTTGGGACGTTCTCCCAATGTGAAAGGTGCTATACAAATGGAATGTTGTTGTTGTTGTTGTCTCTCCCTAATGGCTCATTAACCACCCACTGTGAACTTACCATATGCATACCAGGTTTGATACCTCTTTGCTGAGTTAGTTGATATCAGTAGGGTGGAAATAGGCAAAGGTGCAACCAGCCCTCCAGCAAACACTAGGGTGTGTGAGATAACACAAGCTGACCACCTGTTTCAATGCAAGATGTCCAGTTTTGACATTGGGAGGCTGGACTTTCAGTTGTAAATAACTTTGAGGCTACCTGCACATGTACAGTGTAACCCCAGTATTATGAGTTGGCTCCAAAGGGGTCAAAGTACATTGAGGTACACATCCCCACAATGTTCTGCATGTTGTTCTTTAGATGGCAGTCATAGAGGTAAAAGTTCCTCCCTCTCTTTTTTTCTTAAACAGGGTTTGCGACGTAGTTCTTTGTATAGAAAGAATATTATGTTCTCCTGGTTCCCAGTCACTCACTCACACACAGCTCTCAGTCTCACACTCAGACACAGCTCCCAGCCACTCACACATAGCTCCAACTCTCACGCTCAGACACAGCACCCAGCCACTTACACACAGCTCCCAACTACAACAACAACAAAATTACATTTGTTTAGCGTCTTTCAAGTCAGGAGGATGTCCCAAGGTGCTGAACAGCCAATGTTTCAGACCCAAGCTGGGGGTTTGGATTGGGGAGGGTGGAGGGCACGGGGGAAGGAGATTGATCGCTCAGACACAGCTCCCAGACTCGCACACAGTTCCCAGTCTCCCACTCAGCCACAGCTCCCAGTCTCCCAGTCTCCCACTCAGACACAGCTCCTAGGCTCCCACTTGGACCCATCATTTCATCTTTAAATTTGCCATGGAGTGATTCCCTAGTTGAAAGTGTACAAATGCGAATGTTGACTAAAGACACGTTCTGGTTTGGTTCTCATAGTTCCCACAGTGAGAGTGCCTCCCGATGCTCACTGTTTGCTCTTGCAGAAGTAGAATGTGTAAATGGGGAGGTCCCCAAAGGCATCCAGGATCACAACCTATTGGTGTATTAAATCATATGTCACCAGAAGATATCGAGTAGAGTTCCTCCAGGTCAGCCCAGTGCACTTCCAGTTGCTGGAAGGAGTCTCTATTTGCAATTCCTCTTGCAAATTATCACATATTAGACCCCATTATAATTACCTGAAAGCAATAGTTGTGATTCAGAGTTCCTTAGAATTCGAGAACACACAACCTCTTCTGAAAAAAAGTTCCAGGTTCTCCTCAATGTCTTAGGTTTCTATTCAGAGTTTGGCATGTCACACAGAAATTACAGCTCCAATTTTTTCACCGGAAGCGATTGATTACTTGTATACAGAGGTCAGTGAGGTCATTTCTGGCTTATTGTGCTTGTTAACCCTGATTCATTGTGCCGTAGGTTGAATGGGTGGGTTATTGTTCTGCCATGGAAACATTGATCGATCAATGGAGTTTCTAAGGTCAGCTCCTTTGATCGTATTGATCCGACCCGAGAGGGCTTTAGCTTGCGGGAGTTTGCAAGAAACAAGTAGGAAAAATCCCTGCTAGCACCCCCCACATGACTGGTCTGCCCCTCCAAGCCCTGCTGATGAGCCAAGCAGGCCTGTATTTCATCAACAATGCCTTGAGTTACTGTATCGCTGAATGAGGAGCCGGACTATCAAAATCTTCACAGAGGATCAATTTGATTCTCATATTTCATTATCATGCATGTCGCCTTGGAGCTAAAACAACCCCAAGAAGAGTCTCAGGTTCATTCCCAGACGGCTTTTATATTGTCATTTCTTTCTTTGGATCTTGCTATACCTATTAGGTTTTATTTCAAAGATCTTTTGTGCAGTGAGAAATACAATGCAATGATTGAATAGTTCTGTACTTCTCATTTTTTCATGATGGAAGTGCACAACAACTGCTATTTCCTCTGCATGCCAATCAGGGTAGGTACAACACCTTGGAGCATGTTCATGAACCTGGACTCTAGGTAACAGCTCCCTTTAGCTGTCATTCGAAGCTCCAGAGATTCCCTATCAGCTGTTTGATGGACCTCTGCCTTCAGCTCAATGGAAAGTCCTTTTCAGGAGAACTCACAATATAAAAGCCATCTGGGAGAGAGCCCAATTATACACTTTAACTGGTCCCCATGCTGAGATCAGCCAACTCAACACAGACTGGGGTTTATATAACCCAGTGTTTTTATGGCAGATACCTTTTACCAATTAGGCCATTGGGGTAGTTTTGGATTGTATTTGTGTTAAAAAAAACAAGAAAAAAAACACCTTTTATATTTGACAATCTTTATTTTGATTTATGTCCACTATACTGAAATGTATCAGGTAGTTTGCAACCTGTACTGTTATAATGGCAAACTAGTAAAATATATAAAGTACAGTGCATATCTCAAGTTGCTGAGTCAAGAGTTAAACACGTTCAGGTGGTGTCTCTTATAAATAATTCATATGTTGCTAGCTGTAAGAAAATCTGCAATAATAAATAAGAAAATGGCAATACCTCAGTAATTTGATACATTCCAATTCAGAAAACTGCTTGTGTCATTTTTTCCTTTGGATCTTGCTAAACCCATTTGTGTTTTCAAAGATCTTTAATGGAGTGAGAAATTGCATTGCTTCTCACTTTTTCATGATGGAAGAAAGTTCCAGGAGCATGCTCTGAAAGAAAAGAGAAAATAAATATCTCAGAAGGTTAAATATATATTGAAGAATCATAAAATCATAGAACAGAAGGAGGCCATTTGGCCCATTGTGCCTGTGCCAGCTCTTTGGAAGAGCCTACCGAATCAGTCCCACTGCCCCGCTCTTACCCTACAGCCCTGCAGTTTTTTTCCTTTTCAAGTACCTATCTAATTCCCTTTTGAAAGATATTATTGAATGTGTTTCCATCACCCTTTCACTGCCACTTTGTTCCACATTATCTTGCAGTAAATTCACAAGCGGACATGGGAGTAACCATTTGCTCTTTTACCCAGATCATTGCAACTGAGGAGCCTGAAAATTCTCCTGGATTTAGTTTAAAACCATGGTCTCAAAATTTAAAATAATGAAGAATTTTAAAAATTCTTAACGTGGAAGCTATTCTCCTGCACTCCTTTTATCAAAGTTTTGTATTCTTAGCTGCTTTTAAATTTTAAACTTTTACTTGTAAAATTATTTTAGACGGTATCTTGCAAGATGTCCGTGCTGCCTGTGGCAGGATTAAAGACTTTCCGAATCTGCACCGTTCCGGAACAGTTTTAATCCTGCTGTGGATTTCATGGATTTTATGATGTCCCCTCTCAACTGTCTCTGTTCAGTGAAAAACATACCAATTTAGTCAAACTTTCTTACATATATTGTCTCAAATCCATTATTATCCTACTGCATCTTTTCCATCTCTGATATCCTTCATGTGATGGGAAACCCAAAACTGAATGCAATACTCCATCTGCTGCTTAACCAATGTCCTGTACAATTCCAACATGACTTCCCTAATTTTATATTCGTTTATAAATCTCAGAACCCCATTTGCCTTTTTCATAGTTTTTTTTAAATTACCCGTTCTACCTTTAATGATTTAGTGATTTGTAATCCCACATCCTTCTGCTTCTCCACTTACACAAGAACATAGGAATTAGGAGCAGGAGTAGGCCATTCAGCCCTCGAGCCTGCCCCGCCATTCAATAAGATCATGGCTGATCTATTCTAACTCCACCTACCCGCCTTATCCCCATATCCCTTAATCCCTTTATCCACAAGAAATCTATCAATCTCAGTCTTGAATATGTTCAAGGACTGAGCATCTACAGCCCTTTGGGGTAGAGAATTCCATAAATTTACTACTCTCTGAGTGAAGAAGTTTTTCCTCAACTCAGTGTAAAAGGGCTTACCCCTAATTTTAAGACTGTGACCCCTGGTTATAATTTCTCCAACCAGGGGAAAAAGTCTCCCACTATCTATTCTGTCATGCCCCTTAATAATCGTATAGGTTTCTATAATTTCACCTCTCATTCTGCTATATTCTAGAGAGATGGTTGAGAGGGGACATCATAAAATCCATGAAATCCACAGCAGGATTAAAACTGTTCCTGAACGGTGCAGATTGGGAAACTCTTTAATCCTGCCACAGGCAGCAAGGACATCTTGCAAGATACCAGACTAAAATTCTAGCCTAGAGAATATAGGCCTAAATTGCTCAACCTATCCTCATAACTCATCCCCCTCATCCCAAGTACCAACCAAGTGAATCTACATTGTACCCCCTCCAAGGCGGGGGTACAATGTAAATAAGGAGACCAAAACTGCACACAATACTCTAGGTGCGGTCTCACCAGGGCCCTATACAGTCGCAGTAAGACTTCCCTACTCTTATATTCTAACCCTTTTGTAACAAATGGCAACATACCGTTAGCCTTCCTAATTGCTTGCTATACCTGTAAACTAACTTTTTGTGACTGGTGTACAAGGACACCCAAGTCCTTCTGAACGCTAACACTATCTAGTCGCTCCACTTCTAAAAAATAATCTGCTCTACTGTTTTTGCCACCTAAGTGAATGACTTCACACTTCCCTCCATTATACTTCATCTTCACTGAGAGTTTTATGCTTCAAGCAAAAATTCTACTCTTCATTAATTTCCCCCAAATATAGTATCTCTTATCTCTCGATGGAGGCGTTAAAGCTAACCAGAGGCGCAGGTTGGCAAAGGCCAAGACTTGAGAATCCCAGAGTGTGCATTTGGGTATTGCTAGAGTCTAACCAGCTAAAATCACATAGCTTGCCTTTGATATCACTGTCTGGCAAGCTTTCCTGCTGCTGGTCCAGTTGGGACCACCTGACCCGTTAGGGTTTTGGCTTGCAGAATTAACAGGCGCTGAGTGGGAGCATTCCCTCCCCCCAGGTTGGCTGTGCTGTCATCAGCAGCGCAATGGAGTACTGCAGACCCGCCTGGCTCAGAAACTGGCCCACCGTGACCGCCACAGAGAGCTGGCTCTTGAAGGAGAAGAGTATTGTTTCGATCAAACTATCTTAAACATTAACACTATCCTCATTATACATTCAGCTAGTCAAGACTGAGAGATTTGTCAATAGAGAATCAACCTTTATGTAAGTTCCTGAGGGGAAACTCATCTACAGCCTTTACTTGCCATTGACAGCCTGCGCCCTGATGGAGGAGGGGTGATCGGTGGACTCTCTCCTTTTCGTTCAGAGCTGGAAATGTTTGCGGAATCGGGGCTTGCAGATCGACTAGCCAGCCTGCTCTCAGACACCACCTTTGATTTAATGCCAATGTAACTGGCCTTCCTGGCGTTGGAAAGTTGACCACTGTCCGGAGACTCAGCACGATCTTCTGGATAGTCTTTATAGCCACTAACCCGGCTCTGTTTACGGAGAGCATTGCGGACGGCGGATGGGATTTCCATTTGGCTGGAGTGCATGAATTTCGTTGAAGGGTGTACAGTTGGTTTGACTTGTTCCAATACGCTTTCAGACTTATGGCAGCTTTTTGAGATTATGCCATTCTCATGGGGCTTTTTGTGGGAATCGTCGCTGCTTGATGATTGATCTTGGCTTTCCAAAATACTGCAGGCACGGCTCATTTGACTGACATGCTGAACATGCTGCTGACCCCCATGCTGGCCGGATTGTTTTCGAGCCTGATCCAAAGGCCTGTCTTTGTCACTTAGGTCATTTGGTTCTTGAAATAAAAAATAAAGAGGTTAGACATTTGTTTGGAGTTCTTCTGTAAGAAAAATATTTGTATTGTAATACTGCATTTTAGATTCGTAAGAAAGTCACACTGAATTTACAGGTGACCTTATCTCTTATTAGGTGAGACTGAAATCAGCAATAGTTTTAATTATCTTACATACTTGTTATCTGCCATTTGACTTGTATTATTCCTTTGTAAAAGTATATTTGGTGCTGTATTTTTTGCAAACCAGTACACGCCACTGCAAATGAACACTTTAGTCTCTAATTTTACCTTGTAGATAACAAAAAGAATCAAACAATAATTTGTGATGGATATCAATCCAAATTGTAATACATTTTCCTGCAAAATACACAGTCCCTGCTCTTTACAATAATATCCCATGAAAAATACTATATCAAATTCAAAGATTATTATTATTATAATCTAGTGGATTTATGTTTTATGGTTTTCCTGAAGAAATATATAGTTTTAATTAAAATAAATGAAATTATTTGTTTCCAAACTTAGAGAAATGGTTGAATTGAATTTGAACCTCTTTCTTGGGCTAGCTTTACAACTTGTAGATATATACAAAGAAGTTATTTTAATGTATAAAATAAATTGTACTCTGGAGGTTTAATTTTATCACCAAAAATGAAGTACAAAGAAAATAAGGTTATCCTTTGCAAGTCATGAAAATAAGGTAAAATGAAATAAAAGTTTCCGAGTATAGTTCTTGTATTGAATATCATTTGCTTTGTACAGAAAACCCCACTAAAAACATCTCATTGCCTGAAGTCTACACTTATTATTCAAGTACATTGATGAGTTATTAAACCAACTAAGGTCAATAAACTGGGTGTCCGCCAGAACATCTGCTTTCAGGTGTACTGGTCACAAGCAAGCTTCAAGTACTTGCTACAACTTCATTGGGTCTATTATGCCCTTACTACTGTAAAAATTTGGATATATAGTTGGAATCAATTGTTATAATAACAACAACTTGCATTTGTCTTGAATCTCTTTACAGAAATGTAGGGGAAGCCAAAAAAAATGGGAAGTGGGGGAGGGGAGGTGACTGAAAGGACCATCAAAGAGACTGATAATTAGAAGCGCTTTGAAAGCGGAAAACGGGTGCAAGGCAGAGGAATCTTGAGAGGGGTTATTCCAGAGAACTTGTGCACAGTGGCTGAAAGTGTGGCTGTTTCTGCAAAATACAGCAAATAGTGGCAAACTTACACTGTAATACCTGTGGAGCACATAGAATTTACCTGCTCCTGCGAATTAATCGTGGTCAGTAAATAACAGGGCATGTAGCAATAATCCTTTTCCTCCTTGAAAAACCTTGGACAATATATAAAGTGAAGGGGTATTGGAGCTGCTTTATGAGTGGAAGTCCCTGCTGAGGCACTTGTGTTATTGTATTTACAGAAGCTATATTACATCAAGCGGAGATCTGGTGCAAATCATACTGATAAAATAGGTAAGATAATAGAGAATTTATGTATATATTAACATCCACGTCTGCAGTCTCTCTTCCCAACCATGTCTGCAGTCTGTCTATGATTACAGTGGTGAGACATCACCTTGTTGACGAGTATCAACAGGATAATAATAATCCCTCCAAAAAAACCAAAAAACAATAATAAAAAAAAAATTGGGTCATTTTCAATCTACGACTGTTTGTGGGACATTGCTGTGCGCAATTGGCTGCCGCGTTCGCCCACAAATATACAGTCAATTCACTTTACAGTGTGTTCTGTGAAGCGCTTTGGGACGTCCTCCCGACGTGAAAAGCGCTATATCAAATGCAAGGATTATTATTATTATTATTATCTCGATTGATGATTTGTT
The DNA here is from genome assembly GCF_018977255.1 of Callorhinchus milii. Taxonomy (NCBI): domain Eukaryota; kingdom Metazoa; phylum Chordata; class Chondrichthyes; order Chimaeriformes; family Callorhinchidae; genus Callorhinchus; species Callorhinchus milii. Next base: position 50,643,433 of record NW_024704744.1, read on the forward strand.
CTTGTTAAGACTGGAAACGGGTCATCTCATTCTGGACAATATGGTGATCATTTCTCTGAGTAGCTTTATTTAACACAAAAAAAGGAAAACTGTTACTTAGCTATCTTAGCTAGAATTAATCACTTCATTCCCTCGCACCTCCCTACCTATTCGAGCTGCTTAGCCCCCACTCCATCATCCACTGCTTCCCCTTGGCTGACCCCAGCCTTCCAATTGTCCCTCAAGCCCTACGCACCATCATCGGTGGCCGTGCCTTCAGCCAATACTCTCCCAAAACTCTGTAACTCTCTCCCTCTATCCCTCTGCCTTGCCCCCTCCCTCCCCACCTTCAAATCCTGCCTAAACACCTTCCTTTTTGACTTGCTTACGGTCACCTCCTCCCTCCCTCTCCCCTTGGCTCATTGTCAGACTCCACCACTGTGAAGCTCTCTGGGACATTAGCCCACATGAAGAGCACAATATAAACACAAGTTGTTATTATTGTTGTTAGCTAATACGAATAGCAAATATCAAAATGTAGGTTTAGGGATGAACAGCATTTTTTTTCATGCTGAACAATTAAGTCAGTACATTGCAACCAGTAAAACTGGTATTACATTGATATTTAGTTCCTCAGTCTCTAATGCCAAATGACATTATGTTACTTGAAAGCATTTCTCTTGTCTTTACCCTCCCATATGTTTGTTACATTGATACTTCATGGCAATACTATGTTGAGTTTGCCTGTCTCACCAAGCACGACAGCTGTGGAGTTACTATGATTAGGCTCAGCATCCCTGTAGTAGTGAAGGGGAAAATTCACCCACAAAATTTACAGTCACTTCACTTTTTAGTATATACTGTGAAGCACTTTGAGACATATCAACAATATGATAAGGCACTTTATCAAATGCAAAGATTATTGTTATATTATATAAAATTAGCCAGAGTTCTGCTCTTGATTAGCAGTGAGGAACTCGTGCTGGAGATGTTGGTGTGAGATGAGGACAGGCTCATTCACAACTGAAATGGCTGAACAGCCTGTCCTCCCTTGATGACCTACTTTTGTTGATACAAATATCTAAGTCTTACTTATTCTTCTTTCCAATAGATAGTAAAGGCATGATAAAATTGAATGAAATATGAATAAGAATAATTGAACTAATATAAAAACATTGCCTCTCTAGACTTAAGCTAAAGTTCTTTTTGATTATTATTATTGTCTTATACTGTGATAATGATTTCAATAACTAGTCAATTATTTTCTACAAATCCTTTTCCTATTCACTTTCTGAAACATATTTATCTTAAGGGAAGACATACTTGTTGCTTTTGCACCAACCCGATTTCTTAGTCTATGAAACATTTTTCACTCTTTTTAACTCCTTTTCAAAGTTACTTTAATTTACGTCCTGTTCTGTTTGGAATTCTCCATACTCTATGCTCCATTTTTTCAATGAGAGGTTGGTTAGGACATTGGCTCCTAGATCTTTTTCAATCCTGTTTTTGTATTGTTTGTTAAGGAGTTTGCAATCCCGATGGTTTGAGTCACCCTTTGAAAAATGGAAATGAAACAGGGAAATTGCAGAAGCAAATCTTCATCCCACTTCTCTATAATTCTCGAAATATGGATTTCTAAATACCTGAACATATCTGCTTCTGGAACATAGGTTTGGTTATACATTTTTTTAATTTAGATAATTATCTTGCAAAGTCTCATTCAGATCATATTCAAGGATGATGAGGATTGACACTCTACCAATAATTGCAATTTATATACTAAGAAATGTGTTGACCTTAATGTCCGTCACAGTACAGAATGGTGGGATTTTACACCTCCATAACTCTAAAGCAATTTGCAATTTGAAAAATTCAACAATAAAAATTGGGGGTAAAAATGTTTGAATAAAATCCTGCAATCAAGAGTAATATAAACAGTGCATATTTTTGTTGATTCAAACATTATGCCTCATGCTTGCATTTGTTAAAGTTTTATTATCACATTGAAGTGCCTCAATTGTCTCAGTTACATTACTTTGAAGAACAGTGTTGTTTTTAGTTAGGCAAACACAACATAAAATCTGCATCAGCATTGTCCCCAAAACAGCATTGAGACACATTAACAATTTATGTGTTTTTCTGAAGTAGCAGGTGAAGAATTTTGAATGAGATAGGAATATTGGTAAGAACACTGGGAGAAATTCCTGCCTGTCTCTATAATAATGCAATGATATCTTTAATGTCAACCTGAACCACAAGAATAAGGAAGAGAGGTTTTAGCATTAACAACTCATCAGAAGGTCAGGCAGTTTCAACAATGCAGCACTCTCTCAGTGTTCGATTGGAATGTCATCATAGATTAGGATTAATCCCAGTGCTATCAACCGGTAAACTGAAGTTAGAATATTAGCCTGAATTGACATTTGAACCAGCCTGTCTTGGTTGTGCCACAATCTAGTGTACAAAAATCACATGTAAGGTTCAGATGAAGAAGTTCCCTCGGTCCATTTGATCTCATACTTCCACAATATAGCATCAACAACAACAACAACAAGATTCCATTTATAAAGCATCAATATTTTCCTTAAATGAACCCAGTTTCCTAACGTCAACCACCTTTCCTGATAACCCATTCCAGTTCTTAACTGCCTTCTGTGTAAAGAAATACTTCCGGGTGTCTATCCTGAAATTGCCTTTTATAACCCTGAAAGTTGCTCTCTTGTTCTGCTACCATGATGTATCTGAAAATTCAGGGTTTATTTTCTCAATCCAATTTAGAGTCTTCTACACTTCTATAAAGTTCCCTCTAAGATATAGTTTTTTCATTGATCTCTAGCCCTAGTTTACCTAATTATTGTTCATATCTCATCCTTCTAACAGTGAAGATCATCCTCATTGATTTAATCTCATTTGGGAAGAAAATCTAGTGAAACCCATCTATTTTCTACAAATGCCTTAACTACTGGTTTTGATATAGGGTGATACTTATGAAGAAATCACAATCCTGCCTCAGGGCCTGCACAGGTGTCAAGGATGAGGACTTATGGAATAGTAATTGAAATGCTAATTTTGTGTTATCTTTGTTATAATACTCTGATGAATTGGCTGCCACGTTTTACCCACAAAATATAGTCAATTCACTTTACATTGTATTTTGTGAAGCGCTTTGAGACATTTGAATGACGTGATAAGATGCTATATCAAATGCAAGGATTTTTTTAATATTAATTAAGGACATCAACATCAGCACTGATGTCATAAATACTGGAATAGTACATAAAGAGCATGCTAAAAATGATTGCGTTATGAAACTAAACCAGTTGGCATGTTTTGTAAAGGTTTTAGCATATACCAGATACTGTATGTGTGGCTAATGGCTAGGTTTCATACCCTTGCAACATCTAGAGTGCTAAAATCTTTGAAAAAAACATGCCAACTGTTTTCATTTCTTAAATCAAACAGCAACCTAAATAAATGCATGTTTAAATTCATCATTGCAATCATGGGCATGCTTATGCTATTAACAAAATATTTATATTGATTTTGCAATTCACTTGATTTTTCTAACTCCCTAAACTCTGAAACAGATATAAATCACATACTTAACCCCCAAACGACATTTGCCCAGCGTGATATTCAATGCATTGTCCAGTATCTGTAGCTGTGAGCCACTGTACTCCTTGTCTTGGAGAATAGGATACCAGAATCTGTCAGAACTACAATCTTAATATTTGATTCAGTATCTGAAGTCAACACTAGCCAACGATACACTTCTTTTATCTAAGTTAAGGTAGTGATTTATAGTCAACACAACTAGGCACTATCTGTGGGAAAAAAAAACAGAAAATAAATATCACATGGCTTTACCTTTAACCACTCTGAAGCCAGTCGGAGCCATCAAGATGGGAAGATTCCCAGGATATACTTGTTCTTCTGGCAGAGGCTTGTAACCGCTGGTGGCCATGGGGACCAGGTTATGAGGTGAGGAATTAGTCACCATGCCAACCTGCTGTACAACAGAGTTCTTCTTGGACTTGCAGATGCTTAACTCCTCCTCTGCGAGGATATCCAGGTAAAGCCCTTGTTTGATTTTTCTGATTCCTAAATGAATGATTTCAAGTATATTCAAAAACAAGGAGAAGGCAGCAATACTGAGCATAAAGACAATGAAAATAGTCTTTTCTGTGGGTCTGGAAACAAAACAATCTACTGTGTTGGGGCAGGGCAACCGTATACATTTGTAAAGAGGATCCAGATGAAATCCATAGAGGAGATATTGACCCACCATGAAACCAACTTCCATCGCTGATCTAGTCAGGATGTGGAGGACATAGGTGCGTAAAAGTGAACCACGGAGCGGTGCCTTGTTTACTTTCCTCTGTTCTTCCAACTTTCTCAGTTCCTTTTCTAGCCTTCTGTGCTCCTCCAACATGGGTTCAATGTCTTCCAGTTCAGCTCGGAGGTGGGCTTTCTTCCGCTGCCTTTCTTTCTCCAGTGCTCTTAGCCTGTAGAGCGCATGGCCCATGTACACCAAGGATGGCGAGGACACAAAGATGACCTGTAAGACCCAGAACCTGATGAGAGAGATGGGAAAAGCCTTATCGTAACAGACGTTCCTGCAGCCTGGTTGATCTGTATTGCAGATAAACTCAGCTTGTTCATCGTCCCAGACATCTTCAGCAGCCACTCCAAGAACCAGCATGCGGAATATGAACAGGATGGTTAACCAGATCTTCCCCACGATGGTTGAGTGAATGTGAACCTCTTCCAAAATGCTCCCCAACAAATTCCAATCTCCCATCTTCACAACCTCATTTCTTCCTGACCTGGAACAGTCATTACATCAATTTGTTTAAAACATTTGCGCCATTGAACAGATGAGTGAAACTATCCAATGATCTTACTGAATCCAGCATCCTAAATTTCACAAAGTACTTGGGAGAGAAATTCCTTTGGGTGTAGTTCCTAAAAAAAACTTTAAAAATGGGCTTTAAAATTAAAACTGTACTTAAGAATTTGCCAAATCCTGGATGGTCAGAATTGTTAAGAAAGTACCCATATAGAATTTCTCTTGTATGGAATCTCTTTGAAGCCAGAATTTAAAACTGGTCCTCAATATCTGTTCATATTGTTGCACAATATTCATAAATCCCATTCCTTTCCCAATCGATTCCCCTGACACTTTACATTTGACATTGCCCATATTTTGTATAATTTAAATTTCTCCGAAAATGCACAGAATTTAGCTAGAGAGTTTTATATACCAGTCTTCTTTCTATGTAACGTTATCTCCTCATATCCATCTTTATCAACTTCATTGGCAGCCAAGGACAATCTCGCTGGTGGTATTTATTATATGCACTGTACTGACAGCTGTTAGCTTAAAATAGCTGAAAGAAACATTTTTAAGAGACAATTGCATTAAACATACAATTACACAATGACTTTGAACTATACGTTTTCAGCTGTAAGTTCCAGAAATGCTTTCTCTTGACCAAGTTATTTAGAAGGCTTTGACTTTCTATGTAGGAAAAGTACTCACCAAACTTTAAAAATAAAAAAAGTTTTAAAAAAAATTAGGGCTCAGTCTGCACCGCTTGCTAAATGTTGTTGGTGATGTCCCTTGAATAGTGTTGAAAGAACAAAAGAAAAATGTTTACTGGTGCCCGCACTCTCATCATAGCGCTGTTGAATTGGTCCCAGAATCCAAACTATAGCAATCCAATTGTCAAAGTACTTTTTCTCTGGGTCGATTACAAATTGATTTAATGGTGTCTGGAATCCCCAATTGTCATGCAATTACTGGAGGATTTGGTTATAATATTAGAAATGCCCCTCAGGCTGAAAACGTACTCAGTGGTCCTATTAATATGTTCACTTTAATTATATTCATTGTGTGCAACGCAGCTCAGAACCAAACAGAATACAAATCCTAATTTTGTACCTCCGCACATATTAACATATATATATATATTTTTCAATTGTGATAATCTGGTCTTTCGTCCACAAAACTGTAATGAAAATCTCAAAACTCCATTATTTGTCATACACATGCACACATTAGAGTTGCAATATAACCAGCAGGAAATCAATGTGTTTTGCAAACTTGAGGACAGAGATCAATAGGTCATGTCCGATTTCATAATCAACTGCCTGGGTGTTGTTTTCAAGAACGTTGTTGGTTATATTCATTTCTAATGCTTATTAGATAGAAATGTTACACTGAATAGTGAGGTATTGTTTTATCTGATCACCTGACTGTTGTTATCTGAGTTACTTGCTTGGAATCATGAATTTTTTCATAAAACATTCAAAATATTTAGGAATAAGATTTGAATAATAAATGCAAATCTTCGTGAGTTCTGAATAGAATTGTAACAAAATTATACCACATGGTTGGTGTTGATTCATTGTGATTTCAGCCTCAAATTGATGTTAAACATGTTGTGGTTTGAGGTGGATGAACTGATATCCATTGAATATGGAATGTGGCTCATGAAACCACAGTCAGGAGGTGAATTCAAGTCTGACAACAAAGACAAATTACATTTGTATAGCGCCTTTCATGTCAGGAGGACCTTCTAGGACACTGGACAGTTAGGTTTTGGTTATAAAGTCAACTTACATTTTTGTTTGAAAACTAGAGATCCTGGCAAGAATAATAATCTGTTCTTAAAGTTTTTAATATTCTCAGAGGGCGAGACACAAATTTTCTCTCTCTCTCTCTCTCTCTCTCTCTCTCTCTATATATACAGTAGAGCTCTGCCTGGTTTAGTTGTGCATCCATTGATATTATCTTAACTTGGAATCAAACCCAGGAGTGTAACTGGGAGTATTAAGGGACCTCTTTCCTCAACTTCCAGCTCCACCTTCTGGCACCTCTTCTGTCTGATGTTATCAACCTCTTCTTGTCCACCGGTTCAATTCCCATCCCCCTAAAAACAGCCATCATCACCCCCATCCTGAAAAAACCTTCTCTAGTCCGATCCCTCCTCTCCAGCTACCACCCATCTCTGACTTCCCATTCTTCCCCAAGGTCCTGGAACGAGTCGTCGGGTCCTAGCTCCACTACTTTCTTTCTCGCCATTCCCTCTTTGAACCCCATAACACGGAAACAACCCTGGTCACAGTCACTAATGACATTCTTACATCTGTGATCAAGACTCCCTCTGCCTCCTTGTCCCCCTCGACCTCTCTGCAGCCTTCGACACTGTCAACCACTCCATCCTGATACACCGCCTCTCCTCTTTACTCAATCTTCGCGGACCTGCCCTTGCCTGGTTCGATTCCTATCTCTCTCACCATCTCCACTTTGTTGCTTCTGACGGTTTCTCCTCCAGCCCCCGCACTGTCACATCTGGCGTCCCCCAGGGCTCTGTCCTTGGTCCTCTCCTCTTTAATATCTGCACGCTCCCCCTTGGTGACATCATCCGCAGGCATGGGGTCAACTTCCATATGTATGCGGATGACACCCAACTCTATCTTTCTGCCTCAACCCTCAACTCCAGGACCACTGCTGTCCTGACAGACATCAAGTCCTGGATGAGGGCAAATTTCCTACAGTTGAATGTGAACAAGACTGAGGCCCTCCTGATTGGCTCGCGCCAGCGCCTCAGCACCTCAGGCTCTGGCAGCATCAACCTCCACTACACTCTACTACAACTCACCAAGCCAGTCAGGAACCTTGGTGTCTTGTTCGATCCTCAACTGTTTTCTTCCCCACATCCGAACCATGACCCGCTCTGCCTTCCCTCACTTCCGTAACATAACCTGACTGTGCCACTACCTCACCCCTCAGGCCACTGAAACTCTTGTTCATGCCTTCATCACCTCCAGGCTCAACTTTGCAAACGCCCTGCTTGTCGGCCTTCCCAACTCCTCCCTCCATAGGCTGCAGATAATCCAGAACTCTGTAGCCCATGTCCTCTCCTGCACCAAAGTCCGTGATCCCATCTTCCCCATTCTCACCCGACTCCATTGGCTCCCTATCCTTCAGAGGATCCAGTTTAAGATCCTGATCGTCACCTACAAAACCCTCCATGGCCTCGCTCCACTCTACCTCAGCGACTTCCTAACCCTCAACCAACCCGCCTGCTCCCTGCTCCACGTCCCCTGACCCACACGCCCCACCATTGGCGGGAGAGCCTTCAGCCACTTTGCCCCCAAACTCTGGAATTCCATCCCCCAATCATGCCACCTCGCCCCCTCCTTAGCCTCCTTCAAGTCCCATCTCAACAACCATGCCATCGGTCACACCCCTTCCCCTCCCCTCCCTTCTCCCTCCCTGACCCCAGCTCGGATCTGTATTGCTGTATACTGTCCAGCGCCTTGGGATGTCCTCCTGACATGAAAGGCGCTATACAAATGTAATTCTGCTTTTGTTTTGCATATCTCTTGACCTTTCCACTCCACCATTGGTCGCCACACTTTCAGCCACTACATCCTGAAACTCTGGAATTCCTTGCCATTGGCAGATCGCTCTTCCGGGGGTAATAATTCCTTCAATAATAATTTGGTCACTCAGTACACGACTGTTTGTGGGACACTGTTGTGCGCAATTGGCTGCCACATTTCGCCCACGAATATACAATCAATTAACTTTACAGCAAATTCTGTGAAGTGCTTTGAAACGTCTGGAAGACGTGAAAAAGGGCTACATCAAATGTAAGTATTATCATTATTTGTCTGTCTTCATATTGCTACTGAAACCTTTCCTCTTCAACTGTGCCTGTGGTTACCTCCCCCCGTTTTTCCAGCCTGGCATCAAACTTCACTATTGCTCAGCTCTCTGTGTAAAGGGCGCTAATATAAATGCAACTTTTGCTAGTATGCCATTGAAGAGTGTTCTTCGTTGATGATACGCTGAATGTAGTCAATGTAAAATTGTTGCCAACTCAATGATGTACAACTCATGTACAATGGCATTATATCGTGTCAACCCTAATCAAAATTAGTGATGATATCCTATCAGTTTGTGAACACTGAAGACAATTTGGTTCTTTGAGCTTGCTCTGCTAAAGACCAGTATATGCTACCGCCCCTACTCCTACTTTCTTGCCTTCTCACCATTGTTTAACATTTCGATTTCCCAAGTGGAACACTCTATCACCTTCTCTATCATTAACTCAAATTCTTATATTGTGTTTGCCAAAAGCTTTATTTAGCTTCAAGTTGATATGTGCTCAGTATAGTAGCATTGTCCATGTTGAAGGTAGAATCCTGGAAATTTTGCCAGTTCATACTACATATTGGCAAGTGTAGCAGACTGCAGTGATTTTGAAAGCCCGGTAGATCCTGAAAAAAGCACTTGAATCCAATCATTATTCTTGGGAACTATGGACTCATTCTACATTCTGAAGATTTATTGCAAAGAAAATGCTGAGAGTTCCTAAATAACCAAGGGATTCAAGAAATGAATGACGTGTTCCTGCTTCATGAAAAATTGAGAGAATGGTTTGTAGGATGGGGGAGAAAATACTTTCACCTTATTAAATACGGTATAATAACTTGATAACTAAGCTAAGACAAACAAAGACTCTGAAAACAATGTTTTATTGATAATATAAATAATACACCACTCATACTGTCAAATTCTGTATTATACTATGGTGCAATATAGATATATATAGCCAAAATAATATTCATCAACAAAGTACAACAGTTTGTAAAGTTAAAACAAATTAACACAAATATTTATTGTGCCTGCCCCAACCAAAAAAAAGTGATTTTTTTNGTTGGAAGATTGAAGGTTTCAGGCCTAGTCAGGACATGAGCTCATAATTTAGTCACTCCAGTGCAATACTGGGAGAGTGCTGCATTTGTCAAAGGTGCTGTACTTCGGATTAAACTTTAAACCAAAATCCAGTCTGCCAGTTCTTCAGGTGAACATTATTTTTTTTTATTTTTAAAGAGGAAGACGTATTGCCCAACAATCTTCAAAAAATGATTGGTAGCTTATCTCACAGCTTTTAGACCTTGTTTCACTCCAAATGGCTGCTGCTACTACAAAATCATCTACAGTTTTTAACCTTATTTTCTACAAACTGTAACATTGCATTGTTAATTGGAACAATAAAATTGATGGTTCTTTCATTCACTTCAGCAGTTAATGTTTTAGATACTAGGCAGTAATAATAAAGGACAATCAATTTGCTTGGTTGCAAATTGGTCTTTGGCTGTTTCACTCTATTTAAAATATAATTTTAAATTACGAGCCCGCAAATTGGAAACACATTTTACCTTGCCCCTCCCCCTCCCTCTGGCTCGTTATCAGACTCCGCCACTATGAAGCGTTCCGAGATGCTATCTTGCATAAAGAGCGCTATATAAATATATTTATAGATAAATATATATAAATGTACATGTTGTTGTATATGGTTTAAACAATTTATAATTATACCCCTGTGCAATTTTCAAGTGACATCTTATGTCAAACTGTGCATTTTGTAGGTGAATACAATTTATGCACAGCAATGTTTCATAAACAGCCATGAATTGACAAACCAATTTTGTCTGGAGGATTACTCGTAGGACAGCAGGAAAAACTCCCTTCTCTTTTCAAATAATGCTTTGAGGTCTTATCTTTAACGTCTACCTGAATAGTTAGGCAGACCTTGGCTTTAATGTCTCAATGAAGGAATGGTGGCTCCAAGAATGCAGCACACTCCCAGCACTGCATTGGAGTACCAGCATAGATTAAATGTGTTCAAAGTCTTGACATGGGGCTTGAACCCACAACCTTCTGACTCAGAAACGAGAATAGTACCAATTTAGCAGAGCTGCCAAATACCGAATATAACGTAGTATGTAATATAATTAATTGAATGTAACACAATGAACATAATAATATAATGATACTGAATAAAATATACCAGATACCAAATCTAAATATAAACTTGCATTTTCATCACTGTTAACCACTTGAATTTCTTCAACATTTTCTGCTTGTTGTCTGAAGCAATTCTTCACACTCAGTTACAAACGAACTGTAAAAGACCTTCAGAAAAATAATGCAGTTGAAAACAGAAATTATAAAAGTCATAGAAATGATGCACACATCCGGAATCAATTATTCTTAGACCCTGTCTCACAAAGAATCTGACTTGAAAAGTACAAAAAGCTGAAACTGATTGTGGCCGAACAGCAATCAATTCTAAATCATGAGACTTAAGCACAAAAACTTGCTTCAAAGTTAAAACTGAATTCAATAATTTGCCAAACTCTGCAGACTCTGAAGTGCTATGTAAATCCAGAGCTGGTGTAAGTTTAATCCAAACTTTTTTTAAAAAATGTGAATATTATGAGATGTGAAATGGCACTTGAGGTAGCAATGCATAAATATCAGAATTAATATTAATAAACATCTAACAATATTTAACGAGCTGCACAGGATTTTTATTATTATTACTTTGTTTATTTGAAAAAGTCAGATTAGTTTGGTGTATTTATTTTTCCAGTAGTTATTGAATTTAAGTTGTGGTGGAAATCTAAGAAAATAATTTAGCAGCAGCAGACCTCAATGGACAGACTTGTGTTTTGATTTGGTAATATTTGCTTTTCATCTGGTCCAGCAGTTATGTCATGGTTTTCCCAGTGGTGGTATATGTATAATGTTAGCTGTCCAAAAAGTCTCCAAATTGATTCCTGGCATGAGACATGATAAGGAGTTATATCAAATGCAAGGATTATTATTATTACTACTCTAGAGCACCTATCCAGCTAGTCTACTTATCTCATCAATAGGATGGAATGGAAATCATAATTAGTATCATAATCCTTCCCACTGTGCTCCTTATTACTCTAATAGCCAGTGCACGTAATAGATAGGCAGTTCTAATTGCATAAGCAGAAGGAAGCATTCCAGTGCTCATACTGCAAAGATGAGTAGTTGTTACAGCACAAATAGCATGTAAACTCGTGGTAGAATTGGGTCTGTGAAAAATACTGCATCAGGGGCTCATTCTTGTGAGGCCAAAATACAACTCACTGTGAATAGAAACAATACTGAAATTGTAGTTTGTTTGACATTCTTACTAATACTTTATCATGCCTGAAGGGTGCTATATAAATTCAGGTTGCTGTTCTAATAATAGTAAAATCCTTGCATTTAATATAGCATCTTATCACGTCATTGTTGTTGTAATACATTTCTAGGAAATAAAGTAGCTTCCAAATCGAATCATAGAATGTTACAGTACAATACAGAACATGCCATTCAATCCATCAAATCTGCGCTGGTGTTTTTCTCCAGCTAAATGAGCTAATGCTAATCCCCTATTTGCTTCCTAATTCCTTTAGTATTTACTTTTGCAAATCAGTTCTACATTCACATTCTACAATCACACTTTTATGTGACCCAAATGTAGAACCAAATGAAGTTGGTTCATTCAATCTGCTATCAATAAAACAACCATTCTACTTGCTGGATCATAAAAGGAATGTGACATTAATTACATTAACATTCTGTTAAGACAATAAATATTTGCATCCACTATGTATCCACTATTTTTTAAAATTTGTATTCTCTTTAATTTGCCTTACTTTTGAAAGTCGGGTGATTTGCTGATCACATTTTCAAACTCTGAAAATGACAACATGAAATCATCATTTAAATCTCCCTCTTCCATAATCTGTTAGGAAAACAAAAGAAATGACAATAAAATTACCAATAAATAACAATAAATATCAGGAAATAGGCCATCACCTTACTCTTTAATCATGACTGAATTTTCACCAATAAGGTTACACTATAACTTATATATAAGTTTACACATATACTTAAACCCCAGCTAACTGAACTAATGGGCTGGGGGGTGGAGGGGAGGGAAATCCCATCCGGCGACCAGGAATTTCCAGTAAACTGTAATCACAAGGCCAGTATCAACATTACCGGCATTTTTCAGAAGATAACAAATAAGGTATTATCTGCTTCGTGATTCAAAAACTCTGAGTCAAAGTTGTTATCCCTGGTCACAAGTCAGAGGACAGTAAGGATACTCAAGCCACGTTGATGCGTGCTAGGAGTTGGGAGTCTGCATGGGAGTCTGCTTTGCAAAGAGCCGGCGCAGACACAGTGGGCCGAATGACCTCCTTCTGTGCTGTATGATTCTATGATTCTAATCATCCTAAAGTATTGATCCCCCTCTCTTGCCACCTTCAAGACCCATCTCAGGACCCTCCTCTTCAACCACCAGCTCGGGTCCAAAACTCCGTCTGTCCAGTGCCTTGGGATGTCCTCCCAGGGTGAAAGGTGCTATACAAATGTAATTTTGTTATTGTTGTTGTTGTTGTTGGGCTCACTTTTTCAATCCCATTTATAATTTGTACACCTCTATAAGGCCCTCTCTGAGTTGTCTTCTCTTAATCCTGAAGAGCTCTAACACATCTAGTCGTTGCTCAGAGCTCATTCCTCTAACACTAATGCAAGGTGTGGTCTGACTAGAGCACGTACAGCCTGAGAATGACACCTGGGGATCTAAACTCAACTCCAAAACAAAACAATAATAAATTGGTCATTTTGAATCCACGTCTGTTTGTCGGACACTGCTGTGCACAACTGGCTGCCGCGTTTCGCCCACAAATATACAGTCAATTCACTTTACAGTTTATTCTGCGAAGCGCTTTGAGACATTAAAAGACGTTAAAAGCGCTATATCAAATGCAAGGATTATTATTATTATTATATCAAATGCAAGGATTATTATTATTATTATTATCAACTGAATTAGCAATGCAGCCCAGCATCCCATTTGTCTTGCTTATTGCTGCCTCACATTGTTTTGACTTAGTGAACAATAAGTCAACAACATCTTTCAGCTTCCCCCATGGTAAGTCCAATCCCATTCATGGGGTACTTGTGTTTCCTATTCTTGTATCCTATATATAGGATTTACATTTATCAGTATTAAACTAATTATTACTTGCCAATTTTGCCCCATGTGGATACTCTATCAAGCTCTCTTTGTAGTACCTTTGCTCCTCTGATTCCACAGTTCCCTCCAACTTGGTGTCATCTGCAAATGTAACTATCTTACACTGGGTCTGCAATTCCAAGTCATTAATATATATGAGGAACAGAAGTCCCAGTAGAGATGTCTGAGACATTCTGCTTAGTATTTCTTGGCATTTTGACCTAGCTCCTCTAACAAAGACCCTCTGCTTCCTTCCCTTCAGCTAATTCTGAATCCATGTCCATGTCTTGCCCTTGATACCCAGTGACCACAGTTTGTGAAAGAGTCTTTCATGTTGTACTTTGCCAAATGTCTTTTGGAAGTCTAGATGTATTAGATCATATGGCTTCCCACAGTCAATTTGGCTGTCACCTCCCCCAAAATAATCTATGAGACTGGTCAGACAAGACCTACACTTTCTGAACCCATGCTGGCTGTCAATTACCAAGATTATTTTATATAAGTAATCTTTCACTTCCTTTCTTGTGGTTGACTTCATAATTTTTTGTATTATTGAGGTCAGACTAATGGGTCTATAGTTGCCAGATTTAATTTTGAACTCAAATTATTAAGTCTTATAATCTATTACTGAAATGTAACTGTGTTCTATATTTCAGTACAGTTTGTTATAGATTGGAAACTGCAATAGAATTTGAATAACATTTTGTGAAATGTTTTGCTCATATTAAAATTAATGCTGCACTGCCTTATGTTGTCTTACTTGTACTTTGCGTATTGTGTTAAAACTATAAAAGATTAATTAGAATGCCATTTTTCTTACATAATGAGTCAAAATTTGTATGTTCTCTTCAGCCATCATCTCCTTTAGTCAAACGAAGTATGATGTGCCTTAAGTCATCTTCATCAATATAATTATTTCCATTTATATCTATTTGTAAAAGTAAAAATAAGATTAATTTTCAAGCTACTGGACAAAAAGAAAAGATTCACAATAGTTTAATAATTTATATTATATTGCGCCTTTCAGTTCTGGAGAATGTCTCAAACGAGTGCTCACCCAATCCTTACTCCCTCCATACCCTTCTATTCCCCTCGCTCCTTGTATGATGGTCTATCTTCCTCTTGAATACATCTAATACATATCAAATGCAAGGATTATATTAAATGCAAGGATTATTATTGTGTAGATGCAACCAGGTAGTGTAGATGCAGTCAAGCCAGCAAGTTGCACAATCTCACTAGCCTCTGCGTAAAGTAGTTCCTCCTAAATTCTCTTTTAGATCCCCTAGTTGCTATCTTATATTTGTGTACCCTGGTTACCATTGGGTTACAACCAGTGGCTTGGCTGAATTGCCTCTGTGCTCAAATAACCTGCTGACACTAACCAAATCTCAGATATAAACAATGTCTACAGGCGGTGTCAAGCAGCCATGAAGTAGAAGAGAAGAGGAATAAATTTACTGGAGAAAATAAACAAGAAAAAAAAGTGTTTCAAGATGCTGCAGACTTGAAAGGTGCTCTATAAATGCAATCTTGTTGTTGTAAATTCAAACATTTAGAAACTGTTATTCATGTTAACGTTCAAGCCCCAATGGTGTCTATATCTATCTATACAGTACAGAGATTTTATTCCATTTGATGAAGGTCTATAAACTTTTTAATCTCATGATTTTTTTAAAGAAAACTACCCTGATTTCTTATGTACACAGGTTGGTGAGAGCCAAGCTTGAGAACCTTAGAGTGTGTGTTGGAGTACTGCTGGAGTTCAACCAGCTAAAACCATATACCTTGCCATTGAGACTATTGTCTGGCAAGCTTCCCACTGCTTATCCAGCCCTAGTTGATAGATCTTAGACTGGCAAGATTAACACAAACTGAGTGGGAAGAATTCCTGCTTCCAGTGACCATTCTACCCCTCCATTCCTGCTGTAGAGCAAGGGTATGTCATCAGCAGTGCCTTGGAGTACTGCATAGAATCATTGAATATTAAAGCACAGAAGGAGGCCATTCAGGCCATTGTGCCTGTGCCAGCTCTTTGTAAGAGCTAACCAATTAGTCCGACTCCCCGACTCTTTCCCCATATCCTTGCAAGTTTTTCCTCTTCAAGTACCTCTCTAATTCCCTTTTGAAAGTTGTTATTTAATCTGTTTCCACCACACTTTCAGGCAGTGCATTCCAGACCATAACAAATCTCCTAAGCCAATTCCTAAACCAGGTAGGAATCGGACTACTGAGACTGCCACCAAAGGATGACTCTCAATTCCAACATCCTGATGCCAAGCACATCACCTTCGAGACAGCTTGGATCCAGGCCAGCAACCTCCCACCCCTCCCCCCATACACTTACAAATACACACACACACAGGAGGATTGTGCCTAGCTGGGCATTAGAAATTGGCAAGCACAGGTTTAAGCCCTCACTAGGATACTACATATGATTAATAGTTTTAGGTGAAAATAAATGTGTATTTTCAACCCTGAAGAACTCACCATAAATTCGAAATGCATATCCTATCTTTACAGTGAGTGATGCATTTTCACTGAAGGCTGACATCATTTCTAGAAAGTCCTCAAATGAAAATGTCCCATTTGTATTCGTGGAAAAGACCTTACAGATTCGGTCTCTGAATGGATTCACCTGTTTCAAATAATATGTATTGTAAAAAGTAGGAGTAAGAGTGCTGAATTCTTGTTCAAGAGTAACGTTGGAGTTAAACCTTTTCACTGTCGCAGATCGGAATGCCTGTTGAGAAACGTCCACAGGCCGCATAAGCAAATTTTGTGTTTCCCTTCCAGAAACATAACATCTAAACAAGGCCCTTTCCACAATGAAAGGATGTCTCAAAGCTCTCGACACTGCTGACTAAGCTCCTGAGTTGGGGCTGGGAGACAAGGCTGCTGGAGAGGGGAAAAGATGACCGAAAGTCCGGTCAAAGATTTAGAAATGCCTTGAAAGAGGAGAGATGAGGGAGTGAGTCGGAGGGATTCTAGAAATGGAGCTCCAGAGAGTGGGGGCAAAATGGCGATAATGGGACAGATGGGGTGCGGGAATATGAAGCAAGCCGGTGTTCGCTGGGTAAACAGAGTGGCAGGGTCGTGAGGTTACAGAGGTAGGAGAAAAAGGGAGCCTGCTATGAGGAAATGATATGGCATGATGCTCAGTGTCTCTCTTCAGTTCCTCCCTGTGGCAGCTGAGGGAGTCTGTCCTGCCAATGAACCACAAAACGGTGCCCACACTTCTCCTCTCGCTCTCTCTGCCTCCCAGCTACCCGGACTATTGGGGTGGTGGGGTGGGGGCAGATTCAGATGGAATTTCTGGCTAAGTCTAATTTACAATGCGAGTACCAGCATTTATCAAAAATACCGGTAAAGTATTCTAATTGTTTGAATCCCGCAACTAGAAGATAGCTTATTCATTATCGTCTGCTCACTATTCACTATCTTATTCACTATCTTCTGCTCACGCGATTCAATTAATCTGAATCAAAGTCAAGAAGGCCCAGCAGCAATGGTGCAGCTGCTCAGTGTGGAGTTGCCATGTGCTAGGAGAGTGGGCAGTCGGGATCCTCGGAAACATTTGGTCTGTGGAATTTTTAAAAAAATATTTCAGATCCAGTCTTTGCGAGGTTTGAATTCTGGATACCTGGAGTTCAGTAAGCTACTGTACTCAGGTACACTATTCTCAAATCTTGGACAGACTTAGGAGCCTCGTGGCTTGCCTATATAGTCAACCATGAGAGAAGTTCATCAGACAGACTGCTGAGATTCCTGAGCCAATGCTGCCCACCAGTGGTCTAAGTAAGGGACTATAGAAATGTTGAAACTTGGGTAGAGAGCCTGTCTCTAATTTCAATAAGCCCTTAAAGATGTTCACTCCGGGTCTTGTTTGACCCTCAACTATCCTTTCTACCCCACATTTAATAACAAGATTATTATTGTGCACACTTAGTCTGCCTCACGGATCTGTAAGCGATCAATGCTTCAAAATCACTATTTGATCTCGCAGAGTATTCCGTTTAATTGTCATTGCTGGAATCAGTGAGTTATGTTAAGGAATCATGAGACACATTTTCAGGATTTAGCTCAAATCTCTAACAAACAGCATTGCAATCAGTCATTCTGTTTGAATGTCACACCTAGAAATGCCTGGCTGAGGCTGAAAAAGAAATTAAATGTCAGCATGGATCAGTTGGTAGCACTTTGGCCTCTGAGTAGAGGTTGTGGGTTCAGGCCCCACATCGGGACTTTGAACTCACACAGTCTAAGCTGACAGTGCAATGCCATGTTGGGGGTGCATTGCATTATTGCAAGTGCCGC
This sequence comes from Callorhinchus milii, assembly GCF_018977255.1. Lineage (NCBI taxonomy): Eukaryota > Metazoa > Chordata > Chondrichthyes > Chimaeriformes > Callorhinchidae > Callorhinchus > Callorhinchus milii. The sequence goes on from NW_024704744.1 coordinate 50,661,639, forward strand.
CCGTTGGATGAAACATTAAATTGAGCTTTTGTTGCCTGTTCTGGTGAATGTTAAAGATCTAATTGTATTATTCAAAAAGACAAAGAAGTTTGTTCCAGTGTCCTGGCCAATAATTCGCCTACAAAAAACAGTCGTTGTACTTTCCAGTAAAGCCTATAAAGGACTTTGAGACATCCCTTAGATGTGAAAGGCACTACATCAAATGCAAGGATTATTATTATTTTAATAGGTTAATCCTGGGACTAGATATTCACAAATTCTGATCCTTCACCTTGGTCATACACCACCTGAATATTGATTGAATGGAAGACAATAGAGTGAATATTGCATTATTTTCGATATTTATCACAAATAAATTTACCCCTTCCCCGAAACTATGCTTTTTTTGACCCTGTGAAGCCATTGAATGTTTGGCTCATTTTTTTGGCTAACATTTTTTTCAGAAACGGAACACTCAGGGTCTCTTAAATACATCTCAAAGCTGTGTCAATGCCCAGCCTGATGGATGTTGCAACTGAGAGTGCTATTCATAGGTGGGAAGAAGGGCTGCCTCAAGCAGTAAACAACTGACAAAATCAATGCGCTGATCAAGAAAATATTAGGTTTATTTTAGGTAAGTGACACAGTATTATCATTGGATACCTGACCAAAGGATATCTAAGAGGCAGCTAAGAACTTTAAATCTAAAACTTTAAAGATTTCCTCTTGACAAGATGGTAACAGGCACTTTACTGGCCACTTGGAAAATAGGTGTTCCACAATAATAATAATAATAATAATAATAATAATAATAAGTCACTTGGAAAGCCATTGGTTGGAATGAGGTTTACCTAATACTTTGGAACAGAAGCTACTAAGTTATTGAAATGAACAGATTCAGTCTGATGCATATAGAAAATTATAAGATCAATTTTCAGTTATAGTGAAAACATTGTCAGTGTCAGATTAAAGGTGAGACAAATAGAACAAGGGTATAGCTATCTGGTACATAAGGAAGAAATGGAAAATTAGCTCAAAAAAGAACATAAGTGAAGCCTAAGAAACATTTGATCAATGCACAAGATAAGGTGCATTGTGGCTGGATCTCAGTATCCTGAATGGCTGGACCTCAGTATCTCAGTATCAATTGCATTGAGACGTAATCTTTGGTTAAACTATTTGAACGCACACTAACTACACAGTTTAAAGAGTGAATAAATAAGGTTGTAAAAAATCAAACAAATGTCCCAGTTCAGAACAGTGAAGCTGAAGAAAATTCATTTTGCAGACCTGTTTCTTTAAGTGATAAATAAACTAATGGGCCTAAAGATTTGAAAAATGCCATCTCATGGGCATAAATATAACTTGACTTGTCATAGGTCAAGGTAAAGATGATGAAAGAACCTCAAAGGAAAGTGAACTGATACCTGATGAAAACCATTACATTCATTTCTTCTACGTTATACTGTACATTGTTTGAGCCTAGAAGAAATCTGACTTCAGGGGAAAAAAAAGGAATCAACATGTCTTCAGTAGGAGAATAGGGGAGAAAATTGCTGGAAAAAATTGGAATGATAAGAACACAAAACACATTTGAGGAACATCAGATTTGTTGTTGTATTCATCATGAAGCCCACCACCTGCTGCCTCGAGCCCCTCCACATTGGTCACCCAACTTACCCTCCTCTCCCCGCTGCTGGCAGACAGTCATGGCCTGGCACCTCCCTGCCTCTCCGACCTGTTTACCCCCTAACCCACAACCCATTGCCTCCGCTCGACTGGCTCCAGCCTTCTGCATGTCCCTCATACCCTCCATTCCACTATTGGTGGCCGTGCTTTGAGCCACTACACCCTGAAACTCTGGAACATTCTTCCTCTATCCCTCCGCCTTGTCCCTTCCTTCCCCATCTTCAGGTCGCGCCTGAAGACCTTTCTATTCAACCATGCTTACGGTCACCTCCCCCTCCCCCCAGCTTGGTATCATGCTCCTCCACTGTCAAGCGCTCTGGGACGCTACCCTGCTTGAGGGGATGCTATATAAATGCAAGTTGTTATTGGTTCAAAGATGACTGCCTTATGCAGGTAGCAGGAGACGATTAAATAAACTCTCAGGTCAATAAAATGTATTAAAATGACTGCTTAAATGATAAAATAGAACCTTATTATGAACATCTCATTCTTCCATAGTTACCTTTATTTGTGGAATCTTGCAGATGTCCTCTGGTGTAAGATAAATTGCATTCATTGAGCTCATGCTAGAATTTGTACCAGCTAAATCAAGGAACATGTCATGCACGCTGAAACATACAATTTATTTTACAACTCTTGAACCAAAGTAAAAGTAATACAGTAATATAGATTTTGTTCTACACTACAGTCAAAAACAATTTGGCATTTAGTTGCTAACACAGACATTTGATTATATTTAAATAATACTGAGTATACTTTTTTATTCTTTGTTTAAAAACAAAATTTAAAAAATCTGCAAGGTGCATTAATTAGCTAAAATCTGAATAGTTTAGGCCAGGGTGGTCCTACGTTTGGCTGCGCAGGCCGCATTCCCTATTTGAGAAAGGTCTGCTGGCCGCATCCAGCGTGGGCCAGCTGGCGGTGGCAGTGACAGTGTAGGGCAGTGGCAGGAGACGGCAGTTGAGAGGATGTGGAGAGTCTTTACGCAGTCTGTCAGGAAGGCAAGCATGTCTCTTACCAACCGTGACCTTAGCAACCAAACCGCTGTAGATAGTGACCCACACTTGGGAGAGAAATCAGGAGAGAGGGGTTGGAGAGAGAAAGAAGGGGGGTGGGGGCAGAAAGAGGGGGGGGGAGAAAGAAGGGGGGGAGAGAACGAGGAGGGGGAAGAGAAAGATGGGGGGGAAGAGAGAGGGAGAGACGGGAGAGCTGCCTATTGGACCACGCTGGACTATCAGAGAATAAGTTCCTGAGCACAGCCTGGGCATGTAGGAAGTGCCACAGGGATTTTGTTTTGTGAAGTTGAACCTTCTTTATTCTTTTGAGACCAGACATTCACTAATACTAAGAGCTCAGACAATTATTCTGTAGATCTCCACTAATGTCACTCTAGCTTAAATAAACGTGACCAGATAATGCTTACCCATGTTGCAATGTACTTTCCCCTACAATGGTATGGCTGAGATCAGGAACTTCTTCTCTAATGGCCTAAATTGCTGAAAGGAGCCTGGATTATCCCATTGGATTTTGGGAGAACATCACCAGGTAGGTCACACTCACAAAACAAATGAAAATCCACCAATGCTTCACAAAACAAAAGGAAAAAAAGTGACCTTATTCTGAAGAAATCATGAACTAAATTCTTCTATCACAATTACAGTGCACAAGTAGTACATTCGGAATGTCCTCTTTCTAGCTATTTCCATGTTAAAATTGAATAAGTATTGATCATTCTCTGGTTCAGGGAAAGAGTTACAAGTGGCTTTTTGGGCTGTGAGGGGTATGATTGGCATATTATGAAGCCCATGAATCCAGGTGCTGGACAGAGATCTTGGAACCCCAAAGCTAGGGTTTCAAATAGGGGGGGAACATGGAAGAGTGGATGTCAACTGGACATCCACATGTAAGATCCTCCAGTGGGCTGGAGCACCACCCAATGGGATAATCCAAGCTCCAATACAAAAGGAATGGTGTACATGCTGGGAAAAGTAAAGGAATCTGATTCCTTACAATTTGTCCTCCGTTATGGTTGCTGTTGATTTTTTGGCAAAAGTTAATAAAGTTAATTTGTTTCTTCACCAACTATGGTGTTTTTATTTAAGTTCACATGTGATAACACTTTCTACCACTCTGTAGCAGACATTACAATGCATATGGGTTGGACCAAATTAACATTTACTTTGTTCTTTTTTTAAAAGTTTAAATTTATTTTATAGTAAATTGAATTTTGCTACCTTTTTTTAAAATATACTATGCCTTTACGTTTTAATAAATGTACCAATTTCCATTATTTCACTTATTTTGCCCAATTCTTTTGTAAAATTATGTTCTTGTTTTCTCTTTTTCGTATTTACTTGTTTTATTGATTAGATCCTTCAGTGTTTTTTTTCATTTTTGTTTCTTTCATATTTCTTCAAGATTTTTTAAACTTTCCAGTTGCTCAGTTGGACTGCTATCTATGTAGTAGATTTTAAAAAAGCAATTTATTAAAGAATCCATTAAAATAAAATAATGCATCCAATACATTTTTTGCCAGCTTGTAAAATTCACAATCGACACTAACTATTGGTGAATTGATGATGGAAAAGCGATGGCTGTTGTTCAATGGCCAAATTGATCTCTGCATAATTTATAGAAGGGATTGGTGAGTAGAGTGAAATACATTATTATAAATATTCTTACCGTGTAACTTCGGTTGTTTTTAAAAATGTGAGCGTCTGCAGAAATATAAAAACAATATTATTAAATGTGTACAACATTTGTCTTCTTCGCAGTCAGTATCTTAAAGAAACTACTGAGGGTTTAGGAGTCAAGTACTTCCATGAATTATTCATACAGTTTTGATGTGTTTTTTGGTCCCAGAAATATCACTGCCAAAAAAACAGCAGTTAGAAACAGCATGCAAGGTCAACTTGTCTGAGATTTGGGGAACTGAGATCACAAATGACCTCTTTCCAGCGGTTCCCAACAGGACAAGGGAAGAGCTCCCTGCAAGGGGTTCCCATGGGATAGAGGGAAGACCTCTCTGCAGAGATTGAAGGTATAAATCTGAGGCTTTGGTCAGGACAACATGGCTCTCCTGATAACCGAGGGTTGATGTCTCTTCCCATTGATGCCTGGTGCCCAGTCCCTGGTAATTGGGTAATTACTGAGAGTATATTGATATATTTACAGGTAAAACAATTTCAATAAAAATAAAGGAAGCGCCAAACCTTGTAGTCCCAAAGCTGGTCTCTAGTGAAATGATGAGATGAGGAGCTCTGGCCCATATTCTTCCTCAGCTCCTCCACCAACTAACAACTCAACTACAGCCACTAGACAAACAATAACAACAGATAACAATGATACTCTCTGGGCTAACAATAATAATAACAATAACAATAATACCCTCTGGGCTAACAATAACAATAATACCCTCTGGGCTAACAATAATAATAACAATAACAATAATACCCTCTGGGCTAACAATAACAATAATAATAATAATAATAATACCCTCTGGGCTAACAATAACAATAATAATAATACCCTCTGGGCTAACAATAACAATAATAATAATAATAATACCCTCTGGGCTAACAATAACAATAATAATAATAATAATACCCTCTGGGCTAACAATAACAATAATAATAATAATAATACCCTCTGGGCTAACAATAACAATAATAATAATAATACCCTCTGGGCTAACAATAACAATAATAATAATAATACCCTCTGGGCTAACAATAACAATAATACCCTCTGGGCTAACAATAACAATAATAATAATAATACCTCTGCGCTAACAATAACAATAACAATAATAACCTCTGGGCTAACAATAACAATAATAATAATAATAATACCCTCTGGGCTAACAATAACAATAATAATAATACCCTCTGGGCTAACAATAACAATAACAGTAATACCCTCTGGGCTGACAATAACAATAATAATAATAATAATAATAATACCCTCTGGGCTAACAATAACAATAATACCCTCTGGGCTGACAATAACAATAATAATAATAATACCCTCTGGGCTAACAATAACAATAATAATAATAATAATACCCTCTGGGGTAACAATAACAATAATAATAATAACAGTAACAGTTGTTGGGCTACACCTCAGTCCCTGAGACTCGGGGGCCGCTGGGCTCAACTGTCATAACGGTCAAACCAACCGTCACTTTTCAAAACACCCGAGCGGCGGGAGGCAGCGGCTGCCATGTGTGTGTGGGGGGTGTGGGGGGTGTGGGGGGTCCAGTCGTGTGTGTGTGTGTGTGTTTGTGTTTGGGAGGGGGGGGTCCTGTCATGTTTATGTGTTTGTGTTTGTGTGTGTGTGGGGGGGGGGGGGGGTCCTGTTGTGTGGTGTGTGTGTGGGGGGGTCCTGTTGTGTGTGTGTGGGGGGGGGGGGTCCTGTTGTTGTGTGTGTCCTGTTGTGTGTGTGGGGGGTCCTGTTGTGTGTGTGGGGGGGGTCCTGTTGTGTGTGTGGGGGGGGGGTCCTGTTGTGTGGTGTGGTGTGTGTGTGGGGGGGTCCTGTTGTGTGTGTGTGGGGGGGTCCTGTTGTGTGTGTGGGGGGGGGTCCTGTTGTGTGTGTGTGGGGGGGTCCTGTTGTGTGTGTGTGGGGGGGTCCTGTTGTGTGTGTGTGTGGTGTGGGGTCCTGTTGTGTGTGTGTGGGGGGGTCCTGTTGTGTGTGTGTGGGGGGGTCCTGTTGTGTGTGTGTGGGGGGGGTCTGTTGTGTGTGTGGGGGGGGTCCTGTTGTGTGTGTGTGTGGGGGGGGTCCTCTTGTGTGTGTGTGGGGGGTCCTGTTGTGTGTGTGTGGGGGGGTCCTGTTGTGTGTGTGGGGGGGGGTCCTGTTGTGTGTGTGTGGTGTGTGGGGGGGGGGTCCTGTTGTGTGTGTGTGGGGGGGGTCCTGTTGTGTGTGTGTGGTGGGGGGGTCCTGTTGTGTGTGTGTGGGGGGGTTCCTGTTGTGTGTGTGGGGGGGTCCTGTTGTGTGTGTGTGTGTGGGGGGGGCCTGTTGTGTGTGTGTGGGGGGGTCCTGTTGTGTGTGTGTGGGGGGTCTGTTGTGTGTGTGTGGGGGGTCCTGTTGTGTGTGTGTGGGGGGGGGTCCTGTTGTGTGTGTGGGGGGTCCTGTTGTGTGTGTGGGGGGGTCCTGTTTGTGTGTGGGGGGTCCTGTTGTGTGTGTGTGGGGGTCCTGTTGTGTGTGTGGGGTCCTGTTGTGTGTGTGTGTGTGGGGGGGGGTCCTGTTGTGTGTGTGTGTGGGGGGTCCTGTTGTGTGTGTGTGTGGGGTCCTGTTGTGTGTGTGTGGGGGGGTCCTGTTGTGTGTGTGTGTGGGGGTTCCTGTTGTGTGTGTGGGGGGTCCTGTTGTGTGTGTGTGGGGGGGGTCCTGTTGTGTGTGTGTGGGGGGGGTCCTGTTGTGTGTGTGTGGGGGGGGGTCCTGTTGTGTGTGTGGGGGGGGTCCTGTTGTGTGTGTGGGGGGGGGGGGGGGGGGGGGTCCTTGTGTGTGTGTGTGGGGGGGGTCCTGTTGTGTGTGTGGGGGGGGGTCCTGTTGTGTGTGTGGGGGGTCCTGTTGTGTGTGTGTGGGGGGGGGGTCCTGTTGTGTGTGCGTGTGGTGGGGGTTCCTGTTGTGGGGGTGGGGGGGTCCTCTTGTGTGTGTCTGATGTGTGTTGGGTGGAGCCTGACAGCAGGTTGTGTGTGGTGGGGGGTTCTGTAAGAAGGTAACTGATCAATACTTATTCACTGAAACCTGGTTACTACCATTATTGCGTCTCACTATCGTGGGTTGTTGCTCTTTGTATAATCATTCACTGTTGAACTATAATAATGGAAACAATTGTTTAACATCCAAATAGTGTTCGCACTACTTCATCATTAAATAAAAGTAAAGTTTCCTTACAAGAGGGGTAGAAGGCCGGGAAGTGGGATTGAATACAATTTACTCTGAAAGCTGGGGCAGTCTCAATGGGCTGAATGGTCTCCTTCTGCGCTGCAAATTGCTACGTTTCTATAACTTTGATATGAGCTCCTGACATGAAAAGCTCGATATAAACTTAATTGTTGTTCTCCCATCACTCCTCTCTCTAGAAGTGTCAAAACAGTTCTGCTTCTCAATAGCCAGACTTTAGCAAATGGGTTCCCATTTGACCACAAAAATGCAGGACCAAAAAAGCTTGTTCATGATAAGCACTTAAAGCAAGATGCTTTATGGTGTTAGATTGCAGATTTAAGCAATGTCATTTACACTGAGTTACTTTCATCCTTAAGTTGAGAGGTGTCATGATTCATGTATATTGTCAAACAGACCATGTTGTTAGCATTGGAGCTTTTCTCCAGTGAATCTTAGAATGATGTATGAGAACACAATCTGATTTAATTGGAGCTGACAATATTACCAAGAGTTTTGTGGCTTATACTTAGTTTGTTTATTTCTTTGATTCTATAAATTACTAATCTAAATTTTAAAAACAATACTGTCTGGTCTCTTTCCTTTTAATTAAAAATTGCAAACAGTAATTCTACATTGAGTAATTGATCGATTCATTAATCAAACTCATTATTTAATGAGACAGCATTTTTGACCTTGTAAGCAACCTCGTTTGGAGGTAGCAATATAGTGAAATCCTTTACACCGAAGTTCTGTGCTGGAAATATTTTTGGCAAGCTTTGTCCGTTTGGAATCATGTACTGCAATGACATAAAATATGTCAAAACACAAGATTCATCACTTACGTACAATGCCATCCTTGCAAAAAATGATGAATGGCTTTTCTATTCTCTCACTTTTCTTCTTATTCAAACAAAAAGGTTAAGCCATATGAATTTGTATCTTTAACTGACATAAACTGACTTTATGTTCCACGTTAATTTCATATTGCCGTGATATGGACTAGAAATGCCTGTTTCCGTGCTATAACATTTTATGTAATTCCAGTCTTTGCAATTTTTCCCTTTGCCTTTTCATGAAGATGATGTTCCTTTTAATGTGACATCTTCAGGAATTGACTAATTTCACCACCTGATGATAATTATTGAACACCAAAGTCAACTACCATGGTCATTTTAATTAACGTATCTAAGACTTTGTCATAGAATTTAAAGTTCTTGCAGAAATTGGCCCACTTTGTTAGTATGGTTCAGTTCCTTACTCATTCTCGTTAGTAGGGATGAGGCCACTCAAAATCCTAATTGCCTTCACTAAGTATTGTATGGTAGATCAGTCAAATGGTTGAATTTATTATCTATAATCTTTATAGAGGCACAAAGTGTGTCAGCCTGGCTCAGTTGGTATTATCTCGCCTCTGAATCAGCGATTGTGGCTTCAAGCACCAAATTGGGATTTGGAACTCTTGTATTCTATGATGAGACTACAATGTAGTATTGGGGGTCTGCTGTACGTTTGGAGGTGCTGAACTTTGGATGAGACGATAAACTGAGGTCACGTCTGCCTGTTCAGGTGGATGTTAAAGTACACAGTGACTCCATTTTACAGTATATCTTACAAAATGTTTTGAGACTTCCTCCCAACTTGAAAGGAGGAAATGTAAGGATTATTACTGTATTAAAAAAGATTCCTTTTAAATCTCATAATATTTTTTTTATTTAAGTTCACATTCTGAAAAGCAATATAACACTTTAACGTGTATTTGTATTTGAATACAGGTCAAAATACTTTTAATAGTTTTTGCTAGGAAATGGATTTTGGAAAAATATAGGAAGGACTTTTTCTAAATCTTTGGGATTTTCTCAAATCATAAATGGATCAAAGCTGCTGTTAATACTGTGCTTATACATATTTCAGTGACTGAAAAACACAATATTCCTTTCAGTGGAACAGTGGAGCTCAAAATAGTTTCAAATATTTTCCTAAAATTAAGGTATAATTCTCAACCCTTTTAATAAATGAACAACAACAATAAAATTACATTTATAGAGTGCCTTTCACGTCGGAGGACGTCCCAAAGTGCTGAACAGTCAGGTGTCGGGGACCCAGCATGGGGGAGGGGTGTTGTAGGGGTGAGGAAGGCAGAGAGGTGGGAGGACGACCAAAGGCATGATCGAAGAGAAGGATCTTGAGACCGGCCTTGAAGGAGGCAAGAGAGGAAGCGAAGCAAAGGGACAGTGGGATGGAGTTCCAGAGTATGGGTGCAGAGAGGCTGAAAGCCCGGCCACCGGTGGTAGGGCGGGTCGGGCGGGAGACATGGAGCAGGCCAGAGCCCGCTGAACGGAGGGAGTGGGCAGATTGGAAGGGAGTCAGCAGGTCAGAGAGGTAGGAGGGGGCAAGGCCATGGATGGCTTTGAAAGTGAGGATGAGGATCTTGAACTCGATCCTCTGGGGGATGGGGAGCCAGTGGAGTCGGGCGAGGGTGGGAGTGATGGGGTCACAGAGCCTGGTGCGTGAGAGTACACGGGCTGCAGAGTTTTGGATGATCTGCAGCTTGTGAAGGGAAGAGTTGGGAAGGCCGATGAGGAGCGAGTTCCCATAATCGAGCCTTGATGTAACGAATGCGTGGGTGAGGGTTTCGGCAGCCTGACGGGTGAGACAGTGGCGGAGTCTGGCAATGTTGCGGAGGTGGTGGTAGGCAGTGCCGGTCATGGTGTGGATGTGGGGGAGAAAGGACAGTTCAGGGTCAAATAAGACACCCTGGTTCCTGACTGACTTAGTGAGGTTGAGTGTGTAGCCGTGGAGACTGATGCTGCCAACGTCCAAGGTGTGGAGGCGCTGGCGTGAGCCAATCAGGAGGGCCTCGGTCTTGCTGATGTTGAAAGAAATGTGATAACTACTTATCCAATTATCAAGAATCTTGCTGAAATTCAGCAAATTTACAAAACTGCCAATCTGCCCATTTCCCTTTATAAATGTCAAATAGGAACACGCAGGAGACCTGAATTACCCTTAAGACCATTTTCTTAAAATTTAGGGTTCTGAGAATTTTTAAATTCAGCCTTGATTTGGAAGCTATTTTTCTGTAGTTTTTAAAACGAACTTCCAAATTAAGACTATGTTTGTGAAATTTCCAAATTTCTGCCTGATCTTAAACTTTAAGACGATGGTGTTAAGGCCAGATCATGAGATTCTGTGGACTCAGTGTGTTTACGTTTCTCTGAAAAAAATGCAGATGTTGATGAGACTAGCTATTTGAGGTTGTCCTACTTTTTTGATACTACCTAGTAGAAAGCTGGCAGAAAAATGAGTAATAATTTCTTTTTTGATAACAACCACTATTTTTTTGTTACCAACTTACTTCAAATAGCCTCTTCAGTAACTTTTTCTTTTGAAACATCAAAATAAATAGTCTGCTGCCTCACACCTGTCAGGTTAAAAATAAACACAGAGACCACATGGGGGCAGTATATAGAAGGGTATGAAGAGAAAGTCGGGAAGTATTGGGTAAATTACTCTTACACATACCGGTATCCCACATAGCTTCTTCCCGGATCTCATTTAACTTTACAGATGGCATGTTCAGAATGACAATTCAAACACCGAGAACTATTCATTTAAAGTATACAATCTGTCTTCATTCTTGGGATTCTGTGATAGGATCTTTGGTGTAATGAAAACAAATCATTTCTTTCTGCATTTGTTGAGGTTAAGAGACTTGAATATAGGCTAATGTCCTGATGTATATTCTCTTGTTGGGAGGTAAGAGATTTCAAGATGCCTGCAGTCTATGACCCAGTTAAAGTAGACCTAGATTGGATTTTTTTTTAATTATTAAAAATATATAGTATAATGTTCAATTCGGTGTTATCTTCAAACACTTTAGAACTTTTGAAAAGACATTTTCTATTTAGAACTTGTTTTTTGGGAGTGACTTAGAGCCACTGCAGTTAGTGCTCATTAATTTGTGGGAAGCTAAAAAAAGTCACCTGAACAATGCAATATATCAATGAGAGCTCCTTTCCACCATATTGTCAGATTCTTCAGTGTTTCTGACAGGAAAAGACACAATGTTTAGAATAAAAAACAGTTTCTAATGAGGTGACATAATAATGCCAATTGTAAACAAACAACAACAGTTAGCATTAATGTAGTGCCCTTCACGTAGGCTAACAGCATTTTACAAGAAAGTCCTATAAGCACGTATTTGTTAATTTGTCAAGGGTGCACTTAGTCACTTTTCCTTCTCACCTTTCTCAGCTATCCCCAAACAACAGCAACAACTTGCATTTATAAAGCAGCTTGCACGGAGGGTAGCGTCCCGGAGCACTTTACAGTGGTGGAGTCTGACAACGAGCCAGTGGGAGAGGGAGGGCGGAGGTGACTGTAAGCCCGATCAAAAAGGAAGGTCTGCAGGTGGGATTTGAAGGTGAGGAGGGAGGGGGTATGGCGGAGTATTTGAGGGAGAGAGTTCCAGAGTTTCGGGGTGTAGCGGCTGAAGGCACGGCCACCGATTGTGGAATGGAGACCACAAGGGACGAACAGGAGGCCGGAGACAGCTGACAGGAGGCAGTGGATGGTGGAGTTGGGGGTTAAATATTTTGCCCACAAAATATACAGTCAATTCACTTTACAGTATATTCTGTGAACTGCTTTGGGACACCTCGAAGACATGATAAGTCCCTATATCAAATGCAAGGATTATATTATAAGCAGGTCCCATAGATAGGGAGGCGCAAGTGCATGAAGGGATTTGAAAATAAGTGAGAGGATCTTGAAATCAATCCGTTCGATGATTGGGAGCCAGTGGAGCCTGGCAAGGACTAGAGTGATAAGAGTGCAGAGTTTCGTGAATATCCAGCTCGGGCTCCCAATTATCATTGTAAAGGACTTTTAAAGATGTCCTCCTGACATGAAAGGCGATAAATACATGTAAACTTGATGTTGTTAATTGGGTTTCTATGTTTAAGTTTTACAATCTCAGATTAAAAAGAGTTCAGTTTTCGATCTTCTGTATTCAAAATAGAAATGGTGGAATATCGTAAAAGAGGTCAAAGATGGAGCAGGTATGATACATAAGCCATGATTTGAAGTTGTATTTGTTTTAAATGTCTTGTAGATTAAAATAATAAGTCACATTTATAAAACACCTTTTACTAGTATAATGTCTCAAACTACTTGGCAGATCAGTGCTGCTGGCACTGTGCCATAGAAGTAAGTGGTCAGGAGCCTTTTAAAGTTGGATTGTGGGAGTGAGGTGGAGTGATTTTGGGAAGGAGTTCCAAAAGATAGAAGCTTAGTGGAGTGAAGGACGCGCAGCAGACCTGAGATAGCTGAACATAGAGGATGAGCAGGAAAATGTTGTTGAAGATATACAAGATAGCGACAGGGGGATTTAAAAGAGAATTTAGGAGGAAGTGAGTTTGTGGAACTCACTGCCTAAAATGATGGTTGAAACAGATAGTGTACATGCATTTAAGAGGAAGCTGGACCTTCATATCTATCTGTTTCCTTCGACCTTCGCAGAAGGGGAATAGATAGATATGGGAGGGAGTAAAGGAATGGGTGGAGATTCTGGGGTGGACAAACACAGACACGGACAAATTGGGCCAAGTAGTCTGTTTCCATGCTATACATTCTTTGTTAAAGATTGTAAGGGATATGGAAAGGAGATAGTATAGGAATTTGTGGGCGACAGTGAGGATCTTGAAATTAATCCGCTGGGAGACGATGGAGCCCGGTGAGGATGGATGTTGTGGCAAAACAAAGATTAGCGTGGGTAAGGCTGTGCATGGCTGACATTAGGATAAACTGGAGCTTGTCAGTCTATAAGAGAAAATGCAGACTGCTGATGTCTTCAGCAGTGGCTGAATAAAACCCAAAAAGAACAACTTTTCATTTTGGGAAAACATCTTAAAAGGCTTTGTTTGAAAGTACAGAAGGAGGGAGCAAGGTGAATGGATTGCAGGAGAGACTTCTAGAGGGCGAGGAGAAGGCAGTCAAAGTTCACTCATCAACAGTATCTGTCCTTCACAAAATGTAACATTACCCTTTGAGTCTTTTACGTGGAAATGGTAGAATTACAAAGTTATTACATTAGCTTCCATACCTCACAAAATCTTACCTTGTTTGGTGTTCATCCTGTTAGTGCAGTCAATGAGTGATAGTAGCTATCACATTTATGATAAATCATAATCAATCAATTATTGCATTGTTTCTAGTGAAAGTTTAAAGGGACTGAAAGGGCAATACATGCTTCACAAAATCTCCACTGTTATTGAAGTCAAATTGCTTTAAGAAATACACGAACTGCACATTTTGTTTTCAAACTCATAACAATTGATTTTAGCATAATAGTGGGGAACTTCACAGAAATTAGGAAAATTTGTATCTGTTTAAGAAAAAGCAACAGAGAGAATTAAGAAAAGACTCAGGATAAAGGTTTTTCTTACAAGGATTGTTACAAGGAGCTGTAAATAGACACTATTTATGTTCTTTTTAAAATAACATACACAGATTGTCAAAAGTGTGCTGAAAAAGCTTTGTATGGGTTGAATGCAACTACTGTATCCCAGAGAAAACTTACTTGCAGGAATTTTGGATATTACCTAACCATCATTACTCTAGTTTATTGTGTTACACATCTTAATAAATCCAGGTGCCATATATAATGGAATTTCTACCCTTAACTCTTCCAATTACAGTCCTGAACTTATGCCCACAAGTTATTAATTTACCAATTGGCAAATTGTCTTTCACTAGTTATCAATGCAAAACCTTTCAGAATTGTGACCAACTCTATCAAATCCCCCTTAACCTCCATTTCAGTGAAAATAGTTCCAATGTTTTGAGCCTATCCTCAGAGGTATAACCATAATTCCTGATGTCACCCTTGTTAACCCACCCTATATTTTTCTCATTACTCTGATGTACCTTCTATGAGCTAAACATGATATGATATTGAATTAAAGCTGAATTTGAACCATTCTTCAAAAATTTCATGATTGAGATATTAAATTGCTCATATAAGCTTTCATGTTGATAAAAAAATTATTTTGCATTGAACACACCAGGCAATTATATTTACTTTGCTGTGCTGTACAGAACTTGTCATCATGCTGCTAATGATGCCTGGGAAGCTTTCAACATTCACATTTTTTTGTATTTGTATAGAGTCATGAAGATCATAATTCAAAGTAGCTCTGTGACTAACAGTTGAATCAAGTTGCATTTAATGACAGCAATAGTTCAATCTATTACAGCTTTCAGGAGGCTGAGAGTGTTTTAAGTGCAGAAACTGAGACCTTGAAGGAGTTGAAGTTCCTACTTTTGCAGATGGACGTTGATAGCATTACTGATGTGGATGAAAAATATCTTCACAGTTCCAAGACCACAGATGGGTCGCAATTATGAATTATGAATATTTAAATATGTAAAATATATTAATTATAAAACAAATATATATTTAAAACATATTTCTATCTGAACCCTGGCATGCTTAATCATGTAATTAAAAGATAATTTTGAAAGTAATCATACCTAATTTACATATGAAAAAATGATAGATTCCAAAAATGAACTTACATTATAGTTTTAACCTGTACGTTTTATCATTGACCTCACTTATCAAATATAACATTATACTGTCATATTGTCAAAGCTACCCGAATACCTGATATATTTGACCTTATATCACGGTAAACAAAAATATCAATGTTTTATTTATTAATGTTTTTATTATTTGCTTTTGTTAATTCAATGATTTATGGTTATTTGCCTTCATTCATTCAATACGTTAAGCACTCCAAGATGCTAACCTGTATGAAGGGGCTATATAAATGCAAGTTGTGTTGTTACTTTTTTATTGTGGTTACTACATAAATGCAATGTGTTTGTTGTTCACAACAGAAAAGCTATACATCTCTTCCATTGTTATTACAAAATATCAGACATTCAGAATAAGAATAATATGGAACAGTTAATATTTGGAATGATTTTCCACTATACCTGAAAGTTCTGTATGTAGGAATTGTAGATTTTGAACAAGTTAGCACGTGGAAATGGACCACTTGCCCATTTTTCGCATTCATTACCAGCATCAAGCATTCTAGTTTCAGACCATCAATTGGATTCAGAGTTGAGGCAATTCTGCTCTGCCACAGTAATAAGCTTCACCCCAGTCTAAAGACTACGAGATGTCTTTGGTCAATTCATTTTACTTTTGCAGTATGCTAACCTGGCTCAGTTTGTAGTGGAGCACTCTTGCCTTTGAATCAGAAGGTTGTAGATTCAAATCCCACATTGGAATCTGATCTCACATACTTGGCTGACACTCCAATGCTGGAGGTATGTTGCATTGTCAGAGGTGCTGTTCCTCAGATGAAACATTAAACCAAAGACCTATCTGCCTATTCAGATGTTAAAGATCCCATGGCCAGCTTGAAAAGGGAAGTGAGTTCCTCCTGTTGTCCTGGCCAATAATCCGCTGAAAAATAAAATTGGTCATTAATTTTTCTTTGGTCAGCTGGGTGTCTTGACACACGTAGAAACCCGTCACCATGTGTAAAAAAAAATCCAAATCAAACTGTGATTTCCATGCATCCTACTTATTCATGGTAATTCCAGAGATGTTTATTCAAGTCTTTATCCATTCCTTACTCCCTCCATTACCCTTCTATTCCCCTCTCACTTGTGTGAAGGTCGAGCTTCCTCTTGAATGCATCTACACTATCTGATTTAACTACCACTTCAGGGAGCAAGTTCCACAATCTTATTACCCTCTGCATGAAGTAGCAGAGCCTCCTAAATTCTCTTTTAGATCCCCTAGTCGCTAGCTTATACATGTGTGCCCTGGTTATGGACTCCCCAACTAATGGAAACAGCCTATTTATGTTAATATTATTGAACCCTTTTACAATTTTAAACACCTCTATTACATCCCCACTTAAACATCTCTTCGCTATTGTGCCACAGTCTGTGATCCTTGCATCAGCATTGCATTTGATATCGCGCCTTATCACATCGTTGTGACTCTCAAAGCGCTTCACAAAATATAGTATAAAGTGATATTTTTACAAAAGAAATTTTAAAAATGTATCTAAAAATGTATACTAAAAATATTCCTGCAGAAAAGTTTATGCTGGAAAGTGCTTTCTCTGGTGGTGAGTTGCCAGTAAAATTACTTCTTCCAAAAGGACACATTCAACTTTACCATGAATGCAGACTACAGGCACTCACAGCAGATGGCACTGCAACATGCATCCACAAACGTTCACCATTTCTTGCCAGATTCAGGCAGAATATATTGCCTTCTTGGGTCACTAGAGAGCAGTGAAAAAAATGCTATTTCCCAAAGAGTAATAGATTTTCAGAATAAATTTTAATCAAAATTATTGATATCCTAAGGGTTTTTTTGGTTTTAAAAATGATTTCAATAAAGCAATTTAGCAGTGTGTTTTCAGGGACATTAATTAGTAACATCTCAGTGTTAAGGTAGGTCAGTGGATTAAAATAATGCAATAATTTCCAAAGTGTTTACTTTGCAAAGAAGAGTGAGATTAACAACAAGAGCAACAACAACATTTACACATCAGGAAGAGACCCCAAGGCACTGGACAGTCAAGGCTTTTCTCCCAGGCTGGGGGTTGGGATCAGGAGGGGCGGAGGGGATGGAAGATGGGGTTAGGAGGGTCTTGAGTCAGGCCTTAAAGGAAGCAAGGGAGGGGACGAGGTGAAGCGACTGTGGAATGGAGTTCCAAAAAGTGGGGGCAGAGAGACTGAATTCTGATTCCTGACCCCTGATGGTCATGCGGGAGAGCAGGGAGCAGGTCAGAGTCTGCTGAGCAGAGGTAATTGACAGATCGGTACTGACCTATCTTTAATAGTGATGACCTTAATACTGATATAAACCATTCAGTTGTTTCCGAGACAAAGTATGTAAATTCCAGGGGCAGGTATAATTATTTATTAACCAAATTGAGCTTTGATCCAATAAAGGTTTGGTCCCATTTATGCATATTCTAAATTAAGAATGTTTATGAAATAATAATTTGTCATCTAAAATGCAATATTAATAGGATTCCTTAATAAGGAACCTGAGTTGTGCAAATGGGGACTCCTTCCATTACTAAACACACACATCATGCTGACTCATGGGAATTCCACTCCAATATAGTCTACCACTCGAAAAAAGGCTCATGGGTTGTATTGAATTCAAATTGCATTCTTTATTAATGAACCCTGCTAAGAAATACTGTAAATTAGACCTAATAATTACAAAAATAAATGACTATTAAAATAATTGGCCAGTTGCCAAAGGTAAGACAGCTAAACAGACACATTGGAAGGAAACTGAAATGCACAATCCTGCAAGTTTATGGAAGGTGGTGAAACTAAGTTACCATTTTTGGAGGGGGTGGGGGGGAGGGGGAAGTAGGCATCTCACAGAGAAAATAAACGAAAGTATGCTTGCCAGATGTGTAATTACCAACAAGACGTATTCACTTGTTTTGAAGATAAATTGAGAAATAATATTAATCTATGTTGTTGAATAAAGCATTCTGTCCAAGTGTTGCAATTACAATGCTTCAGGCCAATCAAACTCATCATGTGGAGATCTGCAGCTCAGTGGTTAAAGCACTCGCCTCGCAAGCGCGAAACCTGGGTTCGATTCCCGGCAGGGCAAAACCGTAGGCAAGTTTCCTTACTCCACATGCCTGATAATAATCCCTCAAGAAAAACAATAATGAATTGGTCACTTCAATCCACGACTGTTTGTGGGACACTGCTGTGCGCAATTGGCTGCCACGTTTTGCCCACAAATGCAGATCAATTGCTTGCGAGGCGGGTGCTCCAACCACTGAGCTACAGGACATCCTGAAAGCTTTATACTTCAATATATGACTGAAGAATGAAAGCCTTATGTTATCTGCAGAGGTTAACGCTACTATCATTCACAGGTCGATGAAATGTCCATTCTCTGCGCTTATAATGAAATGACCCCATTCTAATCCCGAGCAGGCCAAGGTTTATGAACCTGCGGAGAGAACATCTCGCGAGTGGTTTTAAAAATCACTGCATTTATTTAATGAATCAATTAATTAATTAATTAATTTGGGGGGGGGGGGGGGGGGGAGGGGGGGGAATTACAAACGACTGATCTTAAATGGTGCTCAGACCTGCCCAATATAACCATTTCCATCCACACTTGAGTAAAGCACAGGTGCTTTTATCACACAAATGGATCTTAAGGTGAATTCACTTTACAGTGTGTTATGTGAAGCGCTTTGGGACGTCCTCCCGACGTGAAAAGCGCTATATTAAATGCAAGGATCATTATTATTATTATTAAGGTGCATAAGGGTGTATTTAAGTCCCTGCTTTGCACAGTCTGTGATGATCCCCTGATGAACAAAGACCAGAGACTCGGCGGTGCTGAAGAACAGCTGGAACAGTACAGTGTGTATATATATATGTGTGTGTGTGTGTATATTACCCGCTCCTCCACTCTGGTCACACAGCTTTAGCTGAGAAGCATCATTACATCAATAGATGTTTATATCACTCAGGACTGACTGTAAGACATTGCACATGTTCCCTGGTTAATGAACCCGCACTTTACTCGGATTACAATCTCCGACCCCCCCCCCCCCACAGCCTGATCAATTCCACACAATTGCTATTGGAGAGAGCTGATGGCATTTTGCTGTTCATTTCATTCAAAGCGGTGCAGTACTCAAAAAAACAAACTGGTATAAACATGCATTCGGTGAGGGGTGTGTGTGTGTGTGTGGGGGGGGGGGCGGGGACGGTGGACTTTGAGGCTGTCAGTGTATTAGATCTGTCTTTTTTGTTTGCAATGTAGAGGGTGAGGGTGAGGGTGAGGGTGGGGGGGGTGACATGAATCAGTATTGCAAATAAAACCCAATAGTTGCTCTGTGCATCTGTGCATCGTGCAAGAGAAAGGCACACGAGGGAGGGAGAAGGAGGGAGGGAGGGGTGGAGGGAGAGGGAGGGGTGGAGGGAGAGGGAGGGAGGGGTGGAGGGAGGGGTGGAGGGAGAGGGAGGGAGGGAGGGAGGGAGCGGTGGAGGGAGGGAGGGAGGGGTGGAGTGAGAGGGAGGGAGGGGTGGAGGAGGGGGAGGGAGGGGTGGAGGGAGAGGGAGGAGAGGGTGGAGGGAGGGGAGGGAGGGGTGGAGGGAGGGGGAGGGAGCTGAGGGGTTTGCACAGCTGCGGTGGGTGTGAGTCAGACTGCCGGAGCCCCTCTCCCCCGGTGTGGGCAGCGGCGGAGCGGGGAGGCGGGGCGCGCGGTGCTGAAGGAGAGCTCCCGACTGCAGAGCGAGAGCGAGAGCGCAGAGAGCGGAGTGTGTGTGTGTGTGTGTGTGTGTGGCGGGTGCCCTCCCTCCCTCCCTCCCTCTCTCCCTCTCTCCCCCCCTCTCTCCGCCTCACTCTGTCTCCGAGCAGCCATGAGTCCCACCACTCCCGGAGCAGCGCCATGAAGCGCCAGAACGTGCGCACCCTCGCCCTCATCGTGTGCACCTTCACCTACCTGCTGGTGGGCGCCGCCGTCTTCGACGCCCTGGAGTCCAAGCAGGAGACCTCTGAGAGGCGGCGGCTGGAGGAGAGCCGGGCCAGGCTCATGGCCAAGTACAACCTGAGCGAACACAACTACGAGAAGCTCGAGCAGGTGGTGCTGAGCCTCAAGCCGCACAAAGCCGGGGTGCAGTGGAAATTCGCGGGATCTTTCTACTTCGCCATCACCGTCATCACCACGATCGGTGGGTGTTGCCCTTTTGTTTGATTTTGATTTTGATTTTTTTTTGATTTTGATTTTTATTTATTTTTTTTTTTTTTTTTTTTTTTTTTTTTTGTTTTTTTTTTTTTTTTTTGGGGGCGATGCGATGTTCCCGAACCTGGTCTCTCATACTCTCTCTCTCTCTCTCTCTCTCTCTCTCGCTCACACTCACTCTCTCTCTCCCTCCCTCTCTCTCCCTCTCTCTCTCTCTCTCACTTACTCTCTCTCTCACTCTCACACACTCTCTCACACTGACTCTCTCTCACACTCACTCACACTCTCTTTCACACACTCTCTCTCTCTCACTCTCTCTCACAATCACTCTCTCTCACACTCTCACACTCACTCTCTCTCACTCACTCTCACTCACTCTTTCTCTCACACTCACTCTCTCACACTCACACTCTCACTCACTCTCTCTCTCACACTCTCTCTCTCACTCACTCTCTCTCACACTCTCTCTCTCACTCACTCACTCTCTCTCACTCACTCTCTCTCTCACACTCACTCTTTCTCTCACACTCACTCTCTCTCACACTCACACTCACTCACTCTCACACACTCACTCTCTCTCTCACTCACTCTCTCTCACACTCACACTCACTCTCTCTCTCACTCACTCTCTCTCACACTCACTCTTTCTCTCACACTCACTCTCTCACTCTCTCTCTCTCACACACTCACTCTCTCTCTGTCCTGCTGCTAAATGCACACAGACCCTCAAACCAACCTGAGCAGATCTCACAGCCCAGACTGGCTCTCAAGGCTGGTCATTGCTATTAACCAGCACTTGTAACTCTTTGCACACTCACTCACGCACACACACTCACACTCACTCACTCACACTCACACACACACGTTTGTTTCTCCCTCCTCTTTCATGACTTTTAACTTTTATAAAAAAAATATTCATTTTTATTTATTTATTTATTTATTTATTTGTTTATTTGGGGGGGGGGGGGGGGTGGGGAGGGTTGGGGGAGAGAGGGAGGGTGTTTCAGCAAACAAAAGTGCTGGAGGGCACATAAAGTTTTCCGACATAAAATCATCCTCAAGACACGCGTTGTAAAATAAAAGCTTTACCCCCACAGGTAGATGCAGGTAACAGAGCAGTGCAAAGGGGTGCAGGTCAAGGCTTTTCTCTGCTTTTTTTTTTTGGGGGGGGGGTGCATCAGCAGCTCTCTCTCTCTCTCTCTTCAAAAAAAATGCTTCAACTTCTCTCGCTCAGGAATATTAAAATAAGTAAACTTTTTTTGTTGTTTTTTTGCGTTTTATCATATCTAAAGACATTTAGGTACGTACTCAGAGCTGGTCAGGCTGAACATGTGTTTCAAAAGAGCATCTATTTCACTGTTTTACCACTCGGTACGTGGGAAAGCCAGATTTGTTTTTTTGTCTGCTTCAACATAAGATTGTGATCGTTCATTCTTCGAAGGACAATATTCTCGGTGGTGAAGGTTGGCAAAACCCAGATCCGGTCTGTCTATGCAGCTGCAATCTCAATCTTGGGTCCAAATGCAGTAGGAAACCTACAATTAACAAAATAATGCTGTTAATGGAGTGGAGGCTGTGCCTCTGCCTGGGCTTCTGTCCTCAAATGCAGTCAGTGCCAGAACAAAACACGAATTTGCTGGAATTTACTATAACTAAACCCACAACGTTGCATTCGCCAACACTTAATTGCTATTCTATCCCTTCTTCTCCTCCCCCCCCAAAAAAAAAATCAATCGATTTTATATTTTTACTCAGCCTCCTATTTCTAGAAATGGCTCATTATTGAAGTTTTTGGGGGCTCGAAATTGTATTAAATAGGATGTCCGTCTTGTTTATACATCACTGCAATGTATTGAAACGCTTAGTTTACATTTGAGCTCTTGTTATATTTTGCTATATTATTTAAGCTAAGTAAAGGACTCGCAGAAAGCGAGTCAGAGAAGGCTCAGCAATGTGTGTCTGTGAAAGTCTAATATGGTTATTGCTAGTAAAAAGCCACAGTTACGCCTGCATAACGAATAAGAAGATTTATATGCATATATATATATATATATGTGTGTATATCCCAGTGTCTCTTTATAGCATTAAGCGAAACCAGTATTACATTTGTTCTTTCAATATCATTTTTTTTTCCAATTAATGATAAATATTAAAACATGCAAACAAGGTCCATGATTGTAATAAGGCATACTCATTCCTCACAGCAAATTTGCACAGCAATTAGAAGACAACAATGTAGAAGACAAATAATAAACATGATATTCTTAATGAGTACATATGAGATGTTACTGCTGCCTGATAGCCAACTGCAGCACTGGTATGATCTCACGAGGAAGTAAACATATTGAATTTTCCAGTCAGATTCATAATAACATAAAATGTATGAATAGAAAAAAGTTCATTAGTTTATCCTGTTTACTCCACTATCTGCTTTACTTTGTTTTTCCTCATCTAAATCTATATCCCGTCTATTTGCCGAATCAGGAATTAATCCAGTTCCCCTTTGAATGCATAACACAGCAAGAATCCATTGCACTAGGTGGCGCTCTATTCTGCAATGAATTATAAACATAAACTAGTTACTGTCGAGTTAGCTTTAGCTCAGTCATCTTATAATCGTGGCATTTGATTTGCCTGTTCTGGGTTTACACGAAATGCATTACACATATGAAAAAATATACTACCACATGAAATGTTCTAACCAAATTGATGCTGATGTGTGCATTTATACAAAGAACAATGCTGATAGATTCAGACTAAACAAAGAAAATTATCAAAGGAAATAAAAATGGTTAGGCTATGTAATATATTCTACACTGTGCAATCACCCAATTCATCATTATGATGAACTTGAAAAATAAAATTAAGCGTGAAGTCAGTTCTGTTTTAAATTTAGTGTGTAAAATAATAGTCGCTAAATATTGCAGTGTGTTGCTTATCATTGGTAATCACTAATAGTTATTCTGCTAACCAATTGCATTCATTTAAAACAAAGCCTAAGGTTGTAATTAATCTTGCTTATTTTGGATTCCTTTTGTTTTTTGGTCAATTCAGTATAATTTACTGAATTGCTCAAAACACAGTAAAAAGCATAGCAGTTAAACCAAATTAAACCAGATAATAAACCCCTCTATACTAATATATTCTTTGAATACAAATCATACTTTAGATATTGAGAGACGCAGAAGAGAGTGGAATGGGTTACCAGGAAGGATGGCACTGGACTCATTTATGAAGCAGCTTGATGCTGCAGTAGGAATCCGGAAAGGTTGAGATTAAATATACCAAAGGAGCTTCATCATCCAAACCTATCTTGTGGTTTTATAATCTTGTGAATGACGCAAGTTGAGAAGCGGTAATAGCTATGAAATGAGAACCGTTTCTAGGCTTTCGAAGCAATTTTTAGTTTCACCACAAAATATTCCAAAATTTTTTTTGTATATTGAAATGTATTTGTGCCAATGAATTGCCACATTATCAAAATTATGTACAGCATAATTCTGTAAGTAAACTGGGACAAGTTAGAACTATGAGTGAATTTTTAATTATTTTCTTTTCTAATAGTTGCTTTTTCCTTTTCTAACTGAATATTTGGAGTTCTGTAGCTTAGTGGTTAGAGTGCTTACCTCGCAAGCGAGAGGACCTGGGCTCGATTCCCGGGCAGGCTGAAACATTGGGCAAGTTTCCTTACTCCACACACCTCTGTTTACCTAGCGGTAAGTAGGAACCCGTTGTTAGTCGATTGGCAGATCGCTTTTCCGGGGGTATTAATTCCTTCAATAACAATTTGGTCACTCAATCCATGACTGTTTGTGGGACACTGCCGTGCTGCTGAGTTTCTCCCACAAAATATACAGTCAACAACAACAACAACAAGATTCCATTTATAGAGTGCCTTTCAAGTTGGGAGGACGTCCCAAGGCACTGGACAGTTGGGTCAGGACCCGAGCAAGGGGGGAAATGGTCAGGGTGAGGAGAGGGAAGGGAGGGAGCAAGGAGTGGGTAGAGACCATACTTTACCAAACAGTCACCATACTTTACAGTATATTCTGTGAAGTGCTTTGAGACGTGTCAAAGACGTGATAAGGCTCAATATCAAATGCAAAGATTATTATATAGCACCCCAAATGATGCTATCTCAACACCAATCAGAATTTAAGCCTGCAACCTTCAGAGGACTCAAATTCTCAGCAAAGTTTTAATATGGCAGCATTGACAATGGTAACCTCTACTAGGGTTTCCCAATTATAATTGCATATCACCGAAGTTGCTCTATATAACATTAACCACAATTTTAACCTTCTGGTTAAAATTCTGGTTCAAACCTTCTGGTTAAACCCTATGATCGATCCAGTCCTTACTAGTGGGTCATTATGTCATCTTGAGAGTTTTGTGGAGGCCTGTGGCTCAGTGGTTAGAGCACTCGCTTTGCAAGTGAGAGACCTGAGTTCAATTCCAGGCAGGGCAAAACCTTGGGCAAGTTTCCTTACTCCACACGCCTAATAATAATCCTTCCAAAAAAAAACAATAATAAATTGGTCATTTTCAATCCATATGACTGTTTGTGGGACATTGCTGTGTGCAATTGGCTGCCGCATTCGCAACTAGATAAATCTGAAGGTTTTTGTTTGGAAAAAAATTAGAGTTGTATGTCAGAGTAAACAATACTATTTATTGGGTAAACACTGCTATTGACTTTTTCCATTGGCATTCATCTTTTTAGAATACAAGTATAGCTTATTTTAGGAATTAGTATGAAAATGAAAGTCCTGTTTTGATCCTAAAACATGTATCATATGGAAATGGAAATAACCTTGAGGGATGACGGTTACAATTGAGGAAATTTATTTCACTGTGCCTAACCTTGCATTTTGAATTAAATTTCAAAGTGATTGGTGAACACTATAAAGAACTTGAAGTGTCTGCTGAGTATGTAAATTTCAGAATAGGTATTTATCAAAAAGCTTTTGTATCCTTGGAAATGATTCTAAGTAGTATGGGTTTCCTCGGGTTCATAATAACTGTTACTTGTTAAGGAACAGAATTGTTCACAAAGACAAAGTTACATAACACGTTGGAAAACACCTTTTTTTTAATAAAATGTCCTTTGCTATTGTACTTTTCTGAAGATTAAATATGTGAAAAACATAGTTGAATATGTTTTAAACCTCTGCAATTGTATGCTTATAGATGTGATTTTCTGCATAGATACATCTTGCTAAACTTTAGCAGAAGATTTCCTGTGTTTTTGTTTTTCAAGACTATGTAAAATTGCCTGGCTTTGAAAGATTGGATAGGAAAAACTAGGAGTCCAGACCACTGTTATTGCTTGTCCATAGTGAAACTAACCAAAACATCATACATTTTATATTATTATTAAAAATAATTATAATAGTCATTCTAAATTGCCTTGATTGTTTTTTTCTTATTTAAAGTTTTCTTTCCCTTCTCGCTACTTTTTATGAATTTAAGAATGAAAAAATGAAGAAAATTAGCAAAGGAAAGATTAGGAGAATTCATTTTACAGAGAAGTGTTAAAATGTGGAGTAATTTTTTACGTTAGTGTTAATTTTCAGGATGAAAGGTTAAACAGGTGCCCAGCTAAGAAGATTTTGGCAAGTAAAAGTAAATATATTAATTTTAATCAACCACTAGGAGATATATGAGAGCGGTACAGAGTGGCCAGTGATTTGAGGACAAGAGGACCTGAATTTCAGTGTGTTTACTTAAGGGAAAGTAGAAAATAAATTCTCCCACAAGTTTATCAGAGTATGGATTGAATTTCCAGGGATGGTTGTTGTGACAAAGTTGATTGGGGACATTTAGATAGGCACAGAATATTTGAGGATACGGGAAAGAAGCAGAGAATTAACATTAAAATAGATAACTTCAAAGGAGGAGCGAACACAGACTCTAATATAATGGGTCGAGTGGTTACTTACTCCGTTATAGGTTTCTACAGGTTTATGGTTTTATAATTCACCCTAAGGGGGAAGAACTACAACAACAAATTTACATTTATATAGTGGCCTTCACGTCTGGAGGATGTCCCGGGGTGCTGGGAGTTCCTATTCTGCACATGTCACCTCTCCTTGGGGGGAATGGGCCAGGATCATGAACTCAAGCCTGATCAGTATGCTGCATATGAATTTCAGTCAGTCAGACCACTGCACCTGTTTGGCAATGAAGAAACAATGCAAGGTTATCGAGAGATTGATTGCATTTGATACTTTAAGCTCTTTATCTTTATTAATATAAATGATCAGATGTGAATTTCATTAAAAATGTCTTTGGCAAAACGTTGTTTGTTTGGAAAAGGATCACGAATGAAGAGTCATATTGCATTCTCATCAAATACAGATGTCCAGATCCAAATAATCCAGTGATGTAGTTCAATATTTACGTATTTGCAAGGAAGTGAAACAAGGTTTGCCAAACCGTTTTTTCATGGTCAACAAAACTTTTAAAAGTATGCGAAAGCTGTGATTTACAGAAGGAGGAAAATGGATTCAAAAACATTTAATATTCATAGTTGTTTGTGGGATATTGCCATGTGTAAATTGGCTACTACGTTCATCTATAAATACAGTCTTTACTCTCTTTACAGAAAACTTTGCAAAACACTTTGAGACATTATTGATGTTATAGGTTCTATCAAATGCAGGGATCGTTTTCTATTATTCTAATCGAGGCACAGTGATGCAGAATAGGCTTGACAGGCATGAATGGTCTACTCCTGTTTCTTTGTTCCAGGACTTCACAAGAGTATTCTCCATGATTTACAAAATGAAATGTGTAATGTTTTGATTCAAATTAAGCCTGGGGGCTCCAAAGACAACAATAACTTGTGAAATCCGGAACACAAGAGTTCAAGAAATCAGGCAAGAGACGAGATTTCAAATGCTTAATTTTTTTTGTACAAAGAACATTTATTCTATTTTCTTTTTTTTGCAAAGGCAAAACTCCAAGTTACCCACTGGAACTCGAGCATGGGATAAATATTTTTATGTTATGTTGAGCACTGACTATTTTGTTGCTATCAAGAACATTGAGATTATTAAAATAAATAAAATATTTGTTGTTATTAGGTAAACTCATATAAAGTAAAAAGCAAATTTTACATTTTAATTTAGAATTCTTACTATATTGGAAAGGAAATGAAAAACATTATGAGCACTTATAATGGAATGTTTCCATTATACAATACAATATTAAACTTCCCACACAGGGAGTGAGCGGAAGTGAGAATTGGGTATGAGTGAAGTGTTTAAAAGTCAGATAGAAGACAACCTTTTCACCTAGAGAATTGACATGGGAGGGAGAACTAAATTAAAAATAATTAAACGAGTAACTACACAGCATGCTGCTTGTTCAGTTAAGACCACTCTACTCTCTAATGATTTGGCTTGCATGGATAAGGACACATCTAATTTGCAGAGCTGCCTGTGGTGCCTATTGAGAACTATTCTATCTCACCTCCCTACTATCCCACTCCACAATGATTTGTTTTAGACAGAAAGCTCAACTTATGAAGCTCAGAAGAGTGAATCTAACTGGATAAACAGTGGGAAATGTATACGTGCTGTGTGTACTGTCATCGGGGTGGTTTTAGCTGATTCAATTACATTGAGACCTTCAGTTTATACTTTGGGTCCTTCCTGTTTCTTGTATATAATAATGAGCAGGAATTGAGGACCCAATGTAAGATAGTTACATTTGCAGATGACACCAAGTTAGGGGGAATTATGAAATCAGAGGAGGCAGCAAAGGTCCTACAGAGAGAGCTTGATGAGTTTTGCACATGGACTGAGAACTCACAAATGAAGTTTGATATTGATAAATGTAAGGTACTACATACGGGATCCATGAATAGGAAACACAAGTACTTCATGGGTGGGATTGAATGTGCCAAGTGGGAAGCTGAAAAAGATTTAGGGGTGTTAGTTATCTCATCACTCACTCTGTCAAAACAATGTGAGGCAGCAATAAATAAGGCAAACAGGATGCTGGGCTATATTGCTAACTCAGTTGAGTTCAGATCCTCAGACATCATTCTTAGGTTGTGCAGTACTTGAGTCAGACCACACCTTTTATATTGCAGGCAGTTCTAGTCAGCACAGGTACTAAAGGTGGTGCAGAGGAGAGCAATGAGAATGATCCCTAGTGTTGGAGGAATGAACTATGAGCAATGACTAGACAAGCCAAGGCTCTTAAGTCTTCAGAGAAGACAATTCAGAGGGGGCCTCATAGAGTTGTATAAAATTTTAAATGGGACTGGAATAGTAAACCCAGATCAATGCTTTAGGATGTATCGTAACAGTAGAACAAGAAAACATACATTTCTAGTTGCAAAGGGCAATTTCAGGTCAGATGCCTGAAATTCTGTATGCAGAAGTTAATCAACGACTGGAACAGGTTGCCGGAAAAGGTGGTAGAAATCAAGTCACTAGACTCATTTCAGAAGCAGCTTGATGCAGTGATGGGAGATAGTAGGGTCCCGAATGCCTTAGCTTCTTCCAACCTGCATCTGGGTTGGGCAGGTAAAGGTAAGCAGTGGGAACATTTTTTTATTTCTCCCTGACTCCTGAGCTTCTAAAACCCTTGAGCTTCTATCTATCCTCACATCTCTAGTATTCAATTCTGACTGGTTATTTTTCACAGATGATGCTTCCCTGGTGAAAGCAGCACATGAACATTGTGTTCCACAGACTATTTCATTAATCTTTTTCTGCATTTATTCTATTTGATGTCCTGTGGTAAAACTGGCTAAAACTACAGAACTTTGGTAATTTAAATGTAATATGAGCAGCGCTTTGAACATCACAAATTTAATGCGGAAAAAAATAGCAAATAATAATATTAATATTCAAATACAGCATTATAAATAAATTTACCATTCATAGTTAAACAAAAATCCCAGCCTCATCACTTGACCTTTCAGTTTCTCACATAATTTTGCAGCTCTTAATATGCTGAGATTCTGATTCATAACAGAATTCATATGAATATTTTCTTTTGAGCATATCAATCAACAGACCAGTTGGATTTGTATTGAACGGTACTTTCACATGCCAGTCACATCCTCTTGGTGTGAATATCAGATTTGTAATATTGCAGTGAGATTTTGATAGAGATTCAACTTGAAAAGCACAGTGTAAATCTGGGTTGAGTAGCCTGAATTCCACTGGTCTCCTGCTGCTAAGACCATTTCAAGAAGATACTTTCAGCAGCACTTTGATTCAAGCAGATTGACTCTGGCACTGCTCACAAATGAGCCCTTAGAAATTCTTGGATGGCCCATTAGATGCTACAAGAACTTTTAAGTGGGCCTTTTTAAAAAAAATATTATTTAAGGTAAGCTTTAAAAATCCTGCAATTCTATTGAACATTTGGTGGTGAATCGGCAGAATGTCAGCATCAATTAACAGCCAAAGATATAGTGTAAGTGACCGAGAGGCAGACCAAGTAATGCTAATTTTTTGCTTGGTGATTTTGCTGAAATTGTTCTAGGAAATAATGGTGCATCAGCCAGCTGATTGAGAACTGCTTTGGCGATAGTAAGCAAAATGAGATGATATATGGAAAAGAGAACTGATTTGGAAGAATTAGACTTCCAAAAGTTCTTCAGGATCTTGTCCTGTTGCCACTAATCATAAACGACTTGTAGGAGAATATTTTTCATGACATATTAAAATGTGGCAATGATGCCAAGCTGTAGCCATAAAAAGTTAACACAGAAGATGCCATTCAACCTATCAGCTCTAACTTCCCCACTAAAGCTATCTATTCCAATCAAATTTCCCTAAGCCTCCACATCCTCTTACATCTTCATTCTTCAGGTAGTTATATATTTCTGTTTTAAACGTACAATTGGCACTGCTTCAATAGCTTGTGGGCATGTTTTAAAACATAATAACCCACTGTGTAAATTAAATTTCTCTGTCTCCCTTTTTAACTTCTTGTAATAATATTGAGTACATGTTCCTTTGTTACTAATATGTCCCCCACCACCATCCTTCGCTGTTATTTCAAAGAAATGCAGAGTGCTTCTCTTGCTTATACTGGCTTAACTCCCCCTACCCATCCAAATTGTTGCCAAACTCAAATTAATTGATTAATCTTCTCAATGGTGGTTTCTGATGTAAATATTGTTATCTAATAAGTCTCATTCTGTAAAACATTTCAAAATATTTATTTTAAGTGAAAGGAGCCATGTAAATATATGTTGTCACAACGTGAAATCCTGTATCTTAGTGGTTAGAGCACTCGCCTCACAAGCGAGAGACCCGGGTTCAATTCATGGGCAGGGCGAAATTTTGGGCAACTTTCCTTACTCCACACATGTCTGTTTACCAAATAGTAAGTAGCAACCTGGTTGTTAGTTGATTGGCAGATTGTTTTCCAGGGGTAAAAATCCCTCCAAAAAATACTACAAATAATAATTTGGTCACTCAATCCACAACTGTTTATGGGACACGTCAATTAAGTAAGCAGTAATCCAAAACATAGCCGACGTTTGGCTCATCAGTGAGATTTAGAAGTGTAAAGGTGTTCTCAATACTATTATGAGCCTACGATCTAATGAGTTAGGCAATTTTAGTTCTAATTAAATCTCATTAAGTACGTTATACTGTTAAGCTATAATATAGTACCCTTAAGCATGGTGATGGATTTCTGTCTGCATCAGATGACCAAAAAAATACAGTAAATTATATTAGAAGAGAACTAGAAAATATATACTAAGCAAAGGTAGAAAGGTAAAGGGTAAGATTATTGACTATTCATTTAAATTTTCCAGTCAGTGTGTAGATGCTATCAATAAAGTTAATCAATACTAAAGTGCATCTCGAGGGCATTTGGCTGTAATTGAAAGCAAGTTACCCAAACCTTGAATAGATCACTGGTGAGGAAACACTTCAAATATTATGCATATTATTATCTTGAAAATAACATGTTATGCATTATTACAGAGGATTCAAAAAAGGATGACAAGGATGATTCTGAGACTTGAGATCCTTAGTTAAGAGGAGACACTTTCAAAAGAAATTGTTTTCAAGAGGGAAGAGAATCAAGGAGATTGTAAAATTCTAAGTGGTATGGATGATTTATATGTTAGAAGAACTCTTGTCAACCTGCACTTAATACATTCTAGGATTAGGTGAGCAGGATGCATCCCACCAGGGACTGAGTGAAAGTGTGCATTCCATTCCAGACACAGGAAAGTATCCAAAGGAATTCTCAATAGTTTGGTTTGGATACTCTTAGGCACGGTGTCAGACATCTGGCTAACCAAGAATAAATTAAAGGATTATTCAACATGCACTTTGAACACAGAATTGAAAGTTAAAACCACAATTAATACTACAGTTAAATGAGATTATTGGCGAAGAGTAGTGAAAACAGAAAAGACTCCCAATCAAACCATCTGGCACTGTGTTCATCGACTCCTTCAAAAAAGACTTGGAAACAAATAGTTTACTGGAATTAGGGTTTGAAGTTGTACGTAACACAAGTTATAGACTGAAATGAACAAATATGGCATTGACACAATGACATTTGTGCTCCTGGACCTGAGAAGGGATGTTATAAATGGAGGGCAACAGACAAGGTTGAGGAGTGGAAAGTGTGAAGATGTAAATATAATAGACATTTGCTTGAGGAGAGAGAGGAGGGAGTTCTTGTACCACTTGTACAGAACTTTCCTTCAGGAAATGAAATGTGTTGGATAGAGTCCATGATAAGGTAGATAATAAATTGTCTGTGGAAGAAAGTGGCTTGATGGGCCAAATAGCCTTTCCTTGTTCCATACATTCTATGCCCCAATTATTCTATTTTTTTCAATCGGAGGCCAGTTTTGCTTTGGACCAGTTCCAATTTAATCTCCTGATGGAGAACCTCTGAGTGCATGTGGGATGAAATTTGCTGTGCTATCCTTCTACAAAGTGAAATGTTGTGCATTTTATTTAAAATGAGAAAACTAAGCTCCTGCCATATTTTAAAGGTGAGATCATCTTCCTAAAAAGTAATTGGCAACCCTTTCTCTCAAATTTGTTTATAAACAGAAGACATAATCACGTAAATCATGTCGAAATACAACATAGTATCACTTACACGGAACATCATTATAATAAATAATAATAATCTTTGTATTTGACATAAAATCCTTTCACTTCGGGAGGACCTCTCAAAGAGCTTCACAACTAAAGTGTCATGACTGTGTAGTGTAAAGTGTCATGACTGCATATTTTGTAGGCAAATATGGCAGTCAATTTGTGTGTAGCAATGGCTCACAAGCCCGGAAATGAATAATGACATTTCTCTGGGGGATTATTGTTTAACACTGAAAGAAACTCCCTTCTCTTTTTGAATAGAAATAATACTAATCCTTGCATTTGACATAGCGCCTTATCACGTCTTCAAGATGTCTAAAGCGCTTCACAGAATATACTGTAAAGTGAATTGACTGTATATTTTGTGGGCAAAACACGGCAGACAATTGTGCACAGTATTTTCCCACAAACAACCATGGATTGAGTGACCAATTTATTATTATTATTTTTTTGAAAGGAAAGCAATCTGCCAATCAACTAACAACCGGGTTCCTACTTACTGCAAGGTAAACAGATGTGTGTGGAGTAAGGAAACTGTCCAACAATTTTGCCCGGCTCGGGAATAGTAACACAGAATCTTTAATAACAACCTGTATCCATAACAATACAGTGCCTCTTCAGCACTGCACTGGACTGCCAGCCCAGACCATGAGTTCAAGCTCCCTATGTGGAGCTTGAAAGCACAACCTCTGATTCAGAGGCATGAGTGCTATGAACTGAGCCAGGCTGGCACCCATTATGACAAAAGTGATGGATATTTAGAATCATAGAACCAGAGACATTTATATCATAGAAGAAGGTCATTCAGCCCAAGGTGACCGTGCTGGGTCTTTTAAAGAGCAATCCTTTCCTTTCCCTATACCCTGTAGCTTACTCTTTTTTATACATATTTCTAGTTCCCTTTTGAAAGCTAAAATGGATTCTGCCTTAATCACCACTCCCGGCAGCGAGTTCCATTCCCAACTACTCTGTGCGTGAATTTTTTTCGCCAACCTCCCCAGCTTCTGCTCATTGCTAATTATCTTAAATTGATGCCCCCTAGTCACTTACTCACCGACTAGAAGAAATAATTTCTCCCTATTGACTCAATCAAAACCCCTTATAATTTTAAAGACTTCTATCAACTTTTTCTGTTCCAGTGGAAAAGGTACCAGTTTCCTCCAGTTTCTGCTCAGAGGCCAAACCATTCATCCCCAGTAACGTCTTAGCAAATGGCTTCTGCACCCTGTCTATCTCCTTGACATCTTTTCTGAAGTGGGGTAACCACTACTGGACACGATATTCTATCTAATGACTTATATAAGTTTAGCATTATCTCTTTAGTTTCAAATTGTATACCCCTAATTATATAACCTAGGACACATTTACTTTTTTGACAGTTTGTCCACTTTTAAAGATATATGTAGGTTAATCCCTAAGCTCCTGTTCTCTTTTACTGCTTTTAATATTTTACCACCCAACATAGTCTTTTTCTCCTTATGCTTCCTCCCACAATGTATAACCTCAGATTTGGCTGCATTAAATTTCACTTGTTTTTCATTTTTATTTCTCTGGCTTTTCACCTGTTCAAAGAATGGAAGATTTACGAAATACTGTTTCGTGAAGCCACTGCATTTTAAAATATGGACATGGATACATTTATTGATAGTCAGACCAATATATCGAGAGAGAAATAAAACATGCTACATCTCTAAATACAACAGAAAATTGGGAAAATAATGCTAACATATCTTCAAACTGCAGGAGGCATGAAATGGATAAATTAATATTATCCAATTGAATAAAATCATTGAGAAAGATGACCACAAGGTTAAATTGGTGATAAAATATTTTACTTTCAAACATTCAGCAAATAAAATCCTAAAGTGGGGGAATTGTAGCATATTGGCACAAACACAGGATCAAGCTGCAAAGCTCACATTTTTGATGTAGAATTGTTTACATAACTGACAAAACATCATATAACTGCTTGACTTAATTTAAAACATTGCTAGTGCTTTCAATTTTTTTAACCTGATTCTCCTTAATGGCAGTTAAACAAGATAAAGCAATCCAAAATGCAATATTCATTGCAGGATTTACAAAAGATTCATAAATATTGAATCCTGTCAGTAACTGGATGTGAGCCACGCTGACCATGGGAAGTCCACTCTGACACTATATTCTTCCAAGCATATCAGAATGGAACTCCAGAAGGGCAGCATGAAACCAGTCTGGTTACCAGAAGGATTCAACGTTTACAAATCCTGCTGCAGATTTCACTTTTTATGGATCCAATACAAAAGCCCAAGTAGTTTTGAAGTCAATTGTTCAGCATTTTCGGCTGACAAGAAATTCTTCCATGTTCTTCTTCTATTAAGAAGTTACTCGGTTAATCAGATAGCTAAAAGTAGCGTTTATGATTGTACCATTTCTTTATCTGTGGAATGACAGTCTTCAGGCCAAATAGCCAGCATTCTTCTAATTTGAGAATTTGACACAGCCTCCCCTATAACCTGTTAAGCCCAAGAATCTGCTGCAACTTTGAACAATGAGGTTTGAACATTATTTGTATTTGATTTTGGGGTATTGCTTGATTTGTTTAATGGACTGTTTGCTGCATTAATAAAATTCAGTATAGATACCCTTGAAAAACTAATTATCCACTGAATAATCAAAATACAAACAATTAAATGTTGAAATTATACCTTCCAGTTAACAAACTTTTCTTAATGGGTTTGATTTACATTTCTACAATCATTGGCGATCAAATAGTTTACATTGATTTCTAAATGTAAGAATCAGGCATTCATTAACAGATGAATTTCAAGACAACTCCCAAATCATAAATTTGGTTTTCACACAGTGCCAGTGTATTTTAATTTTATCTCAGACAAAGAATTTTGCCAAATGAGTTCTGTTATAACTAATCAATGGTTACTGGCTGCACGCCATCATTTTCATTCCTCTGCCCAGAGTGCAAAAGTCAGATGTAAGCAGTGGATGCAAAGTACTTGCCTGTACCCAGTTGTAGCCAGTGAGGAGAGATTGCCTAAAATACTTTCTGAGCAAGGATCATAAAGGAAAAATAAGTTATCAATAACACCACCTACCCATAGCTATTTACTTAAATGTTTTTGTGCTTTGTTCATCTTCCTATTGTTTTAGTTTTTCTGTCTCTCCCTTTCCTTTTTTAGTATTTGCCCATCAATGGCTTTCTCATTTTCTCTTTGATCGCAGTACTGGTGCAATTCATGCAACCCAGCCATGTAGCCCTGCAATTGATATCCCAAGCAATATTATTATTATTATAATAGCCACTGCAATGGCACCAGCACTGTATGAACATATACACATGGCTACAGCAGCTCTAAAGCAATAAGATGAATTCTCTCTCCTATACCATCTTTTGAAAGCAGAATTAAAGGGAGTTTTAACAAGCATCTAGCAAAGTTTACCAACAATCCTGTAAAACGAGCACAGCCATAACATTGCTATGTTCCACTATAAAGTGAAACTCCATATGAATGTCTGTATAAAATACCAAGTTAGCCTAAGTAAACCAGGACACTTCCTTAATCTAGTGTTTATGCAAGCAAACTTGTTCAAGTAAATATTTTATATTTTTTTAATTGATGCTCATTGCTCATTGCAGTTTACCCTGTGAAATGGATTAAGAAACACAGTTCTAACAAACCTACCACTCAACTTTTGTTGTTGTTTATATTCTCTACTTTTAAACTATTTTTCCTACTTGTTGGTGATTTAGCAAGCCAGAAATACCAACCAGTTGTGTCACCAACCACTCAACAAAAATATATATTTTTTGATAAATACAAATTAAATTTGCATAGGAGAAGTAAATGGTCACAGTTAGCATTAGCTCCAGCCACTAGTAGAATCCAGTTTAATTTAGAATCATATTTCTAATTTTATTATTGTGCTATTCTTTGCCTACTTATGCCATTACCTCACTAGTACTGCTATTTATAGCAATGCCTTTATATATATTTCTCCAATGTTCTCCTCAATAATACAGAATCTTCACAATCTGTCAAAACAGTTCTCCTTCATGGTTCCAAGCTCCTGGCCATGAAAAGGAAGGGTTTTCTTCGGCCCATTTGTGAAGTCCGGGCCAAGCAATGAGGTGGATTTCTGGTAAAATGCGAAGAGGATTCAGAGAGGGTGGCTGTCACACAGCTCCCTGGATACAATGGCAGCTTCATGATGGGCATATCTATTTATCAAGGTCTTTCACATGAGTTAATGGATTAAGCAGTTTATGTTGGGTAAACCTGGTTCATGGCATTGGACTTGAACCTCTAGAACATCAAGGTTGCCTGCACATCACAAGCTGCGCTTGTAGGTCTTCCCGCCATGCTGAAAGCAGTCAGTCATTGAATGTCTGTTGAGAAAACTCTGAGGCCTTGGGATGACAGCTTTTGGAAGCCATTACTGACATTCAGGTTTGTGACCACATGCTCATATATCCAGGGCTTAATGTCTATCTTGATTGATATGCAGAGAGGTAAACAAGCTCCACACTTCCATCTGGTAGAACCATCACTCAATGTGTAGGGATGTGAGAGTAAAAGCTAATGTGACAGTGGTTTCTAGCTTTTCCTGCTGAGCTATGTTGCTTATCAAGAGGCTTAAAAGGAGCCTCACTCAGGTCTTGGAGGGACAGGTCATCATGGGCAAGGATTCTTCTCACTCAATTCCTGTTAACCCTGCAGGCCAAAACACTCATAGGTTGGGTGAACCCAGCTTGCCAGATAGTGCTAGTAAATGGCAAGGTAGGCTGGTTGGACTGCAGTAGTATTATTAATAATAATAATCCTTACATTTGATAGAGTGCCTTATCACATCTTCGAGACATCTCAAAGCGCTTCACAGAATATACTGTAAAGTGTATCAACTGTGTATTTTGTGGGCAAAATCGTAGCCCATTACATCATCAGGGCTCCCAATCCTTTGCACTCAGTTAACCAAAAAGAAGCTTCAGTTTATCTGAGGCCTGTCCCTGACAAAGTTACACAGCATTATCACCCCAATCCTTTTCTGTTTGGTCAGTTGCATGTGACACATGGGGAAACCCATCACTGTCCTTAAGAATATACAAACCAAACTGTTGAGGTATTGGTACTTCTGGTATACATGTAAATTTCCTTTCATCTTGAATGAAGTGCACATCTCCCCAACAGGATACACCCTGCTCACATAATCCAACCAAGATATGAGGCACAGTTGTAACAGCTAAGGCTTAGGGTCTCCTGTGTGTGTGTGTGTTGGGGAACTGTTGGAGTTTAACCTACTAAATCTGTGAGGCTTGTCTTACTAGTATTCACTGGCTCCCTGGCCCACTGCAGATGCATTTCAAGATCCCCTTACTTTCAAATCCTCCCACGGCCTTGTTGCATCTCACCTGTGTAATCGTCTGCAGCCAGCGGTTTCCACACTCTGACTAGTTGGCTGCTCGTGCCCCCTTCCTGTGTTCCACTACTGGAGAAGAATCTTTCAACCCCAAAGCTCTAATATCGTCCACATCATTTCTCAATTCATTTTACCTTGCTGCATCTCTCCCTCCTTTCAAAATTCTTCTCAGTTCCTATCGTCTGTCAGTTATCTCTGAATGGTCTGCACTTCTTGTACTTGACCATTGTTAGATATGTTCTTTTATGTATATGATGCTACATAACTCAAATTTGGTTAAAACAAGTGTCATCAGTGTTTCATTCGTTAGATAATTGTATTAGTCATCACATCATTGATAAATCTGTTCAGTAAAGCTCGCCAATAACCGAAGACTGATTGTGGGGGTGATTTCATCCCTTCCTGCTGGCTCTGTTATGATGATACAGACCTGTAGAAACCTGTAGCTCAGTGGTTAGAGCACTCGCTTTGCAAGCGAGAGACCTGAGTTCATTTCCAGGCAGGTCAGGGCGAAACCTTGGGCAAGTTTCCTTACTCCACACGCCTAATAATAATCCCTCCAAAAACCAAAAACAATAATAAATTGGTCATTTTCAATCTACGACTGTTTGTGGGACATTGCTGTGCGCAATTGGCTGCCGCGTTCGCCCATAAATATACAGTCAATTCACTTTACAGTGTGTTCTGTGAAGCGCTTTGGGACGTCCTCCCGACGTGAAAAGCGCTATATCAAATGCAAGGATTATTATTATTATTATTATTATGATTAGACCTGATGTCTGCAATATGCTGAAACATTGCACTTCTAGCCCATGGAGTGTAGTGCTGGTTTGTGGGATACTGTTTAGAAGTCAGGTAAATCCATACTAGTGTTACCAGTGAAACACCAACCATCCTAATGGCCATACAAAGTGAAACTGCTAATTTAGGACTATTAAATAATAATAATTCTTGCATTTCATATAGCATCTTATCATGTCTTCGATACGTCTCAAAGCGCTTCACAGAATTTACTGTAAAGTGAATTGACTATATATTGTTGTGGGTGAAATGCTATTATTATTGCTATTATTCCTGAATTATGGTCAATTTTGTACAATGGATTCTTACCAAACACCAAATGGATTGAAACTGCCAAGTATATTTTATTCAGTTTCTTCAGAGCCTTCAGAAAAGAGGAGACTCTGACCTCATCTGTCTGGTTTGTATTTAGGCTCAGGTGTCAGCAATGTCATGTATTGTGACACTGGGATCATTATATGTTTTAATTTAAGTGATCAATCCACGTACAATAACAAAATAGGTTTTCATATAGATTTCCATGCATTGGCTAAAACTGAAGGAAAGAGAAGTAGGAAGTGTATGGATTATTTTTAAAAAAAGAAATAAACAAAGAGTGTTACTTTGAATAGAACACAGAATAATTCCTACTAGTTACTGACTTCTCATCAGTCGACAACTGTCTTATTTGGGTTAGATGTAACAACATTGCACCTCTAGAATTCATGAGGTTCTGTATCTCGATTACGGCTGTGTAGTCTGAATGATAGTTACATGCAAAGTACTTATAGCATATATAACTTGATTCTCTGAGCTCAATGTGGATGAGAAAATAAACATTCGCTTAAGTGGAACAAAACAAATAGCAATAGTTTTACAATGATTAAGCTTTATTAACTATGCTGTTTGCTTTTGATGCTACTTAACATAAGTGCTAAACTAAAAGGTATCTTATCCTCCTTGCTTACACTACCAATTGAGTTTCCATGCCGCCCAAGGCACAGAAACAGCTTTGGTCAAAGTGACGAATGACATTCTGTCCATCTGTGACCAGGGCTCCCTCTGCCTCCT
Source organism: Callorhinchus milii (assembly GCF_018977255.1). Lineage (NCBI taxonomy): Eukaryota > Metazoa > Chordata > Chondrichthyes > Chimaeriformes > Callorhinchidae > Callorhinchus > Callorhinchus milii. The sequence continues at coordinate 50,701,342 of NW_024704744.1, forward strand.
CATCCTCCTTGACCTTCATGCTGCCTTCGACTTGGATGACCACTCTATCCTCATCCACCATCTCTCCTCTCACCTCAAACGTCACGGCTTTGTCCTTGACTGGTTCAGAACGTACCTTTCACTTCATCTCCATAAACGGTTTCTCCTCTAGCTCCCACACCGTCTCGTGTGGCATTCCTCAGGGCTCTGTCCTTGGTCCCCTCCTCTTCAATATCTATAAGCTCCCTCTTGGTGACATCATCCACAGACATGGGATCAACTTCCACATGTATGACATCCAACTCTACCTCTCTGCCTCCACCCTTGACTCCAGGACAAGTTGTCCGGACAGAATGTCTGTCAGACATCAAGTCCTGGATGAGAGCAAACTTTCTTCAGTTGAATGCCATCAAGACCGAGGCCCTCCTGATTGGCTCCTGTCAGCGCCTCCACACCACAGACGCTGACAGCATCACCATCCATGGATGCACACTCCATCTCACTGAGCCAGTCCAGAACCTTGGCAGATTGTTTGACTCTCAACTGCCCTTTCTACCCCACATCCATGCCATGACTTGCTCTGCCTTTCCCCACCTCTGCAACATCACCCAGCTCCAACACTGCCTCACCCCTCAACCCACCGAAACCCTCATCCACACATTTATTACATCTTGGCTTGACAATGCCAACTCCCTGCTTATTGGCTTCCCCATCGCTTCCCTCCACAAGCTGCAGATCATCCAGAATTCTGCAGCTCGTGTCCTCTCCTGCACTAGGCTCTGTGACCCTATCACTCCCACCCTCGCCCGGATCCACTGGCTCCCCATCCCCCAGAGGATAGAGTTCATAATCCTCATCCTCACCTTCAAGGCACTCTACGGCCTTGCTCCTTCCTACATCTGTGACTTGCTAATCCCCTATCGACCTGTCCACTCCCTTAGCTCAGCATGCTTCCAGTCTGCGCTATGTCCCCTGTCCAGCCAGCCACACCATTGGCAGTCGGGCCTTCATCTTCACTGTCCCTACCCTTTGGAATTCCATCCCACCATCCCTTTGTCTTGCTCCATCCCTTGCCTCCTTCAAAGCACGTCTCAAGAACCTCCTCTTCGACCGCGCATTTGGCCACCCTTTTACCTCTACCCTCCCTGTCCTCCACTACTGCCACTCCCCCACCCATCCCAACCCCCTGCTCGGGTCCAAATCCCTGACCTTGGGATGTCCTCCTGATGTGAAAGGTGCTTTACAAATGTAACTTGTTATTGTTGTTGTTTGGCACTGACCCAAAAAATCAACGCCCGAGATCAAAACATATTTCATACGGGTAAACTTGTCACATTTCGTAACAGGTTCAATATGATAATTTAATTTATTATGAAGTGTCAGAAATTTATTCCCATGGGAGGATGTCCTCCCGACATGAAAGGCGCTATACAAATGTAATTTTGTTGTTGTTGTTGCTTACTGTGGTGGGGATTTCACTGTACATTTATAACGTGCCAGTGAGAGACAAATCCACTTTGGATTGACAAATAGCATCATAGTGCTTTATATTTTTTGCATCGATGCATTTGTCTCAGGGCTGCCAGTAAGACCACCTTGAAGGCCACTCAGTCAAGTCAATTTTCATCCATCAAAGGCAAAGTGAGTGACATGTAGGCTCCCTTAATGCTGGGAGCTACAATATGTGGACATTCCTCCTCTCAGATCAAGGAGAATAACAATGACAGAGGCATACAAATATGCTGGTAAAAATCTTTTTTTTTTTCTGGGGGTGCAAAAAATAAGAATAAATAATAGTTTGATCACTCAATCTACAACTGTGTGTGGGACACTGTTGTGTACAATTGGCTGCCCGTTTCACCCACAAAATATAGAGTCAGTTCACTTTAAAGTATATTCTGTGAAGTACTTTGAGACATCTTGATGATATAAGGTGCTGTATCAAATGCAAGGTTTATTAATATTCTTATTACTATCCAAACCAGAGGTTTGTATACGTATGTCACCTACACTTGGAAATTTCTCTGTGTGAGGAATGTAATGATCACTCTCTCCCTCAAAGCTCATTTTTGCTTACTTAATTCTGGAGAGTATTTGGCACATATTGGTACGGGGTAACGCTTGGGGAACCTAGAGTGTTTGTTGGAGTACTGCTGGTTTAATCAGTTAGAACCTCAAATCTTTCCATTGAGAGAACTGTCTGGTCCTGTTCCTGCTGCTTGTCCAGCTAGGACCATCCTACACTTTAGGGCTTTGCCTTGCAGGGTTAACAGGAGCTGATTGAGAAGAATCCCTGCTCCCAGTGACTGTCCTTACAGGTTCTGCCAACAAGCAAGGCTGACTGGTCTGTCATCAGCTGTATCCTGGATCAACTGCCTGGCTCAGAAACCAGACGACCTGGATGCAATTATATGTAATGAGAATTGAATATTAAACTGAACAAAACTATTTTACTCAAGATGGCTTTACAGCCTTTAGAGAAAGAAAATTTAAATCTCACCTGTTTGAATTGCATTTTAATCAATGTTCCATTGATAAAGGCACTGGGCAAGGTAGTTCCTGTCAACGAAAGGGAGTCAGTGCTATTATTTTTAGAGATACCTGCGTTGAAGTAGTCCTGTGGGAAGCTGAATGTGTGGACTAGATTGAATAGATTGGATTTCATGCCTGAATGGTTGATTCAAATCTGAAATCCCATGCTCTAGTGCTTCCCAAGAGACATAGAAATATTGTATAAATGTAATATCATTAGAGCGCATTTGCTTTTGTAACATGCTCCAAAAACCCCTTTAACCTTATAGAATTTTATTTGTAAAAACATTTTCCTTTAGTAAAATCCCACATAATTCAGCCTGGCACAATTGGTAGCATTCTTTTCTCTGGGTTACAAAGTTCAAACCCCACAAGAAGGACTTTTGAATTCACAATCCAGGCTGATGACTCAGTGAGTGCCAGTGGATTGTTGGAGGTGTCACCCTTCAGATAAGATGTTAAACCAAGGTCCACTCCCCCTGTTCAGGTGGATGTTAAAGATCCCATGTCACAATTCAAAACAAGAAGGGACCTTTTAAAATTGGTTATTCACTTTATGGCTGTTTGTGGGAGATTGCTACGCACAAATTAGTTGCTATCTTTACCTTCAAATACATAATCACTATACTTTACAAAAGCCTATGCAGCGCTTTGATTCGAGACATTTTGAAATGAAGACTGTTACAAATTCCGTCCCCTGAGTGTGAATGAGTTCTACCCAATTGTCTTCCTCAGTTTGGGCACCTGCACGGATGATATTAATGCTACAGGATTGAGTACCTTCTCAAAAAGGAAGTCACACTTCCAGTCTAATTCAGAGGCTGTTGTAATTATGAAGGCTTAATTGGTCAGTGGTTTTCACAGAATTTTAATAACAGAATCCACAGATAATCAGAGAGACAGTACATCTTGGAAGAAAGAGAATGTTGAATGTGGAGATGTTATTTTGGTTCTTTGTTCACTGCTATACATTGAAAGGTCTTGAGTCTCTCTCGGTATCAAGAGCAGACTCTGCAAGCATATCCAGCGGTGCTTTGTGAAAAATGTCACAAAGTAGTAGAGAATCAAAGCTGCAGTTGTCATCTAGTCACACAGCCATGCAAATAGATATAACTGTGCTCATGATCATATTCACTATCAGTTCGGTGGACTGTGTTTGCAAAGGGAGCTATCATGGATGGTTCATGAGCAAACCTTGGTGCATGCAGAGGCAAGGGTGTGCATGTGCGATGGAGCAGGTAGCTGAAAGGAACTCATGCATATAATGTTGATTAACTGTACTGGGAAACATGGTAACCCACAAATAGAATCATATTTGTCATCTATTCCAAAAGGAATCATTAAATGTTTCACAAACCTAAAGTCTTGAACTATATTCTGAGTGTGCTGGTAATATAGGGCAAAAAATGGCTTGTCAGTTTCCTGTTTACAATTAACAATATGCAGCAAAGCATATGATTAATAACTGCACAATTTGAATATAAAATAAAGCTAACAGTAGAAATCTGCATATAGTGTGTGTCATTGGCAACTCTTGCATACTGTATGTGAGCTGGCAGAATGATGAAATGTACTGTGCAATATCTGTAAGTAGCTCAAGCATAAATATCAAAAGCATTCCATCAAATGGGTTTGAAATTACTAATGCTGAGAAGTGATTTAAAGTTTGCAGTAGATTGGTTCCTACACAATGTAACTCTCAGTATATGGGGTTTCTGGTCAGGAACTTGTCATCATTATAGGATTTAACAAGTTAATTAGAAGATAATTAATTTAGTTATGTTGAAGAATTGCAGCTAACATGAGGTCCAGTAAAATGATTCAGTTGGTAGCAGTCTCACCTCTGGGTCAGAAGATTGTGGGTTGAGTACAATGCTGGGGGAGAAAAGCATTGTAGGAGTTGTCCTTCAGATGCAATGTTAAACTGAGATCATGCGTGCTTGTTCTCGGATGGATATTAAAGATCCTGTGATGCTTGTCGAAAAGAGAAGGGAGTTCATCTTGTGCCCTGGAGAGAACTATCCCCTAGATTAATTGATCATTCACATCATGGTTGTTTGTGGTTCCTGCTATGCACAAACGGCTGCCGGGTTTGACTACAGTAAGAACAGACTACACGTCACACTCATTTCTGAAAAGCATTCTGAGCCATTTACGCATACTGTATAACGTGCTATAAAAATGCAAGTTCTTTCTTTGAGATAAAGGCTGCATTTTGGATTTATTTTTAACAAACTCAATCTTGTTAATAACCAATATTAGTGAGTAGCAAAAATAGAAATTCCACCGCAGCAGTTCTTTTCATAGCTTTTGCACTAAATTATTCTTTGGTTTAAATGCTCTAATTATTATGATACACAAACATTTTCCTGATAATTCTCGCACTTTGACACATTATCCTGGCAGCACTTATGGCATTCTAATTATAGCATTTTCAGAGACAAAGCAGCATACCAAATGAATATAAATTAGTCGACTTAAAAGTGCAGATACTGACATTCATATATTATAGAGACATTTCACTTTGTCTTATTCATAGAAATTGTAAGCATTTCAAAGCAGATTAATTTTCTGGAGCCTCTAACCTAATTGTATGAAAATATTAGTATTGATGAATTCTGTGCAGATTCATTCTTATATAAAAAGTGCAGGATTGGTGAATGATATTACATCGATTTTGTACTGCTTGATGTTTTAATGGATAATGTGGGTATTCTGGAAGGTTAAGATCAAATGAGCTGAATGGTCTCTTCCATACCTCTTTTGTGATCTGGCTGTTTCCAAGTTTGTAGATGATACAAGGTTAGGTAGGGTAGTAAATAGTGAGGAGGACTGTAACCAACTGCAAGCAGACATACACAGAATGGTGGAATGGGCTGACATGTGGCAGATGGATTTCAATGTGGATAAGTGTGAGGTGATACACTTAGGTAGGAAAAATGATAGGAGGCAATATAGACTTGGTAGCTCAATCTTAAGGGAGGTGAATGTACAGAGAGATCTGGGTGTTCAAGTAAGCGAATCATTAAAGGTAGCGGGGCAGGGAGATAAGGCAGTAAAAAAGGCATTTGGTGTACTGAGCTTTATTAGTAGGGGCATAGAGTATAAGAGTAGGGAGGTTATGGTTAATCTATACAAAACACTATTAAGGCCTCAGCTGGGATACTGCGTCCAGTTCTGGGCACCTTACTTCAGGAAGGACATTAAGGCACTGGAAAGGGTGCAGAGGAGATTCACGAGAATGATATCAGGAATGGGGAACCTTAGCTATGAGGACAGGCTGGAGAAGTTAGGACTTTTCCCATTAGAGCAGAGAAGGTTACGCGAGGACCTGATAGAGGTCTTCAAGATCATGAAAGGTTTCGACAAACTAGATAAGGAAAAGCTGTTTCCGCTGGTAGGTGTATCTGTGACCTATGGTCACAGTCTTAAGATATCTACCAAAAGAAGCAGAGGGGAGGTTAGAAGAAATTTTTTCACTCAGCGAGTTGTTTGAATTTGGAATGATCTGCCTGAAAGGGTAGTGAAGTCCGATTCAATAACAGCTTTTAAGAGAGAACTGGATAGGTATCTGGGGAAGACGGGTTTGCAGGGTTATGGGGAGAAAGCTGGTGATTGGGGTTAGTGAAAGTGAATTGCTCTGTCAAAGAGCCGCACAGACTCGATGGGCCGAATGGCCTCCTTCTGTGCCGTAACATTCTATGATTCTATGAATACCACTTAATGAATTTCTTCAACAAATATGTACTGTATTTAATTCCCTCCTGAACATGCTGATATAATCTGCCTCTATTCTCCTCTTGAAATTTAAAACAGTTTTTGGTTTGTCAATTCTCATGTCATTTGTTTTATTATAGGATTTGGCCAAGTCTCCTAAATATTCCCATTTCTCTAAAAATCTCCAGGATCCTAAAGCATTTCAATAAAGGTGAATTAGATTTAAATTATACTAGTTAGCCAATCTCCTCACTTTTGGAACCTGATATAAGGCTAATAATAGTATTATTAATAGTAATAATAAGGCTGATAATAAAATACATTAGACATGAAATACGTTTTACTGCAAATATTCAGTTATTAGAAATTGAGATTCAACCAACATGCATATTTAATAATCTAATTATTTGTGGCAAATTGAATTAGGATTATTTACTGTAACACAAGAATATTAGGATCAAAGGATTTGGGTGAATTGATTAACAATGAAAGTGAAGTTCAAGTGGATTGTTGTCATGTGAACATGCTCTTGAAATTGTTAAAGTTCAGCACAACAAAGCATTCTATATCTGTACGTCTAATAGCTTGGAAGTAATTGTAACCTTCTTTCAGGACAGGTGTGGTAGATGGATTGTACATGGTTTATGGAATGCGTAGACTTGAAGGGCCAAATAGCCTTTTATTGTTATTGGTTATTGCTTCCTACCTTTCTTGTGGTACCTTTCTGGTAATAAGTATTCATAAATAATGAGGAGGAAAATTGGAGTTCTAATGATGCAAATATTTCATCCATTTAAAGTGAAAATTAAAGGATTTTTTTGTATCAGTTGAGTGAAAAATGTGAAACATGATGTGATAAAGTGACAAAGTGTCACTGAAATGTCCTGGTGGCAACAGTTTTCAGACCATTGTGCCAATGTTGGGAGGGTGTTCAAACCCCAAAATAATCAGTGAATGTAGCCTGGTTTGGGCTGCAATTTTTTGCCAACATGGTAATTATCACATCATACATTGCATTTTGCACCCATGTATTTTGCTCCCACACATGGTGGTTCCTGAAAACCCTTTTGTGTAGTTCCTGAAAACACGAAGAATTCAAAATTGACTTGTTAACAGTTTAAATATAAATGCCAAGCACTATACTATACAATGTTATTCAAAACCAAACAGTGCATTAAAATTGAGCTAAGCTGCGTTCTTTTAAAGTCTCCTAATTATCATCTACGCCTTTTTCTCACTCCGTTGCCCCATCGTTAGTGGCCAAACCTTCAGCCACTATATTCTTTTCTTTGGAACATTCTCCCTAAAATCTTCACTTTGCTTCTTTTTTTGAGGGGCTTCAAATTCTTCTTAAAAACTTACCTTGGCTTAAAAACACCTTAATTTCTACTTTCTCTCCTCTTTGCTTGGTGTTCCTTGTTGTCTCTGAAGCACATTTAACGTATGGGAAAATGCTATATAAATGCAAGCTGGTTTTGTTGTTTCCCATATCTCTAAATTCACTGAACTTGAAAAATATCTAAATTGCAAGTGCCTGTACTTTAAAAGAATACCTCAATACCAAGTCGGCTTTTTGAGAAATAAATAGTTTTTGGAATAGGAATAAATAGTTACGGTATCAAGGGATATGGACAAGGGTTGGTAATTGGAGTTGAGGCACAGATCAACCATAATCTTACAGAAAGGTGCAACAGGCTTGAGGCGCTGAATGGCCTACACCTGTTCCTATGTTCCTATATGTTCCTTTGTCCTGCTATGTACTGTGCACTTGCACAGGGGCAGAAAAAATGACAAAGAATGGTAATTGGCGGAAACGGCTCATTCCTTGCCATGAAAGAAATGGGTATTAAAAGACTTCCTGATACCTGGTGCAGAAATTGTTTCACGGGTAGATTGTGAAGCGCTGGGAGTCCCTTGCAATTATACACTTCTCACTTGACTGTAAATGGTGATGTTTTTCAGTGGTATGTGTTTTGCTACTGTAGCTGACTTTTTGTGCATTGCAGTTGATAATGGCTCCGGGAAAATGTTCCATTGCTCACATTGCCTCATTCAAGCTTGATTGCCGGCTCAATCTCCTTCATGCTGATCACTTGCAATGTACATTTGAGATTTATGCATGCACAGACAGCGAAACATTGTTATTGCAAAACTAAGAGCAACATATTCATTGTAGTGGAAAGTGGTAATCCAAGGAAGAAAATGACTGCAATGAATATATTTTCAGGCACAGATACACATAAAATATTTTCACAGATAACAGAAATACAGAGAAAGCATCAGTTCCAAATCATTTTTATTGTTCCATTGATGAAACAATTTTTAAACATACTCATTGCAGGTCAATTTAACTATTTTTCATCCTATGAACTTTTGCTATTCCATCCTGGATTTCTGTCCATCATTTGGGCATAATTCACTGGTAATGGAAAGCAGTCTGTAACACATAAACCCATACACCTTCAGAATTTTAATTGTATAGAAATGCAATGCCATCACAGCGTGCATGTTTTAAAAGTAAATGACGCATGTTTATAACAATATAATTATGATCTTTACATCTGATTTAGCACCTTTCAGGACGCTGTCTGAATGTGTTTCACAGGATATAATGTAAAGTGTAATGGCTGTGTATTTTGTAAGCAAAATGTACATTTGGAAAGGCATATCATTTACCCATACAGACTCAACCACAGTAACATGGTGTGTGGTTCCTGTGACCTGTCAGTTGCAGGGATTTGACTTTCCATTTCCTTCCTGTACTTTATCTTTGTACAAATCCTTTTACTGTTTTCTTTGCCAAAGTGAAATTAATATCTGTGACCCCCTGTTTGCACACATCATGTTGTCTGCCAGGAGTTGTTTGTTTTTCTTCATTAATTTTGACCCGTAATTGTGAATGGGGACGTTGATAAATGAAATAATCTAATGTGTGTTGATCTGCCTTTCCCTGCTGCTTGGAAATAAAAAATGGAAGACAAGCCTGTTGAATACATTCATACGTTTAACAATAACAGTTGGACCATAAGACCATAAGACGTAGGAGCAGGAGTAGGTCATTCAGCCCCTTGAGCCTGCCCCGCCATTTAATAAGATCATAGCTGATCTTTTAACCTAATTCCATTTAGCCGCCCTATTCCCATATTCCTTAATGCCTCTATACTTTAGAAATCTATCAACCTCAGGCTTGAATATGTTCAAGGACTGAGCATCCACAGCCTTCTGGGGTAGAGAATTCCACAAATTCACTACCCTCTGAGTGAAGAAATGATTTCTCAACTCAGTTCGAAAAGGCTGACCCTTAATCTTGAGACTATGACTCCTAGTTTTAGATTCTCCAATAAGGAGACCAAAACTGCACACAATATTCTAGGTGCGGTCTCACCAAGGCCTTATACAACTGCAGCAAGACTTCTCTACTCTTGTACTGTAACCCTTTTGCAACGAACTCCACCATGGCATTAGCCTTGCTAGTTGCTTACTGTACCTGCACACTAACTTTTTGTGACTGGTAACAAACAACCTGGTAACGATTGGATCAATTAACGCAATGCCATTTTATATTTGTAATGTGATTCTGTTTAGAATTTCACTGCAATTATTTACAGGGGGAGAGGATATGACTTGTGAATAAATCTTTGTAAATATTTGCAGTGAAATTCTCATCGGTAATAATATCACATTGCCCCAAAATGTGGGCAAACAAGGTTAATGGTTATAAGAAGTCAATAGGAGTCAGTTTATTTACAAAAAAATTATACTATTCAAAAGTCACTATACTTTACAGAAGTGCTTAAGTGCTTTGAAACATCTCAGCATCATAGAACCGTGGGAATTTACAGCACAGAGAAGGCCATTCAGCCCATAATGTCTGCACTGGCTCTTTTAAAGAGCAATCCTTTCAGTCCTATTTACCAGCCCCTTTTCCCATACCTCTGTAGTGTACTTTTTTTTTAGATACCTATTTAGTTCCCTTTTGAAAGCTGGTATGAATTCTGTCTCAACCACTGCTCCCAACAGCACATTCTATATATATCCTAACCATTCTGTGGGAAAAAAATCTCCTAACCTCCCCATTTGCTTGTTGCCAATTATCTGAAATTTATGTCCTCTAGTCACTAACTCACTGGAAATAATTTCTGCCTATTGACTCCATCAAAACCCATCATAATTTTAAAGACATCTATCAGGTCACCCCTCAACCTTCTTTGTTCCAACAGAAAAAGTGCCAGTTTCTCCAGTCTCTCCTCATAGGTCAAACCCTGTATCATCCCAGAAAATTTATTCTGCACCCCTCTATGGCCTTGATGTCCTTTCTAAAGTGGTATGATCAAAACTGGACACAATATTCTAACTGTGGTCTGATTAATGATTTATATAAGTTTACCATTTCCTCTCAAAATGTGGAATCCTGTAGTGTATTAGTTAGAGCACTTGCCCCTCAAGCAAGCGGACCTAGGTTTGATTCCCGGCCAGGACGAAACCTTAGGCAAGTTTCCTTACTCCACATGCCTCTGTTTATCTAGCCATAAGTTGTTAATTGATTGGCGGGTCGCTTTTCCGTGCAATAATCCTTTGATTTTTTTTAAACAATTATAATTTGGTCACTAAATCCACGGTATACAGTATATTCTATGAAGTGCTTTGAGATATCTCCAAAATTTAATGAGGTGTTATATCAAATGCAAAGATTATTATTATTATCTGGTTTTATATTCTGTACTCCTATTCATAAAACATTTGCTTTCTTGACAACTTGATTCATCATTAAGGAATGATTTATGTTAATTTCTAAGACCACCTGTTCTTTCACTCCTTTTACAATTTTATCACCCAACATATACTTGATCTTCTTATTCTTCCTCTCAAAATGTATAATTTCACATTTATTGGCATTACATTTCATTTGCTATTTCTCTGCCCTATTTAATCTATCTATGTTCCCCTGAAGTTGCTTACATACTTCTTCACTGTTAGCTACACTCCCTATTTTTGTTTCATCTGCAAGTTTGTGCCCCTTGTACTGGAATCCAGATCATTTTTATAAATGACCCCTAGAGGCACCACTATTTACATTTCTCCATTATGAATAATAACTCTGTACTTCCACCTTCTGTTTCCTATCCTTTAACCAACTTTCTATCCATGCTGCTAGTAATGTCCCCTCATTTTTTAACAAATTTCCTATGCAGCAGCTTATCAAAAGCCTCCTGATGTAAAAAGTGCTACAGTAAAATTCGTATAAGTCTTAGCTTTATAAATCTTACACCCGCCTAATTTGTGCATTCACCGGAGTCCCATTCAGTTTCCTATCAAAACCACTTAACTCATATTAATCAGCTCCTAAATCATAAAGCCGCTCCCTTACCCTCCATTACTCCCACACTTACCAGTTGCATTGAATCACGGGAAATGATGCCCTGAACCAGTCAACGCATGTACACTTTCCGATTGGCTGCATTGAATTGAGGGAACCGTAGTCTTGATCCGCTGACACATGCACAGAAGAACTTCATTTTCTGCGATTCAATGCAGTTCCAATGTTTGCCATGAGCTGCTGATCATTTTATAAAGGAAAAGTTTAAAAATCAAAAATCAAGCTCATTTAGTGCTGAAAACTATTTTTGAGATTACTCTGAACAAAAATGCCTCCAACCACCAAAAGTGCAGCACACCCTGGCTCTGCATTAGAGGGTCAGCTTAGACTATGTGAGTTCAAGTCACGGCCTGGGGCTTGAACCTATCCACAACCTTTGTCTCAGAGACAAGAGTGCTACCAACTAAGCCAAGTTGACACATCGCAATACTTTAATGGGGGAGGAAGGAAGAAAAATGGAGGAGATCATAGTATGGAAAGAGAATGTAGCCCTGTTTATGTGGTCTATAGATCTCCTCGGCAGAATCTCTTAGATTGAGAGGGTTAGTTATCTCACTCACCTATTTTGGAATGGAAGATAAATCCAGCTCAGATAGTTACACCTGAAGACATGCAGCTGAGTGTAGCTTAGGTAATTATAAAATGTGGTGGTCTCATGCAGTATCTTTAAAACTGGCTTGCTGCCAGGAGTTGCCTTTGGAAAGAAAATGTATCTGTAATCAGGAAGATCTGAGAGAAGTTAATCTTGTAATGTGAACTCTCCTATTTTACTAACTTCTACGATGGCAATAATTGCTTTTAGCAGCAAGGCTATGCTTCCAGCTAACAGTACCCATGACAACCTCAACCCTACAATTTTTAGGCCACAAGAACAACAGGAATTCCATAAGGAACTTTTAACTGTCAGTTTGTGCATCTTACCTGCTATTTTCAAAACCAGGTGGAGGACGATAATCTGTATCAAATGCATACAAACTGTAGGCAATGGGCAATTAAGGAACACATAAAGAAAAATTGACATGACCAGCCTTCTTATTATATTTCCACAAGTGAGGCTGACTGGATAACTCAGGAGAAGATTAGTTGAGAGTGTTACTGCCATCTTAGCAACACGTTCATACCACACTTGTTAATATATTTTAAAGTAATTTAAGCTTCAGTGTTACACTTCAACACGTTCATACCACACTTGTTAATATATTTTAAAGTAATTTAAGCTTCAGTGTTACACTTCTTTACTAATTTGATGAAAATAGTCTTTGAATCCTAATTATGTTATATGACCAGCTTCTCACTGCTGTAAAAAATTGATAGGAACCATCTTGAAAATCCCCCCGAGTAGGGAATGAAAATAGGAATAAGAATAAGCTCCAGATATGACATTTCAATAAGTTGTTATAACTAATTTAAAATTCTTGTTCAGTGACTGTCAGTTTCGAAAAAAATATAAATAGATGCAGTAAAATAAATATAAATAGGTGCAGTAAAAATATAAATAGATGCAGCAAATGTGAATAAAATGCTCAGACTCTACCAGGATGTAAGGAGCAATAGGGATCCAGAATTTAATATTGTAGTTCAATACTTTTAAGATCCATAAGTTTCTAAGTGTTGGACCGAACAGCAGATACCATTAGCTTGGGATGATGTTCCTCAAAGTTATCAGGGCTTCATTATTTATTTTGACTAGAAATTTTGTTTCATACATATCCAAAAACATTTTTAAATAATGTTTCTCCCCTTCTTTCCTTAACACATTTTGGAGAACTCAGTTGCTTGAACCGTAGTCTTGGGGCTGTAAGTTTGGGGTCCAGATCTCAGTGGCTCTATCGGCTTTTTATTTTTTTACTAATTTGATCCAGTAAAAGAAATAGAATACCTAAAATGTATGCTTTTGATTCGGGGAAAGGAATAATCTAGGCTTCCATAGAGTGAATTGACTCTGAGGAGAATTGTCTGGCCAAGCCAAATAAATATGCAGTGACTCAAGGGTTGTCGATGCTTTTGATTGAATAGTTTATCTGGCTCATCACTGGAACTTGGAAAGTGAATGTCCTTGGCCCCTGTAAAGCCAAATCCGTAACAGATAAAATGCTCCTAACTAGACAAGAACTGTGCTAAAATGTTTTTTTCCTGAAGGCAGCAACTCACGTTGTGCAATTGAACAGACACCAGTGTCCTAAGTGGCAATGTTCATGTGTCAGTCTAGATAGTGAGTGCTGGCAAGATATTTGACCTTGGGGAACATTATGGTTGAGCTTAATCCTGTCCTGATACAATGCGCACACACAACACTTTCCAGCAGAGGTTACAGGATAATGATCAGGAGTAGGAACTTGGTCCTAATTTTTTTCTTTCCTGGGTTAGGAGCACTTGATGCCAATTACAGTGCAGCTGAACTGGCTGAGACACTTGCCAGTTCAATTAGCTCAGCCAGGCCAGAGGAGAGATTGAACCTCGGATCTTGCTGCTCTGTTTGGTTCAGCATCATGTCATGGGGAGCCATTACTAATCTTTAATAGAGTTTTTTTTGGTCAGGTGTTTATGACACATTCAGAATCAAACCAGACTGAGAGTTCCACATATATATGCCACCTACATGTAGAAAATTCAATGTGTTTCATTTCCAATGATAGACATGCATTTTATTTTTCAGTAAATCTTTTTAACAAACTTTCTTCAAAATTAAACTCTGAGTTGTGTGAACCAGAAACAAGAAAACCCAATAGTCACAACAGAGTGTGTGGAACTAGTGTAAAATATGAACTGTAATAACAAAACATTGGGTGTATTTTATTTTGTGGTGTTGTGTGATGGCAGCCATTCGATTTGATGAGAATAGATACATGGCGAAAATGCCATTTAGGCCATTTTTTCCATAGACACATGTACAATTCATTCTGTTATGCACTGGACGATTTATTCCACCCATTCAACCTACTGAGGAAAGGTTATGTACAGTTTTCCCTTGCTATATTCAAAGATAAATGGAGCAAAACCTTGGGATATCTATATAACCTTAGATCACTGCCACATTCTTTTCTTCCTTAATCCACTGCATTCCTTATTACGACCTCTCCATAGTCACCACAACTCAGGATCCATTATGTTACATAAAATGTTCAATTATCTGAGTTTGTATTTAAGATTTCAGTCCTCAATCCAGTTCCTAACACCTATTCAATCATGTCTCTTTCAAAGGTGTGTTAATCTACACATCATTTATTTGATGTGTGATGACAACCACACTGCAAGATTAAAAACATGATGTATTGACTGTAAAGTGATTGAGTGATGAGTCACATTCGATTGCTGGAAAATAAAACAGTCAGTTTATATTATTGGTAGTCTACTGAATAAAATATAGTGACTATACTGTCACAAGAATATGGCTATCCTTCTGCTCAAAAATCATTGCCATTGATTATATCTGCCTCCTTTGTCATTAATCTTCTGGATGGTGTTTGCCACAATTATGGTTTTGTAAGGGATAAGCATGTCAGCTTGGGCCTTGGCTTTAGAGTCCGAATAAATCAGGAATTTACAAGTCTGAAGGCAAAGATCTGATCAGGGTAGTTAGACTGCATGAGAGGACAGATACTTTCCCTCATCAGCTAGGAAAATAACTACACACCTCCATATATACTGATTGGTTCAGGTCAGAATAGACATTTTCCACCTGCTGATTAAAGCGCCCGCCAACATCTTAAGGAAAAATAACAAGTTTCTCACAAGGGATTGGAGGCTTATCCCCTAACTGACTGAAAAACAAATACATTATGTGTTGAAATAATCCCAGCGATCTGAGAACCCTTCCTACATGTGTATGTTGATCTACCATTTTATTTCTCTAAGGATACTTGCCCTTTTTGTGCGAAAAGTGATCTTTTTCTTACTTTCTACATTCGGGAAATGCTTGTTAAGGTTTGCAAGGTTCCTTTAACTGTCCAGCGCCCAGCCTCCCCTCCACCCTCCCAAACTCTGTAAGCTCTTAACTTATTTTGATATGATTTTATTCAACAACAGGTTGCACATAAATTTCACCAACACAAGTAACAATTTGCATTTATATAATGGGATAGTGTCCTGGAGCTCTTGCTCACCATTCATATAGGATGAACATCTCAAAGCACTTCCCAAAGACAATGGGAATCATTACGTAGAGAGCAAAAGAGAGGTAATTTGAAAATATTGACCAAAGGGTGTTCAACAGATAACAGGTTTATAACTTTTGGAGCATATGCAATAATAAATAGCGAGGTGGAATATAATGTGAATACAGTGCATGGCTCTCCTTTAGTCAGGCAACCTGATCACTGTTTAAACAACTCTAGGCTAGTACTTAAGGTTTATGCAGTTGTTACAGTCCACTTAACCATCTCAAATCTAATAAATCCCCTGCGGCATCTTTCAGTTAAAATTATAATTTGGGTGATTATTATCTCTCCAATGGGCAATGGAAATACTGTTCAATAGGCTAGAATAACATAGTGTTAACTTTAAGAATCAGTGAAACAGATGCCAGGTTACATTAGTTTTAATGCCGATTTAAAACTCTCCTTATATTCTTTGCAGATTACACGGTAGATTTAATCTATCTAATGTGGTTTCAGAAAAAATCTATGGAGTTAAGAAATACGATCACAAATTAAATAACTCCTTTCCTTTGCCTGCTCTATATTCTTATTTTGCTGTTTTTCAACAATCTTTAGAACTGATTTGTGATATACAGTATTTCACTCTTGGAATGCAATGTCGCCAAATCAAAATCAAATCTAATCTATAAAAAGAATATTATAATTTACCTATGACTTCTTCTCCTTGTCTGTCTTCAGAGATTATCTTTTATTGCATTTTCCTGGAGGCTCAAGCTTTAGGATCATGTATTCCACTTGAGCGATGATCATGAGAGAGATTTCATTTTCGTGTTTGGAAAGAATTCTAATTGGATTGAATGTCTACCAGTGCTTCAGTAGGATCTGATCTAATTCTCGAGGTGAAGCAAATGGTTCCTAAACACTTACATTTATGCCGGGCAAATACAATGAATATTGAACGAAATATTTTGATAAAACATAAAGAAAAATTCTGATTAGCTGAGAAACAAGCTGAACCTTTAAATGTCCGCAGCACCTATTGAGTAAAAGCTATCACTGATGCACATATAGGAACACACCCTGTTACTATCTTCAAAGCAGGCATGCCCAGTTATGTGGGAGCTGTGCATTGTGCCATTGTTGTTTCTATCTGCGAATCTAAGCAAATAAACTCAGATTCCCCATTACAAACTTTGCCCTGCTCCTGAATATCAATTCCCCTGCTTTAATAATCATACTACTTTCTTACTTGAAGTTTATAATTATTTCACTGGGAACCCTACTTGAAAGAGTTAGGACCCCAGCGGATGTTTGGTTTGTATTTATTCTGTGAATTTTCCAGTGAGAAAGCAGATGAAAAACCAAAGACTAGTTGAGGACACCAAAAAAGGCGGGAAAGAGAAGAGAGAACCAGATACATTAAGCAGTGGTTAATGACACCAACCTTGGGCTCATGAATTGTTAGAGAAAGGCTGAGGGATTTAAGGAATTCCACATTCTTGAGATCCTTGAAAGCAATCAGATTAGAGCAGAAAATATTGCAATGAGCTTTGATTTGAGGTTGCCAGAAAGAGTGGTTGAGGCTAGGACAAAAGCAGCTTGATGATGTGATGTGTGGATGGTTGGCTGGTTATTCTGGAGGGATAAGATCAGATAAACTAAAGGGCCTTGTTCACCCAAACCAATCTTAACAAAACACTCTCCAGTATATCATATGAAACACTTTGAGTCATTCTCCTGATGAAAGATGTTATACCAAATGTAAGGATTTTTTTTGTGATCTTGTGAGTACATTGAGGATGCAGCAAGGAGGAAAAAATGTAAAAGACAGTATAATTTGGGGGGAATAATGACTATAGAAATATCTACGAAGCACGGAATGACAAGGTTGTGACTAACTGATAGAAGTTGTAAGATAATCTTGATAGAAGGATCATAACTGCTGACAATTGTTTTCTTATTCTGCCAGGGCTGTGAGAAAGGTATGAGAAGGCTCTTCTCAAATAATGGGAGTAGTCTTGGACAATCTTGAACATTAAGGAGAACAAAAAGGTGCGGAGGATGAAGTTGAGTGCTTGGCATAAAAAGGAAACAAATCTTTTCAAAAACAATTTCAACAATGGAAGAGAATTGAGATCATAATAGATAATGAGATCAAGGATGTCATAGATTAACAATATAATAGTAATAATAATCCTTGCATTTGATATAGTGCCTTATCATGTCGTTGAGATGCCTCAAAGCACTTCACAGAATATATTATAAAATGGATTGACTGGGTATTTTGTGGGCGAATATATAAATGTATGTTAATTTTAAGTGACAATTTTGAAACAGAGCAAATCACAGGGTTGAAGTGGGTCTTAAAAGAGTTCAAAGAAATTTTAATAAATTCATGATTATTATTAGGAATGTTGTCCAAAAAATTACGAATAAGAAGAAAATTCTGCTATTGTTTCAGTATTTGCAGCCCAGACAGGATATCTTCCAGATCTATCCACAAGCTTGAAATTAAGGAGGGTTGCTGCAATAAACAATAATAAGATACACATTGGGTTTAACAGGTTCAAAATGTATCCAATAAATGCATTTGACTTGATATCGAAGTTATGAGTGCATGAAGGTATCTTCTTGATAGATAACCATTGTGACAAATTGGAACTCATTAAGTATTTTTCTTTTTTTTTCTTTTCCATAGCAGAGATATTTTATTACTGCAATAAATTTCATTTGGAAGTTCTGCTTGTGCAGAGACTCGTGCAATGGATGCTGTCACAAACTGCTTGAGGTTCCAGCACCCAAGGTTTTGTGCCCACAGACCTGCCGTTGTCATGGACGCACAGTGCAGTGTTAATAACACGTGACACATTTACGGAGTGATTTACGGAGGCCATTAGCAAACTTGTTTAAATTAAACTAACAGTCACAAGTCCATATGTGGAAACAATAAGGTGCCAGGAAAAATATTTCTCAGGGGTATAGGCAACATACCAGGTACCTGAAGCTTCGTATACATACGCATGCCAGTATTAATGAGGTAAACTGACACCTGAATGTGGATGTTTTCATATTAGCAAATTTGGTGCAGAAATGATTTATGTGTAAACAAAGTAGTCATAGTTTTAACATTACAAATGATTTGTGATGATGAATCACTGCTGGATTGAATTCTCAGTAATTAAAGTGGAAATCCAGAAGCTGTTATCTGTTGACTTCCATAAAAGGAGGCAGAATACTGGGACATGGCACCAATGAAAATGATGTCAATGCTTACTGTTCCTTTGCTCATTCCTGCAGTTCAGAAAATGAAGTTAAATCATTTACGAAAATGTTGAAAAATAAAACCTAGCTGTTGAAGCTTTGTTAAAGGTCACAAAGACAACATCTTATTGCTTTATGCAATGTAGAAAACACATAGAAAAAATGATTTACAAATTGCCGGGTCAAAATTGACATTAGACAGGAAATGTCTAAAACCATTTCTGCAAGTGAATACAATTCTGCCTGTTAACTTGGCCATAGTAGTGCTTTAAATATGGATATTTTTGCAATCAATTTATATTCTATGTGCAAGACCAAATCCTTAGAAATTTACCCCACCAAAACCACAAGAAACAATATAATAATATACCATATACAGCACATTATTAAAATGGAGTTTGCTGATAAAGTCACCATGCTTGATATGAATGATATATTGAATTGAATTTTTAAATCAAGCATTGACTTTATGTTTATATAACTAATTTTAGAGCTGAGAATTTAGATCTCGAAAGACTGGCAAAGTTGCATGGTTAGTTTATTTCTCAGTTTACGCTGTCCATGTCTGAAGTGGAAATAATCTTAAACTTGATGACAGTAAAAATCCTTTTATCTGCACTGACAGATAGACTTGAAATGCTTCAGTTGGCAGCTAGATTTATGACTCAGACACCAGATTCTGAATCTCACAGTCTTCGTTGGTATTTATTTTCAGGTGTCCAACTGAGTGAATAGTTTGCAGTCACAATCAGACCCCGTTTGGTACTGCTAAATTATTGCATTTATCTTAAACAGTATTTAGCATGCTGCGTGCTCGTCTACTATTGTTTGCTTGACACTGCAAAAATATCTGTTAATCAGACTTTCAGCCCATTTTTGGCAACAAGGAGAATGCGGGGGCCACAGCGTCTCGACAGAGATCTGCAAGAGGAAATGCTGTCATTTGGACTAATAGTTGAAACCCCTCTGGAGCCAGAAATCACAGATTGCTGTCCATCTGCAAAACCAGAATAATCAGAACAAATGCATCACTAAAATAAGACTGCAAAATATTGATCTATAATGAAGTCATTACAGAAAGCAACATTGGGGTAACATTTATATTATTTCTTGAATTAGCACGGTATTAATTAACACCACCGCTGAATTAAGCAACAATTAAGGAATACCTAAACATTTTATCCTATTATTTCACCTTAATAATCTTTAACTGAATTATCAAATCATAGAATTTTAGGGCCAGAAAGAGCCTGTTCAGCTCATTGTGCTTGTGTTCTCTGTAAGAGCTATCTTATTTAATCCCATTGCTCTACTTTTTTAATATATTAAGTTTTCAAATATTTCTCATGTTAACTTTTAAAATCTGTCATGGATTCTGCTTCAATGATCATCTTTGATTAAGCACCATGTCCTAATAACCCTCTGTGTAAAAAAAAAGGAAAATAAACTTCCAATCTATCCCTTTTTTGTACTTTGGCAAATATCTTAATTCTATGATCTTTATTAGTTAACAATTCACTGGCCATTGGAATGGGTTTTTTCCTATTTGCCTTATCAAAATCCCTCTTATCTTTAAATACAATATACCATATAACTCACATTATTAAAATGGAGTTTGCTGATAAAGATAATAAATTATTTATTAAATTAATTTTAAAATATGAAATTAGGCATTGATTCTAATGCGTATGTAACTCATTATTATGATGTGATGTACCACATAAATCTCTCTTAAAATGTTTGTGGTTTTAGTGGAGTGCAGAAGGATGAAGTTGCATTCTTAGACCTACAGATTGGCTTCAACCCAAAGCTACACTCAATTATTACTCTATTACAATGATTCAGTCTGGATTGCATTTTTGAAATAAATATTGTGTATGTTGTAGAATGTGGGAAAACACCAGAGTATACTGTTGTGTAGAGGGTCAGGTTCAGGATTACAATTGTATCTACTGAGTTGCTCACCTTAGCTGTCATAATATGGGTTGTAGAATGGATGTTAAGACTTAGTTCACAGGAAAAGGTGGGAGAATCATCCTGGGCCAATGAAGGGGTGAGAATGAGACAACCGAGTCCTAAAACTTGGGGAAATTTGGTAAACAAGTTCAAAATACATTGTCCACAGCACTAAGTTCTAAGTGCCTTTGGAGACTGCATGAAACTCATACTGGACTTTGAAAAGCACATCTCTCTCCACTTGTTTTTGGCTTTTCAGTTGGATAAGGGAGAACAAATTGGGAACAATGACTTTTGTACCAACAGTCCAGTAAATGCAAGAGAGGAGACTTTGTTGGAAACATGATTTTCTCTTGGAGTAGTCTTCCTAGCCTGTCAACAGATGGAAGGATTTCACATGTGTTCTAATGAGCCTAGTGAACCTTACATTCCATGCATAGAATTGGGGCAAAAGTCCTTTCATATACATTTAATTTTCTACTATTGTGACTGCAGAGTAGCTGAAAGGGTGAAATTTGGAACATTTCATAATGTGTTCCACATAATAATTAATTACAAAAACACTACAAAAATGGTTTCCTTTCAGCTATCCCCACATTTCTGAAATACAATAGGAGCCAAAAAAAGTCATAGTTTTCCAAACTTTTTTGACTTTGCTTTAACTGACAGTTTATCGCCTATGCAAAAATATAAAATATAAGTCACAGATTTTAATTTGCTTCATCAGATTATCAGTGATGTACTTTCAGCAGACTTACTCTATCCTAAGAAGTACCTTGTCCTCCCATTAAGATTTTCTCACAAGAACAACTCCCACAATCTCTTTGGGTACATGGAAAATAAACTCCTGCTTACCCGTCACTCCAAGGGGAAAGTGCTCAGTGATCAGTTATCCGGAGTGGCTAGTTAGGCACAGGTCCTTCCAGTCGATGGGGGTGCTGTGTCCAGTCTGGGTGCATGGCAGAAGCCTCTGGTCTATTGGAGGGCTGTACCATGGCCTCCCACCCTTTCCTGTTACAGGATAGGATGAGAGTTGGGGCAGGAGACCAAGGCACCCTTAAATAGAACGGAGGTCTTAACAAGTAAAACATAGTCCCTTATTAACATTTTGCTTGGGAAGCAGCCAGGATACTGACAGCATGGCTACTTTAATGGTATTGACAAGTTAAACAAAGGTCTTGTTATCAGGAGTTTACTGTAGCTTGATTGGTTTCCACATCTGATGCTGTACTGGATGCAGCAACCTCTCTAGCTCTATATTGCTGTCAGAATCAGGAAGCACAGATGGTGTAAAAAAGATTGAAGTAGATGATATCTGGAGGCATTGCTTTTTAAGCTTTCTAAATCTGAGGAGTGAGATGGCAAAATTAATTGAATAACTGTTATTGTCATTATTACTTGTTAAAGAGTCACTTTATAGCTAAACTACAGAACTGAAATTGCTAGTGTTTGTGTTTGATTATAATTTAATGTTTTGTGCTCATTTTTACCTCTTGAATTTATTCCACATTTATACTACACAGGTAGCTGTCTCTGCAGGGACTTGATACAAGAAATGCAGGATAGCAGTCTAAATGTGATTTTAGAGGCATCAATAAGATTCTGAGTCCTACTCCTAATACCACTGCCTGAAAGTACTTTCTGGAATGGAATTAATGCCATCAGCATCATTGTAAAATCCAGTTTCACTTTAGCCAACTTGAAAGCAATGTTTAAGCTTAAGAAACACAGCGTTCTTGGATAGCCTATTGAACTTAAGTTTTTTAATGTAATAAAAGAGATGGGCATACTTCTTGCTCTTTGACAAGATTAGAAAATGAATTGGCAATGGATGTCATGCCAGTTAGGGGACATTTGGGCATGCACTTTATTGTGCATTTGTAGATACTCTGGGGAAAGTAATTTGGAACATGTAAGTATAAAACTATTTAATGCTCCAATTAACTATACAACTAACTATACAATTAAAGGTTATGTTGAATTCCTCAGTAATTCATAGCGAGAGTCATTCATATTGACTCCAAGTCTGAAATAGGGAATCCTGACAGTAAATGGAAGTATGCTCGTCCTCCCTCCTTGCCAGTTCAGGTGACAGCTGTGTGAAGCTCTGTGAGATGTCTTCCAGGCACAAAATCACTACATAACTGTAAATTGTTGTTATTAGACCAGGCAACAATCTAATTCAGGGCACTTGGGCTGATTTCCAGTGGGATGGCTTGATACATGTTTACAATCATGATAATCCTTGCATTTGATATTGAGCCTTATCATGTCATTGACACTCAAAACACTTCATAGCATACACTGTAAAGTGGTGTGACTATGAGTCCTGTAGCGTATTGGTAAGAGCATTCTTCTCACAAGCGAGAGGACACACTGGATTTGATTCCTGGGCATGGTGAAACCTTAGGCACCTCAGTGGTTAGAGCACTCGCTTTGCAAGCGAGAGACCTGAGTTCAATTCCAGGCAGGGCGAAACCTTGGGCAAGTTTCCTTACTCCACACGCCTAATAATAATCCCTCCAAACCCAAAAACAATAATAGATTGGTCATTTTCAATCTACGACTGTTTGTGGGACATTGCTGTGTGCAATTGGCTGCCGCGTTCTCCCACAAATATACAGTCAATTCACTTTACAGTGTGTTCTGTGAAGCGCTTTGGGACGTCCTCCCGACGTGAAAAGCGCTATATCAAATGCAAGGATTATTATTATTATTATTAGGCAAGTTTTCTTACTCCGTACACTGTTTACCTAGTACTAAGTAGGAACCCACTTGTTAGTCGATTGGCGGATCACTTTCCGAGGGTAATAATCCTTTTCAAAAAAAATATGGTTACTCAATCCACGACTGTTTGTGGGATACTCCTGTGTGCAATTGGCTGCCTCCCGTGTTTCAACTACAGAATATAGAGTTAATTAACTTTACAGTATATTCTGTGAAGCGCCTTGGGAGACATCTCAACTGCATGATAAGGTGCTATACCAAATGCAAGGATTATTATTATATTTTGTGGGAAAATACTGCCAACATTTAATTACAGTAACCACAACCACAACCACTTGCATCTATATAGCATCCTACATGCAGGATGGCACCTCAGAATGCTAGGAAATGAATTGCCGCAAACTAGACTGGCATTATATGTACACTATCTTGTGACTCCTTAGCTTAACTTTATCATGCAATATGCAAGCTTTTGAAACCAAAGTTTAGCAACATATAATTATTTCTTGGCTTACCTAGGTTTTCTTTATGACTTTTTGAACCTTGGTGCTTTCTTACACTATGTGTGGGGCTTGGTCCTTCACCTAGTCAGGCCTCTCCCAAAAAAGTCTAAATTTCACCTAGTTTGAGCCTGTAAGACCATTTGTTTTTAAGGCTTAAGACTTGTCAGGATTGTGAAAAATTCTTAAATTCAGTATTAATTTTGAAGCTGGTTCTGTTTAACAATTACGGAAAAGGAATAAAATTGGTAATTCACTTCACGGCTCTTTGAGGGACATTATTGAATGCAAATTGTCTGTTGCATTCATGAAAAGAATACACAGTCACTAAAATTTCCAGTAAATCCTGTGAAGTACTTTGAAACATTCTGCCAAAGTAAAATGCGCTACATCGAATCTAAGGATTCTTCTAAATTCTTCAAATCCATGTTTAGGTAGAAAGTATAAAACTAACCTGCAAGGTTTTTATAGTCAATAGGGAGAAATGATTTGGGCTAGTCAGAGACTCAAGGACATCAATTTAAAATAATTAGTAAAGGGGGAGAATAGGAGGAAGTTTATACACAGCGTTTTTAGGATGTGAAATGCTCTGTCGGTTGTGATGGTCGAGACAGAATCTAAATGAGCTTTCAAGGGAAAGCTAGATAGATATCTAAACAGGTTCCAGGGGTACGACAATAAAGCAGGTAAATGGATTGTTCTTTTAAAGAGTGTGCAGATGTGATGGGCTGAATGGCTTTCTTTGGTGATGCAAATTGCTATGGTTCTAAACAATTTAGAGGCTGCTCTAGGCATGGTCAAATTTTACATTGGAGATTATAATAATAATATAGTAATTAGCATATAATAATGTCCCACAAACAGCTATGAAGTGAATTACCAATTTTATCAGGGATAAACAGTTCATTGGGAGAAACTTTCTTTTCTTTTCAAATATTGCCATGGCACCTTTCACATTCACCTGAATAGACTTATGGGATCTTGATTAAACTCATTTGAAGGGTGGCACTTCCAAGAAAATAGAACACCCTCAGCACTGCACTAGAGTGTCAGCGTAGACTACAACTTCAGAGTATTGGTCTGCATTATTTCTAAGAAATATATAGAATGTTTTAATATTGCAGAAAATGCGATTATACAAGTAAATGATTTACCTACCATTTGTTCAATACTATTGTATTTATGTTTGATGTCATTTAATAATATTGGTGTTTTGAATTCTATTGGTCTCAGTTGTCTGTTAGGAGAGTTAAGCATAAGAAAAAGTGTAATCTTGCGAACATCATGCCAACATCAAGAATAATCTTTAAGGTGAGTCAGATCTGATTTATTTCCTTTCAAAGCTGTCACACCACCAACTTGTGAAAGACATCTGTAACGATCACTTCTCTATGTAAGTTAAAACATAAGTAATATCACATCTTAGGATTTCCATGTTTTTGCCAGTCTACAGTTCAGAATTGGCTTTGCAGTCTTTGCTGAGGCGTCTGTATTGAAATGTCACCTGGTACAAAAGAGATTTGTTTCCTTGAAGCGAGACTGTGGTAATGAGCAAATATAAGAACACAAGACACCAAGGCATAAGAAATTTAGCCCAACAAGCCCACTGTGCCCATACACCAAGTAGTCTACCTTATCATGGACTCTACCCAACCTATTTAATTTACTGAAAGAAAGTTCTGCATTAATATTGCCCTGATCCCCAAAGGTAATTAAATAACACCTTAGGGTATCTGTAACCCAATGTTATTATTCAATCCTGTCCTACTTCTCTCTACAGGTGATATTCCCTTCCCCCATCCTAGCAGCATGCCTCCCATAGAGTATTTCCCTGAGGTGCCAGAGTGATGAATATTGCTATTAGTCCATATGATACTTATTGGGAATTTTGTACCAAACTTTTGGACCATAAATTCTGCTTAAAAATCTTGGTGTATTATGGCAAATGACAAAACAGAAAAANTATTACAGGAAGAAAAAAGGGCCTAATATAATGAAAAGACTGAGGATTCATCACATGGGCTTAGTTGTCTTTAATCAAATCACTACTTTTGCTAAAGTAGGCTATTTTCATCTCTATAATGTGGATTTGGATCCAGGTCTCTGTCAGCCAAAGGATGCTATGTGAAATGAGTTTTAGCTTGTCTCAACACAGTTCTCAGAAGGTATCCATTCATAATGTAAAGTGTGCCTGTAATGTGTATGAATTTGGCAATGGGAATGTTGCACTGAGAAATAGGGCTGTTGTTATGGAATTGGAATTTGAGACACGTTATTGAAGGAGTTTGGATGGATCTTTAATGTATTTAATCTAGTGGAACATAACCCAACAGTGAATGCAAAGAGTTGACATTATTGCTAAGTAAAGTGCCTTCAAGGTTATAAACCTCATATCAAATAAATTAAATAATTGCAGACATGATTGTGTTTTAATGATAAAAGATGTTTGTGTGTTATAAACAGCAAATGGTACACTAGTTCCTTTAATAGGTGCAAAACGAGTCTATAAGCATTCTGTGAATGCTTGTTTCACATTTCTGAGGTATAAATTAAAATTGCAGCATTGCCTAATGCCATAATCATGACTTTTTGCTGTAGTTACACTATTTTGGCATCAAACTATGCTCCGAGACACTACCCCATGTGAAGGATGCTATATAAATTCAAGTTGTTGTTTTGCATATATATGCTGATACATTGACACTAATTCTGGCATTGATTTATCCCCAAACATGTCTAATGAGGATTCTCACCTCTTCCAGGAGCAATGTAATTTGACCATGATTTCAGTTATCTTCTCCCTTCTCTCCTTAGCTTTACCCTCACCCCCCCCTCCACCCACCCGTTCAGGCTTCCATTTAGTTGCATGAGGTGCTTTGCAAAGTACTCCCGACTCAAAAGGCACTACATAAATGTCAATTGGTTTTGATTCAGACCTACTTTCTGATCTATACGACATGAAGAGTGGGTCTGAAACCTCTCAAAAATAATGTTGTTGTTCTGTGGATACTTTACATGAAGTATATGCAGAAGCCTGAAATCAGGAATTGTACAGCTCTCAGCGTTATTAAAGATGAGGGTGCAAAATCTTTAATGGACCATGGCAAACTGAATTCCATACTATCCATGTAAGAGTGCGAATCTCACTGATTTGAAACCACCAATTCCATGTGGTGTCTGGAAATGTGCTCCAGTATGATTTGCATCAGCTCAACCCTAATTGCTACTGCATGTTTGATGACAAATTCCTGGCAAAATTGCAGCAGTTCACTGCCAAATATACAGCTTATACACAGCTTGATTTAGCTTATTTTTCTTATTCTTCAAATTGAAGCTAAACCGATATAGCAGTACATGAGAGTAGACTTGAAATATCTTCAGAAAATAACATCCTTGGAAACCCAGGCTCTAGTTACTGCAGTCTGCAATGTTATTGCACCAATTTTTTGCTGCTCCTATTACCATCACGATTCTCATTTCCTTTGTATTGCTATTGGTGTTTCTCTCTTGCTGCATAATATTATTCTATGTAAAAATATGATCAGTAATAGACCACGTAATGAACATAACACTAGTAATTAAGCACTCCGAGATACCGTCCAGTGTTACTGTAACGCTACCAGCTTGATTACCATTCAATATTTACTTGACTAACACTTATGGGCTGAAATTCCAGATCTGCATTATACTTATTGCCTGTGGCAATGTTGGTTGCGCATGGACTTGCCCATTATAATAGCATATTGCCAAAGGTGCTATGTACACACCTGGCTCAAATCTAATTTAATGGTCCATCGGCAGATCTGGCTGGACCACATCGAAACTTACCGCTCTGCCCTCGGCTCCGCTAAATCTTCCTTCTACTCCAAGATAATCGTGGAGGCCAAAGACAACCGCAGGTTCCTCTTCTCCACCACCAACTTACTCCTCCACCCACCCTCTCATGCTTTGCCCATCCTTTCCTCCAACTCCTCGAGACCAAAATCGAGGGGATCTGCTCAGCCTCCTCTGCCCTTCCTACTTCCTACTGCTGCTGCCTGCCCTTCCCCTCTTCACACTCCAGCCCCTACCCACCCCTCCCTCCACACCTTTAATCTAGTCTCCCCCTCCTCTCTCACTACCATCATAACCCATATGAAACCCACCACCTGCTCCCTCGACCCCATCCCTACCCCTCTCCTTCCCTCCCAGCTCCACCTCCTTACCCCTCTACTCACTGACATCATCAACGTCTCCTTGTCCACTGGCATCATCCCTAGCCGCTTAAAATCAGCCGTCATCACTCCTATCCTTAAAGAACCCTCCCTGGACCCATCCTTGCTCTCAAACAACTGTTCCATCTCCAACCCCCCTTTCCTTTCCAAGGTCCTTGAATGAGTCATTCCTTCCCAGCTTCGCTCCTTCCTCTCCCACTATGCCCTCCAATCAGGGTTCCGAGCTGCCCATGGCATAGAAACAGCCTTGGTCAAAGTGACAATAGCATTTTGCCCATCTGTGACCAGGGCTCCCTCAGACTCCTCGTATTCCTTGACCTCTCTGCTGCCTTTGACACGGTTGACCACTCTATCCTCCTCCAACACCTCCCCTCTTACTTCAACCTTCATGGTTCTGTCCTTGACTGTTCAGATCCTATCTCTCACACCATCTCCGCTTCATCTACACAAATGGCTTCTCCTCTAGTCCCACACCGTTTTGTGTGGTGTTCCTCAGGGCTCTGTCCTTGATCCCCTCCTCTTCAGTATCTTTATGCTCCCTCTTGATGACATCATCCGCAGACATGAGGTCAATGTCCACATGTATGCGGATGCTGTCCAACTGTACCTCTCTGCCTCCACCCTTGACTCCAGGACCAATACTGTCCTGACAGCGTTGGTCAGCTTTTCAGCATTTCTGTCCCCACCTTTTGGAAGTCCAACCCACAGTCCCTTCCTCTTGCTCCCTCCCTTGCCTCCTTCAAAGCACATCTCAAGAACCTCCTCTTCGACCACTCATTTGGCCACCCTCCTAGCTCTACCCTCCCTGTCCTCCAACCCACCCCACCCGATCCCAACCCCCTGCTTAGGTCCAAATTCCTGACTGTCCAGCACCTTGGGATGTCCTCCTGACATGAAAGGTGCTTTACAAATGTAATTTCTTGTTGTTGTTTGACACTGACCAGAGTTTCAGCCATTAATTATTTTTCAAAAAAATCAATGTCAGAGATCAAAAAATATTTCATATGGGTAAACTTGGCACATTTCATAACAGATTAAATATGATAATTTAATCTGTTATGAAGTGTCACAAATTTATTTCCAAAATATGACAGAGAATGATAAAAAGCTGCTGGAGAAATAAAGAAGCATTTCGGTCTTATACTTTTGGTGTTCTTAAATCACTGGAAACAGAGGAAAAGATTGGAAAAGATGAACAGAAGGAGGTCACTAAGCCAGTTCCACACTCTCAGGCGAATAAATCATCAAGACCCCTTGAATCAATTACTGGTACAATGCAGATCATTGCCAAACCTGTATTATCCTTCAAAACTCATTAGATGTGCACAGCATATTCTTGTATAGAACCCTTGAGAGTTGAATACTGTAGGTATTCTAAAATGTTCATAATCCTCTATTTAAACTGCTGCAAAAATCAATAAGATGCAAACAGAATCAATAGCAATCAAACATATCTTGCTACTCCCTTTGTCTTTGAAAACTTCTGTATTTGCCATTTTAAGATTGCAGTGTGTGATTAATGTCACTGGTTTCATTGATTATCGGGTACAGGAGTTGTTCATAATTTACGCCTCGCTTCTCCAAGTTTGACATAGATTTACAGTGTGCGCTCAATTAATTTGTGCCCTGCATATGTGAATGCACGGGTTTTCCCAGCACTTGTTCTATTTTCTATGTGTCTTAAAGTATTAACAAACCAGTTCACGGAGAGGGAGCTTTGTCTCAATGGCACTAGTTGAATTGTAGCCAAGATATAGTAAATGTTAAATAAACTTTAAAAATATATATCCAGCATGCAGCATTTTCCTTAATATGTCTTACTTTCTATGATCAAAGCTGTGATCACAGTTTAATTGACTAAATGTCCTTTAGACTTTATGGCAACAATTTATTGCTTAGCACATTAATTGGCCACACGCTGTGAAGAAAGGCATATGTAGAGTACATCAGTCTCATGCTGTGCACTTACATCTATAATATTGAACTAATTCAGAGGGTTTTGATATAACAGAATCTATCAATCAAAAAGTAAATATAATTTGCAATTCTTTTGTTCAGAAAATGGTACTCATTACTAATTGCTTTATTTATCCAACTAGTTCTCTCATACTGATTTTCATTTTTTTTAATGTTTCTTAAAATGAAGGAGATTGGTATCAGGAATTGTACCACTTTCAACTTTCTGTACCTACTAACAGAATTGGGGGTTGGGGGTGGTGGGGTGGTGGGTGGTGTAAGCCAGGTATAGAACTCTCTCTGCACCTGACAATATGCCTTTATCTCAATCTTAGAACTTGAGGAAGGGGTTTTCACTTCTGAGACCTGGGAAATACCCCTTCTCTTTCTGCCAACTGTGAATATATGTTTGGCCTTACATGTTAGCACAATTTACTGTATCATTATGGTGACACGTTGACTCAGGGAAGCAATAAGTATCTAAGATCACATCGGTTCAGTACTTAAACTCCTCTAAGGATGTGGATAGTCTTTCTGGAACAGGATAGAGACACCATTTCTCTGAATATGGTCATGTTATGATGGATCGATGGATCTGGGAATGCTTAATATTCGCATAATATGGATGTAGTGTAGCCTTCAGTTAGTGATGATGACAGTATGATTTATTCTAAGGTTCTCTGTCAGATATTTGGGGGGGACAGGGATGGGGAGCTGCATCTTTAAGGCTGAATTCTTAAAAATGCATATTTCAGATTAAGAATTACCATCGATTATTTTGAAGACAGGGGCCCCCAAACCATATAATAATTCATAATGGAGGCTAATATGTGGTGATTCATAACTTGAGTCAGAAATAATCACTCCTAGTACTTAAAATGTGTCATGCAGGAACTGCTTCAGAAGTAGATTGCATCAGACCCTGTTCCCACAGGTCAGCGGGCTATATTTTGGTTACTGGCAGGAGCTACCATTTGTGACTCAGAATCACTTTTAGTAACTCCTGTTGCAAATTGCCGCATATCTGACCCCAATCAGACTCAAAGATTTACAAAGATTTACATTTATTATATGGTTTGGGGGCCCCTGTCTTCAAAATAATCGATGGTAATTCTTAATCTGAAATATGCATTTTTAAGAATTCAGCCTTAAAGATGCAGCTCCCCATCCCTGTCCCCCCCAAATATCTGACAGAGAACCTTAGAATAAATCATACTGTCATCATCACTAACTGAAGGCTACACTACATCCATATTATGCGAATATTAAGCATTCCCAGATCCATCGATCCATCATAACATGACCATATTCAGAGAAATGGTGTCTCTATCCTGTTCCAGAAAGACTATCCACATCCTTAGAGGAGTTTAAGTACTGAACCGATGTGATCTTAGATACTTATTGCTTCCCTGAGTCAACGTGTCACCATAATGATACAGTAAATTGTGGAGTCCTGTAGCTCAGTGGTTAGAGCACTCGCTTTGCAAGCGAGAGACCTGAGTTCAATTCCAGGCAGGGTGAAACCTTGGGCAAGTTTCCTTACTCCACACAGAGCCTAATAATAATCCCTCCAAAACCAAAAACAATAATAAATTGGTCATTTTCAATCTACGACTGTTTGTGGGACATTGCTGTGCGCAATTGGCTGCCGCGTTCACCCACAAATATACAGTCAATTCACTTTACAGTGTGTTCTGTGAAGCGCTTTGGGACGTCCTCCCGACGTGAAAAGCGCTATATCAAATGCAAGGATTATTATTATTATTATTAAAGAATATACAGTGCAGAACCAAGCTGCTCAGCCCAAACAGTCAGTGCCAGTGTTTACACTTCACCCAAGGCTTCACCCTCTTCCTTATTCCCACATATACCCTTCTATCCCCCTCTCCCTCATGTGAAGGTCTAGCTTCATCTTGAATACATCTACACTATCAGATCAACCACTGCTTCAGACAGTGAGTTCTACAATCTCAACAACAACTTGCATTTTTACAGCCCCCAACCAATGGAAGCAGCCTGTTTTTGTTAACCTTATTGAACACTTTTATTATTTTAAACACTTCTAATAGGTTCCCCCTTGAACATCTCTTCTTGAGCGAGAAAAAGCTGAACCTATCCAATTTATCCTGATAATGATAATATTCCTTGCATTTGATATAGCTCCTTATCATGTCTTCGAGATGTCTCAAAGCGCTTCACAGAATATATGTCAATTGAATTGATTGTAAATTTTGTGGCTGAAACGCACAGCCAATTGCACACAACAGTGTCCCACAAACAGTCGTGGATTGAGTGACCAATTGTTTTAAAGAGATTATTACCCCTGGTTAGCGATCCGCCAATCAACTAACAACCATGTTCCTACTTACCGATACGGAAATAGAGGCATGTGGAATAAGGAAACTTGCCTAAAGTTTCACCGCCTGGGAATCGAACCAGGTCCTCTTGCATGCGAGTTTAGTGCACTCAGCACTACCCTACATGATTCTGATACCACTAATCTGCCAGGTTGTATGATAATAATAAATAATATTCCTTGCATTTGATATAGCGCCTTATCACGTCTTTGAAATGTCTCAAAGTACTTCACAGAAGTAAATTGAATTGACTGTAAATTTTGTGGGGGAAACACGCAGTCAATTGTGCTTAGCAGTGTCCCACAAACAGTCGTGGATCGAAGTGACCTATTTATTATTATTATTATTATTATTATTATTACTTTTGAAGCCCTCATGAACCTACATTCTTTCCAGTGCTGCTATATTATTTCTATAGTGTGAAGACCAGAAGTAGATACAATGCTCCAAATGTGGCTTAACCAAAGTTTTGTATAAATTCAATCCTCTGGATATAACTCAAACGCTTTTCTTCTCTTATCTGTGTTAATGGACAACCCGTTTTGCATACATACATATGGGGTGCACCTCCTCTATTACAGCATTCCGCTAGAACTGTACTACAGTACAATCTTGACTATAAACTCAAGTCTCCACAGATAATTAAGTATCAGCTTGGTTTAGTTGCTACCATATTTGCCTCCTGGTCAAAAGATGCTGTGTTCTGAACCAAGCTGACATTTACTTATCAGTGGAAGGATGGAGACAAGCACTGAATAGTGTGGAATACTGTGGAGTTTTCATTTGATTGAATTTGGGTTTTAGGAAGTTGCTATGAGGAGTTTGCCACGGGGAGATAAACTAGTTGAAGAAGAGTCATTGAGAGGTTAATGGAGAGAATTCCACCTGGGAGTGGATTTACGCTAGAGAGTTCAGATTTCTGCAAATTCTTCAATATAGCCTTCATTTTGAACCTTGTTTTCCCTAAAAGCTACAGAAAACCATCTCCAGTTAAGACTGAACAATTTGCTAAATTCTGGATATTCTAAATAAACTACATGTGGACTAGAGGAATTTTACGTATTACATGGATTGTATAGGAGGAGGATGTGCTGGATGGTGATGATAATCTAGTCATCGAAATTCCTAAGTGAGAGAGAAAGTGAGTGGGAGAGAGAGTGTGTGAGAGAGAGAGAGAGAGAGAGTGAGTGAGAGAGTGTGTGAGAGAGCGAATGAGAGAGTGTGTGAGAGAGTAAGTGAGAGTGTGAGTGAGAGAGAGAGAGAGCGAGTGAGAGAGACAGAGTGAGTGAGAAAGCGTGTATGTTGTTGTCTGTCGCATATATATATATATAGAAATATCATGCGCATATTGTGTCTCCAACTACTGTAGCATAGTGGTTAGGGCACTCGCCTCGCAAGGAGAGACCTGAGTTTGATTCCTGGGCAGGGCGAAACCTGAGATAAATAATAATCCCGCAATCCTTCCCCCCCAAAAAAAGTCACTACACTTTACAGTATTTTCAGTGAAGTGATTTCAGACATCTCTACGACATGATAAGGCCCTATATTAAAATGTAAGGGTTATTATAGGGAGTTGTCTTGATGAGACAAATGGAGTTTTTCTTTTTTTCTTATTTAAAAAAAGATCAAAAGCAGCAGTTAATCAATTTATTTTTAATGATCTTGCACAGATCGTGTTGCTTTGCTTTTGTCTCTCAGACATAGAGATGGTCAGATCATCCGCTGCCTCAATTACAGCTACTTTTATATCACAAGTTGTTAGAAGGAAGGTCTTGCTCTAATGTAATTGTGTTTCCGATTGAGTTATCAAGATTTGCTGTCTGCTGATATTATTGTAGATTTGCAGAGGATCACTGACATATTTAATTAAATAATTCCTAGTCAGATTGAAATTGACAGTTTGGATGCATTAGCATAATTGCATTTTCCAAGTATACATAGCCAGAACAATGTAATTGTTCAGGGGATAAAGATAACAGCTAAAGTCAGTAACTTTTAATTTCCAGTAATATCTTTCAGACATCTTCATACTGTATGTGCGTGGCTCCACAATAAATCCTAGCTCCTACCACATCATGTAAAATGCGTTCAAAGTGGTTCTGTATTGGGATGATACAGTGCCACCTGACTGTAACACATGGAGAATTGCAGCTCAGAACTGGAATGCTACAAGGAAGAACAGTTTGCAGTTTGCAAACTGGAGATGATTAAGCATAAAGCGCAACTGTCTGGCATCCACTCTAGGTCCCACTGATCCCATATGTTTTCCCAAATTTGGCAAAATATGATCAAACAAGTGAAACGCATATTCTCATATTTATATGATCCGGACACAAAAACAAATCCTATTTGGCCCCGATTAAAAGTCAGTGACAACAGAATAGCAGCCAGCACAATAAGCAACTCAATGCACTTCATCTAACCAGTGGTTATTTTGGTGCTTTAACAAGAAAACGTTGAAGGGTTTGCTAGTCCCAAATTTGTCGTATAAAATCAGCCTTAATCAACGTCTGGTGCTCCACTTCATGTTCTGACATCATTCCCACAGATTCTTTTTTCCAACACCGCCTGGGAAAACAGAAGGAGAATAAGAAAGAGAGATGCAAAGGAGCCCAGGCATATTTAACTGTGACATTTAAATAGATTACACTGCTCGAAATGATTCAGAACAAGGAGCACGAGTTATATTTTCCAGTCTCTATGAACTGAGGAAAGCTCTGCCCTTGCACAAATAAGTACCGGGAAAATCCAGCCAAATGCAACTCCAACATTCTAAAAATTATTACAATTACACCTTCTGGTGGACGACACCATGATTTCTCACCCACATGTGAACTCCGATTTTTGGGGGGGAGAAACGAAGGAAAATGGCATTGAAGACAAAAGTGAGACAAATAAACTCATCCAATAAACAGAAGCACATTACAGGTAAAATAAATCTCTAATTGGATTGTAAAACTAATGTACATGTCAGTGCTGTAATGCTCAGTACAACCTGGGGCAATAAATGTAAAAAAAAACTAATATAAAGTATGTTGGTTCAGCATTTACATTGTCTTAGTAATTTTCCTTACAGCTGCATTGTGTCAGAGTAACATTGAAGAAAAATCTAAATGTGTTTATTAGTATCTA
This sequence comes from Callorhinchus milii, assembly GCF_018977255.1. NCBI lineage: Eukaryota > Metazoa > Chordata > Chondrichthyes > Chimaeriformes > Callorhinchidae > Callorhinchus > Callorhinchus milii. Next base: position 50,737,147 of record NW_024704744.1, read on the forward strand.
TGAAAGATTTGATGTGATTGTTGTACTGAAATGCTGTCTTTTTACTATCTTCTGAGATTTATGAAGTATTGGTGGCTGCAGTTTGAAAGGCTGGGTGTTTGAATGAACCTCCACAGGGTGTTACTCCACACTGGCCACAGGAGAATTAGATGCTAGGCCTAAAAACACTACGAAAAGGTTAAAAGGACTCAAAAGAGTTCTGAACGGATAAGTGATGACAGCTTAGCCCAGTTGGTAGAACTCTTGCCTCTGAGTCAGAAAGTTGCGGGTGCATGTCCCTAATCGGAGACTTTGAAATCATATTCTAAGCTGACACTCCAATACAGTCCTGGAGGTGTGCTGCATCATTGGAAGTACCATTCTTTACATCAGACATTAAACCAATGTCCTGTCTGCTCGTTCAGGTGAACATTCAAGATCTCTCGGCACTATTCAAAAAGAAAAGGGAGTTTCTGCCAACAATCCCACAAATAAAATTGGTCGTTCAACCATTCAACCAATAGCCATTACATGGCAATTTGTAGGACATTGCTGGATGTAAATTTGGCTGCCACATTTGACTACAAAATACACAATCACTCTACTTCACAGTAAATCCTGTGAAGCACTTTGAAACGTCCTCCTGAAAGGGGCACTATACCAAATGTAAGGATTATTATATCCTGGAGCGGGAAGAAGAAATGTTCCTGGCTACCATTATAGTGACTAGAGAGACAATCTGCTCTAACAACTGTGCCAAATTCAGCTGCTTTATGCAATGTGACCATGCCAGTGCTTATCTGAGTGTTAATCAGTGATGGGAGCTTATTTCCAAACATATGAACGTCATTCCACTCTTTTTGTATATGACTGTGGAACACAAAAGAATGAGGAAGGGAGGGAGGGGGCAGAGAGGGTCCTGGAGCATTAACAAAGCAGCTACATATCCAATGCGGAAGAAAGGAGAGACAGAGGAATAATTAGAAATCATCGTTTGAAGAGTTGTAACCTTAAACTAACCTTAAAAAATCTTCAATATTAATTTATGATACTTAGCTCAACATTAAAAACAATAAAATTATTCCAAGAATTAATATGTGTGATTAATGTAACAGTAATTTCCCTAAACAATCAGATGTAAAACAAATGATTTTCTCCATCCCTCCATCATGTATCATTCTTTTCCTTTATTTGGCTCCCAAAGGGAATATCACGTACAGAAAGTAATGCCAGTTCTGCAATACTGGTGCACAATGCTGCAGGCATTGGGCTATTTCTCCATGACATAGATATTGGATTTATGGCACATGCATGTTTTGAGGCTTGGTTTAGATGTGTAGAAATACAACTTGCAGGACCACAATAGAGCTCTAATTTTACAAATTGCTCAATTTATTTTTTTAATCTTCACATTGAGTCATGGAGCTGAAGCATACTTTTTGCTCTATGACTCACTGCTCCAACATGTTTCCTATTTTGGGCCAAGGTAGCGACGTGAATTTAATTTGTCACGGCTGTTACTGGGATTCTTGGTCTGGCCCCCTGCAGTCATTTGAGTGACAGCCCACATGAGGCCTGAATTTTCACCTGAATCAACTCCGCAAGACCAATTTGAATTACAATTTAAGATCGTACAGAATTGTGGAAACCTCTTACATTTAGCCCTAATTTAGTCATTACATTTTACAGTATGTCTTGTGAAGTGCTTTGAGACATCCTACTGATGTGAAAGACGTTATGTAAAATACAAGGATAATTATTATTATATAATTGAAAACCAGATCTTTTGTGTTACTGGCCCCTTTACAAATCCTGAATGTAAAATATGTGTCCATATGAATATGAATCTCAAATCATCAGAAATGTAGAAAGCAATGCTGGCTTGGTGGCAGAATAATTTCATCAAATCCAGTTTGTGGGTATCAGAAGTTAGGCTCTATCTTTCCTGTTGTAAATATTGTAAATCTGGGCCCATTCTTTTCTGTAATTAAAGCTTTTTAGTTGGCATTGTGTCCTTGGGTCACATTAATAATAAATTGTCAAAAATCCTTCAAATTATAATTTTACCCCGCACCACACTGACAAACTTTTTTTGCATGTTAAGTGCCACAATATCATCTAGCTATTGCAGCTAAAACACATATCTCAGGAACTTGACACTTGTGAATGCTCAAGCCAAAGAAACACTTGGAGAAATTACATAGGGTTGCCAAGGACAAGTCATGGATTTTTCATCATCTTATCCATTCTCTACCAACCCTGATTCACCAAGTGATGGTTAACTCTGGATTTGAATATCTTCTTACTCCACATGCCGCTGTTTACCTAGCAGTAAGTAGAAGCCGGATTGTCAGTCGATTGGCAAATCGATTCCGGGAGTAATAATCCTTTAAAAAATAAATTTGCTCACTGAATCCACAACTATTTGTGGGACACTGCTGGGTGCAATTGGCGGCTGTATTTCACCTCCAAAATACAGTCAATTCACTTTACAGTATATTCTGTGAAGCACTTTAAGACGTCTCAATGTCATGATAAGGCACTATATTAAATGCAAGGATTATTATTACTACTGGTTTTCAGTGGGATTTCCCATTATAAACAAGTCATTGAAAAGATGTAATCCCTCCATTCAGCAACAAGAAAAGCAAGACATGAAGAATCATCACTCGTCTGCACAGATGTTTATTGTTGGGGTTTAAAATTGAATTTTAAGTATGCCTAAAGTAGGATTTTGGATTTCTTGCAAAATATTTAGGAACTAGCGACTCTCGTACTGCTCACTCATAAACTTGTAAAAGACTGACAGCCTCACCACATTTATGATGATGGTCTTGAGTGTGGAAAAAAAGCTGGGTTTCTGTGCAGCTTAATAAACAACACTGCCATATCAAGGCTTTGCAGAAGGGATTTTGAACTGATAAGAAGGTCTGAGTATTCCTGAGGTTTTTCACTCTTCTATCTATCAGTTCTTCCATCAGTTTTTGCCTGTTTTCTCTAGCATGGATCAAATATGATCATTAAGCCACGAAACACTGGGCCCTACATTACATTCGGAGTACAAGCCTGACTAAAAGTTTATGCCTTATGTATGTGAGAAGGAAAGAGAACAACATCCCTGATTGTATGTCCCTAGGGTATAGGGGGAGAATGAAGAGATAGAGGTCAATGGCCTGGCTTTCTCACACATCGACTAACCCCGGGAAGAAGGGAAGCAGCACTTCAAGCACCTTCTTTTGAAGGTCCTTCACTGCTACCATGCTTTCCGCCCTCTTTCCTGCTCATCTGTCCAGTGTTTGTTGCTCCACCTTTATTTCTCCATCCTCTAGTCCTGTAGCTCAATGGTTAGAGCACTCGCCTCTCAAGTGAGAGAACTGTGTTTGATTCCTGGCAGGGCGAAACCTTGGGCAAGTTTCCTTACTCCACATGCCTGATAATAATCCCTCAAGAAAAAAACACAATAATAATTTGTCACTCAATCCATGACTGTCTGTGGGACACTGCTGTGCGCAATTGGCTGCCGGGTTTTGCCCACAAATATACAGTCAATTCACTTTACAGTATATCCTTGAAGTGCTTTAAGACGTCTTGAAGTTGTGAAAAGCGCTATATCAAATGCAAGGACTATTTATCTACCTTGCCCTCAGAAGTTCCTTGCTCTGACTGTTACGTGCAGTTTTCCTGTTTGTTGCAGAGTTGGATTGTCATGTGGACACTGGGGCTTTTGGAAGGAAGGGGATGTGAGTCAGTTTGCTACCCTAAATCTCTCTCTGTTCCCACTCCTTGTCTCGTGTGCCGTCATTGTCATCTGCATTATAATCCTTCTCCTGGAGGTGGGAGTACTATTATCTACCTCGAAGATGTGCGAAAGGCTCTTGACCATGCATTTGCTGCTGAGGTGCAGTGAAAGACCCTGTTGATAACAGCCAACATCGAGGAGGCTGAAAGATAGTATCCTTCATGGGCTAGCAGGGGAGCTATTATGTCCTCTGCCACTATCAGCTCTTGTATTGTCAGAGGCCTTCACCTGCAACCCTGGATTGGCTCTCATACCAGATATTGCTCTGAGAATAAAATATGTACAGCCGTTAATCTCTCCATTATAATGGTCCCCATTGGTGAGAATTTGGGCAACATGTCCTAACCATAATCAGGTTCTTTTCTCTCTTTCCTTCACACTAAACCTCAGCCTCTCTATAGCACCTGCATCCTTAGGCACAATTCAACCAGCACATGACTTTCAAACATCCATCCTTTGTCAGTGCCAGGCAAGGTTGTCAATGGCTCCAAAATGAACCCCTTGTCATTCATTGCACAATACACAAGGTCCAGTCCATGTGTAAACATTGGGTTCTGTTGTCTCCTCCTCCACCCTCCCCACACTTGCACTTGCAATTTCTTTTTGCAAATGGCGTTTCAATATGGCCGCCAGGTCCCAGGGGTCAATTCTCACCTTGTACTTGTTAACTGTGGTCAGAGGAAAATCGCTTCTAATTGGCTACGGTCCAGCCGTCAGATTTTAGCCCTGCCAGGGACAAAGAATAAATAACGCAATCTCCATGTGTTAATGTTTTCCTGCAAAAAAAATGCAACCACAATCTAGATTGATTTACTCTGCAACCATACTGAATTTTGAGTCCAATGTTTTCAACTAATAAGTATTTAAACCTATCTCGAGTAAAAACTGAATGGGTAGCATTACAGTTAATCTTTCTGAATCAACAGAATTATTGACTTTGGACCTGACTTTAGATTTCATATACTTTTATAGATTGAGTGACCAAATTATTGTTTTACTTTTTTTTCTTGAGGGATTATTATCAGGCATGTGGAGTAAGGAAATATATTGTGAAGTGAATTGACTGTATATCTTGTGGGTGAAATGCGGCAGCCAATTGCGCACAGCAGTGTCCCACAAACAGTCGTGGTTTGAAGTGACCAATTTATTATTGTCTTTTTTTTGAGATATTATTATTATTATTATTATCAGACATGTGGAATAAGGAAACTTGCCCAAGGTTTTGCCCTGCTGGGAATCGAACCCAGATCTCTCACTTGCAAGGCAAGTTCTCTAACCACTGACCTACAGGATTCCTCGATGACTGCTTTTCCCTAGAGAAATGATTGTGAAATGTGCCTCAACTGGAAACAATTTGACAATCTAATACCTGACCTTCGAGTTTGTCTGAGAATCATACAGTTTGGCAGCTGTTCTTGAACTTGTATCTCTGAGTTTCTGACTAAAATGCTTTATATTGCAATTTAGTATGGAAATTGGCTTCAGTGTCCGTTGGTTGTTTGATCTTTCTCAACTGTGAAGACATTTTTTACATAATACGGTAGTATGTCTTTCATTAAAGCAGGTTTATTGTCTAAATTATTGTTTAGTCCCCTGAGTGGTGTACATCAATCTACACTGAATATGATGGCTTTGTTCTGAGCTCAAAGGAACTTGAATTTCCCTTGACATGGATGAAAAACTCAGTCATTTGGTATATGGGCTTTAGCTTCATTGTGCTTTGTTTTATGGTTAATCTTGCCCTATCATAAAAATAATAATCCTTGCATTGGATATAGCACTGTGTTTGTATTCCAGTGGAAATTAATAAGTAGAAAGAACTTGCATTATTATAGCGATTTATGTTGCAACATCTCAAAACACTTTGAAAGTAATACAGTAACTGTCAAGTATAGTGACTTTCTTTGTAGGCTAATACAGCAGCCATCAGAAGATTAACAAGCTCACACAAACAACAACAAAAAATTAGTTATATAAAATCTTTACATAAGATAAACATTTCAAATTCTACACATGTCATAGTTATTCGCACTGTTGCTTTATTTGCACTGATACTGCAGTGGAGAAACTCCCTTCTCTTTTTGAATAGTGTCTTTACCATCCACTGAGCAGGCAATTAGAACCTCAGTTTAATGCTACATCTGTGAGGTTGCACCTTCAAGAATCCAGTCTTACATCAATTCACTTTACGGTATATTCTGTGAAGCGCTTTGAGAGGTTTCAACAACTTGATAAGCCGCTAATTCTTAGTGGAACGTAAGTAGAATTCAGTGCTGGAATGCTGTAAAAGAGCTGATGATCTTTTCCAGAGGTTTGGTGTTGCTGCTCAATATTCTTATACTGGCTTATCATTTTGGAAGTAATCAATGCAGCTAATATGGTCACTCATCACCTGAACAAATTTCATATCTGTTTTGAGCTCCCATCTTTCTAGTGTGGGTTGTTTTGTTGACCTCCTCTTCGTTGCTATTTATATTCCAAGCAAGAAATGTTAGGTAAGATTACCAGACTGGTCTGCGGAGTTCCCAATGCTCTTGGAGGAGATGATATATTTGCTCTCAAACTAGCCAGGTTTTTACAATTCTAGAGATGAGCTTTTCAGCGTTTAATAAGATCTTCCTTGTGATAATTAATAAAACATAATAATAATCCTTGATTTGCCTTCGTGCCTTATCACATTGTCAAGATGTCTCAAAGTGCTTCACAGGAATTAGTGTAAAGTGTCTCTGATATCCTCTAGTATATCTCCTGAGAGAATATATTGCATAAAAACACTTTGGACCCCAAAGATAATCAAGCACAATCTTCAAATTATTTATGAATTCCTAGAATTCCCATATAAAATCTTTCATCTGCCCTCTCCCTTCACACAGCAATAATTATTTTCTGAATACCAGGCAAGTTATCCCTTTTGAGCTATCATTTAGTAAAGCTCTTTTCATTCCTTAAATAAATAGTGTATTCCCTATTATGTGTATTCAATAGTGCAAACAACTTTCAGCAGGGAAAAACAATACGATAAGGTGATGCTGATGTTACACATTACATTTATGATTTATTATGTCAAAGGGAAGTTTAAATGTCATCAGCAGGCTCTATAGAAAGTATCTGGGCTGATATTGTGACGTAGTGATTTATAATGAGTTTCATTACTGTAATTTACTGTAGGAGCTATGAAGGGATGATGTGGAACTTGGCAGTATTACAAATTGTTTGGTTTTCCGTGTCTGTTATAACAAATTATTTTCATTCTATAAATAGCTATCCAGTTCAGCATTGCTTTCTCCATCAACTCCTTTCCTATTTTCCTATTTTCCCATATTCCCTCTGCCTTCACTATTTTTTCTATTTCCTTTGCTCCTCTTCCCTCCTCTTGTAAGCATGCTTGATTTCTCTGCTCTGGGTACACATCCATCACCCTCCAATACCTCACCCACATGGTCATTATTACTTTATGTTAGCCCTAATGTAACAAATGGGAAGGAATGCACAGCAAAGCCTTTGTGAAAGATGAATGGTCACAGCTATGGTGGAATCATCTGTTGATAAATGATAATCTAACATAGAAATACAGAGTTCTGGGCTAGTGGTTAAATGAAGAGTTGGACACTGATGGGTGAGAAGAAGAATGAATGTAATTATTCTTAAATAAATTAGTTACATGAGGGAAAATGGGTTATCATATTGCCTCAAAAAATTAGAGACAGTTCAGACATGTATTTATCTTAATCTACTGGGTATGATTTTTAATTAAATTAAAATCCTCAGAGAATATTTAATTACTAGCAAAAGCTTAAATATTTTGTTTCATTGCTTAATTAAATTTTGACTGTGAAAGGTGCAGTATAATAATATCCATCAAAAGATGTAACTGTTGAGCTTTAAAGAGCCACAATTACACAAATGATGGCTAAATCAGTTATCCAAAACTAATATAATACGCAAAAGATATAGAAAGTTATTCTTCCCTTATTGATAAATAAAATGTGCACACTTATTAATTGTTGCTGTTTGCTTTGGTCAGCCCAGAGTCTCTTCCACATGGAAACCCAACACCATCCTTAAGAGTATCTAAGCCAAACCCCAGAGTTCCAAATATGCATGAACATTTTGGTTGATGGAGTACATATTCTTTCCTCAGAGGGATACATTCTCCTCACCTAATCCTAAAAATGATTAGCTGTAGTTTGGCAAGAGTCAAAGCTTGGGGATTCTACAGTGTGCATTTGGGTACTGCTGGTATGTATAGTGGAGTCCTGTAGCTCAGTCGTTAGAACACTCGCCTCACAAGCGAGAGACCTGGGTTAGATTCCCGGTAGGGTGAAACGCTGGGCAAATTTTCCTTACTCCACACGCCTCTGTTTACCAAGCAGTAAGTAGGAACCCGGTTGTTAGTCGATTGATGGATCGCTTTTCCGGGGATAATAATCCCTCAAAGTAAAAAATATTAATAAATTGGTCACTCAATCCACTACTGTTTGTGGGACACTGCTGTGTGCTGCCACGTTTTGCCCACAAAATATACAGTCAATTCACTTTGCAGCATATTCTGTAAAGTGCTTTGAGACGCCTAGAAGACGTGAAAAGCATTATATCAAATGCAAGGATTATTATTATTATCAAGTTAAAGCAAAAACAATGCAGCTTACCATTGAGAGCACAATCTTTCTGGACAGCTGCTGACTGCTTGTCCAGCTAGGACCAACCCACCCATTAAGGAATAAAAACAGAAGTTGCTGAGAACACGCAACAGTTCCGGCAATGCTTTGGAATACTGTGGACCTGCCTGACTACTCAGACTGCCACAAATGGTCGACTTAATCCTGGTATTCTATTGTCAGGTACATCACCTTGGAGCCAGCTGAGCATCAAAGAGGTGATGCTTACCTCCTCTTCAGGAAGATAGTCACCAGTTGTTTTTTTGGTTAGCCAGGTGTTTGACACATGCAGAAACCCATCACTATGCTTAAGAGAATCCAAACCAAGCTGAAATTTCTAACTGGTATAATTATAATAATCCTTGCATTTGACATAATACCTTATCACATCAATGAGACCTCCCAAAGCACTTCACAGAATATACTGAAAAGTGGATTGACTATATTTTGTGGGTGAAACATGGCAGCCAATTGAGCACAGCAGTGGCCCACAAACAGTAGTGTATTGAGAGACTCTTAGGAGGTGTGCTGAATTGTGAGAGTTAAACAGAGATCTCATCTACCTGTTCAGGTGGATGTGAAAGATTCAAAAACATAAAGAAGTTTCTCTTGGTGTGCTGGCCAATCAACCCCCAGATAAAACGTGATTGTGCACTTCATGGCTGTTTGTGGGACATTGCTGCGTGCAAATTGGCTGCCTTGTTACCTTACAAATACCCAGTCCTGTGAAGTACTTTGAGACGTGCACCTGTCGTGAAATGTGCTATATCAAATGTAAGAAATATTATTATTTTAAGGGTCAGGGCCAATAGTTGGAGGCACAACTAATGCGCTGAAGTCGGGGGAGTGGTGTCTGATACACTGGGTCAGTATTTCGGAATGAATGGAAAATGCAATGTTTCATAATAGGTTTGATGACAAATTCACTAATTATTGGAACTATTTGGAAACATTACATTCTTTACCCCAGTGTTACTCCTCTCCTGTAAGGTCTGCTGAGAGACTAAAGGCATCTAAGTTGCAACGTGAACTTTAAGCTTACCATCAGAGTAGTGCATGTTTCACCCACAAAATACAGTCAATCCACATTAGAATACAGTATATTCTGTGAGGCGCTTTGAGATGACTCAACGATGTGATAAGGCTCTATTATCAAATGCAAAGATTATTGTTTATTATGTTGTCAATAAGGAGCCAGTATCCCAAGGTAGAGTCTTGGAGGGCCAGAGTTGAGGATTATTTTAGTTGAAAGTATTTTGTCATAATATGGCTATAGTATAACATAAACATTACATAGAAGGGTATAGCATGGATATAGAACATTTTGCCAAACTCGTCAATTCCATTCCCCTATTTGACTCTAATTTATACTGTGTAGAAAGCACAGGCTTCAAAATAGTTAACAGTCACAAATAATGTTTTTGTATCTTACTGCAGTAACACTCTTCTGATTCTGGGAAATGTGTAATGCTGAACGTGACCTGCAACTAATGATTGAATCTTTTTATAGCATATTTGGTGAGATTATCTAATTTATATTTCCTGTGCATCATGGACTATTCATATTTGTATTTTTCTAATTTAAATACTATACGCTGATCATCTGCCACAATGCTAGGCTTCTCTAAATCACATTGGATAATCTCAGTGTCCCTAGCAAATTAACTGCTCCCTGCTATGGCAGGAGAAGAGTGGGTTATCACATAGTTTTAGCTTTTTCTGTCACGCTATGGGGTTGATTTTCCACAGTAGTGTGTGTGATTGTAGTGAAAAGAGTTGATGAACTGATGATTATTCTCGGTGGTGGGAGGAAACTAAGTGGAGCTGACAGCTGATATGCTGGTTGTTTATAGTGCAGTGGCAGCTATTAGCCTGGGACAGGTCTAAGAGGAAGAGTTATAATGTGAAAATTGCTTGCGAGTGGAGAGGCTCCGAAGTAACTATTACAAGCAAGTCTGGATAGTTGGAGAGTCCCGCACCTATGTACACACCAGTGCATTGTATGGCATAACCAAAGAGAGCAAGCCATCTATCTGTTTGAGGAGGCAGAAGACAAGAAGTGCATCCCATCCAGTTTGTGGAGGCAGAAGACAATGCCTAAGACCCACAGATTGTGCCTGCTGCCCCTTACAAAGACAAGCAGCAGATACCTATCTTGATACAAGGACAGCAATATGTTGGTCTTGTGACTACTATGATGAAGTATGGAAGGAATGATAAAACAAACCACTGAGCTGTGAAGAAATGTAGAGCACCTTCTCTATGCCTAAGTGACTTTTCATGAACTGACTACTGACTACCTCAAATGCCTTGATAGAAAGTTTCCTGAGAATGCGGACCCCAAGAGTTGGACTTGCAGAACTTTCTCTTGGCAAATATATCTTGCTGGACTTTGCTTCAGTAAATGAGATCCTGCTGATTTTTCTTTCATAAAATCATAGAATATTACAGAACACAAGGAGGCCACACAAGGAGGCTCTTTGGAAGAGCCACCCAATCAGTCCCACTCCTCCACTCTTTTCCCATATCCTTGCAGGTTTTTCCCTTTCAAGTACCTCTCCAATTCCCTTTTGAAAGTTGTTATTTCTCTTTGACCGTGCCTTCAGCTCCCCTCTCGACTCTCTACCCCCTCCTCGCTCCCTCCCTTCCCTCCCCTCACCCTGACCATTTCCCCCCTGCTCGGGTCCTGACCCAACTGTACAGCACCTTGGGACGTCCTCCCGACGTGAAAGGCGCTCAATAAATGGAATCTTGTTGTTGTTGTTGTTATTGAATCTGTTTCCACCACCCTTTCAGGCAGTGCATTCCAGACCCTAACAACTCTCTGTTTGACAATCTTTCCTTTAAGCTGCTCCATGTAAGAGAACCTTAGAAAGTGAGCCCACAATTCTGTGTCTTCAGCATAGCAGATCTACAATAGTTGTGGTTATGTTGTTAAGGTATGTAAAGGGCCATTGGAGTCCATTTATTTAATTACTGCAGCTTCTGTGCTGTGTAGTGGAAGAGTGGCTAGGAATGCTTAGATATTTGAATAGCTGGTCGATAAACCCTCTAAACATTTCTGATATTTCATCAAAATACTAATAATTATTGTATTTGATGTAGCATCTTATCATGTTATTGAAATGTCACAAATCGCTTCACAGGATTTACCGTAAAGTGCAGTGTATTTTGTAGGCAAACGCAGCCAATTAGCATACAGCAATATCCTACGAACAATCATGAAGTGAATGACCAATTTTATTTGGGAGAGTGTTAGCCAGGGCAAGAGAAACTCCCTTCGTTTTTTGAATGTGAGATCTTTAACATCCACCTGAACAGACAGATGGAACCCTGATTTAATGTCATCTCCGACAATGATCTCTCCCAGATGATTAACTCAAAGTACACACTCACCTTGTAGTTGTCTCACTTTCTGACACTACATTCTTTATGTTTATCCCTTTCATGCACCTTTCTGGGGTTAGTGATACTACTGGAGACTGTTCCAATACACTCAAAGAGCACAATAATAGCTTCTGTTATGACTTTATTAACTTTCATGCTCGCTACAATGAAATACATTTGCATTCCACAAATGATGTCATCTTTCCTATAGGATAGTTTAGGATTCTGCTGCTGAGCTGCTACTAAGAGTTGCAGGTGTTTGAATAATGTGCTGTGCAGTACAAAGGGCTGTGGCCTGGGAGTGTAAGGGTGCTCCTAACTGCACATGCCTACAGTATCACATTGTGGGTGTTCCCAGGTCTCCTTGAGATGCTCGGTAACCTGCAATGGCCCATTTCTCCTGCTTCAAAATCTCACATTCAAAAAGCGAAGGGAGTTTCTCCTTCTGCCCTGGCTAACACTCTCCCAAATAAAATTGGTTGCTTTGGTTAGAAATGGTTTCCCTAAGTACATGCATTGAAGGCTTTGTATTCTCATCCTCTGATTGGCTCCATGGCCAGCCACTTGATGAACGTGTGTCCCCTAAAGGATGCTAGCCACCAAATATAGACGGTTCAGCGCATTTTGGTACAACACAGATTATTGGTTAAATTTGATAAGGCCAGACATGGCAGAAGCCAGTATTATATTACGTGGTTACAATTTGTTTACATTGATCAGCCAGGAGTCTGAAACCACCTAACAGTCTCCAGTTCCACTCACTGAGAATATAGCGAGCAAAGCTTGATTTGCTAATTCGCTAATTCTGGAGTATGCAATCATTCACCCAGAGGAGGATACACTTCTCTGGGTAACAATGAACTACAAAAACAGAATACTATGCTTGCCTATACCCAGAGATCACAGATGCGGTTTCACAGAAGCCAACTTATTAGGAGCTCCAAAAGATGCACTGGAGTACTGCAGAGATTACACCAGAAACAAATGAGCATCTCACCAGTAACATCTTCCAATTGCCATCATCCAAAATCTCAGAATTCCCTTGTCAGTCTTTTAATGAATATCTGTATTCGGCTTGGTAGATGAGAACATAGCTTCCAATGTGCCAGCAAGTTTGAGGTTCTGGCAACACAAGTTCAATATTGTGTGGTGTACCAAAGGCTTGTTGGATGATTAATTGAAATTAAAGAAAAACATCAACTATATCAAAGCTGGGTTTCGATTGGTGGCTTCTAGTGCTTATGTAACTGTGGGTGTTTTCCTGTACACAAAGATAGTGGGCAGCCCAACAATTTGATTTATTTTTGGCAGTGTAATCAGAACAGTGGCACCGCCTCTGCAGCCATTAAAAAGAAATGGCAGCCAGCCATTTATTTTATTTTTAGATTAATTCTAACAAATAAAACCAAAGACTATGCAACATTTGTTGGAAAGAGAACAATTTAAATGATTCAACTTACTAACATTTTAGGCAAAACAAAAACAGCAAGAAAGAGACAGCTTCAGCTGGGTTCCTTTGCATTGCCAAACTGTGTTCTCCTCTTAAAGACGTTAGAGACAGAATGATATAAAAATTTGGTCTGCGCATATCAAATGTTCTTTTACATCCCATTTATGTAGGTCTCCGAGTGCACACTGTATAATTCAAGCAACAACAACAAATTACATTTCTATAGTGACTTTCGCATTGGGAGGATGTCCCAAAGCTCTGGACAGTCAGAGATTTGGACCCAAGCAGGGGGTTGGGATCAGGAACGGTGGATTTAGAGGTGTGACCCAAGGCGCGGTTGAAGAGGAAGGTCTTGAGACATGCCTTGAAGGAGGCAAGGGAGGGAGCGAGGCAAAGGGCTATGGGATGGAGTTCCAAAGGGTAGGGGAAGAGAGACTGAAGGTTCGACCACTGAGATTGGAGTGAGTGGACAGGTTGATATGGCAAATGAAGCACAAATGAACATTGGACTGCATTTTCCGGTCATTGGTGTCATTGCTAGTTAATTGTACCACATGTCTACGTTGCAACAGAAAATTATTATATTTCTTTTATTTAAATTAATTTAGTAACCCAACCTAAAATGGACTTGCATTTTTTTAAAAAAGATTTCAGAATGTAAATTAGACAACAGAACTTTGTTGGCATAGTAACACAGAAAATAAAAACAGATGTCTTGTTGCTGTCTGCTACACGAACAAGCTACCACAAGTGTGATTAGTGTTGGAGGTTTACAGAAGGACTTCAAGCAAGTGGCAGGATTTCAGACCTCAGAGAAATGCAACTTTATGCCATCACCATTTCTGCATGCTGCATTAATTGAGCTTGGCTAATGTTTGTGGCAGCAATCATAATGGAGCCTACTATCTGTTTTCCCTCCAAAAAGGGTGAAGGCCTGAGCCACGTATACAGGCAGAACAAATATTGGAGGATAAAATAATTAAAATATTGACTTGAGGAATAGAGGGAGGGGTGTGTGCTTTTGTTTAATAATCAGGACTATATCATTGGTCACTTTCTCCCCCATCTCAGTCTGCTTTGGTCTGAATTACAACTAACTAAAATACTTCCACTCTGATTGAGATGGGTTAACTAGGGACTGGACCTGAAATACCTGAGATTTCTCTATCTTATCCCCCATTGATTTAAAATCACAACTTTGAGTGGAGCAGAAATGTACCAGACTGAGACTTAATTTTGTTCAGCATTGGAAACACAGCAAATATGTGTAAGGTGAATGTAGATGGCTCATTATCTAAACATGAGTGCTTAATTGAATGATTGTTGCTTCAGATTTCTTCACTATTTAGTATTGCAAACATCACTCACATAGGAGTCAACCACTAGTGCTCCTATCATTGCAAATTCTGGAAATATAGTTATTAAAAAGAAGTTCTCTGAGGCACAGTACTTGTAGCACAGATCTAACATGAATTGAACTGACATACTTTTGATAGACAGAACTTCCCAAAGGAGATATTATTAATTATATTAGATGCTTTGGATGGGTGTGAGGGTTGGCGGTAGACCAATTCAATTGAAATCTTATATTATGTACCAAATTATATTACAGCTATCGCCACGACAGATCTTTAATAATCACTTATGGTTATTAATCACTTATGAACATTTAACTGAGGTTAGGTTCCCTGAACACCAATATTCATACGTTAGGTTATAAAAGAATGAATAAGTACCTCTGCAAAGCATGAGAAATGGTGTCTATGAAGGCACAATGATTCTTTGGTTAAAACACCTTATGATCTGTTTTCCATACTTTGTTGAATGTAATGAAGCAGTTGTTAAAGGGGACATGGACTACATGTTGCAATGATATGGTAATAAAAGTGTAAATGACAGTAGGGTAGAAATTATAAAAATGTTTCAGGTGCAATGGAGGTTATGAAAATGCGTCCTTCATCTGTGAAACATGTGAAGACCTGTAATTGATGATTAATGGCTACGTTTACTGTGATGGAATAAATGCACAGGGTTTTGATAATAACAATCTATGTGATTGTTACCCTGAATACAAGTCTGGGACAAAACCTTCCTAATGGCTTAATGGAAGTGTGCTTTGCTTGAAATGATAAGCAAATGGTTATCAACAAAGGTGGAAAGCTCCTGCTGTTTCCTTTTGCAGTTAGGTGTACATTTACAGTTTGATGATATGAAATCTGTTTTCTTCATATACAGACATGTGTCTATGTACAAAATATAGTGTTTTACAGCCAAACTTGCAAGGGAGTGATTAGTCAGTCAAGGTTTATCTAATCAAACATTATATTTATTTTTGTTTGAGGTATCCTGAAACGAAGGTAGGATTTCAATACCTGTAATGTAGAGTAATGACACAAGACTACCATTTTATGAATTATGATATGGAGAGGATAAGACAAAGTGGTAGAGGGATGGAGTTCCAGCGGTTAGGGGCATAGGATCTAAAGGCTCAGCCACCTATGCTGGAATGAAGAGGGTAGGAGATGTCCAGTAAGCCTGAGTTAGCTGAGAAGCGGAGGTAAGAGGAGTAGGTTATGAGGAGATTAGAGCGATAAGAAGGTTCCAAGAAATGGGTGGATTTATAGGTGAACATGAGGACCTTGAAATCAATCCACTGGGACTCAATGGAGACTTTGGAGGACTGAGGTGATGGGCATGCAGAGTTTAGTGCAGGTGAGGATGCAAATAATTTGTTGCCTCACCGAATTGCATGCTTTTCAGCCCCTCCAATTTTACTTTGTCATTGGCTCTGTGACTGATATACAGCAAACGATGCTGAACAAGGAAAATGGTTGAGTTATACAGCAAACGCACTCAAAAAAGACACTTCTCCTTGCACTCCTAATACACAGCTGCCGGAGTTTTGCCTCGCTCATGACTTAGCATTATGACCATTGGCTAAAAAATGAAGTTCCTGCAATATATTGGGACTTTCTTAAATTGAGTTATAAATTGGAAAAAAAAATTTACAGTTCCTTTCAAGGCTAATACTATAAAGAATTTCAGACCTCTGACTTTTACGTATCTCTGTAGACTGACTCAGCGGCAACATATCTTTTCAATCTTCGTAAATCTGTCTGAACTCATAGCTACTTCACATTGTGGCTGTTCTTGGCCAAGCCACGATAATTCAAGAGAAAATCTGTCTGGGCTTAAATGGGGGAAGCTATTCAGATGAGATTGCGTAAAACATTGCTAATGAGTGAAATTCATGAGCTGCATACTTCAAGGAGAAATGTGAACATTAGAGGAACTGCATCTAACAGTTGTTTAAGGAAAGGTCTAACCTTTTCACAGAATATATGAGAATGGTTTTATTCCAGGTTGCAATTTGCATTCACTACATGTTAACTGAAAACAATCTTAAAGGATGTTTTCAAGAAGTTAGTTCCATTTTAGGAGAATCTTGCACAATGTTTCAGATGAGGATGACTTTTTGATTGTGAGGATGTTTACAACATGACAGTAGCCAAGAGAGGTGGCTACATTTGTTCTGCCTTTCAATGACTCTCAAACAGCTTTCCTGTGGGTCTGCCAGTTACCAGAACAAAAGCTGTTCTTCATTGAAAACACTGAAGCAAGCACCAAAACCAATACAATCAGTTGTGATGTATGGGAAGGGTTGAGCTCAGTAGCAATGGTCAGATTTATGCAAGTAATTTGCAAGGAGGTCTGAGACCATGCTAGAAGAATATGGTCTTCAGACCTCCTTCTATACTTACTTTTACGCCTATCACTATTATAAATAGAAGTCTGACTTTGAACTCACATAGTCTATGCTGACACTCTGATGTAGCATTGGGGTGTAATACATTGTCAGATATGCCATTCCTTCAAATGAGATATTAAACAGAGGTTCTGTTTGTCTGTTCAGGTGACACTTCAAGTTTATTCACTTCATGCCTGTTTGTGGGACATGGTGTATGCAAATTGGCTGATGTGTTCACATACAAAGTATGCAGTCACTGGACTTAAATTAGATCATCCAAAACTCTGCAGCTCGTGTACTCTCGCGCACCAGGCTCCGTGACCCCATCACTCCCATCCTCGCCCAACTCCACTGGCTCCCCATCCCCCAGAGAATCGAGTTCAAGATCCTTGTCCTCACTTTCAAGGCCATCCATGGCCTTGCCCCCTCCCACCTCTCTGCCCTGCTGACTCCCTACCACCTGCCCGCTCCCTCCGTTCAGCGGGCTCCGGCCTCCATGTCTCCACCCGACCCACCCTATCATCGGTGGCCGAGCTTTCAGCCTCTCTGCCCCCACACTCTGGAACTCCATCCCACGGTCCCTTCACCTCGCTTCCTCCCTTGCCTCCTTCAAGGCGGTCTCAAGACCCTCCTCTTCGATCGTGCCTTCGGTAGTCCTCCCACCTCTCTGGCTTCCTTCACCCCTACACCACCCCTCCCCCATGCTCGGGTCCTGACCCCTGACTGTCCAGCGCTTTGGAACGTCCTCCCGACGTGAAAGGCGCTCTATAAATGTAATTTTGTTGTTGTTGTTGTATACAGTATATTCTGTGAAGCACTTTGAAATACCCTCATGACATGAAAGGTGGGATGTCAAATCTAAGGATTATTATTGTTTTTGTTATGAAAGACTTTCCCCAGGGAATTTTCTGTATGTCACTGACTCATGAAACTGATGAGATTTTGGGTCAGAGACAATGTCTTAAACTGTTACATTATTGACTAATGTAATACTGTATAACATGTTAATTCTGGATAGTGAATGGTTATTACAGTTTTATGGTAGTCAGGTGCATAGTTAGTAAGTGTATGTGGCTTCATTCTACTATTGCTTTCATGCATATAATAATAATTCTTACATTTGGTATAGCACTTTTCACATCAGGAAGACAGTGCAAAGCACATCACAGGATATATTATAAAATGCAGTGACTGTATTTTGTAGGCAAATGTGGCAGCTGAATTCCATAAATAACCATGAAGTGAATCACCAATTTTATTTGGAGGATTGTTGGCCAGGACTCCATTCTTTTTTGAATAGTGGCATGGGATCCATAGTGTCCTCCTGAACTGTAGACAGGCCCTTGTTCAATGTCTCATCTGAAGGACAGATATGCCTCTTACCTGCGCAACATAATTTCTCTGTTATTATAACTACGTGTCAGCAAATGTGGTTCATTTATGATCAAGTGGAATTTCACTCCTAGTGTCTAGATCTTCTTATTGCATCTCTGTGCACAAAACTCTAGGAGAGTTTTTTGTGTGGTGTGTAGAAGGAGCCATCATGAAAAACAGATATTTTCTCATCTCAAACTGTTTGTTTCTATCTTCTTATGGTGACATACGCTTAGCAGCTATGTCATTATATGAGTAATAAAACCCACAGATTCCACAATTTCAACAAATGTTTCAAATCGCGTGGAAATATCTTCACGAGTAGTCACTCTATTTAAAATGTATTTTAGACATATTTTATATACCTTCCACTTGAATAAATTGGCATTTAATTCCCTAAAGTATTATCAGTCTTAGTTATAGGCAGTGATACACACATAGTGACATTTTCTCAGTGAGTCATTTCAGCCTACACTAAAAGTTCATTACTGACAATAATTAACGCTCAGATTAATTATTTTATATGACTATTTTTCTGCTATGGCAATTATGAAATACATGAAAGAAATAAGGTGAAATTCTCTCAGAGGCGGAGATTTAATATACCTTAGCAGAAGGCAGAAAGTGGCTGTGAGAATTCCATGAAAGGCATTTGTATACGAACTCTCAATAGTGGCACATTAATGATTCTCTTCATAATAATAATAATCCTTACATTTGATATAGCACTTATCACGTCTTCTAGACATCTCAAAGTACTTCACAGAATATACTGTAAAGTGAATCGTCTGTGGGCGAAACGTAGCAGCCAATTGTGCACAGCAATGTCCCACAAACAGTTGTGGATTGACCAATTTATTATTGTTTTTTCTTGAAGCATTATTATCCCCGGAAAAGCAATCTGTCAATCAACTAATAACCAGGTTTCTAGTTAATACTAGGTAAACAGAGGCGTGTGGAGTAAGGAAATTTGCTCTAGCGCCTCATCACCTCTTCAAGATGTCTCAAAGCGTTTCACAGAATATACAGTAAAGTGAATTGACTGTATATTTTGTGGGTGAAACCCGACATTGCTATAGAGTGGTGGTCCTTGTTGTTCTGCCTTATTTGTTGAAACATTTTTTTTGCTATGCAAGATCATTGTTCGATGTAGCCCTCAAGGATGCTCTATCGACCTTGTTCAAGTTCATATTTTCAGAATAAGTGTAATAAGAGAATAAATTCTCTCTATTAGATGAGAAAGAGAGAGAAAGTGAGAATTAAAATATGACAACAGGAACAAATAAGGTAAGACTACACTACCTGGGCATGTAACAGGACCAGTACATCAGTTGGCTGTGGCTAACGTGTGAAGAAGTCACAATGATTTGCCATTTCATTGGTGGACACCTACGCATAGAAGTTAATACAAGGACAGTACTGACATTTGCTATGCAATTTTTTTTTTAAAATTCTTATTTGCCATTGTCTTTACAAAGAGAAACCAAGATTCGCCCAGGAATATACAGTCAATTTACTTTACAGTATATTCTGCGAAGCGCTTTGAGACATCTAGAAGACATGAAAAGCGCTATATCAAATGCAAAGATTATTATTATTATTATTATTAAGGGACTTACACAAAGTTGGCTCTAAATTACCTCATTGTCTGGGGTTACTATTGGAACTTCATTCTTGGGAAAGTATGAATGAGATTAGTTTTATTTACAGTATTTTGCTATAATCACAACAATATTAAGGGACAAATGCTGAGGTCCACATCATAAATTGAATGCCCAATAAACTGTATAAGTCCTATGTTCAAAAAAAGTGAATAAATTAGTCTAAAGCTTCAAAGAACAAATATCTATTGAGATCTGTGAAACCTGACTCAGATAAGTACTTAATTATATGGGCAGGAGGAACGAAACAGCAACTGCAATGATAGAAGTCTGTAGGGAGAAAGTATAACCTTTGAGGAAGCCTATGTTTTATGTATTTCATAGATATCTTGTCTATAACGTTCTGAAACTTTTTTTCAACATCCTAGTGATGTTTCTGTTTAGTTACTTTAATTTTCTATCTTTTATTTAATTCCTCACATAGGAACATAGGAAGATTGGCCATTCAGCCCTTGAGTCTATTAAATCATGGCTGATCTGAACATCCAATCCAATTACCCACCTTTGCCCCATATCTCTTGATACCCTTACCTAACAAAGATCTATCTACTTCAGTCTTGAAAATTTTAATGGATCCAACATCCACAGCCTTTTGGGGAGAGATTCCAGATTTCCACTTCCCTTTGTGTGAAAACTCACATCCCGTGTGGTTTCTGCAGTGTTTTATCTTAATAATTTATTGATTAAACAATTATACTTGGAAAATCCTCAACTTGTGAGAGATAATTTTACCACATGAGGTCGATACTGTGAAACGAACCCGAGTTTGCCACTATTCGTTCCAGTCATCAGGGTTCAGTGTTTGCATCAGTGGTTTGTGAGAACATGCCATACAAATCTACAGAATCATGACACGTGTATAAATGTACAATTCAATTTTTTTTAACTATGCTGATTATTTAATATAGATATCTCAAACACAATTTGGACTTTAAAATATTTGTGTTCACAGATGATACAAAACTTGGAAATGTAGTAAACAGTTTAGTAGCAGAATGCAGGAGGCTGATGAAATGGGCAGGCACATGGCAGATGGAATTTAATGCAGAGAAGTGTGAAGTGATGGATTTGGGAGGAGGAATGAGGAGAGGCAATATAATATAATTGATTCAGAGAGATCTTGGGGGTTCACATACACAAATCTTTGAAGCTGGCAGGACAAGTTGACAATGCGGTTAAAAAAACATTTATATAATAATAATAATCCTTGCATTTGATATAGCGCTTTTCACGTCTTCTAGACGTCCCAAAGCGCTTCACAGAATAGACTGTAAAGTGAATTGACTGTATATTTGTGGGCGAACCCAGCAGCCAATTGTACACAGCAGTGTCCCACAAACAGTCGTAGATTGAAAATGACCAATTTATTATTGTTTTGGTTTTGGAGGGATTATTATTAGGCGTGTGGAGTAAGGAAACTTGCCCAAGGTTTCGCCCTGCCTGGAATTTAATTCAGGTCTCTCGCTTGCAAAGCGAGTATTCTAACCACTGAGCTACAGGATACTCTTTACTCTTTGTAGGCACAGAGCATAAAAGGAAGGAAGTTATGTTGAACCTTTATAAATTGCTGATTAGGCCTTAGCTGGTTTACGGTGTCCAATTCTGGGCATCACACTTTAGGAAGGATATCAGGGCCTTGGAGAAGGAGAAGCTGGGATTCTTTTCTTCAGAACAGAGATGGTTGAGGCGAAATTTAATAGAGGTGTTCAAAATTATGAGGGGTTTTGATAGAGTAGATAGGGAGAAACTGTTTCCTCTGGTGGGTGGGTAGGTAATCAGAGGACATAGATTTAAGCTAATTGGAAAAAAAAACAGGGGGCAGACGAGGGGAAATTATTTTACTCAGAGAGATGTTATGGTCTGGAATGGACTACCTGAAAGTGTGGGGAAGCAGATTCGATAGTAGTTTTGAAAACGGAATTGGATAGGTCTTAAAAGGGTCTGGATCTTAAAATAGGTCTGGTTCCTCCAAAGCACATTGGCCTAGCTTTGTCTAGTATTAACTTAAGCTCTGGCACTTTCAACTGGTGGCACCACTGCTCAATGGTTAGGGGTGTATGTTTGGGCAGTGGGCAGGAAGATGGGAACAAATTAATAATGTTGAGTTGGGCTGCTCACTATATTTCTCCGTGAGAGTTCTTAGTACTACTATCCACCTAGCGAGAACTCAAATCTGCGCTTGACAGAAGTATAATGACCAATTAATGACTATTCTCCTTGTGAGGAGCAAAACAGGGTCTATTTGGAATTGAGTTGGGCTGGAAGCTTGCTGGTGCTCTGCAATGTTATGCTTCACAGATTTAGCTAGTTGCATTCTAGTAGATTCCCAATGGCTGCTGGAGTCATGGCTGTTTGTCAAACATTACTGTGCACAAAATTGGTGCTATGTTCACCCACAAAATACGGTCACTATACTTTACAGTATATCCTGTGAAGCGCTTTTGGATGTCTTGCTGTTGTGAAAGGTGCTATACCAAATGAAAGGATTATTATTATTAAATGACATACTCTGATGTATCTGAGCCTTACTCTTGCGAACCTGCACCTAAATTCTCAGGAATTAGGTAAACAGAATGAATCCCTTTGGAGAGAGGGTGACTGCTCTTTATCACACAAGTAGAAAAATCTGGAACCCTTCGTAATTTGATTGGAAACTCTTAAACATGGTGATGGGTTTCTATGTCAGATGCCAGTTGCTCTAAAATAGATATACAACTTCAATGAGTTTTCTAGATGATCCTTGAAAATTATTATCTCCAGGCAACTTCAATTTCACATCTGTTTGCTGGGACAAAATACCCTTATTACTTTCAACAACAGAGGATCTTCATTTTCAGCAAAAACTAAACTAGTTCTTGTTTATTGTCTGCCACAAAGAAATGTTTTGATACTATTGTCTAAAGGTTAACATTGCTATGCATGTCAGTTACATTAGTTTGTACTCACATTGACTGCTATTATGACAAATGCATGATGATGTACATTTTTCTTTGGCAGGGTATGGCCATGCTGCTCCCAGCACCGATGAAGGAAAGGTTTTCTGTATGTTTTATGCCCTGCTTGGGATTCCCCTCACTCTGGTCATGTTTCAGAGCATGGGAGAGAGAATCAACACATTTGTCAAGTATCTCCTGCACAGATTCAAGAAGTGCCTTAAAATGAAGCGAACAGAGGTCTCCATGGCAAACATGGTCACCATTGGCTTTTTCTCCTGCATTAGCACTCTCTGCATTGGAGCTGGTGCATTCTCATATTATGAGGACTGGAGCTTTTTCCATGCGTATTACTATTGCTTCATCACACTCACTACCATTGGGTTTGGGGACTATGTGGCACTACAGAAGCACGATGCTCTTCAGAACAACCCTCATTATGTGGCATTTAGTTTTGTCTACATTTTGACAGGTCTGACAGTGATTGGAGCATTCCTCAACCTGGTAGTTCTGAGGTTCATGACAATGAACGCAGAGGATGAAAAGCGTGATGCAGAACAGAGGGCCTTGCTTTTGAGAAACGGGGGGCAACCTACCATCCGCACCACAGAAACATCTGGAAGCTTCCGGAACATGTATGCAGAAGTTCTCCACTTTCACTCCATGTGCTCGTGCCTGTGGTACAAGAGTCGTGAGAAGTTGCATTATTCAATTCCTATGATCATCCCCAGGGACATGTCTACGTCTGACACATGCATCGAGCAGAGTGATGCATCTCCTAACAGGCTTCCTGAGACTGTCTCAAATGGGTGTGTGTGTAATCTGCACAGATCTGCTATTAGTTCTGTGTCGACAGGACTCCACAGCTTATCTGCCCTCAGAGGACTCATGAAAAGGCGAAGTTCTGTGTAATTAGATACATTCAAAGATGCTTAAGGTTGTGATGTACATAATAATTAACGTTCCATAGGAATTAGAAAATCAAACAGACCATATCATTTTTATTTAATGGATTATCAACCACATATTTAGAATAGTTCAAAATCCTACAGTGGGGAGGAAACTGCAGTGTATCACTACTAATTTGATGTGATGCTCATATTGAATCTGTTAGGAAACATTAAGTTCCACCCCCACAATGTTTTTCAGATAACAAAGCATGAAAACACATTCTTCAAATATGAGCCCTCAGCTCACAAATTTGAGAAATAATGAAACATATAGTCTAACACTTGCAAATGCAGGGATGGAAACAATTTGGGGAAGATATATCACATCTTTCCATGGAAACGTTATGAGAAAACCACAACTTGTCTCATTTAAATACCATCTGGGGTGAACATCAGCAGATGCATAAGTAACTTCACAAAAGGATGACTAATTTCTAGCTAGTTGATTAGCCAGCTCATTTCAGTTACAACAGGGAATCCGCAATTCCCAAGACACATATCTTTCCCCCATTCGTCAAAGCAGCAGAATAAGAGGGCACAAGTTCAGAGTTGAGAGTGCAATTTTAGAATTGATACCAGGAAATATTTCTTTATACAGAAGCTATTTCACTCTATATAACAGCTCAACCTGTTACAAGTCAGGCTGATCATTCTTAATGTGAGCTGCAGAAATAATCTTTCTGAGCTGAGCTAGTATTGGATCCACTGCTGTATTTTTAAGGAAATATTCTGCCTCATTTCCTGGTTCCTATTACACAGAGGAAAGCCCTCCATCCATCTTAGTTGTCTAATACTTGAATGCCCACCTCTAGCTATATGCTACTGGACAAGACAAATTATGGAGTGCAATGATAATGAGTGGTGGGTGCAATGTCAGTTGCCACCTCCCATTTATGTCATGCCCTGAAGTCCCTACCCCAGCCATATCCCACCCTATCCTATGGGCTTGACTCCAAGTTTGGTACCATTCCCATCCACATAAATCATCACTCTGCTGCACCCAAGCATCCCTCCATCTACTAGTGAAAGGTGAGGATTTCCACTTCAGTTTGATAAGGGGCTGCCTAAAGCTGCAAGCTCTACACCTATCATAGGTCATAAAGAGGTGCAAAAGAACAACATTTTGAATCATAACAGTCTTAATGATGTTCATGGTTATTCTTTCAAGTCAAATAATCTGAGCATGACATATATGACTTGTCCTCAAGCCTGGTTAACAGTAAATCTCTGCATGTCTTCTCATATTCACTTGATCCTGACAAGAAGACAACTAGTTATTTCAATTCCTGCAGTAAGTGACAATCTCCTCATTTCTCAGGTGAGTTGCTATGTAGCATATTCCATTTCAGGGATAAATAACTTTCTTCACTTCAACCAATGGGTGTTTACTTGCTTCAGTTTACTGTTGCATTTGTAATGTATGCCTGGACCTTTCAGTAACAGGCTAAATCCAACACAAAAAGGCACATGGAGACAATTTATTTTCCGACATTGTTCACTGTCAAAATACTTCTGTAGCTTCTAACATGGAAAAACAACACTTGCGGTCGCTCCACTCACCTGGCTACGATTAAGTCTCCTCTTATACACATCCAGGCAGAATTCCTCACACTGCTTATTTTACTTAACTCCATGTCCTCAACATAAATTAAAACATAGTAAAAATCAGGATAGGATCCCTTGGGATTAGAAAATGTTTTCAATTGAAGTATATCTATATTTTTTTTCCTTTAGCACAAAATTGAATGAGAAAAAGATAGGAATGCAAAATAAGTGATGTAAAAATATCTATGATGTTAAACAATGTGTCTCATCAGGGTTTCACTGGATTATAATGTTCAGTATAGACTGAAAAAATGTTGGGAGAAAAGGAAAGTGCATCTGTGTTCTTGTCAAGTCACTTTTGCTTAATTGATATTGCTGACTGCACATTTTGTTTAAACATGTCCACTTTTAACATAAGCAAAATCACAACTAAAATACACATTCTAAGTTGGCACAATTGGTGTAAATAATAAGGTGTACATTGAGCTGTAAATTGAAATAATGAATTAATAGTTACAAAATGCCAGAGTGGTATTGTTGAAATATTTGGGTGTTTATTTCCCCATTTCTACTTTTTCACAGTGACACAATTTATTTTATTGGGTCTCCTCATATGTATTGTATATTACCTGCAGGGTTGTAGAAAAGGAAAACAGTGTCAAGAAATGACAATATCCATAGATTGATTTTAAATACACCAGTTTAATGAATACAAAATTCTCTGTTATGTTTACTTGTCTTTCTTTAAAGTTCAATATATGGTAAATAAAGTAGATCATGATGACAGAATCAAAATCTCCCGGAATGTGCAAAAGACTCCTTGTTCTCAACCTCCTTCTGATACCAAAGTAAAATTTATTTAATTTTATTTTGAATCCTGACAAGGCTGGACATCTTTAGATGGGTTGTTGTACAGTTTTCCTGTTACCTGTAACTGATAATTTAAAAAACAACAAATTATGTGTGTACAGTGCCTTTCACGTCAGGAGGATGACCTCAGGCGCTGTACAACTGCTACAATGCTCAATAACTGAATCATTTTGCACAAAGCAAGGCCCTACAAACAATCTTCCAATGGATCTGTAATTCATTACTTTGCAGTCTTCAAATCATCTTTTCAACTAACCTAGTACATTATAAATATGAGTACAGGAAATATAAACATACTATACACTTAGTTGGTACTTATGTGGATTGCATTTTAGGATTTCCCCCCAGACACACTTTGGATTACTCACATCTCTTTAAAGTGTACATTTATGCAGCGAAAGATTATTTTAATCTACTTTTACATCAATGGTGCCTGACATCAATTGTTCTCTTGCACCTGTTGCTTTGCACAGCCATTGTTCTACATTTCCATTGCCTTCTCAGAATAGGTTACCTCACAGCGACAGAGCTACTAACATTATTCATGAATGGAAACAAAAAAGACAGTACCTTTGACATATTATATGCGGCACAATTAGTTAGAAGATACATTTTAGATTTGTTCACTGTCCCTTGGGATAGTATTACCATTATTTTATAACACCCATTATATTCACTGATGCTTAGATGTATACAATCCCTTGTAAGTGAATGAATAGTGACTGCCTCCAACCAACTCAGGATTACATACATATACTGTAGGTAATTGATCTATGTGATCATTTGATTCTATACATACGATATATTACATTCTAGTATTTTTGTTCCCAATTGCAGTTATTGTTGAATAGCTAATCTGTTCAATGTAGAATGCACATAGCAAACACTGCAAAGAATAAAGTCCAGACCTTTCAAATATTCTTGTCAACACTTTCAACTTTTAAGCTTTTAAAATTGCCAGTATTCCTCAAAGTGTGCTAATTAAGACAATTTCTCCTTTATATTTTTTATTGCCCCATAAATGAAGATAACTGGAGGTTTCTGCACTAAATTTTCTGGCTGTTATATTTATATTACAATCTCCTTTATTTGCTGAGACACTTAAAAAGTGGGAGTCCTCAAATAACATTAAAGCCATTGATTGAATAGACAGTACAATATCTTTTGCACATCCCAGAGGATATAAGAGACAATTTACCATTTTGATGAATTGAGCTGTTAATACAGTGGTCAAGCAAGGAGGATAACAATTGAGCAGACACCCTATAGTTTTCCTTTGCTGAATTATTGCAGTGCAAACCCATAATCTCGGGTGCACTGTTTTCCTTTAATCTGAAATGTTTGTAAATAGTTATATTTTATTAATCATAAAGAGATAGAACATTCTATCACTTTATAAGGCAACTGGACCGTGGTGTTTGCCTGCTTTGTGACATTTTAATATAGAGCCCCTCAATATTTTATTCAATATTCTGTGACTTTCACTATAGAATGCACCTCATTATAATGCACAAAGTGTTTGGCTTCCAAGGATTGTGTTATAATCAGATGGAGTGTAACAGACCACAGAGGAAACTGAAGCTGGTGAGAAACAAAGCACTTCACAAGCACACAATCACAAGTAGCTCAGTCAGTGTTAGAAAACAATTTAAGTATCATACCTGCCCAAGAAGGAGCACTTTCAGATGGAGACAGCTGTAGTGATAAATTTTCCGTAAAAAGGGATATTTGCAGGGAAAACAAAGTGTAATTGTTTTTAAAATTTTACCCATAAATTATTGTACCATACAAGATATACAGGTCTTTACAATTGAAAATTAAATTTAAACTTAATGTAATATTGAACCTAACTGTATTTCAAATACTAACTGGTGTGTTTTAATATTGGTGTTCTAAAAAACAGGTTTACCTGGAGCCTATTTTCTGATCTTTTTGAGGGAGGCGGTGTCACTCTCGGCCACTGAAGATCTCAATATATTTAAATACACATTATATATATTTAAAATAAACTGGAAACGCACATGTTATACATTTCAGATGATGTATCTAATAAGAAAGTAATTAAAATATACTTAAATAAGTTTATATTTTAATAGCCCATACTACAATTATATTAATTTCTAACATCCATGTGTCTGTCAGCTCTGTGATCTTCTATGCATACATGCATCTATCTTTTGTGGCTGCCTTTTTTCAGGTGTATCTTACTGGATACATGTATTTATTTATTATTTGCTTACATTAAAACATAACTCCAAAACTATTTTGGATATTTTATCTTGCAGTAAAAGTTTCAGGTATATTGCAGTGAAGAGATTTATAATATATAGCTCTTAAAAACTCAAAACAAATGGGCAATAGAATTTAAAAAGAGAGCTAAGCATGATTTCTGTTTCAAATATATACAGGTCAAAATTGTGCCATAAGGTGAGATACTCGGGCTAGTTGGGCCTGAGGTTGACCAGAGGTTGCTACTGGCAGCAAATGGAATTGCTGGCTGCTGAGTGAGGCATTCCTGTTCTATTTGTGGGAAAAGGTTCTGCAATCTAAGTATAGTCAGATATTTCACAGGCTGCGGTTGGCAACTAGAATGGCAGCCACCTGCGGCTTTGGGTCCAAAATTATGGGGGAGGAGGGAGGGCTTACACCCATGGTGAGTGTTTAAATATCGACTGGCTTGACTGCACTTTTCTAGCTGATGTGAATATTATTACTGTTAATAATTATCGCATCGTGTGTTTCAATTTTCAATAGGGGTGAGTAGCTAGCAACGTGATTTTATTTTGTTGAACTTTTGAACCACGGTAATTGCAGGGATCGTAGCGTAATTTGTTTTTAAAAAGAAATTGAGAATTGAAACCCGAAGGCACAGTATATTACGAGCTTTCCAAACATGACATAACATATGAAACAAAGCATTTTTTTCTTTAAAATGTTTCTTTTAATAGGAATGTATTCATCAGAATATATTACATATTACTTTCTGTTATCAAATATCCACAGTTATTAAAGGCACTAGTGCACACTGGCACTTACTGCTGATAAATTATATTTAACATATATTAGTTGCCACTCTATAGGTCACAGATTCGTGCATATCTGTCTCTTTGTAACCTCCCCCACCACCCCACCCCACCCAGCTCCACCGAGAGTGGCATTCCCTAAAAATAATGAAGAGAAAGGTACATTCTAAACAACTTTACAATAAAGTGTTCAAAACATAATAATTCTCAATTTTCTTTTTTGCTGTTATTGTGAAATAACTGCCATTATTTTGGTTTATATGTTAACATGAATGATTATATAGGGTAGCAGAAGTGGCTGTTTCTGATAAAGTACTCTTGTGAGAGTATTCCACGCCTGAGGTGAAGCAGTATAATCAGGTACACTGATGTCGACACGTTTATAAATGATGAATAACTGCACTTTTAATCTGCGTGTTTAGAACATTTTGCTTGCATGTGAGCATATCACAACTTTCATTCTACCGCTGCTTTTTTAATGCCCTGAGAGTAGTGAAATGTCAGCTTATCTGCTTCACAGGTTCCTCACAGTTATTAAAAGAGCAAATTTGATTGTCAGTATATCACGTCATGATGCATAATCAACTGATTGACAGCATGTCATTTCACAATATAAATTCAAGGTATGTTGAAAAGTTTCGTACTCTTATCTTTTTATAGAAAACTCACAAATGCCAAATTGTCAATGTATCCCAGTGGGTTACAGCTGCACATTTATCACATTAATTCATGTTAGAGGAACAATGTGGATGAACAGTTTTGCATGAATTTTGCATGAGAGATGTTTTGAAGTTGTACAATGCCATTGATAATGCCCTGAAGCATGATTGACTGAAAACGTGTGCAATGAGGCAAAATAAACCACATCCTATATACACTATATTATTTCCTTCATAATTGTTTGTCGGACCATCCAAACTATAGTGGCAACAATGAACAACACGATATGCATTACGTGGTGATATACATGTCAGAATTACTTTAAGCATTCGACAGTTAATGCACAAATTTCATGTTCATTGTTGTTTAATGTGTTTTTGTGTTTTTACCGCATATGACCTGTAAGATTGCAGAGTATCACGGGAATCTGCTTTTGTTTGTTATTAAGAAATATTTCCATGATGCACTGCACAACTGAATGCATTTAGTAAATTGTCCACTGTACGTTGTATACATTTTTATGGATAATGCTAGAGTATCTAACTTTGTATGTGCTGTTTCTGAATACACCAAAATGTGTTTCGTCCTCCATTTCACTGTAAACAGACTTTTTTGAGTTTAATGAAATTGACTTTACTCACTTCTTTTTGAAATACCTGATTAATACATTCACTGTAGACAGTCTTGAATTATTAATGCTACAGAATAAAGTCTTGAAGACACTTAAAAATGACATGGTACCGCTTGATAATTGGGGGCGAGTGGCTTATTAAAAAACTGTTTAGGAAACTTTTCTTTTGCTTTGTGTGAGTGAAAAGCAGCATAAATTGTTGATGCTGATACATTAAGGATTGCAGCTATCTTTTGTGGCTGCCTTTGTATGTTGTATCACCATCCAAAATCAATGGAGCTTTGCACTTTCACTTTTTTAAAGTATTGCATCTTCACCTAAATATTTTGCAAGATATATATTTGCTGATCTTAGAATCAAAGAATATTACATTTAAAAACAGGTCATTCATCCCACCAAGTCTTCACAGGAACACAACAGGATTTTTTTCTTTATGCGGAGTGTCATCAATGACTGGAACAGGACAATGGACTTATTTTTAAAAAGCAGCTTGATGCAGTATTGGGGGGTTGGTAGAGTGGGTGTTCTGGAGGGATGAGATTGGATGGTCTGAAAGGCCTTCTTCATCCAGACCAATCTTGTGATCTTGTGAAGATTGGTTTAGATGAAGAAGGCCCTTCAGCCTATTGCATTTCATCCTTGAAGAATACCCACCCTATCCTCTCCCATCACAGCATCAAGCCAGTTAAGTGACTTTGGACATCCCCCCAATGTGAAAGCTGCTATATAAATGTAAATTTGTATTATAAACCAGCAATTCGGGAGAATTAGGAACCACTGCCTTAATCACTTCAACCCATCCGCAGCCAGCTTGGTTTATCTTAAAATGTATTATTCCTTTCCTCCAATCCATCTTGCTTGTTGCTCAGAATCATCAACAGAAATGTGAAAGAAAAGCAATGCACCAAGTTATCAGAGTTTTGTATTCAAGCATTCTACACTGGCCAGATATTAGGTGCACACATTAATTTCCACTGGCTATCAAATGGAGGGTCCAGATCAATCAGATCAATCCGTATAAATTAAGTCCAGGATTTACCCTATGGCAACCAATCATGCCACATTAACTTTTATTGCATGCAGGTTGTAGGTGCTTACGACTTTTTTTTAGGACAATGTGATCTATAAACTGCTTTGAATCACTCCCTATATTTTATATCTGTCATTGTGCCAATAAGCCTCATCAATCCATCTATGTATTTGTTTCCCCACTCTAGTTATGAACAGAAACATGCAGGTGTATTTTATCATAATAACATTCAAAAGGGAATAGATAAATATTTGAAAATAATTAATATAAAAGGTTACAAGGAAAGAACAATGAATTTGGATTAACTTCAGTGGAGAAGGACCAGCAAAAACTCGATGGGCTGGACTACAAGACTTATAGACCCAATTTTACAGTGTGTCCGAATCTACAATATCTTATAGCAAAATCTCAGAACAAAATCCCATGTTCACCTACAAATACACAGTCATTATGCTTCACAGTAACTCTGTGAGGCCCTTTGAGATGTTTGACAACATGAGAATGCAAGGATTATTACATTGATTTAACCAGCTTGTACTCGTAAATCAGGCACATTTGCTTTCTACCGGATGTTTCGTCGAAAGAGTATATCAATCTATATTTATTCTTGCAGATACAGTCAAAATAAGTGAAAGTGGTCGTGAAGAAATGGTCAAAAGCACATTTGAGCTTAATGGGAGTGGGGGGGGAGGGGTTGAAAAACTAGTTTAGTAATTTCCTACAAGACATTTTTCAAGTAAACAAGAATAAAAATCCTTTATGAAGTGGTAAATGTTGCTGATTTACAGTGGAGAGCTCCACTTACTGTTTCTTGCAGAGTGAAGCCTGTAGTTCTAGTCCCTGAGTAATATACATAAGTTTCCAGAGCCAGCAGGTTTCTAATTTAATTGAAGAGATCCGAAGCTCCCACTGTGGCTTCCACCATTTATAATAGTGACGGGTCTGCAATATAGAACTTTTATGTGAATGGAACTGACACATTGATTAAGCAGCCACTCTCATACACAGTTAGGAATACAGCTCAAAAATTACTATCACGAATCAGTATGGGGAATAAAATGTTGGCATTTATCTGGATCCAATGGGTGTCTGATTGAAGAAACAGTGTGGGTTCCTCACGACTGCGTTCACTTACTATAATTTTGACTGTATCTGCGAGAGTAGGGATAGACAGATAAACCCTTTTGACAAAAATTAAAATGCAAAACATCTATATCAATGCTGGGTTCCAGTACAATTTTAGAAACTGGATTCTAAATGACTGTTATGATGAAACTCTGAATATTTATAATAGTCCAATTTGCCCATTATCAAGGTCAATACATTTGCCACAAAAGGGGAGAATAATATTCACTTGCAGAAAAGACCATAAACTTACCGACAGGCCGAAGATAGGCCCTTGATGCTTATTATACTTTTCTCCATAACACATAATTTACTGATCTTGACAAGTCCTATAAATTCCTGTAGTACTGTAACTGGATCACCAATTCGTCTGCACTCTGTGTATATGAAGACTCATGGGAACATTCCACAACATCACAAGAGGGATTTGGATGAAGAAGATCCTTTGACCTATTTGATCTCATTCTTCCAGAACACCCACCCTACTGACCTCACATTATAGTATCAAGCTGTTTCATAAATGAGTCCAGAATCCTGGCAACAACTACATTTCCTGGAGATTCATTCCAGTTGTTAATTGCCCTGAATGAAGAAATACTTCCTGGTGCCTGTCCTGAAATCGCCCTTTGAAGCTTTGAACCTGTGCCATCTTATTCTGCTGTATTGTTGTTTATTCCCTCAATCCCATTTGAAATCGTATATACCTCTGTAAGGTCCCCTCTGAGACATTTCCTAAGTATTGTTAGCAGGATTGCTAGCTCTGAGACCGAAACAAAACTGGCCAACGAACACCCTCCATGCCTGCCACCGGGGCCTTGCTCCAGTGGAGTGGAGAAGTGGGGGCGTGCCCACAGGTGCCGTCTTCATAAGACCATCGGCCAAAATGGTGGTGAGAGGAGAGGACAACCATCTTGGTAAAGGCAGTGCACGTAAGGCATGGTGGGGGCAGGAGATGACAGCCATCTTGGTAAAACCCCACATTCATGTCGTGACCCTCTCCGCCTTTCTACACTTCTGCAACATTCCCCAGCACCGCCATTGCCTCTCACCATAGGTTGCCGAAACACTGATCCACGCTTTCATCATGTCCCGGCTTGACTACGCCAACTGCCTACTCATTAGACTTCCCAACTCTTCCCTCCACAAGCTGCAGATTATTCAGAACTCTGCAGCTCATTTTCCTCTCCCGGACCAGACTCCATGAACCAATTACCCCTGTTCCTGCCTGGTCTCACTGGCTCCCCATTACCCAGAGAATTGAGTACAAAACCCTTGTTCTCACCTTCAAAGTGCTCCATTGCTCCCCCCTACCTCTTTGACTTCCTAACCCCATATCAGCTTGTCTGCTCCCTGCTCTCAGTGGACACCGGCCTGCTTCAGGTCCCCAGCACTTCCCGCCCCACCATTGTCGGGCATTCAACATCTCTGCCCCCACACTCTGGAACTCTATCCCATAATCCCTCTGCCTCACCCCCTCTCTTGCCTCCTTCAAGTCCCGTCTAAAGACCTTCCTCTTCAACTATGCCTTTGGCCACCCTCCCACCCCCACCCCCCTGCCCTCCATCCCTCCTGACCCCAAATCCCAGCTTGGGTCCAAATAAACCCTGACTGTCCAGCGCCCTGGGATGTCTTTCCAACATGAAGGCGCTTTAGAAGTATAATTTGTTGTTGTAAAACAGAGTGAGCAAATCATGGTGGGGTAGGAAGGATGCAGTGACCATCTTGGTAAAAACAGGACCTGCAATGGTGGTGAGGGCTGGGACGGCTGAGGTGGGGACTGCTAATTTGGTAAAGGCAGTACGCGCAATATATGGTGGTGGGGGCGGGGGGTGGGGTGGGGGGGGAGTGTTGGGGGGATGAGAGAGGGGCACGCATTCCTCTCAGTACGATCATTGTGAAAAAAAAAGCACATTAAATCTTTTCGTCGGTAACCACCGAGTCAGTACCACACGCGGCCAGGACAGGTGGCAACCCTAATTGTTAGGGACTGTGATACTTCCCTTTTATGTCCTCAAGTCCCAAAGCATTGTTCCATGCTCTCAATAACATAAGAATAATAAAAGCAAGAATTTAAATGAACTGGATAAAAAGTAACATTATGTTTACCTTTTCTAAAATTTGTATTTGCTTTTCTGTACTTCGTTCACATTTGTCTTCAGATGCGTTCTGTGACCGAGGTGATAAGCAAGAAATATGGTCTCAGCTCTCCGCTGAAGCCAGGTGCATGGCAATCTGCTACAAAGTGTACAGAAAGGCAGGTTTCTTCTGTGATGAAGAGAACATCCTCTAATGGCTCAGTGTTTCTCACAACTGGTCAGTTCCAATCTAAAGCTTGCCACATGGTGATCATGAATAAGATCCAAATCCTCTGACTGATTAGTGGATTACACATCAATACAAGTTGAATTGAGAAATAACATTTCCCTCTTACTAACAAATCTTACACTAGCACCATTTAGTCAGGGTTCAGTGAGTGCTCAACAGTTTTGATTATTGTCCATTTGTATCAGTGCAAATACATGCAAATACATACATACAGCAAGAAGTTTGGATACTGCGTAAATTAGACTCCTCTTTGCACTGTTATCTCAGTGACATTGATAGCTTCATGATCCCTGCAATTTCTTTATAAGTAAAAAAAACTTTTAAGAGATTTTTAAAAAATGACATAATTATATATGTTCACCCCCAATGGAACGGATTTTCACGTAATTATTTACACAGTAGTTTCCGCCAGTCTGGACACATTTCTTTCTAATAAGCCCTAATGAGCTTGTTAAGTGAAGATTATGTGGCCTTTTATTTCCACTTTAAAATTTTTTTGTAATAGACACGTTACAGTTTTCTGAGTTATTCAAATCCCATCTTTGTAAATTGGCCTGGGTTTAGTGTCTGCTTTCTATGAGGCCATAAGGTACCAACTGAAGGATGTTTGCCCTCCAATGTGTCTAATCCTATACCTGATTGACCTGTGCTTGGCTGCATCTATTGAATTATTCTCCTATATAAAAGATAATGTAAGCCGTTTTGTTGGGGGTAAAAAACAAAAATAAAAGAAGCTTTACCACTAGTTTATTTGACCTAATCACTGCAAGAAGCTTCAGTACATAACATCAGAAATTCATTTTCACGGATTACAACCTTATAGGATTATTATATCTACTAAATAATTTCAGTGCTTCTTAGAAGCTTAGCTATCAATGCCAAGTCCAGAACTGCAGTAAACCATGAATATTAAAGCAGCAAACCATGATCTGCCATGTGAGGATTAACATTTCATGCGACAGTAGAAGAAAAATTGGCAGAATTTGCTTGGTTAGTTTTAAGCTTCTTTTCTCATTCCGTGAAGAATTGCTGGTAGTCTTACACTGTCTTGTATTTTGAATGCTAAAAATACATTGATCTCCTCAGCTCCTCTGTTCTCAGCATGTGAACCAGTCCATAACCACATCAAGCTCCATTGTTTCACACTATTCTTCCAACATTCAAATTAAAATTATTGTGTGATGACTTTCGCAAGTTTATTTACAAATGCACTGGTAAGTTAAAATCACATTCTCTCTGTCGAATTGGTTGCCATGTATTACTCTCTACTTTGTTACCAGACCTTCTCTCATTAATTTTATCTCTTTTTGTCTGCTAGCTTCTCATTGATGATATTTCTCCTCCTTGATTTTCACGCTTCAAGCTTACCTGTGTCTAATATTATTCTTGATCTCTGTCGTTTGGTGTCTCTCTAATCAATACTGTAACTGAGCAATACTCTCCCATGTTTCTTGCTTTAAAGTTGACCTATATTCACTTCATTGAGGAACACATGAACAAATGAATGAAATGAATGAAATAAATAAGCAAACAAACTTATTATTTTTCAAGTGAACAAATCATATGTTCCCCCACTTCCTACGTTGCCAATGTCTGCTACGTGTGCTTGAGAGAATTCCACACACATCTGTTCTCAATAGAGCAGAAACATCAGACATATTTGCTTTTGCATAATAATTCTACAAGAATATAAAGCTTCCAATTACTGCAGTAGACACAATGTTGGAAGCAATATTGTTTTTCTTGCAACAGCATGAATGGGGCATATGCTATGAGGAAACATTAAAGGATCTGATTGTTCTCTTTTGAAAAGAGCAGTTTCTTTTCACTTGCAAAGTGACACAATGAGACACAATTGTGTTGCCCTGGACTCCCTGGGCTGAACTGGTTCTGAGGTGGAAGCTATACCTGGCCAAACAAACAGATCAACATTAATCCAAGTAAAAACATTGGAAATAGGCAAATCTTGCATCTTGCAAGTCAAAGCTCTAATGGGTAAGGTGGTTCTAGGAGGACAAGTGGCATGCTCCATGGATCCTCTTAACAAAATAAATGCAAAATAAGACAAACAATTAGCACGTCGGAAGTAAATAAGTTTTCACATGAGGATTAATTGTCAGTTCCCTTTTGGCTTTTCAAATGGCTATTTGTGGAGTAGTGGGGTGAGGGGGGGGGGGGGGAATGTGATGTGATAATTAGCAAATGAACTGAATATGAGATCGGAAGCTGTCAACTGGCTGTGGGGAGAAACAGCCTGATTTGGCAAAATGGTTGGGCACAAAGCTCACTCCAAGTTTCTATCTGTTGCCATCTTTGCTTTTTCCCACTTCCTGAGCAAAGATGGTGACTGAATTTTTTCCGGCAGCTTTTGGCACAACTATTCTGCCAAAATTGGGTTGTTTCTCTCCACGCCCATTTGACTGCTTTCAATCTAATATTTGGTTCCTGTGCTAATTATCACATCAATTGTTACAACCCCTACACACATACACACACTTGCATACACACACACACAAACGCACACACATACATGTATACACACACACATATACACACACATGTATACGTATATACGTATATGCACAAACACCCAAAAAGGTAATTTGAAAATGTGAAAGAGGAGCTATTATTTATAAGATTTATCTGAGCGACATTCAAACCCAGCTCTGAAAGCTCTGAAAGACAAAAATACAATATTCATACCTACTCCATCACCTTATTCTAAATGCATAGGGAGGGAACGCTGCAGTTGATATTATCGACCAAACATACAGTCCAGGTTGGAGCTGCAAAGGGTAGGAAGGAGAAAGATGATCAAATGTGGTTGAAGAGCTAAGTCTTGAGGCAGGCTTTGAATATGTAGCTAACATGTTCAAATAATGATTTTAAATAATGAGAGAGGAGGTAAGTCATAGGGACTCTGAGCTGGAGTCCCAGACAGCAAGGGCAGAATGGCTGAAAGCTCACTCACCGATAGTGGAGCAGATAAGGTGAGGCTCGTGTTTGCTGAGTGAAGGGAGCAGCTGGGTTGGAAAACTTGTAGGTGATCACAGAGATACTATGGGGCACTGTCAGGGCAAATGGTTACTAATAGCTTTCAAAGTGTGGGGGGGGAGTTTTCACCCTGAGGCCAGTGTTAACTACTGATTGCTTTTGACAACATGTTTGTGGAGTCCTGTAGCTCAGTGGTTAGAGCACTCGCTTTGCAAGCGAGAGACCTGAGTTCAATTCCAGGTAGGGCGAAACCTTGGGCAAGTTTCCTTACTCCACACACCTAATAATAATCCCTCCAAAACAAAAAACAATAATAAATTAGTCATTTTCAATCTACGACTGTTTGTGGGACATTGCTGTGTGCAATTGGCTGCCGCGTTCGCCACAAAAAATATACAGTCAATTCACTTTACAGTCTGTTCTGTGAAGCTCTTTGGGACGTCCTCCCGACGTGAAAAGCGCTATATCAAATGCAAGGATTATTATTATTATGTTTGATTAATGTGATAATCATCACTAGTGATAATATTCCCCTACATTTTCATTTTATTTTATTATTATCCTCCTGAGTGCAGGCAAAACTAATTGTGATCAGGAGATTAATAAATCCTGATAAGAATGCGAATCACATTAGGTTTAATTTGGCCTAGTGAGTAGGGAATAATAATAATAATAATAATAATCCTTGCATTTGATGTAGCGCTTTTCACATCTTCTAGACATTTCAAAGCACTTCACAGAATATGCTGTAAAGTGAATTGACCGTATATTTGTGGGCGAAACGTGGCAGCCAATTGCGCACAGCAGTGTCCCACAAACAGTCATGGATTGAAAATGACCAATTTTTTTTATTGTTTTGTGTTTTGGAGGGATTATTATTAGGCGTGTGGAGTAGGAAACTTGCCCAAGGTTTCACCCTGCCTGGAATTGAACCCAGGTGTCTCGCCTGCAAGGCAAGTGCACTAACCACTGAGCTATAGGACTCCAAAAAGGACAGGGAAAACCTAGTTTATCAAACAAATCTAAATACAAGACTCTTTTGGCTAAGATCAAGTGTAGTATCTATTCTTATCAGTTATTCCTTGTGCTGTGCACCTGACAGTT
Source organism: Callorhinchus milii (assembly GCF_018977255.1). Lineage (NCBI taxonomy): Eukaryota > Metazoa > Chordata > Chondrichthyes > Chimaeriformes > Callorhinchidae > Callorhinchus > Callorhinchus milii. Next base: position 50,776,393 of record NW_024704744.1, read on the forward strand.
AGTTGCTCATAACCCTAAACCATGCAGTGGAAGAAATCTAATCTATGACTTCAGATGATTTCAGATATGCTTGTTAATAGTCTTGAGACCTGCCTTTCTTAACTTGAAAACTCCTTATATCACTCTGCTTGGTACTCTCTATTTTATCTATAAAGCATTCCAAGGTGTGCAACCTGCATGAAGTCTGCTTATACAAAACCATTCTAAATTTTACCTCATTAACTTTGGCTACAGTCATCTCCCTCCTACACTTCTAACTTCTGTCCTGCTCTGGCATCATTTCCATCTTGGTGCACCACTTTGAGATGTTTATTTACACGATTATATAAATAATCCTTACATTTGGTATCACACTTTCAGATCTGGAGGATGTCCTCCCGACATGAAAGGCGCTCAATAAATGGAATGTTGTTGTTGTTGTTGTTGATGTCTCAAAGCGCTTCACAGTTATACAACAGCAACATCAAACATACATTTATATAGTGCCTTTCACATTTGGAGGACACCCCAAGGTCTTTAACAATACTTGCTTGGCAACTGACCTAGAGGTGGGAGCTAAGGGGAAAGATGATCGAAAGTGCAGTTAAAAAAGTAAGTCTGGAAGAAACCTTAAATGAGGAAAGGGAGGGAGAGAACCAGAGAGATTCCAGGCTGAAGTTCCAGAGTTTGGGAGGAGCAGATAGGCTGAAAGCCCACCTGCCAATGGTGGGATGGGTAGAGTGGATCATAGAAAACAAGCTGGTGCCTGATGTAAAGTGTATATCGTAAAGTGGTGAATGCAGAAGCTAATTTGCACACAGCAATGGCCCACAAACAGCCATGAAGTGAATGACTAATTTTATTTAGAAAATGTTGGCCATAATACTGTGAGAAACTCCCTTCTCTTTTCAGACAGTGCCTTAAGATCTTTCAATGTCCATCTGAACAGGCACGCAGGGCCTCACTTTAACATCTCATCTGAAGGACGGCACCTCTAACAATGAGCACTGCATTGGAGTGTCAGCTAAGACTATATGAGTTCCAAGTCCTGAAACCATAATCCTCTGACTCCCAGGTAGAGTCCTATCAACTGAGCCAGGCTGTCACCCACACTCCGAAGGTGCACTGTAAGTGTGAGTTATTGGTTGCCACAGGCAGCTTGGGAGCAGACATTACATTGAACTCGCTTACTGTCTGTACATCACGACCTTCCACATCCATAACATAATGAATAGGGAACAATGGGTGAGATGACCCCCACCATTCATAACACCACACAACAGCATGTTTCACTCTTGGATTACCTCTGACTAACACTTCAATTGAGGAATGAGGCACAACTGAACAGCATCGAGGAGTAAGTATCTCCATTTATAATCCAGAGGAATAAATCTTTAGAATAGAATTGTCTTTGACTGGAACGTTGCCTACCTAAGGGAAAAGAGCTGATTCGTTTCACCAGAACAGCTATTAATATTTATCCAAATACGAGCACCTTGTAGAATATGATGCTGTTATATTTTTTATTTTGTATTGATAAATGTTAAATCTTAATGGCATTTTTAATGCTTCCATAATAAGGCGTCACAATAATTTGTATTTCAAACAGTGGTTTCATTTCGATATTTTGAATGCGACGTGCAGCTTTATTTTCTATCATAATAGATGCTGCATAAATGGCCGTTTTTATTCAACAGAGATCATAAGAAATCAAAGATATTCAGAGGAAGAAGGGACTTTTAGCCATTTTATGCTGCTCATAATTAGCCAATAGGATGTGTGAACAACCTGAACTGATTCTTACCTTCAATTTCCTTCTGTTGCCCCTAGAAGATTATCTGAGCAGCACTCAGTCCCTTTCCACAGTGGCACAACTGAAATCAGGAATTTATAGGAAATTTATAGAAAAAAAGAAATTACACTCACGGAAAACAGTATTTATTTCTGTCTTTTCCCTACTATTGGAATTGAATTATGATGTAGCTTCAGGCTTTTAAAAATGTATTAGGGACAATGTTACCAGTGGAAATATTGAGTCGATATTGCTTTCAAGAAAGATTAGACAGGTTGTAGCTTTTCTCTCTTGAGTTGAGATGAATAAGACAGGACCTGATAGAAGTGTTTAAGATTATGAAAGGAAAAAGTAAATGTTGATAGGTTGTTTCCACTTGTTGGTAAATCCAAACCAAGATGACATAAGTATAAGTTAGCTAATAATATATCTAATGTATTATTTAGCTATCTTATATTTGGGAGTTTAGGAGGAACTTCTTCACGCAGAAGGTGGTAAGCATATAGAACTTGCTGCTGAAAGCTGTGGTTAAACCAAATAGTACTAATGTATTTAAGAAAAAAATTGATACATACTAGTTTTTTTAAGATTGTTTGTCCAAATTGTTTAGAAACAATGAAAAGATATGTTGAAACTATCACAAACTTATATCAACCACAATGTACACTTACATAGAAACTTTCTTGTTGGGAAAATATCTCAAACTGCTTTTAAAAATAAAGTGGGAGCCTGGGGTATATAAATTATACAAATTGTTAATTAGACTGCAGTTAAAATATTGTTTTCAATTTTGGTTTCCCCACTTTAGGAAGGACGTCAAGGCCATAGAGGGGACGTCGAGGAAATTTACTAGGATGATACTGAGTATAAGTGTTTTGGCCTATGAGCAGAGATCGGAGGAACTCAGACTTTTTCATTGGAAAATGGACAAAGAAGATTGAGGGGTGACATTAGGCTCATGGAGCCTAATGCCAAATCAATACGGTCAAAGGTGACAATTCATGGAGCCTAATGTGGACGAGAATGCAGCTGCGGAGTTCTGGATGATCAGCAGCTTGTGGAGGGAAGCGTTGGGGAGTGCAGAGTCGAGACTGGATAGCCTCAGTTTTGAGCTATAGTAAACCATTGGGTCTGATATCAAAGTGTTTTGATAAAAGAGAGAGTTCTCTTACATAAGCCTAAAAGCACATTTTAGTTTCAACTCTGGAAGATAGCTTCCCACTAAATCATTACTACATCCACTTGTTAATCATGTGCATTCTCGGAATGAGTGCCAAATCAATAAGATCAAAGGTGACAATTCAGGCCCCTTTGTGTGTCCTCATTGGCTGCCCAACTTGCTCAAAGAAAATCTTTTCTAAGTAAAAAAGTTCCCAAGAACTCATAAAAAAATGATATTCATCCCATTTATTAGACGAGAAACTAAATTCTCAAAAGAACAATGTACTAACATTTTGCACAAACCCTCTGGTGACCCATGCATTATTTTGTATGAATGCAATTTCAAAAATAGCTTTCTTGGAAATTATTGAGAAGCTTCTGATTTATCGTGGATGAAGCATTAATGATGGCAGCACATTTCATTTTAATTGGTATTCTTCAGACAGTGAATCACAACGAACATGTAAGTATCAGTTTGCCAATAAAAAGAATGCTTCAATTGTAATAATGTTTTACTGATGGTCTGTGAAGCCCTTGATGTTTCAGTGAAGAGCATCACAGAGTGTTCTGTAAAATATACAAGATTATAGCTCAGTGAATTTATTCATTCAAACTGAATGTAAATGAATCTAACCCATATGAAAGGCATTTTTGTAAGTAGATTTCTTCATAGAAAAGATTAGGCATATTTCACAAGAAGTTTGGATAAAGAAGACGTTTAGTCCATTTGATTTAATCCTTCCAGAATACCCATCGTTTGTGGAGGCCTGTAGCTCAGTGGTTAGAGCACTCGCCTCGCAAGCGAGAGACCTCGGTTCGATTCCTGGCAAGGCGAAACCTTCGGCAAGTTTCCTTACTCCACACACCTGATAATAATCCCTCAACAAAAAAAATAAATAAATTGGTCATGTTTGTGGGACACTGCTGTATGCAATTGGCTGCCATGTTTCGCCCACAAAATTGGATTGAGTGACCAAATTATTATTATGTTTTCAAGGGATTATTACCCCCAGAAAAGCAATCTGCCAATCGACTAACAACCGGATTCCTACTTACTGCTAGGTAAGCAGAGGCGTGTGGAATAAGGAAACTTGTCCAAAGGCTCCATCCTTGGCCCTTTTCTTTTCCTCATCTACATGCTCCCTCTCAGCGATGTCATCTACAGACATGGGGTCAACTTCCACATGTATGTGGATGACACACAAATCTACTTCTCTTCCTCCAGCTGCAACTCCTAGTCTGCTGATATTATTTGACTCCCGTCAATGTCTTCTCTCATGCAGTTCAGACCTTCTCATCCTACCCAATCTCACCCTAAGACTCACTGAATCTGTGCGCAATTTAGATATAAGGTTTGATCTCCAGCTGTCCTTTGTACCACACATCCGGTGCCTGGCTTTCCTCCACCTCCACCACATTGTCCGCTTCCGTCCATACCTCACTCCAAAAGCTGCCGAAACCCTCGGCCACACCTTTGTCTCATCCCACCTCGACTACTCAAACGTCCTCCTCCCTGGTCTCCCCTGCTCCACTATTCAACTAATTAAAAACTCCGCCAACCACATTCTCACCTGCACTAAACTCTGTACCTCCATTACCCCAATCCTCATCAAACTCCATTGACTTCAAGATCCTCACTCTTGTACTTAAATCCTTTCATGCCCTGTCACTCTCCAACCTGCTCTCTTCCTATATTACTACCTGCCGCCATTGCCTTTAGCCATTACGCCCTGAAGCTGTGGAACTCTCTCGCTCAATTCCTTTGCCTTGCCGTCTCTCTCCCCATTTTCAGGTTGTGCCTTAAGACCTTCCTCTTTGACCATGCCTTCTGTCACCTTACCCTTTTCCATGGCTCAGCATCGGGCTCCGCCACTATTAAGCGCTCTGAGACGCATGAAGGGTGCTATGAAGGCATGAAGGGCGCTAAATAAATGAAAGTTGTTGTTTTTACTGTTGTCTAGAAGATTTCCTCTGAAATGACTAGATATATTTACTGATTTTAGGTAAAATATGAAATTCAAGCAATGAATTAGTAATGTTCCAATTTTCACATAATATCACATTTATGATACTGATATGAATGATGTTGTACTGTTATCCTGAAGATTATTTCAGTCAATTTGGGGGTGAATAGGAATATATCTGAGAATTTTTTTTTCTTTTTTGATATATTACCCTATAGGGTATATTGCCTCAATTAGGTGACTCAATAAATTTGGAAGAGCACATGTTTAAAGAAATTATCCAATGTCCAATTAAAAGCAAGAAAGCTAAGAAACACAAATCAAAAAATAGCTAAGTTAAAATGTTGTAATGATCAGAATTAAATTAGATTGCATTGGAGGTTCCAATTACATTTTATTTAAAATTTTGTCCCATTTAGCTCTCTTATGAAGGAGTATTTTTCAGCAAAAAGCCTTCTGGTGCTTTATTCAAATAAGCACTGCACTTTCAAAAAAAATCCCTTGCTTTTTTACCTTCCTCTCGTGGAAGGATTAACTTAAAGGGCTAAAATTCTTCATCTTGTTAACTGTAGCAACATTGAGGATGTGCACAAATGGCTTGATGTGTCCCATGTCAGGACTTTGAGCTCATAGTCTAAGTTGACAGTCAATTGAGTGTTGCATTGCCAGAGATACCGTTCTTAAGATGAGACTTTAAACCAAGATCCTGTCTGTGATTGTTGAGGTGGACATCAAAGACCCATCAGCGCTGTTCAAAAAGAAAAGGGATTTCCACCAGTGTCCTGGCCAACAATCCCCCAGATAAGATTGGTCATTTGCTTCATGTTTGTTTGTGGGACACGACTGTGCACAAATTGGCTGTTGTGCTTTCCTACAAATACAGTCAATAGACTTCACAATGAAATCCTGTGAAGCACTTTGAGACATTTTGACAATATAATCAGGATCTATACCAAATGCAAAGAATTACTGTTCATTATTTATTTATTCAATACCACTACTTTTAGTGACAGAAGAATTGTTTGGCTTCTTCTGTGGTCCAATTTCATGGATACTAGGTTCCTTCCAGTTTCTTACCATTCCTTATATAATATAAACACAGAAGTCACTGTGAATACGCAGCAGGTCAGGCAACATCCATGGAGAGAGGAAAATTAGTTAACGTTCCAGGTCAATGACTTTTGCCAGAATTGTATCAGCGTTCTGATGAAAGATCATTGACCTGAAACGTTACCTCATTTTCCTCTCTCCACAGATGCTGCCTGACCTGCTGCGTGTTCCCAGCGACTTCTCTGTTTATACCAGATTTCCAGCATCAGCAGTACTTTGCCTTTTGTACCATTCCTTATGTTTCATTCTGGAAAAATGAGAGTTGGTAAGCTATGAAAACAATTCAGACAAAAACGAAAACCTAATATCCAAATACAGTATATTCATTGGATATTGGCCAATATCCACTGCAGCACAGGTTATTGATCAATGATCAGGAGTAGGATCTTGGACTAATACTTCAGCCACTCTGCCCTCAACCTCTGGAATTCCATCCCCCACTCACTCCGCCTCGTCCCCACCTTAGCCTCCTTCAGGTCCCGCCTCAAGACCCTCCTCTTCGACCATGCCATCGGCCATCCCCTTTCCCCTCCCCTCCCTTCTACCCCCCTGACCCCAACTCGGGTCTGAAATGCTGTACACTGTCCAGCACCTTGGGACATCCTCCCAACGTGAAAGGCACTATACAAATGTAATCTTGTTGTTTTGTTGTTATACACCCCCATCTGCACTTAGCCCAAGGAACCCAAGGAGACTAACTGAACAACAATCCCTCTCACATCTGCTAACTCAAAGGTTTGAACCAAGGTATTCCCTGATTCAGTAAACTTAACCACTGAGCCATGAAGGGGAGCTAACTGAGTCTGTTACATTGCTGCTTTAAGAGTATAATAATTCAGTTACCCACACTGAAGATGGCGTACTGCTCATATACTGGTCATAAACTATTTCATTTCACATTCTATTTGTTGGAACCAAACTAATCATAAAGATTTGTGAACTTTTACCAATTTTAAGGATTTTAACTGATTACATAATAATGAATAGAGTGTAATTCACACTCTAACAGTCAATACCCACATCAAAATTTGACTTTTTGTGGAATGTAAGTTCAATCAGTAGAGCATAGTAAAACAAGTCACCCTGAGCAAAAGTCTTTTCATAAAGTTTTACCAGGCGTAAAAAAGTGCTAAATAATATATGAAGGACTAACCTCATGTGTAACATGAAGGACATTTCCTTCTCATGGATCAGATAAAAAGCCATTATCATTAAGGTTTTTTCATGACTGTCCCCAAGCTGTTGGTATTAGAAAATAAATATAAATGTACTTATGTACAATGCTGACAGAAAGAAATTCAAGATAATTGTCTGGTATATACTGTCTCAATGAACAATTAATCCAAAATGCAGTTACGCTTAGCTTTTAACTCATTTCTTTTTATTGGACTTCATAAAATACATCAAAATCCCAACAGTTTAAATTTAGGCTATTTCTAAGATATGATAAAAGGTTTGGACATAGCCCACTCAAAATATAATCCTTGCATTTGTAATATATCTGTAATAGTCAAAAGAAAGGAACATACTTAAAATTATTTTATAGTTGTGCCATCCAACTATAAAATAATTTTAAGTATGTTCCTGATTACCTAGCACCAGCATGTGGATTGCTGAATAGATTATGGATCAAAAAACCCGGGAATTGCCTACCCAACACCATAATGGAAGTACTTTCCCCTCAAGTACTGCAGCAGTTTAAAGTAAAAAGCATATAATTACCTTTTCAGAGCAGCCAGGGAAGGACAATAAAAAGTTAGAAAAGTTTAATGTCACTTTTGCACATATTTTCAGTTTCCCACTTTTTGGCAGGATTATTTTACATATTACCTTAGTTTCAGGCAAGGATCTTCTACAACATTCTGTCTAAACCCTGAAAACATTTTTCCTGGAGCCAATACACGCACCAGTAAATTAATTCATGACAAACAGCTGCCCATGCATAAGTGCATAGTTGGCTTGTGTCTCTTTTGAGAGGTCCTACCAGTGGAAAATATTGTTTCACTTTATGCTTGTGGCCATATTGTTTTATATGATATGGTCATGAAATCTATATGAAATCTTTCTCATAGCCGTATATACCACTATGGACATTTATTGGAATATTACCATAACCTAAATGCTGTCCCACGTATCCTCTGTGAGGATTTGATAAAAAAAAGTCTTGGTGCAGAGACAATAAAACCTCTTAGTTCATCTCTTAGTCATGTTTGAATTTGTGCTTCACTCTTTATAATTCCATAAATATCAGTATTTGATCAGTGCTTTTTTTTGCAAATGCAAAGAAAACTCTGAAAATGCTAAAGGCCATTGGCATTCCTAAACATACTGAATAACATGTTATCACTCATGCAATGTCAAGTATCCAATCATTTAAAAAATCCCCACAAAATTAATAATTTTGGTCCAAAAATAACTCTCAATGGTTAATTGTAGCCAATGGAACATTTGCTGCAGTTTTTCTGAATCAGTGGTCCTCTAACTTAAAATGCTTTTTAAACATCTTCCCAATCATTAGTCAATCCAGTTAGATGGCCTTTTGAACACAATGGAGAAGAGACACAATTGAAGCTCTTTTCAAGATATAACTGGCCATTGACTTAGAATTTTTTTTAAACTTAAAGACATTTACATTTTGCTTTTCGTTCCACTTCAACTCCATATGCATGCTAGATTTTATAAAATGCTTTAACAATGGCTACTTACCCATTTTAGGACTTGGAAATCACAGTCTAGGCTGACACTCCTGCATGGTGCTGTGGTGAACTGCATTATCAGAAATGCAATCTTTTAGAGGAGATGTTATAAAAACCGTGGTGCCATCTGTCTGTTCAGGTGGACATTTAAGATCCCATGGCACTTCTTGAAAAGAAAAGGGAGTTTCTCTTGGTATTCTGCTCAACAATCCTTCAGAAAAAAATGGTTATTCACTTCCTGGCTGTTTGTGGGACATTGCTGTGTGCAAATTCTCTCTTAAGAATTTGCTCCTACAAAATACACTCAACACACAGCTCTGAATGCATTGTTCACTCCCTATTCAAAAATATATTGCACTACACATCATCAGTAGGATAAAACTAACCTGTCTCACGACCATCTAAACCCAGCTCACGTTCCCTATTAGTGGGTGAACAATCCAACGCTTGGTGAATTCTAACATGTTTTTTGACAAAGTAGTGATTAATATGTTATAAAATACAAATTTCTGTGTCATTTTCCAACAGTAATATTATTGTCCAGACGTTCTTTAATTCAGACCTGCTGAGTTTTTTTGTAGAAAGGATTTGTATTATAATAATAATCATAATAACAATGATAATAATAATAATCCTTGCATTTGATATAGCACTTTTCACGTCTTCTAGATGTCTCAAAGCGCTTCACAGAATATACTGTAAAGTGAATTGACTGTATTTTTGTGGGTGAAACACGGCAGCCAATTGCACACAGCAGTGTCCCACAAACAGTCGTCGATTGAGTGACCAAATAATTATTGTTGTTTTTTGTGAGGGATTATTATCCCCTGGAAAAGCGATCCGCCAATCGACTAACAACTGGGTTCCTACTTACAGCTAGGTAAACAGAGGCGTGTGGAGTAAGGAAGCTTGTCCAACATTTCGCCCTGCTGGGAATAGAACCCAGGTCTCTCGCTCGTGAGGCGAGTGCTCTAACCACTGAGCTACAGGGCTCCTATATTAGGTAAAATTATTCCTCTTTGTGATCTGAATTTAATTGAGAACTGAAATCTAAATGGAGATATCTGAAAAATAATTGCTGGGAAAATCTAACTGGGGCTCTGTATTTTGCCAGTGTAACAAGACACATGATAAATGCATGAACAGCAAAAGGAAACAATTGACAGTGAAACAATAAGCTATGGGAAGCAAGAGTAGGAAGTAACTCTAGCGGAGGAATAGATAAGAGCTCTATGAAAATTGAAAATGACATATAATGTTGGTGATTATATTTTGTTGTCTCCACATCCGCAATTCCCTACATGATGAGTTCTAATTTTAGCTATACTCTTGTGGGAATGTACCAAATAGATATGAATGCAGCTCTATAATTCAAGAATGATAAGGGCATTAGGCTGCAGGTAACTCAATATGACTCATCCTTTGAAAACTCATATCACAAAATGAAAATATGTCAGGACAGTTTCTTGTCGTTCAGTTCATAGCTATTTTAACTAGCGTTTTGAATATCTGCTGTGCGCAATGCTGAGAAAATCATAGTCAAGGCAGCTATAGAAGCAGCCATTACTGACCATTACTAACACCTTGACCACAACCTGACAACACATCAAAATGTCTCAAAGCATTTCACAAAATAATATTGTTTCTGTGGGCAAAAAGAGCAACCAGCAAGCTCAGAAAGCTATGAAATGAATGATCAATTAATCTGGAGAATTGTTGGCTAGGATACCAGAAGCAACTCACTTCTCTGTTCAAATAATGTCATGGGTTTGTTAACATCCACTAAAACAGACAGTCTGTGAAACATCTCATCTAAAAGGTAGCACCCACAATGATGCAGTATTTCCCCCATATTATAGTTCAGCACTGCATTCCTTTGAAAGCAAAATTAATGGGGAAAAAATGTGAAATGTGATGTGATAATTATCATCAGTGATAGTTATCATGTCACATGTTGCATTTTTCACCACAGTATTTCTATAATTTCCAATTCCCTTTTGTTTTAGGACCATGCACCCAGGTGTCTGACACAGTCAGAACCTTATCACCATGCTTAAGAGTATCCAAAAGGAACAGAGTCCCATGCAAAAAATACAAGGATTATCCCACTTATACATGGAAATTCCAGAGATGTTTATTGGAATGGAATGTACACTCCCTCCCTGGAGGGACACATCCTGTTTACCTAATTCCAGAAAATATTAGAAACAGGTTGCAAGAGTTAAGGCTTGAGGAACCCAGAGTATGTGTTGGGGTAATGCTGGAGTCTAACCAGGTAAAACCATATACCTTGTCATTGAAAGCACTGTCTGTCAATCTTTCCAGCTAATCTCACCCTGCCCATGTAGGCTTTGGCTTGCAGGATTAACAGGAACTGAGTGGGAAGAGTCTTGCCCCCAGAGGCTGGTCAGCTTTTCCAATGAACCAGGCTGCCTGTGCTGTCATCAAGTATGGCCTTGGCTCAGGAACTGGATTAGGGAGACCGCCACAGAGGGTTGGCTCAATTCTAACATTCCGTTGTCAAACATGTCAGCTTGGAGCCAGTTCAGCTCTGAGGAGATCTCGCCTCATGGGTGACACAATTCACTATGAAATGTGTAAGAGCATTGTCACCATCCTCCATGGCTTCCAGTTTCATCATGAGAGCTTCATGAGGCCCTGGGTCAAAAACCTTGCAGAAGTTGATGAAGACATCAGAGATGTCTTTCCCCTTAGCATTATTATATTCTACATTCTCATACAAAGCCACAACCTGTGCCACACATGCCTCACAAAACGAAATTCCACCTGCTCCTTCCTGATCAAACCATAAGCCTCTGATGTGCGCAATACAAGTGCACTAACTACCCGAAGCATCACTTTAAGAGCCGTGAAATCAGTGAGATCCCTCTGTAGTTCTCTATCTTATTAGGGTCACCCTTCTTGTGGAGAAAACCACAATTGCCCTCTGGAGTGTGTGCCTCAGAGAAAGTCCTGTTGATCAGTGCTGGTAGTGTGGCTTTAAGGCGTGTTAGAGTTCCTTGACTTGGATCTGTAAGATCCTCATCATTCTCCATTCCCCCTCTCCCCCCATGCCCCCAACTCCATCAGAGTAGAATTTAGTAACTCAGCATTAATGTCATCTGTTCCTGCTGCTTTCCCATTAGCAAGGTGTTGCAGCGCAAAGTCCACCTTTTCCCAACAGACTGGGTTGCTAAGATCTTCAATCTATTCCACATCTATTCCAAAGATTTGATACTAAGCATTTCTGCACAGCAATGCAAACTAATGCAATCTCTTTCCATTTTTCATGGTCATTATGACCTTTGAAGCTTTGGATGTCAAAGTAGCGTGGCAGTGTCATTTGGTTGCGCATCCTGAAATATTTGCTCATGTCATTTTGCTTTCCCTTTGACAACACATAATAAGTAGTGGAAATATTTAATCCCTTGAGTCCCAGAAGTAAAAGGATCATGCTTTCATACTATATTTTAATGCACAGCGACAATGCCACCTGTCCTTCAGAAGCACTTCAGCAGCGACAAAACCACTTGATGGGAGAGAAAAAAAACACATTAACAATCTGCTCCCACATCAAATGACCCTGCTATAACCCCGATACTAGAACTAAAGTTTCTTAATGCTCCTTAGCTCCTTCTGACCACGTGAGTCCTTAAGATAAAGGTTTCCAAGATGTCTTGCTAGCTCTAGTGATAATATTTTGCTATTTTAATCTTAATATATTTATTCTGCATTTAGCTGGTGGCACTCACCAATAATTCAACCAACATGAGACATTTCAGTGAAGCTCATAGGAAATCCCACTTAAAAGAGCTGAAAATTACACTTGCATGGGACATGTGCAATGTAATATAGACATATCTAATTGAGATATCCATTATCGCTATTTGAAATGTTAGACAAATGATGATGGTAGACTAGTATTCAATACACACTCATCTCTCAAATATTGGATCATTTTTATAGTGGCCAAACAATACATCCTGTACAGGAGGTGACATTGAGACATATAGTACACAAATTATTTAGTGCCAGAGTGGAATCTTTCATCAAGTTTAACTGGTAAGTATTGTAGTCCAACAATATGCCATGTGATTAACAGAGATCTTAATTTTGAGGAATTACACTGATGGCTGTGCTATTGAATGGACATTTGACATATGGTTATACAGCAGGACAGTTTTCCTTCTCAAGGTTAGATGCTTAGAAAACAAGAGGGGAAATGCTGGTAATTATTATAATTTTTATTTTTGCTGGCAGATTTGACACTGCACATCAATATAAATATGAAACACATCTGACCATTGGGAAGCCAAGATGTTTGATGATTTCGAAGCAGGCAAATTACAGTATATTTAAGCCATTGTGGTAATCTTGCAGCATGCTGGTATCAGACTGTCCAGTAAAATGATTGTCAAAGAACTGATTTAATCCATGTCTGAAAATATATAATCTGTCACAATTAAAGAATAGGATTTTGTAGGAGCTCTACGTGATTTACACTGACTTTAAAAACACGATGTTTCAGGATGCCTGAAAAACATGTAGGCTTAAATTACTTCTGGAAAAATGAGTAATACAAAATTATGAGGGATTTTGACAGGGTAAATAGGGAGAAGCTATTTCCATGGTAGGGGAGTCAGTGACGAGAGGACATAGATATCTCAGTTCCAAGATGAGCGAGAGTAAGGTTTAGGAGATTTTTTTTCATACAGAGAGATGCAACAATTATTATGTTAGGATGTGGAATGCCCTGCCAACTAGTGGTAGAGGCAAAGTCCATTGTAGGTTTCAAGAGGGTAATAGACAGATTTATGAAGGATAGAGGCTTGAAGGAGTTATGGGAATAAGGCAGGCCGATGGGATTCAAGGAACATCTTCCTCTTAGAGCCAGTGCATGCTCAATAGCCTTCTTCTGTGCTGTAAATTGTTATGATTCAATGAGTACACTTTGTGACCACTAAATCCATGAGTGCACCAGTGTGATACATTTTTAAAATAATATTAATAATATTTTTCATAAAATAACAACTGGGTAATGTAGGGAGATGACAGATAGAATAATGGGAAGTTTAAATCTATGAGTGCACCAGCTAATACATTTAATTTCTTTTCACAAAGTAACAACTTTGCACATCAAAATAAACTTACTATTTCAACAACTGACAGCTATCTGAAGGTAGGAGGTAGGGGGTTGTAGCTGTAAGAATATTAAAACGAAAGAAGTATATGAGAAAACTCTATTCAGATTATCCAGCTCATTGGGACAACAGGTGGCAACAGCTCCCAGCCCTCTGGCATCACTCTTCTATAACTCTTTATTTCCCACACAAAAACATTCATCATTTTGAAAGCTCTTGTCCTCCATCTTTCTCTGCTACAGCAAAAACAGGCCCAATCTTTCAAGCGTCTCAACCTCTCACCCTTGGTACCATGCCAGTGAATGTCTGCTCTGCCTTTTTGATAGCTGTGCTTGTCTTTCTACAACGGTTTCTCAAAACTGGATGCACTTCTCTGACAGCAGAGAGAATCTTATCTATTAATAGAATTTAATTCACTTAGTCTCACAAGGGTGCATTGCATCTGTTTTCCCAGGCAGTGCCAGGGCTGATCAATCAAGGAGGCGATCTGGATCTTTAGTGAAACATATACAGCAGATGGGAGGCATGTCCAGGAGAGGTTGGCTTCCAGATTGTTTGGAGATGTTGGCTTCCAAATATCTGGGATGGAACCCCCAGCTAAATATATAAACGTTAGAACTTCTAAAATCAAAAAAAAGCTGAACCCCCAATTAACCCTATTGCTAATTGCTACTAAATATTGAAATCAAACTAATTTTCACCTGCTCAGTGAAATGTGAAAATACTATACTGTAGAGACTCTGTAGACAAGTCAAATGATTTCTTATTTAAATGGTGACAGTTACTTTAAGATTTGAAATTAACTGGCACATTGAATTTAAAATTACATAGAACATTACAAGCCATTCAACCTAACTGGTGGGTGCTGGCGTTTATAGTCCACGTGAGCCTCCACTCCTCCTATTCCTGTCTCCTATTCCCCTCTATTCTCCTAAATTGAAATACTATCTAATAATGCTTGTGTTTAATACAGCGCTTTGTCACTTCAAATGTCATCAAATGCTTCACATAATGAGTTACTGTACAATGTATTGAATAATATGTAGACAGCGGCTTTCTATTCAAAATTGCTCAATACTAAATAAGTACAAAATAGCAGCATTGCTAAATAAATTACTTTTTTTAATTTAAGGAACATAATGTATTTAGGAAGACTGCAATTTTCCCTGCCAATAATATTTTATATTTATCCCTCTAGAATAATCAGGTTGGCGATTGACTTTCAGTGACTTGACAATAAATGAATACCTCAATAAAGAGCTCTGCACAGCTACCTGCAGTGCTGAATTTGCGCATCTCAGAGTTAAGTGTTAGCTGACATGATTTTTTTTACAAATTTCATAATTACCCACTTTTGTAATGCTCTTTAGAACCAAAATTAATGTTTAGTCTAGAGAGATAAGGTTCAGGAAAGATGATGTGGTCCAAAACCAACAAAGAACATCCAGCAGTGACAGGGTGAAAATGCTATATCTTCCTTTGAAGCTGATGTGGTTTATGTAGCAAACATAATTTGTTGACAGATGGCTGGAGGTTTTAGGAGATGACACAGTTTTTCCCTTTCATTTGCTCTACCAGACTTCTTCTGAATTAAATCAGTGCCATTGAATTTTCCATTAAGGACATCTGTTGGGATCTGAAATCTTGTGCCTTAATGTTTAAAATGTAAAAGTTAATAGAACCTGGGGTAGAAGCATTTTATGTGATTTTGAACAGTTAATTTCCCACTCATTTGGGAGAGCGAGAGCTTCTTGAATTAGAGGTGTCAGGAAAGATATTTCCAGAGGTAGCTGGCCTGTTGTTAGGCGAGTTGGGTTACATCTTTTTCTTCAGTGCTGATGTAGTAATTAAGGAAAACTCTTATCAGGTCAATAGTCATTGTTGATTTGATGTATTCCTTCAATCCAAATTTATTGCCTAGGTGAGTAGTGTTTACCATAATTAACATGGAAATATTGCTGTTTTCAATGTAAACTGGCAGTGATAGTGCCAGACAGATAAAATGAGATTGTTTTATTACAGCAAACATAAGCGGTCATTTATAACAACCACCCTGGAATAACTCAGTCACTATGGTTATTATTCCGTATTTTCTTCTTACTTTGTAGTTGAGCAGTGACCGATGGTACCATCATCTTGCACTGCTGACTCTGCACTGTACTCTGCTTAAGCAAAGAGCAGTCTACTAAAGAGCAGAATATTACAGCAACTGTACTGAGGCACACACAGAGTGCTCTAACAGGCTTTTGACTACCAATTACATTTTCAATGTTAGAAAAGAGCCAGTGAAATTATCATTAAACATGTGAAAGCTGCTTTTTGAACCTTTGGAAACTTTAAATTAAAGTTTACAAGTTGTGCAAAGCCAGTGATGTGAGACAGGCTGCTGCACCCATTCAATCCAAAGGACATGTTAAACAGGTGACAAGGTTGAAATTATTATATAAGTTGCCGGCTTGGCTCAGTTGGTAGCACATTGGGATGTGCTGCGTTGTCAGAGGTGCCATCCTTCAGATGGAGCATTAAACCAAGGTCCTGTCTACTTGTTCAGGCAGACATTAAAAATCCCAAGGCACTATTCAAGAAAAGAAGGGACATTCTATCAATTTCAAGGCCATGACATTGGTCATTCACTTCATGAATGTTGTAGGATATTGCTGAAATTGGCTGGCTCGGTCACCTACAGATACACAGTCACTACATTTTACAGTAAAGTCCTTTGAGACATCTCAAGGACCTGATAAGGCACTATATCATATGCAAGTATTATGATGATTATTATTAATGTTGTTGCAGTTTAGATCACTCTATGGAGATCATTTCTAAGTGGTTTTCAGTGATGGGTCAGCCAGACCAATAACACTGCCACTTTAGACTGGAGTTACTTTTCTTATTGTAGTTGAACATCCCAAAATAACTACTTTCTGCAGGAAATGGACATTTCATTATTATTGTTACTATTATTACTATTATTATTAGTATTAAAAGAACTTTGGTCACTTGAAACTCCATTCATAGACATGAGCCACTCACCTAACTCACAATGTGATGATGGGAAATGGTTCAGGTACTGGAAAAATGTGTTGACCTTCTTGCTTCTTGCTGGTTGTGCTGCAATCATTAAAGTCAGTCATAATGATCTTTGGTTATTAAACCCGTTTCTGGCCAAATGTGTCCAATAATGTGAGATTCATCACCAGTATTAATAATAACATTGAAGGTCACATTTTCACCCCAATTCTACACTACTAAAGCTATCCAGATGTTTGAGTGGCTTTGTTAGTGCAATGGCGGTGCCTTTTTTTCCACCATCACTGATAGTGAGATAAAAAAAAACATAGAGCACCAGCCAGTCCCTAGAGTCAATGGTTTCTGAAAATCTGCCCTTGATCTAAAGTTCATGAGGAAAATTGCAGATACAGATGAATGAAGTAATGTTCTTGATCTGCTTGAACAATGGAAATGTCATGTCAAGGAAAGCAAGCAAACAAGAATGAATATTGTCGAATATAAGGTTAATTGGACCATTTGCTTGATTTACATTGGAGGAGGAGAGCGTGAGAGAGAAAGTTTGTAGAGGCTTTGCTGAGGATTTTAACTCAGTTGGGTATATTCTGTAATGGTTCAATGAATGGGCTTGTTCTGTCCAATGACCTATTGTCATTCCACGCTTTTTGATGCCCTTATATAATATGATAAATTAGAGGTCTAAATCAGGACAAGAAATGTAGTAATGAGAGACCTTTGCACTCTGATGGGATGAATCACTCACCCAACATAATCACACGAGATGTAAACAGATGAGGTCAGATTCCTGAACACGTTTGTATTGAAGGAGAGCAAATAACACTCTCATATCACTGGAACTCAATGATCTTCTATCCAGGCTAGTTATGTCACTGATTGAATTTATAATCAGAGAAGTAAAATAATAACAGTAATAATCCTTAAATTTTCTACAGCACCTCTCAAAGAGCTTCCCGGGATACACTGGTACCGTGGGAAGGTACTGTGCATTTCATAGACAAAATAAAAGAGAACAACAAATTATTAACTATAAAGTAACTCAGTCACAGAGGAATCCACACATATACACACACATTCTAAAAATGTTCTAAAAATAGTTAGAAGATAGTATGAGATACATATGGCTCTTCAGATGAAAGGTTAAAGGGAAAACAGATTTTCCTCTGAACTAATGATGGTGCTTCAGAGGGTGAGTGTGTTTGAGAATACCAAAACCGTCAAACAAAATAACAGCAGAAAATCAACCCTTAAAAAACAATCCAAGAGTGACAAATCAACATAATCAGCAACCACCTGGTTGCTTAATTTATGGTTTAGTTTAACAAAATACAATTCCATGAAAATATTTCTCATCTAAATATAATCCTCTTCTCTATCTTGTTCCGCTATAATGCAAAACCAGAAATATTCCCTGCCCAAATATGAATCAGAATAATTTACTATGGCTATTATACTTACCTACACCATATGCCGATTTGCTTGTGAATGTCCATGTGTAATTAGTTGTTCTCTCACATAAAGTAACTCACAATTACCTATTTGCATTGTAGCACCATAGTGTTCCAAGCTGGGACAATTACATCCGCTGAAAACAGAATGGGAGATTGTAGGTTCAATTCCCCACTCTGTTTATTTCTTAATCTGAATAGTACTGGGCACGTGGGAGGTGCAAGGCAGAAGCTGTACCACATTCCTGCTGCTGGAGAAGGAGGGGAGGTAAACAACAACAACAACAAAATTAAGTTTTTATCGTGACTTTCACATAGCTGGACAGACAGAGTTTCGGACCCGAGCTGGGGGTTGGGATTAGGGAAGGTAGGGGGGGAAGCAGGGAGATGGAAAGCACGGTCGAAGAGAAGGGTCTTGAGATGGGTCTTGAAGAAGGCAAGGGAGGGGGCGAGGCAGAGGGACTGCATGATGGAGTTCCAGAGGATGAGGGCGGAGTGGCAGAAGGGCTGCCAGTCAATAGTGGGGTGAGCGAGGCGGGACGTGAAGCAGACCAGAGCCCACTGAGCGGGGGAGCGAGCAGGATGGTAAGGGAATAAGAGGTCACAGAGGTAGGGGGGAACAAGACCATGGAGGGCTTTGAAGGTGAAGTCCAGGATCTGGTACTGTATCCTCTGTGTGACGGGAAGTCAGTGCAGTCAGGCGAGGATGGAGGTGTTAGGGTCACGGAGCCTGGTGCGGGAGAGGATGTGGGCTGCAGAGTTCTGAATGATCTGCAGCCTACGGAGGGAGGAGTCGGGGAGGCCGACAAGCAGGGAGTTTGCATAGTCGAGCCTCGATGTAATGAAAGCATGTATGAGGGTTTTGGCGGCCTGTGGTGTGAGGCAGTGGTGGAGGCGGACGTTGTTGCGGAGGTGGAGGAAGGCAGAGCGGGTCATGGCACAGATGTGGGGTAGAAAGGATAGTTAAGGTTCAAACAAGACACCGAGGTTCCGGACTGGCTTAGCAAGGTGGAGTGTGCGACCATGGATGGTGATGCTGTTAGGGCCTGAGGTGTGGAGTCGCTGACGGGAGCCAATCAGGAGGGCCTCGGTCTTGTTGATGTTCAACTGAAGAAAATTAGCTCTCATCCAGGACTTGATGTCTGACAGACATTCTGTCAGGACAGCAGTGGTCCTGGAATCAAGGGTGGAAGCAGAGAGGTAGAGTTGGGTGTCATCCGCATACATGTATAAGTTGACCCCATGTCTGTGGATGATGTCACCAAGAGGGAGCATGTAGATATTGAGGAGGAGGGAACCAAGGACAGAGCCCTGAGAAACCCCGCATGAGACGGTGTGGGGGCTAGAGGAGAAACCATTTGTAGAAATGAAGTGGCGGCGGTGTGAGAGGTACGATCTGAACCAGTCAAGGACAGAGCCGTGAAGGTTGAGGTGAGAAGAGAGGTGGTGGATGAGGATAGAGCGGTCGACAGTGTCGAAGGCAGCAGAGAGGTCAAGGAGGACAAAGAGGCAGAGGGAGCCCTGGTCGCAGATGGACAGAGTGTCATTTGCACTTTGACCAGGGCTGTTTCTGTTCTGTGGGCGGCACGGAAACCCGATTGGAGGGGTTCATGAAGGGCGTGGCGGGAGAGGAAGGAGCGAAGCTGGGAAGAAAAACTCATTCCAGGACCTTGGAGAGGAAAGGGAGGTTGGAGATGGGGTGGTTGTTTGGGAGAAGGGAAGGGTCCACGGAGGGTTTTTTAAGGATATCAGTAATGACGGTGTTTTGGGGAACAGTACCAGTGGACAGGGAGAGGTTTATGATGTCTGTGAGTAGAGGGGCAAGGAGGTGGAGCCGGGAGGTAAGGAGAGGGGTAGGGATGGGGTCGAGGGGGCAGTTGGTCGGTTTCTTGCGGATTATAGTGGTGATGAGAAAGGAGGGAGAGACAGGTTCAAAGGTGTGGAGGGAGGGTTGAGTAGGGGCCGGGGTGGGAGAGGGAGATGGGGAGGGGGTAGCAGATGGATTCCCTTGACTTTCGAGCAAGTCCAGCATCGCCTCGCAGTTGGCATTTGGTAAAGGAGAGAAAATCTTGATGGGTTGTTTTCACACTAAACCACTTCAATAGAACATTGGGAGAGCTGTAGACATAGGCTACCCTCCCAACATTTTGTGAGCAGAGGTTCAGGATCTGAACTCTATAAAGAGAACACTAAAGTGCTGTACTCTTCATCAGAGGTGAAATAAAAGCCATGTAGTTGCCATTGCAACTGTGCACTTTTAGTCGTAGAATCCATCAACTGGATGTTTCCCCGCCCTTGAAAGTTCCAACAGCAATGCTGTAAGGAACCTGTGTGTTTGTCTTACATTAATTAAACCTCTTTAGGGAATCTCTAGACAATTGCTACCACCCACTCTATGCCTGTTCTATAACATCAATTTGAGGGGTAAGAGTACCGTTAGCAGTCACATCACTGTTTTACATTGGTGACTGGGGTTTAGGGAAATATTGTGAATGTTTGGCATTGATGACCAAAAATCACAATTTAAAGTCATTTACAGGATTTGAGAGTAAAATTAACTAACTTTACTATCTACTGTTTTCTGACATTTCAAGCTCTTTGTGCCATTGAGACATTCAGGTGAAGAATTCTAATCAGCTTTTTCTACTGCCGCTGCAGCTCACAGATGGAGGAAAATTCCATTCAGCAGGACACACAGCCCCTTTGGCAATGTGCAACCGTAATACAAATCCCCATTAATGGTTGACATTGTCAAAGGTGCTACACCTAACACTGAACAGAATTGTTTTTTTTAACCAAAATTGTATTCCAGCCAACTGCACGTTATTTATTTTATTGTGGCAATAATAGCAATTGTTCTCCCTGAGGAAGAGCACGGTGAATGGAAGATATAGGCAAAGATGCAGAGTGAGTATATCTTACACACACAAAAGTCTGTAGAGGGCAAGGATGAATCATAGTGCATTATCTGAGGGGTAGTGTGCAAAGAGGTTTAAGTAAACTGTTAAGGTAATCAGTGAATTATGTCTGATAAATCCCAAATCCTCAAATAGCTGATGATTTGGATCACATTTCTGTGACTCCAACTCCCTCTGCCAGTGGCTTCAAAATTGTTATTATTTTTCATGGCCACATGTACTTTATACTCACCTATGCTGAAGCACTTTATTTATCTACATGGGGAGTGAGAAATGCTTTGTTTTGGAGAACCAACAGGCTCATTACTTCTGTCAAGTGCACAGAGTCAGTTGGCCACACAGCAAAACTATTATTCCTTCCTTGGATTTCTCATAATCCTGGTTAACCCGAGGTAATTATTTTGTGGAGTTTTGTAGTGTGATGCTTTTTGTGGTGCTTGGAGTATTGTGTGCAGTTCTAACCACCAAGGCATAACGGGGCTGCTCAGATCCTAGAGATGGTGCAGAGGATAATAATAATAATCATCATCATCGTGGTATTTGATATATAATAATAATCTTACATTTGATTAAGCACCTTATCACATTGTTGAGGCATCTCAAGTCACTTCATAGAATATATTGTAAAGTGGTTGACAGTTTATTTTTTGGACAAAACATGGCAGCCAATTATGCACATCAGTGTCCCACAATCAGTCGTCGATTGAGTGATTAGTTTTTTTTTAGGTATTATTACCCTTGAGCGCGATCTACCAATCAACTAACAATTGGGTTCCTACTTACTACGAGGTAAACAGAGGCATATGGAATAAGGAAACTTGAGTAAGGTTTCATCCTGCTCAGGATTGAATCCGGGTCTTGTTGCTTGCGAGGCGAGCACACTAACTATACTATGGGACTCCAGAATGCTTCTGAGCCCCAGAGTCAGAGGGTTGATCTACTAAATAATGTTGGGCTCTTTAGCTTTGAAAAGAAATGGTTTGGAATTGACCTAATAGAGGGAAATAAATTGTTAAATGGGATAGAAATATAATCCCAGAACAATATATTTGGTTACATCAAATCAGCAGAACAAGAGG
The DNA here is from genome assembly GCF_018977255.1 of Callorhinchus milii. NCBI lineage: Eukaryota > Metazoa > Chordata > Chondrichthyes > Chimaeriformes > Callorhinchidae > Callorhinchus > Callorhinchus milii. The sequence goes on from NW_024704744.1 coordinate 50,798,708, forward strand.
GCACAGGTACAGGGTTATAAAGGATAATTTTAGAACGTACACAGGGAGTATTTCACACAGAAGATAACTAACAGCTTGAACGTTTGAAAGAAAGGGTAATAAATGCCAGTCCACTGAATTCATTACAAAATCAGTTTGATGCTGTAATAACGGGTTGGTATTCTGATAGGATGAGATCAAGTGGGCCAGTTGGCATTCTTCATTTATGTATCTCTTGTATTATTCTGATATAAAAAAGACGTTATACCCACAGGCATTTGAATAGTCAGTATGTATCATACTGGCTCAGTTGGTAGCGTTCTCGCCTCTAGGCCACAAGGCTGTGGATTCAAGTTCATTATCTAGAGCTCTTAATCTAGCCTGACAGAAGAGAGGGACTGCTGCATTGTTGGAGGTGCTGCCCTTTACATAAGATGTTAAACTGAAAACCTGTTTCATGGTTTAGATGCCTCCTTGATGGGGAGGGAAACAGGGTCTCCTTGGAGCTGAAATAGCTCCAAGGTGACATGCCTGGCAATGGAATGTTGGAATCGAGCTGCCCTCTGTGGTGGTCTCAATTGTCCGGTTGCAGAGCCAGGTGGATCCGTAGTATTCCAGGGCACTGCTGATGGCAGCATGGCCAGCCTGACTATTCGGCAGGACTTGGAAGGGTAAGCCCTACCGAGTAGGGTGGTCCTAGCTGGACAAGCAGCAGGAAAGCTTGCTGGACAGCAATATTAATGGCAAGCTATGCGGTTTTAGCTGGTTAGACTCCAGCAATACCCCAACACATACTCTGGGGTCCCCAAGCCTTGTCTCTTGCCAACCTGTGCCAACCTGAAGTACCGCGGGACGCTACCCCATGTGAAGGTTGCTATATAAATGCAAGTTATTGTTGTTGTTGTAATACTTCACAGAATTAGGTAAGCAGAATGCATCCCCCTCATGGAGAGAATGGCATTCTATTCCAACAATCTATCTCTGGGTTTTCCAAATGTTGATGGGATACACGGAAATCTCAGCTTGGTCTGGATACTCTTAAGCATGGTGATGGATTTCCGTACCCGTCAGATACCCGGCTGACCAAAGAAAAAAGGTTCAGATGAATATTAATGGTCCCATGGTTTTATTCTGAAAAGAGTATGGAGTTCTTTCAGTGTCCTGGCTAAAATATTCATTAAAACTGCAGCAACATGCATTTATATATTGCCCTTCACGTGGGGTAACTTCTCGGCGTACTTAACTGTGGCAAAACGTGATGCCGAACTGGATAGAGATTGGAGGTATAGTCAAAGAGGTTTGCTCTGAAGACGGGCAAGGAGGGGACACGGCAGAGGAATTGCAGCAAAGAGTTTCAACATTTCAGGGTGTAGTGACTGAAAGCATGGCCGCCAATAGCTGAACGGAAGAGATGATTAAGCACTCCAGGATGTTACTCCGCATGAAGGGCTCCATATAAATGCAAGATGCTGTTGTTCTTGTTGTTGTTGTGATGAGAAATGTGCAGAAGGCCAGAGTTGACTGAGTGAAGTGGGGAGATAGAGGAGTGGGGTATTAGCAGGTTGGAGAGTTAGGGAGGTTCTGGAAATTGGGTAATTTGTAGGTGAGTGTGAGGATCTTCAAATCTATCTGTTCTGCAATAAGGATCCATTGAAGCCTCGCGAGGACTGGGGTGATGGGGGTGCAGAAATTGGAATGGGTTAGGATACAGGCGGTGGAATTTTGGATCAGTTGGATTTTATGGGTGGTGAAGCTGAGGAGATTTGCGAGGAGGACATTGAAATAATTGAAGCGGGAGGTGATGAATGCACGGATAGGGTTTTGGCTACCTTGTTTGTGAGGTTTGGTCAGAGGTGGGAGTGCGGCAGAGGTGGAGGAAAACGATCCTTATCAGGGACCGGATGTACGGTATGAAGGACAACTGGAGATCGAACCTGACGCCTAGGTTACGCATAGGTTAAGTGACTCTGAGGGATAAAATGATGGAGATTAAGGAAATCAAAACCATAGGTGAGAAGATGTTGAAGGGAACGAAGGAGGATATCTTCCATCTTGTCCTTATTCAGTTGCAGAAAGTTGGCGCTCATCAACAAAACAACAACAAATTGCACTTCTATAGTGCCCTTCACATCGGAAAGACATCCCAGGGCTCTGGACAATCAGGGGTTGGGGTCAGAAGGGAAGGAGGAGGGGGGGTGGGGTTGGGAGGGTGGCCGAAGGTACATACGAAGAGGAAGGTCTTCAAACGGGACTTGAAGGAGGCAAGAGAGGGGTGAGGTGGAGGGATTGTGGGATAGAGTTCCAGAGTTTGGGGGCAGAGATGCTGAATGCCCGACCAACAATGGGAGGAAACAGATAGGCTGATGTACAGTTATGAGGTTGGAGACATAGGGGGGAGCAAGACCGTGGAGGGCCTTGAAGATAAGAATGAGGGCTTTGTATTCAATTCTCTGAGGAATGGGGAGCCAGTGAAGCCGGACAAGAATGGGGGTGATAGGTTCCCGGAACCTGGTGCGGGAGGGCATACGAGCTGCAGAGTTCTGAATAATCTGCAGTTTGTGGAGGGAGGAGTTGGGAGGTCCAGTGAGCAGGCAGTTGGCGTAGTCAAGCCAGGACGTAATGAAAGCATGGATCAGGGTCTTGGCAGCCTGCGGTGAGAGGCAATGGCGGAGGTGGGCAATGATGCGTAGGTGTGGAAAGGAGGAATATCAAGGCCTTGATGCCTGACAAGCAAATGGACAAAACATCTGTGGACCTGAGGTTAGCGGAGGAAAAGTAGATTTGGCTGTCATCCGCATACATGTGAAAGTTGACCCCAAGCCTGTGGATGATATCACCAAGTGGGAACGTGTAAATGAGTAAAAAGGGGAGGGGGGCAAGGATAGAGCCTTGGGGTACGCACAAATAACCATGTGGGAGAATGAGAAACCATTTGTGGAGCTGAAATGATGGCGATGGATCAAGTAGGACTCAAATCAGGAGAGTGACCACTCCAGAAAGAGCTACTTTATATCTCTGTACACTCTATAATGTGCTACATCAAATATAATCATTTACTCATCCAACTGTAACTAAAAGCAAAATAGTTGGTTTTATTGCTGTTTGTGAAACATTAATGAAACATCAGATTAACTGCCACATTGATTGCCTAATAAGTCACTGCACTTCAAAGCAACTAATGTAAGATGTAATATATTTGGATTTCCAATAGGCGTTCGATAAGGTACCGCATAATAGACTAATGAATAAGGTCAGAGCATGTGGAGTCAGGGAAAAAGTAGAGAATGAATAGCAAGTTGGTTACAAGACATAAAACAGAGAGGAGGGGTAAAGGGAGCTACTCAGATGGGCAGAGGGTGGGAAATGGTGTTCCACAGGGATTGGTATTGTGACCCACTGTTGTTCAAAATTTACACTAATGATTTGAAATTGGGGATTGAAAGTACAATTTCAAAATTTACAGACAATACCAAATTGGGGGATGTGGTTAATACTGAGGAGGATTGCAACAAATTACAGCAAGACATTAGTAAATTTGCTGAATGGGCGTTTAATTGGCAAATGAATTTCAATATAGATAAGTGTGAGGTGGTACATTTTGGTGGAAGGAATAATACGGAAAATAAGAATCTAAATTGGATAAAGGAGCAAAGGGATCTGGGGGTACAGATACACAAATCACTAAAAGCAGTAACGCAGGTTAATGAGGCCATAACAAAAAAGCAAACCAAGCATTGGGGTTCATTTCTAAAGGGATCGAAATGAAAAGCAGGGAAGTTAAACTAAACTTATATTGAACCTTGATTAGACCACACTTGGAGTACTGTGTACAGTTCTGGTCCCCATATTATAATAATAATAATAATAATAATAATAATAATAATAATAATCCTTGCATTTGATATAGCGCTTTTCATGTCTTCTAGACGTCCCAAAGCGCTTCACAGAATATACTGTAAAGTGAATTGACTGTATATTTGTGGGCGAACGCGGCAGCCAATTGCGCACAGTCATGGATTGAAAATGACCAATTTATTATGATTTTGTTTTTTGGAGGGATTATTATAGAGACACTGGAGAAAGTACAAAGGAGATTTACGAGGATGATACTGGAACTGTGAGGCTATACCTATCAGGAAAGGCTGAACAAGCTTGGACTCTTTTCTCTTGAAAAGAGAAGGGTGAGGGGTGACCTAATAGAGGTCTTTAAAATGATGAAAGGTTTTGATAGGGTAGACATAGGGAAGATGTTTCCACTTGTGGGGGAGATCAAAACCAGGGGCCATAAATATAAAATAGTCACAAATAAATCAAATAGGGAAGTCAGAAAAAACTTCTTTACTCTGAGAGTGGTGGAGATGTGGAATTTGATACCATAAGGAGTAGTTGAGGCGAATAGCATAGATGCATTTAAGGGAAAGCTAGATAAGTACATGAGGGAGAAAGGAATAAAAGGTTATGCTGATAGGCTTAGTTGAGGAAGGGCTCATGTGGCGCATAAACACCGGCATAGACCAGTTGGGTCGAATGGCCTGTTTCTGTGCTGTATATTCTATGTAATTCTATGTAATGTGTGACATGCTTTTTGATGATGAAAGCACAACATTTGCGTGAAAAGTCACTACACAGTAAATCCTGTGAAGCGTTCTGAGACGACTTATTAATGTGAAAGGTGTTATATCAAATGTAATGATTACTGCATATTATGGCCAACAAATGGATATTATTTTAGGGGACAATGAAGAATTGAGAAGGCTGTAGCTGTACAGCATAGTGTGTTGGAGGGAAATCTGATCACACATCAGGAACAAATAGACAGATAGTTAGATACCTTTTTAATTGAATCTTTCAGCTCTTAAAACTTTATAATTTTATCAATGTTTGCAATAGGAAGGATCTTTGGAAAATCCTTTAAACATTACTACTTGTTTTGAGTATCATGAAATGCTTTTGCCAGGTTTGGTTAGTTAAATAAAATAAAATATTATTTTGAAATTTTAGACTCTTGGCTATAGCCATGTAAAGTGGCCAGAACCATTTATTTTGTGTTTTAGCATATTATTCTCCTTTAACAATAGTGTCTTGATGTCAAAATGGCTTTTAAAGATCTCAAATCATTTACTATTACACAGTTTAATCACTGACCTTTCCCTTGAGTCTATCTGACAATGACTTCTGACTGATGTCAAAGCCATCTGGAACTAATTTTTTGAAAGAAATTTAATGTGAATCTGCAGTTTGATTTAACTATAGTCTATTCTGATTTTTCAAAGTTCCACTTCAGATTTCGTTTGCAACTAAATTTCATTAAACCTCCCCTCCCTGTTGTAGAGCAGTGCTGGTGAAAGTAAACATTATCATTTGGTATCAAATATTTACAAGGAATAGTGAGATTAGATCTGGCAAACATTCAGAAGGATTGTATTAGGTTCCCTTTCCCAGAAGATAGTATACATGCGACCAGGACTGGGCTATTATTGGAATTGACGTGCACTCTACTTAAAAATTTCCATAGTAACCAAAGTAGTACCATTTGTATAAATGGACAGAAGCTGCCTCAGAGGCAGGGCAAACAATTCTGAGAAAACAAAAGTTATCCTCCTAACAGTTTGCCTTTGTTGAGACAATTTACTGCCTGGTAAAATACATCTGGGGATGAATGTGCAATGGAAATGCAATTATTTTGTAATCACAATGATGCACGTTAAGTCATCAACTGGAATTACTTGAGCTGCAACCTTATCCAGGAAACTGCTTTGTTTTGAACCTATTACTGCAAATTTCTTGTTGCTATTAGATGGCTTAATTACTGTAGCAGCCAGGCTATCAAAAACAACCCCCTAATTATTATTTCAATAAAAATAAGGTACTTCGAAAACATTTACAGCTTTTATTCAATGTTTCTGAATGCTTAACATTATGATAGAAACACTAACTAAAATTTGGAATTCGAGCCACAAAGTGTTCTTGCGAAACCTTAATTTACTGAACTTATAATTTATTCTGATAATCCTTGACTTGGTCAAATCCATTTCTGAAATTGTGGTCCTTTTAACGTTCACGATTTGTGACACATTTCTGGTAAATCAGAGAAATTAGTGTCATTCAGCAAATCTTGCACTTTAGATGGCGTCATTTCAATAAAATAATGTTTCCAAGTGTTCAACAATGGTGAACATCAAGCAAGAAGTGGAAGAAATTTAGGGGTGACTGGAGGCAACTTAAGTCTTTATTATAGATTATTTTTCTACAGGCAGGGCAAAAGCCATGCTAAAGACATGAGAGACGACTTCCTGGAAGCAATTTCCTGCTGCTTCTAAATTTAAGTAATGAGGTGGAAGCAAATTTTACTACCAAGGTCAAAAAAACAATGGATAGCGATTTGCCAAATAAATCGATGGAAGCGTATGAGAAGTAGATTGGTCCAAGACTATTTTCATTTTCTTTGAGAATGGTCAGTTGGACGGAAAGGTTTAATACCTGACCTCGCCACGCTCCATTGGCTCCCTATCACAAAACAGATCAACTTCATGATCCTCATCTACAAATAGCTCCATGCCCTGGCACCTCCCTACCTCTCTGACTTGCTTACTTCCCACTCTACCACCTGCCATCTTTGCTCGACTGGCTCCGGCTTTTTGCTTGTACCTCGTCCTCTCCACCATCGACAGCCAAGCTTTCAGTCACCTGAAACTTTGGAACTCTCTCCCTCAATCCCTCTGCCTTGGCCCCTCCTTTTCAGATCATGCCTGAAGACCTTCCAACTGTGCTTATGATCACCTCTTCCCTCCCCCAACTTGGCGTCGGGCTCTGCCACTGTTAAGCACTCCAAAGGGCGCTATATAAATGCAACTTGTTATTTATTCTGGTTTTGTGTATTCCTGTGTCCCTAGGTTGTTAAGTAAGTGTTTTGTGTTTAAGTATCATGTCCAAGATTAAGTATGCACTCTGTTTGCTATTACTTCCCAACTCTTCCCGCCATAAACTGCAAACTATTCACAACTCTGTAGCTTGTGTCCTCTCCTGCACTAGGCTGCGTGAGTCTAACACACCCACCCTCACCTGGCTCCACTGGTTCCCGATCCACCAGAAGATCAAAATCCTCATCTTCCTTTTAAAACCCTCTCCGGTTTTGCCTCACCCAACCTCTGTGACCTTCTAAAACCTTACCAACCCACCCACTTCCTATGCTTGGTAAACACTGGCCTGCTTTACATCCCCCACCCTGCTCACCCCACCATTTGCAGTTGGGTCTTCAGCCTTTTGCCCCCACTCCCCGGAACTCCATTCCAAAGTCCATTTGCCTCACCCCTGCCTTTACCTCCTTCAGGATCCATCTTTGACCATGCTTTTGGTCATCTTCCCACCCCCATCCCATTGATCCCCCTCCCCTCTAGAATCCAAATCCCAACTTGGATGCAGATGGTCAACTGTCCAGCAAACATATAGAGACCAACAAACTCTGTATCAGTAGTATTACATGCCTGATAATAATCCCTCAATAAAAAAAATAATAATTTGGTCACTCAATCCACGACTGTTTATAGGACACTGTTGTGCCAATTGGCTGCCGCGTTTAGCCCACAAATATACAGTCAATTCACTTTACAGTATAAAGTGAAGCACTTTGAGACATCTAGAAGATGTGATAAGGTGCTATATCAAATGCAAGGATTATTATTATATCATTGCCTATTAACACCCTGGTTTCTTTGGGTGTATTTAGCAATCAATGTGCAGACCATACAGTAGGTATGTATGTATAATGGGTATCTGTGGAATTAAGGAACAAAAGTGTTCCACTCTACTAGGTTGTCACATATATTCTACTGTACACTTTCAAGTGGAAATAATTGAGATAAGGAAGCAAAGGCCAATTAAGTGCCTGATAGTTTTTAACAATCCATTAGACATCCACTTGGCATTGAGCATCAATGAGATTCAGTCTGACAGTGGGTAGCACTATACCCTTTATACTGAATGTTATGTGGAATCAGGACTGAGCACAAATAACTTTTTGAAACTTGACTTGTGTAAGGGGATTTAAAACAACTGTATTTACACAGAGCTGACTACCTGGGAAGGTGTGCAAATAAACCACTGTAAATCACACCTAGTATTGCACCTTCTGGTTAGTTCCCTTCAAGCCTGCTTAGTCAGTCAAAACATTACAATGATTTTGTTTCCACTTTCAAACTGTTTATTGACGCTGTTCAGTGAGAAATTGATCTTTTGATCGAAAAAGGTATTCCAATAGCACACGGTTTTACAATTTCTAAACACAACAGAACACATTTATTCTGAAAATGATATGCTCTAAAACCAATATATATGAAACACAGGCAAGGAAATGTTTCAATGTGTTATGTAAGGAAACCCACAGTAACACACGTAAAACAAAACAGTAAGCACAGAGATGCAGATATCACATAAGTGAGCATATATTTCATGGGTTATCCCATCATTTTGCTAATGTTTTTTTCCTTAATTGTTTTTCCATTAACAGCAAAGAGTAATGAAACCATGTCATGGAGACTGAGTGGTAACATGAGATGGAATACTTTCACCTCTGGGATCTTGGTTTCATTCCAAAAACAAAACAACAACAACCAACAAATTGCATTTATATTTCGCCTTTCACATTGGGAGAATGTCCAAAGGTACTAGACAGTCCAGGGTTTGTACCCGAGCTGGGGGTTGGATCAAGAGGGGTGGAGGCCAAGGGGGCTGAGGATGGGAGGATGACTGAAGAGAAAGGTGTTGAGATTGGCATTGAAGGAGGCAAGGGAGGGGGAGAGGCAGAGCGACTCTGGGATGGAGTTCTAGAAAGTGGGGGCAGAAAGGCTGAAGGTGGGGGACATGGAGCGGGCCAGTGCCTGCCAAGCGGAGGGAGCGGGCAGGTTGGTAAGGTTTTGGTAGGTCGGAGCAGTAAGGAGGGACAAGACCATGGAGGAATTTAAAAGTGAGGATAAGGATCTTCAACTTGATCGTCTGGTGGATGGGGAGCCAATGATCTAGGGGAGGACAGAGGTGAATGGCTCACCTAAATTAGTGTGTGAGAGGACATAAGTTTCTGAGTTCTGAATAATCTACAGCTTCTGGAGGGAAGAGTTGGGAATTCCGGTGAGCAGGAAGTTAGCATAGTAAAGCCTGGACGTGATGAAAGCATGGGTGAAGGACTCGGTAGTCTGAGGGGAGAAGTAGTGATAGAAACAGGCAATGTTGCAAATATGAGGGAAGGCTGAACAGGTAAATGGATCAACCCATACTGATGGGATGCAAGTCTCCTCTGCCTAGTGTCCTATGTGTCACAAGTTTAGATAGTAAGTTCCTACTGGCTTTGGGCCCACAAAATGCCAACTGCTAATGCATTGTAATTCTGATATAGATTATTACTTAATTGAACACAATGTTTTGCTGAGGTGGGAGAGAGGGGGGAGGGTATAAATGCTGTCTGTGAAGGAAATCAGGCCAGGATTGAGCAGTAGGAATGAAGGTTTAAATTATGTTTGCGGAATATATTTGCCGAACTTATTTCCAGAAACTGGAATGGAATTTATAATGGGGTAGGTTTTTTGGGTGTGTGGAACTTGAACAATTTAATATACTTTCCACGCATTTCTTAAGTTTTTATAATTATGTGTCAGTTTGGCTCAGCTAATAACACTTTTGCCTCTGGGTCAGAGCATTGTGGGTTCAAGCTTAAAATTTGGACTAGAACTTGTTAGAATTTACACTTTTTGTATAATGTTAGAATCATAATAGATGTTGCGAACGGGTTAACTTTTAAGTTAAGTGTGGGGGGCAACTGGACTGACAGTCATGGGATAGGACACATCTGGTTTTCTCTGTTTTTGAAAGAATAACAGGACAACTTTGGAAAAGGGCAGGGGCTCCTCTTATCAGTAAATGACAACACGCCCACAGAGATAATGGTCCAAGGTACCGGTCAACACAGGATCTCGACTTAGCAATAAGTCGCTAGATTCTGACAGGGCCTGCCAAGCGACAGAAGGCAACCCTCAAGAATAGCAACTAATGAGCAAATGCTTAAACTAGAGGACCTTGGTACCATCCCGGGATACTGATAAGAAATAACTAGTCACTTAAAAGGAATGTACTAATGATCCCACCTAACAAAATAACAAGCATCAGATAACAGGGGTCTTAAGGACAATGTGTATGTGTGCTGAGGCACGTACACCCCATGAGATGTTCACGTGAACCCAGCATGATTTTGGCTAGGTTACCTAATGTCCGCTCCATGATTGGACGAACATCAGTATAAGAGTTCCGATAACTTTGTGTACGGGACCGGCCCGGGTCGCGGAGACAAGGATACAGGAGATGGGGCCGTCCCGGGCTGCGGAGTCAAGGGTACGGGAGATGGAAGACTGAGAGCTAGAAACACTAAGGCTGAGGATATCAGATGGAAGATTTAAAGCTGTAAGCAAGAAGACTGAAAGCATGAAGAATTAAGCTTGTGTGCTGTAAAGACACAGTGTTGAACTCGAGATATCTACGGTGGTATTATTCTGTTATAAGATCTGTTGATTGTACCGGCCTTTGGTCTGACCCATCGGGATATTGGGGAATAACGAACGAATAATAATAAAACAGTCAGATATCTGGTTGCAAACGGATTATGGCTGATTTTATTTTCTAACAAACTCATATAGTTCAGTGCTGGAGGAGTGCTGCTATGGACATCAGTTTCATAGTTTGGATGAGACCATCAATCAAGGCCCATTTTGCCTGTTCAAATCAAAAAGAGAAAAAACTCGCTCCTCCAGTGTTCTGGCCAACAATTCCCAAGATAAAATGGTTATGGTTCTATGTGGACATTGCTGTGTAAAAATTAGCTTCTGTGTTTGCCTACAAATACATCGTCACAATATTTGACCGTAATTCCTATGAAGCATTTTGAGATAGTTTGATATTCCAGGCACCAAATCAAATGCAAGCATTATAATAATGCAACCGTCTAGTTAGAGGTATAAAATCAATCTGGTTAGAAACATTTTAAAGTGCTGTGCCACAGAATGTCCTGGCTTTTATATCTGAAAACCATTTTTACGTCAATCTGCCTTCAGATCTAAAATTGTATAATCTTATATGAAAAACTATCTAAAAATAAATTTCTAAATTTGACTAGTGCTCCATATAGCAAAGTAAATAATCAATGCCAAGAAACCAGGGCTGCACTGAAAAACCTTCAATTATTGAATAAATTTATGTTCAAAATGATACCATAAGTAGGCCATCTAAAATATTGTAGTTCCTTATTCATTCAGATACATGTTTGCGCTAAAATCTCTGGCTATTCCTAATGTTGAAAGACAGAAATATTATCCCTGTCAGGAGTGCTATTTTAGTATTTTATCTTGTGGTTCCAGAATCATACACATTATACATAGAAAGGAAGAAAGCAGAATTTGTATTTTTATATTTTTATCACTTCAAATCATCTCAAATTTCTTCAGAGTAATTACTATTATCTGTTGTGACTACTTTTACAGGCAAACCTAGCAGTCAATTTGTGTATAGCAAGATCCAACAAACAGCCACAAGATGAATCACCAATTAAGCTTGGAGGCTTGATGCCCAATACACTAGAAGTCAATCCTTTCTATTTTCAAATTATCTTTATGTCCACCAAAGCACGGGCTAACAGGGCCTCAGTTTGATATTCTTATCTAATGTAAGGAAACAGCACTAAATTCTCCATTTGTACTATTTATGAATATTTTCTGTTTTTATGCACAATTCCAGAGTTTTTAAAAGTAACAGGATTGACCCATCTCCCTGTCTGTACCTCTCCCACTCTCGGGTCATTTACATAATATGCTAGTCTTCCATATGAAGAATGGTTTCTTGGATAAGCTACAAATGCACTCAGGGAAATAGTGTGAATCACCAGCTGGAAAAAAAAGGAGAGAAAATTGAGATATTATTTTCGAGGGGCTCATTTCAAGAATATTATCTTGCAAGTGAGTGGACCCTGGTTCAACTCCCGGGTAGGGCAAAATGTTAGGCAAGTTTCCTTACTCCACATGCCTGTTTATCCAGCAGTAAGTAGGAACCTGATTGTTAATCGCTTTTCCGGGGCTAATAATCCCTTCAAAAAAATAAAAATTTCAATCCAAGACTGTTTGTGGGACGCTGCTGGATGCAATTGGTTGCCGTTTTTCGCCTAAAATTATACAATCAATTCACTTTACAGTATCTTCTGTGAAGCGCTTTGAGACGCTTCAAAGACTTGATAAGGTGCTATATCAAATGCAAAGATTATTACTATATTATTTATTGGTTCACAAAATTGGTCAGAAAAACAACATTGTGTAACTAGCTATTTTATGATATATTTTAAGAAACTCTTAATCATTTGTTAAATTTAAGCTTTGCTGAAAAAAAACTGTTATCTTAAAAGTGTTGGCTTTTCTGAAACAGAAAACTGGATGCCAACTATAATATAAATATAATATAATAATATTATATAACTATATTATATTATATAATAATATTATTATATTATATAATAATAATAATAATCCTTGCATTTAATATAGTGCCTTATCATGTCTTCGAAACATCTCAAAGCACTTCACAGAATATACTGTAAAATGAATTGAGTGTACAGTTTTGTGTCAGCAAAATGCAGCAGCCAATTGCCCACAGCAGTGTCCCACAAACAGTCGTGGATTGAAGTAACCAATTTATTATTATTATTTTTTGAAAGGAATTATTACCCCCGGAAAAGCAATCTGACACTCGCTAAACAACAACATTTGCATAGCGCCTTTCACGTTGGGAGGACAACCCAAGGGGCTGGACAATCACTGTTTCAGACCCCAGCTGGGGGTTGGGATCAGGGAGGGCAGTTGTCAGGGGGGAAGGAGCGGGACCGAAGGCACGGTCAAAGAGGAGGATCTTGAGACGGGTCTTGAAGGAGGAAAGGAAGGGGGCGAGGCGGAAGATCTGCGAGATGGAGTTCCAGAGATTGAGGGCAGAGTGGCTGAAGGCGAGCGAGGCGGGGGACGTGAAGCAGGCCAGAGCCCACTGAGCAGAGGGAACGAGCAAGTTGGTAGGGTATTAGAAGGTCGCAGAGGTAGTGGGGAGGGCTTTGGAGGGGAGGACCAGGATCTTGAACTGTATCCTCTGTGTGATGGGAAGCCAATGGAGTTGGGTGAGGTTGGGGGAGATAGGATCGCGGAGCCTGGTGTGGAAGAGGACATGGGATGTAGAGTTCTGCAGGCTGTGAAGGGAGGAGTTGGGGAGGCCAACAAGCAGGACTTTTGCGTAGTCGAGCCTGAATATTATGAATGCATGTATGAGGGTCTCGGCAGCCTGGTGTGTGAGACAGTGGCTGAGCCGAGCGATGTTGCAGAGGTGGGGAAAGGTGGAGCTAGTCATGGCACAGATGTGGGGTATGAAAGGCAGTTGAGCATTGAACAGGACGCCAAGGTTTCATATTGGCTCCGTGAGATGTAGAGTGCATCCATGGAGAAGGATGCTGTCAGCGCCTGAGGTATGGAGGCGCTGATGGGAGCCAAGCAGGAGGGCCTCAGGCTTGTTGACATTCAACTGCAGGAAGTTAGCTCTCACCTAGAACTGGGTGACATGTCTGACAGGCAGTCTATGAGGACAGCAGTGGTTCCTACTTCCAGGTTCCTACTTACTGCTCGGTAAACAGAGGTGTGTGGAATAAGGAAACTTTCCCAACATTTCGCCCTGCCGAGCTTTCCACCATTTTTATAATCTCTACTTATATTGCTTATACAAAATATATTTCATGATTGATATATTGATAATTTTCTTAGAATGATAACAATTATAGCATGGTAGGAGTTAATTAATTTCATTAAGCCTAAAATGGTAATTAATTAAGCCACTGATACAGCTAAATGATGATTAAGCAGTTTTTTTATATATATAATGGAAATAACAACATGAGAGTGAAGGCTTTATGAAGATTCATATGACTGTGCTCTTATAGTTTCTGACCAGTAACTCATGTATTCAATATTGTCCCATTACAGTCCTATGCTCAATCAGTTATGTTCACTGTTTGGAAGACTGCACAGAAATTTAGTACTCAAAATGTTAATAGTAAACATTTTACAAAATGAATTCAAAACTTTGCTATGTTATTCCTAAAACAGCTTAAAATGTTCTATAATTCTCAGTAATTATATATCCGAACAAACCAGGAAATGAGTATATGCAATGCTCGACAGAATACAATATGTTCCTTTTCACTTAATCTTGAACAATGTTTTAACAGTGCAACAGTTCATCAGACTGCATGTGAAACTGGAATACATTATGTTTTCGTTTGCCCACCTCCGCTTTTACCTTACTCCAAATGTAGCCGAAGCCCTCATCTATGCATTTGTCTCGACTTCTCCAGTGCCCTTCTCACCGGTCTCCCCAGCTGCACCCGCCACCTGCATACTAACCTGCACTAAATTCTGTATCACCATCACACCAGTTCTAGCCAGGCTTCACTGGCTCCCATCACTGAATGGATCAATTTCAACATCTTCTCACTTGTTTTCAAATCCCTTCATACCCTGGCACCTCCCTACTTCTCCAACCTACTTACTCCCCGTTCCACTACCCACTTCCCCCACTCATCTGGCTCCGGTCTCCTGCTTGTCCCTCGTGCCCTCTGTTCCAATTTTGGTGGCCGCACTTTCAGCTGCTACGCCTGAAACTCTGTAACTCTCTCCCTCAATTGCTCTGCTTTCCCCCTTCTTCCCCATCTTCAGGTCCACCTGAAGACCTTCCTCTTCAACCGTGCTTATGGTGTGTGTCCCCCACCACACCCTGGATCGTCGTCGTGCCACTGTCACCGTCACCGCCACCGTCAAGCACTCTGAGACGCTGCCCTGTGTGAGGAGTGCTAAATAAATGCAAGTTTTTGTTGTTTGGATGCATGTTATTAACCCACCTGGATTTTGATCACATACATTGTATAACCTGTCCTTGCTTATAGTTATATTGCATGACTAATTCCAAATCCTTCAATTTCATAGAATGTCAAGCATTTATTTTGAACTGAATGAATTCCAAGGAGGTAAACCTTCCAGTTCAATTTTTTTTAAGGTCTACTATGGGATTCTTATTTAAGTATCTGACATTCATAATTCAACATATGGTTTGACAAAGAAACTTATTTATGTACAATTTTCATTAGGATAAGAAACTGAACTAAGTAGCTGATTGATGATATCACTGGACAGGTGCTAATTGGTAAGATCAAATGCCATGTCAGAACTCAAATAGTCTAGGCTGACACTCATTGTGCTGCATTGGCAGAGGTGCCATCCTTTGAATGAGACATTAAACCGAGGTTAAGATGGATGTTAACCTCGGATGTTAACGATCCTGTGGCATTATTTGATAAGAGAAAGGAATTAGTCCCAGTAACCTGGCCAACAATCCTCACCGAGTCAAATTCATCATTCATCTCATGGCTGTTTTGGGGGCATTGCTGTATAAAGAATGGTTTCCACATTCGCCTACAAGATACAGTCAACACACTTTACAGTATATCCTGTGAAGTGCTTTGAGATGTCCCCCTGACATAAAAACTGCTATACCATTTGCAAGCATTATTGTTATTGCTATATTAGATAAGAAAGTGAAAGATGTAATCTTTAATAACAGATTCAATGTGATATATCAGCTAAATATGTTAATATGTCTTTAGTAATCGTAATTTGTTATTTAAATAGTCTATCTGAATTTGATCAGTTAAGCTTGACACATGAAATATATAACTGTGTTTGACAATTGGCAATTTTACATCAATGAAATAATGCAGATTGTTTTTTCAACTAGATTGTAATTAATATGGTTGCAACTGCAACAGTGATGTATTAAGGACAACATTTTTATGCTATAATCTTTAATAAAAACTGTTTAATATTTTTTGGGATCATAAAGTTAAGCAGTGGTCCTTTTGATAGCAAGCCTTTCAACTCATGGCATGAGGTCTCCTGCTTATATATAAAACCATGAAAACTGGATGTTTTAGTTCAAAACAAGTCTCTAATGTACTCCCCTGGTAATTGTATCTTCCAAAAAATTGCAGTTTCTATATGGTTTGATTTTTCCATGTTAATTGCTACCTCAAATAATAATAATCCTTGCATTTGATATAGTGCTTTTCATGTCTTCTAGACAGACTATACAGAATAGACTGTAAAGTGAATTGACTGTATATTTGTGGGCAAAACTTGGCAGCCAATTGTGCATAGCAGTGTCCCTCAAACAGTCGGTGGATTGAAGTGACCAATTTATTATTGTTTTCTTTTCCTGAGGGATTATTATCAGGCGTGTGGAGTAAGGAAACTTGCCCAAGGTTTCACCCTGCCAGGAATCGAACCCAGGTCTCTCGCTTGCAAAGCGAGTGATCTAACTGAACTACAGGATTCCCGAATATAATTATTATATATGACAAAGATATATTGTTTTCATTTTTGTAACTCATTTGTTCAATTTGTGGTGTGAAAGACTGACCCAGTACCCGTTACACAATTCAACAAATTTAGTCTCTCCCCTCCCTTGAATTCACCACAGAGCTCCATTTCTCAATCAGTCCTAGTCTTGGAAGCCATTTCTGAGTCAACAACTACAAATTGCATTTGTATAGCACCTTTCACATTGGGAGGACGTCAAAAGGTAGAACTCAGTTGGGGAATTAATGGTCCAACCAATAATTGCAATACAATATAAATTACACTCAAGCCCTTCCGGCCCAACCATTCCTTTCGCTCAGCAGACACTGGCTTACTTCAATGTCTCCTACCCGACCTCCCCCCACCATCGGTTACACACCTTTACATATCTCGACACATTTTTCGGAACTCCATCCCCTCCTGTAAGGTCCATTCAAGACCTATCTCTTTGATTCATCTCTTACTCATCTTTCCATGGGATCTTTAATGACTTCCACTTGAAGCAGACTTCCGAAGGAGGACACCAAAAATGTACCATAGCTGCAGCACTGCATTGGAGTGATTGGTCTAGATTATTTTCAGGCAAACAAGGGAGATCGTTTGTATGCAGCCAAGCACCACAAACCAGCCATCAAGTAAATGATTCCTTTATCTAGAGAATTGCTGGCTAAGACTTCCTTCTGCTTCCGGCTGAAGACCTTTCTTTTCGACCGCGCCTTTGGTCACCTTCCTCCCCTTCCCCCTGGCTCGGTCCTGAGATCCGTTACTGTGAAACGCTCTGAGATGCCATCCAGCGTGGAGGGCCCTATATAAATCCAAGTTGTTGTTGTTGTAAAGGAAAGCCCGGCCGCGGATGGTAGGGTGTGTCGCAGGAGACAGGGAGCAGGCCGGAGCCTGCTGAGCAGAGGGAGCGGACAGGTTGATAGGGGGTCAGCAGGTCAGAGACGTAGGAGGGGGCAAGGACGTGGAAGTCCTTGAAGATGAGGATGAGGAATCTATTTTGAATTTTATCCTCTGAGGGATGGGAAGCCATGTGAAGCTGGGTGAGGGTGGGGGTGATGGGGTCACGGAGCCTAGTGCGGGGAAGGACACTAGTTGCAGAGTTCTGGATGATCTGCAGCTTGTGGAGGGAAGAGATGGGGAGGCCGACAAGAAGGGAATTTCTGTAGTCGAGTCTTGAGGTGACAAATGCATGTATAAAGATCTCGGTGGCCTGAGGGGTGAGGCAATGGCATATTCGGGCAATATTGCGGAGGTGGGGGAAGGCAGAGCGGGTCATGGCACGGATATGGGGGAGAAAGGTGAGTTGAGGGTCAAACATGACGCCAATAATAATAATAATAATAATCCTTGCATTTGATATAGCGCTTTTCACGTCGGGAGGACGTCCCAAAGCGCTTCACAGAACACATTGTAAAGTGAATTGACTGTATATTTGTGGGCGAACGCGGCAGCCAATTGCACACAGCAATGTCCACAAATAGTCATAGATTGAAAATGACCAATTTATTATTGGTTTTGGTTTTGGAGGGATTATTATTAGGTGTGTGGAGTAAGGAAACCTGCCCAAGGTTTCGCCCTGCCTGGAATTGAACTCAGGTTTCTCACTTGCAAAGCGAGTGCTCTAACCACTGAGCTACAGGACTCCACCAAGGTTCCCAACTGGCTTGGTGAGGTGGAGTGTGCAACCATGGATGTTGATGCTGCCAGTGCCTGAGGTGCGGAGGCGCTGGCACAAGCCAATTAGAAAGGCCTCAGTCTTGCTGATATTCAGCTGTAAAAAGTTGGCTATCATCCAGGACTTGAGGTCAGACAGATAGTCTGTCAGGACATCAGTTGTCCTGGAATCGACGATGGAGGCAGAGAGAGAGTTGGGTGTCATCAAAGTATCTTATTGTCAGATTCCATACCCTAATTGGTTTTGGCCTGCTATGAAAGTGGATTTATTCACATTAAATTTACTCTGCCTTGTGATATTCAGGTTGCTCTTCCTAGGTTTTTCTGGCATGACTTTCACCCTTTATCATTGAAACTCTTGGGGGTGAATGATGTCATACACATGGTGTCAATGCTGTGTACATACTCACAAAATGAACAAAAGATACTATGATAATCTCAAATACACTCTAAACAAGAGACAGAAGTAGCAATACCTTCCAGGTAGTCGATTGCTCAGAAAATACAGTCAATCCACTTTACAGTATATCCTGTGAGACTCTTTGAGAGCAATGTGATAAGACACTATATGCAGCACTGTGGAGTCCTGTAGCTCAGTGGTTAGAGCACTCGCCTCACAAGTGCGAGACCTGTGTTTGATTCTCGGCAGGATGAAACGTTGGGCAAGTTTCCTTACTCCACATGCCTCTGTTTATCTAGCAGTAAGTAGGAACTCGGTTGTTAGCCAATTGGTGGATCACTTTTCCGGGGGTAATAATTCCTTCAAATAAATAAATAGATAAATAAATAAATAAATTGATTAATTAATTGATTAATTGATTAATTGGTCACTCAATCCATGACTGTTTGTGGGATGCTGCTGTGCGCCATGTTTAGCCCACAAAATGTAGTCAATTCACTTTACATTACATTCTGTGAAGCGCTTTGAGACGTCGCGAAGACGTGATAAGGTGCTATATCAAATGCAAGGATTATTATTATTATTATATGAAATGCCAGGATTATTATTATTATTATTGGTATAAACATAGGGCAAACATGTGTGCTTAATCTTTAGCTGTCAAAACACATTGCATGGTGGAAAATATCTCTAAGAAACTTTAACATAATTTCCTTTTATTTAGGTCATTTGTGACATTTTCTTTGTA
The DNA here is from genome assembly GCF_018977255.1 of Callorhinchus milii. Taxonomy (NCBI): domain Eukaryota; kingdom Metazoa; phylum Chordata; class Chondrichthyes; order Chimaeriformes; family Callorhinchidae; genus Callorhinchus; species Callorhinchus milii. The sequence goes on from NW_024704744.1 coordinate 50,817,978, forward strand.
CGGCCATCATCAGATTATGCAGATGATAAACACACTTATCTAACTACAGTATTTGTGCATAAACACTAGGGAGCTAATCCATTTATTGGGCTAATCAACTTTTGTAATTGTGCCAAGTGATCCTAATCTTCAATTTTGTTTCTAGTTTATCCTTCAGAGCAAATGTCACCTTTTCAATTACTGGCTATGACAATTTGATGCTATATTCCCCAAGTATACAAGTAAGATTTTGAAGCAAATCACTAAGCTCATGCAACGTGGAACTGAAGGATTCCCTATTTCCCTCTAGTGTGAGGTTCTCTGCAGCATCTACAGCAAACAATGACTTCACCAATTACATTTCCTTCAAATCCCTTCAAGCTAAATACAGGCTAAACATCAGTTAAGGTAACAGAACATTTTTGATTCCAGTGTTTTATTTTTTATTTCACTGTATTTCACTGACCCACCTCCAGTAAGTCATGACCCGATTGTGTCTTCAGTCCAATTTCTTGGTTTTCCTTTGCTGATCTCTAAAGCCCTCCCAATCCTCAAGTTTACTGCTCTTTTTGGCAGTATTATAGGACTCTTCTTTTAATTTTATACTTTGCCTAACTTCTCTAGTTAGCCATGGTTGAAACACTTTTCTCGTGGTATTTTTAGTTTTCAAGGGAATATGTGATCACTGGGAATTATGTATTATATCTTTAAACGTTTGCCATTGCTGGTCTACCATCATATTTTTCAATCTAATTTCCCAGACTATTTTAGCCAAATCTTCTCTCATACCTGCAAAATCGGCTTTATTTAGATTTAAGACCCTTGCTTCGGATTTAATTATATCACTCTCTAACTTAATGTTAAATTCCATCATGTTATGGTCACTCTGCCCTAGAGGAGCCTTAACTTCCAGATTGCCGATTAGCCCTATTTTATTACACAAACCAAGATCTAGGATAGCCTGTTCCTTGGTTGGTTCCTCAGCATATTGTTCAAGAAAACTATCTCTATGCATTCTATAAACTCATCCTCTAATTTATCTTTGCCAATTTGGTTTTCCCAGTCTATATGAAGATTGAAATCACCCACTATTAGTGTATTCCCCTTGCTACATGCTCCTCTAATTTCCTGATTAATACCCTGCCCAATACTGTAACTGCAGATTGGGGGTCTATAAACTACTCCCACTAGTGTTTTCTGGCCCTTGTTATTTCTTACCTCCACCCATACACTACACTCCACTACATCCTGAATTTTTATTTAAAATCCTTCTTCTCTACTGTTTTTATCTCATCCTTTATTAGCAGGGCTATCCCTCCACCTCATTCTCCATATTGCCTATCTTTCCTATAAGTCGAATACCCCAGAATGTTTAGCTTCCACCCTCGGTCTCCCTGTAACCACGTCTCTTAAGCTTTTCAATTCTGAGTTGGTGGTCTTATCCTCTCACCAAATGTCAATAGTTTTTTGCAATGTTAAATCAGTATCTCAAAGCAGTCTCTCTCTGATTATACTTGATCTCATCTATCAGGCTATCTTGTCTGATTGAACAGCTCAACAAATTTGCATGAAATGCACTGTATTCCAGTGGATGTATTCTTTGTCTTATCACAATGGTTGGACAAATGCCATCAGCAGTGATCACTGAATTTGTCAATTTCCAGGATACGTGCTTAACTCTGATTTTTGTTATTTAACCTATTTGTTATAATGTATGTTATTTTTGCTGATAATTTCATTATTATCCACGACTGTTTGTGGGATACTGCTGTGCGTAATTGGCTGCCACATTTCACCCACAAAATATACAGACAATTCACTTTGTATATTCTGTGAAGCGCTTTGAGACATCTAGAAGATGCGAAAAGCACTATATCAAATGCAAGGATTATTATTATTATTGTCCCATGAACCAGCACTCTTATCCCACAAGCAGCAAGCGACTTTGTGAACAATAACAACTTGCACTTAGAAAATGCCTTTCACATATGATAGCATCTCAGAGCTCACCTCTCCTCTGTTTCTTTTAACAACTATTTTAAATTGTTGCCATTGGGTTTACCGACCCACCTGCCAGTGGAAATAGTTTCTTCTTGTTCACCCTATCGAATCCCCTCATAATTTTGAAAACTTCTATTAAGACTCCTCTTAACCTTTGCTGCTCCAAGAGGAATAATCCTAGCTTCACTAGCCTGTCCTGGCAACTGAAGTCCCTCATTCCTGGTACCATCCTGGTAATTACTGCTGTTAGGCTTAGGTTTAATTACTGCTGTTTTCCAACCCACGCTAATTTTTGGATCAGTTGTGTTCAGTGTATACCAAATAACGTTGATGCTGATGATGCTTAAAAGTGCTTTGAGATATCCTCCCAATGTGAAAGATTGCTATATAAATGAAAAATTGTTGTTGTTGTTTGCTTTTGGAAAGTGCTGTTGGAAGATGGCTTCACTGCACCCACTGAAATTTGTCTACCTATTTAATGAGGAAATTCAGTTGTCAGAAAGCAAGCAATTCCCTCAGTGCACACGTTAAAATATAATTAAGTTTGTCACTTAATGTCCCAGTAGGAGCCTCTTCTGCTGTCTCCTATACTCAGAACAAGTCAGACAATCAATGAACTGAACAACAATAAGAATAAAAGGGGAAAATATACAAAGACAGAAAAAGAGGAGCAAAGTGAGTTTGGAGAGAACATGGTAATGGCACCCAGAGTGTCTGTCCCTGATTATGTTCCAGCCACACTTTCTTCAGGTGCATTCCATCTCTGCTGCCAGCTGATGTCCCCATCTTTTAACACTAATGCAACATATCAAAACATCTAACCATGCAATAGAATTTACTTTATATACTGCCATTCAAGACTGGAGTGCTTTCAAAGTGCTTTACACAGCTGTCTGAGAACCATGGGGAGTAGGAGGGAGCTGAAGAGGTTGGAGGAGGAGGTACAGTCGAAACCACAGTCATAGTAGTAAGTATTGAGGGAAGCTTTGAAAGTGGGGAGGCAGGGAAATCAGAAGGACTCTGGGATAAAGTTCCAGAAAGCAGGAAGGAGAATGGTTGAAAGCTTGGTAAGGCAGATAGTACGGGGATTAGAGTAAAGGGAACGGCTGGAGCAGTAGGGTTGCGAAGACAGCAAAGAAAGCATTAAGGAGAGATTGTGAAGGATGTGAATGTGAGGATGATGGCCTTGAGTTTGATTCGCTGGAGGAAGGGGAGCCAGTGAAGCTGTGCGAGGATGGAGGATTAGTGATATCTTGTATGGGAGAGACCACAGGCCATAGAGTACTGGACAGATACAAGACCATAAGACATAGGAGCAAGACTAGACCATTCGGCTCCTCGAGCCTGCCCTGCCATTTAATAAGATCATAGCTGATCTTCTAACCTAATTCCATTTACCCGCCCTATCCCCATATCCCTTAATGCCTCTATCCTTTAGAAATCTATCAACCTCAGTCTTGAATACGTTCAAGGACTGAGCATCCACAGCCTTCTGTGGTAGAGAATTCCACAAATTCACTACCTGCTGAGTGAAGAAATGTTTCCTCAACTCAGTTCGAAAAGGCTGAACACTTAATCTTGATACTGGGACCCTTAGTTTTAGATTCTCCAACCAGGGGAAACAGTCTCACGGCATCTATCCTGTCAAGACCCTTAAGAATCTTATAGGTCTCTATAAGATCAATTCTAATTCTTCTATATTCTGGAGAATATACGCCTAGTTTACTCAACCTATCCTCATAGGTCAACCCCCTCATCCCAGGAATCAACCTAGTGAATCTACGCTGCACCCCCTCTAAGGCGAGTATGTCCTTTCTTAAATAAGGAGACCAAAACTGTACACAATTTTCTCACCAAGGCCTTATACAACTGCAGCAAGACTTCTCTACTCTTGTGCTCTAACCCTTTTGTAACGAACACCAACATGGCATTAGCCTTGCTAGCTGTTTGCTGTACCTGCATACTAACTTTTTGTAACTGGTGTACAAAAACCCCCAAATGCCTCTGAACACTAACACTACTTAGTCTCTCCCCCTGTAGAAAATGATCCGCTTTTCTATTTTTACTACCTAGGTGAATAACTTCACACTTCCTCACGTTATACTCCATCTGCTTAGACTTCTTAGATTTGTAGACTTGTAAGGGGTAGGAGGAGTAGGAGGGAGGACATCCTCCCGACGTGAAAGGCACTATACAAATGTAATCTTGTTGTTGTTGTTCTTGCCCACTCACCTAGCCTGTCTATTTCCCTTTGCATTCTTCACGTGTCATCCTCACAGCCTACTCTCCCACCTACCATTGTATTGTCCGAGAATTTAGATATATTAAGTTCTATTTCCTCATCTAAATCATTGATATAGACTGTAAGTAATTGAGGCCCAAGTACTGATCCTTGAGGCACTCCACTAGTCACATCCTGCCAATTTGAGAAAGACCCATTTTATCCCTACTCTCTGTTTTCTCTGATATGCATCAGAGGCTATATAAATTCCTTATCTGCTGTCAGCACGAACCAATCCCTATAACCAATTTAAAAAGAAGACATTGTGCTATTTTTATTTTGGGGTGGGGAGGAAGTGAAGCAAATGTGATGTACAGCATAAGGAAATCACAAATCATGGTTTATCTACATAGCATTTTTGGCTGCTTGGAATGCAATTATGAAAACCTGGAAATCAGTTGTGGATTGCTGGATAAACTATGGAACCATTTGTTGATGTTATTGGCTGATGACAGTATTTAAACTTGTAAGAACTCGGAAAGAGCAGGGAATTGGGATTAAGGTGAATGGCTTCTTGAAGGAGCACAGGTCAACATAAAATAAAGGGCCAAATGGTCTCATACAGTTTAGTACATTTCTATGAAACCTTAGGCAAGTTTCCATGCCCCGCAAAACTCTTTTTACCTAGCAGTAAGTAGGAACCTGGTTGTTAGTTGATTGGTGGATCGCTTTAGGAGAGTAATAATCACTCAATAAAAAAATTGGTGACTAAATCCACGACTGTTTGTGGGACACTACTGTGTCCTGGATAGATGTTGTGTTTTGCCCCCAATACACAGTCAATTCACTTTACAATATATTCTATGAAGCACTTTGAGACATCTCAACGACATGGAAAGGCCCTATATCAAATACAAGGATTATTATTATGGTTCCATGGACTTGGAGAAAGTATCCAATTCTGAATGACTGATCAGCACAGAAATCCATGGATTCGCTATTTTTGTTTTGAATCCTTAAATGATGAACAAATCTCTGCCCCCCCCCACCCCTTCCTTCTCATCATTATAATTTTTTCTTACATTCTTAATTTTAATTTTCTGTTTCGTTTTTTCCTGATTCATTATTATTATATTTCTGAAATGTGATAAGGGACCAGCAACATGTGTGGAGAATCAATCTTCTTCAGAGGAAATGAAAGATAAAAAGTCCGGATTATTATACCTGCCTGCTTTTCAAAGTCCCTCCACATCACATGCTTAATAAGAAGATTAATTTAAACTTTGTGAAGTTTGATTGTTGGACATTTAAGCCATTGTAATATAATTTGTACTACAAAAGCTTATCGGTAGAAAGTATGCTTTGCATTATTGTTTCTCATTATAATATAATCCATTTAAAAAGAGCATGAAAGTTTTACAACTATAGGAGATGTCCAGGAATTATAATACAAAGAAAGAATAACATTAAGTGTTAGGTATGTGGAAGATAGCTGAGCCAATTATGAATTTCTCTGTACCTGAAATTGGAAAACTAATAAAATGGAAAAAATAAATGAGATAAATAATGATTATTATCAGGCGTGTGGAGAAAGGAAACTTACCGAAGGTTTTGCCCTGCCGGGAATTGAACCCAGATCTCTCGCTTGCGAGACGAGTACTCTAATACTGAGCTACAGGGCTCCAAGTTTAAGCAAGACATTAGTGCCTCTGTATTGCTGCGGTTGAAGGAAATGTTGAAATTTGTTAAGATTCATGCTTCTAACCCAAATGATTATTGTATTTCGATATGACAAGTTTAAAAGAAATTTGATGCAAATGCATTTTTAACAATCACATTAAGTATTCACATTGTATTTCAGAAAAAGTTTGAAGCTATAGTGCATGGTATCCAGTGGGTATTGCCCTCAGCAACATGCTCTAATTCACAAACTCTCCCGTTCTTATTTCAGTCACTCAAATTGCTCCATTAAACACAGGCAAATATGAAAGTCAATATTTTCCCATTTTGCAGCTTGATTTAGTAACCTACTTCTAGAACACCATTAGTAGGGAGGACTAAGATGAATCTAGGAAATGAAAGAAAATAAGTTGTAAAGTAATACAATGTTCAATGTCTAATTTTATTTCCCCCAGACCTTTCAGTGTGGGGCCCCTTTATGAGTCCTGTGACTGCGATACATATTAATTAATGACTGCAGTATCCCTTGTTGGCTTCTGAAAGGTGCTACAGACCAGAGCTATTATAGTGATGTGCAACTCCGTTCCCTTTCGTTGCCAAAATGAACTATGGCATCAGAATTTATATTTACATCTCAGACAATATCAAAGACACACCTTTGATCTTTTCCTAACTGTTCATTTTCTGACTCTTCCTGACTGTGAAGCCCTGCAGCTCAGTGATTAGAGCACTCGCCTCACAATCGAGAGACCCGTGTTCAATTCCCGGCAGGTCAAAACCTTAGGCAAATTTGCTTACTGATAATAATCCCTCAAGAAAAACAATAATAAATTGGTCACTTCAATCCATAACTCCTTGTGGGTCACTGCTGTGCGCAATTGTCTGCCACGTTTCGCCCACAAAATAGAGTCAATTCACTTTAGAATATATTCTGTAAAGCGCTTTGAGACGTCTCGAAGATGTGATAAGGCACTATATCAAATGCAAAAATTATTATTATTTAGAATTTAAAATTCCCATTCATTGAGCACTTGACACATAATTCGATCAAACTGACTGGAAGTAAAGGTATAAAGCCAGGTCCTTGTTAAACTCCGTCAAAACTGAAGAGGGAGATAGTAAGGGGAAAAGTAACCAACAGCTGGCTTGAAAAGATAAGTGTTAAGATGGGCTTTAAAGGTGGGGAGGGAGGGGATGAGAATTTGGCACTCTGGATAGAGTATCAGAGAGCGGGGGCAGAATGTCTGAAAGCTGACAATTAATAGTAGGGAGTATAAACTGGCTTGCGAGGTGAGTGTGTTAACCACTACGCTAATATTCCTGTAGCATAGTGGTTAGCGCAATACCCTCGCAAGCAAGAGGTCCCGTGTTCACTTCCCAGGTGAGGCAAAACCTTAGGCAAGTATCCTTACAGCACACGCCTCTGTTTACCTAACAGTAACTAGGAAACCGGTTGTTGGTGAGCTCCAGATACAACAGAAACATAGATTTCACTGATTAATTTGCTTTTAGAGTCAAATAAGCCTTGAATACTGTTATCGATCACTTCTATGGAACCACTATTTGCCATTTGTAATACTAAAACTTGTAACTTCTATTTCACATTGATGAAATGTCCATACTGCCTAACATCTAATTTTCCTTTTGTTATAAACAACAACAACAAGATTCCATTTATAGAGCGCCTTTTACGTCGGGAGGACGTCCCAAGGCGCTGTACAGTTGGGTCAGGACCCGAGCAGGGGGAAATGGTCAGGGTGAGGGGAGGGAGCGAGGAGGGGGTAGAGAGTCGAGAGGGGAGCTGAAGGCACAGTCAAAGAGAAAGGTTTTGAGACCGGCCTTGAAGGAGGAAAGGGAGGAGGCAAGGCGAAGGCACTGGGGTATAGAGTTCCAGAGCCTAGGGGCTGAGAGGCTGAAGGCCCGGCCACCGATGGTAGGGTGGTTGGGGCGGGGGATGTGGAGCAGACCGGAGCCAGAGGAACGGAGGGTACGGGCAGGTAGATAGGGGGATAGTAGATCAGAGAGGTAGGAGGGAGCGAGGCCGTGAATGGCCTTGTAGGTGAGGATGAGGATCTTGAGTTCGATCCTCTGGGGGATGGGGAGCCAGTGGAGGCGAGCGAGGGTGGGAGTGATGTGGTCCCGAAGCCTGGTGCGGGACAGTACACGAGCTGCAGAGTTCTGAATGACCTGCAGCTTGTGGAGGGAGGTGCCGGGAAGGCCGGCGAGGAGAGAGTTCCCATAGTCCAGCCTTGAAGTGATAAAGGCGTGGACCAGGGTTTCATCAGCGTGAGGGGTGAGGTAGTGCCGTAGTCTGGCGATGTTCCGGAGGTGATGGAAGGCGGTGCCAGTTGTGGCGCGGATATGAGGGAGAAAGGACAGCTCAGGGTCGAACAGAACACCGAGGTTCCTGACTGGCTTTGAGAGTAAACATTGCTGGCAGGAGAAAAATTGAGCCTAGGGTCTGATCAAGTTACGATCCTATTGCAGGGATGGAGTGCAAGCCTAAACAGATAAAAGAGGTGAGAATGTGAGTGAAGAGAGGGAGATAGTAAGGGGAAAAATAACCAACAGCTGGCTTGAAAAGATAAGTGTTAAGATTAGCTTTAAAGGTGGAGAGGGAGGGGATGAGAATTTGGGACTCTGGATGGAGTATCAGAGAGCGGGGGCAGAATGTCTGAAAGCTGACGATTAATAGTAGGGAGTATAAACTGGCTTGCGAGGTGAGTGTGTTAACCACTATGCTAATATTTCTTTAGGGTGAAAGGCCAGGATATAATTAGGTAGGAGACGCTCTGCGACACTACCTTGCGCTCTGAGGCGCTACCCTGCATGGAGGGCGCTATATAAGTGCAAGTTGTTATTGTTGAGGTGGAAGAAAAATAGGGGAGATAAATTGAAGCAGGCAGATTTTTCTCTCAACAAATATTTGAAAATCTGAACTTTTTGCTTTATTTCTTTATGTTGACAGCTAAAGGTACCTGAGTAGCTAGCATATCATTTTTCATGACTGAATCTTGTCACTTACCAGTTAGACTGTTTGGAAGAAATATATGTGTTATGGAATCTCATTGTGGGAACCATGACTGGCACCTCAGCTTCTAACAGATAAACACTGAAATGCTTGTTTGACCATAACTTCAGACCTAGTTAAAGGCACAAGCATATAGAGTTAGTAGAGCGAAATTATTTATATACAAGACCTACAATCTGGAAAGTAGTTTTACAGTTAAAGGGCTCGCTTCACGCCGATGTGAATGCAAGTAACAACAAACAAGGTTACCTTGACTACACTGTAATGTTATTGAATTTTCCTCTAACTGCACAATCCACATAATACATTGTAGTGACGTGATCAATGATTGCTACGTTCATGCTTGATTGTTAATTTAACTGTGAACGCTATGCCACATTTCATTGTTTTCTGATTCAGTGGAATTTGGCAGTTAATGAAATTCTCAATGTCAGACACATGCCACACTTTGAACGAGATGTTAAACTGAGCTCCAGTCCGCTTTTCTGACAGACGTTAAAGATCCTGATCCACAGTCCTCCAGATAAAATTAGTCATTCAATTGGTTAGTGGGACATTGCTGTGTGCAAATTGGTACATTTTTCAACAAGTGAAGTCTCCCTGTGAAGCACGTTCAGATGTTTCTACATGATAAAGGCCTTATATCAAAATGAAAACATTATTATAAAAATCCTGGTGGAGCTTTACATTCTGACCCACACCCCAACAATGAATGAAAAGCTTGATTTTCCCAGGCTGTTATTGCTATTAACATCAGCCATATAATTTAAAAACTAAACATTTTAAATAACCCTTGTTCAAATAATCATAATTAAAATCCTGCACACAGAAATAGAAGTTAAAAGATTAATATTTATCAGAATTTACCATAACTGGTATCCAATCGATGTACAAGTAGCAATTGTTAAAGTATTTCTGTAGTAAAAAAACGAAAAGCACAGGGAGAGAATTTAAATTAACAACAACTACAGAATTACATTTGTATATAATAATACATAATATAATAATCCTTGCATTTGATATAACACTTTTCATGTCTTCTAGATGTCTCAAAGCACTTCACAGAATAGACTGTAAAGTGAATTGATTGTATATTTGTGGGCGAAACTAAGCAACCAGTTAGTGTTTCAGACCCAAGTTAGGAGTCGAGATCGGGGTGGGTGGAGGGCAGGGGCGAGGGAGGGTGATCAAAGGCATGGTCGAAGAGGAGGGTCTTGAGATGGGTCTTGAAGAAGGCAAATGAGGGGACGAGGTGGAGGGACTGCAGGGTGGAGTTCCAGAGGATGGAGGTAGAGTGGCTGAAGGCCTGCTTGCCAATGTTGGGGCGACGAAGTAGGAGACGTGAAGCAGGCTGGAGCCCACTGAGCGGAGGGAGTGGGCAGGGTTGTAGGGGGTTAGGAGGTTGCAGAGGTAGGGGGGAGCAAGGCCATGGAGGGCTTTGAAGGTGAAGACCAGGATCTTGAACTGGATCCTCTATGTGATGGGAAGCCATTAAATTTCATTAATATGAATTAAATTCAAATTAAGCACTCTGAGATGTTAGTCTACATGAAGGACACAGTATAATTGCAAGTTGTTGTTAAACTGGAGTGTGCATAAATGCATTGGAAAACCCTCCTGTATTTTAATGAGACGTATATTGGGAGCTTAAAATAAAAGCATCTGTCTCTCAGATTTGAAACCAAATGCAAGAAAAAGATTTAAACAGGAAAATCTATATCGATATGGACAAATTGACTGCCGCTTTCTCCTACAAAATATACTGTCACTACTTTACAGTGAATCCTGTAATGCGTTTTGAAGAGTTGGCTCAGTGGGAAAAGGTGGTATATCAAATGCAAGGTTGTTTCACAAAACGTAATGACACTGAATGTATTATTTTGTTTGCTGTCACAAGTAAACCAGCAACCATTAGGCGGGCTATGCGAACTAACAATTATATGGCTTACAAACTCCCCAGATGGCAAAAGGCAATGATCCCAGTTAAGGTTAAATAAATGATGTAAGACGATTGACAGATAAGTGCAAGCACAGTTGTGATTTTGTTCCTCCGCAGGAAACATGTACATGTGACAAATGTTTTTCAAACAGTCACCATCTATAACCATGTGCAAACAGACCAGCGAGTGCTGGTTGGTAAAAAGCTAAATATTGACTTTAAGGGAATTAAATTCTGTCCTGAAAGCTGAAGGGACTGGCATCCTCATGTGAACTTCACCCAGTGAATACACAGAGAAATTGTTTAAGTATCATGTGATTATCAAGTTGCCATTGGCATGGCTACTGTCCAGCAGCACTATCCTGGGTGTTTGAGCATGAATGTGTTTGTGTTCAAGGGGACAGAACAAGACAGCCTAACAGTCACTGGAACTGAGAGAAGCAGACAGCCCTGAACTCCAGTGGCAATACTAGTAGCATCTGGGAGAGAACTGAACCTTACAATTAGCTTGAAGCAACAATCAACCTTTACGATCTGTTAGACTTCCAAGAGAAAGTTCCACTGCTATTTAATTATCTACTACATGTTTCTTCTACATTCCTTCCAGAGAAGTAAAAATAAAAAGAGTATATTCACATTTTTGCTTGGACTTTCTTGTCTTTTATTCACATCAATAGTCTCTTTTGGCTTCAACAATTACTGTACCTATATTTGCTTCAAACTGGTTAATGTGTGTGGTACCATTTCTTTAGTTCTAATCATACTATATATCAGAGATCATTAACTGAAAAGGCTAAGGGCAAGATCTTAGAAAGAGATGAGTTGTTTAACACAACTCGAAACTTTTTATTTCCTAATCCATTCTTGTCCCAGTAATTGTTAAAAGGCCTGAAATTCAGGATTGTGTCCAGTGGAGAAAAGGGAGAGGTTTGGAAGACCCTCTTCTCCCAAAAGGTTGCTAGTGTATGGAATGGGATGGTTTGCTATGGAAGCGTTTAGAGCTGAATCAATCGGGCATTTAAGAGAGAATCAGAAGTGAAACGTGGAATAATAATAATCTTTACATTTGTTACAGTATGCTTCACATCAGGACGTGTCTCAGAATAGTTTACAGAATATATTGTAAAGTGGAGTGACTATGCAATTTGTTGGTGAAAAAGGCAGCCAATGTGCACACAGCAATGTCCCACAAGTATCCCCAGATAAAATTGGTCAGTGAATTGGTCAGGGATTGTTGGCCAGGATACTGAGAGAAACTTTCTTCTCTTCTCAATAGTGCCAATGGGATATTTAACATCCACCTGAAGAGGCAAACAGGACCTGGTTTAATGTCTCACCTGAATGACCCCCTCCAGCAATGCAGTGCTCCCCCAGCATTGCATTGGAGTTTCAGCCTAGACTATGTGTTCAAACTCCCATCATGAGGTTTGAACACATGAACTTCTGATTCCTAGGCAAGAATACTATCAGTTGAGAAAGGCTGACACACAAGGGGAAAGGCATGACGAAAGAGAAAACAATTGGTCTTGGGGAGGATTGCATAAAGGAAAATATAATTTATGGTCAATAATCCATTAGAATTTGATTTAAAAAAAAAAATTTCTCTAACTGCAGTCATGTTAACATATGATGGGTAATATATATGAAAAGCAACAACTAATTTTATTAGGCAAAAATGCATGATGTATAAGAACAAGAAGTAGTCCTGTAGCTCAGTGGTTAGAGCACTCGCTTTGCAAGTGAGAGACCTGAGTTCAATTCCAGGCAGGGCGAAACCTTGGGCAAGTTTCCTTACTCCACACGCCTAATAATAATCTCTCCAAAACCAAAAACAATAATAAAATTTGTCATTTTCAATCTACGACTGTTTGTGGGACACCGCTGTGCGCAATTGGCTGCCACGTTCGCCCACAAATATACAGTCAATTCACTTTACAGTGTGTTCTGTGAAGCGCTTTGGGACGTCCTCCCGACGTGAAAAGCGCTATTTCAAATGCAAGGATTATTATTATTATTATTAGGCATAGATTCACATGCTGACAGACTTTTGGTGGAGAAAAAGCTGTTATTTTCCTAGACTTCATCCTTTCTGTTTAATTATGGATTTAAAAGTTAAGTTCTTTCTCAATGTGCAAGGGATCTCGTGAATAGCAATCTGTTGAAGTTGATTTATTGTCCTGAGATCTCTGTATCATTGATTGATGCACAATAGGTGGCCCAGGTTATATAAAAATAATTACTTATAGCTTATTATTCACTTGGCATTTCGGGCAATTTGGTTGTGAGTTGACAAAAACAACAACTTGCATTTATACAGTTCCTTTCACTGAGCATGAATAGTGCCTTTCGTTCAGGGTGAACCATTCAAAGTGTTTAACAGATGAGATAGAGACAGTAGAATTAAGGTTGATAATCCTTACATTTGATTTGGTGCTTTTCATGTTGGGAGAATGACTCAAAGAACTTCACATAATATATTGTAAACTGCAGTGACTCTATATTTTGTAGATGAACACGGAAAGCAATTTGTGCACAGCAATATCCTATAAACAAGCCTTAAAGTGAAGGACCAATTTTATCAGAGGGATTGCCAGCCAGGATATCCGGAGAAATTCCCTTCTCTTTTTGAATAGTATTATGATGTCATTAATATCCACTTGAACAGGCAGATGGGGCTGAAGTTAATGTATCATCCAGAGGACAGCATCTCCACCATTGCAGCACACCCCCAGCATTGCATTGGAGTTTTATCCTACACTACCATGCTACCATGCTGACAATAGAATCAAAGAGGATTTTTGATGGCATGGGGAGATGAAGCGGGGTGAGAGGTTTTTGTGAAGAGAGTTCCAATGAGTGAGGACAAAGTAGATGAAGTTTTGGTCACCAATGTGACTTGGAGGAAATGTGGATCAAGCAATAGACTGACGGAGTTAAATGCTGGATATCTGGGTTGTGTCAGATCTTTTTGCTGTTGTCAAACAATTCTGGGGCCTCAGTGACAGCAAAAAAGTACAGAGTGACATGAATCTTACGCTTGATTTCCTTTACACTTCTGGAAGCATTTGAGGTAGAATATCTTCAAAGGTTTTCCTGATCTGAAGTGGAGCAAGTTATTCATTACATAGAATTTGCTGCAAAAGCCAAATCCTGACAAGACTATTCAGATTTCTGCTTAGATTTCATCAGTCGCAGCAGTTCAATTCAGTAAAAATATTTAATTTTCTCTTGAATGACCTTCAAGCAATAACCTCAGCAGAACAAAAAAGATTAATGTTGCTATGGTTACCAGGCAGTAGTTTCCCCCAAACATTCAGATTTCTAGAAGCCTACATCGAGGAAAAGAATATTTATCTTTTCTAATCACTGATGGTTATATAAAAGAACACCTATTCTAATTCCGTAAAACAAAGCATTAATACGATCTAAAGGTTTATCCAATTGTCTATTTTTAGCACAACTGTGGCAGAATAAAGCAGCTGAGTTTGCTGTAATTAAAATCTTTGCCTTACTTAGTTTATTTCTTTATGCAAGAGTTAATCCTGCAGATTTTCTTTAAGATTCTATTTCTAAAAATACTGTTATAACTCTTTAGCAAAAACTGACTTCTTGTAGAATTTCCCCTGTCGGTCACTGCTGTATTGCGAATACACATCCTAAATGATCTGAAACAGAATGCAACTGAACTCTTTACAGAATTATCTGTGTTGCTCATGAATCTGACTGGCCCATGTCATACAGTTTCCTTGCCTTGCTCCAGGCCCCCAACCTGCCGTCCCATCATTGGCAGTCTCTGCTCCCACCCTCCGGGACTCCATCACACGGTCACTTCACCTCGCTCCCTCCCTTGCCTCCTTCAAGGCACCTCCCAAGACCCTCCTCTTCGACCATGCCTTCAGCTGCCCAGCTACCCCTACCCTCAATACCCTCCAACCCCCTGATCTCAACCCCCTGCTTGGGTCCAAATCCCTGACTGTTCAGCACCTTCAGACGACCTCTTGATATGAAATGCGCTATACAAATATAATTTATTGTTATTTGGAGTTGTTTTGTAAGGGAAACTGATTCAGCTGTCAAACTACTGTATTTCCCAGCCCTTTGAGAGATCTGTGGGTAACAGTCTAACTCGAATATTTTAAAAGTACTTTTTGGACTGTTACGTAGTGGTAAATGCAGCATTACTACAAATTTGAATGCGTAGAATCTTTTCACCAGTATAATAATAATAATCCTTGCATTTGATAGAGTGCCTCATCACATCTTTGAGGTGTCTCAAAGCGCTTTACAGAATATACTGTAAAGTGAATTAACTGTATATTTTATGGACGAAACACGGCAGCCAATTGCGCACAGCAGTGTCCCACAAACCTTGTGTCTCCAGTTAAATGTCATCAAGACCAAGGCCCTCCTGATCAGCGCTTCCACATCTCAGATACTGGCAGCATCTCTATAAAAGTCTTACTGAGAGAGCTTGAACAATATGAACATGGGCTGATGACTGGGAAGTTAAGTTTAATACAGAAATAATGACAGGTGCTACAAATAGGAAGTAAAATAGAAAGCACATGTCCTTCATGGATGGGACAAAACCTGTCAAAGGGAAAGATCTAGAGGTGTTAATTGACTCGTAGTCCACCATGTCAAAACAGTGTGAGGCAGCAATAAAGGCAAACAGGATGCTGGGCTATACAAATGTAATTTTGTATTGTATTACCGAATCAGTTGAGTTAAGATTTCCAGAAACCTTATGCTAGTTGTATAGTATATTGTAAAATGACACCGGATTACTTTATATATTTCTGATTGCCGCAACATACGGGGGCTGCCCAGGGCTTAGAGGCAGTGCAGCGAGGAGCAACAAGCAATGATTCCCAGTATTAGAGGAATAAGTTTTAAGCAATGATTAAACAAGCCAAGCTTGTTCAGTTTTAAAAAGAGATGTCTCAGAAGGGACATTATAAAGTTGTATAAGACTGAGACAGCAGAAATCAGGGCACAGGTATAGAGTTGCAAAGGGCGATTACCGGAAGTAATTCTTTACTCAGAGAGCAATTAACGACTGGAACTTATGATCTTGTGAAATCTAGGACCTCATTGAGCAGGACAAAGCACCTGATTATTACCATAGACTGTGATTTCATGAACTGATCTTCATGATCAGTTCATTAAATCACAACTTGAATTGCAACAAAAATAGGAAATGAAGACTGGACAAAAACAGTGTGGATTTCAGCTTTCTTTGCCAGATCATGTTTAGAAAATAAACATGAAACAGTTAAAATACGAAGTTCCTTCATAAGTCAAAGATGGCAGTAATTGCTCTGAGTCTGAAACCAGCATGTAAAACTACATTGGAAGTCAGAGGATGTTCTATATCTTTGAAATGTGTCAGCTTGGCTCAGCGGTAGCACTATTGCTTCTGAGTCAGAAGGTTGTCCCTGTGAAGTCCACAAATAATAATATAATAATAATAATAATCCTTGCATTTGATATAGCGCTTTTCACGTCGGGAGGACGTCCCAAAGCGCTTCACAGAACACACTGTAAAGTGAATTGACTGCATATTTGTGGGCGAACGCGGCAGCCAATTGCGCACAGCGACGTCCCACAAACAGTCGTAGATTGAAAATGACCAATTTATTATTGTTTTTTGTTTTGGAGGGATTATTATTAGGCTCTGTGTGGAGTAAGGAAACTTGCCCAAGGTTTCGCCCTGACCTGCCTGGAATTGAACTCAGGTCTCTCACTCGCAAAGCAAGTGGTCTAACCACTGAGCTACAGGGCTCCACAAGCTACAGGACTCCAGTAATTTATTCAGTGGATACTTATTTTTAAGGAAGCATATTTAAAGTTAAGACCTTATTGAAATATTAAATGTACAGGGTCCATGATTGTGTAATATTAACAATCTGGCAATGATTTTGGTTGAAAGACTAGAGTTGTAAGCATGGTAAACACAATTAGTGTTATAAAAACCATTATAAATGTGATCTTTGGTTGAAGTTACATTAAAATTAAACAATTTTTACTCTAATTAAATTAATTATGCAATAAAGAAAAATAAGATTCCCTCCTGCTGAGCCCCCCCGCCCCCTCGCAACATCACTGCATAGAACCTCAACATGAATCAAATTCCCATATTAATAGACAAAATAGTTTTTACACGATTGAATAGAAATCAGTAAAGAATAACACTGCTTGGTGCAGCACACTCAACTGTAGCCAAACAATAGATGGCCTGTTCCATGGCATTCTGAAAATTATAAAACATTATAAACTGCAAATCGGCTAGAGGTTTACTCAGATGCGTAGGAGTGCATTTAGTACTAGTTAGAATTTAGTCTTTAAGTTTCACAGTAAACCTTATGAAGCGGTTTGAGACGTTCTTTTGACATGATAAGATGCTATACCAAATGCAAATGCAAATGACTTAGAGTTCAGCCCAAACAATTGCAAATGTTGTCCATGTAATAATTAGTGCTGGTGATAGTTATAACTGGGTTAATGATCACTTTGAGTTACAAGTTCGTACATTTCACCCAGTGCATTTTAAACCCCAGTGTGATCTTCACAGAGAAGCTTCTTTGTGAAATTTTCTGTTTAATTAATCCCCAAAAGGGGCTTTAAATTGTGGTATTCCTAAACCCAGCCTAAATCCTGGCTGGTACTTTGGTGCCAGGATGGGGAATGTTTCATTGTGCCTTCCTTTAGTTGAGATATTAAACCAAGGTCTCGTCTGCCTGCTCAGGGGGACATTTAAAGGTCTCATGAAACCATTGTAAAAGCGGAGGGAGCTTCTTCCAGTATCCGGGCCAACAATCCACCGGAAAACTTCGCCATTCACTTCATGGCTGTTGTGGGATGGCCTTGCTGTGTGGAGACTGACTACTGCATTTATGTTTAAATGTACCTACTACCCTAGACAACAATTGCCTGTGAAGCCCTTTGAGAAGTTTCAATATTACAGGCACTTTATCAAATATAAAGATTAGTGTTGCTGCACGGTAATCTGTATAATGACACTGGCATATCATAAAGAATAACTCCATTAGGCAATGAACTAATAAAGTGCCTGTTCCTAAACCTTTTTCTCTATCTATGATCTGAATCTGATTTAACTAGGTTGTGTTCTGTGATTCCAATGCCAAAGACCTCTGTGTTTCACAAGTATAGTGCTCATAAGATAACATAATGCCAGACAGCCTAATGTGTTAATCCTTAATAATCCTTGCATTTGATATAGCGCTTTTCACGTCGGGAGGACGTCCCAAAGCGCTTCACAGAACACCTGTAAATGAATGACTCACTCGATCAAAGATCTTTGTGTATATTGGGCGAACGCGGCAGCCAATTCACAACATATTGTTTTGTTTTTTTGGAGGATTATTATTGGGAGTGTGGAGTAAGGAAACTTGCCAGGTTTCGCCCTGCTCTCACTTGCAAAGCGAGTGCTCTAACCACTGAGCTACAGGACTCCACAGGGAAGGTGCCTAATAAGGATTTACAGACTTGGACACTCAGCAAAATGGTAATTTGTGGGTTCACTTTTCACTTTAAAAGGGCCTGAAATTTTGTGAGCAATGCAATGTTTGAGTGAGAGGGGTTTGTGTGTGGGGGGGTGAACAGTGGTCCAGTATAGTGTTTTTGCAGTAAAACATTAACCAATAAAAATAGGATGTTTTCAGAGTTAAATTCTAACAAGATCAAAAGCCATAGTCAATCAGCAGCTGTTTTTAAAGAAAGTCTCTGAACCCAATTTAATAAGCACAACCAGGTAATAATTGGTGTCTGAATGTGGCAGCTGTGTATATAATAATATAGCGGGCACTGGGACCTCAAGGTGGGAAGGCTCAAGGGGTGGAACCTGCTAGGTCTTCTTGAAGTGACGATGCCCCATTTTTCTCTCTCCCTCTCCCTCTTTCACTCTCTCTCTCACTGAAACTGGGCACAGGTGGTTTTTGTTTTGTTGTTCCGAGAGAGAAAGAGAGAGAGAGCCTCGGCTGGGCTGAGAGAGATGGAGACTCTGGCCTGGCCGCATGGCTGACTCAAGCCTGATTAACGGTTACAGTTAGGGGGGAGGGGGGATTATGAGTATGTGGTCTCTAAGAGGGGTGGCGGGCACTGATGATGGGCATAAGTGGTTGTTGTTTTATTGTTACAAGTTCCCTCCCTGGCCCATGATTAAACCTGTGTTATTGTGAGAATCTCCGTGCACGTTCACATCTGCCTGGCTCGGGGAAGGGGGCCTGTGCTACAATAATAATTCTTGCATTTGATATACTACCTTATCACATTGGCATGACATCTCAAAGTAAATCACAGGATTTTACTGTAAAGTGTAGTGACTGTGTATTTGTAGGCATACAGAACAATGGGAGAACAATGGAACTTCAGTTTAAGGATCTCATCTGAAGGACGGCAACTCTTAACAATTCAGCACACTCCCTATATTGAGGTTTAGCATAGACTGTCTGAGTGCAGAGTTCCAACGTGGGTCTTGAACCCACAACCTTTCTGACTCAGAGATACAAGAGCTACCAATTGAGCCATACTGATACCTATAGATTGTTTTACACTGGAAATGGATGCACAAACATGTCTAGGCGCTCTATGTAATTTTGTTGTTGTTGTTGTTGGGAGAGGCAACAGAGGTGAGCTTCACAGAAAGATAAATCTTGTGTTTCAGAGGATGGCCAGGTGCCTTTGACTCAGGGTGTCTTAGACAACCGGCATGCACTCTTTGGTGATGTAGATGGCTTTGCAATTTCCGCTTCCAGGAAGAAAGGATACCATCGTAGTGTTGTGCTCAATGCATACCACACCCCTAGAAGTAACATAGATGTACAGAAGAAATCCCATTACCCCAAAAGGAGCACCATAGTAAAATAACAGTTTGTGACATTCCATTATTGTAAGCACATGAGCTGATTTGCATATGAACCAACACCTTGGGATGTCCTCCTGATGTGAAATGTGTTATACAAATGTAATTTTGTATTGGTGATTTCAACAATGCTTACTTTTGTACATCATCATTACTGTCTTTCAGACGAAGATCCCAATAAATGTGAAAAGGTGGAAAGTTCCAGATGGAGGAAAGTTTGTGGAGGAGTGGAAACCGTGGAGACCATGCTTCTATCTCTGCTTAATGAAGACTGGAGGGGATGATGATGGATGGTGAGAAGGTGGAACAGAGGTATGTGCAAGAAAGTTTGTCGGCAAGGGAGATAGGTTTGAAGATATAATGCCACTTAGTTATGTGTATACATATATATCTACATGTTGTTTATTTATTTATGAATTGCAAGATGCAGAGATACTCAAGGACATCCCACAACAGTTGGGTTTTGGAGCTTTCCCCTGAGCTTTCTGGTAATTTAATTCTTTCTGTTCCCTTCTCTGAGCACAATGTCATAATAGGATTATTCCATTGTTATTGGGCACCTTGTGAAACTGCACAAAACTGTATTCTTCAATGTTGAACCTTGAAAGCTAATGTAGGTTGTTTATTTGACAATGTGCCCAATAACAACTTGCATTTATATAGTGCCTTTCATGCAGGTAGTATCTCGGAGCGCTTAACAGTGTCGTTGTTTGATGCCATTCTGGAATGAGAGGGGGGTGACTGAAGTCACAGTCAAAGAGGAAAATCTTCAGGTGTGATTTGAAGATGGGTAAAGAGGGGACAAGATGGAGTGATTGAGGCATGGAGTTCCAGAGATAGGGCACAGTGGCTGAAAGCACAGCCACCAATTGTGGAGCAGAGGGAACAAGGGAGATGCAGAAAACCTTAGCCATCTGTGAGCAGATTAGAGAGGTAAGGGAGTGTCAGGGCTTGAAGAGATTTGAAAATGAGAATGAGGATATTGAAATTGATCCATTCCAAAACAGGGAGCCAGTGGAGCCTGGCAAGAACTCAGTAATGGGGGTGCAGAGCTCGGAAGGCCCATTGCATTTCATCCTTCCCTACCATCTTGCTACCACAGCATCAACCTGCTTTTTAAATGAGTCCTGTGTTCAGGCCTTGGATATCCTTCCTGGCAACCTGTTCCAGTCATTAATTACCCTCTGTGATCTGTCTCACTTGTAGTGACCTTCCGCACATTTTCCAGCAGGAGGCATTGGTTAGGGGTGGGACTCATTGGAAGCACTGCCAAATATTCCCTTTCCCTCCACCTCCTCCTCCTCCAAACTCAGCAGTGCTCTGATCAATTGTAGCACACCTACTGTCAGACCAGGATAAAACCTGTAAGTTTCCAGATCTGTATTGGCTCATTTTCAGACTTTGTCAACTTTGCAGCTTTGCCAAATCAGCCATTAGAGAGCTGTACAAACCCTAGTCTATAAGATCAAATATGAAGTTTAAGCTTAATTACATTTGTTAGCATATTTCTCGATTCACCAATAGCATATTAAGGAAATGTTTTCCCATTACTCTATTGTTGTTCTCATTTTCAAAATCCTTCCATTTGCTAAAGTGATGCACAATGTTGAAGAAGTGCTTGTCCTGATCTGAAGGTTGACCCGAAGTAAAACTATTTTGACAGTGTATTGTACTATCAGCATGAAATCCCATTTCGAACATTCATCTCATGCTTTAGTGAAGACCCAAGCAGGAATTAAAGCATGTTGGAATTGCAGCATTTGCAAACCAGACATTGCTGCACTAATTGTTTGTGGCTGAAATTGCGTGATTTGCTAGAAAGATTATGATTCCAAAGCCCAACAAAGACTATTTTGTAGTCATTATTTTCCTTTCAACCTTTATTGCCATATTTATTTTCTAAATTTAAGTTGGAATCCGTCTGTTAATACTACATTTACATCCACAGTGATTGACTACTCTAAGTTCCTACCCTTCACGGAAACAAAAAAACAGCAGACATCGTAAGAATTTTTTTGGGAGTCCATAACTTTTTTTGGAACTCCATGCCTGAATCCATTTGCCTCACCTCCTCTTTATCTATAAATACTACCTTAATGGCCTACTTCTTTGACTGCGCCTATGGTCACCTCCCCTACCCTTTCTCTTTACTCAATATCTGAACCTGTTCCAAGATGCTATCCTGCATGACTGGGGCTATATAAGTGTAATTGCTGTTGTTGATTGTTATTATTGTTAAACACAAAATTATTGTGCAAACTTCCTTGCACATGGTAATGACAGGTAAGCCTTTTGTGGAGGTTTGACAGAAAGATGGAGATTTTATTCGTTAATTCCAGACCGCTAAAATCTGAGAGATTGCAATTTATCCTGGATGTATAGCTATGAAATAAATTTCTTCAGAAAAGAGCATGATGTAGACTGCATCAATTCCTTAAACATCATAAACTACAGCCTTCTCCTAAAATAGCTAAAATGAACTATACCTTGTGATTCATTGACAACCCGGGGCTATACAATACAATAACAAATTACATTTTCATAGCACCTTCCACATCGGGAGAACGTCCCGGGGCGCTGGACAGTCAGGGATTTGAGCCTAAGCAGGGGGTGAGGGATTGTGATAATGGGGCATGGAGGGCAGGGAGGGTAGGGGGATGGCCGAAGATACAATCAAAGAGGAAGGTCTTGAGATGTGCCCTGAAGAAGTCAAGAGAGGGAGCAAATTGAAGGGAATGTGGGATGGAGTTCGAAAGGCTGGGGGTGAAGAGGCTGAAGGCCTGACCTTATCATTGCATAGTGGGGAAGGTGCTTCACTCAGAGAATATATAAGAATCTACAGCTTATGTAATTTCCTTTAGCAATCTTCATTTGAACAAATAGCAACTCAAGAGGTAAAAAACAAAATATTGCTATGCTGAATGTAGAATAACCACAAGACTTTTGATTTGTTGCCACTAATATATTTTGGGGCTTTATATCATTAGGATAGATTTGCACTGTGAGTTATTAATTCTTTTCTATGCTTAAAGGCTGTGCGTCATCCCAAGGGTTATTTAGAGTGCTTGGCTGCGTTTAGAATTTCCTTACGAAAACCTGTAAAAATTCCATTTTATTCTGGATGTGCTATGAAAAAAGCTTCTTAGAAAATAAAACTGTATCTCATCCGACGATGAGAACATCTCTTTGATGTGAACAGGTACAGACGTGATAGGCAATTTCATGTCAGGATGATCATAACCTCTCGCTATTTTCCAGCACTTTTATTCTTTCTTGTAAACAACATAAACACTGCTCGATGGTTTTGAAGTCTGTGATCATAGTGACACAGCTGCTTCTATACAACAGTGAAAGGTTCTGAGACTGAGCAGAGTGGGGGGCTTCTAGGATTTAACAGACCTTCAGCCGACATAATCCTCTTTCGTGATTCCATCGTCTTAAAATATATTTTGTGTGATCTAAAACAATTAATGTATTCCATTCACATGGCTTCCAGCTATCATTCATTTGTTTTGCAACTAAGACCTCCTTACCAACAGATTGCTTTGCAAATCAACCAATGTCTTTAATGGTTCCTTAGAGAAAATCAATTCATAAACTTTCTGCATGTTTCCCTTTAATGCTTGATGGTTATTCCCATTGACATATCTGTCATTATGCCTTAAGGGCACTTCTTGCAAGGACAGATAAAAACCTGTGCAGAGATTTTTATGCACTTTTAGGGGCTCAACTAGATTCTATTTAAAAAAGAAAAAATGTTTATGTTTGTTCCAAATTTGATTCATAAACAGTTTATATTGTATTTTTAGGTTGATTTGAGCTTTAACTTACATCTTAGCCACTTTATGCCTGATCTTAGAGTGCTTGATGCTGACACAGTACAAAAAACAACAAATTTTCGAACGCAGAGACATTCCTCACCTTATTGAGTGGAAACCTGGCGATTTTGTAGGTCATCTGTAATGCAATGAACATCAGTACTAAACAGTGCTCAGAACAGGACTCTATCATTTTAGCTAATTCTGCATTTCAGAAGCAATTCCAAACACATGAGATTAAAGGATGTTGATTGATGTACAGATTCAACATTTTGAAGGATTTAAAATATATTTAGAATCATTGAACATAAGTTCTGTCCACTGGATAATACAGTAGTTGTGTTTTTGTTTCGTGTGAAGTGGGGCTGTGATTTAACATTAGCTCAGGACAATAGTTTCACAATCCCAAATCTCTTGACAGAGCGTATTAAATAAAAAGTCTTCAGCCACTTTGCCCCCTTCTCCTGCAAATCTCTTCCAAAATCCCTTCACCTTGCTCTCTCTAATTTGGGCTACTGCATTCAGTTTGGGGCACCACACCTCAGCAAAGATCCATTGGTCTGGAGGAGATGCAATGCAGGTTCACCAAAATGTTACCAGGCCTAAAAGGAGTTAAGTTATGAGGAAAGGCTGTGTAAACGTAGATGTTACTTAAGTATTTAAGTTGATAAGGGATTCAATGGAGTTGATACAGAGAAGCTATTTCCTCTGGTGCGGGAATCCAAAACAAGGGGCATTGTCTTAAAATTGGAATCAGGCCATTTAAAAGTGAAATCAGGAAATATTTTTTCACTCAAAGGGTGGTAGAAATCTGGAATTTTTTCCCCCAAAAGGCCATGGATGCTGGATCCATCCACACCTTCAAGAGTGAGGTTGATACATTTTTGGTAAGTCAGGGTATCAAGGGATATGGGAAAAAGCAGGAAATTGGAATTGAAAGGATTAGTTGAGGTACAGATCAGCCATGATCTAATTAAATGGCAAAACAGGCTCAAAGGGCTGAATGGCCTACTCCTCTTCCTATGTTCCTATCTGCTTTCAAAGCCCACCCAAAGAGCTCATTATGACATTTGCTTGCACTTTTGACCATGTCTATCCCCCCTCCTCTCCCACCCCAATTCTTCATCTCTAGCTCTGGATTCCACTCAGGCTTTATCAAACACTTTGACACATTTTCCCTATGTGAAAGGCAATCGTGGAATATATATCAACACTTGGCAGACTGAATTGGCCGAATTACCTGTTGTTGTTGTTGCTGTTGAAAGGATGGAGTCTCTGAGCTATGTTCATGTAATATATTGGTTTTGAACTGTGGTCCTATTTTCTACTGATTAATCTGGTGATTCAGTCAGCAGAAAATAGAATGACGTGGCATGGAGAATGTGGAGCCACCTAAGTTTTTAAGATAAATGAGCTTTGTGCTGACAACCAGTGCAAAGCAAAATCGATGCTTGGAGGTAACTTTGTTTACATTAATATTTTCAACATTGAGCCAGCACAAGCAGCAGCATATTGCATTTTTGGCAACAAGACAACAAAAAACCTCTGCATTGTATCAGCAACAAAAGGGCAATGGTATGTGCATCATTCTATTTGTTCTATAACTCATAGGTTCTTTAGCATCTTAAAACTATATTCATATACCAAAACCACTCTCTGGATATTTGCTAGATCTTTAGGACTAGAGCGTGTTGCAATATGTATAAAATTATTGGGTCACATGATATTGGACAAACTTTGTAAGCGGGGGACTTATATTTCAATTGACAATTTGGAGGAAGCAGGTCAAGTCTTGGTAAAATCTACAAATGGAATTCTAAAAAGTAGGATTGGAGCTCCATTAAAGGCCAGGTGGGCACAGTAGTGGGCTAAACAAACCAGAAAGTTGTAGTTCTGAAACCTAGTAAATGCTGATCTCAGCCATGGCAACAGTCAATATGTGGCAAATGCT
Source organism: Callorhinchus milii (assembly GCF_018977255.1). Lineage (NCBI taxonomy): Eukaryota > Metazoa > Chordata > Chondrichthyes > Chimaeriformes > Callorhinchidae > Callorhinchus > Callorhinchus milii. The sequence continues at coordinate 50,843,482 of NW_024704744.1, forward strand.
CCTCACATTGCTATTGCTGTGGATCTGGTTTAATCCTTCTGCTTCCTCTTACAATAATAACAATAATAATCCTTGCATTTGATATAGCGCCTTATCGCATCGTCAAGACGTCTCAAAGCACTCCACAGGATATACTGTAAAGTGCATTGACGTGTATTACATGGGTGAACGAGGCAGCCAATTGCGCGCAGCAATGTTCCACAAACAGCCATGGAGTGAGTGACCAATTTTATTTGTGAGATTGTTGGGGGAAAATTCCTTCTCTTTTTGAATAGTTCCATGGGATCTATCTGAACAGGCAGGTAGGATCTCTGTTTAAAGTCTCATCCGAAGGATGGCACCTCCGACCATGCAACACAACCCCAGCACTACATTGGACAGTCAGCTTAGACTATATGATTCCAAGTCCCGATGTGGGGCTTGAACCCCAACCTTCTGTTTCAGAGGCGAGAATGCTACCACTGCGCCAGGCTGGTACAAGCATTGAATCTTAGGTATTCCTGGTTAACCCGAAAATACCATTGTTTCACAACTGATGATGAAAGTACCTTGCCAGCGATATCCAGAAGAAGGGAAGATGAGTGAGGAAAGACTGACTGTACCTTTTGTGATTTTTTAATTTGAGTTAAACATGAATAAAACGCCTGCTGTTTTGGGGATGCTGTCATTGTCAATGGTAGTTGAGAAAAACAATTGCTTGTGCCAATCTTTCCTTCAACTAACAGAGCTTTAAGATTTGTCAAATAAGCTGGTACAACGTATTTTACATTGGAAAAAGAAACAATAATAATCCTTGCATTTGATATAACATCTTTCATATCAGGAGGACATTTCAAAGCACTTCACGGGAATTACTGTGACTATGTATAATTTTGCGAATAGCAATGTCCCACAAACAACCATGAAGTGAATATGGAGTGCCATTGGATTTTTACTAGCAATCTAAACAGACATGCAGGACCTTGGCTTAACGTCTCATCCGAAAAAAATGATGGAAGTACTGTAGCGTGTTCTGCTTCTTCTAATCAGCCAAAAATAAAGCAAGTTGTTGGATTTCACTATTCATCACATTAAGGTTCCTTTCATTGTGGACATCTGTGCTTTTTCATGTAAACACTGACAATGGTTCATATTTGATTAGGGTTCATATTTGTTGCAGCAGACCCTCCTCTGAGTTTCCCATGTTATGTGAAGAGATCAGTTGGTGCAACATCAATACAAATGCACATATGCCCATCCAATTAAGATATAGAATTGCTTTCCTTGCCTGACACAATTATGTATTATATTGCACTTGTGCACAACAGTATGTCTAGACGTATTTTTTCTCCTAAATTGTGCAATTTATTGAATATATGAATAATGTGCAACATGTCACCAATGGTTTTCCCTCCAATCTTCACAGAGCTCTCCAAATACTTCCCCTGAACAAATATACCATTGCTTATTCACAGGTGTCACCTGTTTGAGGTCTGAGGACTTGCCACCTGTTGCTCTCTGCACTATTTGAATGTGTGCTAGCTTTGATGCTGCAGCTAGGAGTAGTGGGAATTGAAACATGGTGGTTTCTGCAAAGGAAATATTAGTGCTGAAGGACATTCACTCTCCATGTGGCATATTTCTGTAGGTGTAATATTGCCAGTCAACCACAGATACGTATGGTAACAGCTTGGTACTCCACTGGTGCAGGCATCATCCATCAGATGCAATTATTCAGCAGTTCTCAGGTGAATCCCCTTATCTACAGTACTTTTGTACAGCTGCTAAATCTCAAATACCAAATTAGTCCATACATCTGAAAAATTGTTTTTAAACCAATCAATGGTTTGCTGACCCCAAATTCCTCCCAGATTCATTCTGTAAGATAATTTTTTCCTAAAATGTAATATTTTTAAATTGCATAATTGTGGAAAATGTTTTAATTCACCATTATTTTAGAAATAGGATCATTTTAAGAGTTTTGGAAAATGCTTGATCAATTTTCCACAGTTCTACACAATCTGAAATTTTCAGATAAAAAGATCTTACAGGCAATGGCTACATGGAATTTGGGGCTTAATGTTCCTCTATCATTGGTAAGCTTTATTGTACTTCCTCTTCGCTACAATCTAAGGAATCTTGATATGGATGAGTAACCAATGTGCAGAGGTTTTACAGCCCACAAGCCATCTTTGAAGCTTCTCATCATTTCTCTAAGTGGCAGCAATACAATGAATTGAACAGAACAGAAGGAGTCATGTGTTGAGTCAAGTTGTTGTGCAGAAACATTTACGATGTTTTGATGTAAATCAAATACCAACTTGTTGAGGTTGGCAACTTATTCACACTCGGTCTCCTCAGTGCCACAAGTAAGAAATCAAGCGCACCGGAGGTACAAGTAGCAGTACAGAACTATTTCTTGTTTCTTTGGAAGTGTTCGGCACTCCTGGCCTACTGCACTTGGCTTCTGTTGCTTGCTAGATTAATCTTGCCGTGGATCATTGGTTGATACTAATTAAATTAACAGGTGTTAATCCAGCTATGAATTAGAAGGTTGTGGGTTCAAACGCCAAATCAGGACTGACGCCGTTGGTGCCTTTCTTCAGGTGAGACATTAAATTGAGTTCTTGCCAACTTGTTCAGGTGGACATTGAAGAACACATGCCACCAGTCAAACAAAGAAGAGAGTTTCTCTCTGTTTCCTGACAAACGATTCTCCAGATAAAATTGATCTTTTTAATTTTTAATGGCTGTGAACAAATTGGCCACCACATTTTCCTACAATTAAAAATCAATTTGATATCATAAATATATCTAATGTAAGGAATCAAGGAATATATAAAGAGATGAGGGTAATAAAGAGGATTGCTGTCTCATGTCTCACTGTTCCTTGTTATGTCCTCTCCAGAGTCGGTTGAGTAAAATTTTCAACTTTCCTTAATATATCATTATTTATTATAATATGTTTGCCATGTTAATATTTGCAGTGGCAAAATATGAAATAGAGTATTTTGAAGTTTGCTATTAAAAATCTGCCTGTGTTAAAGTCTGCATTCATTATGTACTCGGTACTGCTCCCAAGGTCTCTGCTCCAACGCAGCCTCCTCTCTTAAATCTGACAGCATCCCAACAAATCATGGGAATTGGAAATCCCTGGATTATATGGGTGAGTGAATTAACACTGATATAAATTAATGTCAACTCTCAATTGCAAATTAAAAGTAATTTCATACCTAACTCCAAATCAATTAACATAACAAATGGGCTAAGGGAGGCCATAAGTTTTACTCAGCGAATTACGCAGTCTTTCAATTGTAGCCCTTTATCACACTTCTTCCTTCCATTCCTTAAATAGAACAATGATGTCTACAATTGAAGCAAACATAATTTCCTAATGTAGCCTTCTCAGATCATCGGTCAATAACCCTCTCATCTCCCATCTCAGAAACTGATGAAAGTTGTAGATTTCTCATCTTAATTAATTGACTTCCAGCATCAATTAAATTCCTTAACTGGTATTTTCTACAACATTATCACTGATCATTGTTTCTTGTGACTAGCCCTGTGAGGAAAGTTGCTGCTTCTTTGTTCAATAACACAATTGTTCCAGTCTTAACCCATAAGACCATTTTGTCTTATGATTACATAGAATTATATTTTTTTNATATTAATTCTTAATTTGGAAGCCAGATTTTGTCTTGTCACTATCCATGAGTCAATTGTACCAATGGGAGGAAAATCATTGTATTTGTTCTTTTACCATGTGCTTTGTCATAAGATAGATTATGACATAAATAATGTATAAATGCTCCAGGTGATTTATGATTTATTCCAGTGCTTTAGAAATAAGGCAAAATGTTTTGGTTATTCAGAGGACATTATATCATTCTGATAAAATATTAATTAGAATGAAACTCATAGTTTCTCTTATCTGCATTTATTAGTTCCTGCAATGTGCATGTGGCAATTATTCTAAGTGCTAAACCAGTTAATTAAAATAATACTACTATTTCATTTTAGTGCAAATCTATTCAAAGCTTCCAGTTGAATATAGAACTACGTATTCTAATTTAATTAAAAGAACCCACATCATTGCCTCTGGGAATTTCTTCATTTATATTAAAAAGAAATTACAAAAGTGGGGCCAAGGAACACAACTCATTGCCACACCAAAGTGGTTGAAAGCCTGAGAACATGTTTTGATGACACAAGACTTACAGTGATATTTGCGGAGAGGAAATTACGGGGTGGCAGCTTGTAGATGGTGTGCCATCAGACAGCTTCTGCTCAAGAAAGCCGAGAGCTTGGTAGCTCAGTGGTTGGCTTTTATAAATATATTGGTTCCATTATAGGTTTTACATTTGGAAGGATTATGCTGAGAAAGATAACCTTATCTTGCCAAGAAGATCATCTCATCTGAGTGGATCCATAATCAGCAAACAATCCTGGGAAGTGCGAGTGCAAGACAACAGATGTGTCTCTCATTGACACAACATATTTTGACAGGTGTGTTAGCAACACCCTGCATATTGTTTTATCCTCTCTTTAAGTATGGCTTATTAAGGGATGCCTTTTGAATCAGTAGTTGGTCATTTATTAGTGATGTGAAGGGAAGCTCATACCTTTGTAAAGTCGATCTCTTTTAACATGGGAAAGGCCTTTAATAATGCAGAGTGGTTATATCTTTGGTTTATTAGTGACTTTTTCAATTCACACCTGCCTTTCAGCAGAAGGTAGAGACATAAATTAGCACTGATGATTGTTCACTCTGCCTTGTTTTTTTTAGTTGCAGAAGAGCTTCACTTCTGTGTTGTTTTAGATTTTGATCCATTGCCTAATCAACATGGACCGACGCTCCATCAAAGACACTGTATTGGTCTGATCAACTCATTGCAGTGAACTGTACTAACCTGTCGTAACCATTAATTTGATTATATTAAACCTATATCCTTGATATGTATAACCTTGCTAATCTTTAAATCTAAGATTGCTAATCTTAAAATATTACTAATTGAGGCAAATTGATAGTTTGTGTTAGTTCATACTTCACCGCAGGGTCGTCGATTTTAAGTAACCCTACAATGGTGCCGTCCTACAGGAGAGATGTTAAACTGAGGTCCAGTCTGCATGTTCAAGTAGATATTAAATATCCCATGGCACTATTTGAAAAGAGTTGGGAGTTTCTCCCAGCCTCCTGGCCCCCAAATAAAATTGGTCATTCGATTCATAGCTATTTGTAGGTCATTGCTGTGTGCAATTCGGCTACCACATTCACTTAAAGTGCGTGTCACCACACTTTGAGACATCCACTTTACTGCAAGGCACAGTATTATTATTTTAACAGCAGCAGCACTTTTGACAGCAAATATTTATTTTATTCTGATGGTCAAGTGATTGTATGAAATACATGAGAATATTAGTTATCCTTGAAATAGACAGTTCTTTAGTTAATAGAACAATCTAATGCTGCCTCTTACTAAAACTGAGTTACCTTTAATCTTAAACACCAGTACACTTACACTGTCACTGTGACTAGAAAGGGTGTAGCATAGATGAATATTAGGCTTAAATTCAATTATATAAAATCAATGAGACCCCTTTAAGTGTAACTGAATGCCATTTTTAATTTTCATTTTAAAGAAGTGACTTATGTTAAATACTATGAAGACTTAATACTAATTCTTTGTCATTTTCAGTTATTTTATTTCATATTTTATATTACTCTTCAATAGATATAAACAAGCTGACCTCAGTTTAATGTTTCATCTGAAGGATGGCACCCCTGACATTGCAGTACTCCCCCAGCTGTAGAGTCCTGGTACAGTGTCAGAAAATGGTCCCTGCTTGTCTGAGTTACAATAGTAGGAGGGAAACCCCAAAAACTTAACATTGAACTACATGCTCAAAACAATTAAATAAAATGGTTATGTTAATAAAAGCCATCCACTTAAACTGCACAGTACTTTAATTTTCATTTACAAACATATTTTATACAAACAAGTTTTAATCTGTATGTAATAGATATATGAAACATCAGCCTTTTGCAGAGGTGAACCTTCAATATTTTTGACTTTCTTAAAACTTGTATTAAGAAACAAGCATCCAGTTTTTGCAATATTGGTTTTAAATTCTCTATTTCATCCACATCTGTATTTCAGGCAATTTTGTTTTCAATTGGATTGTGAAGGTACATACAGAAGTATCAATAAACCACTGATTAATTGAATTAACCTTTAGACTAAACTATATCTTATCCATTGTTTGTTTGATAACCACCATATCTGTATCCTTGGATTACTGTATTATTTATTAAATGAATATTGTCCTGTCATTTCAGGATTTGAATTTCTTTCATGAGTTAACCAACCATGAATAAAAGTTCCCAAAAGCCTAGTACATATATAGCAGGTCATGAATAAATAATCCTTGCATTTGATATAGTGCCGTTCACAATGGGAGGACATCTCAAAACGCTTCACAGGATTTATTGTAAAGGGTGTGTATTTTGTAGGCAAATGCTACACCCAATTTGCGCATAGCATACTTCCACAAACAGCATGAAGTCAATGACCAATTTTACTTTGGGAGATTGTTGGTTACGAAACCAAGAGAAACACCTTGTCACAAGATCTTTGATGTTCACCTGAATGGGCAGATGGGATTTTGATCTCCTCCAAAGGATGGCACATCCAATGCCGCACATCCCACAGTCTAGATTGAAGGGTTAGCCTAGACTGTGAGCTCAAGGTCCTAATGTGGAGTTTGAATCCACAACCTTCAGAATCACAGGCAAGAGTGCTAACAACTGAACCAGGTTGACACTTGTTAAATGCATTGCCAGTTGCAGCATTAAGCCATACAGACCAGTACATTTAAGTGCTCTGGGCTGCCACCCAGCATGAGGAGCGCTATCAAAATGCAAGTTGTTGTTGTTGTATGTCACTAGTTGAATTCTTGAGTTTTCTAAAACCATTTTACAATTTGTGAATTATTCAGACTATACCATCATGCTAAGGCATGTCATGTTGAGGGGAAGGGAAGAAGATGTTCTAGGGGAACCCAGATTTAAAACTATTTTTTAGCTCCAATTAAATGTAATTCTTATCCTTTTGTGTGTGAAAATGTATTATCTGCCTGGATGATTACGAGGCCGAAACAATGGAATCTCACTTCTTCACATTCAACTCATCTATTGAATTTGACCAAATGCTGTGAATCTAGCCTTTACTGATATGTTAAACCACAGAGCACCATATTGTGTACACTGTACTGTTAAACAATATTCTACTATCAAATGTAATTATTATTTTTATTATTCCATTGTCAAATATTAGGACATTCTGTAAAGTACATTGACTATGTGTTTTGTGGGAAAGCCCAGCAGCCAATTTGAGCAAAACAATGTCCCACAAACAGCCATGAAGTGGATGACAAATTTTATTTGGGAGATTATTGGCCAGGACACTGGGAGAAAATCCCTTCTCTTTTCATATAGTGTGTGGGATCTTTACCGTCTATCTGAACAGGCAGATGGGGTCTTGGTTTAACTTCTCATCAGAAGGACAGAACCTCCAACAATGCAGCACAGCCCCATAAGTGCCATCTTAAACAATATAAATTCCAAGTTCTGATGTAAGATTTGAACCAATAATCTTTGAGTCAGATAGGTGAGAATGCTAAGGCAGGCTAATACACAAATTGAAAGGAGCATGGTGTAATCCACTGTGTTGTAAATGAACAATGTACACAGAAAAGGAACAGAACTCATTCATTACTGGCCCCCGTCTAGACGAGAATTTTCTCCTAGCATTTTGCATTCCATTGTCAGGACAAATTTCAATGTATCCAGCTAATTTATTGTCTCTGAAAAATCTGACAACATGGTACATTATATCTACCATACAATGATTAGTCACTTGTTACAAATGTCTACTTGTTACATTTGCCTGCAAATATACAGTCACTACATTTCACAATAAAATCCTGTGAACCTCTTTGAGGCATGCAAGCATTATTATGATTATTAAGAACATAAGAACATAAGAATTAGGAGCAGGAGTGGGCCATTCGGGCCCCTCGAGTCTGCCCCGCCATTCGATAAGATCATGGCTGATCTTCTGACTTAACTCTAATTACCTGCCCTATCCCCATATCCCCTAATCCCTCTATTTTTTAAAAATCTATCAGTCTCAGCCTTGAAAATGTTCAAGGACTGAACATCTACAGTCTTCTGGGGTAGTGAATTCCATAAATTCACTACCCTTTGAGTGAAGAAATGTCTCCTCAACTCTGTTCTAAAAGGCTAACTCTTAATTTTAAGACTGTGACCCTGGTTATGGATTATTATTGAGTGAAGTTTGGTTAAATTGTCAGCTATGTCCTGATGCTTCTGAAACCATTCTGACCAGTACTTGCAGGCTCTGTGCAGGTAAACATTGACAGCAGCCTGTCAGACTTTGACCAGCATTTTGTCCACTTCAGATGTTAAACCATCAAGTTTATAATTGTCTGACTCATGTCTAACTTCTTTATTGAATACAGGATTACCTGAGCCATATGGCCTGTGGTCTTTAGAAAATGAATACAATGCTAATGACATTTAATAGTAGAGCTAAAATTACTTTGACTGAAGACAGTGAAGGGTTATTGTAATTCAGCATTGCAGAATCATATGGTTACATGATTCACTGGAAGAGATGACAAGAGGATGATTTTGCAGCATTTACAAAAGAATTATAAAAGAAAGTATGTATTTTAAACCATCAGCAGTTGTTTCCCCGGGGTGTTCTAAAGTATTTTTCAAAAATGCATTTATTCCACCATTTACAAAAAAAATGGACATTTTATAATCTGCAGAAATAAAAGACGTTGGAGGTCTTTAAAAGGGGTAAAATTGCCTTTTCAATTACAGTTGTTGTAAATCCCTGGAGGTACAGTGCTTGTACTATATTTAAAAAAACACTTTAGAATCCTTGACAGCCTTTGCAGTTTCCTATCCCTAAAGACTTTGGAGTGAGTCATCTTTCAACAACCGTTACCTTGAGGTCCTTACATTGTCATGTGGTGGCTCTCCTGTCAGCTGAGATTTGGTCTTACAGCTTTACCACAGTTGCAGATGCATAACACGGCAATATGAGACCCACAGTCAAATGTGGATGTCATTATTTGTTACTCTAACCAGATCCGTAACACCGGCAAAAAAATCCTGAGAAACTATAATCAAACAAATTGTTTCTACCAAAGTAAACAGTTTGTTTTTTAACGCTTATGCAACTTATTTTGAATTTTCTGTATTTAAATACTCTGCGATTTAATACTTGTGTTTGTCACTTAAATGTTCTCTGTTTAGTTGGTGGGTATGGGGTTTGTATAATAAAGAACAAATTAAGACAAAAATTGCGAAAGAGACAAATGATACTAATACCATCTGTTGGGTACCCATTATTGAAATGGAGCCTAACCATTCGTCCTGATGATCTTGCTTGAGGGAAGCAATGCATAACTGATGACTTTTTATGCAGTGTGTGGCTGCACTGGTTCAATAAGCAGTCAACATAATGATATTATCTGGCTTAACAGGAGCTTTAACCATTTGACAGGGAGCAGCTGTGCGATATGTTCTCAATGCTCATATAAAGAGCACAGATGCTACATAAGGGTTGGTCAAAGTACTTTTATAACCAATAGGTCATGTGTTTATGAACAAAACAGAACATTTTTGAAGAAATAAACAAGGTAGCACATAAATGCAGCAAATTAGCAACAAATTAGCTGGTTGGATTATAAGGTACTTTAGTAAATTAGAACAGAAAGGGATGATAAATGGGGGAACTGTGTATTGGCAACAGCAACCTGTAGGGTTCTTGAAAGGTCTGTTCCAGCAGTAATTGTAAAGTTATAACACTTTTGGGGATACCAAGCTATGTGGGTACACAATGAGAAAAAGTTATACTTAGGAAGATCTAGACCAATTGAACCTGATAGCCTCTGGAACTCAAATCCCAAATCATTCTGGTCTCTCTTCTCTGAACCCTCTGAAGTTAGCCCACAAATATACAGTCAATTCACTTTACAGTATATTCTGTGAAGCGCTTTGGGACGTCTAGAAGACGTGAAAAGCGCTATATCAAATGCAAGGATTATTATTATTATTACTTCAATGTGCTTTTGAAGGTATGATGTTCAAAATTGCTTTTTGTGTCTTTTAGACCACTCTTTTTTGTTTATGGTCAAATTTTCTCTAGGTGCAATTCAGTGTTTGATTAGTTTAGTTGACAGCAGCTTCACATTAATTGATTTTTGTAGAAAGAACATCTGAAAACCTTTTTCAGATTTGATAAGGAGAAATAGAGGCCTGGAGTGCCACCTAGTATTAGCCAATACAATTATTTTATCCTAACTTTCAAGATTGAATAGAGTTGTGGAAAATTCTTAAACTCAGTTTTAATTAAGAATACTGTTTTCCGCAGCGCAATTTTGTTTTTCCAAATAACGACTGAATTTAAGAATTTTCCACAATTCTGTGTGATGTTGAAACTTAAAACAAAATAGCCTTATTGACTAAAACTAGGTGACATTTCAGGCCCCAAGCAACAACAAAATTTGCATGTATATTGGGCATTTCACAATCGCGAGGGCATCTTAACAATTGCACACAGCTGACTGGAAGCCTGAGATGGGATGGGGGTGGTTGGAAGATGACTGAAGTAGTGTAGTTGTAAAGGCAAGCTTTAACAGTAGGGAGGGAAGAAAGATGATGTTAATCAAAACCATGTTTGGAAAGGTATTTTTTACGAGGGTTAATCAGGCAGAGAGAAAGTGATACAAAGAGATTTTTAAAGATAGTAGAGGACAAGGGCATAGTGGATGAAGGCTCCCACTCCTCCCCCACCACCTTCCAAAGGTGGGATGGAGGAAATGAGGAACAAGTGGAGAATATGGACAAGAGAATAGGTTTGGAGAAATGCATAGACAATGCTTTAGACTCATATTCTGCTCTATGGGTGGTTTTGCTGAGCGAATTTAACACAGATAAATTTAGAGCAGTCCACAAATAATTAGTGGGAAATAAACTACTCTTATCAAGCATCCATGGAAGCAGAGTACATACCTCTGCATACCTTCATTCATTTTGCTCTCAGTAGTTACACAGCACTAATATAATATTCAGTCATTGTTTCTAGATTAAAAATATAATAAAATATAAGTCTTTTTCTTAAAGGGTGTGGAGAAAGGGCAGGAAAATTTGACTGGAAGCAATGCCCTTCAAAGAGCCAGCATAGACATGATGGGTCAAATGGCCTTCTTCTGTATTGTAAAGTTCTATGGTTCTATGGTTGCATCTGACAACATTATGCACTTTCAATTTTGTCCCTCCCATAAACATACTTTTTTTTGTAGAATTAAGTTTTAACTCTGTGTTGAATATTTAAGCTTAATCGAATGCAGTTGCTCCAGGTTTTAAGGAAGTTGAACCCAAAACATTGAAGGATATTAATAGAATTTTTTTGCTATTTTCTAATGCAGGTTCTTGTACATGACACGAGTAAATTATTCTAATGGGTTCTGCACAGCAAAGAACCTTTCAACTATTTTTCTCTTTGAAAATTGTTTGATGAAAATAGAGATCTATTGATTTTACAGTCAAAAACAGCTGATTCTAACATTTTATTTTCAAGTTCAATTCATAGCAGTTTAACATTCAATACCTATACAATTATACATTATACACTTAGTCATTACATTACACTCCGATTGGGTTAATACCTTTGCAATTAAGTACAATTCAAGTGTGATTGAAACCTTTATCATCACAGAAATGTTCTACTGTAATAAATATGTAGAAATATTAGTCTGCCTACATTGTTAATTTATGGATTCAGTGCAAAAAATGCTAGAGCCAATTATAAGCAACAAACATGCAAGCAAGTCGGACTAAGATTTGTTAAAAACAATTGGGACATTGCAAGGAAACAGAACCCTAAAACAATAACAACAACAAGATTACATTTGTATAGTGCCTTTCACATCGGGAGGACGTCCCAAGGCACTGGACAAAGTGCAGGGAGGGGAAGGGGGGTGGCCAATGGCATGGTTAAAGAGGAGGGTCTTGAGGCGGGACTTGAAGGAGGCTAAGGAGGGGGCAAGGCGGAGTGACTGGGGGATGGAATTCTAGAGGTTGGAGGCAGAGTGGCTGAAGGCTCTCCCACCTATGGTGGGGCAGTGTGTCTGATGACGTGGAGCAGGCCAGAGCCGGCTGAGCGGAGGGAATGGGTGGGTTGATAGAGGGTTAGGAGGTCGCAGAAGTAGGGTGGGGCGAGACCATGGAGGGCTTTGTATGTGAGGACCAGCATCTTGAACTGGATCCTCTGAAGGACAGGGAGCCAATGGAGTCGGGTGAGAATGTGGGAGATGGTGTCACGGAGTTTGGTGCAGGAGAGGACACGGGCTGCAGAGTTCTGATTATCTGCAGCCTGTGGAGGGCGGAGTTGGGAAGGCCGACAAGCAGAGTGGTTACATAGTCGAGCCTGGAGGTGATGAAGGTATGAACAAGAGTTTCAGCGGCCTGAGGGGTGAGGTAGTGGCGGAGTTGGGCGATGTTACGGAGATGAGGGAAGGCAGAGTGGGTCATGGCTTGAATGTGGGGAAGAAAAGACAGTTGAGGATCGAACAAGACACCTTGGTTCCTGACTGGTTTGGTGAGTTGAAGTGTGCAACCATGGAGGTTGATGCTGCCGGAGCCTGAGGTGCTGAGGCGCTGGCGCGAGCCAATCAGGAGGGCCTCAGTCTTGTTCACATTCAACTGTAGGAAATTTGCCCTCATCCAGGACTTGATGTCCGACAGACAGTCTGTCAGGACAGCGGTGGTCCTGGAGTTGTTAATATATTAACCCTATTAATATATGCACAGTAATTGTACATTAATCTCAGCAATGCGTTACCAAAGAATATATTACTAAACATATATTAACACAGAAATTCACATCGTGACTGTGAACTCCCAGTCTAGGCTCCAAACATAGTGCTGGAGGAGCATTACATTGGTGGAAGTGCCATTCTAAAAAAAATAATAAATTGGTCAATTCAATCCACAACTGTTTATGGGCCACTGCTAGGTGCAATTGGCTGCTGCGTTTCACCCACGAAATATACATTCAAAGATACGAGATAAAGCGCTATATCAAATGCAAGGATTATCATTATCCTCAAATGAACTATTAAAAAAAATGAGATCCCATCTATCTATTCTAGTAAATATTAAAAGATCACATGGCACTATCAAAAAGAGAAGGGAGCTTCTCCCAGTATCCTAGCCAACAACTCACCAGATAAAACAACTCACAACTCACCAGATAAAATTGGTCATTCACCTCATGGCTTTTTGTGAGACATTGATGTGGGCAAATTGACTGCCATGTTTGATGTTGGGGAGATATTGCTTTGCACAATTGGGCTGCCGCATTTGTCTACAACTACACAGACACTTCACTTTACAGTAAATCCTGTTAAGCGCTTTAGAATATCCTCAGTGGTTAGAGCACTCACCTTGCAAGCAAGACACCTGGGTTCAATTCCAGGCAGGGCAAAACCTTGGGCAAGTTTCCTTACTCCACACGCCTAATAATAATCCCTCCAAAAACAAAACAATAATAAATTGGTCATTTGAAATCTACGACTGTTTGTGGGACACCGCTATGTGCGATTGGCTGCGCGTTTCGCCCACAAATATACGGTCAATTCACTTTACAGCAAATTCTGTGAAGCGCTTTGAGACATCGAGAAGACGTGAAAAGCGCTATATCAAATGCAAGGCTTATTATATTATTATTATATATCCTCCTGATGTGAAGGGTGCTGTACCAAATCCATGCTATAGCAAGGATTATTATAAGAACTGTGAAATATGTGTGGTAAGATTAAAGACTTTCCTGATCAGAGCACAAACATTGCTCAGTTAAACTGATAAAGACTGGACTATGGGAACTCTCTCCTCGCCGGCCTTCCCAGCAGCTCCTTCCACAAGCTGCAGGTCATTCAGAACTCTGCAGCTCGTGTACTGTCCCGCACCAGGCTTCGGGACCACATCACTCCCACCCTCCCTCGCCTCCACTGGCTCCCCATCCCCCAGAGGATCGAATTCAAGATCCTCATCCTCACCTACAAGGCCATTCACGGCCTTGCTCCCTCCTACCTCTCTGACCTACTATCCCCTACCTACCTGCCCATACCCTCCGTTCCTCTGGCTCCGGTCTGCTCCACATCCCCCGCCCCAACCGCCCTACTATCGGTGGCCGGGCCTTCAGCCTCTCAGCCCCGAGGCTAAGGAACTCCATCCCCCAGTGCCTTTGCCTTGCCTCCTCCCTTTCCTCCTTCAAGGCCGGTCTCAAGACCTTTCTCTTCGACTGTGCTTTCAGCTCCCCTCTCGACTCTCTACGCCCTCCTCGCTCCCTCCCTTCCCTCCCCTCACCCTGACCATTTCCCCCCTGCTCGGGTCCTGACCCAACTTTCCAGGGCCTTGGGACGTCCTCCTGACGTAAAAGGCGCTCTATAAATGAAATCTTGTTGTTGTTGTAAACTGTCCATTGCTTACTCACAAGAGAAAATAGAAAATGGTTACAATATGCCAAATGTGGTTAATGCTGTGATCTCTATAGGGTTAGAATAACCTATTACTATTTCACTATTGTCAAATGCCCTCAGCGTACACCTAATTAACAGCCTCTGAAGATTGAATGAAGCCTAACTTGATCTGATTTCCTGTATCAGTGACTACACTGTTCTCAGGATCAAACTCTGTAAATGTGGTAAGGACAAGCTCTTTGTTTCTAAGTGACCTTAGAAAATGAAAACGCTACTGCCAGCTTGCTCTGTACTTGCAATGTCTATGTTAAATGTTAACCTTTACATGCACTCTGACTATTAGAGCTACTCAGCAATTGAGTTCTTAAGTTCTTAGGGGTAATGAAGAGTTATAATAATACTTGCTTTTGATATAGCACATCATCAAATCATCTCTAAGCACTTCACATGATTTATTGTGAAGTATAGCAACTGTATTTATCTACATAATACAGTCACAACACTACAGTAACCACTGTCAAGTGATTTGAGACATCCTCCTGAAAAATTCCTGACATGAAAGGCACGATATAATTTTATTGTAAATTGTATTGTAATCCCTATGGAGTGCTTTGAGACATTCCGGCATTGCTATATCAAACAAATGGATGATTATTATTTGTAAGTGAATTATTGTTTGTAAGTGAATGTGGCAGTCAATTTGTGCACTACAATGCCTCCCAAAACAACTAATTTTATCTGGGGGACTGTTGGTCAGTTTCTACACAAGAAAAAACCCCTTCTATTTTGAATATAGCCATGCGATTTACTGTCCACCTAAACAGGCAGACACACCTGGTTTAACGACTTATCTAAAGGACAGCACCTCCAGCAGTGCAGTGCTTATCAACATTGTACAATGTGTCAGTCTAGACTATGAGCTTAAAATCCCAATGTAGAATTTGGAGGCCACCAGCCAAGCTTGTCATTACTGTGATACTTCTTGTCTGTGATCGCTAGGTAAATCTCTCTCCTGAGAGCAGGTAAAGATAAGACTTTGCCTTACAAAAAGGGTGTTTCGGTGGTTACTCTTAGAAGCACAACACTGACAAACAAGACAATGATTTTGTATACAGCTTTCTGGTTGAAGCAGAGGATTTAGACAATAACAACAATAACAACTAAATTACATTTGGATAGTGCCTTTCACATCGGGAGGATGTCCCAAAGCGCTGGACAGTCAGTATTTTGGACCTGAGCTGGAGGTCGGGATGGGGGAGGGGGAGGGCAGAAGGGGAAGGAGAGTGATCGAAAGCACAGTCAAAGAGGAGGGTCTTCAAATGGGTCTTGAAGGAGGGAAGGTAGGGTGAGGCAGAGGGAATGCGGGATGGAGTTCCAGAGGGCGGGCTGCAGAGTGGCAGAAGACCCGCCCGCCAATGGTGGGGTGAGCAAGGCGGGGGACTGGAGCAGGCCGGAGCCCGCTGAGCGGTGGAAGGGGGCAGAATGGTAGGGGGTTTGGAGGTCGCAAAGGTAGGGGGGAACAAGACCATGGAGGGCTTTGAAGGTGAGGACCAGGATCTTGAACTCTATTCTCTGTGTAATGGGAAGCCAGTGGAATCAGGCGAGGATGGGGGTGATAATGTCGCGGAGCCTAGTGTGGGAAAGGATACGGGCTGCAGAGTTCCGGATGATCTGCAGCCTATGGAAGGAAGAGTTGGGGAGGCTGACAAGCAAGGAGTTGAATAGTCAAGAATCGATGTGATGAATGCGTGGATGAGGGTTTCGGCAGCCTGCGGTGTGAAACAGTGGAGGAGGCGGGCGATGTTGTGGAGGTGGGGGAAGGCAGAGCGGGTCACGCCACAGATGTGGGATAGAAAGGATATTTGAGGGTCAAACAAGATGCCAAGATTCCGGACTGGCTCAGTAAGGTGGAGTGTGCGACCATGGATGGTGATGCTGCCAGTGCCTGAGGTGAGGAGGCGCTGACAGGAGCCAATCAGGAGAGCCTCAGTCTTTTTAACGTTCAACTGAAGAAAATTAGCTCATCCAGGACTTAATGTCTGACAGACATTCTGTCAGGACAGCAGTGATCCTGGAGTTGAGGGTGGAGGCAGAGAGGTAGAGTTGGGTGTCATCCGCATACATGTGGAAGTTGACCCCATGTCTGCGATGATGTCACCAAGAGGGAGCATATAGATATTGAAGAGGAGGGGACCAAGGACAGAGCCCTAAGGAACACTCCACAAGGCGGTGTGGGAGCTAGAGGAGAAGCCGCTTGTGGAGATGAAGTGGAGACGGTGCGCGAAATATGATCTGAACCAGTCAAGAACAGAGCCGTAAGGTTGAGGTGAGAGGAGAGGCGGTGGAGGGGGATGGAATGTTCAATGGTGTTGAAGGCAGCAGAGAGGTCAAGGAGGCCGAGGAGGCAGAGGGAGCCCTCGTCGCAGATGGACAGAATGTCATTTGTCACTTTGATCAGGGCTGTTTTGGGGCTGTGGGCGGCACGAAACCCGATTGGAGGGGTTCATGAAGGGAGTGTCAGGAGAGGACGGAGCAAAACTGGGAAGCAATGACTTGTTCCAGGACGTTGGAAAGGAAAGGAAGGTTGGACGGTAGTTTGAGAGCAGGAATGGGTCCAGGGATAGATTTTTAAGGATAGGAGTGATGACGGACGTATTTAAAGGGGTGGGAACGGTGCCAGTGGACAGAGAGAGATTTATGATGTCTGTGAGTAGATAAAGGAAATAAGGTAGGGAAAGTGTGCAAAATTAAAATTGTACTTTAATGAGAAAAAATAGCTCAGTGGTTAGAGCACTCGCTTTGCAAGGGGGAGACCTGAGTTCAATTCCAGGCAGAGGGCGAAACCTTGGGCAAGTTTCCTTACTCCACACAGAGCCTAATAATAATCCCTCCAAAAAACAAAACAATAATAAATTGGTCATTTTCAATCTACGACTGTTTGTGGGACATTGCTGTGCGCAATTGGCTGCCGCGTTCGCCCACAAATATACAGTCAATTCACTTTATAGTGTGTTCTGTGAAGCGCTTTGGGACGTCCTCCCGACGTGAAAAGCTCTCTACCAAATGCAAGGATTATTATTATTAATAATAATACCTGCAGTAAAACAACAGCAATTTGCATTTATATAGCGCTATTTAGGCGAGTAGTGTCTCCGAGCACTTAACAATGGAAGAGGAAAGTCTTCGGGTGTGATTTGAAACCGCGCAAAGAGGGGGCAAGATGGAGGAATTGAGGCCAGCATTTCCAGGGATTCAGGGCATAATGACTGAAAGCCCATGTAATATATGTGGTGATAAAATAATTCTTAAAATAGAAAAAAAAGACATTCGGTAATAAAATAGCAACATAATGTTTGGTCTTGACATGCCTGGGCAATGCTTAATCAAACAGCAATATCCTATATAGTGATGCTGAGGAGTGCAAAACAAGATGGCACGATCATAAATAATTCATCATAATGTGAAGCTATTCCCCCAGAAAGAAGAGCGGTAGAAAAGATAGCATTTCTCTTTTTAATATTGTCAGTGAGCAAATTCCCACATTGACTCAGATTGTTAGATTCTGTATAATGCTGCATTTGTATTAAATCTTTTGCTAGCAAATGGACATGATTTTGGCAGTGATTCAACACCAACTGTGCACTATAAATGGTGTAAATGGTCAAGGTATGTGTGCAGCATGCTTAAATCAGATCTTTGTATTCTTATCAGCCCTTGATAATGTAGAACAGGAACTATAAATAAGGCTGCTGTGTTTCGGTCTTTATTCATTCCATTTCTCGGGGTTTCCTTTTTTTTCAGCCATTTTCAAGTTCTTATGTAGATCTCCCCAAATTGAAGGCTTTGGGTGCTTTTGCTTTTCAAGTCCCCTTCTCCAAGTATCCCTGGACACATGGAGGAGAAGAGGGCGAGGTGGAGAATAAGAGCAATTCATGCACAGTTGACACACCAAGCCCCTGCCAAAAGAAACAGAGAAAAACAGGCTCTTGACCATTTCTGGTGTTTTTCTGGTGTTTGTTAAACAAACACTGATTTCATTTTTTTGTAGCGAAGGCATTTATTGGGTAAAAATGAGAATCACAAACCAAAACTATAAATCAATGCCTGGAATTCCAGGAACCAAACGCAACAAGAGTTACTGTTGATTTGGGGGAGATTTTCCAGGGGTTCAGTAACATTAAAATATTTCAGGAGAAATTTCCATATTCCAGCAAGTGGGAAACAGCAGTCAGTGACAGTGAAGGGTCACTGACTATCTAGTTAGTGACATTGGCAAATCCCATCACCTAGAAACAGCGCCTGGGGAAGGGGCTGTCCAAGACCAGAGACAGACACATTAACCTAACCAGGTACCTGGGAATCAGTGGAATCTGACATCATCTGTTACCATCAGAGCCACTGTCACTGTCTATGTCTCCTCTATCCTGAATCCAGCATCTCACAAACATAGCAGCTTGTCAATCCCCCACACAATAACCCTGAACAGTACAAGATGGTTTCAAAAACCTTCCACGCAGGTCTTGGGGTCAATTCATTTTTGTAAAACGTCCGACCCCAGTAATCATCTTTACAGGCATAATTTTAACAAAAATGTTAAATATATAGACAGTTATGAGGTCAGATGGAAGTTATCATATAAAGTATTGAATTACATAAAATCGTATACTATATAACATATTTATCGAAGTATCTTCCATATTCAAAATGGCAATAAACATGAAAAATTATTGCTAAGATGATAATAACAATAATAATCCTTGCATTTGCTATAGGGCCTTGCATATTGGAAGGACATCTTCCAATGGGAGGACATCTTGTGGCAGCTCAATTGCACACAGCTATTTCCCACAATCATCCAATCAAGAAATCACCGATTTTTATTTGGTGAATTGTTGGCCATGACACCAGGAGAAACTCCCTTCTCTTTTCAAATAATGCCATGGGATCTTTAATGTCCACCTGAACAGACAGATGAACTTTGGTTTAATGTCTCATCCGAAGGATGGCGCCTCCGACAATGCAACAGCCCCCAAAACTGCATTTGAGTGTCATCTTAGACTGTAATGTAATAATCATTGCACTTGATATTGCGCCTTATCACGTCTTCGAGACGTCTCAATGCGCTTCACAGAATATACTGTAAAGTGAATTGACTTTTTTTGGGTGGCGAAATGTGAGGCCAAGTACCAATGTACGCCTTGGGATGTCCTCCCGACGTGAAAGGCGCTCAATAAATGGAATCTTGTTGTTGTTGTTGTTGATGTGTGGCATGAACCCATAATTTTCAGACTCAGAGATGAGAGTGCTACCTACTGAGCCAGGCTGACAAGACAATAGCACTTTGTTGGCTAATTAAAAGTAAAGAATAAATAATGCCATTAATCATAATGCCATAAATCAATAGCATTATACTTCCATCACTTAGAAAGCATTATTTGCAGTTTGTACATGTTAAACAAATACTTAGAGATAAATATGTCTCCCAAATAACAATAACGACTTGGACGGCGTCTCAGAGCGCTTTACAGTTTAGGATCCCGGGACCAAGCCAGGGGGAGGGGTGGGAAGGTGACCAAAGGCGCGGTCGAAAAGAAAGGTCTTCAGCAGTGAGGATGTCGTATGCACAAATAAATAACGAATGAAAATAATGGCAGTCTTAGGATAAAACTCTCACTGGCAGCAGCTGCAATTAATATATATTGCAATTACTGAATCTGTAGCAGGTGGAGTTGGGCTACTTTCAAACGTTTGCAGTTTCAAAGACTCAGTATATCCTCCCCCCACCTTCCGAATGTCTAACAAATTGTCAATTGACATCCTGTATATGTCATGCACATTAAAAACTTGTGCAATGTTGAACACTGTTATTCACAGCTTTGTTACAATGTAATACTCCCTACATTGCAAAAGCTTGTCAAGAATTCAGCTCAGTGGGAGTAAAGAGTCTCTCCTCTTTGCTAAATCGAAAATAAATCTCAAGAAGGAGTCATTTCTAGCTACATAGACACCACAAGAGATACATATTTATGTCTGAAAACAGCAATAGCTGAAATGAAAGAAAGTTTCTCCTAAAATAACAAGTTCTCCAATCTATTTCCTACCCATTCCACCATGCTTTTGACAGCAGACTGCAGCTTATTAAGTGAAAGACAATATACAATTGTAATTTGTTGTTGTTATTCACATCAATTAGTTATAAAATAGCACTGGTGTTAAAAGCCTCAGAAAAGAATGGGAAAATAACATTGCTCTGAATCCCACTTGTTAATGAGGAGCAATCAAGGATTTTACCCCAAAACATGAAACTGCTTGCTCCACAAAAACACCTATTAATTGGTAGCACTCTCACCTGCTACCTTGGACACTGTGGGTCAAAGTCATTTGGACGAGATTTCCTTTCCTTAGAAACCCTTCCCTTGTTGCATCTCCCAGACATGTTTGTGCATCCATTTCTAGTGTAAACAAACCCATAGGTGTTAGCCTGGCTCAGTTGGTAGCACTGTCAGAAGGTTGTGGGTTCAAGGCCCACAGGACTCATAGAGTTAGGCTGACACTGAAATGCAGTGCTGGGGGATGTTGCAAAATCAGAGGTATCATCCTTTGGATGAGACGTTAATTCGAGGTCCGTTTCCCTGTTCAGGTGAATGTTAAAAATCCCATGACACTATTTGGAAAAATAGATCCCCCCAGTGACCGGGCCAACGATACTGCAGATATAATTGGTCATTCCCTTCATGGCTGTTGTTATGCTCAAATTGGCTGCTGTGGGTTATACACAAATCTCAAAAATATGTAAGATATGATTTTTAGATCTATTTTTACTTTTCCAATTTTCTCCCTTCATCCTCCTCTCCTGAATTATGCTGGGTAAGCTTCAATGAGTGTCAGTGCCTTTCCCATTATCTATGTGTGACATTATTCAGTGGGAATTTAAATATCCTGATCATGCCTACCCACTGTCTACTTTAGGCAATGTCCACCAGGGGCTATTGATAGTGATGAGGCACACAAAGATCCTAGCTATGGACAGTGAGATTAATATAGCATCACCATCAGTGCCCCAGGTTGAGTATACTTAACTCAGCAACCAGGCTATGTTGATATCAGTGTCGATGTCACAATCTATTGCATATTATGACACTTATGATGTTCGTTGTCCTCTTCCACACAGAATGTTTCGAAAACAAAGGTAGGAATCAATGTCTTAAGTCAAATACATTAAAACATCTTTCTTCAATAATACACTGTTCCATTGCATATTTATAACTGCTGTGTTCAGATCTTTACAGATGAGTCACCCACTTTTCAACATACAACACAGTTTTCAAATGAAGAGCCTGCCATGACTGGTTAGGTGGAGGAGGAAGATAACTCAGATATTTCAGAAAGGATCAGGGAGCTGAGCATGAGAAAACCAACATTTGTGGCATTTACATAGTTGGAAGGAAATGCAAGTAAAACATTTTCTTCATTCTTGGATTCTCTGCAAGATCACCCTGCCTGCATATGGAAACTATCTGAAACATAAAATCATACAACATTGCAGCATAGAAACAGCCATTCAGCCCATCAAATCTGCACTGGTGTTTTTCTCCACATGAGCCACCTAACCTAATGCCATTTGTCTACTTTCTTTATTGAGGACTTGTGAAATAAAATGTATTTCATCCGTCCTGTCGTTGGTTGCATTGTGCTCATTAGAAGCCAGATTGAAGCCTCAATAGAACAGAAATGTCCCGGTGTCTGGAATGAAACTATAGAAATGTGGCACAATAAACAAACCAGTCATCCGTTAAAGAAAAACAATAGATGGATAGTGTGTGCACTATTTGCCTCAGATAATGTGTCACCCTAAATGTGAGTTTGAAAAATACCAGTTTGGCTTATTCTAACTACATACTCTTTTAATAATTTGTACAAATTACATTTTAGTCCAATCAATTTCGACTAGGCCATGGCAACAATGGATTTTTTTGAATCACAGGGCTAAACTTTGTAATAATAATAATCCTTGCATTTGATATAGCGCTTTTCACGTCGGGAAGACGTCCCAAAGCGCTTCACAGAACACACTGTAAAGTGAATTGACTGTATATTTGTGGGCGAATGCAGCAGACAATTGCGCACAGCAATGTCCCACAAACAGTTGTAGATTGAAAATGACCAATTTTATTATTGTTTTTGGTTTTGGAGGGATTATTATTAGGTGTGTTGAGTAAGGAAACTTGCCCAAGGTTTCGCCCAGTCTGGAACTGAACTCAGGTCTCTCGCTTGCAAAGCGAGTGCTCTAACCACTGAGCTACAGGACTCCACAATAGTTCATTTATTTGTGGAACACTGTAAATATTATGTTATAGGAATGTTAGTATAAAAGGAGGTTATTAGTCCGTCATGTCTGTGCTACACTGTTCTTTCTCCAAACCTTTTTTATATCTTTATTTTTCGAGGGTCTATCTAACGCCTTTTCAATGACACAATTGAATTGGCTTCAGTTGTCACTTCTAGTAATATGTTCTACAGGCTAATAAAGCTTTGTGGAACAAAAACTCATCTAACCTTCCCCTTTATACTTTGGATAGTAATCTTGAATTTATTCCTAAATCTGTGCTGTAATAATCTATAGTTCTACAGTTCCTTGTTGCCGATTGATCAACCAGTGGGAATAATCTTTCACTATTCATCCTTTAATGATTTTGAATACTTCTAATAGATCCTCTCTTAACCTTCTGTGCTCCAGTGGCTTACGGTGATTGCTGTAAAGTGTTTCATTATCACAGTTGTAATGTACAATAAAATATATTCCATGAGCAGGGAAAATCACTGCTGCACAGAGAACACTTTCAGCATTTATGCTTTATTGGTTAGTTGGACTTGTCCATTTAGTCTTATGAGGGCATGAAATTCAAGGTTCAAACCCCACGTTGAGACTTGGAATCACGTAGTCTCAGCTAACAATTCAAAGCAGTGCTGGGGGTATTGCATTGTTGGAAGTACAATTCCAACTTCGAGGAGATGTTAGATTTTCTTGCATCCAAAATCAAGTGGATTCACTCGGCTACCTCTCCCCCGTTTACTGCTACCCCCTCCCCATCTCCTCCTCACAGCCTGACCCCTACCCATCCCTCCCTACACACCTTCAACCCTGTCTGTTCCTCTTCCCTCACCTCCATCATCTCAAAAATGAAACCCACCACCTGCTCCCTCAACCCATCCCCATCCCTCTACTCACCTCCTAGCTCTACCGCTTGGCCCCTCTTTTAACTGACATCATCAACCTTTCCTTATCCACTGGCACTGTTCCCACCCCCCTAAAAACAGCTGTCATCATCCCCATCCTCAGAAAACCTCTCCTGGACCCATCCCTACTCTCCAGCTATTGCCCCATCTCCAACCTCCCATTCCTCTCCAAAGCCCTGGAATGAGTCGTTGTGTCCCAGCTTCGCTCTTTCCTCTCCCACCGTTCCCTCTCTGAACCCCTCCAGTCGGGTTTCCATGCTGCCCACAGCCTCCATGCTGCCTCTCCTCTCAGATCAACCTTTGCGGACCTGCCCTTGCCTGTTTCAAATCCTACCTCTCCCACCATCTCCACATTGTCTCCACTGACGGCTCCACATCCGTGTCGTGACCCACTCCACCTTTTCACATCTCCTCAACATTACCAGGCTCTGCATTCTCTTTCACCACGGACCATTGAGACCGCCATCCACGCATTTATCACATCCAGGCTTGACTATGCAAACTCCCTGCTCATCGGCCTACCCAACTCCTCCCTCCACAGGCTGCAGATCATCCAGAACCTGCAGCATTTGCTCTTTCCTACACCCGACTCCGTAACACTTTCACCCCCATCCTCGCCCAACTCCACTGGCTCCCCATCAAACAGAGGATAGAGTTCAAGATCCTGGTCCCTACCTTCAAAGCCCTCCATGGCCTTGTTCCTTCCTACCTCTGTGACCTCCTAACCCTCTATCAACCTGCCCGCTCCCTCCGCTCTGCGGGCTGCAGCCTGTTCCATGTCTCCCACCTTGTCCATTGGCAGGTGGGCCTTCAGCCTCTCTGCCCCCACTCGCTGGAATTGCATCCCACAGTCCCTCTGCCTCGCCCCCTCCCTTCCTTGCTTTCTTCAAGACCCATTTCAAGGCCCTCCTCTTTGACCATGCCTTCAGTCACACCCCCTGCCCCTACCCTCCACAGCCTCCATCCCTCCTGATCTCAACCAACAGCTCGGGTGTGGTTCCCTGACTGTGCAGCACCTTGAGATGTCCTCTTAACGTGAAAGGCGCTACACAAATGTAATTTGTTATTGTATATCAAATGCAAAGATTATCATATATAAATATATGTTTTTCATGATCCTGCCAAGACCAAGGACATCTGGGACATATTTCCAGGACTTTGGAAACAGGTCACAGATGCTGGTCTTCAGCCAGATACAGTGGTCTAGTCATGACACTGCCTCCAATATTCCTCCTTCCTTATAAAGAAAGTATCCATCCAACTATCAGTTACCCAACACCCTCTCCCACTGCAATACATTGGAGATTAGGAACTCAATGGATTGGGGGATTGAACCTATGTTGCTCCATCTCTGATGCTGTCTCTTGGTGGCTGTTTCACCCAGCTGAGTTATCTCTCAGAGTAAACTAGACATCACATTACAGGAGAAAGGAAATAAATTAAATGGCAATTCTTTGATTCATAAAAATCTAGAGAAATTAGAGCAAAGAATGAAGCCATCAAATATAGCAAAACAAGAGATTATTGGGCCTATCATATACTGGGGCTAGCTCATCCATTAGATCTAACTGCAGCAATAACTCTGTGTGTGTGTGTGAATTAACAGTAGATTTTAGCAAAGAAAATCTTATTCACTCTTCATATAAAAAGTTTAACAAGTTCTCTCCCAAGCTGAGAAGTATTTCAGCACCACTCTGTCTATTTATTTCTTAAATTCATTAAATTCCCTGATTCAAATTCAGGTTGCAGCACCACCTAGGGGAAATATATGGCAGCTGTGCAAAGCATGACTGGATGGATTAGTACAGAAAGCAACATTTCTCATGTTTACCTATAACTATATATTTTCTGTATGCATTTTGTTTTCCTGTTTCTCTTGTTGATTGTCCTGTCCATTGAGGAGCTCAACTTCATCCAATCATTTATCACAGCTCATCAGCCTTGTTGCTCTCCTGGTTGCATTAACTAATAATAGTAATATTCCTTGCATTTAACATAAAGCCTTATCATGTCATTGAGATGTCTCAAAGCGCTTCACAGGATATACTGTAAAGTGAATTGACTGTATAATTTGTTGGTTAAACATGGCAGCCAATTGCACACAGCAATGTTCCAAAAACAATCGTGGATTGAGTGACCAAATTATTATTATTATTTTGAAGGGATTATTGTTTTATTAATTTTTTTTAAGGGATTATTACCCCCGGGAAGCGATCCGCCAATCGACTATCAACTGGGTTCCTACTTATTGCTGGGTAAACAGAGGCATGTGGAACAAGGAAACTTGCCTAAAGGTTTTGCCCTGCCTGGGAGTCAAACTCAGGTTATCTTGCTTGCGAGGTGAGTGCTCTAACCATACCCTATAGAACTAAAGCTCTTATGTAGATGCAGCTTCCCTGGAGTATTGTACAATGTGACCATGACATCCGGAGATCTGAATTGATTTGACAATATAGACCTGTGTACCTTGTTTTTTGCTACCTCAGAATCTTTGACTATGATGAGCAATGAGTCTCTTTCGATTCCCTAAACTGTTGCACAAATTGGTAAAATTGCCTTTTCAGCACATTTTTAGTTTATGGCTATTTTGTATTCTTGAAATGCAGTTTGATGGAAATAGTTTATTGATATTCAGATTGGGATGAAAACTAACATTAATAGTCCCTTACTAGCAGCAAGTAGAAGATTTAATGTGGTGATTGTATTGCTTTCAATGTATCAGAAATCCCTGTTGGGGCTGAGTTACTAAATATAAGAGATACAATTCCTGCTTTTGTTTAAGGAGGTGGCTCAGCCTTGGCATCTACAATTAAACCTCAGTGAAAAATACAAACCCTTCTTTGAAATGCCGATATCTATTCTGCTGCCTGGTGTCTATTCTACCCAATCCTACCAATTGGCTGGTTGGTAATATAGAGAACTGAGGTGAAGCCTGATACCCAGTGACTCTAGTCCTAAGCAACATTAATACAACATTAATACATAGGTAGTGTGTGTTACTGACTTTTGCTGATCTCCAAGTTATGGGAAATAAACATTCAGAAATGTTATCAAGAATTAATGGTTAGGTACCAACCAGTGTATTGTAATTCATTTGATTTTCTCAGATTATGGCTTCATTTTCCATAAATCTCATCCCAACACCAATATGGAAAATGTTGTTATCCACTCTGCCCCATGACAGATTGCATTCTATTTAATTTGTTGTGTTTAGAGAAGGGGGATTGTAAAATGCAAGTTGTACCATTTCAGGCCCAAAATGGGCACTTGAAACTTGTGTATAAACTTGGGTATAATTGTAAGGTTTATTTCCTTATCTTCATTAAAGATGGTTTAAATCTCAAATCTAAAGTTGGTGGACCCTAATCACATTTAAATGGTAAAATCAATGTTAGTTTATTAACTGTCCAGCGACAGTCACAACAATCAAAGGTTTAACACTTACAATTGTGGAGGATGACTCAGGGCTTGGAATGATCAAGACCGCACCGTGGAAGCCACTGACTTCTTGATATTAACCAGTTCTTGACCAGAACAGTCCTTAGCTCTCCTCCCCTTCTCAAAGGACAATGTATTTTTATAACCTTTCGGTATCTCCAGTTCATCTTGTGAGTGTTCTGTTTGGATGAGATCGAAGAGTTGTTCTGTCCAAACTGATCTTGTGACCTTAGTGATCCTTTTTTAAAAACATCTTTGCTAATTTTTGAATTGTGTTATTTTCAAATATAAAACTTTTCACCAGCATTTCTTCCAAACTGCCCAATTGAATAAAACTGTGTTTTCTCACAAACCACTGCAGGAAAATTATCACCCCAAAATACTGCATTTCATTTTAAATACCTGCAAATACATCTGGGAGGAAACCTTAAAATATCTCCATAACAAATGTACTTTTTAAAAATCACAGTAAGTCTTTCTGCAATAGAAGAAGAATAAATAATGTTATTTGTTACATAGATAATGAAAATGGTAACCCCAGTGATATGTTAATTAACACAACATTAAAAATGCAGATAGTCAATAGCTAAAGACTTTGACTGGTCACCCAACCCTTTTCTAGTTGATTGGTCCAAAGCTGCCCATGTATTGACTAAGGAGACAACATCCTATGGTATTGAAATACCAGTTGGTGGATAATAATAATAATATAATAATCCTTGCATTTTATATAGCGCCTTATCACATTGTTGAGATGTCTCAAAGTAATTCACATAATATACTGTGAAGTGAATTGACTGTATATTTTATGGGCGAAACACGGCAGCCAATTGCACACAGCAGTGTCTCACAAACAATTGTGGATTATTAATAATAATAATAATCCTTGCATTTGCTATAGCACCTTATCATGTTTTCAAGACGTCTCAAAGCGCTTCACAGAATATATTGTAAAGTGAATTGACTATATATTTTGTTGGTGAAATGTGGCAGCCAGTTGCACAAAGCAGTGTCCACAGTCGTGGATTGAATTGAACAATTTTTTTAAAAAAAATTGAGAGAATTATTACCCCTGGAAAAGCGATCCGCCTATCAACTCATCTGGATGAGCACAAATTTCCTGCAGCTGAATGTCGGTACGATGGAACCCATCCTCTTTGTCTCCTGTCAATGTCTTCTCTTCTGCGGGTCTGAACTCCTCAACCTCCCCGAGCTCTCCCTCAGACTCATTGAACCTGTGCACAACTTAAGCATCAGGTTCGATCGCCAGCTTTCCTTTGTACCATACATCTTTTCCTGACCAGGACCACTTTTTCCCATCTCCGTCACATTGCCTGCCTCCGTCCATACCTCACAACCAACACAGCCGAAGCACTTGTCGAGACCTTCATCACTTCCCGGCTGGTCTATTCCAATGCCCTCCTCGCTGGTCTCCCCAGCTCCACCATGCACAAAATCCAATTAATTCAAAACTCCGCTGCCCAGATACTCACCCGTACAAAACCCCATACCCCCATCACACCAGTCCTTGCCAGGCTCCACTGGCTCCCAATTATTAAACAGATAATTTCAAGATCCTCTCACTCATTTTCAAATCTCTTCATGCCCTCACATCTCCCTACGTATTTGACCTGCTTACCCTCCAGTCCACCACCCGCTGCCTCCACTTGGCCGGATCTGGCCCTCGTTTGTCCCTCATCCCCACCACTCCACCATCGGCGGCCTTCAGCCACTATACCCCAAAATTCTGGAAGTCTCTACTTCAGTCCCTCCTCCTTGCCCCTTCCCTCCCTCCCTCCCTCCCTCCCCACCTTCAAGTCTCGCTTGAAGACCTTTTTTGATCGCCCCCTCCTTAGCCTCCTTCAAGTTTCCTTCCCTCAAGACCCTCCTCTTTGACCATGCCATCGGCCAACCCCCTTCCCCTCCCTTCCCTTACACCCCAACCCAAGCTGGGATCTGAAATGCTGTACTCTGTCCAGCGCCTTGAGACATCCTCCCGATGTGAAAGGCGCTATACAAATGTAATCGTGTTGTTGTTGTTTGCAGTCACCTCCCCCCTCCCTCTCACTCTGGCTCATTGTCAGACTCCTCCACTGTCAAGTGCTCTGGGACACTACCCCGAGTGAAGGGTCCTATATAAATGTAAGTTGTTGTATGTGAAAGGCACTGAAGTTCGTCGAGCTGTTGAGTTCGACTTTATAGGATTCCATGGCACAACAGATATTTGAGGAAAGGAGAAGGGTGTTTCTCCTGATGCCCTGGTCAATAATCCCCAAGATAAAATTGGTCATTCACTCCATGGCTATTTGTGGGACACTGCTGTATGCAAATTAGTCACCTACAAGTACACAGTGAATGCCTTGGTTTGAGACATCCTCTATGGTAGCAAAGATAGCTTTTTACAGCTCAATCTTCAATCACTTCAAATTAATTCCAAGTAAAAAAAACAATTTAGTGCTTTAATCAGACTCTGTTTACATATACAATGTAAGATTAAGCCAGGCCTTTGTGCAGTATAAAGGATTTGAAAGTTTTCAAAGTTATGATTGAGAGATGAGTGAGTCTGTGACAAAGCCAAAAATTAAGGATTATCACCAGAAGAAAAAAGGGGCACGTTGGAAGTTTAATTTTTGCTCAGTGAGATGTTGAAATTTGGAATATCTTCGCAGAAATGACTTTTGAAGCCGAGACTATGAACAGCATTTAAATGTGAAGCAGGGAAATATTTGTGGAAAAACATTAGAAGCTTTGTGGAAGGAGTAGCAAATGAATAGGATTAGAACACATAATCCATTGGGAATGCTGACACCAGTATTAGCACAGATACATTAGGCCAATGGCCTTTGCTGCACTGTAAATGTTCTATGAATCCATTGTGCTTTAATTGGTTTAAGTGAGTTGGTGAATATCAGCTTGATACAGTATTTACACAGTAAACATGTCATTTTCCTTTACATTTACTGAAACATGATGCTATAGCACCCAAGCTGCATCTACTATGTGACTCCAGAGTATTTAACAAGTGGTGCACTGAGCGCTTGCAGCAACAGAAGGCTCCGCTCACTGAATGTGATTCCAAGTATCTTTGGCACACATGCATGCACATGCTGACACAGCTCCTTAATTATTTACACTGATAAACCAAGCTTTACAGCACAATTGGTCTCAAAGCAGTTCATGTGCACACAGTAAAATCAAGAGATTGACTCAGAGATATAAAGGACGTACTGTGAATGTTGGAAAACTGAAATTAAACAGAAATTGCTGGCAAAGAAAAGCAGATCAAGCAGCATAACCTAACGTTTAATGAAGTGTCCCACCCGAGGCTTTACGCGATTCTTTTCAGAAACTGGACCATCTGCTGTGCATTTCCAGCTATTTCTGTTTTCAATTCAGAATCTGACCTATTTTAGTTTTGGTTGCTGGGTTCCTGAAAACCACTGTGTAAAGGGAGGTTTTCCCTTTTTTTTGTTTTCTGTAGCAATGCAGTGCAATGTAGTAAATGCAGTGAAGATTTCTTGTGCTGCTTTTACAATAACAGCAATCCTTCAATTGATATAGCACTTTGCATATCTGGAAGATGTCTCAAAGTATCCCCAGCTTTTACTGACTGGACATACTGAACCATGTTGTGTGCTTTGGATTCAGTTTGAGCAGATAAATAGATAATCCTTACATTTGATATAGCACCTTTTCCCTTTTACATCCATCTGAACCAGTTTGGTATTTTTAAAGGCTCAAGTGATGGACCGCACCTCTGGCAATGCAGTGCGTCTCCAGTACTGTATATTGGAGTTTCAGCCAAGACTGCTCAAAGTCCTGCTGTCGGCTTTGACCCACAACCTTCTGACTCAGAAACAAAAGTCCTACCAAGTAAGCCCGGCTTTATGAGAGCGTATTGCAGCTGATGAAAGCTCAGACTTTATTGTGATACTTTAATATTCACAGGGAAATACTATTGCCTCTGAAGGAGGTTATCTAACTCTCAGTTATTTACTTCATGGCTCTTTGGCTGCCACATTTACCTACAAAAGTACACAGGCACTACATTTAGACAGCATGTTTTGATGTTATGGATGCTATATCCAATGCAAGGATTATTAGTAATGGTCTATTCTCATCTTTACTTTCATCAATAAATCACGCAGTTGTGACTCCACTTTACAATATATCCTGTGAAGCATTTTGGGATGTCCTCTTGACGTGAAAGACGCTATATACCAAACGCAAGAACTATCATTATTTACATACAAAATGTAAAAACTGAACACAATTTGAGGAAAAGTTCTCTCCATATCGTTAAACACAAAGAGTTCCCAGAAAGATCGTATCCGTGAATATTACAATGTCGTAATGAAGTCTGGGCTGTCATTGGCTGTATTGTGCTCTCAGAAAGCCTGGCTTACTTGGTAACATTTTTGCCTCTGAGTCAGAAGTTTGTGGGTTCAAGCCCAACATCAGGACTTTGAGCAGTGCAGCCTAACACTCCAGTACAGTACTGGGGAAGTACTGCATTGTTGGAGATGTTGGCCTTCACTCGAGACAGTAAAAATACCAAGATTCGGTCTGCCTGTTCAGATGGACATTAAAGAGGAAATGTGCTATATCATTTGTAAGGATTATTTATTTTCTGCCAAAACAGAATCCAAAGAATAGAACATACTCCCATATGTCCTGTCAGTAAAAGATGGGGATACTTTGAGACATCTTCCAGACATGAAAGGTGCCATATAAATGTTAAGGATTGTTATTGTAAAAGTAGCAACAGCAACAATAAATTGCATTTGTGTAGCGCCTTTCACATGTGTTGCCTTCTTCCCCCAATCAGCATCTGAAAAGCTTTCAGTTTAAAACTGAAAGATATACTTCCCATTTCAATTTTAAATGAATTTCTCAAACTAAGTCCAGCTAAAACAATGTGTTTCACTTTAAATGCCGTGGATTGTAAATAATGAACCTATTTGTACCTGGTTTTATCTTCAAGCAACAAGAGATTATTTGAATTGGTGGATTTCTCCTTGGACTTTGTGTTACGATAAATTACTAGACTACTGGTAGGTGGTTGTGGTTGTTCATTTTATATTTCACATCCCACAGCTGCGGTCCCTGCTCGAAGCAGTAATTTCAGCCTTTGAGAAATACAGCTAACTGCACCTGGGATAGTCCACACAAGGATTTGTTAAATAGAGTGGAATCAGCTTGGTTTGGCCCTGGGCACCAATTTGCTTGCATCCACTTGCTTTATTATTTAAAGAATAACAACAACAAATTGCATTTATATAGCGCCTTTCACATGATTACATTTGCATATAATCGGTGGAGGCCAACTGCTGGTGTCTCTTATATCCTCAGACCACGTTCCCCGTGCCTCCACCAGCAATTCTGATTATACAGTGTGACCAAAAAGGTGTGATACCATAGGGGTTATTTAAATTTGTGTCCCTGCAGTGAAGTATGACTGACACAAATTTCCTTTTAAGTATAACAATTTAATAAAAGAATTAATACAATTTAA
Source organism: Callorhinchus milii (assembly GCF_018977255.1). Classification (NCBI taxonomy): domain Eukaryota; kingdom Metazoa; phylum Chordata; class Chondrichthyes; order Chimaeriformes; family Callorhinchidae; genus Callorhinchus; species Callorhinchus milii. The sequence continues at coordinate 50,876,231 of NW_024704744.1, forward strand.
TTTAAGCAAGTTATGCACAATCAAAATTATACGTTTCAGCAAATCAAATTAATGCTTACGATGGTTTAGTAAAGTTCACTGCAATGGATGGTTCGGATCAATACAGTGGCTTTGATGTAGGAATTGGCTTGTTAACATGCGTGATCCATGTCATCATCGATGTCGTTGTTCTTTGTTGATTGTAGTATATCCCTTTTTCGAGATTCTTTGCAGTTAGCTGCCTCATTCCCAAAACTCAGTTCTTCTCTTTAAGCTCAGCTCTTCTCCCTTCTTTGAGAATTATCTTTACAATTATACCTTGTCAAGACGTACAATTACCTTGTCAAGATATCTGGAATTTAGCTTTTCCAAAAACACCTTTTGAGTCAGTCTCCTCCCGTCACCAATATCCATAGTTGTCAACATCTTTTTGCCTTTATTAAAATTCCAGCAGCTTGTTTCAAACAACTCTTTATCTGCCCACGATGATGTTGAAGAAACTTTGTTCCATAAACATCCTCTCACTTGTTTTCCAATGTCCTTGGCTTTCATGCATTTGCATATATATAGTCAGATTTTACAAAGTAAACAGATTTTACAAAGTAAACAGGTCCATGAGTCTTTGCTTAAAATTCTTTAACACGATTTTTTTAATATAATGCCTTTCATGCTGGGAGGAGGCCTCAAAGCAATTGTGTATTTTGTAGGCAACGTGGAAACCAATTTGCACACAGCGAACAGTGCCCCACAAACCACAAACAGTCATGAAGATAAAACAACTGTACATTAAACACAAGTAGATGTTAATTTGCATAGAACAGTGTCCCATAGCCATGATGTTAATTATCAATTTTATCTGGGGAATTGTTAAGTATTACTATAGGATCTTTAGCATCCACTGGAACAGGTAAACTGGACCTCAATTGGAGTGGAGTCCTGTAGCTCAGTGGTTAGAGCACTCGCTTTGCAAGCGAGAGACCTGAGTTCATTTCCAGGCAGAGGGCGAAACCTTGGGCAAGTTTCCTTACTCCACACGCCTAATAATAATCCCTCCAAAAAACAAAATAATAATAAATTGGTCATTTTCAATCTACGACTGTTTGTGGGACATTGCTGTGCGCAATTGGCTGCCGCCTTCGCCCACAAATATACCGTCAATTCACTTTACAGTGTGTTCTGTGAAGCGCTTTGGGACGTCCTCCCGACGTGAAAAGCGCTATATCAAATGCAAGGATTATTATTTAATGTCTCATCCAAAGTGCAGCCCCTCTGACGGTTAAGCATTCCCCAGTATTGTATTGGAGTGTCAGCCTAAATTGTGAACTCAAAGTCCCAAAGTGGAGGGTGAACCCACATCACCCACATCACGGAGTCCTGTAGCTCAGTGGTTGAGCACTCGCTTTGCAAGCAAGAGACCTGAGTTCAATTCCAGGCACAGGGCGAAACCTTGGGCAAGTTTCCTTACTCCTCACAGAGCCTAATAATAATCCCTCCAAAAAAACCAAAAACAATAATAAATTGGTCATTTTCAATCTACGACTGTTTGTGGGACATTGCTGTGAGCAATTGGCTGCCGCGTTCGCCCTCAAATATACAGTCAATTCACTTTACAGTATATTCTGTGAAGCACTTTGGGACGTCCTCCAGACGTGAAAAGCGCTATATCAAATGCAAGGATTATTATTATTACAACAACAACAACAACAAAAAGATTCCATTTATAAAGCGCCTTTCACGTCAGGAGGACGTCCCAAGGCGCTGCACAGTTGGGTCATGACCCGAGCAGGGGGGAAATGGTCAGGGTGAGGGGAGGGAAGGAGCGAGGAGGGGGGAAATGGTCAGGGTGAGGGGAGGGAAGGGAGGGAGCGAGGAGGGGGAAGAGAGTCGAGAGGGGAGCTGAAGGCTCGGTCAAAGAGAAAGGTTTTGAGACCGGCCTTGAAGGAGGAAAGGGAGGAAGCGGCGAAGGCACTGGGGGATGGAGTTCCAGAGCCTGGGGGCTGAGAGGCTGAAGGCCCGACCACCGATGGTAGGGCGGTTGGGGCGGGGGATGTGGAGCAGACCGGAGCCAGAGGAACGGAGGGGGATAGTAGGTTGGAGAGGTAGGAGAGAGCAAGGCCGTGAATGGCCTTGTAGGTGAGGATGAGGATCTTGAAATCAATCCTCTGGGGGATGGGGAGCCAGTGGAGGCGAGCGAGGGTGGGAGTGATGTGGTCCCGAAGCCTGGTGCGGGACAGTACACGAGCTGCAGAGTTCTGAATGACCTGCAGCTTGTGGAGGGAGGTGGCGGGAAGGCCGGCGAGGAGAGAGTTCCCATAGTCCAGCCTCGAGGTGACAAAGGCGTGGACCAGGGTTTCAGCAGCGTGAGGGGTGAGGTAGTGCCGTAGTCTGGCGATGTTCCGGAGGTGATGGAAGGCGGTGCCAGTTGTGGTGCGGATGTGAGGGAGAAAGGACAGCTCAGGGGCGAACAGAACCCCGAGGTTCCTGACTGGCTTTGCGAGGTGGAGAGTGCAGCCTTGGATGCTGATGGTGTCAGCGCCTGAGGTGCGGAGGCGCTGACGTGAGCCAATCAGGAGGGCCTCGGTTTTTCGCACGTTGAGCTGAAGAAAGTTGTCTCTCGTCCAGGACTCGATGTCGGACAGGCGGCTGTCAGGACATCGGTGGTCGTGGAGTTGAGAGTAGAGGAGGAAAGGTAGAGTTGGGTGTCATCCGCATACATGTGGAAGTTAACTCCATGTCTGCGGATGATGTCACCGAGGGGGAGCATGTAGAGGGTGAAGAGGAGGGGACCAAGGACAGAGCCCTGAGGGACACCACATGAGACAGTGCGGGGGGTGGAGGAGAAGCCATTCGTCGAGACAAAATGAAGACGGTGAGAAAGGTACGACCTAAACCATCACAGATGGTCAGGATATCATTGGTGACCTTGACCAGGGCAGTTTCTGTGCTATGGGCAGCACGGAAACCTGACTGAAGGGGTTCGAAAAGAGAATGTGTGGAAAGGAAAGAGCGCAGTTGGGAGGCGACAACTCTTTCCAAGACCTTGGAGAGAAAGGGGAGGTTGGAGATGGATATTATTATTATTATCACATCCTTCTGTCTCAGAGATTTTTAATTTTTGGTCAGCCAGGTGTCTGACACGTGCAGAAACCCATCACCATGCTTAAGAGTATCCAAACTAAACTGAGATTTTCCATGCATGCCACCTACACATGGAATTCCCAGAGATAGATTCTTGGAATGGAATGCGCACTGTCTCCCTGGAGGGACGCATCCTGCCTACCTAATTGTGGAAAGTATTAGTTGCAGTATTAGAAAGTATTAGGCACAGGTTAGCAAGAGCCAAGGCTTGGGGAGTCCCAGAGTGTGCGTAGCGTACCGCTAGAGTCTAACCAGCTAAAAACGCATAGCTTGCCATTGCTATTGCTGTCCGGCAAGCTTTCCCACTCTATAATAATAATAATAATAATCCTTGCATTTGATATAGCGCTTTTCACGTCTTCTAGACACCCCAAAGCGCTTCACAGAAGAAACTGTAAAGTGAATTAACTGTATATTTGTGGGCAAACTCGGCAGCCAATTGCGCACAGCAATGTCCCACAAACAGTCATGGATTGAAAATGACCAATTTATTATTGTTTTGTTTTTTTGGAGGGATTATTATTAGGCGTGTGAAGTAAGGAAACGTGCCCAAGGTGTCGCCCTGCCTGGAATTGAACTCAAGTCTCTCACTTGCAAAGCGAGTGCTCTAACCACTGAGCTACAGGACTCCACTCTACCCATTAGGGCTTTGGCTTGCAGGGTTAATAGGAGCTGAATGGGATGACTCCCTGCCCCCAGTGAACTCTACTCTGGTCTGCCCTTTCAGGTCTTGCCAATGTGCCAGGCTGGCTGTGCTCTCATCAGCAGTGCCCTGGAATACTGTGGACCTGACTGGCTCAGGAACCGGACAATAAAGACCACCACAGGGGGCAGCTCAATTTCAACATTCCTTTGCCAGGCATGTCACCTTGGAACCAGTTCAGCTCCGAGGAGCCCCTGTTTACCTCCCCCACAAGGAGGATAGTCGCTAGTTGATTGTTCGACATCCGCCAAGTGTGGGTTTGAGCCCTCACTAGATGGATGGTAGGTACAAGGAACTCTCTGCGAGCTTCTCGTTGGGAAACACATTTTAGCATTAAATGGGTGCGAGCATTGCCACCGTCTTCCTGTCCACAGCTCGGGCACACGTCTGTTCCTATTGAGTGATAATTCCACCAACTGGAGGTGTTGAGTTTAAGCAGCAGCTGCTTGCCTCTCCGCAGGCCAATCAAGGTAGATTCCAGGCCCTGAGAGACAAGAGCTACAAGTGAGCCAGACTACCCCTGGATTGTTGAATGAAAGATCACTCTTAATCCATCCTGTTTTTCAGATGCTACTTAACCTTGCTGTGGATTTCCAGCATATTTCTTTTTATTTATCTGATTTGATGTGAAACAAATGGTTTTGAGTGTGTGTGATAGAACATGTTTATAATTATAATTAATATTGTGCGATTGTGCAGTGAAACAACTGTGTGGAGCTTCCATGCATTATGTAGCGAAATAACATTCCACTCACAGGACAATAGCGCAGAGTTAAAATGACGGTATTTTTATTATAATAATACATTTGATATCACCTTATCTTATCTTTGAGACATGTCAAAGCACTTCACATGATTTCACTGTGAAGTATAGTGACTGTGTATTTCATAGGCAATGCAGAAACCAATTTGCGGCAGCAATGCTTCACAGTCATGAAGATAAAACAACTGCACATTCAGCACCGGAGCCAGAGCTCACGTATAACGATTTGTCTAAGTCAGGGTTTCATTCCCCAGCAGATCTTGAAGAATGATTACACTCTTCTGCCTCCACACGAAGAAGCACACAGAGTTCTGTACATGTTTGTTTTGTACACATGGAAGACAGAGGGGAGGAATTATGGGGAGAAAAACGTAGTGTGCGATGTGATCATTTTGATTGGTAATAATTATCACATACCTCATAATTCCCTCCGCAAGACTTAACCTTTAATTGTAAAGGAAGACTAACTAAGAACAAAGTAGTGCATACACTGCTACCTTATCTGGAGTAGCAAATGGTAAGGTGACTGAAACCATCATTGCTCATTCCTTGGAGAAAGGTAAGTGGGTCAACGTTTCGGGCCCATGACCCTTTGTCAGAACTTGGGGGATGTTGGGAGGGAGAGGTTTTAAGGACTAACAGAGAGGGGAGGCCGGGCAAAGGAGAAAATAGGGTGGAGGGCAGTTGTTGATGGGTTAAACAACAACAACAAATAACACTTGTATAGCTCCCTTCATGTCAGAAAGACGTCCCAGGATGCTGGACAATCAGGAGTTTTGGACCCGAGATGATGTGCGCCATTAGCACATCATCTGGGTCCCAGACACACCTCTCTCTCTGGTCTGCCTCTGCTGCCCTCCTTTGTTTTGCATCATTAACACCTCTTTAACCCATTATGCACATGTTTACTCAATAAAATACCGGAAACATCGCAAACACAAAAAGCCATACACATACAATAAATATCCAATCAGTCCTACCCCTGTCACCGCGGTGTTCCCTTTCTTTACAGGGAGCAGTTACATGTGTGGGCTAATACCAGCTCTGCCGTCCACTTACTTCAATCCCTGCCGCTCACCCCCTTTATGGGGGGAGACAGGCAGACATACATACATTTTCAGGGTGCTCTTTGGTTACATATCAAACGTCCCTCTGTCCGTTATATGGTCACACACGTGTTTATTCACAGTTTTGTGGGTGCACTTGTGGGCTACCTGGTGAGTGCACCATGATGTCTCCCTCTCCCTTCCTCGCAAGACCGAGGCTCTCCTGATTGGCTCGAGCCAGCGCCTCCGCACCTCGGGCACTGGCAGCATCAGCCTCCACGGCTGCACACTCAACCTCACTAAGCCAGTCAGGAACCTGGGTGTCTTGTTTGACCCTGAACTGTCCTTTCTCGCCCACATCCGCGCCATGACAGGCACTGCCTACCACCACCTCCGCAACATTGCCAGACTCCGCCACTTCCTCACCCCTCAGACTGCCGAACCCCTCATCCATGCACTCGTTACCTCAAGGCTCGATTACTGGAACTCCCTCCTCATCGGCCTTCCCAACTCATCCCTTCGCAAGCTGCAGATCATCCCAAACTCTGCAGCTCGTGTACTCTCACGCAAGATCCTTGTCCTTTAAGGCCATCCATGGCCTTGCCCCCTCCTACCTCTCAGATCTGCTGATACCCTACCAACCTCCCCACTCCCTCCGTTCATTGGGCTCCGGCCTGCGCCCGACCCGCCCTACCATCGGTGGCCGGGCTTTCAGCCTCTCTGCCCCCATACTCTGGAACTCCATCCCACGGTCCCTTCGCCTCACTTCCTCCCTTGTTCCCTTCAAGGTCAGTCTCAAGACCCTTCTCTTCGACCGTGCCTTTGGTCTCCCTCCCACCTCTCTGCCTTCCCTCACCCCTACACATTGTTCACATGCTCTGACACTTACAAAAAAAATGATGTTCTTACAGACAGTAAGTCTCCATGCAAATTAAGCTCCATTCTGACAAGTCAACAACACCCTTACAAATGGAATTAACTGAGACAGTGCAAACAAGTTAACAACATACCTATCAATTAAAATAACTGGGATAATTCCTACCAACTACAGGGTGGAAACAATATACTATGAGAGTCCATTCAGGGATTAAGGGATATGGGGATAAGGCAGGTAGGTGGAGTTAGAATAGATCAGCCATGATCTTATTGAATGGTGGGGCAGGCTCGAGGGGCCGAATGGCCTACTCCTGCTCCTATTTCTTACGTTCTTATGTTCTTATTCAGGCTTGCACACCCTTTGGCCAAGATGTTACCACCATCACAATTTGCCAACATAACCGAATAAAATTGGTCAGTCACATCTTGGCTGTTTGTAGGATATTGCTCTGCACAAATTGGCTGTCATTTTTACATAAAAATACTGTCACTGCATTTGATAGCAATTTTGCTCTGAGAGAGGTTGGTTAGAGCACTCGCCTCTCAAGCATGAGGACCTGGGTTCGATCCCCAGGCAGGGCAAAACATTAGGTATGTTTACTTACTCTGTACGCCTCTGTTTATCTAGCAGTAAGTAGGACCCTGATTATTAGTCAATTGGCGGATCACTTTTCTGGGGGTACTAATCCCTTTCTAAAAAAAATTGTGGTCACTCAATCCACGACTGTTTGTGGGACACTACAGTGCGTAATTGGCTGCCGCGTTTTGCTCACAAAATATACAGTCAATTCACTTTATAGTATATTCTGTGAAGCTCTTTGAGACGTCTCAAAGATATGATAAGGTGCTTTATAATAATAATCTTTGCATTTTATATAGTGCCTTATCACTTTTTCGAGATGCCTCAAAGCGCTTCATAGAATATATTGTAAAGTGAATTACATATCAAATGCAAGGATTATTATTATAGTTATAGACTATGTCAAATGTAATATTATTGTTCAGGCAGATATATTCATCTGAAACATCTGAATACAGTGAATATTGCACATTAATTTAGTAGTTTATTTAAAATTATGTATTTCCCTTCACATTTCTGTAATAAAAAAAATCGCACCAGGCTCTATTAATTGGTCCAACTTATACAAAGCATTGCCGTCCGCAACCTCATCTGTACCAATCACCCCAATCCTCGTCAGACACCATTGGCTCCCTATCTCTGAAAGGTTTGATTCTGAGATACTCACCATCATCTCCCTACCTGTCTCTGTCCTCCCCCTTCACTCACCACACATTGACCTTGCTGGGGGTACCATGGCTGATTGCTCTCACCACCATCAGTGGCCGAGCCTTTAGTCCTAACACCCGGCCTCTATACTTCCAACTCATTCCTCTTTATTCGATCTTTAAGCAGTCTGAGAGGCTACCCCATGTGAAGGGCGTTATATAATGGCAAGTTGATGTTATTTATTCCATCCTTACCTCTTCATCCGCACCTATCTTCACCTCACTCTCCCCCTGTCATTTGCTTGGTATCTAACATCGCTCTTGTGCATCGCTCTGCGACACTATCCTGCATGGAGGGCGTAATATAAAATGCAAATTGTCGTTAAATCTTTTAGAAAAATAATGTAACCAATGCAGTCTAATTGCTATGGCTGAAAGTTAAACATTGAGATGTAATAATCATAACGGTAGCTTTCTCTACGTTGAAGCTTTATTGTCCCCCATTACACAGTCAGGAAACTGTGGCTGGTGTATTTTCATGCATTTTGCTCGGGCACAAAATAGTCATGGCATTTTACAGTACATCCTGTGATATGCTTTGAAGATGTCCTCCCAACAAGAAACCCGCCATATCAAATGCAAAGATTATTAATATTTCTGACACTGGCTTCGGTTCATTGGAAGTTAATCCTGTAGCTCAGTAGCTCACTGTAGCTCAGTGGTTAGAGCACTCGCTTTGAAAGCGAGAGACCCAAGTTCAATTCCAGGCAGGGCGAAACCTTGGGCAAGTTTCCTTACTCCACACGCCTAATAATAATCCCTCCAAAACCAAAAACAATAATAAATTGGTCATTTTCAATCTACGACTGTTTGTGGGACATTGCTGTGCGCAATTGGCTGCCGCGTTCGCCCACAAATATACAGTCAATTCACTTTACAGTGTGTTCTGTGAAGCGCTTTGGGACGTCCTCCCAACGTGAAAAGCGCTATATCAAATGCAAGGATTATTATTATTATTATATAATAATAACAATAATAAGTGGAGTCCTGTAGCTCAGTGGTTAGAGCACTTGCCTTACAAGCGAGACACCTGAGTTCAATTCCAGGCACAGGGCGAAACCTTGGGCAAGTTTCCTTACTCCACACACCTAATAATAATCCCTCCAAAACAAAGCAATAATAAATTGGTCATTTTCAATCCACGACTGTTTGTGGGACACTGCTGTGCCCAGTTGGCTGCCGGGTTTTACCCACAAATATACGGTCAATTCACTTTACAGTCTATTCTGTGAAGCGCTTTGAGTCGTCGAGAAGACGTGAAAAAGCATTCTATCAAATGCAAGGATTATTATTATTTATTATAACAATATGTCCAACATTTGGTAAGAATTGCTTTGCTTTTTTTTTGCTTTAATCACCCCAGTGATCAAACCAATCAGCACTCAGCAGAACTTTATTTGGTCAGTGAATCAGACTCCCTCCCTCTCAGCTGACTTTAGTGAATCATGTGATTTCAGGTTGTCCTCTCTTCCCCAAACAAAAAAAAACCACAGGGAAAGTGCTGTACCTCTGAGAAAGAGGGGAAGGAGAAGGAGACCATGGCGTGGACCAAGTACCAGCTCAGCCTGGCTGCGATGATGCTCATTACAGGATCCATCAACACACTGTCAGCCAAGTGAGTGAGTGAGGGAGGGAGGGAGTGACTGTGTGAGTGAGGCAGTGGATCTGCTCACAGCACCAGAGTCACAGGGAGCTGAGCTCAGGGGGCAGTCTGTGCCATGTGCTGTGAGTGATGTGAGTGAGTGAGTTAGAGAGAGAGAGAGGAGGTTGGAGTTTCTAGAGTAGAGTTTGCAGGCTGGAGATGGCTCTGGTGTGTAAAGCTCAGGCAGCCAGGCTGCAGGGCTGCAGGGCTGTGCTCTCTCTGTGTCTCCTCCTCTCAGCCCTGTTCTCAGTCAAATACAGAACTGTGTGTGTGTAATGGGGGGGAACAAAAGGAACCAGATGGGGATCAGCATTGTCATTCATTTTTTGGCTGTTGGTGGGGACTCTTATAAACAGGTCTGCAATTGGGAGGGAGAGTTAAATACAGGAAAGTTTTGTATTTTTGGGGGGAAACCAAATGAAAGTGAATAGTTGTGTATTGCATTGTGGGGCTGCACATTGCACTGTCCACCACTTGAGTCTCTAAGTGCAGTTACAGCTCAGAAAGACTACAGATCCCACACACTGCACCCCCGCAGCCTGCTGCTGACACAGGAAGCACAACCTCTGAAATTGTACCTTGTCACAGGCTGCGGCAACAACCTAATAATCCATTGTATTTGATACAGCGTCGTTGAGACAGGATTTACTGTAAAGTGTGGTGACTGTGCATTTTGTCGGTGAACACGGAAGCCAATTTGTCAACAGCAAAGGTCCTATACAACAGCGGTTCAGAAAACGGTTCTTTCTGGTACTTGTGGTCAATGAATAGACTTTGGATTTCATCACATCTAATTGTGTCAGTGCTGCTCACGTTCTCTGGAGTTCGATGGCAAATCACAGTCTGTAACATTTGTGTTCGCTGTTCTGTTAGGATCTGTAGTATTCACAACATAGCAACATGGCTCTAAATGTATTCTAGTGCCTTGGAATGCAGGTGAAGGTACAAGATATACCTTCAAGTGAGTGGTATAATGCATGTGGTAACCAGATACCATTTGAAACAAACTAGCGTCTATAATTCTATAGCCACAAAAATATTTTTTGTTTCCCAATATAAAGATGTAACAAACAGATCGTTATTTTCAAAATGCAGTGTAACATGCACCTCACAGTCCGTCTTATATTAAGTCCTACACATAGCCTTTTAATATTATAGCTTTTCCAACTTGGAGGCTGCATAAAGTTTTTCCTTTTGTCTGGATCAAATTCAATAGATGCTGAGTACAGAGCAATGTTGTTGTAAAGATGTGCCTCAAACCCCCAAACTGCTGTGCGCAATTGGCTGCCGCGTTTTGCCCACAAATATACAGTCAATTTATTTTACAGTATATTCTGTGAAGTGCTTTGAGATGTCTACAAGACGTGAAAAGCGCTATATCAAATTCAAGGATTATTATTATATTGGACACAACATTATAATAGGTCTATGAAAAAAATGTTGGACAGTCCCACTTCTGGGTTGTCAGGTCAGCTCTGATGTCACTTCTGTTGCAAAGTGGCACATTTGCGCTTCCTGTGAATAGTGTGAATGTGCAGCGCAAAGGAAGTCACTTCAGAAGTGCCTTGATGACCTGGAATATGACAATTCTCTAGCGTGGGAATTTGGATCATCAGTGCTAGAAGTTGGGGGCTCTGAACTTCTGGTTTAAGAACAGTTCCACAATCACCTACATGATGTTAACTACCTCCCCACCCAGCTGCTGGTAACTCAACTCCCTCGCCTCTCCGCCCTGCTGGCCGACACGGTCAACCAGTCTCTCTCCTCAGGCTCTGTTCCACTCTCCCTGAAAACCGCTCTTATCACACCCCTCCTCAAAAAACCCACCCTCGATCCCTCTAATCTCTCATACGGCAGTCCCATTTCCAACCTACCTTTCCTTGCCAAAATGCTGGAACACATTGTTGCAGATCAACTTCGGTCACACATCTCTCTCCTCGAGCCCCTGCAGTCTGTTTTTTGTCTTGCCCACAGCACAGAGACAGCGCTTGTCAAAATAAGAACATAAGAAGCAGGAGTAGGCCATTCGGCCCCTCAAACCTGCCCCACCACTTAATAAGATCATGGCTGATTTTCTAACCTACTTCCATTTATCCAACCTATCCATATCCCTTTTAGTTTTTAAAAATCTATCGATCGCAGTCTTGAATATGTTCAATGACTGAGCACCCACAGCCTTCTGGGGTTGAGAATTCGATAAATTCACTACCCTCTGCCTGAAGAAATGTTTTCTCAACTCAGTTCTAAAGGGCTGACCTTTAATCCTGAGACTATGACCTCTAGTTTTAGATTCTCCAACCAGGGGAAACAGTCTCAGACTATCTACCCTGTCAAGACCCTAAGAATCTTATAGGTTTCTATAAGATCACCTCTAATTCTTCTATATTCTAGAGAATGTAGGTCTAGCCTACGTAACCTCTCCTCGTAGGTCAACCCTCTCATCATGTGGTGAACCTACGTTGCACCCCCTCTAAGGTGAATATATCCTTTCTTAGATAAGGAGACCAAGACTGCACACAATGTTCCAGGTGCAGTCTCACCAAGGCTCTATATAATTGCAGTAAGACTTCACTATTCTTGTACTCTAATCCCTCTTAACATTTTATTGGCCTTCCTTAACATGTTATTGGCATAAACTCTTAACATGTTATTGTCCTTCCGAATTGCTTGCTGTACCTGCATACTAACTTTCTGTGATTGGTGTACAAGGACACCTAAATCCCTCTGAATACTAACACTGGTCTCTTGCCCCTCTAGAAAAAAGTATGCTTTTCTATTTTTTCTACCACATTATACTCCGTCTGCCACCTTCTTGCCCACTCACTTAACCTGTCTATATCCCTTTGCATCCTCCGTGTGTCCTCCTCACAGCTTACTTTCCCACCTAGCTCTGTATGTCCACAAATTTAGATACATTAAGCTACATTCCTCAACTAAGTCATTGGTGTAGACTAAACAGTTGAGCCCTAAGCACTGATCCTTGCGGCAGTCCACTAGTCACAACCTGCCAATCTGAGACGGACCCGTTTGTCCCTACTCTCTGTTTTCTGCCTGTTAACCACTCTTCGATCCATGCTAATATATTGCCCTTAATTCTATGAGCCCTAATCTTATGTAAACCTTTTATGTGGCACCTTGTCGAATGCCTTCTGAAAATCCAAGTACACGATATCCACTGATTCCCCCCTATCTAACCTGTTAGGTACATCTTCAAAAACTCTGAACGATTTGTTAAACATGATTTCCCTTTTATAAAACTGTGTTGACTCTGTCTAATCATATTGACTTTCTAAATCACAAACAATGTCCCTTTATCTGTGACCAGGGCTCCCTCTGCCTCCTCGTCCTCCTGGATCTCTCTGCCGCGTTCAACGCTGTTGACCACGCCATCTTTCTCCACCTTAGTGGGACCACACTCGCATGGTTCGAGTCCTACCTAACCACCATCTCCACTTAATCTCGGCAAAGGTTTCTCTTCCCGCCCCCGCCCGGTCACCTGTGGGGTACCCCAGGGCTATATCCTTGGCCCTCTTCTTTTCCTCATCTATATGCTCCCTCTTGGTAAAGTCAGTGTCTTCACTCCTGCGCATCTGAACTCCTCAACCTCCCTGGGCTCTCCCTTAGACTCACCAAACCAGTGCACAATCTAAACGTTCAGTTCAACCCCCAGCTGTCCTTCCTTCCCACAACCGGTCCCTGACCAGCACTGTCTTTCACCTACGCCACATTGTCCACCTCCGATCTTACCTTACCCCAAATGCAGCCGAAACCTTTGTGCGTGCGTTTGTCACCTCCCTCCTGGATTACTCAAACACACTCCTCACCGGTCTCCCCAGCTCCACTATTCAAAAGATCCAACTCATTCAGAACTTGACGCCTACATACTGACCCGGACCAGACTCCATATCCCCATCTCACCAATTCTGGCCAGGCTCCACTGGCTCCCCATCACTGAATGGATTGACTTCAAGTTCTTCACACTCGTGTTCAAATGCTTTCATTCCCTGACACCTCCCTACCTCTCTGGCCTTCTGACTCCCCAATCCACCACCCAACACCTCCACTCGACTGGATTGGAGATCACTCTTTCAGCCACTATAATAATAATAATAATCCTTGCATTTGATATAGCGCTTTTCATGTCTTCTAGAAGTCTCAAAGCGCTTCACGGAATATACTGTAAAGTGAATTGACTGTATATTTGTGGGCGAAATGTGGCAGCCAATTGCGCACAGCAGTGTCCCACAAACAGTCGTGGATTGAAGTGACCAACTTTTTTTGAAGGATTATTATCAGGCATGTGGAGTAAGGAAACTTGCATGCCCCAAAACTGTGGAACACTTTCCCTCAATCCCTCCACCTTGCCCCATCTCTCCCCTTTTTCAAGTCCTGTCTAAAAACCTTCCTTATCGACCATGTTTCCGATTATCTCCCCTCCCACTGGCTCAGAGTCAAGCTGTGCCACTGTTTAGCACTCTGAGACGCTACCCTGGTGGAAGGCCCTATATAAATGCAAGTTGTTGTTGTAATGTTGGGCCAGCATCCAACATGGCCTTTAGTCAGTAGCATGAAATGGTAGTGGAGTTCCATCCCCCCTTATGGCTCCCTGATGGCAGGGGTGAGGGAAAAGAAAGGAGGGTACACATACCTCCTGGTAATTTTTTTATTTCTTAAAGGGATTTCCTATAAGATGACTAATCTGAACCAGGGTAGTAGTTGGGGTATCAGAGCTCCCCCAGGTCAAGGAACAGATGCTAAAAGTCCTGTAGCTCAGTGGTTAGAGCACTCGCTTTGCAAGCGAGAGACCTGAGTTCAATTCCAGGCACAGGGCGAAACCTTGGGCAAGTTTCCTTACTCCACACAGAGCCTAATAATAATCCCTCCAAAACCAAAACAATAATAAATTGGTCATTTTTAATCTACGACTGTTTGTGGGACATTGCTGTGCGCAATTGGCTGCCGCGTTCGCCCACAAATATAGTCAATTCACTTTACAGTGTGTTCTGTGAAGCGCTTTGGGACGTCCTCCCGACGTGAAAAGTGCTATATCAAGTGCAAGGATTATTATTATTATTATTATAAAGTTGACTTCTGCATTAGAGCACTCTTGAGACACTCCCTGAGTGAAGGAAACTATATAAATGTAAGTTGTTGTTGTAGAGTCTAGAAAGACGAGAAGTCTGACCCCCAAAAATAGGTTAATCAATAGCCTTACGTTAGAAGCAACAGTGTTTCAATTAGGCTTTGCACTGAGATGTGAAAATGTCTGTGAAAAAACTGAGTTTTATTAATTATCCGTAAAGGATCCAACCTTTCTTTAAGGCATATGGAGTTGTACAGTAATCAACTTGGACAGCGCTGGAACTTTATTTAATTTCCGTCTCGATTCTTCAACTTCACTTATGGCTGACAGGCTTCCAAAGTATTTATTTGAAAGGGATGTTATTCCCTCGGTGGTGAACAGCCTCCTCTGAGTTTGCTTTCCCTTCAAAGCTATAGCCAGGGGGGTTTGTCATGTGCTGTGTGTAAACCATGTGTGTGCACATTTTTATGATGCTTTGGGTGAAAATACAATTTCCCTAGAACAAAGAAGGTTGAGAGGAGACCTCACTGGGGTTTTTAAAATGATAAAGGGTTTAGATAATGTACATGGGGAGAGATTATTTTAGCAGATCGGTGAGTCAGCAACAAAAGGACATAAGTTCAAGGTAATTACCAAAAGAGCAAAGAGAAAGGTTAGAATATTTTTGATACAGAGGATCGTTATTAAGATTGAAACAAAATCTTTTCAACCCTTAAGAGGTGAATTGGTTACTATGTGAAAAGGTAAAATATGTCTGGGACTGAACGGATAACTTTAAGAAAACCAGCAGCGCTGAATGGCCTCTATCTATGCTGTAACTTTATATGCTCCTATGTGAACCGAGAGAATTACAATAATTATTTAATTGTATAAGGAACAAGCACTGAAAAGAAATGGCTGTTCATTACATTATTTATAAATCTTTACAAATGGGACTAATCAGTTCCTCGGACAAAGAGACGTTGATTTGTTTTGTGTTCTGTCACACTGAATCACAGACATGTTGTGCTGCTTTGACCAGGTGTCAGCATAAGTAAACAAGTATAGTGACGTTAAAATCCTAAGATTTTTCTCTCTATTTCTTCAGCAATAACTGCAAAGTTGGAAGTGAAACTTGGCTGCACTGTATTTTGTGGGGTTTATTCCCATTTGTCATTTATGGTTAAAAAGGGGAAGCAGTTGCCAGAGCAGGAAGGAGGGCTCTGACATACACTGACCTGTTGCTCACCACTCTGGAGGCAAAGTAACCTTCATATATCAAAGCTCCTCACACGAGGACATTGGATTGAGCAGCTGGTGTTGAGTAAGCCTGGTCAAGGCATTGGATGTGGGCTTCTAGATATAACACCAGCCCACCTAGCTCATTGGCAAATTTTTGAGGTGCAGGACAGTCACTACGCACCTGTTAACCCTGCAGGCCAATTCCTTAACGGGTTGGATGGGTCCTTGCAGGACAAGCTATGAGAAGCTCATCAATGACGTACAATACAGTTTTAGCTGGTTAAACTCCAGCAGTACTCCTACCTACACTCTGGGGCTCTTACCAACCTGTGCCTAATACTGTCCAGAATTAGGTAAGGGAGCTGTGTCCCTTAGGGGAAAGTTTTCATCCGTGCCCAACCCCACTTTCCATTTCATCTGGCCCCACCTGTTCCCTCCATAAACTTGGAAATGTTATGCTATATTTCTGGAAAGGAAACACAGAAATATTGCTTATGCGGTCCGCAGACATTTCTCAAACAGGGCATCCAGCCCTTAATACAATAGCAACAGCAACAGAATTACATTTGTATAACCCTTCACATTGGGAGGATGTCCCAAGGCACTGAACAATCATTGTTTTGGGCCCAAGCTGGGGGTTGGGATCGGGGAGGGGGAGGGAGGGTGACCGAAGGCAAAGTCGAAGAGGAGGATTTTAGACAGGTCTAGAAGGGGACGAGGCGGAGGCATTGTGGGATGGAGTTCCAGAGGGAGGGGACAGTGTGGCTGAAGACTCGCTTCAATGGTCGGGTGGGCGAGGCAGGGGTTGTGAAGCAGGCCGAGCCCGCTGTGCGGAGGAAATGGCCAGGTTGGTAGGGGGTTAGGAGGTTGCAGAG
Source organism: Callorhinchus milii (assembly GCF_018977255.1). Lineage (NCBI taxonomy): Eukaryota > Metazoa > Chordata > Chondrichthyes > Chimaeriformes > Callorhinchidae > Callorhinchus > Callorhinchus milii. Next base: position 50,892,844 of record NW_024704744.1, read on the forward strand.
GTAGGGGGTATCAAGGCCATGGACGGCTTTGAAAGTGAGGACTTTCTTGAACTGTATCCTCAGTGTAATGGGAAGCCAGTGGAATCGGGCGAGGATGGGGCTGATAAGGTCGCGGAGCCTGGTGCTGGAGAGGACACGGGCTGCAAAATTCTGGATGATCTGCAGCCTATGGAGGGAGGAGTTGTGGAGGCCGACAAGCAGGGAATTTGAGTAGTCGAGCCTGGATGTTATGAATGCATGTACGAGAGTCTCGGTGGCCTGTGGTATGAGACAGTGGCGGAGCCGGGCGATATTGCGGAGGTGGGGAAAAGCGGAGTGTATCAAGGCATGGATGAAGGACAGTTGAGGGTTGAACAGGATGCCGAGAGATAAAAAGTGCATGCGTAGAGGGAGATGCTGTCAGCGCCCAAGGTGTGGAGGCGCTGACGGGAGCCAAGGAGGAGGCCTTGGTCTTGTTGACATCCAACTGCAGGAAGTTCGCTTTCATCCAGGAATTGATGTCCGACAGACAGTCTGTGAGGATAGAGGTGGTCCTCGAATCCAGGGTGGAGGAAGAGAGGTAGAGTTGAATGTCATCCGCATTTCTGTGGAAGTTGACCCTATGTCTGTGGATTATAATCATAATAATAATACTTGCATTTGATATAATAATAATAATAATCCTTGCGTTTGATATAGCGCTTTTTACGTCAGGAGGACGTCCCAAAGCGCTTCACAGAACACACTGTAAAGTGAATTGACTGTATATTTTGTGGGCGAAACACGACAGCCAATGTTGCACAGCAATGTCCCACAAACAGTCATGGATTGAGTTACCAAATTATTGTTTTTTTTTGAGAAATTATCAGGCGTGTGGAGTAAGGAAACTTGCCCAAGGTTTCGCCCTGCCAAGAATTGAACCCAGATCGCTCACTTGCAAGGCAAGTGCTGTAACCACTGAGCTACAGTACTCCCTGTAGCTCAATCAATAAGGGGGAGCATATAGATATTAAAAAGGTGAGAGCCAAGAACAGAGCCCTGAGGTACGAAACACATGATGGTGCAGGGGCTGGAGGAGAAGCCATGAGTAGTGACAATGTGGAGACGGCGGGAGAGGTAGGATTTGAAGCAGGCAAGGACAGGTCTGTGAAGGTTGATATGAGAGTAGAGACAATGTGAGAGGATAGATTGGGCGACAGTGCTGAAAGCAGCAGAGAGGTCGAGGAGGACAAAGAGCCAGAGAGAGCCCTGGCTGCAGATGTTCAGAATGTCGGTAGTGACTTTGACCAGGGCTATTTCTGTACTGTGGGCAGCACAGAAACCTGATTGGAGGGGTTCAGAGAGGGAATGGCGGGAGAGGAAAGAGCGAAGCTGGGGCGTGATGACTCGTTCCAGGGCCTTGGAGAGGAATAGGAGTTGGAGATGGGGCGATAGCTGGAGAGCAGGGATGGGTCCAGGGAAGTTTTTTTTTGAGGGGTGGGGGTTATGATAGCTGTTTTAAGGGGTGTGGGAACATTGCCAGTGGATAAGGAGAGGTTGATGTTGTTGGTTAAGAGAGGGGCCACTAGGAGCTGCGAAGTGAGTAGAGGGGTGCGGATGGGGTCAAGGGAGCAGGTTGTGGGCTTCGTTTTTAAGATGAAGTTTGAACCACGCTAGCTTAGACCATTCCAGACACAAGGACATTTCCACATATAAGTAGCATACAAATCCCACATCCATTACTGTGCAAGATCCAATTGTGCTTGGACAGTCATTGCCCTCTACCGCATATTCTCTGGCCCACTTTCTTTGTCTCACCACAACAGGTAAGTCGCTTGGCTCAGAAGGTTCAAGAATCGGTGTGAACTCTGAGTTTGCAATCTAGATTGACATTCCAAGGCAGTGTTGGGGAAGTGCTGTATTTTCTATGCCATACTTTGTCTGAAATGTTAAATCTAGGTCTTCTCTGCCTGTTCAAGTGGATGCTAAAAAACCTATGATACTGTTCAGAAAGTGAAGCGATTTTCTCCTAGTGTCCTGACTGTATTGTTTGTCGTTGTGAGCATTGTCAAGCAAGCTTCCCCCGACCAGCTAGGACTACCTTAACCTGTTAAACATTTAGCATGCAAGGTTAACAGTCCTCCAAAATAAATTGGCATTCACCCCCTGGCTGTTTGTGGTACATTGTGTGCAAATTGACTTATGTTCTACAAATACTAATATAAGATTAATTGCTGGAATGCACTTTGAGTTATTATTGAGATGTTATAGGAGCTGAATCGAATAATTATTATTTTAAGCAATAGCGAAGAGAAGCTCTATCTGAAAATGTGATCCCATTAAACTAGCATGCAAGATAGGCACAGAGCACTTCAATGTAGAGCAGTAGTCGCATGAAGCAACAAATCTTCAGTTAAAGCAAATATTGAATTGATGAGGAGACTTAATTGTCAGTTTGTGTCTATATGGGTTTGACTCATCTTGCCACGAGTGCTGAGTCAAGATTTGTGTTAAAGAGGAGCCAAGGCATTGGCACTCATACAATGCATCAATTATCAATTAAACCCACTGCATTTGTTATATTCAGCCTGTGGCCTATTTCTGACCTCAAATTGCAAAATTACTTTTTGTTGACTATTGTAATCCTGCTATGCTACTCCTTCGGTGTGAGCATTTACACTGAACAACAGTATAGATTGCTGTTCTGTACAAAAATAAACTCAAAACCATTGCTTGGCTCCAATGAGAACTCAGGTCTTTGCCGAAGTCTCTTAAACCTGTGTGCTCCAGAGGGCATTGGGTACAAGTGATTTTGTGAGTGTCCATGGTGTGATACCATTTTGAGAGCACATTTAGGTCCAATCATTGTGTAGCTTTGCAATGTGCTTTGCAAGAATCACCAGAAACAGCTGAGCAACAGCAAAGTGCTAGAACAGGTTTTCTTGAAAAAAGGAGGAAAGAATAGTGGCTAATTGTGGGACATTGCTGAGTGCAGATTGCCTGTTACTTTGTTTATAAAGAATATGTCACAACACTTTATAACACACCCGTTTTTGAGAGGTCTTGTTGACGTGAAAGGCGTTATATTGAATGTAAGGATTTTTTAAATATCCATCAAAATTACAGTACTTACATTTAATCCAAAACATAGAAGAGATCGCATTAGTTCCTGTCAGTAAAAGCTGGGGACACTGGTGACATAAAGAGAACAGACACAAATATAATAACCATGGTTAGGGTTTGGAGTATCCATATTTATAATTAATATATTTATAATGTTGCTCACTTTAATATCTGAATTAAATATTATCCCCTTAAATATGTGTTAAATACACAAATTTAGTCAAGCTTCGTTAGCGAGAGCTTATCAATCAAAACACCATCAATCTGTATTTAGGGAGAGATTCCAGATTTATATTTTGCCTTAATGAAGACTGTGCAGAGTCTGCCAGTATTATTTTCAATATACTGCCTTAATTCATAGATACTAAGTGCTGGGAGTTGGGGGACGGACTCGAGAGCCAGATTTGTAATAATTATCCTATTACATATTGCACTTTTCCCTTCCTCAGGTTCAATTTACCCCATGCATTTAAGATGAGCTTTATTTTTGCTGTGACATGCACAAAGCGACATGTGCATTATTTGCAGGAAGAATAACTGACATCACTTGCAAAGGAAGACCAACCAGCTTAACCCAACAGCAGAACTTGCCAAGGCAAGCCAATTACGTCACACTCAGCTCTTGTTAACCCTACAAGCCAACGGGTAGCCTAGCTGGACAAGAGGTGGGAAGCTTGCCAAACAGTGCTTTCAATGGCAAGCTGGGGTCCCCAAACCTTGCCTCATACCAGCTTGTGCCTAATACTCCCAGGAATTATATAAGAAGGATGCATCTCTTCAGAGAGAAAATGCACATTCCAGTCTAGATACATGGGGAAATTCGCTTGTGTAGATGGCATACATACGAGAAACTCAGTCTAGTTTGGATACGTTTAAGCATGGTCCTGGGTTTCTGCATTTGCCAGACACCCATCTTTTCCAAAAAATTCCCAGGCATGCAAACACATTCTTTCTTTAGCTTACCTCCTCTTTCCAAAACCCCACTGGTAAAGTAAATAATAATAAAGCTTGCATTTTATATAGCACCTTATCACATCTTCGAGACCTCTCAAAGCTCTTCACAGAATATACTGTAATATATACTGAGTCTTTATTGCAGAGATGAGAGATTAGATCTGCCACTTGGATAAAGATGAGAGGTTAGATGTTCTGGACCTCATTGGCACACAAAATAGTTTATTGCAAAATAGCATTGGTACAGACCTGTGAGCAGGTATTTTGTTGTTCTAGGTGTGTGAGGAGAACATAGTGATTACAGTCGGACTCTTTTATAATGTGGTGGTCTGGGTCCATAAATGTATTTAAAATGTACAACGCTCTGGACTACCAGACTGATATCACGTATGGTGTGCTATGCATGATTTAGTTTAATTATCATGCTGCTGCTCTTTTAAAGGAGATGCTCACTGAAAAAGCCAGATGGTGTGTTTCATTCATATTGCCTCAGAAGGTGTGGTTTTCCTTAGCCTCAGCTGACTCCTGCGTAATTCTTGCCCAATTGCTGACAAATCGAAACTCGATAAAGACACCGAAAAATCTGTGGTCGGTTCAGTATAATCTGGCTGGGTCTTGTTTGCGCAGCATTGTGAGTCTGAGAGCATTCTTTCTAATCAGTTGCCTCTGATTAAGGCTCCATAAATGCTGACATTGCTGAGCTGGTAAAAGCAGTAGGAGCAAGTGTGGACAGAGGCAGCATAACATAGCTCTGTGCGGTAGAATGTCTTAACTAGAAGTAGCATAATGGGGAGTGTAATGGAGGCATTCTCATGTATACAGTTGATTTTAAAAGTAGAATGTCATATTTTCCCTACCAATCTGCCCGCTCCATGTCTCCCACCCGACCCGCCTTACCATCGGTGGCCGGGCTTTCAGCCTCTCTGCCCCCCTACTCTGGAACTCCACCCCACAGTCCCTTCACCTCGCTTCCTCCCTTGCCTCCTTCAAAGCCGGTCTCAAGACCCTCCTCTTCGATCGTGCCTTCGGTCGCCCTCCCATCTCTCTGCTTTCCCTCACCCCTACACCACCCCTCCCCCATGTTCGCGTCCTGACCTCTGACTGTCCAGCGCCTTGGGACGTCCTCTTGACGTGAAAGGCACTCTATAAATGTAATTTTGTTTTTGTTGTTTCAGTTGAGCACAATTTTTGAAGTCTTCAACAGACATTGGATTTTGCAGTTTTTATTTAACCGTGATTATTTTGTACAGTTTTGTAAACTGGTCACTCTTAAGTTGAATTCTATATTTGCAAAGTGGCCTGTGAGTAAAATTGTTATCGGTACCATGGAGATAATAATTGCAATGTTTCATAGCCACTTCAATATGATGTTTATTACAATAATAATAATAATCCTTGCATTTGATAAAGCGCCTCATCACATCTTCAAAGAGGGGATGTGTCATTTGAGTTGCTTAGCACACCCTAGTTCTGACTCTGGCGCCATATTCTTACATATACGCTCGGCAGCTTCTCCCCATAATGTTTGTGGATGAACAGGATTCTTTTTGTTACCAGGGTCTGCTTGTTCAGGTTTGGGAATTAAAGATCCTATGACGGTATTTGAATAGAAAAGGGGGTTTCTCCCAGTGTCCTGGTCAATAAACCTTTCAGATAAATTGGTCCTTCTCCACCTGGTGATTTGTGAGCATTGCTGTTCTATATTGCACGGTATGGGGAAAAGTCAGATAAATGGGACCGAGTGAAGTGCCTGTGCAAAGTGGGACCGATGTACTGTAAATTGGTTTTGGTACCATGAAGCACTTTGATATGTTTTGACATTCTAAGGCAACAACAAAATTACATTTATAGAGCACCTTTCAGGTCGGGAGGACGTCCCAAAGGCAGTGTATCAAATGCAAGGATGATTGTTATTACAGTAAACTCCTGATAACTCATCACTCCAAAGGGAAAGGGCTCAGTGACAAGTTATCAGGACTTTACTGCATTTATTTGGAAGCTGTGGAGGACTGGCATGTTTTCAGATAACTCAGATACAACTTGCTGCTTCCTTTTTCTGGCTGCTTTAACAATGTTCTATAAATGTTTTAATTGGTGCCTGTGAGCCAGTGACTGATGGTGGCATTTAGCTGCCTCAGTATTGACAGCGTATTTTAAATTCCAGTCTGGGCCCTGTAAAGGTCAGTTTAATTAAATGTCTAAAGTATGAGCAGACAGAGAACAAAGCATCTCTTTAATTGTGACAAGTTATAGGCCAGTACGATTTATTTGCCTAATTGTTGATTTGTTTGTTTTGAAGTTTAATGCGATGCATGTCAATACATATTTTTAGGGAGAAAGAGGGGCATTTTAGAGCAGAAGGATTCAAACTGTTTTATAATGAGCTTGGCATAGGCGTGTTGACATAGTTGAGAAAGTGATCTTTGTTTCCTGATGTCCTGATAGTTTGAAGGCTGTGTGGTCACTGAGGATAGCAAGTTCTCTAATCAGTAGAGGTGCTGAGGATCTGAGAGATGTTCTGTTAATGATGCATCTTTGTAACTTAATAATAATTTTTGCATTGCTACAGTGGCTTATCACATCATCTAAGCAACTCAAAATGTTTTGGAGGATTTACTGTGAAGTATAATGACTGTGTATTTGTAGGCTAAATTGGATAATACAGGTACCCCAAGATCAAAAGTTAGCACTTGTTGTAAAACTTAATAATCAGTGGACGAGACCCGATAAGACACTTGCTGTCCATCTAGCTAGCACCATTTTATTTTTAGAAAAATTGATCTGCCATGACTCAATCTCCAATAACCCTCACAAGAATCCTTTGCCAAATAGCTATCCAATTCCCGCTTGAATGTATTGGCACAATTTGATTGGATTGCCTCCCTGGGTAGTCTATTAGTATTCTACATACTAACTGCGCTGGGTAAAATAATTAACTCTAAGCTTTCCAGTCAGCTTCCCATTTCTGAGCTTGTTCTAGTTCACTGTGTTAAACATATTATCTGGGTTTGTTTTAACTGTGCTCTTTAGGATCTGGAATACTTCAATAATCATCGCTCCTGGGCCTATTCTGTAGTGTGAACATATACAGTTTCTCCTCATAACTTGGGAGCCTAATTCTATCTATCAATCTGGGAGTTCTTCGCTATGTCGCCTCCAATGCTCAGATGTCCTCATTGCAATACAATGGCCAGAATTGTACACAGTTCGAGTACTCCAACTTGGGTTTTACCTCCATACATGTTCCATATCATTTTCTGTGACTTCTGCTCTATCCCTTTAGCCCTTTACATTGTGCAAATGGTTTCAGTACTTTATTGCACTAGTACCCCCAAGATTCTGCCATCCTGAACCATCTAGTTGCTCTGACCAATTTTCAATCCCATCACTCTGCATTTTTCCATATTAAATTATGCTAACAATTATCAAAATAACTCCCCAATCTATCCGCTAAATTTCACTAGCCGTTTCTCTGTTGGTGGCAACTCCCTGCCTCCCCCACCCAGCACCCATCTAAAGTTGGAATTGAACCCAGGTGACTCGCTTGCAAGGCGAGTGCTCTAACTAAAGTTTCATAGCATCAGAAAACGTAGATAACTAGGTTTCAGTTCCTAGCTCTTTTTCTTCAGATATCCCACTAGTTACTTCCTTCTATTTCGATGCAGCTCCATGTATGACTACTCATTGCGTCCTTATGGCCCAGACAATTTCTGATTCCCTTCAGCATCTGTGAGGTTTCTCCAACCAATTCCCTGCAAACTTGTTGACTATTTCTGCATGTGAAATATTGTTAAAAACTTTGCTAAAGTCTAAATTCTGAATGGCCACAGAGTTTCCCCCTGTCCCCCCCTCCCCCGCCCCCATACACAAGTTTTGTTATTTCCTCAAAAAATTCGGATGAATTTGTCACATACATTGTTCCACGCACAAACCACATGCATTCCTCTTGTAATCTTACATCAAGTGTTTCATATGTGGAGTCCTGTAGCTCAGTGGTTAGAGCACTCGCTTTGCAAGCGAGAGACCTGAGTTCAATTCCAGGCAGGGCGAAACCTTGGGCAAGTTTCCTTACTCCACACGCCTAATAATAATCCCTCCAAAACAAAACAATAATAAATTGGTCATTTTCAATCCACGACTGTTTGTGGGACGCTGCTGTGCGCAATTCGTTGCCGCGTTTCGCCCACAAATTTACAGTCTATTCTGTGAAGCGCTTTGAGACGTCGAGAAGATGTGAAAAACGCTATATCAAATGCAAGGATTATTATTCATTATTCCTTCCTTCAGGATAGCCTCCAATATTTTGTTTCTGGCTCCCCATTCTCCAGAGAACTGAGTTCATGATACTTGTCCTAATTTTTAAATCCCTCCACAATCTTGGCCCACCTTACCTCTGCGACCTTCTAAAACCTTACCAACTGGCTATTCTGTCTGCTCGACACGCACTGGTCTGCTTCACGTTCTCCCCCTGGCCCCCCCCACCATTGGCAGTCAGGCTTTCAGCCTATCTGTCCATGCTCTGGAACTCTATTCTGGAATCCCTCCTCTTTACTCCTTTGCTTGCCTCCTTCATAGTTTTATCTCAAGACTTTCCTCTTTGACTGTGCTTTCACTCATCTTTCCCACATCACGCCATTTGGCCCCCACCTCTCATAATCCAACCCCCAGCTCAGATGCAAACCAGCGCTACATAAATGCAATTTGTTGTTCTACCATAAATGTCAAGATTCAAATTTAGTGCAATTACCAACTTAACACAAATACATAAAATCATACAGTATTGCAATTTTATAGCACATAGGCTGCTGTTATTTCCAATAATTACTGCAGATTAAGTTCTTGTTGTACAAAATCATTATTGTGATTATTATCATTGCTATGCTTCAACTGGGAATAGATGTCAGATTGGCTCAGTTGGTAGCACTTGCTTTCTGGGTCAGAAGTTTGCGATTTCAAGCTCCATATTGGGACTTGAGCTCTTAGTTTTAGAATGCTGACACTCTTATGTTTTGGGGATTCAGCCGGGTGATGTAAACCCATTAAGAGTATCCAAACCAAACTGAGAATTCCATGTATCCCAACTAAACATGGAAATTCCAGAGATAGATTATTTGAATGGAATGTGCACTCTCCCTGGAGGGACGTATCCTGCTTACCTAATTCCAGAAAGTATTAGGCACAGGTTGGCAAGAGTCAAGGCTTCGGGAACCCAGAGTGTGCTTTGGGGTACTGCTGGAGTCTGACTTTTTTGAAGCTTTATTTTTTTGCTGCCTCACGCTATTTTGACATCCAAGGGTATTCATGTGTTTAATATTCTTATTTCCTACATGTATTACTTTGCATTTATCTGTATTAAAATTAATTTGCCTGTTATCAGCCCATGTGCATACTATATTAAGCTTTCTTTGCAAGAGCTTTGCTACCTCCTCTAATTCCACAGTTGCCCCCCCAGCTTGGTGTCGTTTGCAAATCTAACTACCTTACACTGGGTCTGCAAATCCAGGTCTTTAATCTATGCAAGGAATACAAAAGGTGCCAGTGCAGACCAGACCCTTGACGACTCTGCTTAGTACCTCCACCTATTTTTGACCTGGCTGCCCAAATGAAGGCGCTTAAGCCAATTCTGAATCTATGTCCATGTCTTGCCCTTGATACACAATGCCCACAATTTGCAAAGGAGCCTTTCATGTGGTACTTTCTTAAACTCATTCTTCTGCTTGGCAGGAGCACTATTTATGTCACACCAAATGCGTAGAAACTCTGTTCTGGACATCACTTTGAAATTTAATTCTTCTGAGTCAGGATGATACATACGAGGCTCTATGGATGAGACACATTTTATATCCTGAAGTCGTTTTCTGGGTCCATGACACTATTTCCCCTGCTGTTTATCCAATTTGTGATTATACAACTCTGTAATGTGCCCTGATTCCATTCTATTTTCCATTTGTTGTACTGTGCATGTTTAGTTTAGATTTGAAGAGGTGGACCCCCATTGATCACAGCAACACTTTAATCATTCTTTATTGTTGTAGGCATCTCTGAAATGAGGAGATGACTTGTATACATTTTTTTATATATATAAATGAAGTGGGATGGAAAGTCAAAGACGGATAAATGGTGAGGGAATAAAACTGAAACAACAGGAAAAATGAATAAAACGATAAAGTAATTATGTGCAACCTGGCTCAGTTAATAGTACTCTTGCTTCCTGAGTCAGAAGGTTGTGGATTCAAACTCCTCATCAGGACGTTGAATTTTTATGGTCTAGGTTGACACTCGAGAGCAATGCTGGAGGTTTATTGCATTGTCCTTCAGATGAGATATTGAAACAAAGTCCCGTCTGTGTGTTCAGTAGGATGTGCAAGATCCCATGATAAAAGAGAACGGGTTTCTTTCAGCGTCCTGGCCAACAATCTCCAGAATGAAATTAGTCATTTACTCCATTGGATATTGATGTGCACAAATTAGCTGCCACATTCACCCAAATAATACAGTCGCTAGATTTAATAGTAAACCCAGTAAAGTGTTTTGAGACATCTTTCTGACCTGAAAGGTGCTATATTAGTTGTAAAGTTTATTAAAAGATCAAGCCAAGCAGAAGCTGAAATGATGAAGGGAATAAAGGATTCACTTGTAAATTTTAATTCCCTCCTATAATAATCCCTCCAAAACCAAAAACGATAATAAATTGGTCATTTTCAATCTACGACTGTTTGTGGGACATTGCTGTGCGCAATTGGCTGCCGCGTTTACCCACAAATATACAGTCAATTCACTTTACAGTGTGTTCTGTGAAGCGCTTTGGGACGTCCTCCCGACGTGAAAAGCGCTATATCAAATGCAAGGATTATTATTATTATTATTATAATAATGCATTTGATATAGTGTGTTGTAACTGTATATTTTGTAGGTAAACATACCTACAAACAACAGAGACCTCCACCTTTTCGTTTGTATTACAGTGGAAGAAGAGTCGAAGGATATAGTTGAATCCTGCATTCAGTTGTGATGATGATGATGATGATTATTATTATGAGCAGAGGCCTGGAAGGAAAATTACAAAGCAAGTCTTAAATTGGAATACACTGACCTTCCTCTTGCCAGGCAGCTAACTCATCTTGGCTTTCAACAATGCATTTATTAAATGCCAGGATTATTATTATAATATCGATAGTGGTATGGGAGTGGGCAGCCAGGCCTGCAGGCTTTACTGCAGAAGAGAAGCTGCATAATCTCAGAGATCTAGCAAGAGGTACAGGGGAGGAAATATAGCATGAAACATGCAAGTGTTTTCCTAAACTCTACAGGTTAGATGTTTTCGTAAAATAAATACTGTTGTTCGATTACAATAATGCAGATTATGCTGCCCTGGAATGAATCACTAACATCAAAAATGCAGCAATGATAACCTTTGGAAATGTGTTTCACAAGTCAATCCAGTGTCATATTTAATGAAGTACTAATTTTTCATAATTCGTCTAATATTTGATTTTTAAAGCATAATGCACTTTTGTGCTGAATGAAAGTGTTTATAATGAAAATTAAATACACTGTTTTGAAGCCATGTTGTAAAGTTATAAGTTTTAAAGAATAATAACTTCCATCAAAACACCATAGAATCAAAATTTGTTACAGAAATAGACCATTTAGCCAATGAAGTCTTTTCTGGTATATTTCGCCATGTGCGCTATCTAATCCTTCTCTTCTGCACACTTTTCGTATCCTTTAATATTCCTCTTTTCCAGTAATTATCCAATTCATGGCTGTTTGTGGCATGCTGCTGTGTGAAAATTTGTAGACAAAGACAGTTGTTACACTTTACAGTAAATCCTGCAAAGTGCTTTAAGTCATTTTAATGATGTGACGAGGCACTATTTTAAATGCAAAGATTATTGTTAGAAATTCACTTTTAAAATAATCTATGCATTCTGCATCAGGAGCTGCTTGCGACCAAAAATTCTATAATCCAAGCACCCTCTGTGTAAAGACGCTTTGGTAACTTCTTTTTATTCCTTTTGTGATCCTCATTTCTCAGTGATTATTCAAAGCAATTATCGGAATGCTGTACTGTAGGCGGGAGTATTATTTATAAATTGCAAGTTAATTTGAGGTTGTTAAAGGAAGAAAGAAAAGATAATTGGGGGAAAAGGGATAATATATAATCTGGGGTCATCCTACATCAATCAATAACCTTTTGTGTACTGTACACAAAACGTTATTCTTGGAGAATCTTCTATTCACACTGCGACAAATGAGGCGGGGAATGAATGGATGGATTCTCTTTAATAATACTCCACCATAATTAATAACAGTTTTCAAAAATCCACCAAACTTAAATGCTTTTTTTCCCCACCAAACATTGCCCACACTGCCAATTGGTCCAGAAACTCACGTTGTGCCTTTAACATAGCTGTGAGTTGTGATAAACGAATGTAGGACAGACGCCTACATTTCTTTGTACAAAGCGTATTCAACAGCCGGAACAGTTACAAAGAAAGGTAGTAGAAGCAAATATATTAGACTCATTTACAAAACTACTTGATGTCATAATGGGAAGAGTTGTATTCAAGACGAAATGGCAGAAGGGCCTTCTTCATCCAAATCTTTTTTGATGTTGTAAAATTCTTGTGATGTTGCAGTAAACATGTGATTTACTTAATCCTTCAGTGATTACAAATATAGCATGTAACTGGCATAAATACACTTTTAATCACTCTTGTCTATCTGTGTTGAGTATTTGTATAATAATTTGTATAACTGATCAACAGAGTATAGTTTTATTAAGCTTAGGTGATTCATGTTATGTAGGATATTACAGTTTTGAGCTAAAATGCCTTTTTACAAGCAGAAATTATGAAACATTTCTTCCTAACATTTGAGGAATTGTTATGGTTAATGTGGTGAGGAATTGATTTGGAAAAAAGCTGTGATTTAGTAGTGGAAAGCAAAACAGTGTTAGGTTAAGATGGAGCTGTTAGATGAGGGCAGGCAATGCTATTCTAAGCCTCTGGCAAGCAAGCCTTGATCATACAGGCTGAGGTCCAAGGCTACTGGAGTTGAGATCTTCACAATAGGACTTTTGTTTTGTGCAGCTTCTGTGTATTTTGCTACTGAACTCCTGTCAGGAATTGTGATACTATTACACAAAGTAATGAGTGTGTGGGAGTGATTACAATGGAAGTAATCCCATTGTGGGGTTCAGGTGACAATAAACTACTTGAGCTTTGCTCTCAAGATTTTTTTGTAATCAATCTCACCCACTCATTCTTCACCGTATAGTTTCAAGGGACTGAATAATAAAATGGGTCTTTTGTCAGACAATGCCTGCAGAATGTCGGGATCAATGGTGTAATGTATCCAGATCCTTAAGTGTACAAACTAAGGCAGTAATTCACAAGAAATGAGCAAATGTATTTAGGCTTGCTATGCATTCACCCACTGGGTCATTGACAGACCTGAGGGATACAGCACATCAAACCACCTTTATAATGGCGTTTAATAAACAGTCTACTTGAATCACTGCTGAGCAGCCACCAGCAAAGCATCTCCAATGTGATCAGCATTTTCTCCCCTGGAAAGCCCTGTATGTCACAACCTTGCGAAGTTTCAACTCTTGAGATATCTCATCTACCCTCTTCTCGTTGCCCAGTGGCCGAGGCTTCCGTCACTGTGTCTCTAATCTCTGGAACTCCATGCCTCTATCCCTCTGCTGCCTCTAACCCTCGCTTTGCCCCCTCTTTATCTGTCCACCTGTTAAACCTACTTATTTGACCAACAACAAGATTACATTTGTATAGGGACCTTGATTATGAGGAAAGGCTAGAGAGGTTAGGATTATTCTCATTGGAGCAGAGAAGGTTACGAGGAGGTCTTCAAAATCATGAGGGGATTTGATAGGTTAGAAAGGGAAAAACTGTTTCCACTGGTGGGTGTGTCGGTGACTCGAGGTCACAGATTCAAAATAGTATCTAAAAGAAACAGAGGGGAGGTGAGAAGAAATGTTTTCACGCAGCGAGTTGTTCGAATCTGGAACACATTGCCTGAAAGGGTGGTCGAGGCCGATTTGATAACTACTTTTAAAAATGCGGTGGAGGGTATTTGAGGAGGATGGGTTTGCAGGGTTATGGGGAAAGGGCTGGGAGTGGGATTGACATTACATTGCTCTTCTCAAAGAGCAGGCACAGACTCGATGGGCCGATTGGCCTCTTTTTGTGCTGAAAAGAAAAGCGCCTTTCACGTCGGGAGGACATCCCAAGGCGCTGGACCACACCTATGATCACCTCCCTCTTCTCCCTTTCTCGGCTTCCAACCCCACCATTGTACAGAACTCCAAGATTACACAATCCTATGTGAAAGATACTATATAAATATAAATCATTGTTAAGTTTCTACCTTTAAACACAGTGTGAGTTATCCTATTCAGTAAAGAATTTACATTCGATTATATTGCTTTATCACATTGAGTTATCTCGAAGGCTTTCATAAATAATCCCTGCCTAGTGTTATGAATGTCTTGTAGACAAATGTGACAAGGATTTGCACTAGCAAGGTCCAACAAACAGCCATAAGGTGGGCCAATGGAGGATTTGTTGATTGGGAGAAAGTTTCTTTTTGAATATGGTCCTGGAATCTTTGACGTCCACCTGCAGACGTCATTTGTATTTTGTTTATTTTCTGCAAAAATAACAGTCATTTCTTTTATATTTCAGATGGGCTGATAAATTCAGTGCCAAAGGTTGCCATGAATCAAAGGAACATAAGTTCAATCATCCCTTCCTTCAGGTGTGTTACATAAATTATGTTACAGCATTGAAACAGGCCATTTGACTCAAGTAATCTGTACTGGTGTTTATACTCCACATGAGCCGCTGTGCATCCTAATCCCCTCCAGATATTACAAATAAGAGTGTTCTTTTGTTGAGTGACATAGGGGAATGATAAAAGCACTATGGGCATACATCATTTGGATTTCTGTGGTGAATAAGGGACAGTGCAGATAAAAGTGGGTGTTTCAATTCTCACTCCATACTTTCTTATGCTGTTGTATCATTACTGCAGCTCATTGTTCTTTCTCTTATGGTCCATAAAAATAGCTGTGTGTTTCCTTGTACATCAAGTGGTAGATTGCGCAACATGCAAACACTTTGTGAAAGCCATCGAGTGCAATTTTAGAGAGGAATGTTGGGGAGTAGGCCCTGCCTGTGATCTCTGAGTTTGACCCAGCCTATGTTGGTGACATGGAAGATATCATTCTCTATCATCTATGAAGATTCAATGTGAAATTTACTGAGGCTTCCTCCAGACATTTCCTATTAGGTATATCTGCACATCACTAAAGCACCTAGAATTTTGCATTGAATTGCCTGTTTCACTTCAGCTGATGTGGAGAATAATAACAACAAAATTGCATTGGTAAAGCGCCTTTCACGTCGGAAGGACGTCTCAAGTTGCTGAACAGTCAGGGATCAGGACCCGAGTGTGGGGGGACACAGTTGGGATGAGGGAGGGCAGAGGGGGTAGGAGGGCGGCCGAAGGCACGATCAAACAGGAGGGTCTTGAGTCGTGCCTTGATGGAGGCAAGAGAAGGGACAAGGCAAAGGGATTGTGGGTTGGAGTTCCAAAGAGTGAGGGCAGAGAGGCTGAAACCCTGGACGCCGATGGTAGCGCTGGTAGGGCAGGAGACCTGGAGCAGGCCGGAGCCTGCTGAGTAGAGGGAACGGACAGGCTGATAGGGGGTCAGCAGGTCAGAGATGTAGGAGGGGGCAAGGCCAAGGAGGGCATTGAAAGTGAAGAAGAGGTTGTAATAACAACAATAATCCTTAGATTTGGTACAACGCCTTTCACTTTGGGATGACATCAAAGCACTTCACAGGATATACTGTAAAGCGGAGTGACTGCATGTTTTGTGGGTGAAGGTAGCAGCCAATTTGCATAGCAATATCCCATAAACAACCATGAAGTGAATGACTAATTTTATTTGGGGGATTTTTGGTTCAAATAAATAATTTATAATTGAGGTGGGAGGCGGCTGAGGTTAAAGCAGATGTTTTGCCTACAAATGTAGTCACTACATTTTGCTGCAACTTTGTAAAGCACTTCTTGACGTTGTCAGTGTTGTATTGAATCACAAGGATTATTATTGTTTGAGATAGTTTGGAGAGCTTCACATTGTTTATATCCTTTGCTGTACCTGACGTAGGTATACTAGGAAAACAATTCAATATGAAACAAAATCATGTTGGTGGAGGTTAGAAAATTGTTAGAGTGTAGATTGACTTATCAATACATATAAATGGCTATTAAGACTGAAACCACAACTATGTGTGTACAAATTGTGCAGGGAGGGAAAGATCAGGGGATTAAGATCAAAGCAGTTAGCCGCAGTGGATAAACTGCCACCATTCTAGACTTGATGATTCGAGTGGCCTCCTACAGTCCTGTAATTTTCAAGAGGCAAACTAAGCATGATGTGGGCCTATTCTGAAGGCTTGTAGTGAGAACACTGAAATTCTCTCACTTTTCAACAACAGTTTACATTTATTCAGGTTTTTCACATCAGGAGGATCTCAAAGCACTTTACACAACTGACTGAGGATTGGCTGAAAGCACGGTCGAAGAAATGGGTGTTAAGGCAGGTTTTTGAAGGGTAGGCGTGGGGGTAAGGACAAAGTGGAGGGACTCAGGGATGGAATTCCAGAGAGCTGAAGCTGAGGCAGAATGACTGAAAGCTCTCTCATCAATGGTGGGGTGGGGATCGGGTGGGGTTTGCTATCGGTTCGGTAGTCGGAGGAGGCCAGAGGTAGGATGAGCAGAGGTCGGGAAGGGATTCAACCTCGAGACAAAGATTTTGAATTTGATCTGTTAGGGATGGGGAGCCAAGGCACTGAGATTCTGCACTGGCTCAATGAGGTGAAGTGAGCACAGGTGCAGACTGATGAGGTCAGTGCCTGAGATGCCCGCTGTGTAGAATTGTTTTTAAAAAAAATCAAATTGTTCTTTTCAAAATGTGACAATAATACTTTGTGAAGTTTTCCTCCATTTCCAAGTTGTGTACATTGTACCCAGCAACAAAACCGAGGTTGGGATGAAACTTCAGCGTAGCTTGACAGCTTACTCAAGACCCCTCCCTCCCTGAAGAGGGGTTTTTGGAAATGAATTGGCAAAAGCACCTGAGAGGGATATTTCCAGGGAAAGGAAAAGTAAGACTGGATAAAATATGTGTGCTCTTAATTGGATTTTATTCTCGTCTCTTTCCAGGCTGTGGGCATGTTCCTCGGGGAATTCTCCTGTTTGGTGGTGTTCTACATCGTTTTATGCTATGATCGACGAAGACCAGAACCAAAAATGGCACCTTCCAGACAGTTTAACTCTTTCATTTTCCTACCGCCAGCTCTGTGTGACATGACTGGCACATGCATCATGTATATTGGTGAGTAGCGACTAGATTACGGTGTAAACAATGCAATGTACTTTATATTACGCATATAGTGCCTTTCACATCGGGAGGACGTCTCAAAATGCTTCACAATCTAGGCATCTGAGCCGCAGTGGGCAGGAGCCGCAGCGGGCGGGAGCTGAAAGAATAATAATAAACGTAACTATACAATCAGTTCCAATTAGAATGCTGTGTCATGTTCACTGATCGCTGAGGTCGCATGAAATCTTTATGGCTCTAATGCTGATAGAGAATTTAACATCCACCCGAACATTAATGGTGCAGTAATAATAATTCTTACATTTGGTGTAGCGTCTTTCACATCCGGAGGATGCCTCAAAACACTTCATGGGATTTACTATAAAGTAGAGTGATTGCATTTTATGGGGGAAATGTTGCAGCCAATTTCCTGGACAGTAACGTCCCATAAACAGCCATAAAGTGAACTATCTTTTTAAATGGAAAATTGTTGGTTGGGAAATCAGGAGCAATTTTTTTGATGTTTCGAAGAGTGCTATAAGAGCTTTCACATCCACTTTGAATCGGCAGACCAGATCTAGATTTCACATTTAATCTGATAGGTGGCATCTCCAGCAATGCACTATTTGTCAGCCTAACCCAGTTGATAGCTCTCTTACCTCTTAGTCAGAAGCTTGGGTTCAAGTTACACATCGGGACTTGAACTCACATCGTCTCACCTTACATTCCATTGCAGTCCTGCGGGGTGTTGTGTTGTCTGAGTTGCTGTCCTTTGGAAGAGACTTTAAACCGAGCTTTGGTCTACCTGTTCAGGTGGATGTTAAAGATCTCATGGCACTATCCAAAAAGAGAAGGGAGTTGCTCCCAGTGTCCTGGCCAACATATCCCACAAATAAATTTGTGTGACATTCCTGTGCACAATTGGGCTGCTGTGTTCTCCTACATTTTACACTGCATTTTACAGTAAATCCTGTGAGACACTTTGGAACATTCTCCAGATGTGAGACGCAAATGCTTGGATAATTATTATTTTTATTATTGTTGGAGTGTTAGTTTGGAATATGACCTCTAAAATCCTGACCTGAATTGGGAGAAAGTATTTCCATTGGGAAAGAAGTCAGTGACTAAGGACCATAGTTGCAAGATAGTAACAAGAAGAGCGAAAGGAGAGCTTAGGATAATTGTTTTCACTCATCGACTTGTTGGGATGCGGAATGCCTAGTAAGGTTGTAGAGGCAGGGACAATAATAATAATAATTCTTGCATTCGATATAACGCCTTATCGCGTTGATGTGAAAGTTCAAAGTGCTTCACTGGATATACTGTTATGGTACTTTGTAGTTGAAGCCATTATTGGTTTCAAGAATAAAGTAGGCAGACAGAAGGATAGAGGCTTGAAGGGATATGGGGTAAGGTAGGGCAGTGGGATTGAAGGAACATTTTCCTCTTGAGAGTCTTTGCAGACTCAATGGGCCAAATGGCTTCCATCTGTGCAGTAAAAGTCTGTGATTCTAAATGCACTGTATGGTGAAACATGGGAGCCATACAGAACAGCAAGTCTTTAGGCACAATCCCTCACTTCTGTACTGAGTTAACAACTCTGATAGAGCAATGAGTAGCAAAAGTTGGTCACAGCATCCTGAAGTGTGGGAGTGAAAAACCAAACAACTCCTGCTAGAAAATGTGGATGTGTTAATGCTCATATAGACCCCATCAACTTCAGTTGTCATGGTAGAGAAGCATTGTGGAGTTCTGTAGCTCAGTGGTTAGAGCACTCGCTTTGCAAGCGAGAGACCTGAGTTCAATTCCAGGCAGGTCAGGGCGAAACCTTAGGCAAGTTTCCTTACTCCACACACCTAATAATAATCCCTCCAAAAACCAAAAACAATAATAAATTGGTCATTTTAAATCTATGACTGTTTGTGGGACATTGCTGTGCGCAATTGGCTGCCGCATTCGCCCAAAAATATAAGTCAATTCACTTTACAGTGTGTTCTGTGAAGCGCTTTGGGACGTCCTCCCGACGTGAAAAGCGCAATATCAAATGTAAGGATTATTATTATAGCAACGTTGGCTATCTAGGCTGAAAGAGTGAAGTCTGGTTGCTACTAAGAAGAGGATGTAGGAGCTGCCTAAAAGAGAAGGAAGAGGAAAACCGTTTGAGGTGGAAACATTCTGAAAATACTTTGCACATGTTGATTACTCGTGTGGGTCCATTGGGCGTGGCAGATATGAAATCTATACATGTCTAGAATGCATATAACAGGAAAGCTACATAACAAATAGTGCTGTTACTACAGCTCAGCTCCAGTCGGAAAAGAATAAGGGGTCGTGTGGTGAGAGGGAGACAGTTACTGCCATAAGGAGGCTATTTTTATTGTGACCGCCTCAGATTGTCTTTCTTTCATTTTATAAACCTGTGTTTATAAAGAGGTTACCAAATTGCTGCCTTTGAGACATCATCCACTGAGAGTAGCAAGCCAAGCAGAGACTGACTCTTAAAGACTGCAGCATTTATCACTGTTAGGTATGACATTTGACATTTATTTATGATCGGCAAGAGAGTCACAGATTGCGAACCGATTTAAGCATAATTGTTAGTTTTAAAGAGCAACATATGTCAAACTAGGTCAAGTTTTCAAAGCAAAATAAATGATTGTCGTTTCTAATACTACAGGAGGGAGCAATTGCACCTTGTCAGATTGCACCTTGAAAAAGCATTTTATCGAAGGTTCAAACATTTCTGAAGCCACTGTTCAGAACGGGGTTAACTTTGAACTTTGAATAGAGAGATGAAGCAATGCATGGAATAGGAGTACAAGGATTAGATTGGAGCTCTGTTGATCTCCCCCTGCTGAATTGGAAAATGGTACTGAGCAATTCTCCCTTCTAGAAAACCAACCATCCTTTGGATGAGACATTAAACCGAGGTCCCATCTGCCTGTTCAGGTGCATGTTAAAGATCTCATGGCGCTATTCGAAAAGAGAAGGGAGTTTCTCCCGGTGTCCTGACCAACAATCCCCCAAATAAAATTGGTCACTCACTGCATTGCTGTTTGTGGGACATTGCTGTGTGCAACTGGTTGCTGGGTTTCTCGCACTAAATACACAGTCCATCCACTTTACAGTATTTGCTGCGAAATGCTTTGAGACCTCTCAATGATGTGTCAAATTCAAGGATTATTTTTTTCTTTTTCATCTACTCATGTTCTATGGCAACAGAGTGAGGAACGAGCTCAGAGTTAGGGATTTCTCAGGCAGGCCATTGTGGAACCTTGCACCTGGTTAATCTGGCAGTGTCGATGGCAGAAGAGAATCTAGTTCTTTATTACCTAATAATAATCCTTGCATCTAAATGCAAGTATTATTATTATTATTAGTTATTCTCACAGCCCCGTTTCGCAGTTGTACCTGGTTATCCTGGCAGATCATCAGAGGAACCTGCACTTAACTCCGAGAGTCCACTAAATCAGTCCACCTCTGTAAGCTTTTGCCTTACTGAATCACTCGCAATTCCCCAGTCCCAAGCATTTTAAAATGAGGGATTTGATAAATTTCAAATTATCAAAAAACAATTTGCTTACTCAATCCATGACTGTTTGTGGGACGTTGCTGTGCGCAATTGACTGTGGCATTTCACCCACAAAATATACAGTCAATTCACTTTACAGTATATTCTGTGAAGCGCTTTGAGACGACTCGAAGATGTGATAAGGCGCTACATCAAATGCGAGGATTATTGTTATAGCTATATTAGGATTAGTGGTGGTTAACAGGAGTGTGTGATGAGCAACTTGTGTAACTCCCTGACTTGTCTAGCAGAGAGAATTCAGGGATGTAAATACAGTATTTATGATAGAGTATGAGAAGAGGAATACCCAGGACATTTCAACCCAGAGGCAGGATGCTACTAACCAAGCCAAGCTGACCCTTACTTAGCATGGTCAAGCTTCAACTCTAGTCTGAATCAAGGTTAGAACTGCATCAAAATGTCCCTGATTCTGAGCTTTCATTGTAATTCTTTTTGGTTCCAGCTTTAAACATGACAAGTGCGTCCAGTTTCCAGATGCTGCGTGGGGCTGTGGTGATCTTCACTGGCATGCTGTCTGTTGCCTTCCTGGGGCGTCGTTTGGAGGTCAGCCAGTGGATAGGGATCATCTTCACAATCCTTGGACTGGTGGTGGTGGGGCTCGCAGACTTCCTCAGTGGCAGCCAGGACTCTGGGCACAACACAACTGAGGTGATAACAGGTAATACAAATTGCTTCTCCTCATCCTTTGTGTAGAAGATCTAAAGCTTTACATCAATAGGAGCACATTTTCTAGTTTTATTTTCCAGGAGAAAATAATCCTATGACGGAGACTGCACAAGCCTTTCTCCCCTGGGAAAGGATGTAGCGTAAAGAACGTAGAGAGATTTAGATGTAGATTGTTGGGCTGATAATAACAAGCATTAGTGAAGCAATGAGACTGTGCCAGTAGAATAAATGGTAGGAATGTTAAAATGCTAACTGACATGTAGGAAGCAAAAATAGCTGCCTTTTGAGTCATCTGGCCGCTGCCACTGTCACTTTTTGTATGCTAGGCATTACACAGCCTGCAGGAAGTGACGTGAGTGGTAACCTGGTGACCAGGAAGGTAGCCAGTTTTTTTTATATATAGCCTAAAGCTGGCCAGTATTTTGAAGCGAGCAGCTTTCTGCACTGCAGTGAAGGCCAGTGACGGTGAATGTGCTGACTGGGCATTGTGCACTATTATAATGCTAATTGGGATTCTATGGATCCCAGCTACTGTGTTGGAATGGGGCTCTACAGTATGTGGAAGTCAAGTTTCCTCTATATTTAGGGTAGGTTGTAATGCAGCTATGTATCTTTTTATTAAAACCAGAATCGCTTTGCTCCAGAAACCATCCTGTTGACAATTTAAATCAGTACTCAATCTGAAATTGCAATGAATTCTAGCAAAGTGGACTATTTCTTATTCACTCCTGTGATTAAGAAATCACACAGAAATGTGTATTTATGGTATTAGAGTATTGGAATCAATGGGAAGCTTGTTCTCGTTGCAGATTGGACCGGAAGGAAGAAGGCTTTAGCCAAGCTCGCTATCCCAGTACCAAACTTGATATTGATCTAAGATGCCTAGTACTATTGTCAGTCTTTGGGTTGCAATAGAGAGTTCATGAGTAGAAGCTTCACACTATAGATTTCTCCAATCAAATTAAAAGGCATAACAATCCAGGAACTGGATAATGAACTAATTAATGAAAGGAATCCAAGAGTGCATGTTCGAGGTATTTTGTCAGACTCTGGTTTCTGTGAGGGAGGAGTGGCTGTTAAACTGACCTAATCTAGGCTCACACTCCAATGGAGTTCTGGGGGAGCAGGAACCCTGCATTGTGAGACATCTTGTCCTTCGGATGAGAGGTTAAATCCAGGTATGTTCTGTCTGTTCAGGTAAAGATCCCATGGCACTACAGTAAAAAAGCACGATAACTTAAGTGGTCGTGACAAGTTAAGACACGGTCAAGTTATTAGGAGTTTACTGCATTTGAAAAGAGAAAGGAGTTTCTGCTCCTATCCGGGCCAACAGCTCCCAAATAAAATTGGTTGTTCACTTCATGTGGGACATTGAGGTGCTCAAATTGGCTGCCACGTTTGCCCACAAATACACAATCACTACACTTTACAGTAAAATCCTGTGAAGCGTTTTGAGATGTTTCAGTGATGTGATAAGGCTCTATGTCAAATGCAAGGAGTATTTTATATTAATCCTTGCATTGATATGGTTCTTTTTACATTGGGAGGACTTCTCATAGTGAAACATAGGATTTTACCGTAAAGTGTAGTGACTGCTTATTTTGTAGTTATTTTATAACTCTGCAGCCTGTGTCCACTCCCGCACCAAATTCTGTGACCCCATCTCCCCTACTCTCGCCCGACACCTGGCTCCCTATCCTTCAGAGGATCCAGTCCAAGATCCTGGTCCTCACATACAAAACCCTCCATGGCCTCGTCCCACCCTACCTCTGTAACCCCCTACCAACCCGCCCGCTCTCTCCACTCAGCCGGCTCCGGCCTGCTCCATGTCCCCCGACCCACCCGCCCCACCATTGGTGGGAGAGCCTTCAGCCACTCTGTCCCCAACCTCTGGAATTCCATCCCCCAATCACTCTGCCTCGACCCTCCTTAGCCTCCTTCAAGTCCCGGCTCAAAACCCTCCTCTTCAACTATGCCATTGGTCAACCCCCTTCCCCCCCCCGACCCCAGCTCGGGTCTGAAATGCTGTGCACTGTCCAGTGCCTTGGGACGTCCTCCCGACGTGAAAGGCGCTGTACAAATGTAATCTTGTTGTTGGAGGTGAATCTATACTAAATGATATCAAAGAGAAAAAAGTAGCATTCAGGATGAGTCTGATTGCAATGTGGTATAATGTTTCCTTTAAACTTGTTTCTAAAATCTTGTGGTCATTTGTACTTGAATCAAGGTATCCTGCAATGGATCATTTAGCAAGCAGAGTGTGGCTGGGGTTCTTGTTTGATTTCTCACCTTTTCCCTTTAACTCCTATAGGTGATCTCCTCATTATCATCGCCCAGATTATTGTTGCTATCCAAATGGTTTTGGAAGAGAAATTCGTTTCCAAACATGATGTACACCCGCTTCGAGCTGTGGGCACAGAGGGTATGTAGAGTTCTGGTCCTAACCCAGTCTAGGTTGTGGTGCTGCCTATTTCATACAAAGCCATGGTACATTAGGTAGCTTTCAAAGCACTGAAGCAAGAACCTTATAATACTCTTATCTCTCCTATTTGACGAATGGTGCAGTCTTTCAGTACTTGCATGACAAAGCATTTTAGGAGCTTTATCTATAAAATGCTGTGATACCTCTGTCTGCAAATCGAAAAAAACTCAACACCAATCACTGATACCCAATTAGTTTTGTATTTATGTAAAATAATGTTTGGGACTCTGACATAGTTTCACAGATTGATGACATTAATATCATTCAAGCTTCATTATTGCAATTCCATATGTCATCACAATCTCTGAAGATACATTTTATTACATTTTATAATGCATTAATGGCTGTCTATTCTTTTTGAACCTTGTAAATAGAAATGCAATACAAATTTACATTCAGGGGAGAGAGCGGGGAAGTGGGATTGATTCGGATAGCTCTTTTCAAAGAGCCGGCACAGACACGATGGACTGAATGGTCTCCTTCTGTGCTGTAAAATTCTATGATGATATAGCGCCTTTCATGTCCAGAGGGGATCCCATGGTGCTGGGCAGTCCAGAGTTTACTTCAAAGCTGGGCATGGGGGTGAGAGAACAAAGTGGGGGAAGATGGCTGAAAGCGCAGTCAAAGAGGAAGGTCTTGAGGCGGACCTTGAAGGAGGGAAGGGGTAAGCCAAAAGGACTTCAGGATGGAGTTCCATAGAGTGGGGGCAGATACGCTGAATGATCGTCTGCCAATGTTGAGGCAGGGCATGTGAAGCAGGCCAGTGCCCATTGAACGGAGTTGAGTAGGTGGGTTGGTATTGTTTGAGGAGGTCACAGCGATAGGGTGGGGCAGGACCATGTAGGAAGTTAAAGGTTAGGATGAGGATCTTGAACTCAATCTGTT
Source organism: Callorhinchus milii (assembly GCF_018977255.1). Lineage (NCBI taxonomy): Eukaryota > Metazoa > Chordata > Chondrichthyes > Chimaeriformes > Callorhinchidae > Callorhinchus > Callorhinchus milii. The sequence continues at coordinate 50,917,921 of NW_024704744.1, forward strand.
GGGGAATCGGGAGCCAATGTAGCCAGGTGAGGATGAGGTGCCTAGCACAGCAAGGATACGAGCTGCAGAGTTCGAGATAGTCTGCAGCTTGTGGAGGGAAAAAGCGAGTGGTCTGGTGAGCAAAGTTGGCATAGTCTAGCCTAGATATGTTGAATGCGTGGATTAGACTCTTGGTGGCCCGAGGGGAGAGGTAGGAAAGTTAAGCAGGTCAGAGCACAGATGTAGAGTTTAAAGGGCATTTGAGAGTTGAACTGGATACCGAGGTTCCACATTGGCTCTGTGAGGTAGAGTGTACACCCACATATGGTGAAGCTGTCTGTGCTGAGATGACGAGAAGCTGATTGGAGCCAAGCAGGAGGGCCTCTGTCTTGTCAGCGTTCAACTGGGGAACGTTAGAGCTCATCCAGGACTCATCCATGTCTCACTGGCAATTGGTCAGAACAGCAATAGTGCTAGAATTGAGGGTAGTAAAGTTGGTTGTCATCCACATACATCTGGAAGGAGAGGAGATTCACTTTCATGACTTGGGCGATTTTAGCTTGTCCACATATTTTAAGCTCTACTGTCCCTCACATAATAACCTTCACTGACCTATTTAGAGTGAAGAAGTGTAAGCTATGACTGTCCAGTGCCTTAAAATGGATGGTTTCCGTCTGGGGATTGGAGAGCCGGAAAGAAACTTTTACAAACCTTTATGGAGAAAGTTAGCAAGCTCACTAAAATAATTAAAACTCCAGCGACAGTTTGTTAAATGGTTAAGCTTATAAAGACAAATAATATTGGTGCTGGGGGGAAGGGGGTTGTGTAAATATTTTGCAGATTAAATATTTTGCACCTCGGGTCAACTTCAGGTGCTCCTGTGTAACAGATTACATGCAGAGTTGAACACCCTCTCCACCACTCAGCTGGGTGCCTCACACACTTTATCTTGTTCTCTCTCACTCTCTTACACATTCACTGTCTCTTACACACTCTGTCTATCTGTCGCGCTCTCTCTCTCCCAGATGCACAAAATCTGAAGAGCCTTTGAGTTCCTTTGCACCAGTCTGAAATTCCAATTTCTTGCTCAGCCAACCTTGTAGTCATTCTGACACTAGCAATTTAGTGCAAGTTCATGACTAAAGTTGTATTTTTAAACAAAAACATTGAATTGCTCTGTTGCACTTATTACCCAAGTGTTCTTATAGGAGGCAGAGTTCCAAACACCGTGTTATATCTGGAGGATTTTAATTTGCATTAGTGTTGCTTCTGTGCTGCATTTTAATACATGTCCCTGTGGCTGGGCAGAATGCACAATTTTGCTGCCAGAAAGGAGCGTTTGATTTGGCTTCTGGCTTGGCTGCTAAGTATCATATTGTGGTGCTACTGCCATCTAGTGGCAGCCAAACAGAAGCAAACGGTTGACAAGGGAAGAAAGACACAAAAACAAACTCATGATTGTTGTCGATATATTCTCGTCGATCCAATCAAGTCAACGGTTGAGGTTAAGGAGAAGCTTTAAATTTGAAGCTTGAAAGTGTGCATCGATCCTGGGATAACACAAGCACAAAAATAATTCGAAGAAGCAATTGGGAGGAAAAATATCCAGTCTTAAATAGGTTTTTATATTCCTTGCCCATGTACACTTTCAATCCACGTTTACCTTTGTTGCTTTCAGCTCAAGTTGCCTGGGGGCATTGTTTAAAAGTTAACCCCTGTTCTCTTTCTTAATTCAGGAATTTTTGGATTTGTTATCCTCACCCTGCTGTTATTTCCAATGTACTACATCCCTGCGGGTCAATTTAGTGGCAACCCCAGAATGGTCCTTGAAGATGCTTTGGATGCCTTCTGTCAAATAGGGAAAAAGCCATTAATAACTGTGGCTCTCTTGGGAAACATCTTGAGCATCGCATTCTTCAACTTTGCTGGTATTAGCGTCACAAAGGAAATTAGCGCGACCACACGGATGGTTTTGGACAGTCTACGGACCTTAGTCATCTGGGTAGTAAGCATAGCAGTAGGTTGGGAAACATTCCACCCTCTACAGATACTAGGCTTTACCGTCCTATTGGTGGGTACGGGACTCTACAATGGGCTCCATAAACCACTACTGTTAAAGATTCCCTGGTGCCGGGAGCGTGTTGGGGAATCCTCTGAGAGTGAACGGTTGTTGGCGGGAAACCAAGCCTCCATCAACGATGGTCAGTGAAACATCAGTGGATTAAAGCTTTCTGCTTATAATGGCTCTTTTCAACTGATAGATGCCTTTACTTTAAAAACTGTTCAAATATTGTTTAAGGATGAATAGGAAGATGGAATTTATATAATACACAACTGAAATCTCAATTTTCTTTTCACAGCTGAGATTTAAAGAATAACTTTTTTTAGTTTTATGTATTTCTTAAGGAAGCACCACCATCTCAGTATGATATTGTGGATGAATGACTAGCGATGAGCAAGAGGTCTGCATAAATTAATAACTGCTCAAGTAATGTTTTGAATCTCAAGAATTTATGTTGCACAGAAGATTGAACAATGAGGATTGACTACAGAAGTTTATTTGTGAGGCTTGGTTTATATTTTGTTTATAGCTTTTTAAACTCCTAAGATTAGATTTCTGCCATCAAACAGACCAGGGTATTTTTTTAAATAAATACTGTAAATTTTATGGGAAAGTTCAATTAATTTCTGCCATTGAGTTCCAAGTCAATGCATAGAGAGATTCATGCAGAAGGATTAACAGTGTTGACATAATTGCAGGTTTAACTAAAGGAAAATAATTAGTTTCTGGCAAATTATATGCCAATGTATATTCAAAGTAAATTGTTTTGCGGTTTGAAAGCAGGATTATCAAGAAATTAATAGTATATTGTATCGCTCCCTTTCTATGAATACTGCAGCCTTGTTTGTCCAGTGATATTTGTCAAGCTTGCTACTTCTACAGTGGTTCAAACCTATTCATCTCTTACGCATGAGATAGCCTCAGGATAATGTACTCAATTGTTACACAGTGATGTACCTTATGGGAACATTTTTGTAGCTACCATTAATTATAAATTCTACCCCCATTTCCACTATCACTATAAAACAGAGATGGGTATTAAATATTTCTGGATTTTTTTCAATATCGCTACCACCCAATCTTGTTAAAATAAGCACCACAGTGTTTTTCCCTTTCCAAGAACGCACACTGTAGTCCTTTTTGTGTACTATTTTGTGCCTGGGCCATTGATAGTTAATGGTTCAACCCACACAACAGAGGATAAATGTTGCCTCAATCACTTGGGTGCACTGGAGGTGAAACCTGTGTGTTTATAAATGTTTGTACTGCTAAGCACCATAGAAATGATTGGGGAAGCATCATCTTTTCTGCCATGCTCTTAAGTGGAGTACCTCGGTTTACACATTGCACATTAGTCAGTATTGAAATACGCTGGGTCCTCCAGAATACCAAACACGATTGGCTAAGTCTCTGACTCAGTTTAAGTACTTTCCATTATGTTCTGCTGACTCACTGCATGAAGAGGGCCATCATTTTCATCTTGTTATAGCAGAGAGCAGTAAGCACATGAAATGCTCTGAAAGTTCTTAAGGGGCCATCAGACTTTTCAGCATCTCTCCAGAAGTGCACCTGCAACTGAACTCTTCAGTTCACTTGTCCCTGAAGCCTTGCTTGTCATTGTATAAAAAGGGAATAAGTTGCAAATCATTTGTACCTTTTTTAATCATTGGTACTGTGAATAAAGTTTGAACTGTTTTCAGTGTATAATTTTATCTGAAGCATTTTTGCTTTTAACAGGAATAAGTGAACCTTTCTTGGAAAAGGTATCACCTGCCAAAAGTGGCAAATCTTTATGTGGCTGTCTTTCAACTGAGAGCCACCTTGTTTTGCCCAAATTGAGCCCAATTCTAATGCTCCTGGTGCCAATATAAGTGAGCTCAACTAACTCAACATAGCCCAGGGATTTAACCTGCAACATTCTGATTGTGTAATGTTCGGGTATTCTGGATAAACACATTGAGCTCTTGAGTTTGCTGCAATGAGCACACTGTTTCCGCGTGCCCTACTGACATAACTCTTATCTATTAAAGAGATGTATCCATGTACTTTTTAAACATGTTGGTTAATATTTTATGTTGTCCAGACTCTTATAACATTGGCTGTTATTGTGGAATCTTGTTTATTCAAAATAATAAATAATACAAATCAACATAAATTGAAAAAAAATCTGATTGAAAATCAAGTGTGCTTTTAATTACAGTCTCCCATTGCACTATTTATTGATGGTATGTATGTGCTTTGTATTACTCAGACATACAAAGCAAACACTTGTAACTGATTTGAATCATTAAATTATTTTCATTTGTGCTGTCCTTTCTTGCTTTAGGTAAATGGTTTGCATTTCAAACGTATCTGTTCAGGACTTGTGCTAACTTCAAAAAAGACCACAAAGCTAGTGGCACAAACTAGTCATTTCCCAACTAAATTGCTTTCTTTTTAGAGAACTTCTAGCAATGTAAATCCTCAACTGCAATTATAATAACCTATGTACTCAATATCACCCATAATGTCTCAAAGTGCTTTGCAAGGTTGTTATAAAGTAGTGGCTGCGTATTTGTAGACAAATCAATTTTTGCACATTGTTATCAAACAGCCATGAACAACAAAATAATTTTACATTTGGATGGTGCTTTTCATGTTTGGAGGACGTCGCAAAGCTCTTCACAGAATCATCTGGGAGCCCAAGCTGGGGGAGAGGTGCAATGTTTACCGAGCAGCTGGGTTAGAAGCGGTAAAGTGAAATACCAATTTTATTTGGGAGATTATTGACTAACACAGGAACAAACTTCTCTTTTCAAATATTGCCATGGGATCCTGAACAGGTACAGATGGAAACTCGTTTTAGCTTTTCAGCCAAAGGATGGCAAATATAATAATGTAGTACTCCCCCAGCACTTGTTTCATTTTATCAAAATTGTTTTCTACTGTTATTTTATCAAAATTGTTTTTTACTGTTATTTTTTTTTAAAAATTTTAAATGATTTTTAAAGATCATAAAACATGCAGTGCACTGTATAAATGTAAATTGTAATGTACAGTTCGCCCACAAAATAGTCAATTCACTTTACAGTATATTCTGTGGCGTGTTTGAGACATCTCAAAGATGTGATAGAGCGCTATACCAATGCAAGGATTATTATTGGCTGATTGAGTTCTGCAGCTGGCCACGGGAAGGTGCGTAAGAGGCATACTCTAACTCTTCAACACTTGGAGCTGAAAATTATATTAGGCAAATGGTCCGTGAGTAATGGGGGCTGGAAGATAATAATAATAATCCTTGCATTTGATATAGCGCTTTTCACGTCGGGAGGATCTCCCAAAGTGCTTCACAGAATATACTGTAAAGTGAATTGACTGTATATTTGTGGGCAAACGCGGCAGCCAATTGCGCACAGCAATATCCCACAAACAGTCGTAGATTGAAAATGACCAATTTATTATTGTTTTTTGTTTTGGAGGCATTATTATTAGGCGTGTGGAGTAAGGAAACTTGCCGAAGGTTTCGCCCTGTGCCTGGAATTGAACTCAGGTCTCTCGCTTGCAAAGCGAGTGCTCTAACCACTGAGCTACAGGACTCGGATGGCACACCTTAAGACATGAACGTTGTATTTTTCAGTGTTAGTCTCTGATTGGGTAAAATCTGACTGTAGGACCTTAGTCAATCAGAAGCCACTTTCAGAATGAGGCCCTGCTCCTGGATCAGCCAGTGTAATGATCACAAGATTTACATAAAGAAGGGTCCTTGGCTCATCCTTCCACCTACAGTTCCCCCCATCACAACACCAATCTGCTTTTTAAATCAGTCCAGTGTCCTGGCTTCAACCACCCTTTCTGGCAACCTGTTCCAGTCATTGATTACCTTGTAAAAATTGCCAACTGGGCAATTCCTGCTGTTTGGTTCCCCATCTCCAAATCACTATTACACTGTAACTTATCCCCAGTAACAGTTTGGAGTCAGATAATAATAATAATCCTTGCATTTAATATAGCCCCTTATCATGTTTTCGACCTGCGTCCTCTGGTTTGTGAGGCGAGTGCTCTAATCACTAAGCTATCGGACTCCACAGATCAGGGCAGAGCTGTGGTGGGACTGGTCCTGAAAAGCCAAATGAAGGTAAGTGAAGATTTGAAGGTTTTTCTTCTCTTATTAGTCTTCTTAAAACAATGATCTACATTCAGTTTGGTTCTATCCACCTAGTGCCTTACCTCCATGGGTATTTTTCATTGTGAGCTTAGGTATCTGTGGCTTAAATTCCAGGAGCTATTCTATGTAGCTACCCAGCGCCTAGGTTCATCTTCCTGACATGAAAGGCAATACAAATTTAATTTGTTACATAGCTCTTTGTGTTTGTGGTCAGAATTTAACTGTCAGGCGCTGACAGCATCACCATCCATGAATGCACACTCCCATCTTATTAAGCCGGTCCGGAATATTGGCATCTTGTTTGATCCTCAACTATCCTTCCTACCCCACATCCGTGCTATGACCCACTTTGCCTCCCCCACCTCCGCAACATCGCCCGGCTCTACCACTGTCTCACACTGCAGGCCGTCGAAACCCTCGAGTGCAGGTGAGGAACAAGTGCATTCATAACATCGAGGCTTAACTATTGCAAACTCCTCTGCGACCTCCTAACCCCCTACCATCCTGTCATCTCCCTCTGCTCAGCAGGTTCTGGCCTGCTTCATGTCCCCTGCCTTCCCCACCGCACCATTGGTGGGTGAGCCTTCTGCCACTCTGCCCCCAACCTCTGGAATTCCATCCCAGTCACTCCGCCTCATCCCACCACCTCTTCCCCTCACCTCCTTCAAGATCCATCTCAAGACCCTCTTTGACTGTTTTTGAACACCTTGTGTCTGTAAAAATACAGACACAAGGTGCTTCCACAACCAGTTTCCAATCAGAGAATTACCAGACGTTTTTTACAATGATTGTCATTCAACAATATCAAAACACATTAAAAATAACTAAAAAAAGTTTGATTTCATGCACATTAACTTTATGATGAATAATAAACAGACGCTGTGCACACAAGGGACTCTGCATTGGACCTTTCAAGGAGCTGAGAGATTTGAGCATTAGTCTCCTTGTTGATCTGAGCATCTCCATTTTTCAGTATGTGAATTGCATTTGGTTTATTTTGACCTAGTTAAATTTGTTTCATTAACATTAAAAACAACTTGTCATGCTTAATGTACAGAACAACCCCATTTGGAGTATAATTGAATCAGACTACTAGGAACATGAGGGGACTCAGTTCAAACTCCTGGGATCACCCATTCAGTATCTTCACTCATTTCAACTTAGTTTTTCTTTCTCGTTGAGTGTATCAACCAACACAAATGCTCATTTCATCTCACCAAGCTGGTTGCGAATCTTGGTGTCGTTCTCAAGCCCCCACCACGCCCCCCCCCATCATTCTTCAAACTCCACAGCCGTGCTCTCACTTGCTCTCAACGAATGGCTTCTCCTCCACCCCCCGTACTGTCTCATGTGGTGTCCCTCAGGGCTCTGTCCTCGGTCCCCTCCTCTTCACCCTCTATATGCTCCCCCTCGGTGACATCATCCGCAGACATGGAGTTAACTTCCACATGTATGCGGATGACACCCAACTCTACCTTTCCTCCTCTACTCTCAACTCCACGACCACCGATGTCCTGACAGCCGCCTGTCCGACATCGAGTCCTGGACGAGAGACAACTTTCTTCAGCTCAACGTGCGAAAAACCGAGGCCCTCCTGATTGGCTCACGTCAGCGCCTCCGCACCTCAGGCGCTGACACCATCAGCATCCAAGGCTGCACTCTCCACCTCTCAAAGCCAGTCAGGAACCTCGGCGTTTTGTTCGACCCTGAGCTGTCCTTTCTCCCTCACATCCGCACTACAACTGGCACCGCCTTCCATCACCTTCGGAACATCGCCAGACTACGGCACTACCTCACCCCTCACGCTGCTGAAACCCTGGTCCACGCCTTTGTCACCTCAAGGCTGGACTATGGGAACTCTCTCCTCGCCGGCCTTCCCGCCACCTCCCTCCACAAGCTGCAGGTCATTCAGAACTCTGCAGCTCGTGTACTGTCCCGCACCAGGCTTCGGGACCACATCACTCCCACCCTCGCTCGCCTCCACTGGCTCCCCATCCCCCAGAGGATTGATTTCAAGATCCTCATCCTCACCTACAAGGCCATTCACGGCCTCGCTCCCTCCTACCTCTCCAACCTACTATCCCCCTACCTACCTGCCCGTACCCTCCGTTCCTCTGGCTCTGGTCTGCTCCACGTCCCCCGCCCCAACCGCCCTACCATCGGTGGTCGGGCCTTCAGCCTCTCAGCCCCAGGCTCTGGAACTCCATCCCCCAGTGCCTTCGCCTTGCTTCCTCCCTTTCCTCCTTCAAGGCCGGTCTCAAAACCTTTCTCTTTGACCGTGCCTTCAGCTCCCCTCTCGACTCTCTTCCGCCTCCTCGCTCCCTCCCTTCCCTCCCCTCACCCTGACCATTTCCCCCCTCCTTGCTCCCTCCCTTCCCTCACCCTGACCATTTCCCCCCTCCTCGCTCCCTCCCTTCCCTCACCCTGACCATTTTCCCCCCTGCTCGGGCCATGACCCAACTGTGCAGCGCCTTGGGACGTCCTCCTGACGTGAAAGGCGCTTTATAAATGGAATCTTGTTGTTGTTGTTGTTGTTGCTTGACTTTCCCTCACCTCCAAAACAATCACCCTGCCCAGTACCTCTCCCCCCGGGCTGCTGACACTCATCCACAACTTCATATCAACCAGTGAACATCTTCCTTGAGGGATAGGGTGGGGCTTGGTAAGTGGGGTTTCCTTCAAGCTAAAATGCTTGGCAATCAAATGTTAGAAACAAGCCCGCTCTCTGTGGTGGTTTCGGTAGTCCAGTTCCTGAGCCAGGCAGGTTCACAGTAAATAGGACAATGCTGATGATAGACCAGCCAACCTAACTCATCAGCAAGATTTGGAGGGCCTGACCGGTCACTGAGTGCAGCAATTCCTCTCAATCGGCTCGTGTTAGCCTTGCAAGCTAAAGCCCTAATTGGTAGGAATGTCCTAGCTTTATGTTTTATACAACTTTCTTTCAATGTAGTGTCTCAGGACAAGCCCTTGTTGACTAAAGGGTTGGAGTTCAATTCAGTTTAGGAAGCTGACGGCTTTGGTTCATTTCTTAATTTGTTTTTAGTATGAAGCAATTGAGTTAAAGGGCTAATTGCACCATAAATGGTTAACATAAGGCAGAACTTTAAATACGTTTTCCTTGTCAAGTATGAGTAAGGCAGTAGTTTTCTCTTGTTTTCACATTTACAGATCTTAATCTGCTAATAGTTCATCCAACTGGTCACTTCAAAGGGCCGTGGGGATTTACCTTTCAAGTCAGCTTGAACATTGTATACTTGTTCTCCCTTTTCTGCTGTTATCATCACATACTGTGAGTTTACCTGTACTGAAAGGATCATGTAGGATGTTTGCACTGGAAATGTAAACATATTACTTCCAGGATACCAGCATGCTGCACATTTCAGCCATTCTGCCTCCGCTTTCTGGAACACCATCCCGGAGTCCCTCTGACTTGCTCCCTTCCCTCCCCTCATTTAAAGCCCACCTCAAGATGTACCTCTTTGATCACATTTTCAGTCATATTTACCCTTCCCATCCACTTTGGCTCCCCCAGTTTGGGTGCCCAGCCACTAGGTAAGTGCTTTGAGACATCCTCTCCACTTGAAAGGCTCAATATAAATGTAAATTGTACTGCAAGTGTCAGGTGACGTGCTTTCTAATCCAATGTACTATTCTATGGGATAGGTCCAGTTATCCATGAACATTGAGGTCTAGAGGTAGTTTATTTCATCTCAGCCAGGAATAGACTTTGGCTTAAGACTCAAAGAGAGGAAGGGAAGAAAACAATGGAGCAAAAACAGCACAACAAAAGCTTATAAGGAACTTGTAACCTAACCCTAAGTCCATGTAAAATATATTATAGAATCATAGAATACAGTACAGAAGGAGGCCATTTGGCCCATCGTGACTGTGCTGGCTCCCTGGAAGATCTACTCAATCAGTCCCACTTCTCTGCTCTCTCCCCATATCCCTGCAAATATTTCCTTTTCAAGTACCCATCTAATTCCCTCTTGAAAGGTATCGTTGAACCTGTTTCCACCACCCTTTCAGGCAATGCATTCCAGAACGTGACAACTCTGTGTAAAAAAATGTTCTCATCTGGTTGTTTTGCTAATTATCTTAAATCTACTGACCCAGCGGCCAGTGGAAACAGTTTCCCCTGTCTACTCTATCAAAGACCCTCATAATTTTGAACACTTCTATTAAATCTCCCCTTAACCTTCCTATACGGTCGATACGGTCGACCACGCTATCCTACTCCACCGCTTGTCCTCCCACCTCAACCTTCAAGGCACTGTCCTTGAGTGGTTTAGGTCGTACCTTTCTCACCGTCTTCACTTTGTCTCGACGAATGGCTTCTCCTCCACCCCCCGTACTGTCTCATGTGGAGTCCCTCAGGGCTCTGTCCTCGGTCCCCTCCTCTTCACCCTCTACATGCTCCCCCTCGGTGACATCATCCGCAGACATGGAGTTAACTTCCACATGTATGCGGATGACACCCAACTCTACCTTTCCTCCTCTACTCTCAACTCCACGACCACCGATGTCCTGACAGCCGCCTGTCCGACATCGAGTCCTGGACGAGAGACAACTTTCTTCAGCTCAACGTGCGAAAAACCGAGGCCCTCCTGATTGGTTCGCGTCAGCGCCTCCGCACCTCAGGCGCCGACACCATCAGCATCCAAGGCTGCACTCTCCACCTCTCAAAGCCAGTCAGGAACCTCGGCGTTTTGTTCGACCCTGAGCTGTCCTTTCTCCCTCACATCCGCACCACAACTGGCACCGCCTTCCATCACCTCCGGAACATCGCCAGACTACGCCATTACCTCACCCCTCACGCTGCTGAAACCCTGGTTCACGCCTTTGTCACCTCAAGGCTGGACTATGGGAACTCTCTCCTCGCCGGCCTTCCCGGCACCTCCCTCCACAAGCTGCAGGTCATTCAGAACTCTGCAGCTCGTGTACTGTCCCGCACCAGGCTTCGCGACCACATCACTCCCACCCTCGCTCGCCTCCACTGGCTCCCCATCCCCCAGAGGATTGATTTCAAGATCCTCATCCTCACCTACAAGGCCATTCACGGCCTTGCTCCCTCCTACCTCTCCAACCTACTATCCCCCTACCTACCTGCCCGTACCCTCCGTTCCTCCGGCTCCGGTCTGCTCCACGTCCCCCGCCCCAATCGCCCTACCATTGGTGGTCGGGCCTTCAGCCTCTCAGCCCCGAGGCTCTGGAACTCTATCCCCCAGTGCCTTCGCCGCTTCCTCCCTCTCCTCCTTCAAGGCCCGTCTCAAAACCTTTCTCTTTGACCGTGCCTTCAGCTCCCCTCTCGACTCTCGTCCCCCTTCTCGCTCCCTCCCTTCCCTCCCCTCACCCTGACCATTTCCCCCCTCCTCGCTCCCTCCCCTCCCCTCACCCTGACCATTTCCCCCCTGCTCGGGTCATGACCCAACTGTGCAGCGCCTTGGGACGTCCTCCTGACGTGAAAGGCGCTTTATAAATGGAATCTTGTTGTTGTTGTTGTTGTAATGTGGTGCCCAGAATTGGACACAATACTCCTGGTGAGGCCTTAATCAGTGACTTATAAAGGTTATAATAGATTTTTTTTGGGGGGGTAGTTGTGTAGAGGATTAATAATTAAAGAGCAATTATCACACAGATTAGCAGTCCTTTGGCCTTGCTGTAGAAAAGTACCGATTTACAATAATAATCCTTGCGTTTGGTATAGCGCCTTTCACCTCAGGAGGACATCTCAAAGACTTCACATATTTGAGTCTTTTAAGTTTGCTAAAACTTAGCTCCTCCTCTGACTGCCTCCGGCTTCCATTAAGAGTAACTAGATGTAAAACCAATAAAGCAATAATTACCACAAACACCTTTGCATGCAACAGCATTTATTTGGATGTTTATGTTCAGAATTTTTAGTGTAGTGCAGTCTCATCAGTAACACATTAGTGCAGAAAGGCTTTCAGTAGCTTTGTGCTAAAAATCTCTATGTTATATCCTCATCTAATAAGGTTTAAAGAAGTAGTCTTCAAATGCAGGTAAAATGTGAAACATTTTGCTTCATGCTTCCCTGTAAAAGAATAAAAATAGGTTATTTGAAGATTTTTTCCCCAGTCAGAATTAGTGAAGGAAGTCATGAACGGATCAAATAATATAATCATCCTTAGGAAATTACAAACACTAGAGGCAATTTGTGTGCAGCAATGTCCCACAAACAGTCATGAACTAGCAGGACTTCATCCGAGGTCCCATGAAACAACTGTTATTCCACGTAACAATGAATGTCTCAAAGTCATAGCTTAATTATCACAATAACATCAGTCTTTCACTCATGCATACAACAGCGATACAAATTTATTTTTCTAATCTTCACTTGAAAAGTAATAGTGTTTGCAGGTATAAAGGTCCAATGTTATTATGATGCTTATGAACTCCAGATGTTCACACATGTGCAGAGCACGAATTTCCATAAGTAACCTGCAGAAGTCTGGAAATAGCCAGGAGATACGTCTGAATATCAAGCAAATCTGCTCATACTTTGCTGCGGTTCCCCTACTATTATGTAGTTGGTGGAGAATACAAAAACAGTTCAAGCATGCACGAAAGTATGACCACCATACATAATGATAGGACATGCTCACATGAGCAGAATTCATGTTGCTCCATTACTGATGTGTGGAGTCCTGTAGCTCAGTGGTTAGAGCACTCGCTTTGCAAGCGAGAGACCTGAGTTCAATTCCAGGCAGGGCAAAACCTTGGGCAAGTTTCCTTACTCCACACGCCTAATAATAATAATCCCTCCAAAATAACAAAACAATAATAAATTGGTCATTTTCAATCTACGACTGTTTGTGGGACATTGCTGTGCGCAATTGGCTGCCGCGTTCACCCACAAATATACAGTCAATTCACTTTACAGTGTGTTCTGTGAAGCGCTTTGGGACGTCCTCCCGACGTGAAAAGCGCTATATCAAATGCAAGGATTATTATTATTATTATTTTCATTATTAATCCCAGCTCATGTAAGTGGAGGCAACAGCTAATGGTTTCAAATAGGGTTGTGTGAAATTCAGATAGGCTTTCAGTGCTGAAATTCAGATCAGCACTTGGTGTAGCACGTTTGGTATTATCAGTCACCAGATGGCCCATTATAGCCGGCAAAGGCGCTACATGTAACCGTCTGAAATTTCAGCCCCATTTGTTGCCGGTTATAATTCTAAGAATGCAAAGGGGTCGACAGAGTGTAAGAGGTCATTTGAAAACTTTAGAGTCCCAAGGCAGTAGACTCAACAGAAACCACTAAGACTGGCGGTAGGATACAGAGAAGCAAAGAGATAAAGTAGTCTAAAACTAGGGGTCACAGTCTCAAGATTAAGGGTCAGCCTTTTTGAACTGAGTTGAGGAAACATTTCTTCACTCAAAGGGTAGTGAATTTGTGAAATTCTCTACCACAGAAGGCTGTGGATGCTCAGCCCTTGAACATATTCAAGACTGAGGTTGATAGATTTCTAAAGGATAGAGGGTTTAAGGGATATGGGGATAGGGCGGGTAAATGGAATTAGGTTAGAAGATCAGCCACGATCTTATTAAATGGCAGGGCAGGCTCGAGGGGCCGAATGGCCTACTCCTGCTCCTACCTCTTATGGTCTTATGGAATAGCAGCAAATTATTAATGCTACTTATAAAACTAGGTTAAAACACAGAATCATATCTGTTCCAAGTACAACTCTCAGCAAAGATAATGTCAGTTCTTCAATTATGTTTTGGTTCCAATGGAAAACTAGATTACAGATAGGGATCGTTTTTTTTCATTTCTGAGAATCTTAATGGAACGTAGGTTCACTATGTCCCCAGTGATTACCCTGAGTGGTTCATATCAGGAATGGCATAAGTCAATACCAATATACTGATCTGCCTACTCAATGAGTTAATGTCTTCCAAGAGAAGGACCTCACCTTGAACTTTCCTGCACTGATGGATCCTCAGTTTACATATTTGCACCTCTTTTGTAAACTATTTAATATGGCATGGAGTCCTGCTGACAGGCAACCAACCAGTACTAATCCTGGTTCCTAGCACAATTAATTTTCTAATTTCCCCAAACCTTTCCTCTGCCCCATTTGATAATAATAATCCTTGCATTTGACATAGCAAGTGAATATATTTTGTGGGTGAAATGTGGGAGCCAATTGCACACAGCAGTGTTCCACAAACAGTCATGGATTCAGCAAATTATTATTATGATGATGATAGAATGGCTAAAGTATAACACATAAAATGCAGGGATTAGAGCGTGGGAACTCTTGATTGTTTTTTTGGGGGGTCAACTGGGTGTCCAAGACATGTAGAATCTCAATATACTTATAAAAAGCTCTAAACCAAATTACCAAGGGTTTCACATACACAAAGTTTCTATTCATTTGGTTAGCCAGGTACTGGGAGCCTTGTCCCACAGTGGCACAGTATTGAAACTCCAGTGTACAGTACTGTTATGTAAACCATCTATCAAGCACATATCTTCCAGAAATGGGAAGCTAGACCGTTCATGTTCCAGCTCAAGTGATACTCACGTGGCAAATTGCATGTTATCCGACGGGATTTCTAATATGGGAAAGACCATCTTGGGGTCGTTGTAGTGGTCCAATGCCCGCTGGGCCACTATTTCTGAGAACTTGGGATCATCCCAGTTGATGTCTCCTGGCACAGTGAAACTCAATGGAGGTGAGTCAAAGATCCGAAGGACAATGCTGGAAGCTGGAATCTCGAATGGGTCGTCATTGCTGCTTCTGGACCGTGTCATGATCTGTGTAATATGAGCAAAAAATAGGCATCACACTTCTACTATTACTAATGATATTTGTATTTGATATTGTACCTTTCATATTGGAAAAACATATCAAAGTGCTTCAAAGTAAAGAACTGTGTACTTTGGTAGACAAATGTGACAGCCAATCTGTCTACCAGCATCACATTGGAAGATTCAAGTTCAATAAATGAGAGTGCCCAGTGCTTCAACCCAGTCAGTGATGCATGCTGGAAAGGGAATATTTAGGTGAGAATAGAATTGTTACTTCTTCAAACAGCCTGTTGCCACTCACCATCCAGGCTAGATGGAGGACCTAGTAAAGGCACTTTATCACTTGGAACCAGCTTGAGTCAACAGCTTCAGAAGAAAAAATTGGGAGGGTGTGGAGATGATCAGGAAGGAATAACAAATCACTGTGATTGTATGGACTGGCATTTCTCTACTCTTCTACAAACCTCTCTTTATAAATATAGGTGATAAAATATCGCCCCTCATGCAGAGTAGCATCACAGAGCACTTGACAGTGGCAAGAGCCTGACACCTAGCTGGGGAGAGGTAACCATAGGCACGGTCAAAAAGGAAGATCTTCAGGCGTGGGGAAGGATGAGGCAAGGCGGAGAGATTGAAGAAGTGTTCCAGAGTTTCGGGCATAGTTGCTGAAAGTGTGGCCACCGATGGTGGAACGGAGGGCGCAAGGGATAAGCAGGAGGCCAGAGCCAGTCGAGCAGAGGCAATGGGTAGCGGGCTGAGGAGTAAACCTGTCAGAGAGGTAGGGAGATGCTAGGACGTAAAGGGATTCGAGGACGGATGTGAGGAACCTCATGTTATCGCATTAAACACATTCTAAAACAATCTTGAAGTTTCACCCCATACAAAAACAACAAAATTACACTTCTAAAGCACCTTTCAGGTCGGGAGGATGTTCCAAGGCACTGGACAGACAGAGTCACGGACCCGACCTGGAGAGCAGAGTCAGAGAGGATGGAGGGCAGGGGGGAAAGCAGGGAGATCGAAAGCACGGTCGAAGACGAGGGTCATGAGATGGGTCTTGATGGTGCAATACATTTATTTTCTAACTTTCAGAAGCAGACCCCAAGCAATTTGGCTATTTTGTCACACAGTCCAGAGAACGTCATTTTATTTGCAAAACTGTGAGCTATAAAACTGCCTAAAATGGTTATGTTGTGCCAGTGGTCAAGGATAATGATTCCAGTGACTCCATCCATTCTGACAAGCCTTTGGTTGTGATTTGGCATGTACAGTAGCTCCTTTATTCTTTTCAAACCATTAGATCTGAATGTGTACACACTGTAGAAAGGGGCAAAGCTTTGTGTGTCCACGCTATTCATCAAAATCACTTTCCCATCAGCAACATGCAGTATAATTTTTTTTTCTAGATTCAAATGTTCCCAGAAGATTGCACAGGCTGTGTATAATACTTACTGTTTTAATATCGAACATTCCATCAGGAGTCTGAGTCATGTTAGCCAATTTAGAGACCCATCCAAACTGTTTGTTCAGCATTTCCAACTGCTGGCTAGTGTTTAGCACATTCAGCTCAAATTCTTTCAGCAAGCTGTCATATTCCTTTGTGAACCTTTCTGCCATACTAAGGGCCTCTTCAAAGTCCTTGCGTAAAGGTTTGTGGTCCAAATCAAAGCACTCTGAAATGCGGAGAAATAAAGCAACAAATAAGTTATTGCGAAACCACAGCCATTAAAAGGACTTCCCGCTGCTTATTATTAATAGACTGCTGCCCACTCACAATTAGTCTTTGCTAATACAATCAAATACAATTTCCATTTATATAGTGTTCCAGTCATGACATGAATAGGCAGAGTTCCCATTCATAATACACTGAGACCGGACCCCTTCGTTCTCCACTTGATCAGGCACTACCCACCCGCTCGCTCACATGATCAGGTGACACTGTTTCCTCTCTCCCACCCCATCCCCCTCTTGTTGCTCTGTGTAGGAAGGATGTGGAGAGCCTGCATCTCCTCACATCACTTGAGGATTGTCATTTACCTGCAGTCAAAACCTCCTTGCACTTTTCACACTCGGCGGAAAGCTTCATACATCCTGATGAATTTCGACGTATTTCACGGCACACTAACTGATCTGGTTCAGTTGGTGTTGAAAAATTATATTTTTCATCTGTTAAATAAGGAATCGCAACATGTAAAGAAAATATAACAAAGCATAGATAAAAAAGCGGGAGCAAGGCGCAACTAAGAATAGATCAGAAACCTAATGAACTAGACTAGTAAGCCATGCTCTCCGAGACGCTATCCTGTGTGAAGGGCACTATATAAAGTCATTGTCATTGGTGGTGGTTCCTTAACACTTCTCTTCCTGCCTGTGTCCCACTTTACATTAATTTTTATTTATCTTTGGCCTAGGATTTGTGCTGACTATGTGTAATTAGCTGCTGCGTTTCACCCACAATCCACTTTACAGTATATTCTGTGAAGCACTTTGAGACGTCGCAATGACGTGATAAGGCATTATATCAAATGAAAGGATTATTATATTATACAGTTTTAGTTGAACTGGGAATGTTACAATTTTATGCTCGTTTGTGTATTCTGCAATACATCATGACTAGGAAACAAAATTAGAACCCTATGTTCTGATCTTAATTGTTTTTGTGCTGTTAGATAAGGAGATGTTGCCACATGTTCAGCACTGAGACATGGAAAATCTTGCTTCAAAACTCAAAAGCTGAAGGAATTTGCTAACTGTACAAATCAGATAATGGGTTACACATGAAGAGTATAAATTAACTGTTTAAGCAACAAACAGATAAAATTGATAGAAATCACCTGTGGCTAATTATTTAAGTTCTCATATGTCAGTGCATTGTTACTATGGTGCATTATTACATCTGAAAAGCCCATTTTGCTATTGTATTTAAATCATTTTATTACATAAATTTATATTGAATTTACAACACAGAATCAGGCCATTCGGTCCCAAACCAGTCCATGCCAGGGTTTATATTCCACATGAGTCTCCACCCACTGTTTACTCCCTCCCATATCCTTCTATCAATTCTCCCTCATATATAGATCTTTCTCATGGTATATCTTAATCAACAGCCCAAATATAATTTTTGGTGTAGTAGCTTATTCCAGTACTATGGGATGGACAGTAGATTTTTTTTCACTTGTCGAACAGGTTATAGATTTATTGTAGGTTGTCGTGAGCTACAGTTCTGAACAGATTTAACTAAACTGGCCAGTTTCAAACATAGCTATTTCTTACTTGTCTCAAGGAAGCTGTCACTGTGCAATTCGGGGCTATGAATCATCCCTCGGAACCTGTCAAAAATCTTTTGAGTAGCTTCAAAGAATGAGTGAAAAATGTCACGGCCATCAAATATCGAAGGTCTATATGAAGGGAAGTAGGTTGTTTCTGGAAAAAAAGAAAAAGGTTTTGGGAAAAATCCATTTCTTCGTGGGAAGGAAGGATCAAGCCACCGATCAATGCCATCAAAGGGCCCTATGGTGTCTCTGAATATTCCATCAATATCTTCATACTGTTTTTCGATTTGGTCAAACTGGGTACTTAGCTCTTCATTCTTTTCGACCAGTGAGTCCATTTTATCCCCATTGACCCATATGGAAATCATGGGAGTTTGATTGAAGAATTGTTCCACCTGTTGAGGAGAACTATCACTCAGATTATCCTGACATAACAACTACAACAACAAAATTACATTTGTATAGCACCTTTCACACTGGGAGGACGTCCCAAGGCCCTGGACAATCAATTTTTCAGACCCAAGCTGGGGGTCGGGATCGGGGAGGGTGGAGAGCAGGGGAGAAAAGAGGGTGACCAAAGGCACGGTCGAAGATGAGGGTCTTGAGACAGGTCTTGAAGGAGGCAAGGGATGAGGCGAGGCAGAGAGACTGCGGGATGGAGTTCCAGAGAGTGGGGGCAAAGTGGCTGAAGTGGCCAATGGTGGGGCAGCCGAAGCAGGGACGTGAAGCAGGCCAGAGCCCACTCAGCTGAAGGAGTGGGCAGGTTGGTATGAGGTTAAGAGGTCGCAGAGGTAGGGGGGAGCGAGGCCATGGAGGGCTTTGAAGGTGAGGACCAGGATCTTGAACTGTATCCTCTGTGTGATGGGAAGCCAGTGGAGTTGGGCGAGGATGGGGGTGATAGGGTGATAGGGTCATGGAGCCTGGTATGGGAGAGGACACGGGCTGCAGAGTTCTGGATGATCTGCAGCCTATGGAGGGAGGAGTTGGGGAGGCTGACAAGCAGGGAGTTTGCATAACACTATATATCATACAATATATCATAACACTATATATCATATAAACATGCTGAAACATCTCAAAGCGATTCATAAACGTTATTGTAAAGTGTAGTGACTGTGTGCTTGTACCAACTATAACAGCCAATTTGTGTACAGCAGTATCCCACAACCAGCCTTGATATGTACGGCCAATATTTTCTGCATTTGTACATTTATATTATGTAATAATAATCCTTGCATTTGATATAACGCCTTATCACACTATTCAGATGCCTCAAAGTGCTTCAACAACAACAACAAGATTTCATTTATAGAGATCTATTCAGAGAATAGATTGTAAAGTAGATTGACTGTGTATTTGTGGGCAAAAAACATCATGCATTGAATGATCATAGACCACGAACAGTCATGCATTGAGTGATCGATTGTTTTTTTTAAAAAGGATTACTATCCCTGAAAAGCGATCCGCCAATCGACTAACAACCAGGTTCCAACTTTTACTGTTAGGTAAACAGAGGCCTGAGGATAAGGAAACTTGCTTAAGGTTTGGTCCCGCCCAGGAATTGATCTGGAGTCCTCTCGCTTGCAAAGCAAGCGCACTATGCTACGGGATGCCATTTCACATTTCAGAGAATTCTCATTTCCAGAGATAATAATGCATTGATATTACTCACTTACACTGATATTCCGCCTATTTATTAAAATAAAATACATTTGGGCTCCCTTAATCGATCAGTAGACTATGTTTGTTTTGTGGTAGTGAGCTAATACAGACCTAGAAGAACAATATCATAAAACCATAAAACACTACAGCACAAAAAAGGCCATTAAAATAACTTCCACAACTCTCATCCTCTTCATCAAATCCTAATAAAGTTGTCAAAGGTTGGGTAATTTTTTTGAGGGGCGACAATAGAGATTCATTTGAGTTAACCTACCTTTTTTTCAACCATGCCAAAGCCTCTTCTGCAGGTCTTTGCATAGAATCTTGTGCATACATGTTTCAAGCATGGCTTACACTCTTCCCACAGGGCTTCCTTGTCCTTACATTGCTCAGCTTCATTCAGCTTTTTCTGAGTTTGCACAGCAGTCTCCAGTGCATCCTGATATAAAAGTGGAAAACAGTAGTGATTCAGTGGTATTGATATACAAAGTTTACTTCCATCGATTTCATTTATATTCAGCCCCAAAATGAGAACCACATAAATTTACGCACAAAAGGTCATCAGCCCATCATATACCTATTGTCTCTTTGAAAGATCAAATCCTTAAATTCCATTTACCTGCCATTTTCTGATACCCTTTCAGATGACTTCTTTTTCTATATCTATCTGATTCCCTGCTGAAAGCTAATATGGATCCTGCCTCAACACCTGGCAATTCATTCCACATCCTGACAACTCCAGGAAAAAATAATTAATAATACTTGCATTTGATATAACGCCTTATCACATCGTTGAGACATCTCAGAGCACTTCACAGAATATATTGTAAAGTAAATTGGCTGTGTATTTTGAAAATCTTCCTAATCTCTCCCTTTGCTCCTTGACTAATGTTCTTAAATTGACACCTAGTCACTGATTCAATTTCATTACAGGGACTTGTCAAGGTAAAAATTACAAGTTGTGGGAAAGTTTAAAGATTCTCCATGCATGTATTTAAGGTGTGCTTTTGCAGATTTGTGACACATCCTCCATCGAGATCAGCCTGAACTTTGCTTTCATGCATGGACCGTGCCTAATCATAGCAACTGGTAAGGACACACATTGCACAATACCTCTTTTCTTTTCTTGATGGCTTCCAAAGTTTGTAGATATTCCTGATGCTCTGCATCATTTTTCTCCATTAACAGTTTGATGTGGGTTGCTTCATTCATAGCATTTTCGATTTGTTCATCTATATATTTCGCTCCTTCCTTTGACAGCTCTGTGAAAATATATTCCAACATTACTTCCATGTAAAATTTGAAACTCCATAGTTGTTGACAATTACTCAAGGACACTTCAATGATTTGCTTTTATCTTCTTTCGCTCCACCAATTTTCACCCTTTATCATTCCACTCCTCAAGCAATGACTCATTTTTAGGAATGTGAATTTAACCCCTTTGACTACGCCTATGGTCACAACCCCCTTCTTCCTTGCCTGGAGTCCAACCATCCAACCATCCGCAGTGCTCCAAGAACTATTTTGTGTGAACGGTGCAACTATAAATGCAAGTTGTTGTTGTACATATGTGTACCTGCTACCCTCCAATATTTTGTCCAAGCGACTATTCTTCAATTTTGAATCCATTTGGTGAGCATTATCCTGTTATGCTCCAATAATAGCCACAAATCTACACTTCCAGAAAGTAAGGGTATGAGTGGGGGAGAGGGGGTTAATGATCAGCCACGGCCACCACTGTCAACTCTTGCTCTTCGCTCTCCTGAAGACTCTGAAGCTACTTGTTGCGTTCCCTACTACAACATTACCTAAGACCTTCTGATTCAACAAAAAATTCAAATCAAAAACCTATCAGCATCTATGGTTCAGCAATACTGTACAAAACACATCACATTTAACTAATAACTTGACATGCTTATACTTATTTAAACCAAGTTTCTTCACAAAAAAGCAGCAACAAAATATGAATCATGATAGTGCTGACTACATCCACCACTTGTTCCAATTTAACATTTTAATATTAGAATTACTGTAAACAATTCATCATGAAAACTCTTGTTGCAATAGATACAGCATTTGCTGTAAACAATATGGGAGCTCACATGGTCAAAGAGGTTGAAAGGAAGTGTAGTAGCTGATCCAAGAACTATATTATAATAATAATAATCCTTGCATTTGATATAAAGCTTTTCATGTCTTCTAGATGTCTCAAAGCGCTTCACAGAATATGCTGTAAAGTGAATTGACTGTATATTTTTGGGCGAAATGCAGCAGCCAATTATAATAATAATTAAATAATAATAATCCTTCTTTTGATATAGCGCCTTATCATATCGGAAAGACGTCTCATGGCCCTCCCCTACAAAATAATTATTTGCCTCATGAATGTTTGTAGGACTTTGATGATGATAATGACTGTTGTACCTGCCAACAAAACCAGTCGATAAATTGATGGTTTTAATTATGATGCACTTTGAAATGTTTCCAAACAATAAGGCAATTTTTTTTATTTTAATATTAGTATTATTGTAAACAGTTCATCATGAACTGAGTTCTTATTTTAGGAGCTAAGTGTTTTGTTAGAAGAAAAAATGAAAATATTCCACCAGGACATCTTCACGAGGAGTAAGTGAGATCTCAAGTAGACATTTATCACTCACTTTTCAGTTTCTCTTGTGAAATCTCTTGCTGGCTTTCACTCGCAACTAGTACAAAGAACAGCCATAAGGCAAACACAATTTCCTTCATTTTTCCCACTTCTGTTCAATAGGGTTTTTCAATCCACGGTTTCACAATCTGAAAGAAAGAACAGTGACAACTACATTACATTCAGCCCGTCAAGCTTGTTGTATCATTTTATTCGATTATGGCTGACCTGCAACTTAATAGCATTTCCGTGACCTTTCACAAAATCATTTGATACCCCTGCCCACCAAGTATTCATCTACCTCCCTCTTCAAATCAAAGTGCAGCTCCAAAGCAAGTCTATTGGACAACTTTAGGCTCTATTTGAATTGTGAACAATTCTATTGGCTTGCCAATCTCAGACAAGGTTCTCCGTCCACATACAGAGTGAATCTGTCAGAACATTTAAAAACATAACAACGCATGGCAAGGGAGAGATTGAATCTGTGGATGGAGCTGCAAACCCAAATCAATTAGTAATTGCATTAAAAATATCTACTAATTGGTGCTCTGACATAACAGGTTAGAGGAATCTTGTTCCGGGCAGAGTCTGCATTGATTCCCTTGTAGTTTAGTGGTGGTGGGGAGAAAGTCTTCTACTTGTGGTGCATTTGTTTCCAGTAGGTGGGGAGCGGACTCATGTCAGCAGTTTATCCATTCAATGTCTATTCATTTTAGTAAGGAGTGTTACAGCGGTCCATATGGGGAAGGTGGAGGGCTATCATGTGATATTGAGTTCATGCTTCTTAGTACGTGAACACATTCTCGACCTATATATATCACCACTACAGTATTTAATACTAGATATACCTTAAACAAACTATTTTACACAGTTTGAACTTTTGTACATGAGGTCGAGGGGGGAGGGGGGTTAAACACACTGTCAAAGTTGATATCAGAATGGATCAGCAGAGTATTTGATTTTATCAACAATACCATCTTGAATTTATATAGCACCGCTCATGCTGGTTAGGGTCCCAGAGTGATTGACAGTGGTGAAGCACGACACTGAACTGGGGGAAGTGGGAGGGGACCGTAGGCACTGTCAAATGAGAAGATCTTCAGGTGTGACCTGAAGATGTGGAAAGAAGGGGCTAGGCGCAGGGAAGTGTTCCAAAAATTTTGGGGTGTAGTGGCTGAAAGCACGGCCACCAATGATGAAACGGAAGGCATGAGGGACATGCAGGACTCCACCAGTCGAGCGGGGCAGCGGGTTATGGGTTGGGGGGTAAGCAGGTCGTAGAGGTAGGGAGGGGCCAGGGCACGAAGGGATTGGAAAATGAGTGTGAGGATCTTGAAATCGATCCTTTCGGCGATAGGGAGAGAGTGGAGCCTGGCTACTGGTGTAATGGGAGATGCATATCTGATTCTCAGATTCATATCTGACTCTGATTTCATATTGGGAATTTTAGTTTAGTTAACTTCATTTAGTTTACTTATGCTAACCGTGACTCAGTAACTTAATCGACCCGCTGAATTTAACAGCCCCCCCCATTCAAACTATGTAAAACTTCATATCCTCATCATAAAAATCCATTACCCCACTTGCCCTTTCAAGAATTTATCAGATAATTTATTCCAAGCCTACGTTTAGAAAGTATGAAAATTAATTGGGAAAGAAAGAATATATGTACAGATTATATGTAATTATGGAGTGAACCATGTATCTCAGGCAAATTTCTACAGATGCAATAATACCATATTTATTGCATTGATACCTCCTCGAGGTATTGTTTGGGTGCAATAACTGCACACTGAAGGAAGTTTGGAACATGCACTAGCTTTTTGTATCTGAAGCAAAAATGATAGTCCAGTCTAGAAAGTGAAAGCAATACATCGCTGGGCAGAGAAATATCAATGCTCTCTGTAGAACAAATGAGTCCAGTGTAAAGCATTTAATGGTGTTCCAATCTCCAACTGGCGGAGTTAGCATTATTGAATGTAACAGATATGAGTGAAGAAACACAGCCAAGAAATCTCAGCAATTCCAGTGTATAATTTTCTTTATTAGCACATTGTGTCAAGTCTCTCAATGCCAGTCACAATACTTTGTGTACATTAACATTCCAGTGGCAGAATTGACACTGCAAGCAATTACAACACAGTAGTATCCTAACTCCTGTTTACTGATAAAATTGTAAGTTTTCTTACAAAACAACTAATAAAGAGAATGCTATGTACTATTTAGATAACAAGATTTCCCTGTTACACAGTTTCAAAACAAATCCCACATATTGCTGTAAAATTTGTAAGACTAAACAAAGTATTGTGCAGTCTGAAACAAACCCACGAATGTTCTTCTCTGTATATATTGTGGGATTATATACTACTGCTCAATTACAATAGTCTCATAATAATTAATTAAAGTTAAAACAAAAGCATTCAAATATTTATTCACTAATTTCACTTTATGAAGAATTTTCTTCAGTCATTTTTAAGGTAAACATTTCAAAGTTGTAGCCACTTGACTCAAACAATGTTCCAGCAAGTTGTTATCTCTGCTGCGTAGTCCAAAGATATACTGGAGGAAGCGGGAGGGGGGAAAGAGGAGAGCTGCAGTGTAAGTGCATCATGACCTTCCTCGTTGTAAATTGAACATCCCTTTTGGACGTCCCTTAACAAACTCCCAAGCCAAATATATACTAGGTATGGCTAGATGTGTTGACCTTTCCAAATCAAAGTAAATATGTGTGCCCTTGCGCACTAATTCCGCCTTTCATTTCATCTCTTTCTTATTCTAGTGTAGTATATTTATCTGACTACCATTGTAAGTGTGGAATACATGAGAACATAAGAAGGTACTGGACTAGAAAAGACCACAGGCTTCGGGTGTGTTCCACAACATTAGAATTCACTAATATTAGAATTCACTAATGTTAGAAATGACATGACATTTGACTTTTTGATTAACATGAAAAAAAATAATTCAGACTCTACTGCACTTGTAGCCCACCTGGATCCGATGGGTATCTGGTTCATAAACCAGTAGTCATGGTTGGCAACAGAATGTTGGAATCGAGCCAGCCTCTATGGCGGTATAGGTTGTCCGGTTCCAGAGCCAGGAAGCACCGCAGTACTCCAGGGCACTGCTGATGACAGCACAGCTAGCCTGGCTAGCCAGCAGGACCTGGAAGGGCAGACAAGTCACTGGTGGCAAGAAATCCTCCCACTCAGCTCCTGTTAACCCTGAAAACCAAAGCCCTTACTGGTAGGATGATCCTAGCTGGTCAAGCAGTGGGAAAGCTTTCCTGACTGTGATATCGATGGCAAGCTATGCAGTTTTAGCTGGTTAGACTCCTGCAGTACCCCCAAGCCTTGCCAAACTGTGCCTAATACTTTGCAGGATTAGGTAAGCAGAATGTATCCCTCCAGGGAGAGAGTGCATTCCATTCCAACAATCTATCTCTGTGATTTCCATGTGTAGGTGGGATGCATGGAATTCTCAGTTTGGATAATCTTAAACATGGTGATGGGTTTCGATGTGTGTCAGACACCCGTCTGACCCCCCAAAAATGCAACTTATATATGACTTCACATAAATTATATATGATATGACATATGCAAGTTTGCCACATCTCATACTTTGCATAAGTCACATTAGACGTTATGGTCCGAACCGATATGACTTAGGTAAGTTTCACTGTAGCTGTTTCTCTATACCCTTGAACATTGTGAATCCTGTAGATAAAGCTTAACAAGAGAAAGGGAGGATAAAGGTTCTTATGTTAAATTATCAAGTTCATAATGGTCGCCTTGAAACACAAATCGAAGTGATAAATTGTTCAGGCATAACAGATCCATGAACTTGCGATGCTATCACACTCACACCACGAAGCACCGTTTGACGTTAGTTTCCTCTGCACAAGACAACTGCAGTCATTCACTGCAATGCAACAAACACAGTAAACACAGCAACGATGAGTAATGGCACCGTTTTGAAATGCAATTCGCCTAAATCACAGGGTAAAGGGAAACTCCATAACAGTGATCAGAGTACTGATTATCCTATTGTTTCACAACAAACACTGGTAACAGAATCTACATTACATTTCAGAAAGTCTCTTAATTCAAATCTTGCAACACATCTTCTGTGGATGACATTGCCTCTCCTTTCCTGCAAAAACTGTAAACCTGCATAACATTGCTTAACCGATAAAAGCTAAACAGTTTTGTCAACATAATTAGAATTAAAATACCCTGAATCTAACTCTAATTTTGCAACATTTGCAGGACATCCGCAAGACTCGTGGTTATTTCTGCGTGGTCTGCGTTTATTTTAAAAGTCCTTAATTGCTTTTCACAAAAAAAAATAATATTTGCATTTGCCAAATACGAACTGACCGTTCATTAACAGCCTTTACATTAATAACAGTTACATTAATAACCTTGACATTAATAGCCTTTACATACCTGTATCTTTAAAACATTTCCACAGACTTCAAAAGATCAAATGCATTCAATAGACAGTGTTGCTATTAGTTTTTTTTAAAAAGAAGCAATTCCTCTAAAACATCTGCACAGATGTAAAATCATCAGATAATGTGTGTGCTCCTACCTCCCACACCAGCCTCTCTCCCCTCCTGCTCTCCACTCGGTTTCGCGCAGCAGATCCTGTCCTTTTATCTTGTGACTCAAGGTTATATTTACATTTTTTGTTGAGTCACCAACACGCAATGTTGGATAAGAACGGGATCTTCTAGAAAAATCGAGGGGGACTGACTGTCTGAAATAAAGTCAAACAAAGCCGCATAGTTGCAAATCGCTGTGGGTCCAGCAGTGGGCAATGCTACACCAGGTACAGCCACATGGACTGTGCTCACTGCAGCCCAGCACAGTGCACCTCTCACACCCTGTCTGGCCATGTGTGTGTCTCTGTCTGTCTGTCTGTCTGTCTGTCTGTCTGTCTGTGTGTGTGTGTCTGGCTATGCGTCTGTCTGTCTGTGTGTGTGTGTGTGTGTGTGTGTCTGGCTGTGTGTGTGTGTCTGTCTGTGTGTCTGTCTGTGTGTGTGTGTGTGTCTGGCTATGTGTCTGTCTGTCTGTGTGTGTGTGTGTGTGTGTGTGTCTGGCTGGCTGTGTGTGTGTGGCTGGCTGTGTGTCTCTGTCTGTGTGTGTGTGTCTGGCTATGTGTCTGTCTGTGTGTGTCTGGCTATGTGTCTGTCTGTGTGTGTCTGGCTGGCTGTGTGTGTGTCTGTGTGTGTGTGGCTGGCTGTGTGTGTGTGTCTGTGTGTGTGTGTCTGGCTATGTGTCTGTCTGTGTGTGTGTGTCTGTCTGTGTGTGTGTGTGTGTGTGTCTGGCTATGTGTCTGTCTGTGTGTGTCTGGCTGGCTGGCTGTGTGTGTGTCTGTGTGTGTGTGGCTGGCTGTGTGTGTGTGTCTGTGTGTGTGTGTCTGGCTGGCTGTGTGTGTGTGTCTGGCTATGTGTCTGTCTGTGTGTGTGTGTGTCTGGCTGTGTGTGTGTGTCTGGCTATGTGTCTGTCTGTGTGTGTGTGTGTGTGGCTGGCTGTGCGTCTGTCTATGTGTGTGGCTGGCTGTGTGTGTGTGTCTGGCTGGCTGGCTATGTGTCTGTGTGTGTGTCTGGCTGGCTGTGTGTCTGTGTGGCTGGCTGTGTGTGTGTGTGGCTATGTGTCTGGCTGGCTGGCTGTGTGTGTGTGTGTGTGTCTGGCTGGCTGGCTGTGTGTGTGTGTGTGTGTGTGTCTGGCTGGCTGTGTGTGTGTGTGTGTCTGTGTGTGGCTATGTGTCTGGCTGGCTGTGTGTGTGTGTGTGTGTGTGCGGCTATGTGTGTGTCTGGCTGGCTGGCTGGCTGTGTGTGTGTCTGGCTGGCTGGCTGTGTGTGTGTGTGGCTATGTGTCTGGCTGGCTGGCTGTGTGTGTGTGTGTGTGTGTCTGGCTGTGTGTGTGTGTGGCTATGTGTCTGGCTGGCTGGCTGTGTGTGTGTGTGTGTGTGTGTGTCTGGCTGTGTGTGTGTGTGTGTCTGGCTGTGTGTGTGTGTGTGTCTGGCTGGCTGGCTGTGTGTGTGTGTGTGTGTCTGGCTGTGTGTGTGTGTGTGTGGCTATGTGTCTGGCTGTGTGTGTGTGGCTGGCTGTGTGTGTGTGTGTGTGTGGCTATGTGTCTGGCTGTGTGTGTATGTGTGTGTCTGGCTGGCTGGCTGTGTGTGTGTGTGTGTGTGTCTGGCTGGCTGTGTGTGTGTATGTGTGTGTGTGTCTGGCTGGCTGTGTGTGTGTATGTGTGTGTGTGTCTGGCTGGCTGTGTGTGTGTGTGTGTGTGTGTGTCTGGCTGTGTGTGTGTGTCTGGCTGGCTGTGTGTGTGTGTGTGTGTGTGTGTCTGGCTGTGTGTGTGTGTCTGGCTGGCTGTGTGTGTGTGTGTGTGTGTCTGGCTGGCTGTGTGTGTGTATGTGTGTGTGTGTCTGGCTGGCTGTGTGTGTGTATGTGTGTGTCTGGCTGGCTGGCTGTGTGTGTGTGTCTGGCTGGCTGTGTGTGTGTGTGTGTGTGTCTGGCTGGCTGTGTGTGTGTGTCTGGCTGGCTGTGTGTGTGTGTCTGGCTGGCTGTGTGTGTGTGTGTCTGGCTGGCTGGCTGTGTGTCTGGCTGGCTGGCTGGTTGTGTGTGTGTGTCTGGCTGGCTGTGTGTGTGTGTCTGGCTGGCTGGCTGTGTGTCTGGCTGGCTGTGTGTGTGTGTGTGTGTCTGGCTGGCTGGCTGTGTGTGTGTGTCTGGCTGGCTGTGTGTGTGTGTGTGTGTCTGGCTGGCTGGCTGTGTGTGTGTGTCTGGCTGGCTGTGTGTGTGTGTCTGGCTGGCTGTGTGTGTGTGTCTGGCTGGCTGGCTGTGTGTGTGTGTCTGGCTGGCTGTGTGTGTGTGTCTGGCTGGCTGGCTGTGTGTGTGTGTGTGTGTGTCTGGCTGGCTGGCTGTGTGTCTGGCTGGCTGTGTGTGTGTGTGTGTCTGGCTGGCTGGCTGTGTGTCTGGCTGGCTGTCTCCACCCCAGTGCCTCTCTGTACCATGGGACATTAGACCTTTCCTTTGACATGAAACTGGGATTAAACACCATCACACTCCAGGTTCAGACACCCCACCCTGACCATTGCTACCACGACCAGTGGCTGGAAAGTGTTATTTCAGCGCAGTTTGCAACCAACACACAAATCAACATTTCAATTTAATTTCAATTAAAACACAGCATCTAAAATGCTCCACTTGGTACAGGTCCACAGCCTGGCTTTGCCCACCTCCTGCTTCAAGTTGTCTTATTTGCAAGTAATGTTTGTTCAATAATTTTACTCTCTTCCAAATGGCTATTTTTAACAAGTTTTGCACCTCCCTCCTCCCACCCCCCACACACACACACACACATTTCCCGTCCTGAAATAAAACAATTGTGAACTTTTCTCCAAGCAAAAGAGAAACAGCAATTTGACATTTGTTATCAATTTAGCAATCGACCACTTGCAATTAATGAACAAACGTCTCCCCAAAGAGTTGTGCAAAAAAGGATCCGAGGTCATCGCATTGCAAAAGCCAAACATGTCGCCTGTGCGAAACCAACCAGGGCTTTTTTTTCCGCAGTGAGGAAGTTTATTCAGGCTCCAGAGCAAGAAACGAGGTGTTGGAGGGTTTGCTTGCAGCCTGCTTTTCTCACAGATGTTTGCACAAAGGAGGAAAATGTAGCTCAAGGCGAGTGGGTATGTAGTCAGGCTGCTGTGATTTTCTTATCTGTCCAAAAAAACAGTTGATCTTAAAGAAAGTGCCCCAGTTTTTAAATACATAGTTTCTTTGGAGGAGAGGAGATCGTTTTTTTTTAGTGTGAATGTATGTGCAGTAAATGTTTATGATGCACTTGCAATGCAACGTTGTACTCAGAACTGAAGCTTTAATGCATTACAGGAAATTCTTGTCTGATAAACACTTTCAAGAGAATTCCAGTGGGACAGTGAGATGCAACAGGCGTTGCCAGCTCAAATACTACTGTAATTAAAGAACATGAAAGGTAAGGACTTTTCTCTCAACCTTTTTTTTAATCAGAATAGTTATTTTTCTTATTTTGTTGTTGTTCCTTTTATCGTTTCTAAGCCACCCTTAAATATTTTTTTAATATGCACAGTTTATCATATGGAAATTGACTGCTGTATTTTTGTTGGAAACAAAAGTTTAGTTTCCTTTGGGAACTTTATAAAGTGAGACCGTTGCAAAGCAGTCTTAACTCTGCACATGTCATCACTGTAACTTTGGGTTGATGATATTTTGGGGGAATAATTTGTAACTTAATACAAGTAGGTGAGGTACAATACATATTTTGGTTTTGTTAAATTGCACTTGGACATCAGTTTTGGGAGAAGTGAGCAGATGCTCATGCAGATGAACAAATGCTCTTTCCTGGGCATTGTATTGATCAATCAAGATATAATAATAATCCTTGCATTTGGTACAGCACCTTTCATGTCATCAAGATGTCTCAAAGCGCTTCGCAGGATATACTGTAAAATGGTGTGACATTGTATTTTGTGTGGAAACTCGGCAGCCAATTACCATAGCAATGTCCCACAAACAGCCCTGGACCGAATGACCAATTTTATCTAGAGAATTGTTGGTCAGGACACTGGGAAAAACTACCTTTTCTTTTCAAATACTACCATGGGATCTTTAATGTCCACCTGAACAGGTAGAAAGGATCTCAGTTTAATGTTTCATCCAAAGGAAGGCACCTCCAACAATGCAGCATACCCCCAGCACTGCATTGGAGTGTTAGCTCAGACTATATTGTTTTTAAATATAAAAAATGTGTTTTTATATTAAAACAAAGGTTTCTTCCTGAGAAGAGTTGCATTAAGCTCAGAGTTATTATATTTTTTGGAGTCCCTCTTTGCATGTTCATTTCCTTCTCTTTACTGTCTTACCACCACCCATGCATGTGGCGATGCCAAACATTCTATTGTTAATTTACCTTGACAGAGACACATACACACATCAACACACTCAAAGAGGGAAAGAGACACACATTCACAGACAAAGAGAGAGAGATACACACATACACACAGACTCACAGCCACTCACATATATAGAGACAAATACAGAGAGACACATGCACAAGCATGCAGACATACTCAGACAGACACAGAGAGAGACACACTCACAGACACAGAAAGAGACAAACTCACACACACACACAGACAGACACACTCACACACACTCACAGAGAGACACACACACACAAACAGACAGAGATACATGCGCACAGACAATCTCAACAGGAGTGCAGTGGGGTCCCTGCCCTGTGTCGCGGCCACTCACCGGCGAGCGAAGCCCATTTCCCAACCTTACCACTGCCGCCAGCACAACATCCCCCACGGTATGATTTTCTATTGGCCCAGCCTGTCACTTTTGTCCCCAGAGCCTGGTTGGGGTGGAGTGAGGGGCAATGAACCAGGTATCCAGATCCTCATCACTGTCCAATGACCCCTGCAGGGAAGTGCATGTAGAAATGGCATCATGCTGGTTTGCGATGCCCCTCCACAGTTGAATGCTTACTCCCTAGGTTCGCTCACGATGAAAGGCCACTTGAGCAACCTATTACTGGAGTGC
Source organism: Callorhinchus milii (assembly GCF_018977255.1). Taxonomy (NCBI): domain Eukaryota; kingdom Metazoa; phylum Chordata; class Chondrichthyes; order Chimaeriformes; family Callorhinchidae; genus Callorhinchus; species Callorhinchus milii. The sequence goes on from NW_024704744.1 coordinate 50,950,073, forward strand.
TGCCGGCATCTGTAGAACTGTATCCCAGCATGAATCAGCACTTCAGGAGAGGAGGGGAGAAACCAAGAGGGTGGCTTCATTTTAAGAGAAGAAAAACACTTTCCCTTACCAATGAATGCAAATAAGTTAACGTAGTTGCCATGCATCTGCTTCAGATGATATTTTCCTTGTGGTTAGAAATATGATGCAAATTTTGGGTTAAATCAGCCTTAAAGTTGGCTTTGATTCAGCGCCCGCACGGTATAGAGGCTACTCTTCGGGTGGGATCTGTTAGCTTGTGGACCCAGCTGACTGTGTGTTATTTTTAGCAAAGTCCTGCATCAGCGAGGGCTGTACATTTTATAGATCTTCATTTCTTACTGTAGGCAAAGCAATTTTAATCCTGTGGTTTTCCGGCTTTAAGATGAGCTAAATGTATCTACTCCTATTGCTCCTAATTGTCCTGGGATGCCAACAGCTATATCACAAATTTACCACAGCATCCCTAAGTCACATGTATCGGGAACAGAGGAAAACAAAATCACGAGGAAGCCATTCAGCCTATTCAGCCTTCAGACCAGGTATTAATCTAGTGAATCATCGCTGAATCCCTCTCTAAGGCTAGTACAGTAAACCTCACATAAGTTGTATCAGTTGGGACCATACATTTAGTATGACTTATGCAAAGTATGAGTTATGTGAAACATAAATGGTAGGAAATTCAACAGGACTTGGGCAGATGTACGACTTAGTCGATTATATGATTTATGCAGATCAGACCTATGCAAGTTTTACTGTATATCCTTCCTAAGATTGGGTGCCCTAAGATAAACACAGTACTCTAAATAAGGTCTGTATTGCAGTCTGTATAACTGGAGAAGCACCTCTTTGCGTTTATATTCTATAGCTGTTGTAATAAAGGCTAGCAATCCTTTAGCTAATTCTGCATCTGATCATTGTCAATCCGGAGACAGTTTCTACACTGTAGCACAGTGGAGGCAGTGTATGATATTTAGCTGCATGTTAATTGTTGCTATATACTATATATAACAGCAAACTTCAGTGCTGTAATTCTGTGAATTAGCCCAAGGTACAAGAGCTCTGCACTTAACTGTAAAAGTCAGAGTCTCACAAAGTTCATAAAGATTTAATCCTTTTATTCCAGCACGAGTGAATGATGAGTTGTGTTGAAGCATCCTCCAGCCCAGGCTGATGGTGATTTATCTTGTCCCTCACTGACTGCTCCCTGACGTTATAGAATCAGCTGAAAAATACTGATGGATTTTAATATGATCAGGTCAAACTTTACCATGATCAGCTGAAAAATGACTTTCAAACTAATCAAGACTAAGGTGGATAGATTTTTGTTAGGTAAGGGTATCAAGGGATATGAAGCAAAGGCGGGTATTTGGAGTTGAGGTACAGATCAGTCATGATCTAATAGAATGACGGAACAGGCTCAAATGGCTGAATGGCCTACTCCTGTTCCAATGTTAGTAATGTTCAGTCAGGAATGGATTTTCAGTTAAGAGGATTGTAGCTCTAGAAAAGAATGGAGCCCTGGATGTACAGAATTCCCTCTGGCCAGAAATGCAAGGGCTAAATAGGAATGGACTACCTGGTCAGGCATTGGAAGTAAATTGTATCTTTGAATTTGACAGGAGATTAGTGAGCAAGAACATGCATTTTTATACTGTCTCATCCTTTTCTACTTGTTCCGTGTTTTCCAAAGTAAGTGGCAAATGGCTGTATGGATCTCATGTCTACTCGTACTCAGAGTCGAATACCTTTGATATTTTTTACAGCACCTTATCATGTCAAAACATTTCAAAGCTCTTCACAGGTAAATACTGTCAAGTGTACTATTCAAAATACAGGAAAATAGTGTTAGAACACGTTTATTTGAGTAGCTCAGAGACTGAGTTATAAGTGAAGCGCTTCAGTTGGGAAACAGAAAATAGCACGCTTGTGCAGCTCACACAAACTGACATCAGTGATGCTTCTTGTGCATGTGCACCATAAAAATGTCAACAGCAACCTAATGTCATGGATGTCAGACAGTTTTTAATATGAAAAACTGCCTTGTCAACTCTGGAAGCCAGGTGTATGGTGCTTCCGATTTACTAGTGCTATTAGCGAGTCAGGGATATATTAAAGGGGCGTTATAATAGGGCTCCCTAGTAGTATCATGAATCTTTAATATCTTCTTGAGTCAAATACAACCTCAGTTTAACTTTGCATCTGAAAGATGTAATCCTTGCATTTGCATTTGATATGCCATATTACGTTAGAAAGATGTCTCCAAGCGCTTCACAAGAGTTACTGTGAGATGGTGTGACTGTAAATTTGTAAGCAAATGCGGCCGAACCATGCACAGCAGTGTCCCACAAACAGCCATGGAGTGAGTGACCAATTTAATTTGGGGGAATGTTGGTCATGACACGGGGAGAAACTCCCTTCTCTTTTTGAATAGTGCCATGGGATTCTTTAATGAACACCTAAAGAGGCAGACAGGACCTCGGTTTAACATCTCATCTGAAGGATGGCATCTCTGACATTGCAACATTCCCCCAGCATTCCATTCAAGTGTCACCTTAGACCAATGCAGAACTTGAACCCACAACCTGATGGCACCTCAATACAATACAGCACTCCCTCAGCATCAGCCATGGTCACATTTGAATCCTGGTGACAGTGCTGAGTTAAACTGAGTTAATCTTATTCGCAATCACAAAGAATTCAATTGAGAGATAGAATAGTGTAAGGTCCTCTTAATATTTACTTTGGGATAGACGAGACGAACTGCAATGATATCTTTCGATCCTGCACATTCCTATATTCCGATGCTAAGTTTGCTACATTGGCAAGTTCCCAAGATCAGCCAGACTGTCAGAAACAAAACAGGGAGCAAGTTACCCCAGCTCATTTTTTTTGTACCTCCTTGTATCTGGTTCAAAGCCAATGGCAGAGACAAACAGGGAACAAGTCAGCCTTTCAATTGGGAAGCCATGTCAACGTTGGGGAGAACATCAAAAAGTTGAGACAAAGGAACATCAAAAATCAGAACAACCTCAGCTTTAAAGGATCAGAAATCTTCGGAAATTTCAGACATCAACATTTAATATAGGGCCTTTCCTATATGGCGACTATCCTCCTGGGGCCTGGGAGGGGGGAAGTGGTGCCTCCCTTCCGCCCCCCTTGGAGTTGAATTGGTTCCAAAGTGACATGTTTGTCTGTGGAATCTCAGAATCAAGCCAATCCTCTGTGGTGGTCTCAGTAATCCAGTTCCTGAGCCAGGCGGGTCCACAGAACTCCAGATGAGCGTACAGCCAGGCTTACCCATGCTGATTGAAACAGTTGATCTCTTTTGAATATAAACAGCAGAAAATAACCCAACAACCGAGTGTCTGACACATGCGAATACCCATCACCATGCTTAATTTCTCTTTGACCGAGCCTTCAGCTCCCCTCTCGACTCTCTTCCCCCTCCTCGCTCCCTCCCTTCCCTCCCCTCACCCTGACCATTTCCCCCCTCCTCGCTCCCTCCCTTCCCTCCCCTCACCCTGACCATTTCCCCCCTGCTCGGGTCATGACCCAACTGTGCAGCGCCTTGGGACGTCCTCCTGACATGAAAGGCGCTTTATAAATGGAATCTTGTTGTTGTTGTAAGAGTATTCAAACCAAACTGAGAATTGCATGCAAAACAGCAGCGAAAACAACAACTTGCAGTAAAATAGCACCCTCCACGCAGGGTAGCGTCCTCCCGACGTGAAAGGCACTCTATAAATGGAATCTTGTTGTTGTTGTTAACAGTGGCGGAGACTGACCAAGCCGAGGGGAGGTGGGAGGTGGCCATGAGCACGTTCGAACAGGAAAGTTTTCAGGCAGGACTTGAAAGAGGGGAGAGAGGAGGCAAGGTGGAGGGATTGAGAGAGTGTTCCAGAGTTATGGGGCGTAGCGGCTGAAAGCACAACCTCCAATGGTGGGGCGGAGGGTGGAGTGGGGAGGTCAGAGTGAGCTGGAGGTGCCAGGGAGTGAATGGATTTGAACACAAGTGTGAGGATCTTGAAGTCGATCTGATCAGTGATGGGGAGCAAGTGGAGTCTGGTCAGAACTGGTGAAATGTGGATATGGAGTTTGGTCCGGGTAAGTATGCGGGCGGCAGAGCTTTGAATGAGTTGGATCTTGTGAATGGTGGAGCTGGGTAAACCGGCGAGGAGTGTGTTGGAGTAATCCTAGCGGGAAGTGACAAACGCATGCACGAGAGTTTCAGCTGCATTTGGGGTAAGTATGGTCAGAGGCGGGCAATGTGGCGTAGGTGGAAGAAGGCAGTCCTGGTCAGGGACCGATGTGGGGGAGGAAGGACAGTTGGGAGTGGAACCGAACGCCTAGATTGCGCATTGGTTCGTTGAGTCTGAAGAGCCCAGGGCAGTTGAGGACTTTAGATCCGCAGGCGTGAAGACATTGACGGGAGCCAAGGAGTATGGCTTTTGTCTTGTCCACATTCAGCTGCAGGAAATTTACACTTATCCAGGCTCTGATGTCTGCCAGACAAGCTGATAGAACATCAGCAGACCTAGAGTTGGTACTGGACAAGGCAAAGTAGATCTGTGTGTCAACTGCATACATGTGGGTTTACCTTGTGTCTGCAGATGACATTGTCCAGAGGGAGTATATAGATGAGGAAAAGAAGAGGGTCAAGGATGGAGCCCTGGGGTATCCTGCAGATGACCGGGCAGGGGCAGGAGGAAAAACCATTTGCTGAGGTGAAATAGAGGTGGTTGATTAAGTAGGACACTTGCACATTGAAATCCCAGAGATAGATTGTTGGCATGGAATGTGCACTCTCTCCCTGGAGGGACTCATCCTGCTTCCCTAATTCCAGAAAGCGCTGGTAAAAGCCAAGGCTTGGGGACCCCAGAGTTTGCGTTGCGGTACTGCAGGAGTCTAACCAGCTAAAACTGCATAGCTTGCCATTAATATCACTGTTTGGCAAGCTTGGATCACCCTACTCATTAGGGCTTTGGTTTGCATTTCAGTTCAGCATGCAAGTACTGTAATAAGGATTCAGTAATATGTGAATTTTGGAGTCCTGTAGTGTATTGGTTAGAGCACTCTTCTCAGAAGTGACAGGACCCGGGTTCATTTCCTGGGCAGGGCGAAACCTAAGGCAAGTTTCCTTACTCCACCCATATTCCTGCTGACTTATCAGTAAGTAGGAACCCGGTTGTTAGTCGATTAGCGGATTGCTTTCTGGAGGTAATAATCCCTTCTGATTGCTGCTGTGTGCAATTGGCTGTCCCATTTCACCCACAAAAATATAGTCAATTCATTTTACAGTATAGTCTATGAAGCGCTTTAAGATATCCAATGATGTAATAAGGTGCTATATCAAGTGCAAGGATTATTATTATCATAACTCATCCAATTGCTTTGGAATCGGATTTGGATCCATTTATTCTCATCTGCTCCTTCTGCTGGATTAGGTCATGCAGTGTCCAGGTCACATTTGCTCCCAGGCTTGAACAGTTATTAGAGACTGAATCCTGTGAGAATGTGGCTGGAGGGCAGGCTCTCAGCCACTAAAACATATACTGTGGCTATGGCACCCCAATGTGTTGCAGAACAAGATTAACTAGAGGCAGCCTATAGCACCAGGTGTTGGCTGAAAGCTATCTGTACACGACTCAGTTGCAGATCACTGCCAGCACAGTACCACACTTTGCTGCACTTCACTCATAAATAACCTCACTTTAAGCCCAAATCAAATCCCAAATGACCTATAGCCTAGAATCTATTGCTCACCTTATTGGAACAGAGCAATGGACCAGTAAGATTGTTCTGTTCAGTATGGCAAACATGGCAACTAATTCACCTCCCAGACAAACTAAGGTACTGTAATAAGAGCCCACTATTCATCCCATAAATATTTTGCAACCTGCTATTTGTGATTTTTGGCTTTATTGATTTTGGTAGGTGAAGGTTCTGATCTGAGTGAAACAGCGACTATGTACGGGGTGGGGGAGAGAAGTTAATAAACATTTGGTCTATATTTAACACTGAATCCTGTGTTAGTAAACTTGCAGTCTTATCAGTTGGAACCATAATATTTAATAGGACTTATGTGAAGTATGAGTTACAGGCAAATTCACATAAGGCATATCAGCTGACTTAATATGACTTATGCAAAGTTAACTTTGTTTTTCATAACATGATAACAGGTTTCCCACACTTGTTTAAAACACAGCACTAAGCATGCATGCGGTACTTCATCAATACAGCCAATTGTTAACCTTTCAAGACCACAGAAATTCCCCTTTTGTCCAGGATTACTGAATGCAGAAATGTTTTAGAGGAGGGGCAATCTTATACGTTATACATGTCGAGCGCCTTGGGATATCCTCCTGATGTGAAAGGCGCTATACAAATGTAATTTTGTATTGTATGTCACATTTAGCAATGGCGCCTTGTGCCACATAACTCAGCATGAGATATCACTCATTGTTTTCTGACATATTTTGTCATATGTTGAAGTAATTGAGGTATACTAACTTTTGTCCAATGGCATTAGATTGACAGCAACAACAACAACTTGCATTTATATAGCATCCTTCACTTAGGGTAATATCTTGGTGCTTAAAGCAGTAGTTAGTTGTTCTTGATAAGTTCATGCAAAGATTCCCACACATTTTCAAAAGATATTGAAAGCATAGTGTAATGCATGCTTTCTGCTGAAATCTATCTGCACCTGGATCTACTTTGCGAGAAAAAAAACTTATTTTAATGCGTGAAAACAAGGAACGTAGCTTTTCATTATTCTCTAGGAATTCATGGCCTAGTTTTTCTGAACACTCATCTATAATATACCCTTAATGGGAGTTAGTATAATGTACTCAGTAGAATGCACATAACTTTCCAAGACATAATCCCATTTCTGAAGAATTTCTTTATGTACCGTTATAATGGAGCCGAAAGGATCCAATAGAGGTTTTCAGAAATTGGAGCAGTTATAATAGATTTTATGGAAAAGCTGTTTCCACCTATTGGCAAATTTAACTGGTCACTAATTTTGTACTTTGACTTGCAGCACCCAGTAATAATACAAACTATGCTGTAAGGCAAATGGTAAATTGAATTGACACAGAATTATTGTGTGTGTTGCTTAGCATAAGAACACTCTTAAACACTTCAACTGGTGAAAGGGTCACCTCCAATAATGTTTCTGCTAGCTCAAAATACCATTCAGATTAAGATTTTCAAAATTTACGTGTTTTGCCTCGTTTCCAACGGGCTGCATCAGCAGAGGTCCACAGAACTACTTGAAGCTGCAAAGATATCTCGTACAATCTTTTATTTTATAATAATCCCTCCAAAACCAAAAAAAAATAAATTGGTCATTTTCAATCTACGACTGTTTGTGGGACATTGCTGTGCGCAATTGGCTGCCGCGTTCGCCATCAAATATACAGTCAATTCACTTTACAGTGTGTTCTGTGAAGAGCTTTGGGACATCCTCCCGACGTGAAAAGTGCTATATCAAATGCAAGGGTTATTATTATTATTATTAAAGCATTGTATTTATACAAAGATACACTAGGTTTGCTAAGCAGACAATATATTTTTCATTCAGAATACACCACACATTACTCTACATGCAGCCTACTGATTACATAAACTATGCTTTCTTACTCTTAACCAGCTAAGCAAAGATTCCTACTATATAACCTTCTCCCCAGGAAATCTTTCTCAACAGCTGCCAATTGTAACTATGGGATACATCCTATTTAACAGCAGTGGAAATTTTGTCATGGAAGGACTCCTGCAATGAATTGACTGTATATTTGTGCGCAAAATGCAGCAGCCAATTGCATACAGCAGTGTCCCACAAACAGCCGTGGATTTATTGACAAATTACCAAAGGGATTATTACCCCCAGAAAAGCGTTGTGCCAATCGAGTAACAACAACAAAATTACATTTATATAGCGGCTTCCACATTGGGAGGATTTCCCAAGGTGCTGTAACAACCGGGTTGCTACTTATTGCTAGGTAAACAGAGGTGTGTAGAGTAAGGAAACTTGCTTAATGTTTTGCCTTGCCTAGGAATCGAACCCAGGTCTGCTTGCTTGTGAGGCAAGTGCTCTTACCACTAAGCTACAAGCCTCCATAATTGTATCATAATACCATTACCAGCAGAGGTGTACAGTTGGCAAGTTATATTGAAATCCAGTTTCCAACAGAAGTTTCTTAATAGCACAACTCGCTCCTGTTGCTCCAGTAACTTATTTAATGGATAGACGCTTTGATGAATCACAGCAACACAATACTGTGTTTACCATTATTCTTGCATTTTGTTGCAAATGTCATAGTGAACTTAAATAGATAGGTAGCTGATGGTGAAATCAAATGATGTCAGTAAGATTCAAATTTTGAAAGAATGGTATGATATTGTTCACACAATAATAAATAAATAGTAAATAATAAACCTTGCATTTGATATAGTGCCTTGTCATGTCATCATAGTGTTTCAAAGTGCTTCACGGGAATTTACTCTAAAATGTAGTGACTTTGTATTTTGTAGATGAAACAGCATATTCTCACAAACAGCCATAAATTGAATGATTTAGTCATATTTGGAGGATTTTTGGTCACGGCACCAGGAGAAACTCAATCCTCTTAAAATAATGCCATGGGATTTTTAACGCTCCACCTGAATACGTAGATTAGACCTCAATTTAATGTTTCCATCTGAAATATCTGGCACCTCTGACAATTCAGCACTTTACATTGAACTTCAATATCAAAGTATTTCAATGGTTCCAGTTATACCTACTCAGCAGCATGTTGTAATGTCGATCACCCTCCTTCCCCCTCTGCCCTCCACCCTCGCCAATCCCGACCCTCAGCTTGGGTCCAAAACACTGACTGTCCAGCACCTTGGGACATCCTCCCAATGTGAAAGGCGCTATACAAATGTAATTTTGTTGCTGTTGTTATTGTTATAATATTCAAATGAATGAGAGGAAAATGAGAGAATGCATATAACTGGTAAACACCAACCAGTATCTCAGGAAACAATATACTGTATATCTTACAGAGTTGGTCCTGCTTATTAGATTTGATCCTGCTTAAGACTAAGGTAAACATGTTAGTCTGTGGTCTGTTGAGATCATGAGAAACAAAATCCAAATAATTGTGAAAAACTAGTAGAAGATCATGCTATCATTGGTGTGTCAAATCCAGATTAGAAAACTAATATACCACAACAAATCAGGTTACCAAATATTAGCTCACTGTAATTCTGCTGGAACTAAACACTGATGTGGTTTGTTTTTCAGAGGACGACTTCATGGGAGAGGAAGAAGAGATGCATTCCTTCAGATGTGAACAAACTGGTTTGTAAAAAAAATTAGTTTTTTTTAAATAGATTCCGTTTTCATTAATTTCTTGTAATGACATTTGAAACAGAATATCAAGCTTGCTCAGCAGCATAGCAGAACTAAAAAGTTGTTGTCAGCTCATTTCTGTAATGTTGTGTATTGATGTTTTGAAGCGGCTTCTCATTTTGCTTTGTGTCAAATTCAGATCACAAATTCACACACCACAAAAACTCATCTGTATTAGTGTAGCTCTCCATTAAAGCTGTGTTACTAGCACCAACATCCATAAAGTAATTTGCACCGTTTTTCAAAAATCTGCTCAGAATGCAGTTAACTGGTCAGGAGCTGAAAATCTGGTTGATTTTCCCTGCTCTAACCTGAGGAAACTGAGGGGTTAATTGTAGCAACCCAAGTACTGCCCTGACTGATAGCAAACTGAACTGTTGCTTCACTGGAATGATGACTAGTAAACCCAGATTAATTATTTAGGATGTATCAAGACAGTACAACAAGAGGACATAAGTTTAGAATCGTAAAGAGCATTTTCAGGATAGATTTTATTTATGCAAAGGGAAATCAACAACAGAAACAAGCTGCGAAGAAAGATAGTGGAGACCAGGTCACTAAACTTATTTAAATGATGATGGAGAGACAGTAGGGTGGGTGTTCTAGACGGATGAGATTAAATGGGCCGAAAGGCCTTATTCATCCAGACCAACATGGAGATCTTGTGATGACTAGTACTAAATGAAAGATTGTGCATTTAAGTGTAAAGAGGGTTTTATACAGAGTTGGTAACAGCTGCTTATCCACATTCAGCATTGCCCAGAAAGCCTAGTGGTTATACTGGTGTAAGGTCACCACTGGAACTTTCAAAGATGTAGAAATAAAATTTGGAATTTACAGCAGGTCAATTGGCATCTGAAAGAGAAATATCAGTTAACAATAGTGACCTTTCACAGAACATAGGACCTTGTTCTGATAATCACACCCAACACATGCACCTTTCAGGCGTCTTGTTTGACCCTCAACTATCCTTTCTACCCCATATCTGCATCATGACCCGTTCTGCCTTCCCCCACCTCCGCAACATCCCCCGGCTCTGCCACTGTCTCATACCACATATACACTATCATTATATCGAGGCTCGATAATGCAAACTCATTGCTTGTCAGCCTCCCCAACTCCTCCCTCCATAGGCTGCAGGTAATCCAGAACTCTGCTGCCCACATCCTCTCCCGCACTAGGCTCCTTGACCCCATCACCCCCATCCTCGCCCGACTCCATTGGCTTCCCATCACACAGAGGATACAGTTCAAAATCCTGGTCCTTATCTTTAAAGCCCTCCACAGTCTTGCTCCCCCCTACATCTGCGACCTAATAACACCCTACCATCCTGTTCGCTCCCTCCGCTCATTGGGCTCCGACCTGCTTCACGTCGCCTGCCTCACTTGCCGGGTGGAACTTGCAGGCGGAACTTCTGCCACTCTGCCCCCACCCTCTGGAACTCCATCCTGCAGTCCCTCCACCTCGCCCCCTCCCTTGCCACCTTCAAGAGTCATTTCAAGGCCCTCCTCTTCAACCGTGCTTTAAATCTCCCTGCTTGCCCCCCTGCTCTTCACCCTCCCCAACCCCGACCCCCAGCTCGGGTCTGAAACTCTGTCCAATGCCTTGGGACGTCCTCCCAACGCAAAGACGCTTTACAAATGTAATTTTGTTGTTCTCTCTCAGATGCACCTTTCTCTCTCTGGGATGCTAGCCTGCACTATATAAATGCAGGTTGTTGTTGTTATTAATGCCAACTGGCCTTTTGTATCTGTCCAGCAGCTTGTGTTTTTATTTCAGATTTCCAGTTTTTTTTTATTTTAATCTCTCCAGCTTTACATTGGCAGGACAGCTGTTATATTCCACCCAGTCACCAGGTTTACAATGCACTGGAAGTTATGCATCATATATTGTGGTACTTACATTCTTAGCCAATAGCTCTGGCCACACACGCAGTTATGTAACTCGTTTCCATCCACAAAAAGCAAAACAAACCAAATACTCTTTAAGTCACATTGAAATCTAATTTATGCTCATTGCTAAAATAATAGTGATTTTTTTCTCCACTAAGCCTTTCTAATGGAATTTCCACATGATAAATATTTAATGAAAATGATTGTTTTTCTCAGTATAAGTTCAGGCCCATTGAGAATAATGGGAGACCAGTCGTATCTGGAAAGGAAATGGTTAATTTGGCCCTACCTTGTATTTTCATGAAGTAATAAAGCTGTTGATTTTTTGCTGCAAAGCAGCTCTCAGGAGTCTGCACTGACTCCTGAGCTTTATAAAAGCCATAACTTGCCATGCAGTCTGCTCTGAGGTCTAACGCAAACAGTGAGCTGGCTGAGATAACTAGTGCCTCCAAACATCAGCACCTGAAGTGGATGAAGGTCAGAACAGTTCCTGCCAACAGCTGGTAAAACTTATTTTCCAGACAACCCTTCTTTACATCAAAAGGTTTCAGAAATATAGTTTTGTGGCTGAATCATATAAAAAAATTAAATCAGGTTTTGCTTTCATTAAATACTTAATTTCAGCTCTTCGTAGCTAACCTGATCCGTGGAGAAGCCTAATTACTGAATATGGGGAGTACATAGAATTGTGCTTTGATGCCTAGGCTCATTTCAACAAGAGTGAAACCAGCTGTTCTTCCTAATCTACTGACTGTGTGGAACATTGTGTGCTTTTTGAAGAAAATGCTGTAGCACAAAGTCATACAATGGCTTTACACTCTGCTTTGTGGTATATATTGAAAGGGAAAACAGTTCATTTGGAAGAGACATGGTTTGTTCACTGTGAGTGAAATCATAGTGTAGAAAGCGTGTCTTTTCTTTAACTTTAACTGCAAGCTATTGCAAAGTTACTTAGAAGCATTTTTGTTAGAATTACAGAAGCTACACCATTACAGTCAAGTAAGTAAATCCTCTTTACAAAGATTTACAAAGAAGGTACAGCACGGAAACAGGCCACTTGGCCCAACCAGACCGTGCCGGTGTTTATATTACACACGAGTCTCCACACGTTCCTTCATTATTACTTCCTATACTGTCCTATTACCCTCTACTGCATGTGAAGGTCTAACTTCCTCTTGAATGATCGATACCAGTGGTGGCCAACCTATATGGTCGGCCAACAAAATAAATATTTATTTATATTTAATATTTATTTATGCCGATTGACACTGACTTACCCAGAGTCATCTGAATTTTCGGGGAGTCACTTGATGGCCCGGCATCACAGGTTGACCACCACTGATCTATACAATCTGATTGAACTACTGCTTCAGGCAGCGAGTTCCACAATCTCACTACCCTCTGCATGAAGTAATTCATCCTAAATTCTCTTTTGGATCCCCTAGTCTCTACCTTAGTTACAGTCTTACCAATCAGCAGAAGCAGTCTCCTCATATCACTCAATTAATTTCTTTGTCAGATAGCTATCTAATTTGCTGACACAATCTATCTCCACCTCATCTCTCTAAGCTTCAGTCTTAGATTGCTCTTGTAGCAGCTGTGACTATGTTAAACATATTACGGTGGAAAGCTGAACGTCTGCACTAATTGGGAATGGTCCCATTGTGGATATGGAAATTGTGTGAAAAACAAGTAATCAAATACAAATTGTAACAATACCAACAAATTATTCTTCCATCAGGAATTATACTGTTACCAAAGTACAGTATGTACCACACTCTGCCAGCCCCTCTCTTTCTCTCTCTGCCTTGCTCTCTGACTTTTTACTCTCTCTCTCTCTGATTTGTTTTCTCTTGCTGCATCTTTCTTTGTCTCTATATGTCTGTCTTTGATTTTCTCTCTCTTTGACTTACCCTAAATTTCTATCTTCCTCTTTCATTCTTTTTCTCTGATCCCTTTCTCTTTCTCTGCTGGGGAGCCCAATGCAGATTTGTTGATAGTCTGATTTTCATCTCCTCTGCCTTTAAAGTAATTGCTCTGAGATAGCTCAAAACCAGTGTTTCTCTCCTATAGAGTAAGCAACCTCTCTGCTTGTCGGCCTCCCCAACTCCTCCCTCCATAGGCTGCAGATCATCCAGAACTCTGCAGCCCGTGTCCTCTCCCGCATCAGGCTCCGTGACCCTATCAACTCCATCCTCGCCTGATGCCACTGGCTTCCCATCACACAGAGGATACAATTCAAGATCCTGGTCCTCACTTCCAAAGTCGTCCAAGGCCTTGCTCCCTCCTACCTCTGTGACCTCCTAACCCCCTACCAACCTGCCTGCTCCCTCCGCTTAGCGGGCTCTAGCCTGCTTCATGTCCCCCTCCCTACTATTGGCGGGTGGGCCATCAGCCACTCTGCCCACACCCTCTGTAATTCCACCCCGCAGTCCAATCAACTGACATGTTTCATTTCGGTCCAACCCCCTCCGTTGCCTCCTTCAAGACTCATCTCAAGACCCTCCTCTTCAATCGTGCCTTCGGTCACCCTCCTTCCCCCCTGTGCCCTCCATCCTCCCCAATCCAGATCCCCAGCTCAGGTCCGAAACACTGATTGTTCAGCACCTTGGGATATCCTCACAACAACAACAAAATTACATTTATAGAGCGCCTTTCACGTCGGGAGGACGTCCCAACGTCACAACGTGAAACACGCTATACAAATGTAATGTTGTTTTGTTATTTAGAGATCACGTTAGTTCCTTTTTTAAAATGCCTACATCGTAGGTAATGGGTATCCAAAAAATGGGTACATCGTAAATGATCTGTGTAACATAGACCAATCAACTGACACATTTCATCTCGGTCCAACCCCAAACATCTGTCAATCAGATCTTGGGGTTTGGACCAAAATGAAACGTAATTGATTAATCAATGTTACACATGATCATCTGACAACAGTCGCATACGTGGGAAAACCAAGAACTTTGACCTGACAAATCTTGGATTGTAAAAAAAATTGCACACACAGCATGCCTGGTGTACCAATATTTTGCATACAGGCAGATTTTTTTGTGTAATACATACAAGATTTTGCGTTAATGCAATCTCTGTTTGAACAGGTGAATGGTATTCTGTTCAGTACCAGTAGGTGGTGTGTGTGTAATAGAAGGGGAAAGTTATATTTTCCACAGACACAAGAAAGGTTTGGATCCTTCAGTTCCTTTGATCTCAATCTTTCAGGATACCCAACAGGCCTCCCATTACACCAACAAACTGTTTTTTTAAATGAGTCTAGTATCTGGCCTCATTCACCTTTCCCGGTAACCTGTTCCAGTTGTCAGTTATGCTGTGGGTAAAGAAATACTTCCTGGTATCTGTCTGGAAATTGCCCTTTGAAACCCTAAACTTGTAATCCTGTAAAATCAAAATTCAGCCAATTGCGCACAGCAGAGACCCACAAACAGTCGTGGATTGAGTGACCAATTTTTTTTTTGAAGGAATTATTAACCCCAGAAAAGCGATCTGCCAATTGACTAACAGACAGATTCCTACTTACTGCTAGGAAAACAGAGACATGTGGAGTAAGGAAACTTGACCAACATTTCGCACTGCCGGGAATCAAACCCAGGTCTCTCGCTTGTGAGGCGAGTGCTCTAACCACTGAGCTACAGGACTCATTTATTATTATTAAAAGCTTTACCATAATCCCGACTGTTTGTGGGACACTGCTGTGCATAAGTGGCTGAATTTTGATTTTACAGGATTACAAGTGACTCAATATGACAAAGGGTACAATAAAGCCACAAAGAGAGGTACAGGTGAAAAAGTCACTTTAGCTTATTTATTTCCATTCAGTGACCCTTTCAGTCCCATTTACCCTCCTTTTTCTTTATGCCCACAAGATTGATAATGTTGTACAAAATGTATTTCATTTTTAAAAATCATTAATTTATTAATAAAATTTAAAACAATTTTTAAGAAAATACAAGTAATGAATACAAGAAATGATTGTAATAATCTGTAAATCTTTGTCACCTTAACTTACAGATTTTATTTTGTTTTGTAATGAAGCAGAGAGGACATCGAGACATGGGTGCTGCAGGTGCCACAACGCCTCGTCCTTGAATTTAGCTGTAAAGATGCTCTACATATTCTTTAGTTGTCTCATCATTGCTGTTGCTGTACTTGCAACAGTAGGTAAGTAGGTTCTCAACTCTCTTGCATTACCTGCTTATTTTTTTTTCTCATTAAAATCACAAAAATCTCATTAATTCTGACAACATATTAAACTCCAGAGAAAAGCTTCTAAAAACATTCGCACAAAGGCTCAGATTAAAATTCAGACCCTAATATGTGAAATATTGCAGCGTGCAAATGGTCTCCCATATTTGCCTGCAAATACATTCAGATAGATTAACCGTAATCACTGTGAAGTGCTTTGAGATGTTTTAGTGTGATAATATGCATTATTAAATGCAAAAGGACTTACCTTGGACAAACCCAGTGCCCCGAAGTATGTGATAAACCAGTGAAAAGGGTTACTTTTTATCAGTGATCAGCACCATTAATACACCAATAGGCATTTCAATAGTATTTACTCCATTAGGTCATTCAACACCGGTGAGATATGCAATCTTCTAACTTGTAAAGAAACAATCACCACAGTTCAAAACATGCTGTTAGCAAATGATAAGCAATCTGCGTAATAATAACACAGTTTGTGACTGAAATTGCAGGTTTCACAGACAGCTTTGCTGAGAAATGGTGAAAAAAAAACTTAGGGGAATAATCATGTTCTTTCAAATGAAGACGTTAAACTAATGTCCCTTCCAGATACAGAAGAATCCATGGCACTATCCAGTGGAATATATGGCATGGATATGGTATTCGGCCCAACCAATCTGTGAAAAACCAGGACTATTTGTAAAGAGAATGAGTGTCTTCTTGTCCTGGTCAACAATTCTCCAGTTAATTGATCATTCGCTTCCCCCACTGTTTGTGAAACATTGCAGCATGCAAATTGTCTCCCATAATTGCCTGCAAATACACATTCAGATACATTAACAGTAATCACTCTGAAGTCCTTTGAGATGTTTTAGTGTGATAATATGCATTATTAAATGCAAGGATTATTAGGATGATCCTAAAAGCTGTTTTGCAACCACTGTTTTACTTTGTGACTTTATTGACTTTTTGTTGGATTATTCATGCCTTCTCTAAGTCAATAAAAGATCTGACAGCAAAACCCTGGTTATGATCACAGCTTCTGATTTGAATGTACAGCCATAAATATGCTTTTGTGTTATTTCACAGCTGAGAGACTTGGAAATTCTGGCAAAATATAGAGCTCAGGACATTAGAGTAATGTAAGAAACAGCTTGATGATGTTATGGGCAGATGGTTGAGTGGGATTTCAGGAATGATGAAATCAAGTGACCTGAAGGGTCTTGTTCATCTGTATCTCTCATAATCTTATGAAATACTGTAAAACCTGCTCTGATTTTGAATTTTGACATATTTTGCCTTATTTTGATATACATTGTCTTGTTTATAACTTGTTTCCGATAGATAAAAATGAAGCATGGGCCACAATAGTTGTATCTAAATTTCATAAATCTCAATTGTTTTAATACAATCTATTTTTGGTTAGCTGTGTGGCTGACACATGTAAACACCCATCAATGTTTGATCAATCTCTATTTAACCACGGAAAATACGCCTCACGTGTTGTTATTGAACAATTTATTATTCAAATAATCCTTCTTTATTCTGTGCAGAAAACCTAGACTGCCCCCTACATCCAGCTAATTCAGGCTTGCTGGGTGTCCCCTGCCCCTTCCACATCACCAGTCACCGCGCTCCTAACCTCTACACCAGCAGTTGCCAACCCTTGGCCATTTTTTTCAACACCGGTGAAAAAAAAAAACACCGGTGCAGGAGGTGACAGAAAGTCGCCCACCGAACACTCGCACAGTCCAGACAAGTCTGTATTAAATCAATACCTTGTTTCCAGTAGCTACCGAACTACGATACCTACAGCATGACCATAAATGAAGAAAAATTCAATAAAGAAAAATATATTAGGCTGGCCGACCATAAAGGTTATTCTGATCTTCATCTAACCTCCCCGTCTCTAACTCTCTGCCTCGCCTCTCTTTATCTCTCTTTATTTCCCAAGTTAAAACCCACCTCTTCAACCTTGCCTTAGGCCACCTCTATCATCTCCTTCTCCCTTACTTGAACATTATCATTAACGAGACATTATCGTATATGAAGAATGCTATATAAATGCAAGTTGTTGTTGTGGACTAATAACTGAATTTTGTATTATTACAGTGTTCAGGAAGGTTGACTCCATAAGCGAAAACATCACAGTCACCCAATCAAACTACGAGACAAAGATTAGCTCTGTTCAGACAAACATTAAAGAACTAGGTGAGTTTGTTGGAAATAATGTTTGGTTAGTACGACTCATTGTATTTCATGTAGTGACTGAAATCCATTTTTTTGGTACTTCAGCACTCTTGCTTCTGAGTAAGCGCTCTTGCCAACCTGCGCCTAATATTTTCTGGAGTTGGATAAGCAGGATGAGTCCCTCTAGGGAGAGAATGCACATTCCATTCCAACAACCTATCTTTCGAATTTCCATGTTTAAGTGGGATGTATGTAATTCTCAGTTTGGTTTGGATACTCTTAAGCATGGCGATGGGTTTCCGCATATATCAGAGTCCATCTGACCAAAAGAAAAAGAGGGTTGTGGGTCCAAGCCACACATCAGCACTCTGAACTGCTATAGTATAAGGTGACACTTCAGTGCAGTGCTCGGGGAACCCTGCATTGTGGGAGGTGCTGTGCTTTGGATAAGATGTTCAACTGATTTCTCGTCCGTCTGTGCAGGTGGATGTTAAAATCCTATGATAATAATATTAATCCTTGCATTTAATACAGCACCTTATCACATCATTGAGATGTCTCAAAGCGCTTCACAGAATATACATATTGTAAATTGGATTGACTGTGTATTTTGTGGGTGAAACACAGCAACCAACTGAGCACAGCAGTGTTCCAGCAGTCATGGATTGAGTGACCATATTTTTTGTGCTGAGCGATTATTGCACCCAAAAAGCGATCTACCAATCGACTAACAACCAGGTTCCTACTTACTGCTAGATAAACAGAGGCACGTGGAGTAACGAAACTTGCCTAAAGTTTTGCCCTGTCTGGGATTTGAATCTGGGTCCTCTCGCTTGTGAGGCGAGTATGCTAACCACTCTGCTCCGGACCCCATGGCAATATTCAAAAAAACAACAATCCCCCAGATAAAATTCACTTCAAATTAATTCACTAAAGGGATTAAGGAATATGGTGGGTAAATGGAATTCAGTTAGAAGATCAGCCGTGATCTTATTAAATCGTGGTACAGACTCGAGGGGCCGAATGGCCTACCCCTGCTCTTATTTCTTATGGTTATTTGTGACATTACTGTACACATTGGGCTGCCACGTTTGACTCTGGGAATTAAAGTTACTCCACTTTACATTACATCCCGTGAAGCACTTTGAGATGTTGTCCTGACATGAAAGGCAACTCAGAGTTGAACTGAATACACAGCAGCAAAAAGTTGCAGTTGACGTTGCATCTGCTTAATAAAACAGTACAGGAGGTGCCTGCTCTCATTGACAAACAAAATCCTGTTGACTAACTTTGTGAGTAAGATCATTCCTTTGCTGGCCAGTCTTTTACATGGAAAAAACAAACACAATAAGGTCTGTGTAATTTCTGCTGCAAAGCTGCATGATTTTGGCAGTGATTTTCTGAACTACGAATGTGAATTACACAGTACTTGCTTGTGTCCTCTCCCACACCAGGCTTCGTAAGCCTAAATCTCCCATCCTTACTTGGCTCCACAGACTCCCCACATCCCACAACATCAAATTCAAGATCCTTGTCCTCGTGTTCAAATCCTCATCTCACCCTATTTCTGTGACCTCTTCCAGCCCTACCACCCCCTTGTCAGCTTCATCTCCCCCACCTAATCCACCCCACCACTGATGAGCACTTTCAAACATTCTGCCCTCACTCTCTGGAACTCCATACCAGAGTCCCACCAACCTCAACCCTCCCAACTTCAAACCTGCCTTAAATTCCTTTCAACACTGTTTTCAGGCAGATTTCCTCCTCACGTGAAAGAAAACAACATTACATTTATATAGCGCCTTTCACATCTTTAGGATGCTCCCAAAGCGCTGGACAGTCAGTGTTTCGGACCCGAGCTGGGGTTTGGGATTGGGGAGGATAGAGGGTAGTGGGGGAAGCAGGGTGATCAAAAGTATGGTCGAAGAGGAGGGTCTTGAGATGGGTCTTGAAGAGAAAAGGGAGGGGGCAAGGCTGAACAACTGCGAGATGGAGTTCCAGAGTGTGGGGATAGAGTGGCTGAAGGCCCGCCCACCAATAATGGGGCAGGTGAGACAGGGGATGTGAACTCTGTCTTTCCCTACCTCCACAACATCGCCGTGTCTCATACCACAGGCTGTCGAAACCCTCATACCACATTCATAACATCTACCCTTGACTATGCAAACCTCATGCTTATCGGCTTCCCCAACTCCTCCCTCCATAGGCTGCAGATCATCCAGAACTCTGCAGCCCGTGCTTTCTCTGCAACTAGGCTCTGTGACCCTATCAACCCCATCCTCGCCTGCCTCCACTGGCTTCCCATCACACAGAGGATACAGTTCAAGATCCTGGTCCTGACCTTTAAAGCCCTCCATGGCCCTGTTCCCCCCTACCAACCTGCCTGCTCCCTCCGCTGGCTCTGGCCTGCTTCATGTCCTCTGCCTCGATCAACCCCACCATCGGCACGCGAGCCTTCAGCCAATCTGCCCCCACCTTCTGGAACTCCATTCCACAGACTCTCCACCTCGCCCCCTCCCTTGCCTCCTTACAGACCCATCTCAAGACCCTCCTCTTCGAACACCCTCCTTCCCCTCCACCCTCCCCGATCCTGAACCCCAATTCAGATCCAAAACATTGTCTGTCCAGCGCCTTGGGACATCCTCCTGAAGTGAAAGGCACTATACAAATGTAATTTTGTTGTTGTTTTTGTGGAGTTTAACTTGCGGGCAGCATTAAAGGAATTCTTGGATGTCATCAACAACAACAACTTGCACTTATATAGCACCCTTCACGCAGGGTAGGGTCTCAGAGAGCTTAACAGTGGGGGAGCCTGACTCCGAGCCGGGGGAGAGGGAAGATGGCTGTAAGCATGGTCCAACAGGAAAGTCTTCAGGCAGGACTTGAAAGAGGGAGAGAGGGGGTAAGGCGAAGGGATTGAGGGAGAGTGTTCTAGAGTTTTGGGGCTTAGTGGCTGAAAGCTCGACTTCCAAAGGTGGGTAAGAAGGTGCAAGGAACAAGCAGGAGGCCGATGCCAGTCGAGCAGAGGCGCCGGGTGGTGGATTGGGGAGTGAGGAGGTCGGAGAGTTAGGGAGGTGTCAGGAAGTGAAAGGATTTGATCACGAGCATCTTGAAGCACAGAGTCCCTCCGACTCTCTCTCTCCCCCTCCCCTCTTTGAAAGCACATCAAGACCTAATGTTTGACCATGCTTTCAGTCATCTTTTCCCCTTCCCATCCCACCTCCCTAGGCTCCCACCCCCAGCTCAGGTGCCGAGCCGACAGTGTCAAGCACTTTGAGATGTCCTTCCAACGTTGTTATGTTTCTGGAAGGGAAACACAAAATATTGCTTATGCGGTCCGTGGACCCATCTCAGATAGTGAATCCAGCCCTCGGCAGCAAAATGATTGGACCACCCCGATCTAAGGCATAGGGAGAGCACCATAGAACTGATATTGGCCTCATAAGAAAATAAGAATTGGAAGTCCATGATACAGGTCTTCAAAATGATCAGAGCCATGGGTGACATAGATGTAAGGGTGCAGTAGACATACACAGGTTATTTGACTCATATCATGAGAGCAAGAGAGTTCAGGTTCAAAATTAGAGAAGCTTCAAGTGGGATTAAAGTTCACAAGACTTGCTTTTACCATCAGAGTAGTGGCTGTGTATAAAAGACTCCCAACCAAAGCAGATGATTTATTTTGTGATGTGATAAATCATTACATGATCAGCTGAGAGGTGCTGAAAATATGACCCATATTAATTTTTAAAGGGATAATTCAGGGATACTAAGGGATACTTAGTAGGTTAAGATACAATAAATCATGTGATTGCTTTTCACTTTTTCAAATAACAATCCTTGCCAACTTGACTAACCAAGCTACTGTATTAACACTCACTACCAGTTCTAATCATACAACATGCCATCATTATGCTGAGATGTTATGACATTTGTTTATTTGTTCTTGAAAGTTTTTTTCTTACCTATTCATTATTGAAAATTATTACAATTTTATCAAACATGATGTGGGCTTACATTACTTTTACCTTCAGAGAATGCTGATGGGTGTAACATTTGTTTAACTGATCCAAAAATAAAGTTATTGTTTGTCAGTTGGGTATCTGACACACCTGGAAACCTGTCGCTTAAGAGTATCCAAACCAGACTGAGAGTTTTACATATGTTTACCACCTAGATATGGAAATTCCCATGTGTGGAATAGGGTCTGCACTTTTGACCAAGCTCAAGGAGTAGATGTTCAGAACAGAGACTACACTTGATCTTAGCCAAAAAAGTTGTATTGTATTGCATCTGACGTGCTGAACTCCAAAGTGGAGATTTCTGCTGGTGAAGGGGTGACATGTTGAGCTGTTCAGCCTTCCTCTAAAGGCCTTGCAGATTCCACAGAAAGTGAGGTGCACTCTGCAATTTAGTTAAACCATTTTATGTTAGCTTCATGACCTCAAACAAGCACATCAGTCTGCAAAAATATAACCTCGTAATTTAATTTATTTCTCTTTGATCTACTGCTTTTTGGAACATGAACCTGATACGTGGTGTTAGGGGGAATCTTAATCATTCAGCAGTGCATGTTGTGGCTTGCCAAAACAAAAGGTCTTTACAGGCAATACATCCATTACTAGCTGATGTACTAGTCAGAAAGAACAGCCTATAACTGAGATTACTTGTTATATTTATCCATACAGACAAATAATGAAAGATTCTGTATCTATTTTACCCATTTATAGAGCAGACCAGCAACATTATCAATTGTGGGTAGATCGCAGTTAAAGCATCTCACTATAATGATAACCTACATTTGATATAACTTGGCACCTGAGCTGGGGATGGGGAGGGGAAAGATGACAAAAAACACAATCAAAGTGGTAAGTCTCAAGTCAAATTGCAGGTGAACAATAGGTTGTTAATACTTGCAAAGAAACTGCTTTCTACTGTAATTGTTCATTGTTGAGAATTATTTTACAAAGAATTACGGCATAGTAACTCGAAGACTCAGTGTGCTTTTCTTTTCGAAAAAGGAATCCAGCTTTTATTCCTGTTTCGCCCACAAATATACTGTCAATTCACTTTACAGCATATTCTGTGAAGCGCTTTGAGACGTCTAGAAGACATAAAAAGCTCTATATCAAATGTAAGGATTATTATTTCCAGCGCCTTGGGACGTCCTCCCGACGTGAAATGCGCTATACAAATATAAACTGTTGTTGTAAAGGCCATCCAGAAATTCTTACAAGCAAATTACCGTTTTTTGGTGGAAAACTATGCATAAAGGAAAGACAGGTGGCCAAATGAAGGCCAAGTTATAGAGAACAGACCTGCAAAATTATCAATCGATGGTATAATCAGCCTCTGGGGCCAGGCCCACTGTGTGAGCTGCCTACACTGTACAACATTCACGTTCTGACATTTACCCCAATTTATTTTACATAAGAAGTGCCACATCAATGTAAGTTGTTATTATTATCTATATGGAAGCTTGGATTCAAACAGACTGAGGTTAACATCAACAACAAGGATTTATACAGCGCCCTCCATGTCGGACGGCGTCTCAGCGCTTGAACCTTGGTTAAAGCCTTGGTTAGACCTCATTTTGAGTACTGTGTAGCTCCAGTCACTATACTACAGGAAGAATATTGAAGCAATGGAAAGAGTACAGCATAGATTTACAAAGATGTTACCAGGGATGAGTGGATACAACTATCAAGAAAAATCAGACAGGTTGGAGCCTTTTCTCTTTGCACGTGAAATGATTGAGAGAGGAACTGATAGTGGTGTTTATGAAAATGAAACGATTCAATAAGATGGATGTTAATAGACTGTTTCCACTTGTTGGTGAGTCCAAAACAAGGGGGAATAAATATAAGATAGCCAGCAGCAGATCTAAGAGGAAGTTTAGGAAGAATTTATGTAGATACAGGATGGTGAGAATGTGGACCTCACTGCTAGAAGTTGTGGATGAAGCAGTATCAACATCAAAATATTTAAGAGGAAATTTGATGCTTACACGAGAGAGAAGATGGTTATGGGAGAGGGGACTGTGATAGGCAGAGGTTCAGATGGGGCTCATATGGAATATAAACACCAGAACAGACAAGTTGGGTAATGATCTGTTTTGGTGTGGTATAGTCTGTATAATTCTATGCAATTCCATGTATTATAACCTTGAGTATGTTCTCCCCATCCCTCTGCCATGATCAAATAATCCATTCACTCTTACTTTCCAGGCTCACACACCACTGGGCTAGGCTGAGTGGATGAAGAATTAGTGTGCCACTAGCACACTTCAAAAGTGTTCCATAACTTTCTAATTAATTTTTTTTAAAAACTACCTTATGAAAATACAGGTATAGAATCTACAAAATAGCACTGTACACAAACAAAACTCCCAATCCCTTTACCTTAGCATTGAAAAAAATTCAACAAAGATGTGCATTCTGTCATTTTCACCTTCAGATCAAAGATCCCTAAGCAAGAACTGCTCTTTATGTCGGGATGTCCACCATTTCGGGCAAGAGGTAGCTGAGCTTCAGAAAGAGTTTGAACAGATTCAGCAATTAATTCTGGCGCAGGAGCCCATACTGGACGAGACACTGCAGAACCACGTAACACTTTCGATGGATAATAAGAAAATTAACAAGGAAGTTACCAATTATTCAACATCTGTCAAGCAAATCAACCAAACCTTGGAGAATTTTTCCATCCAGATAGATGGCTTGCAAGCACTTGTAAAGGACCTGGACACGTTCCTGAGGAGATTAGCCCAGGACCAGTATGAGATAAGGATTGGGATGCAGCAGATTAACTTCACTACCAAACAGAACTCATTGTGGCTGGAGGAAATCCAGAGGAAAACAGATGAGGAAACCTTGATTTTGCAGAAGGTCACGACCGATTGGCTGAACTCCACCAGAGTGTTTGGAGTTATAAAGGCTTCTGTCAGCAAGACAAATAATATGGTGAAAAAGATTCAGAGCAGTGTGGCCTACACCCTTCAGAAGATCTCGCAAAATTCTGAGGCTATGCATGACTTAAGCTTACAAATACTAACCGTGCATGAACAGTTTGAAAATATATCCACCTTTCTGGACGACCATGAAGAAAATATTCAGGATATTCTTTACCATGCAAAATATTATGAAAATAGGACAGCTGAAAGGCTGGAAACCATCAACAGGCGAATGGTTTCCCATGAAACCGAAATTAGCACCATTCTGGCTAACATAAATGCCACAAACAGTCATGTACACAGCATGATAAATTACATCAGTGATGTGAGGGGATCTTGCTCTAATGGCCTTAGTGCACATTCGGACGAGCTTTATTATCTCAACAATTCCCTGATGTTGATGCAGAGCACCGCTGAAAGCCTAAGGCAGCGTTACAATCTGCTGAGCACAACACTGACTGATGAAGTAAGTAAGCTTGGCGTTGTCATGGAGGAAATGAAAATTATTGACGTGAAACATGCGGACACCATCAAGAACTTTACCATTATGAAAGGTAAGCAATTCCATATTCTTATATTGAAACATTGAGATGCCAACGTGATGTGGTATATTCCACTTCCGCACAGATCTCAAATTCCACCTTAGTCTTAGCCTGTAAGCTAAGATATATTTTGTCTTAAAATTTAAGGTCAAATTGTGAATTGTGAATGCAGAATTGTGGAATATTTTTCCATTCAGCCTCAATTGGGAAGAAACCCATTTACGAAATGCAGATTCCAAATTATGGCTGAAATGAAGAATGTTTCAAAATCATCTTACAGACTAAGACTGGGTGAAATTTTGGTGTCTCAGTGTTAACAGCCGATGGTGACAATCCCTTCCTCCAATTCATTAAATCAGTTCCACTTCAAAGCTGCAGTTATTGAGCCAACCGGTGTTGCTTATGAACCTTAGGATTCAGCATCAGTTCAGGAATACTGGCTCACACTTAACATCGGAGACACCTCTTTTCCAGGGGTAATAATTCCTTAAAAAAAAAAAATAACAGCAACTTAAATTTATATAACGCCCTTCACACAGGGTAGCGTCCTGGAAGACTTATGGGGGCGGGCCATTCCCAAATTCGTCAAATTTCTTTTCGAAATCAAATTTTGCATCACAATTCTTTTACTGATTTTCTCCCCACTGGGATTTGTCTCTCTGGTCCTGGTCTGGCCTCCACTTGCAATTCCACAAGCACCTATTATTCATAGGTGAGCCTTGGCAGTGAGTGTTGGCAATCACTTGAATGTCATGGGTGTCACAGCCAAACCTGACCTCTCCACCCGGCTGCTACACCCATGTAAAAACCAATAGAGAATGCTCAAGAATGACCAGGAACTGTATCTGGATGGAGTTACTATCAATAAGTGATGAGACTTCTGTAACTCTTAGATGATCTTTTTTTAAAAAAACATGTATTTGCATGTAATTCACACATGTGCTTTTACACAGAGATTTAAACAGTTATGAGGAAGGAATCATGGTACGAGGAACTTGTAATCACACTGCAGTAACAGCCCAAGAAATGGAAGAAGGATGCATGTAAGGGTGGGGGTGATGGTCGGCTATTGGTGGCTGTTACAGGTTTAGTAGCTTAATCCCTTCTGTGGGTCAAATTGTCCTGCAGGTGGTTTCACTAGCAGAAGTCTATAAAAACAGTGCAAGCAGAGTAGGATTCTGAACATCATTTTTTTCTGCAAATCTCCCACTACTCTTCTTGGAGGTCCACCACTATATTTGTTAAATGTTGTTAAATGAGACATTCTTTTATGTGAAAGGTACTCTATATAATAACAATCCTTATAATAAAGATACTCTATATAACAAAAATAAGAAGTCCTTGCATTTGAATTTACACTTGTAAGGTCAAAACATCTCAAAGCACTTCAAGGGTATTCATTTGTCAAGGTATAGTTAGCGGCTGATTATTTATGGGAAAACACGACAGCCAATTGCCACCCAGAAAAATCCGCAAATCACCATGAAATAAATGAATCAATTAATCTGGAAGGCTGCTGGCAAAGAGGGAGCAACTCCTTTCTCTTTTTGAAGGCAGTTGGAGAATCGATGATCTGCACAAATTGGAACCGGCCTCAATGTGACTATGGAGCCAAAATGAATAATCAGATTGCACACAACGTATAAGTTGGCTATAACAATAATGTGCCAGTTCCCTCCCCCCCTCTCTCTTTCTCATTTCCTTTCTTTGAGTTTCTTTACATTTCTGTCTCTCTACCATATCTCTCTCTGTCGTGCACCGTCCCTTTACAATTGGCATTTTTCTCTCCTGTTGGTGAAGGTTCAATGAAAAGTCCAGAGTGATTGTAATTTGCAATACATTAACTGTTCTATCAAGAGGTTTTCTTTTTCACATACATATACACAGCTGTTACAACTTACAGAAACTTTGTGGAATGCTTTGAGACATTCTTAACAACACAGATACAAAATCAAATGCAAAGATTCATATTATTATCATCTTAAGTTTGGAGTTAAGATGAAAAAAACAAAGTATGATTTTAACATTTTAACTGTTGACATAGGGAATGCAAAACGAGCAGAAAATAGGGAAAAGAGTATGTACCTTCAGTGGAGGAGCTAGCACTACCACAGACTCAGTGAGCTGAATGATCTTCCTCTATACTGTGATTTCTATCATTCTCCCTCTTGAGGCATTTGATGAACATGATTATTGTTTTATATTTCACTGTATTTATGTACTTGCTACCCTAGGCATACCAGGTCCTCCAGGGTTGAAGGGAAACAAAGGAGAAACAGGGATCAGAGGAGCTACTGGTCTCATTGGAATAAAGGGTGACACAGGTGATCCAGGGCCCTCAGGAAAACAAGGTCCACGAGGTTTGGATGGAGTTCCTGGTTATCGTGGAGAAAAAGGTTCAAAAGGCCCAATAGGGAGCTCTGGTCCTAAAGGAGAGAAGGGTAGTCTAGGAAGGCCTGGTCTACGAGGAGAGATTGGTCCAAAGGGAGATCGAGGACCATTGGGACCAGAAGGCAAGTCTGGGTCACCTGGAGCCAGAGGACCAACGGGAATGCCAGGAGCTCCTGGGCATCAAGGCTCAGCAGGACTCAAGGGAGAAATGGGGCCTCGAGGGCCACATGGGCCCCCAGGGCCATCAGGATTGTTGACAGATGCACTTTGATTTATTTTTAAACTGTTTAACATTACACTTACTGTATCTTCATTTTATAGTTATTTTTCACATTATGTTATATCACAAAGGAAAACAGCTTTGTCTCTATTATAATCATCAATCAACAACTTGTGTTTGACTTTCAGGAAATTACCAAACTGCTGTGGAGTCACAGGAGCAAAAACAATTATTTTCAATCACCACAAGATAGACTATAAAAGCATGACACAAGCCATGCACAGTGACTAGTTTGGCAATGCTCTGAATTAGTGCTTTGGAACTAGCAAAAGGTTAATACATTTTGCAGGTTATTTTTAAGTTCAATTTCAAGATCCTCACACTTGTTTTCAAATCCCTTCATGCCCTGTCACCTCCCTACCTCTCCGACCTGCTTACTCCACCCAACCTACTACCTGCTACCTCCACTTGACTGACTCCAGCCTTCCGCATGTCTCTCATGCCCTCCGTTCCACCATCAGTGGTCATGCTCTCAGCCACTATGCCCCAAAACTCTGGAACACTCTTCCTCTAGCCCTCCACCTTGTCTCTTTCTTCCCCATTTACAGGTCATGCCTGAAGCCATTCCACTTCAGCTGTACCTACAATCACCTTCCCCAGCTCAGTGTCATGGTACACCACTATCAAGTGCTCTGGACACTATCCTGTGTGAGAAGCGCTCTATAAATGCTTCTTGTTGTTGTGTGACAAATCATTTTACATTGCTTGATGTAATCAACTTGTTGTTGTAATGAGTCTACCAAAGCCTGTTGGTAATGAGGTCTTAGCCTCTCAGTGTTTCAGTTTTAATCTTGTAACCTCATGCTCCAGCTGTGAACAATCAATGATATGGTTATTTAAGGGGAGTAACTGGAGAGTAACCTGGGTTTGTGAACCATACTGAAGCATGATAGATTCATTCTCTTTCAGGAGAGGTGGGGTAAGGAGATGAAAATGGAGTTTTACAGGTCATTGTAGCTCTACACCATTATCTTTTGACTACAGAATATAGTGAGCTTTGATCAGACAATGGGGTCATACCTGTGATATGTTGGGTGGTGAGGTAGCATTGAAAATGCAGCCTGTTTGGTGTTAAGTTGCATGCTGTGACCATTGGAGCAGTGGAACACAGCATTTGACTATTAATTTCCAAAATACCAACATATATTTTTGGTGGGTGGATATAAGATGATTATTCTGAGAGTTGGCACTCCTTGACTAGAAAGGCCACCGGCAACCAATTTTGACTTAAGTCAGGGAGAGGAATTTCTAGACTGTGAGTGGGCAGAATTTTCTCTCCAGATCACATCACAATGCTACAATTTCCACCTGAACATTGCCAAATATTTTAATAAGGGTTGAATTGAGGCATCATTCCTGTAATAGTCAGTCCCCATTCATTTGAGTCTGTAAAATGAGACCAGCAATATAACAGTTGTTATTATGTGGGGGCTGGTCAGCACCTCTGTATGATATTGTCACTGACATTACCACACTGTCAGTGCACACAGAAGGTAAATGACTACTCTCACAATCATTTCCAGCTGTCGCTGAGACCCCATTGAAGTCCAGAGACCTTCTGTGCCTGTTCCCCAAGCACAGATACCAGTCACATGTGGATTGAGTTACTCAGGTTTTCTGTGCAGCTGAAAGGCAGTAATTGCTCGTGGCTAAAGACAGTTCTGTGGCTTCAATTAACTTCAGTCAAACTGAGTGGGGGAGGGAGGTGAATTTGGATTTGTAAACAAATTTGGATCACAATTCTCTTTTCCTAATTTGCTCCCCACTGGGATTTGTCTCTCTGCT
This sequence comes from Callorhinchus milii, assembly GCF_018977255.1. Taxonomy (NCBI): domain Eukaryota; kingdom Metazoa; phylum Chordata; class Chondrichthyes; order Chimaeriformes; family Callorhinchidae; genus Callorhinchus; species Callorhinchus milii. The sequence continues at coordinate 50,979,735 of NW_024704744.1, forward strand.
CCTCGTCTGGTCCACAAGCACCACTGGATACAAGGAGCTATTGTTCATGGTTGAACCTTAGAAGTGAGTGTTGGCAATCACTTGAATGTAAAGGGTGTCACAGGCTAACCTGACATTTCCACCCGGCTGCTATACTATTGTAAAACTCATAGAGAATTTTTAAGAGGGACTAAGGCTGAGGCCAATTCAGCCTCCTATATGGCCCCAGCCTTTCAATAAGTAATGATAGAAGGTTTAATTGAACATTTTAGTGATTATGATAATCAAACCCCACATTTTGAATCCTACTGTGTTTCTTACCAAAGAAGCTCCATAGCTGAACCGTGTGTTTCTTTTAAAGTTAATTACTTTTGACTCCTTATTAGTTTTCTATCTCTTTTAAATTCCTTAGATTTGTATTCATTTTGTTTATTTTGATGATTTCCACAAACTGGGCACAAGATACAACTTCTGATGCTGGAAATGGCCTACCACTTGTTAGACTCTGCAAAAATAGGTCTAAGGTAACAGCTGGTGTCCATCAATTCCCCTGACATCCCCGATGTTCAGTTAAGTGGCAGATCAGGATGTAAATGCATTCAGATGTAGCAGTGGGTGAGCAGGACTCGCCACACAAGTGGAGCACATCACGTTTTCCTTTTATTTACTCTCATTTCTGACCCAACTGCAAAGTTCTCTTAAAAAGTATATTTTTAAGACAAATGTGGAGCCAATTTGGCAAATTCCAAGAGGCTTGTTGGCCAGAACACTTGGAAAATTTTCTTTTTTTNCATATACTGTCATGTATAGTTTAATGTCTCATCCAAAGGATTACACCTTCAACAATGCAGCACTATTCCGGTACTACACTGCTGTATCTTCCTAGGCAGTGAAGTCAAAGAACGAACACAGGGCTTAATCTGTTAACCTTCTGACCCAGAACTGATAATGAACCATTCTTTGCTGTTTATCCTCTCTGTGGCTGTGATTTCCTTTCTATAATGGGATACTTAGAATTTTCAATACTTCTCACTGTGCCTAGACAACTGTTGTACACATTTAATATTACCTTCTTTCTCTTGCATGCAGTGTTCCCACACATAAAACAGCAAAAACTTGCGTTTATATAGTTCCCTTCACATAGGATCATGTCTCGGAGCGCTGACTTAGAATTTTTTAAAAATTGTTTTGGCTACTTACATTTACACCCATGTGTCAAATTATAATATTGTTGTTTGCTTATTGTGTGCATCAGTTAGCTAATAAATTACCCATTTGTAATACATGTATGGTAATGTTATCATATCCTGTATGTAATATCCAAATGAACACTAACAATATCAGACATACATCTGCGGATTTATCCAGAGCCCTATCTGATTGTCCTGATAGTAACTATTGCAGTGCATTTGTCTGATATCTGCAACCAAAATAAATATTACCTAATATCTTATTACAGTCTCAAACATTTTTCCACAAAACAGAACATTGTTTGATGTAAATGGTGAAATGGAAGTGGTTTCCTGTTATTTGTTTTTACTTCTGTTAAGATTGCAGCTGGTTTGCATGCTATTATAAATGTCATCCAATATATGTTAGCATCGTAACTCATATTAATAACCAGGAATCTGAGGCCCTGGATTAATAAATTCAATGTAGAATTTGGTCTTATTGTCTATCATGTCACCAAGCTCTTGAGAAAATATCTTATTATTTTAAAAAAAACATTAAAAATGGTACTCAGTTTTTAACTCTACTTTGTGTTTGTTCTTTTGGACTCTCCTTTCTTACATATTCATGCTAATAATATCCACCCTATATCAATAAACACATGAACTCCAGATTGATTCATGCTGGTTACATTCAGATGATCTTCCTTTTGTGCAATTGCTCACCTTCATGTAGGTATGAGGCAGCCCATGAACATTATCTGATGACTTCTCCACTCACACAGCTTTCTTACCTCTCTTACCATTGGGTTGTCTATATCCCAAGTCTTACTGTATGTTTAATTCTTTGGATAACTATGGAAACAGAAATATAATAAAAGTAATAATCCTTGCATTTGATATAGCAGCTTATGATGTCTTTTTGAGATGTTTCAAAGTGCTTCACAGAATATATTGTGAAGTGAATTGACTGTATACTATGTGGGCGAAATGCAGCAGGCAATTGGCACAGCAATGTCCCACAAACAGTTGTGGCTTGAAGTGACCAATTTATTATCATTTTTTAATTGTTGCATTTGATATACCGCCTTGTCATGTCATTGAGATGTCTCAATCTGCTTCAAAGGACACATTGTAAAGTGCTGGGTGGGTGTGTTGTAGGCGAAACACGGCAGCCAGTGGCGCACAGCAATGTCTCACAAACAACTATGGGGTGAGTGATCGCAATTATATTTGGGGGATTGTTGGTCAGAACACCAGGAGAAACTCCCTTCTCTTTTAATGTCCACCAGAAGAAGCAGATGGGACTTCAGTTTAACGTCTCATTAACATCCAAAGGACGGCACCTCCAACAATGCAACGCCCCAAGCACTGCATTGGAGTATCAACTTAGACAATGTGATTCCAAGAATTAGCGTGGGGTTTGTATCCGCAGCCTTCTGACTCAGTGGCAAGAGTGCTACCACGGAGTTAGGCTGACACTTGATGCTGTGATGGGAAGACAGATGGGTTTTCTGGTAGGATGAGGTTGAATGGGCTGAAAGGACTTCTTCATCCAAACCAATTGTATCATCTTGTGATGCTCTGCCGTGATCAATTAGCTTCAGGAATACATACAGTTCAGGTTCACACATGAAGAGACAAACTTGAGTGAGGCTTTCCAGTGCCCAGCAAACATCAATGAGTCAGAATGAGTCACCACCTTCGAGAAAGGAGTGGATAAAGTATAGGAAACTAATGCAGAGTGAACATTATCCGAGACATTCTTGCTGCGGATTAGCATGTTTGATATAAAAGCTAAATTAAGCTTATGAATGTTACAGATTCTAACTTTAGTTTTTNCAGAAAGTAGAAATCGTTTCTTAACTGAAATTTACTTGGTTTATCAAAGTTTAGTAACTTTAGTGTCAGCCAAAACATTATTCAGTTTTTGGGGCAACAGTAAGTTTAGTTGTGTTCATGATATAAATAGTGAAAAGCAGCAATACTGCACTAAAATATGGTGTATGTTTGAAATGATTCATACATGAATTTAAAAAATCTTGAACATCATTTTTCTGGTGAGAATGTGCTTCTAAACTATCACCTGGAATTCCCTCCCTCCAACACATCATCTCATCCCCTCTCTATCTTGTAAGTCTCGTCTCAAATCTTTCCTCTTTGAGCTCTCCTATGGCCACCTCTTCTCCTTCTCCTGTCTTCCTTGCTCGATGTCCAACACTGTCGCAGTAAAGCGCTCTGAGATGTTACCCTATGTTAAAGTCACGATATAAGTGCAGGTTGGTGTTGAACTGTACTTCAGAAGCGTATGCGGTTGAATTGAGTCTACAGGTATTAACTTTCTGAAAATACTTTCATCCTTTTTGATCCTATTAAACAGCCTGTAACAAAAACAGATTAACTCTTTATTGTGAGATTGTGGTATATTTTGAAATGTCAATATGCATGATACTCAGGTATAGGTCTGTCACTCCTCCCCCCCCCGCCCCATTCTACCGAATACTTGATTTCATTTTCACTGTTGTGGTTTACACTGATCAGAGCCCAGGCATCTCGTCAGGAAGAAGATACATCAGATGGGAAGTCTTCACTGGGCTGCTCTTGAGCACCTCCTGTTGAATAGACAGGGTATGTTATTAGTGTTGGCCGGGGAGTTAGCTGTTTATAAACATTGGAGTTGTGCAGCCCATAGGGTCAGCCAAGGAGAAAAAATAGGGAGAGAGAGAAAGCATGTGATACACAAATTCCATTATTAATGTAAAAAAATTACATTTGTATAACATTTTAGAAGTTGACAAGAGGATAAAATATCACAAAAATGCCAAATTGTAAAATGATGTCCAGAGGAGTATTTCCTTATGGTCAACTGGAAAATCTAAAACTGTTCCTGTTGGCTAAGATCCTTAAGCTTGAGAATGTTACAAAGTGTGAGCGCCAAAAAACGGAAGGAAATATCTATAAGCAAAGGAAGAATAAACATGAAATTCAGATTATTCACTAGTCTAGTGAAAAAAACTGGGGCAGGCTAGATTTCCCATTAAAATTCATTAAAGAGCGGTTCTGATGTCAATAAGACTATTGGCCAAGCAGCTAAGTTTGAAAGAATCTCCTCACATTCGACACACTGAGATGAAAACTGCAATGTGTCTTAACAGATTTGATGTGATTAAACAGCAAGATAACAACAAGATTACATTTATACAGCATGTTTCACGTCAGGAGGACATCCCAAGGTGCTGGACAGAGTCCAGACCCGAGCTGGGGATGAGGGGAGGGGAAGGGGGGGTGGCCGAGGGTCTTGTCGAAGAGGAAGGTCTTGAGGCGGGACTTGAAGGAGGTTAAGGAGGGGGCGAGGTGGAGTGATTGGGGGATGGAATTCCAGAGGTTGGGGGCAGAGTGGCTGAAGGCTTTCCCGCCAATGGTGGGTCGGGGGATGTGGAGCAGGTCAGAGCTGGCTGAGCGGACGGAATGGGTGGGTTGGTAGGGGGTTAGGAGGTCGCAGAGGGTAGGGTGGGGCGAGGTCATGGAGGACTTTGTATGTGAGGACCAGGATCCTGAATTGGATCCTCTGAAGGATAGGGAGCCAATGGAGTCAGGCGAGAGTGGGGGAGGTGGGGTCACAGAGTTTGGTGCAGGAGAGGACATGGGCTGCAGAGTTCTGGATTATCTGCAGCCTGTGGAGGGAGGAGTTGGGAAGGCTGACAAGCAGGGCGTTTGCATAGTCGAGCCTGGAGGTGATGAAGGCATGAACAAGCGTTTCAGCGGCCTGAGGGGTGAGGTAGTGGTGGAGTCGGGTGATGTTATGGAGGTGAGGGAAGGCAGAGCAGGTCATGGCTTGAATGTGGGGGAGAAAAGACAGTTGAGGGTCGAACAAGACACCAAGCTTCCTGACTGGTTGGTGAGCTGTAGCGTGCAACCATGGAGGTTGATGCTGCCGGAGCCTGAGGTGCAGAGGCACTGGCACGAGCCAATCAAGAAGGCCTCAGTCGTGTTCACATTCAACTGTAGGAAATTTGCCCTCATCCAGGACTTGATGTCCGACAGGCAGTCTGTCAGGACAGCGGTGGTCCTGGAGTTGAGGGTGGAGGCAGAAAGATAGAGTTGGGTGTCATCCGCATACATATGGAAGTTGACCCCATGTCTGCGGATGATGTCACCAAAGGGGAGCATGTAGATATTAAAGAGGAGAGGGCCAAGGACAGGGGGACGGCAGATGTGACAGTGCGGGGCTGGAGGAGAAACTGTTAGAGGCAACAAAGTGGAGACGGTGAGAGAGATAGAAATCAAACCAGGCAAGGGCAGGTCTGTGAAGATTGAGTAAAGCGGAGAGGCGGTGTATGAGGATGGAGTGGTTGACAGTATCGAAGGCGACAGAGAGGTCGAGGAGGACAAGGAGGCAGAAGGAGCCCTGATCACCGAATTTCAGAATGTCATTAGTGACTTTGACCAGGGCTGTTTCCGTGCTGTGGAGAGCGCGGAAGCTGGATTGGAGGGGTTCAAAGGTTAACTGCGTAAAACTACATTCATTCCCCTGAATGAGACTGTTGAATAAAGTCAATAATAATACTTGCATTTGATATAACGCCTTATCACGTCTTCGAGACGTCTCAAAGCACTTCACAGAAAATACTGTATATTTTCTGGGCAAAACCCATCTACTATTTACTGCACTGTAAAATGTGTACAGATATTTTTCACGAGTAAATATTTTTTCTATCAGCATTAAGGTCTTACTTCATGTAAAATATCCCTTTCCTGTCATATGACACAGCTACATTTAAAATCCTGGCAGCCAATGTGTATCCAGGGAGATACAGAATCCAACCCAAAACAAAGGAATAAAGACCCTGTACACACACATCTGGTAGAAGTGCTAGACTCTTAGAGGAAACATTACACCACAGGAGACTTTCCTGGAAAACAAGAATAGACTACCACTCTTGAAGGGAAACTATACTGTGCTGAAAAATCTCATACACTCATTGTTCGTTCTCTTGCTATCATATCATGTTCTATATTTTCTAAAAGTTGCAGCTTAGAGAGTGAGTCTGAGCAGACTCAGGGCAAAGGTAGCTACATTTATGGATGACACCTAGTAAAGTGCTTGACAGCTTGACACCTAGGGAAATTGTTTAGTTAAAGAAGGCAGCCAAGACCTTGCAAAGAGAATATGTAAGAAGACCTGGGCTAATTACTGCCAATTGAAGTTCCACACAGATAAATGTGAGATGCTGCCAGAACAATCAAGCACAGGTACGATGTTTAGCAACAGGGCACTGCACTCATTTAAGAAACAACTTGAATCTGTAATATGCAGAGGGTAGGATTATTAATAATAATGCTTACATTTTGCATAGTGCTTTCCCATCAGGATGATGTCCTAAAACACTTCACAGGATATACTGTAAAGTGGAGTGACTGTGTTGGGGTTGGTAGTTTAAAAAGTTAAGATCAAATGGGACAAGGACCTTCTTCATCTGAATGTCTCTTAAAATCTTGAGAGCAATTTATTCGGTAGAGATCACTCTGATTAGAAAACACCATTAAAAATCCAGATTATAATCACTGGTAAATTTTGGATAAATTTGTATTGATGTTTACTTCTCCTGTATTCAACTAAATAGCTGATTTTATACCAGCTGAGCAAGCAACATTAAGGACAAAAGCAGACACCCCGTCATTGGTGGTCAGGATTAAGCAACAGCAACACTGGAAAGGATTCCATCACCTTTTGGAAGCTTGCTAAATACATGACGGAGCACACAATAATGTTTTTGCAATTTAGAGTCACAAGGCAACAGAACCAGCTACTGATGGATGTCACCGCTCTGTAGATAAGTCAGCTAAACCAAAAACATTACACAATCAATAAATAATTCCTGTACTTTTATACAGACATCTGCCTCACTCATTGCAGATGGTCTGCAAACACTTGCACAGAAAGGCATCGGTATGTAACACAACAGTACAATAAGGATTTGCCAGCAGTGGATTTATTCACGAGTTGAATGGAATAGTTTCACTGAAGAACTTGTATTGTTAATAATCCTGCTTTCTTTCCAGCACATCAGTGTTAGTTTGTGCACTGATGAAAGAAAGAAGGAAATATTGGGGCAAATTTTGCAGTATTCCATAACACGTTCCTTAATTCATACAAGGAATGTGTTAAGGAACATTGCTAATTTCTTCCTATTTCTTCATTAATACCATTCTTACTAATTAACCAATGTCCTGCATTTAGCTCCTTGCCTCTCTTTCCCTGCAGCTACATTTCCCTGTCAGCAACCCGCTCACAGAACATGGTTGTAAGACCATACACAGTGTAAGGAATTTTAACTCGTGCTAAAGGAATCCCAAGTTAAAACTCCTAATATACACTTGCAACACAGTTCCTGACCTATACCAGGAAAACAACTCATAAAATTGCTTTCCTGTTGCTTTACAAGAGAAGCAGTTGTAGGACATTGGGACCAACACATTGAATACAAGTAAGTTTTAATTACCAAGGATGGAGCTAATTAAGGAATTAGGAACAAGTGTATGGGTACTCCTTAATCCTTTCCCTGTGTTAGTTAGTGTTAAGCAATAGATTAAGAAATACCACAATTATTTCTGTTCTTCTTTGTACACATTACCATCCACAATGGTATTATCACTTTACTGCTCAGAGATGAGTAGGTACATAATGACACAAGAGATCGGTATGAAGAAAATTCTTTGACCCATTTGATTTCATCAGGCAAGAATATCAACCCTTCAGTCTTTGTATTATATCATCAAACTGCTCCTTAAAATAGCTCAGTGGCCTAATCTCAACCACCCTTCCTGGTAATCCATTTCACCTATTGATTACCTACTTTGTAAATAAATCCTTCCTGATTCTCATTCAGTCATGAACATAAATCCTATTGATCTAATGCCTTGATGTATTGTTCCAGTTTACTTTGTTTATATCATTGGTGTGCTCAAATTGGCTATCATGTTCACCTTCAAAATACACAATTACACAATTGATCAATTGTTCTCCAACTCTCTTTGGATTTCGGCATTTGGAACTAACAGTTTGCAGATCTTCCAAATTAAATGGCTTGTGATATTCATGAACCAAAGGCTGGAATAGCAAATCTGGTCTGGGAACATTGAATGTTGTAGAAACGGTTGAACATTCATCTCTCAATGAGGAAGATCTAACTCAGGAGTGAGCTGCTCGAAACAGCTTCTCTATTCTCTATTGTGTGCTATTGAGAGCACACAATTCACCCAGTTTATAGAGTAAGTGTACAAGTATTGACACATATTAACTAATGTATGTGCTATACAGTATGAGTTGTGAGTGAATTGTTAGCTTTGTCCAGTGTATATTTAAAATCTGTTTACAATCTCAAAACAATTACATTTTTCAGTGACGTGAAACTGTTTGCCAACTTCTTTCCAATATAATTCAATAGCCAGTGGGTTCGTTTAATTAATAGTTTATACCCTCATTCACATGAAAATTCTGAAAACCAACTACTTAATTATAGCAATTTACAAGCACAATCCTGTCGTTTTGTGCTCGCAGTCTGCAACTAAATATAGTGGGTGAATAATCATAACCAAACTGGACAAAAGCAATTTACAAGCTAAAAGGCATATTGTGCATATACTTTTTCAGACAGCTTATTTGTTCTGTGTACAATAGAATATATAACATACAATTATAATGCTACTTGTACTGATGTAAGTAGAACTTAATATATATATTATTATTTTCCCTCAAACAATCCTCTTGCATCCAGCAATGTTTTACCACGACCCTTTTCATTATTGTTTTCCACATTCAAATCCAAGGTATTATTCCCATCCTAGATATATAACTATCTGTAATATGAACACAACCGACCCCAGTTATTGCCAATTACTGATAGGCTGATGTGAGGATGGCCACAGTTTCAGTAATGAATTCTTCTAGTCACAAAGACTGCCTTTATGCTGTAGGGAGTAAAGCCCTTCAGCTTCTTTGGTGCTGTTTAATGGGAAAGGACACTCCAGGCTTGAAAAGACATTACCACACCCAAGTGTCAGCCAATATCTCCAATAGCTCCAGTCATTCCCAGTGTGGAGTCCCATAGTATAGTGATTAGGACACTCGCCTCGCAAATGAGAGGACCTGGGCTCAATTCAGTTCATTTGTTTACTGATGTTACTTAACAGCTGGTGGCTTAGAGATCGCTAGATTTGGAAACGCAATGTTGAGAACCTGGATTTGCAAAGGAAATGAATTCAAATAAAATTAATTTGCAAAGGATCTGAATCCACAACCTTATAACAAAACCTTTTTGTTTTACTGTACTGGTAGATACAGACTTAAATTGCTGTACTGATAGATACATAATAATGATTCTTATAATGTTTGCATTTGATAGAGGGCCTTATCACTTTGTTGAGACGTCTCAAAGAGCTTCACAGAATATATTATAAAGTGGATTGACTGTGCATTTTATGGACACAACGTGGCAGCCAATTGCACACAGCAGTGTCCCACAAACAGTTGTGGATTGAGTGACCAAATTATTATTTTTATTTGGGGGGGAACAGATTATTACCCCCAAATGATCCACCAAATGATCAATAATTGGGTTCCTACTTACTACTAGATAAGTAGGGGTGTAGAGTAGGAAAACTTGTCTAAGGTTTCGCCTTAAGAAATTCTTTGCATCAGCAGCACTAATTTCTATTCTGAGCATGAGTAGAGCAGCTGACTAGCTCTTGTACCCCGATGGATTGGTGAGCATGTTGCTATGGGGACTTTGTGGACTGCCAAGGTGCCAACATATCAAAACCACAGAGAGCCACCATTTTATTCTGATATTCTGAGCACTGCTCTGTACTCACTCAAGGCTGCCCAGTCCTGATGTAGAAAGTGCTTTGCTTTGGGTTTCTCTTACTTTAATGTTTTCCAGATTTCTGGGACAGTTTTACTTCCTGCGAGCACGCTCAACTGATTCAAGATGATGTCAAGGCAATCTGGTGCTCAATGTGAGTATTCACTTGAATGATTGCTCAGAGCTCAGTGCAAAGAGACTGTGTTTGGGATGTGCTGCTCCATTAGTTTAACATTATTCAAGTCAGAAAGGGAATTGAGAATGGCTACCTATCGATGTGGTTTACTTATACAATAACTTGAATTTTCAGCCTGTTGAACTCTTATCTTTGTGTTCGTCACTTGACGTCACTTGACGTCTTAACATCATTGTTTGACTTACTACAGTATTTCTATATGGATAAGGGATAAGGTTGGGATAATACTTTGCCAGCTGGGATTGTAGAAAGGGAAATCAAGATTGACAAACAGATTTTTTGTGGGCCGAGAATTCTGCAGTGCACTTCAAGTTGCTATTGAGGTGCTCGAGCAAACCTGAGCAACATACCTCAGCCTCATCATTGCTAATCAGAGACTCAGCACAGATGATGGGGGGGGGGGGGAGGGAGTAGGATTGAAGGAGATCATAGAGGTGGGTTGAGGCAAGACTTTGAAGCCATTTGAGGGTGATGACAGGATCTTAAAGTTGTTTCGCTGGCAGATAGAAAGGCAGTGGAGCCAAGTGATGGGGGTGGGGGAGATGGGCCTGCAGTGCTTGATTTAGGAGAGAAGATGTGGCCTTTTGGATCATTTGGAGTTTGTGGAGAGTGGAGCTGGGGAAGCCATTGAGCAGGGCATTGGAGAAGTTCCCCAGATCCGCACCATGACCGGCATTGCCTACCACCACCTCCGCAATATTGCCAGACTCCGCCACTCCCTCACCCCTCAGGCTGTCAAAACCCTCACCCACGCATTCGTCACCTCAAGGCTCGATTACGGGAACTCCCTCATCGGCTTTCCCAACTCTTCCCTTCACAAGCTGCAGATCATCCAAAACTCTGCAGCTCGTCTACTCTCACGCACCAGGCTCCGCGACCCCATCACTCCCATCCTCGCCCGACTCCACTGGCTCCCCATCCCCAGAGGATCTTCACCTTTAAGACCATCCAATGGCCTTGCCCCCTCCTACCGCTCTGACCTGCTGACTCCTTACCAACCTGCCCGCTCCCTCCATTCATCGGGCTCCAGCCTGCTCCATGTCTCCCTCCCGACCATCGGTGGTCGGGCTTTCAACCTCTCTGCCCCCATACTTTGGAACTCCATCCCATGGTCCTTTCACCTCGCTTCCTCCCTTGCCTCCTTCAAGTCCGGTCTCAAGACCCTTCTCTTTGACCGTGCCTTTGGTCTCCTTCCCACCTCTCTGCCTTCCCTCAACCCTACATTACCCCTCCCCCATGCTCGGGCCACGATACCTGACTGTTCAGCGCTCTGAGACATCCTCCCAACGTGAAAGGCGCTCTATAAATTTAATTTTGTTGTTGTTGTTGTTAAGTCCAGAAGTGGCAAAGGCAAGGATGAGAGTTCCAGCTACTTTGTTTTTTTGTCAACAGGGTATCTGACACAATTGGACACCCACCACCAGGCTTAAGAGGCTTCAAAGCAAACTGAGAATTCATGGATCCCACCTAAGGATGGACATTTTATACACGGACTGTTATGTCCACTCTCTCCCTGGAGGAACGCATCCTGCTTACCTAATTACAGAAAGCATTTAGGCGCAGGTTGGGTGTGATATAGTAATGGAGGTTGCAATGTTACAGAAATGGGGAGAAACCCAGATGAAAGGTTTGAAGAGATGTTGATGGTTGAACAAAACACTGAGGTTCTTGAGCTGGAGTGAGCAACAGTCATCGGCTGAGTGAGGAGATGCTGGAGGAAACCGAGCAGAATAACCTCAATTTTGATGACATTGAGTATGAGAAATAAAAGCTTATCCAGAACTTGATGAGGCCATGAACAATGTAGATTAGGAGGTTATTGACAGACATGCCATTACAGGCCCTTAATGATCTGACAGATTATGTTGCCTATTAGGATCTCAACAATTACATTCAAATATTATTCTCCACTTGCCATAAGCTACACATATCACTTCTGTCAATGTATTCTTACATTCCTTTCACCTCCATTGGAAATACTTTAGTTATTAGTTATTATTTTTAGAAGTACCCAAAGTCAGTAAGTTTACTGACAGAAGGAGAAATGTAATATTATATTGAGATTTACCACAGCATAGTTATACTAACTGCAAATAGATGTTTAGTCCTCAAGGGAATAAATCATGCAAGTTATTATTCATTTTAAAATGTTCACTGAATAATATGGGGGGCGGGGGGTTGGTTAAAACTACTTTTATATTTCTACACTAAAGGAAATGTGAGGAGTAAATCAAATTGCAGTGCAACACAGTTTCAGAACATGCAGATTTGTAATGAGATTCTTCTTTTATAATGTCATTACCCAATCTTGCCAGGCTGCGACTCTAAACAAAGTGTCTCCATGGCATCGTGCTCCATACTTTTTAAAGCTCTCCTGACAATACTCAGTTGAGCTCTTAAGGTGGCCCATAGTCCACTAAATAGTTTTCTTTACAGGCTGCCATATTAAGATAAGGAATATTTGAACACTACTCCTACACAACTAAATCATTCTGCAATCTCCTGCCCCTCTGTGTTGCCCATCAAACTTTAATGAACAAGCCACTGGAACAGGCAAACAATGGTACAGTATTACTTTATACCACATGCTTTGCAGCCTCACTTGGTAAACCTGTATGTGCAGAAAAGGACTGGGTTCAAAAAATGTCCAAAGTGTTATGAAATGGCCACTTTCATAAGGCTGAATAATGACCTTGGATTAGCCAATTGAAAGGCTGAGTATGAAGGTAGGAAAGAGCTATTTTTCACATCAATTTTAGCTGTCCTAAGATAAGAAAAAGTAAATAATTAAGAAAAGAATCGACTTAGATTTCTATACTTTTTTGTTTATTTTTGTTATGCTGACATCGCAATAGTAATTATTGGTTTAAATCATAGGCTTGAGATTTTAGAGGAGACACCACTTATCATGACTGCTTTTAGAAAGAAAAACTCGAAATGTAAATGTATATTGTGCTTACATTTTACCCTGTAGTTAACTGTAGACATTGTCTCTTCAGTTTTCTGCTCTAAATTGTAAAAGTTGTGATCACAGAATCTGTTTAGTTGCTTAATTATTTTGCATTTAAATTAAAATGAGTACAGGAAAATTTGTGCTAGTGAAAAGAGTTGTTAAGGATGTAATAATCACTTTGTTCGTCCCCAATATATACAGTCAAACCACTTTACACTATATCCTGTGAAGCGCTTTGAGAAGTCTCGACAATGTGAGAAGCCACCATATAAAATATAAGGATTATTGTTATTAATTATTATTATTACCTCATGGAGCCGGGGTACTAGTAGGTTACAATTAAACTTAATAACTTGGACTCCGGTTCTAGCTCTTGATTGCTACAATATGCCTCATGCTGAAAAGTGTGCATAAGCCAATAACTTTTCAGAATAGCCTTGCACTCAGGATGATCCTTGGCTTTTGTCAGAGTATCAAAGGAGATTGAACACACAATCACCTGATATACAGTCACTGGGTAAATTCAGCTATGAATCAATCAAGGATATGAACCATGTCCTCAGCGTGAGAATTAATTGTTGATGTTTCTTCCTTGTTGCTAGGCAAGAAAATGTGTCAACGTAATATTCATGCATGCTTGTTTATGACTCTCAAAGCTGTTGGTAAGGTACCTGATGCTAGATCACCTGTAGTTAAACATTACTCAATGATTTCCATGCAAAACGAAAAACCTAATTTCCTCTCCACCCATGGAAATATGCAAACACTATTCCTTTTTCACTGGTTACTTTGCTCTGAAGTTCAGGTACATTGAAAAATATTAGTATCTTTATTGCTTATGTCATGTAAATTAAAATGTTATTGAGTTTTTTTTATCGTTTTGACACATCTTGGCAACTTTTCTAAAATGATTGGCCGGACCATTCTAAATGTGAACTTTCCCAAAACACGGGAGAGATTAGCATTGTTTCATAATACTTCAAATGTGATTATTATATTGACATCATTATGAAATGTCAGTAATTTCTTCATGCTCCTGACATGAAACATGCCATATCAAATACAAGCATTATTATTATTATTATTCCTGTTTGCTTCTTATTGCCATCCTCTTTCAGATCAGTCTTTTTACCCAAAGATCTTGAACTTTTGGACATCAAGCCAACCAGAATGTTATATATTGTAATGCAGTTAGCACTTGAGTACTACTTCACAGTCACTGACTTTATTCAGTCAGTAGTTTCTCAGAGAGACATATTTCAGCGGTGAGATTTCCTCAAGCACAACCATTGTGCTGAGGCTGAGACTGGGGCTGGGGGGAATTTGTGGAAAGAAATCATCAAATCTTCCACTTGCCTTTTAAGGGATATCTCCTTCATTCGCTTCAGCAGATACACAACACATCATGTGGCCTCTGAATGAGATTACTCAGATAGCAGCCCTAGTGGTAGCGTGGATCAGCAACACAGATTCTGGAGGTGAACCTGGGGGTGACAGTCATTTTGAAATTCATTGCCAGCCAGATTAATAAACAGCCGAGTGCTCAATTTGTTTGGTGGATCAGTGTGTGCTAGATTGCAGTTCTTAATTATGCTCTATTCAATCTACAATGTTCATAATGTTCATTATTGCATATTATAAGTATTTCATAAATAATGTATAAGCTAAATGTGCCTGGGAAAGGTCTGCCATCTGGTGCGCCATGAATTGCCTGGACTATCCCAACATGTGGTGCTGCTGAAGAGGTGATTTTGTGCCAGATGTTCTTAGCTTTTTCAGGGACTCAGGCCTAGCTATTCAAAAGTTGCCAATATTGTCCACCTTATATTAATGATAATTATTCTCACATTTAGCATCTTATCGCATAGTCGAAACATCTCAAGGCGCTTGACAAAATTTGCTGTAAAGTGTAGTGGCTGTAATTTGAGGGTGAATGTAATTTGAGGGTGAAAAACCTCTGATTGACGTTTTTAAAATAATAAAGGGAATCAATAGGCTAGATACAGAGAAACTGATTCCTCTGGTAGGGGAATCCAGAACAGGGCATAATCTAAAAATTAGAGCTAGGCCATTTAGAGTGAAATCAGGGGCAGTTTTTCACCCAAATGGTAGTGGAAACCTGGAACTCTCTCCCCCAAAAGGCTGTGGATGTTGGATCCATTCACATTGTGCGGAGTGTGGAGTCCTGTAGCTCAGTGGTTAGAG
Source organism: Callorhinchus milii (assembly GCF_018977255.1). Taxonomy (NCBI): domain Eukaryota; kingdom Metazoa; phylum Chordata; class Chondrichthyes; order Chimaeriformes; family Callorhinchidae; genus Callorhinchus; species Callorhinchus milii. The sequence continues at coordinate 50,995,101 of NW_024704744.1, forward strand.
CACTCGTTTTGCAAGTGAGACACCTGGGTTCAATTCCAGGCAGGGTGAAATCTTGGGCAAGTTTCCTTACTCCACATAGAGCCTAATAATAATCCCTCCAAAAAACAAAACAATAAAAAATTGGTCATTTTCAATCCACGACTGTTTGTGGGACACTGCTATGTGCAATTGACTGCCGCGTTTCGCCCACAAATATACGGTTAATTCACTTTACAGTCTATTTTGTGAAGCGCTTTGAGACGTCGAGAAGACGTGAAAAGTACTATATCAAATGCAAGGATTATTATTATTATATTATTTACGTGACTGAAGTGGATAGATATTTGTTAGGTCTCAAGGGATATCGGGGAAGGGCGGGTAATTGAACATGAGCTACAGATCAGCCATGATCTTATAGAATGGCAGAACAGGCTCGAGGGGCTGATTGGCCCACTCCTGTTACTATGTTTCTAATGTTACCTCCCATATGGAAAGAAATTCCACCTGGATCTAGATTTAGTCTATTAACACAACATTTCAGACTGTCCAGAAATTGGGAAACTGTTGAATTCAGTCATAACTTTGAAGTAGTTTTTCTATAGTTCTTAAAAACAACTTTTAGAAAACCAACTTTAAAATTAAAGAAGGTTTTTAAGAAATTGATAAATTCTTGGTGCTCTAAGTCAACAGATACATTAACAAATGCTACATTAGTAGAGTAAATTCTGACTGATAGAATTTCTACCCACATGTTAGTTTCAGTGTGAAGGAATGGTACCTTGATATTCTGCTGTAGTTAGTTTTCTTTTATGATCACTGAACAACAATTATCTTTGGAGCGATTACAGGCAGTAATATTTCTTGTGTGTGTTTCATGACGCATTGCCAGATGAGAAGAATATGCTAGGAGTGGGGAACAAAAACCCAGTGCAAAGTAAATCACCTGATAGTTTTCATTCAATTTGGGGATTTTTGATAACTTATAGCAAAACATTCTTTTTTTCTTACAATAAATATACAGCGATTCACTTTCCAGCACATGGTTTTAATACTCTTAAGCATGGTGATGGGTTTCTGCATGTGTGAGACATCTGACTGACCAAATAAAAAAAAAACATTATGATGGTTAGTGTTTGCCTCAAGTTGCAGCTCAAACCCAGAACTCACAGGTCATGTGAAAGTCATTTTTAAAAAAATAACTTGACCAGTATTGGTCACACTGATTGGTGAGCGTGTTAAAATAACAATGCTAGACAGAACTTAATAACAATGTGTTGCATCTTAAATTTAGATCTTCTGAGATTTGGTTTCGAAAGAATCCGCACATTGATCTGGAAATTGTAAATGCTGCAGGGACTCAAATGAATTCTCTTGGTTCCCAGAGTTGAAACTGGGATTGGCATCTGAATGGAATTCCAGAGGGTTAGCCTAAAGCAGGATCAAAGAGCCAAATCAGTGCAATACTCCTTGTACATTTGGGCTGAGTTTTATTATGAAGACAATGTGCTCAAACGTTCTGAATTACATCCTATGCATCTTCCACCTGTTAAAAATACAACTTATTCCTGAGGTGTGATATCGTTTTGTGGAAATGTTTGGGATTCCCAAGGATTATTTTGCATGAAATAAATCATAATTGGATGTGTATGGGTATGTTAACCGGTTGAGGACACATAAAATGGCCCACCCACCCTATATTAACTTCAAACCTTCTCACTTAAATTTCACATTCACTAACCATACGTGTCTCCCCAATGATGTTTTGCAGTACATACATTGGTTATTCTTCTCAATTAAAAATAATAAAGATTAAATATGTCCATAATAAAGTATGGAAGAGGTTAGCTATTGAAAGGCTAGACAAAGAATGTATTGCCCTAATCCCTCTGCTTTTAAGTAACTAAAAGTACAATTTACTGCAATAGGGTTCCCAACCATTATTAAAGTTATTCTTAAATTATTTTTTTCAGTGAATTGGGTGTCTGACACATATGAATAGGTCACCATATTTAAAGAGAATCCAAACCAGATTGAGTGTTCCATGTATGCCAGAAATTGGAAATTCCTAAATCTGACATGGATTGCACACTCTCTCCCCGCTGTTTACTCAATCCCAGCGATTATTAGGCACAGGTTGGTTAGAGTGGAGGATTGAGGACCCCAGAGTGTGCACTGGAGTACTGTTGGAGTTTAACCAGCTAAAACTACATAGCTTGCCACTGTCTGGCAAGTTTCTTGCTACTTTTCCAGCTACGGTCCTTTTAAGAGAGTTAACAGGAGCCAAGTGGGAAGAATCCTTGCCCAGTGACAGCTCTGCTTCTGCCAGATCTGCCAATGAGCCAGGCTGGTTAGTCTGTTACCAGCAGTACGTTGGAGTACTGCAGACCTGCTTAACTTGGAAACCATATTCTTGAGTTGTTGAAACTTAGATAGGAAAACTTTACTGTAGACCTTTGATCAATAAATCATTTGCTGATTGTTGGAATCTAGCAAAACATGGTATGGTATTGGAATGGTATTAGAAGTTACAGGAAAAGAGTAAGATGTTGAGATTGAGATGGCTTTAGTGGAGGAGCATTAAAAGAATGGAGTTTCTTTGCCCCTATCCTTTGGAACTCCATCCCACAGTCCATTTGTCTTGATCCCTCCCTTTCCTCCTTCAAAACACATCTCAAGACCCTCCTCCTCGACAGCACATTCGGCCACCCTCCCTGCTCCCAACCCTCTGCCCGGGTCCAAATCCCTGACTATCCAGTGCCTTGGGACGTCCTCCCGATGTGATGGGTGCTATACAAATGTAGATTATTGTTGTTGGATAGAGTGGCCTCCTACTTTGTCATAGATCTCTAATTGCTGCTTAGATTTCAAGTAGTTTCTTTATATGGTGTTAACATTACAAGTCAACAACTAACTGTTTTCCTTTTTGCTTTTGTAGGCTACTGAACTTTCGCAAATGGATCAGTAACAGTTCTGTGCTCAACTTTACTTAAGGATGGACGAGTTTTTGCCACTTGTATGCGTATGAGCTATGCCACATCTTCCAGAGAACACAGCAAGGAGTTTGTGTGAATTGTGCATCTGTTCACAAGTAAATAACAGAGCTTTATTGCTAGAATAGACATATGCTTTCTAGCAATGAATTTAGTAGGAAATCGTAGTGAAGAATCAGGAAAGACATGATTATTGAAATGAATCTAATGAGGGATACAACCAATAATCTATGAAAATAATCCTCAAAATAAATTTCAACAGAAATTCTGACAAACACAACACAAACTTTTCCAAGAGGCCTGCAATTAGATGATGTGAAAACAATGTTTCATTTGATTTAAAGAGTAAATCTGGATGCAGATTGAGTATGGATGTTCGAAGTTTCAGCCCAGGAGCAGACATGTTTTTAGATTACAGAAGTTCTTCTGATTCAGTGTCTGTGGATATAACAGGCTTCAAGTCTAGAGATGGAGAATTGGAAAGCCACAATCATCACTGCCTCATGCTAACTTCATGTTTACATCTCAAAAGCCAGGAGAAGCTTTCTGTTCCTCCAGTTATTCCAAGGGTGGAAGATGGTTTGTCTGACAGCGAAGAAGGAGAACCAAAACAAAAACTTGATATTAAAGGTACAGTAAACAACAAGTCACCCAGTGGCTGCAAGTCACCTCTCCGACCTACTATCCCCCTACTTACCTGCCCGTACCCTCCGTTCCTCTGGCTCCGATCTGCTCCACATCCCCCGCCCCAACCGCCCTACCTTCGGTGGCCGGGCCTTCAGCCTCTCAGCCCCTAGGCTCTGGAACTCTATCCCCAGTGCCTTCGCCTTGCCTCCTCCCTTTCCTCCTTCAAGGCCGGTCTCAAGACCTTTCTCTTTGACCGTGCCTTCAGCTCCCCTCTCGACTCTCTACCCCCTCCTCGCTCCCTCCCTTCCCTCCCCTCACCCTGACCATTTCCCCCTTGCTCGGGTCCTGACCCAACTGTACAGCACCTTGGGACGTCCTCCCGACGTGAAAGGTGCTCTAAAAATGGAATCTTGTTGTTGCTGTTGTTGTTGTGAATACCACTGCTGTGGTCATGAATTGAGAGAGACTGTTGCTCATTCACCTCAGAGCTACTGGACTATGTATGTTTGCCTGTGTGTGTGTGTGTGTGTGTGATAGGTGGATATAGAATGAGAAACATTGCATTTTCACCTGTCTTATACATGTTTGTACTGCAGATGTGGGGTTATGGAAAGAAGCAGATTTCAGGAGTCACATCATGCCTAGGACCAGGAATACACAAACTGATTGCAGACTGGCACAAGATGCAGAACTCTGCTCACAGTCCAAACTGGGTAAGACCACCCCAGCAACCAGTCCAGTAACCTCCCACTGCCACCCAACACACACACACACACATACATACATACAGGCACAATAGTTGAATCCAGGAATTTCTCTGATATGATTTTGCTGCCAATCCCAGAGTTAGATGAGAATTTGAGATAAGGAAGGCCCTTCGGCTTTTCTAGAATACTCACCATATCATTCCACCATCACGACATCAAGCTGCTTTATAAATGATTCCAGTGTCTTGGTCTTAAGCACCTTTATTGGTAATCCTCTGGGTAACTAACTACTTCAACAGAATTGGACAAATATCTGGTTAGAGCCAAGATTGGATGTTTCCAGGGATGCAGCAAGCCATTGTACAATGAAGATCATGAGAGAGGTTCACATAATGCTCCTATGATCTCATTTAATCTCATCCTTCCAAATTTCTCACAACCTCTTACATATTAGATGTGTAACCACAGAGTCTTTCTCAGACTCAGGCACAGGAAATATAAATCAGGCTTTCCCTCCTAATCTGCCTTCAGCTGTATACATTGGGCATTCGTTTAACTTTCTGAAAGTTCATGACTAAAGACTAGGCTAAATTTATGGAAAATAAAATTTGAAACAGGGCAGACTGCTCCAGGTGCAATTTTTAACTGTATTAAAGATTTTGAAATAAATCCAAACTGTGTGGGTTCAGCTTTGATCCAAAAGCAATGAAACAAGTGGGTGTGTTTGGTTAGGTCCTGGAAACATACAGACTTTGCCAGTGTAAACAGGACCAGATGTGGCTTTGGGGAGCTAAAAGTCACTTCTTCAGGTGGGTTGCAGTGTGTAAAGCCTGCAGAAGTGAATTTACCTCCTCCTCAACTATTTTCACATCTGTTCTAGAAAACTGTTCTCTTACATTTAATCTTTTCTCCATCTTACATTTTTAGACCCCAAACTATTGAGACCATGCAAAATACTTTGCTGATTCCCCCTTCCTCTCTGCATTCTGTACAAGTGCAAACATGATCATGCTGTTGTGGCCTATAAGACCGCATGTAAAAATATTGGCTGTCTTGTTTTGTCCATAAAATATACAGACAATTCGCTGTACAGTATATTCTGTGAAGTGCTTTGAAACGTCTCAATAATGTGATAAGGCATTACATAATAGTACATATAACATTGATATGTAGGTGTTACAGCAGTCCGTTTTCACACAGAAATATTCCACAGCCAACCGGAAGGTGAATGACCAATTGATTAAATTGATTATTTTTATTAAATATCAAAATGGAACAGGGTTGAGGTTATAGGATCTTATATACATTGGAATGGTTCAAATACTCCAAGTGACCAAAGGTTTAGGGGGGGATGTTGTCTTTGGGCTAGGGGTAGATGAATTATGTTTAATTAATTGTGGATCAGAAAGCATTTTACAGAGTCTAGACAGAAATATAAAACAACAGTAAAGACTACAGTTTGACTAGTCTCATGCTGCAATTAACATTGCCCTCTTCTTGCACCCCACCCAAATCTTTCTGATTTCATAAACTAATGTACTAGCGTCTTTAAATTGTCCTATAAGCATCTACCATTCAGTGTTGGTTGGTTGCTAAGCACTTCGAGATTCTGCCCCACATGAAGAGCTCTATATAAATGCAAGTTGTTATTGCTGTCGATTCCTTAGGTCTGATGCCAGCACTTTACATTTGTGCACATTAAACAATGACATTTGTCACTTTTCAAATCAACTAGTTAACCCCATTGTACTTTGCCCACTTGAAGGACTAAATGGATTCTGAGTAACTGAGCAATTAAGGTGTGTGTCCCAGTTTGATCAGCCGTCCATGCCTATTTAGCTAATCTCAGGAGTAAGGGAGTAATGCTGAATTGATTGAAAATGTTTTAACACGAGGATTCATTGTAGACTAATAACAAGAACAACAAAATTACTTTTGTATAGCGGCTTTCATGTTGGGAGGACGTCACAGAAATAAGAATCAAAGGTTCAGCCAAATTTTAATTTTCCCATCTTGAATCGCTGTAAAAATATCTGGTAAATAGAGTATGCTTAGAATTACACTTCAGAATCATGAGGAGTGTATTCTGGCCCACATTACCGACATTTGGAAATGTGACTCACTTCATAACGTCTTTTCAAAAAACAGTTTTGAACATTCACTTTGCGGTCACTTTATTTTAAAAACTAACATTTTTAGCTGTTTTAATCAACAAAACACAGACTTGTTTTTGTGCTGGCGAAATGTTAACTTAAATAACTTTCCACTTGTGTGAACACTGCAGAGCTAATAAATGTGACTGCCAACATGCTATTTTGCTAATCTATCGTCTGAAGAGTAAGTGATGTTTGACTTTTCACTGCATTTCATTCCCGTGATTAACATCTTATATTTCACGGTTCCTCTAATTGCATCTGACTAGATCCTTAAAAACAAAAGTGCTTATTTTACACTGGAATTCCATAATCGTTTCCTGTTTTGTGTTGTCGATTGAAGAAAATATAACTGTTGCTTCACTAAAGTTTCTATTACTTTTGTTTTTCAATCACAAACATCCTTGAGAGGTTAGCACTCCCTCCCCTTTTACCAGTATATAGAGTTTTCTCCCAGCCCCCACCTCCACCTGCCCCATTCTCTCTCTCTCACACTGTATTGGGGTGAAGAGTTGGTAATGAGTTTGAGCTTCTTGCCAGAATACAGGGCTCAGCAAAAATTGATGGATGGATGATAAATGCTTGCAGTGGTGTTTGAATCTTACCTAATTCCTTAATAAGGCTCTGAGGTGCAAATTGGCATTTTTTCAGCAGCAAGAAGCAGATCACACTGACCCACAGGAATGACATCTGATGTGGTTTACATTCAGAGCAAAATTCTCATAGATCAGCAAAATGCCAGTTACTGGAAGGAGTCTGCATATGTGACTCAGAAGCCTAGTAAGGAATCCTGTTAGAAATCACTGCAATTTTAGATCCCAACGGTAATAGAGGCAAGGCAAAGGTATTGAGGTTATTCAAATACAGTTACCTTCCAGGGATCTAAAATCTAAGATTGTGCAAAATGATCAATCAGAAGGTTTAAATTCAGTCTTAATTTGGATGCAAACTCTTTGTAAGATCTGCGGAAAACAGCTTCCAATTTTAGGTTAAATTTAAGTATTTTGTACAATTTAAATGATTTTAAATTTTAGGACAAAATTATCTCATGGGCTAAGACTTCTTTAAATTTCAGGTCTTCTGATGGGATGGTTTAATGAACTGAAGAAATGAACTTCAGTGAGTTATTTAATCTGTTCCCATTCACTCTTCCGGTTTCTTAGCACTCTCCTTTTCCCTCTAAATGCTAGGTCACAGGTCCAGCCAGAAAATGTCAGTAAACACAACACTTTTTTGTAGGATTAATAAAGAACAACCCACAGTCGCTAGCAAAATACCATTTAGTTAACAAATCCATTGTCCAAGTATTTCAAAAAGTGAAAGATAACACGGGGTATCAAAACTGTTAGATAGCTAAGGGTATCCATCTCCAAATCACATCTAAGTGACTTTAAATTAATTTTACAGTTATAATCAAGTTAAGTTTTTTTTGAAATGCAGCTTGCAACAAAAGGTAAACATCATCACATTGAACAATATTTCCACTGCATTAAATATGCAAGCATAATAGTAACACATCCTTGAGATGAAGTTGCACTGTCTCACATGTGCAATAAGATTATTTACAGCACTGTATTCTGTGAGCTTTCTATTCCCACTGCATTTTTATATTTCCCTAGAGGCAAACAGCTGCAATCCACTGGTCAGGTTGGAATGTCACCACATTCTTCAGGGTTTATTTCTGAGTTTCCCCTCAGATAACATATGAGAACTTTCCAGGTCCCACTTTGACCCCATTTCCTTTCATGTTGAAGAGCTTACACAAATTAAAAGCATAAAGGAGCCAGCAGGGTTCCAGAAGACTCAATAAACCTTTGAAGAAGAAAAGAAGGCATTAAGAGTTTGACAAACCTCCTCAAACTAAAGAAAAAATGAAAACATATGGACCTCAATTCCCCTTCTGAGACTCTAACTAACAGTAAACTGCTGAAATTAGTCTCTTCCGCAATATGCTCCTGCTTTCCCAGTGGATTTGAACTGGTTTTGTGTGCTTAAAAACATTAAAACTTCCCAATGGGTATATGGGTTAAATGGTTTGTTTTCAATGAGTAAAGGCAGTGTTTGCGTTAGGTGAAAGGGGCCACAGGTAAGTAAAATATCCATCCAGGTCTAGATTTTACTTTATTTACTTAATTAATTTCAGATTGTGCAGAATTTGTCAATTTGTTGAATTCAGTTTTAACTTTGAAGCCTGTCAGCTGTAGTTCTTAAAATAACTTACAGAAAAACGACTTGAAAATTAAAAACTGAATTTAAGATTGTGAAAAATTCTGGATGCTATGAAATGTTAATAGAATAAATCTAAACCCAAGGAGGATTTCCTAATAGTCACAGGTTTAAAACCCAGTTTATACTGAGTTGGTTGATCTCAGTGTAGCAACAACAACAGCTTGCATTTATATAGCGCCTTTCATGCGGGTTAATGTCCCGCATGAAGGGCGCTATATAAATGGGCGCTATATAAAAACAACAAATGATTTAAGTGCCATTGGACTAAAGAGAAGAAAAAAGATCAGTCGCGTTCCTGTTCTTGATTGCTGTCCAGTGACTCACTCCTAGAAAGTGCATGTGTGTGGATGTTGGGTGAGGACAGAATTTAACTCAGCTGATATTCTGCCTCCTTCCTATCAACATGGAGGCAGGGGGAATCTCTTACACTCAAGTATACATCAGAATAATGATCACTTGAAAGAGATAGCAAAGGGTGTCAGTGCAATCAAAACCCAACAAGAATTAATAATTGCAGAAGTGGAAAGGTGAAGGCAAAGGGAGAAATTAGCAAAAATTCCATAATTCATGTGGATTATGTAAAATGTCAGAATACATCTACAGTTTGATAAATTGTCAATATCTAAGCAAAATTCATCAGTATTAATTTGGATTACATATAATAATTTGATTGTTTGGTTCTGACTCTTAGAAAGTGCAGGTACACCAGTTTGAGATAGATGGCTCAAAGTGTTGTGGATTCAAGTCCATTGTTCAGAATTAAACTCATAGACTAACTGATATTCTAGTACAGTATTGAGGAACACTGCATTGTTAGAGGTGTGGTCTAACAGGTATTAAACTCAGGTGCTACCTGCATGACAGGTTAAAGATCCCTTGACCTTTTATGAAGGGAAAGGGAATTTCTCCTGGTGTTCTGCCCAACAATCATCCAGATAAATTAATCATTCACTTCATGGCTTTTTGGAGCACGTTGCTGGTGCAAATAATAATAATGATAATAATAATCCTTGCATTTGATATAGCGCCTTATCACATTGTTGAGACATCTCAAAGCGCTTCACAGAATATACAAGTCATAGAACATTATGAGAGAGGTGGCTGTGGATATATTTCAGAGACTTGCTGTCAGGCACTCAATTTAAACTACAGTATTTGTGCTGCTCAAATTGAAAAAAGAGCTAAGTGGATTATCCTAATTTACTATTTTATTTTGATGGTTATTTGCACTGTTTTGGAGTGCATGTGGATGCAGTAGAACAATTTATTTTACTCTGGACAGATGCAGGCTATAATTACTGTGCTGGTTATAAGTGGTAGTTTTTGACTGTAGCTAACCGCAGTCTTTAAATTCATTAACTAAAACATTGCTTTGTACTTAGTAATCTTCAATAAAGAAAACATGGTCATGTTGTGGTTTATGACACAGTTATGAAACAGTTTGAAGATGTAATGGAAAGAAGGTTGGATGAATATTTTGGAAGAATGAGATTAAGTGGCTCAAAGGGACTTTCTTCATCCATTCTTGTGATCTCTTTTGAACTTTCTAATCACGTGGAAGCAGACTAGTTCACAGTACCAGTGAGCTACTTAGGGAGTGAAAATGCGAATGTTTTCATAAACTTTTGAAACATTGCATGTTTACATCTGTTCCTTAAAACTGACCGCAGATATGAAGCCTGTCCCTTCCCCTCACTACGGAAAATGCTTGGGTCTGAATATATATACAGGTTGTGATGTACGAGGTGAATGTTTCCTCTGTTATTTCCAATTTGACAATTGCTAAGATTCAGTGCAGCATCTCTGGTCTAACTCAATCAGTAATCTGTGAATGCACTGAAACACTACGCTAGGGACAGAAACAAAAATCGAGGCACGTTGGTGGGAATCCAAGATGATGGCGTGGTGGAAATCTTGGATCATCTTTGCATCAAACCATTGTCCTGAAGTCAGGGGGAGAGATTCACCATATTAATTATTATTATTTATTGATTTATTACAACAGAATTGTTGCCCTGAATCGCGTATATTATGAGTTGAAAAATGTAATGTTTCTTAATCAAATTCAAAATAATAATTTCCTTACAAAATCGGTTTTGAAGCATTCATTATTGTTATTATTTGAAACCTGTACACACTGTGAGACCCAGTAACCCATCTAGGATGCTGGGTGCAGTGTCACAATATATTTTTAGATTGTGTTGTAGGCTCCCTTAGTAAGGGATACAATTGACTTCCCATAATTATGAGCATTACCATTGCTGGCATGCAATGGAGAAAACAATAACATTCTCTATATTAAGGTGATGGAATCACAGAGATTTATATTGTGTGTTATTTAATCCAGCCCAACTTTTCACCGTACGCCAGTATTTGTCATTGAAACAGAAATGGGGGGAAATAAAAGCGTGAAAGAGATTCTGATTATGGAAATTTTGTAGATTGAAAAACCTATAAGAAGACAAGGAAGGGCAAAAGTGAATATATAATGATGTCTGTGCATGCTAGGCTGAATGGCCTCCTTCTGTGCTATAAACATTTTAGGATTCTCTTCCCCTTCCTTCACATATTAAATATAGTGGAAGTTGGTTAAGACGATGCATTGGGGACACACATTTTGTCTAACTTAATAGAAGTCTGAGGTTAACCCAAATGCCATTCTTGCCCAGCAGAGGAGCTGCGGTGGCACTGTATAATAATATGTAATAATGTTGTTTCACTTGAAGCAATGTTAACTAATCAGTTAAAAACTCTCATATTTCAGTCAAATATATTTATCTTTGTTTTGCAACAAAATACTGTACTTCTGTGACATGCTAACCCCTTTTTAACTTGTGCGCTCTCTCCGCTCAGCAGGCTCCAGCCTGCTCCACATCCTCCACCCAGCCCGCCCCACCATCGGCGGTCAGACCTTCAGCCTCTTTGCCCCCAACCTTTGGAACTTCATCCCACATTCCCTTCATCTCGCTCCCTTGCCTCCTTCAAGGCATGTCTCAAGACCCTCCTCTTCAACCATGCCTTCAGCCACCCTCCTACCCAGTCTGCCCTCCAGGCTTATATTTTGAACTCAAGCCTCTGAGGGATGGGGAGCCAGTGGAGTCGGGCGAGGGTGGGGGTGATAAGGTCACAGAGCTGGGTACAAGAGAGAACACGAGCTGCAGAGTTCTGGATGATCTGCAGCTTGTGGAGGGAAGAGCTGGAAAGGCCAACAAGCAAGGCATTGGCATAGTCGAGGCCTGGATGTAATGAAGGCATGTCTGAGGATTTGGGCGGCCTGAGCAGTAAGGCAGTGGTGGAATTGGGCAATGTTACGGAGGGGGGGGAAAAGTAGAGTGGGTCATGGCACGGTTGTGGGGGAAAAAGGACAGTTGAGAGTTGAACAAGATGCCTGGGATCCTGACTGGCTTGGTGAGATGGAGTGTGCATCCATAGATGCAGATGCTGCCAGTACCTGAGTTGCGGAGGTGCTGACAGGAACCAATCAGGAGGGCCTCTGTCTTGCTGATGTTCAACTGTAGAAAGTTGGTTCTCATCCAGGACTTGATGTTAAACAGACATTCTGTCAGGACAGCAGTGGTCCTGGAGTTGAGAATGGAGGCAGAGAGATAGGGTTGGGTGTCATCCGCATACATGTGGAAGTTGACCCCATGTCGGTGGATAATGTCACCAAGAGGGAGCATGTACAGGTTGAAGAGGGGAGGACCGAGGACAGAGCCCTGAGGAACAATGCACGAGATGGTGCGGGGGCTGAAGTTGAAACCCATTTGTGGAGACAAAGAGAAGCCGGTGTGAGAGATAGGATCTGAACCATTCAAGGGACATAACTTTGAAGGTTGAGGTGAGAGAAGGTGGAAGAGGATAGAATGGTCCACATTGTAGGGCAGCAGAGAGGTCGAAGTGGACAAGAGGCAGAGGGAGCTCTGGTCATAGATGGACAAAATGTCATTTGTCACCTTAACTAGGGCTGTTTCTGTGCTGTGGACAGCACGGAAATCCGATTGGGGGGGTTTATAAAGAAAGTGGCAGGAGAAGAAGGAGTGAAGCTGGGAAGCAGCAACTCTTTCAAGGACCTTGGAAAGGAAAGGGAGGTTGAAGAAATTAACCAATTCCCTTTTCCCACACTTAACCAAAGAGGGAAAATCAGCCACAAAATAGTAACAAAGAGATAATATGTGGAAACCATCTCTGTTTAAGGATTATATTTATTCACCATTTCATGGGTATCAAATAATAATAATAATCCTTGCATTTGATATTGAAGTATTTAATTCAAAGACAGTATAATAATAATAACAATAATTCTTCATTTGATATAGCACTATTCACATGGAGAGAATGTCTCAAAGTGCTTTGCAGGGTTTAGTGTAAAGTGTTGTGACTGGGTAATTTGTCTGGCTAAATGGCCTTACAGGGTAATACAAGATGGATTGTGGGCCTCACTTATCAGTGTTCTTGTGCAGGTGGAAATGGTTGAGAAGTGGCCAGGAAAGCCACCATCAATGTTGTCTCCTGCTCAGTGGGGAGAACTTATTCAAACTTAGATTTGTGGGAATACCTGATAATAACAAGAATAATGATTTAATTTAGAAAGTGTTTATTGTGAAACAGTTTACAAGCCAAATACCATTTCAATGTGTGTCAGCATTTGGTAGTAGTCTCACCTCTGAGTCAGAGGTTGTGGATTTAAACATAGGGAATTAGAAATCATATCATCTATGCTGACACCATAGGAAGCAGGTGAAAATATTCTGGGGTGGGTTGGGGATGTGGGGGCTGAGTAAAACACTGTTAAAGGGTTGGACCCCTTTAAGACAGGTGAGCCAGCAGCCATTCAGAATGGATGAGCAGCCTGCTGGGCTGGGGGCGGCCGGGCACCAACAGGAGTTGGGAGAGGAGCAAGAGGGTTCAGCTGGTTGGGGCTGTTCAGAGGACTGGCTGTGGTCCTCCTCAGGGCTCAGGAATTTACCCCTCAAAGAGATGAGTTGTGGATATTTTTTTTTGTGGGGAGGCTGAGCCCCCTCCAGCCTCAGCCACCCATCGCCTATGTGCTGGGCATGTGCTGCATTGTTGGAGGTGCTGTGTTTCAGACGAGATCTTTTGAAGTGAGATGAGATGAGATTTTCTCCTGATGTCCTGGCCAACAATCCCCCAAATAAAATTGGTCATTTACCTCGTAGCTGTTTGTGGGACACTGCTGTGTGCAAATTGGCTGCTGTGTTTGGCTACAAAATACACAGTCACTATTATTTAAAATATATCTTGTGAAATGCTTTGAGACATCATCCTGATGTGAAAGGCACTATACCAAATGTAAGGATTATTTAATAACTCAGTCACCTCTGATCCAGTTTCAATTAACTATTTAATGTGTCACCACAGCATTGTGAATAGTATTACTGCCGTTTTATTTTTTTCTAAAAAATTTCTGACAACTATTAGCTTTGGATGAAGCTGCACTAAACCAACCTGGAAATGGAAATAAAGAAACATTTTCACAGCTGGATTTCATACCTCATTTTGAGTTTGGGCTGAGTTCTGTGCTACAACCACATGTATTGAGGTTTTCCAGAAGCACAGATCTAAGTGGCTCACTTTGTTAAAGGTAGTCAAATCCTGGAGTCACTAATAGCTAATCAAATTAAAATCTAGACAAACCAAGCATCTAATACCAAACAAGTATTACCATAGTGGCATATTAGTCCATAAACATGCTTCACAATGAAGTCAAGAAGAGTTTCAATCTGTCATTCTCTCCATGCTGTCTGTGTTCCTGCTTTTATCTGGATTACTAGGAATATGCCAAGATTCCTGCAAGAAGGCACATATAAGAGGGCAAACTACCTCTTAACATGTATAAAAAGGGAAATACAATTACAGAAGCCTGACAGTTGTAGAAAGGGGAATACAGTTACAAACATTTACAAAAGGTCAGGATCCTTGTTTGGTAAAATTATTTTCATTGTTAATATAATAATCCTTGCATTTCTTTCACATTAGAAGGCTGTCCCAAAGCGCTTCGCAGATTTTACTATAAAACGGAGTGACTGTGTATTTGTGGGCAAACACGGCAGCCAATTTGCACAGCAATGTCCAAAAACAATTAGCCACAAATTATTCACAAAGTAATAGCAAAGAGGTATCCCAAAGTCACTACAATATTTTAAAATCGGAGCTTTAGCTATTTTGTCAGTTAGCTAACTGTGATAGTCTTCCACATTTCAGAGTAAAAATTTTCTTCAGCCTTGCGCACAGCTACTTTCACCAGTGACTGCAATGACAAATCCCATTCAAGGCTGACTTCAGAAAAGACAGTGGGCATGATACTGATTAGAATTTTTACCTCCTCTTGTGTTTCACTTCTTATTCGTTTTTGAGGTCAATGAAACATTATTTATTTATACAGTATAAACATACAATGTCCTCTTCTTGCCAACACCGCCCACCGCACTATGATGAGATCAGGGAATGATAACCCCCCAAGTTTCTGTTTTGTTACTTTGTGGTTCAATATATTTGTGTGAGCAGTTTCAATGCAATCTGCACTCTTGACACTTTAGCTGGTATTTCCATATGTTCATTCAGTTTAATTGCATACTTCACCAATGCTATTTCTTACCCAGTTTCCCATTAGCACAGAATAGCTTATAGATTTGCTTAGCTTTAATTAGGAAAGTGAACCACGTATATCAACCTACCTGGGTAACAGTACAACTAAACTCACACGCCTTCATGACTCTTCAGAACGAAACAAAGATTCTAGGAATCTGTCCAAAATAACCAGCCTTACCCTCCACCACAATATGTTCTGTGATTATGCTAACCTCACCACATGTGGAAAATGAGAGGAAAACAGCGCTGGGCAGATTATAGGGCAGCAGAGGAGCAGTAAAGGCAACACACACCAGATGTTACTTGGTAGAAAACAGTTGCTTCAACTCCAAATTTGGATTTTGATTATTATTTGAGCTAAGAAAAAGGGTTCATTTTCAATCACAGCGAGAGTTCACGATTTGTTTATGTGTGTATTTTCGGTGCCATTCATTTAGGACCATGGGATTCATTGTATCTTTGTATTTGCAAAGGGTAAAATGTAAGATGTTTCTTAACTCATTCCTTTTGTTAACTAGCATAAGGGAAAAGGTTACATATTGCAATACAAATTCACTTTTATACAGCACCTTTCACATTGGGAGGTCAAGCCAAGGCGTTGGACAATGCAGAGCTTGCGCTCAAGCTACGGGTGATGGGCAAGGGGGGCGGGGGGGGGAGGGGCAAAGAGGGTGAGAGGGGGGGAAAGATGTCTAAAAGTACAGTGAAAAAGGAAGGTCTTGAAGGTCAAGGTCTTGAGATGGACCTTGAAGGAGGCAAGGGGAGGGGCAAGTTGAAAGGAGTTTAGGATAGAGTTCTAGAGGGTGGGGTCAGATATGCCGAAAGCCCAACTGCCAGTGGCAGAGTGGGTGGAACAAGGTTTGTGAAGCTGGCTGATTGGAGCGAGTGCCTGGGTTGGTAGGATTTGAAGAGGCCGCAGAGGTAAGGTGCAGTAAGACTATAGAGGGATTTAAAGGTTAGGACGAAGATTTTGAAATTGATCCCCTGGGGGACTAGGGGATGGGGAGACAGTGGAGCTGGGCGAGGATGGAGTGATTGGCTCAAAGGTTATGATACATTATGAAACATTACGGAACATTTTATGCGTGTGCGGGTGTTGATGTTTGTATGTATTATTTCCTACTTTACCATTCACTTGTACATTGATACATTGAGCTATTTCTCTGTAGTTTAAGAGGATGTTTTTTCTTTAATTCAAAGGTGATTTTGGAATCACGCAACAACAACTTGCATTTATATAGTGCTCTTGATGTGGGGTAATGCCTTGGAGTGCTTTAGACTGACAGAGTCGGACACCAAGCAAGGGAGAGGGGAGAAGCCTTGTGGATTTCCCATCAATTTCTGCACATCATGGGCCCCTCTCCTATAATAATAATAATAATAAAATGTTTTATATGCTAAAATAGCATCGGATTCTAATCTGCCTGATGTGAAGAATTAATCTCCTTTCGAAATTCTCTTCAGTCATTGAATTTGTAAAATGTTTCTTCCAATTTCTTCCAACCACGCTCTGTGACCAACCAGTCTCACAAGATCACAAGGGAAGTATGGATGAAGAAAACCCTTTCATCTCATTTGACCTCTTTCTTCCTTCCAGAACAACCATCCCACCAGCTTCCCATTACGGCATCAAGCTGTTTCTTAAATGAGTTCAGCTTTCTGCATGCGCTTGCACTGTTTGGTAACCTGTTCCAGCTGTGAACCACCAGGTGGAAAGTTAACCACCCTCTCCTCCTCTGGTCATACAATACTTAGAGGTGAAAGATTAACAAGTGACCTCTCCCCTGTCAATCTCTAACAGTCCCCTCAAACCTGCTATGAGGAAATACCTCATCCCAACTCATTTTGATATGACTGAGATTGGCAATTTAGCATCATGGGCAATTGACCTGCATCTCTTGCTTCAGTTCAGCACAGCACACTGTGTTTTAGTGGTGCCTACACAAGCACTTTTTAATGTGATTTCCAGTAGCATTATCTAGCGTTCTTTGTACAATATGCTAGCACACTCACTGACTTTGTTATCTGGTTTATACTGGCCTGTTGTGCCAAATCATTGCTACTATTTACAAGATTTCTTTGTTGTTTTACTACTTGTATCAAAGTTTGAAAATATACCTGCAAAAATAATAAGAAAACATCAATGGATAAAAGACTGATATAGGTAAAGTTAAGGTTTCTGGAAATGGACTGGAAAATTTAAGAAGCAAGAAGGATAATAAGTAGCACTGCCTAAAGGCCTCCCCCCACCCAAAAAAATAACTTAATGGTTTTGTTTACTTAGGAACAGAAAACTGGAAACAATTAAGTCAAGTGAAAATGAAGAAGCAAACTTGCATTTTCATAGTGTGTTAAATCATCGCACTGTCACACTATCGCAAAATGTTTCACGGGTAATTTCTATCAAGTGTAGTGACTGTTTCTGTAGCCATTTAAACAGCGAGGTCTGGCAAATAGACATAAATGACAAAAACTCAAGTAAAGAGTATCAATTTGACCTGACAGGGGATTCTAACCAGTCATGAAAGTGTTCCTATTAAGCTACTGTGACATGTTTTATCTTTAAAAGATTCATGTCTTTGCTTGCTGTCTATATGACTGACTGCTTGTTTGAACTCAAACATTTTCAGTTTTGTTGCAAAGTAGACAGCTATTTCATAAACATCGACACTGTCGTTTTTCTATTCATCATCGTGATGTGATTTCTGTGTGCAGTTTTGGTCTCCTTATTTAAGGAAGGATGTACTTGCCTTGGAGGGGGTGCAGCGTAGATTTACTAGGTTAGTACCAGGAATGAAGGTGATGAGTTACGAGGATAGGCTGACCAATTTGGGCCTATATTCTCTAGAATATAGAAGAATTAGAGGGGATCTTATAGAAACCTATAAGATCATCAAAGGGCATGATAGAGTAGATAGTGGGAGATTGTTTCCCCTGGTTGGAGAAACTAAAACCAGGGGTCACAACATTAAAATCAGAGCCCAGCCCTTTAGTACTGAATTGAGGAAGAACTTCTTCACTCAAAGGGTGGTGAATGTATGGAACTCGCTACCCCAAACGGCTGTTGACACTCAGTCCTTGAACATGTTCAAGACTGAAATAGGTATGTTTCTTATTGCAAAAGGGATTAAGGGATATGGGGATAAGGCAGGGTCAGGTTATTAGCTGGAGTTAGATTAGAAGATCAACCATGATTGAATGGGGGGACAGGCTCGAAGGGCCGAATGGCCTACTCCTGCTCCTACATGTTATGTTATGATTGTTTTACAAAGTTTGAAAAAGAAATTATTTTTATTTCATAAGAATCTGTCATCTCACTAGTAATGACAGTGTGGAAGTAACAATAATGTTCCTTAGGATCCATTTTTTTGTCCTTGTTAAATATGAGGTTAAAGCCTTCAGACTTCAGGGGAAATTGCAAAACATTAAATTATCTCCAGTAATGCTTTGCCTTCTGTCACAATATTCTTCATAATAATAATAATAATAATAATCCTTGCATTTGATATAGCGCTTTTCACGTCAGGAGGACGTCCCAAAGCGCTTCACAGAACACACTGTAAAGTGAATTGACTGTATATTTGTGGGCGAAAGCGGCAGCCAATTGCACACAGCAATGTCCCACAAACAGTCGTAGATTGAAAATGACCAATTTTTATTATTGTTTTTGGTTTTTGGAGGGATTATTATTAGGCGTGTGGAGTAAGGAAACTTGCCCAAGGTTTCGCCCTCTGCCTGGAATTGAACTCAGGTCTCTCACTTGCAAAGCGAGTGCTCTAACCACTGAGCTACAGGACTCCACAATGGCCTCTCGCTATGTTGAATTTACTGGTCCGGCAAACCTTGGTCCTAAATCTCCTCACATCAGCTTTATGCTTTTTGGCAAGCAGAATGTAAACACATTTCAAAGGTTAGGGGCATAGGGCCCCCCGGTGGCTGAGTTGTGTAACCAAAACCAGTACAGACTCCATTTTCCTTCTGTGGGCAGAAAGAAACAAACACTCAGATCCCCCAAAATTGAAAGCAATATTCAGAGAAACGGTTGCTGAAGCTTTAAAGTCAGTCTTTTGTACGGTATATTATCCTGGTGGGACGATGTCCTCGCCAACAGCCCCCAAAATAAAACCACTTCATGGCTGTTTATGGGACATTGTTGTGCGCAAATCGGCTGCCATGTGTGCCCACAAAAAGCACAGACACTACACTTTACACTATATCCTGTGAAGCACTTTGAGTTGTCCTCCTGATGTGAAAGGCGCTATACCAAATGCAAGGATTATTGTTATTGTTATCAAGCATTGCTAGCCCTGGCTTAATAGTGTATTTTATTGTTGCCACCATATGGAATGACATTTTCTGCTCACGAGACTAAAGTAGTAATTTTTTTGTCCAGCGTATAATGTACGGTGGATATAGAGACATTGTAGCCTGATATGGGTGTTTTCATCCCGCCAGGTCTTTGGTCCATCACAATATATATTGGGAACCAAGGGTTAACCCTGATTGACAGCAAGCAGTACAAATCCATCTTCCTTCTTCCGTATCACTTTCTGCACCAAGCAAAGCAGTTTTACTTCTGTCAGTTCAAGTACAACATTAAATAATGCTGAAACAGCAAGTCAGTCATCATCTAAAACAGTGAATAACAACAACAACAACAAAATTACATTTGTATAGTGCCTTTTGCGTCAGGAGGACATCCCAAAGGCCCTGGACAATCAGTGTTTCAGACCCGAGCTGGGTGTCGGGATCGGGGAGGGTGAAAGGCAGGGGGGAAAGGAGGGTGATCAAAGGCACAGTTGAAGAGGAGGGTCTTGAGATGGGTCTCAAAGGAGGCAAGGGAGGGGGCGAGATGGAGGGACTGTGGGATGAAGTTCCAAAGTGTGGGGGCAGAGTGGCTGAAGGCCCGCCTGCCAATGGTGGGGTGGGTGAAGCGGGGGATGTGAAGCAGGCCGGAACCCGCTGAGCAGAGGAAGCGAGCCGGTTGGTAGGGGGTTAGAAGGTCGCAGAGGTAGAAGGCAGCAAGACCATAGAGGTCTTTGAAGGTAAGGACCAGAATCTTGAACTGTATCCTCTGTATGCTGGGAAGCCAGTGGAGTCGGGCAAGGATGGGGATGATAGGGTCACGGAGTCTAGTGCAGGAGAGGACATGCCTGGATGTTATGAATGCATGTATGAATAAGTTCATATGTTGAATATTACTCGACCTCATTTTCACATGCATAGCTATTAAAAGCCCTTTACAGTCTATTGCATTCAGTGAAGCCAAGTTGAGAGCCACGGTAACTGTTGCTAGCCAATGACACTTACACACAGGGCACTTCTATATAGATATCGAGCAGTGACCAGATTATGGCTTGGCTTTACCAAGTCTCTTCCCTCATGTTGAAATAGCCTGCCATCATTTCACTGTGTAGACTCAATAGTGAGGAACAGCCACTCGGTTGGAGTCTGTAGGCTGGTGTTAGCACATCTCATCACCTTGTTAGAAAATGAAGAGAAACTGACATGCTCTAATGTTTACAGAGGACTTCAGCCGACAGGGATTCATTCAACAGTGTTAGAAATGATGGAAGTGATAAGGGATGGTGTTGTGGCCCTTTTTTGGTAGATGATTGGCAAATGGGTGGTGACAAGAAATTGAATAATAGATAATGCTATTCCAATGTTTATAAAGGTCATGACCTTTAGCTTGATAACTTCAGATAATAATAATAATAATCCTTGCATTTGATATAGCGCTTTTCACGTCGGGAGGACGTCCCAAAGCGCTTCACAGAACACACTGTAAAGTGAATTGACTGCATATTTGTGGGCGAACGCGGCAGCCAATTGCGCACAGCAATGTCCCACAAACAGTCGTAGATTGAAAATGACCAATTTATTATTGTTTTTTTGATTTTGGAGGGATTATTATTAGGCGTGTGGAGTAAGGAAACTTGCCCAAGGTTTCGCCCTGCCTAGAATTGAACTCAGGTCTCTCGCTTGCAAAGCGAGTGCTCTAACCACTGAGCTACAGGACTCCACTGTAGCTCTCTGTAGATCTCTTGTCTTCTTACATAGAATGGGGTATTCTGCTCTATGTGCTCCATATTGGTGTGAGCTAAAGGCTTTTATTTTATAAACAATCCTTGTGTTTGATATAGCAGCTTTCACATCAGAATGTTTCAAAGCATTTCACACGATATGCTGTAAAGTGTAGCGACTCTATATTTTGCAAGCAATTGTGACAATCAACTTGCACTGGGCAGTGTCCCACAAACATCCATGAAGTGAGTGACCAATTTTATTTGGGGGCTTGTTGGTCATGACATCGGGAGAAATTCCCTTATCTTTTCAAATAGTGCAATAGGATCTTTAACTTGCATCTGAACTGGCAGACAGGACTTCAGTTTAATATCTCATCTGAAAGACAACACCTCCAATAATTCAGCAAACTCCTAGCACTGCATTGGAGTGCCAGTTTAGACTGTATAATAAATATAAGTAATCCTTACATTTGATATAGCAGCTTTCATGTTGGGAGGACCTCTCAAAGTATACTGTATAAGATATACTGTAAAGTGTTGTGCTGTGGCATAAATTAATTCAAAGTCCTGTAATGGGGCTTGAACCCATAACATCTGATGCAAAGGCAAGACTGCTACCAATTGAACCATGTTGGCACCTTTTTCATCCGGAAATTTTCATAACTTTATCCCTTTGAACTTTTAAATAAGTGTAATCGAATTATAAAAGTATAGTTTAAATGAAGATCTTTCATATCATTCGTATTTATACTTTACAGAGAGCACCACATCAGCAATTTTACTACTATATGGGGTGCATATTGCAGAATAGCCCTTAGGTTGTTTGCAACATGTTTTATTGAATTCTGTAAGGATTTAAGAGAGTTGGTAGCTGACGGCAATCTGGGTTTGAAAAACGAAATATGTGGCTAAAATGGAAGTCCTCCGGATACAGGTTACTGTAAATTGGATAATAAATTGGCTAAATACTACGAAGCAAGCAGTAGCTACCAATAGCAATTGGACAGCAGTGTTCCTCCAGGGGCTAGTCCTTGGACTTTTGCTGTTCATAATATTTATGAATAATTTTAATATGCATATATGATAAAAATGTCTATGCTTGTGTATGCTGCTAAACTGTGAGAAAGAGCAAGCCTTTTCCACGTTCCAATGTTCTGTAGCAGAAAATCTAGTCACTTGTCCCTTAGAAGCCTCCCTCCCCCCTTTCTGGCTTGGTGTCAAACCACACCGCTATTCAGATGCCAGGTGCCTAAAGGGCGCAATATAACAACAACAATAACTTGCATTTATATAGCGCCCTTCACTTGGGGTAGCATCCCGGAACGCAAGGTGTTATAATTCTCATCCTGTGCCCACCAGTTCTGTTCTCATGGTCTGAGTCTAATATCCTGCTTACATCCGGTTTCAATAATTTTTGCAACCTGAATAATGTGACCCCTTCGGTTTCCTTTTTTCTAAAAAGAACAGGTTCCATTCATACGCTCAAGAAAGAAAGCTCTAGTCTGCACAAGAAGCATCAACATATGTATCAGAGATGGTCTATGTGAGAATCCAACAGGACTTTAACAAATAAACTTATCATAGAATGAAGGATCAAATGAGGTCAGGAACAATCTTGATGTTCTACACAAACATGATCCATGTTTAGCCTAAGCATGAAGACATATTCAGAGTATGCGAGCGAGATTGTCAACTCTGTAGCCTCTCCAACATCAAACCGAGAACTCAGATGCCAGCAATGTAATCAGTGGCCAAAAGTTACAAACCAGCCAACAAATTGTCTCTGAATCCTCACCACAGATTCAATATTTAATTCAGTTGCTTGCTTTGCATCGAAGTCAAACTTTTCCAGGTCAATCAAAAGTAAAATGATATAAGGTTGAGGAAGGTTTTATTTTTCTGGTAAATAAATCTGGGGTAATAAAACACTTTCAGGACATTGCCTCAGTGGAGAATCTGCCTTGAATTTCTCTTTCTTGTGCCAGAGCAAACGCTATTCGTGGAGAAACAAATTGATTTAGTGCGGCAGTGTAAAACAAAGGTTATACAAGTTCATTTTCCTTACCACGCCCCCCCCCCCCACCCCCCCCCACACACACACACCCCACCACCCAATCACAAGGGCTACTGATCTACAGCAAAAAGAAGGCCAAAATAAGTGAAATAAGACAAAATAAAGAATAAGGAACACAGTCATAACTAATTAACTTTAAAATCAGTCACTTGTTTTTTGTGTGAATGTTTTTGGAATATGAGAGAAAAACAGGGCTGTTTGTATACTTTGAAGATGGGGATGTAGCTCTGGCTGGTTCTGCTTCACTGGAGAGCCAGACATTCAGGACTCTGTCTGCAATCCTGGAGGCTGTAAATAATGGGATTGTGCTGTATCTTTGCATTTGGCAGAGATCACAGCACTGTTCAATGTCAGCATTCCTTATCATCTTAATTAAAACCTTGTGATGTTTTATTAACTTGCGATTATAATTCCTACCAGATGTATGGTCTGAGTTGCTGAAGTTAAAAAAGGTAAAACCTCTCACAATTCGATGCCGTGAAATATCTCTGTTACTGGGCAGAATTTTTTAAAGCCTCGTTGATTTGGTTTGCAAATGGAACTGAATCAAACTGCTTTTAGTTTGAGCTTTGCGGCAGTTTGGAGCCATTCACTGGATATCACAAGCATCCCCTTTTATAGCTGAACACAGTTTACTTGTCACTGTTTATTACTTCCACAGTTTACTTGTCACTTGGAACTGCTAAGTTCCCTTAGAGTTGAATGGCATGATTTGAACTGTCATACAATGTTCACTTAATTGCACTAGCACAAGGTCTGTGGACAAGTATTGTGGCTACATTTCAATGTCATAGCCATAAGCAGTTTCAGAAGCTTGTTTTCGCAGCTGGCTGTGACTCAGTGCTTTTCCCATCTGGGAAGTATTATGCAAGTCTGGGATCATTGATTATCTTGAGTTCAATTCACTAAAATGAAACCTTGCCTTATGTCTAAAGCACTTTAATGGTTTCTGTAAGAGTTTCTGCAAGTGTCATAACACATTCCTGAGCACAATGGTATTGACTAGCAATGGAGGCACTGACAGAGGCATGTTGCTTGTGAGCAGGGTGAGGTTTCCACACACATTTGTGAAGCTTTGTCCTGATCCAATCATTGCCATGAAAACAATTCTCTCCCCTCCATTGCAAAACACAACAGAAAGCAGCTAAACTTCACAATTTGCTCTCATAACTAGATACTTTAAAAATAACATGTTACAAACCCTTTAGGAACTGACCTTGGTTTATGCTCCGTCCTGATTTATTTAATCTCCCTTCAATCCCTGAATTAAGATTGTCAATAATTTACTGACCCTTGAAGCATTGATCGACAAAGGTCAAAGCCGACTGTCATACATTATTATGCTCTGGTCTCAGCTGTAATTGATGTAAATATCAGCAACAAGCAAAATCTAGCAGTCTATCTGTGCTACTTCAGAAAGGTGCCCCATCTGCTGGTGAATCTAGGCAGCAGTGCCATATTTTGGAGTGGTCAGTAACAATCTGCAATTACTATAGTACAACATCACATTTCCATCTATACGTGTGACCCTTTTGACGAAAATTGCAAGTTTAAATCCAAATTAGGAGCAGTTTTGTACTATGGGCAGATACCCACTTGTGACTGATGTACTGAGGGCACTTTAGGGTTGTACAAGAGAGTGGCGAAGTGAATTGTAGCTGAGTGCTTCTAAGTTATGACATGCAGAGCATACTTTCTAACTCAACATGTGTGTGTAGGTGTGAGGGCTGGGGGTGGGGGGGGAGGGAAAATTGAGAACATTTCCAGAGGGATTTTGTATAAGAGGTCACATTTTTTTTCCACTGTTGAAGGTCAAGACAAGTAAATTATATCAATTTGGCAACATAACACTATCCTGCAGGCTCTACAGAATTATTTGGTCACTGACTGTCCCTGGATGTGATGATACACTAGAAATGCTTGAAATGTTTCATTGCATCAGAGGGAAATCTAAAAGTACAGGAAATGCAAGTTAAAGAGAAACTCACATGTGTTGCCTTAAAAATAGTGTTATTCATTTTTCTGATAAAGTACACAGTGGCATAGATGTTGTTTCTGTCCGTGCCTGATGTTTATGGGATGTTAATGTTTTGATGGTTTTAAAAATAAATTGATGATGTCCACAAGATACCATTCCTGACTGGCTTACGAGCACAGCCCAAGAAGCAACTGATAAGAACAGATACTGCACTTGATCTCAGTCAAAAAGCTGAGGAGTAATGATTTATGTCTTGTTTATTGGTGCTCCAGTAGAATTTCTCTATCATAGAATCTTAGAATATTACAGCACAGAATGAAACCATTCACCCATCGTACTCTTTGGAAGAGCTTCCCAATCAGTCCAACTCCCCCATTCTTTCCCCATGTCCTTACATTTTTTTTTCTTTTTCAAGTACCTATCTAATTCCCTTTTGAAAGTTGTTATTGAATCTGTTTCCACCACCCTTTCAGGCAGTGCATTCCAGACTGTAACAACTCTTTGGGTAAAAAAAATGTTTCCTCATTTCCTCTCTGGTTCT
Organism: Callorhinchus milii; assembly: GCF_018977255.1. Classification (NCBI taxonomy): domain Eukaryota; kingdom Metazoa; phylum Chordata; class Chondrichthyes; order Chimaeriformes; family Callorhinchidae; genus Callorhinchus; species Callorhinchus milii. The sequence continues at coordinate 51,021,017 of NW_024704744.1, forward strand.
TTTACCAAATATCTTGAATATATCTGCCCTGGTTACCGATCCACCTGTCAGTGGAAACAGTTTCTCCCTATCTACTCTATCAAAACCCTCATAATTTTGAACACCATCAATAAATCTCCTCTTAACCTTCTCTGTTCTGAGGAGAACAATCCCAGCTTCTCTAGTCTCTCCAAATAATGAAAGTTCCTCATCCCTGGTACCATTCTGGTAAATCTCATCTGCACCCTCCAAAGCTTTGATATCCTAGCTCTGTGTTCCCCAATAATTCTCAGAGTTTGCTCTTGCTATACTTGTCTCCAACTCTGCCATTTTGTTATAATGTTTGATCTGCAAAACTAGTGTAATTTAGTGTAATTAGTGTAGATCAAATCTTCTCTGGCAGATCCAGGTGAATCTGCCTCTCCTTTCTATTTCAGAAAAAAATCCTAAGTGCTTACCCCTCACCTAGTTGAATGATTTAGACTAAAATCTGCAAGGCAAATTTGAATAGCTATGTGTAAGGAGTGACTGGTTGCTATGGCTTGGGGATAAAACGTTGGATACAAATTAATCCCCATTAGACAAAACACATAATCACATTGCCAGCTTTACAAGAAAAGTTAATAGTTACTGTAAATGATTTGGCAGGATTTGCTTATAGGTCTCAGAGCTACATGTTCCAAATATCTCTAGGGTGCACACAGCTGCTTCCATGAACAAATATTCCAACAATGCCTTTGAATGCACTTTTAGAACAAATTAGTCCAAGAAAAAAACAAAGGAGGTTATGAAAGAAAAATAACAAGATAATCTCATTAAATTGAATGTGATGCTTGTTGAGTTTGACTTGTGAGAGGAAAATATTACTTGCCAAATTACACTAATAATCAGGACCTTATTGCTTCATTGGTGACTGCTCATGCATCACATTCTTTCTTTATCCCTGGATAACAGGATTGCTCAACCGTGCAATCTTTAATAATAACATAGAAGGTAGGGTATTCATTTTTCAATTTACTCATTGTAAAAAAAAGCTTTGTAATTAATTCATTCAAAACAACAAACCTGGAAATTCCCAGCAGCAAGGGTTGTGCAATAGTGAAGCCGCTTTGTTTTACATGATGCTATTCTTTCATATTCCAGAGATGCACAAGTTCTGATATCAGTGAAGATCCAGCTCAGTACAAGATGCATATTGCAATGATTTACTGAACAATAATTGTGTGACATGTTGATGTCAGTGAAGATGTTCTTTAGTTAAAATGATATTCTGCATTCTCATTATACTGATATACTTGACAATAATAATTCAGGTTAAAAAATGTAAAAGAAGCAATTGAGCAATCAGATTTTTCCATTTATTGAAAAATAGCAAAAAGATTGCCATCTGTAGCAATAATTCATAATATAGAGCCCGTAATTGCTCTGCTCCCAATGATGGCTGTATGTACCTCTAATTCCAAACACTTATTCCTGAGTCTTCTTGTATTACTATAAAAAATACTAACTCTCATCCATATTTGATCCTTCTTTTTTTATAGGTTCTTTTAGTCCTTTATGCTCAACAACCATGTGCAGCTCATCCCATCTCATTAAGAGTCACATCCAAACCCAATCTAATGTTCAAGACTGAGATACATATATTTCTTATTGCAAAAGGGATTAAGGGATATGGGGATAAGGCAGGGTCAGGTTATTAGCTGGAGTTAGATTAGAAGATCAACCATGATTGAATGGCGGGGCAGGTTTGAACGGCCGACATGTTATGTTATGTTATGTTCCAGTGTACAACGTGTCTCATCCAATGGCAAACCCTAGCAAGCTGGTTAAAAGGAGTTGAAATTGTTTAGAAGCACGTCATGTCGTTTATAATTTCGCATTGCTTTTTAATTTCTTATTTGCATTACTAACAGGGTGTTTTAAACAATAAATGGTAACAATTCACAGATATATATATAATATATATAGCACCCTTCACATAGGATAATGGCCTTGGAACAATTTGTATCTTTGTCTGCTCTTTCTGTGATTCCAAGCATGAAATATTTGTTGTCTCACTAGCGACATATAGGAATGGATAGAGCAGGAGCAGAGCAGACCTTTCCCCAGGAGCAAAAATCAAACGATGTGTCAACTCTTGCTGCTTAAATGTACATCCAGTTTTAGTGAAGGAACCTGGGTATGGGGAGCCAGAGCAAGGGAAAACGAAAGAAAAAGCTGTAAAAGAAAGTTTCTGAAATCTACAGTGTTTTATGGTTTGTTTTTCTCACTCTGTTTTCCATTCAGAGTGGTCAAACTGACTGTAAGTTGTTAATACTGCAAATTCCAATAAGGAAAACATATTCAGCACCCTCTGTTGGACATATACTGTTACCAGGACATAAAAGAGTTAAATCACAGATGGTGAAATACATGGGATACCCATGGAAATCAGCTAAAATGAATATGCAAATCATGAAACAAATTTCAGAAACCAGTTTGTGGAGGCTGTGAGTTAAATAATGTGGTCTCTGAGCAACAATATTCCTCTTAAGTTACATGGAAATTAGATCAAGTGTTATTTAAAAAGTATAAGCAAGCTAAAATGGTTTTGTGACTTTACGTGATGCATATTGCAATGTCCCTCTAGAATAATGCTTTTTTTAAAAGGTTATATTGATATAGGAACTGCATTAACCGAACTCTCAGACCTTGTCTTCACATTTATTATAAGGGTCATCAGCCAGAGAACCAGTGCACAGCCCAGATCCTCCAATTTATCTATAGTTCCCTTCCCACTAAATATCCTCCTTGGGGAGAGGTTAGCAAAGTCTCCTTGAAGCTGAAGGTTAAAGGTTGCTTCAAGGTGACATGCTTGACAGTGGAATGTCGGAATCGAGTTAACCCTCTGTGGTGGTATCAATAGTGTAAATCCCGAGCTCGGCAGTCCACAGAATTCCAACACACCACTGATGATCAGACAGCCTGGCTCATCGGCAGAACTTTGAGGGGCCGACCAGATAGTGAGGGCAGAGATTCTTCCCACTTGGCTCCAGTTAACCTTCCAAGCCAAAGCCCTAACTGGTAAAGTGGTCCTAGCTGGACAACTAGCAGGAAGTTTGCCAGACTGCTCTCAATGACAATGTATGTTGTAGTTAAACTCCAGGAGTTCCACAATGCAGGTTCTAGCCAACCTGCCCTAAATACTCTCCAGAATTAAGCCATTATGATGTGGAATTGCAGGGAAAGAGTGTGTATTCCATTGAAAACACAGGGAAATCTTGATGTGTTAGCATTTTTTGCACGCATTTGTGAAACTTTCAATCTGATTTGGATATTCTTAAGGATGGTGATGACAGTGAAGGGAGTTTCTATCAGATACTATCAGACACCCAGACTGACCAAAAAAAAATTCCCAATAGATAATTCATTAATTCCTTCAATCCTTACAAGTGAATCATGACGTTATTCTGGGCACTGGCCAATGATGTGATTGTTTTTGCTATTACTGTCTTCTATTTGTGATTGATGGAATGAAAAGCCTTTTCTTGAAAGAAAGCAAGTGCATTTCCGGCTGGAGCTCTATTGACTACATACAAGCTGTTAATGATTGCCTGCACTCTTGGAAACCTAATGATTTAAGACCATTTATGCTGCTGATGTGCATTGTCAAAAAAAAGTGAAGGTACATGGCACAAAACATTAGTAACATTGGTGGAATTAGATGATACCTGGGATCTTACAAGATCCTGCATGGTGAGGAGCAGTGCCATCGTAGGAACACCAACACCCACCCCCTTAGCTCACACTGAAACTTTTGCAGAGACAGAAAAGTAATGCATTGTGTTGTGCATAAAAAGGAGCTAATTCTTGAACCTATCTATAATTGGAATGAACAATAGTTAATTTTTCTTATTACAGATCGCATATGTATTATTTTAAACATTTGAATTTCAATGTAATCATCTTTCATCCCTTTATGTCCAGCTACCTCAACATCATTAAAATTGTCAGCAAAACTAAAATGCAAACAAAATTCTAAATTGATCTTTTTAAGGGCTATAATATCTTAAACAAATAAAACCAAATAGACATTGCTACACATTTCAGGTCTCTATTTCACTTGAAGCCTTTTTTTATATTGCATCACTGAAAAAAGCTACATTTCTACCCAACTATTATATTGGATTGGTGATTTTTTAATATAGAAATTGCTTTCTGGCTGGCTGGATTTCAGAAACTAATGCATTTTATAAAATTGCTGATTAATTTTTATCTTTGTTCAAAGGCCAAACATGGAAAGAATTTCTGGAAGGAGACTTGGAAGCAGAGATAGAACACAGGATGGAGGAAGGCTTTGGGACATCAACCTTGGAGAGAACACTAAAAAACAGTGGAACATTAAGAACCAATGCAAACTTTCAAGAGCAGAAGAATGGCCAGTGTGAGATCTTAGAGGGTTTAGTGAAAATACCTCCCCTGAGCTCCAGGTCAAACACAAAATCACCCAGTAGAGCAATCACACGTCATGCCTTGATAGGCCCCCGGAGAGTTTGGGGAAACAAGATTACTAACACAGAGGAGGCCTTGAAATATCATGACCAGGCAAAAGATCTGGAAGCCCCCACCAAAGAGCTATTAAGTTCCAACATTTGTCAATCTGACTTTATCGATTACCCAGGTATTTTGTTTTATTATTTATTATTAGTATATATTTCAATATTTAATTACACTGGCCATACAATTCTCGAAAGGTTTGAAAAGGTATATGTTGATAGATTGTTTCTAATATCACATTTCCTAGTTCAGTACGCTAGGTTAACCTTGGGTTAACTCATGGATGTCTTGGACACAAAGTGAAATCAAAGCTGAGCTATATTCTGATGTTGCTCAGGGTGGATTAACGAGACAGAGTTTGTGCTGTTGACATTCACATATAATACAAACACTAATGGTGGTGCATCAAACATTTTAATTCTGAGGAAGTAGTCTATCAAGGCAGAAGTGCTACAAAACTAAAAATGAATTGTTTAACATTATTAAGAAGTCAAAAACAAATGTGACCTCTAAACTATGGGTAGACATGATCCATTTGAATTATTCATCCAAAAGTTGTACTTTGTTGCTTAATATATGACAATCTTATTCTACTTGTTGTAGGCTTAGAAAACGATATCCTGATAGGTATGAGGGCAGACAATTCTGTTGTAGAGGGAGTGATGAGAGGAAACCTGCCACCTCTCGACCGCAAAAGACTCAAGAAATTCATGTGAGTTGGAGGGAATTTAAACTGTGATATAATTAAAAATAGTCAGTGAGGGGCATGAAAGAGTTAATAGTGGTGTAATGCAGGTTATGGGATGGGATGAATGAGTATTTGATGTTTTGTTTATTGGTCAGCTGGATGTCTGATGCGTGGAAATCCATCACCACATTTAGAAGTATCCAAACTAAACTACTGAAAGTTCCACATATGTTTATACCTATACCCGGCTCTGCCTCCCCATCACTCTAGGTCTTGTCAGGCTCCACAGGCTCCCTGTTGCAGAACGGATCGATTTCAAGTTTCTCACTTTCCAACCACTTCGCCACCTGGCACCTCCCTACCTCTCCCACTCCATTACCCACCATCTTCGCTCAGCTGGCTCAGGACTTCTTCACATCCCTCATCCCCACTGCTCCTGGTTTACCCACTAAGCCCCAAATCTCTAGAACTTCCTGCCTCAATCCTTCTACCTTGCCCCCTCTTCACTCGTCTTCAAATCAAAAGTGAAGACTTTCCTCTTTGATCGTGACTTTGGTCACCTTTCCCTCGGTGTCAACCCACTCTGCTGTTAAGCACTCTGAGTTGCAACTGGCATGAAGAGCGCTTTAGAAATGCAAGTTATTGTTATTGTTGGGAAATTACAATTTTCACGATAATTTAATTTTAATTACAACTATAAGCTTCTCCAGCTAGAACCAGCTTACCCATTAGAGCTTTGGTTTGCAGATTTAACAGATGCTGTGTGGAAATCCCAAATTCCATCCACTAAGCAGAATAGCCACTAGTTGAGCAGAAATGCAATTGGGTTGCATTCGTACAATTTGCCTTTAACAACAGATTAGAGAGTTAACATTTTCCAGTCTTGTTTTACTAAGTGGCCTGAAAGTTTTCAGGCATAGCCTGTCTGGTCAATAAAACACTTTTGCTTGTGAATGCTGGAAAATATATATTCAGCAAAACATTCCCTCAGAGGTCTTTCTAGGTCCCAAAATTGACAAACCAAAAATCTCTGCCTCAGATTTTACAAAATTGGAAGTCGCTGGGAGCTGAAAAGGAAGAATTCATGTATCTGGAGAAGTATTCTGCCACCTAGTGGGTGACAGTGAACACCTCCTAAGGTCACTTAATTGTCAATAAATTTATAAACAACAATAAATTACATTTATAAAGCGCCTTTAACGTTGGGTTGACTTCGCAAGGCGCTGGACAGTCGAGGATTTGAACCCGAGCTGGGACTTGGGATCAGTGGGGTGAATTAAACCCCTATCTATAAATCTTCAGGTTAATGTCAGTATGTGAATAATTAATGAGCATGTGTTAGGTTTCCAGGATGCACCAAATTAACTAAAATTGGTTTTATTTACTTTTTAACAGCCAGCTACCTTTCCAAGCTTTGATAAAATAAGCAAGCTGGAATTTTATACTGATACATTTCCACTTCTCAGTTAATGCCATCAACATTTGTAACATATTTGTAGCAAGTCTGTGTGTATCAGGTACACTTTGTTAATATTAGCAACACAGAAGAGATGTCATGTAATGTTTCTTGATCGCCTTACAGGAAATATTCCAAGGAAGGCTTCCTAGAAATCATCTCAAGAAAGAGAAAGAGCAAGTTAAAAGAAGTTTGCAGCGGCACATTTGTAGATACAAATGGTATTGTATTGAACAGGTGATAATTTATTAATTTTGCTTATCTGAGTTGCTTTATCTATGAATTTAAAACACATAATTTTTTTAAAAAATCTCTAATAACTGTAATAACTCTCCAGAGATTGAGATTTCAATGCCACCCCAAATGGTGCTGAACTCCCCACTGCTAGTGTCACCTCATCCTTTATTTCTTCATGCCAAAGGGTTGGGCATCTTCTCACTGATTTTGAAGAGTGGATAATTTTTGACATGGGACAGGTTTGTGCAGCATGTTACACAATACCAGCTTGGTAGCCAACGGAAAGCTGAGGAAGATTGGCAAGGGAGCGTCATAGATGCAATCCCTGGTCAAAGTTCACTGTTAAACTGAAAAAGTGCGAGCCACAAACAGGTGAAGCTGGCAGTGGCCCTGATTCCTGGATGAATAGATCTGTTCACAGCGCTTTCAAAATGAATGGATTCAAAAGGAATCAGAGAAGGCCTCAAAGTGCTGATAAAATCAACCGAGTAATCAAACGTGGCTGCATAATATATGTTATAATGCACTGCACAGTGTTCTATAAAAAATACTTTGTAATAATCATCATGCAATTGCAAATTCTTGTTTTACATCTCAATATAGACATGGTCCATTCTGGCCCATAGGATTTGGTCCTCTGTATTCAACTCCAAGACACATTATTAACTGCCCTGAAAATGAAGAACTTTGGCAAACTCCAGAACAAGGTGATGTTTCCCCTAATAATAGAATTATTATTAGAATTATTAGAATTATTAGAATCGCTTTGCGAGTGAGAGACCTGAGTTCAATTCCAGGCACAGGGCGAAACCTTGGGCAAGTTTCCTTACTCCACATGCCTAATAATAATCCCTTCAAAACCAAAAACAATAATAAATTGGTCATTTTCAATCCACAACTGTTTGTGGGACATTGCTGTGCGCAATTGGCTGCCACGTTCGCCCACAAATATACAGTCAATTCACTTTACAGTGTGTTCCGTGAAGCACTTTGGAACGTCCTCCCGACGTGAAAAGCGCTATATCAAATGCAAGGATTATTATTATTATTATTAATAATTGGTTTCCTTTGAATGGATTTTGAAATAGCACTGCAGATGAAATATTCATTCCATTAAATGACTCAGTAGAAGTTATAGCTAACACTGAGCAACATTAGCCACTTGCTGTGTAAGAGGTACTCGTGAAAAGGGTTTGGCAAGTGTTCTTGGCTGGTAAACACACAAAGCAATAACATGTCAAAACCATATAATTGCTTTACAAAAATGTCTCACAGTCTTTCTGGCTGTTCTCTTTCTCTCTCCCTCCCCACTTACACACACCCCTTCACAATACCACCACTACGACCAAAGGTCACTTTTGTTGCAATGGCTTGTTCCAGCACTGTGCGATGACTAGTAGATTTTTTTCATTTGTCCATCAGGTTATAGATTTATTGTGCGTTGTTGTGAGCCACAGTTCTGACAGATTATTTAATCAGTCTGGCCAATCAACTGTGAATATCTCTGCACTCTGATGGTGGAGAGCGGTAGAGTTGACCATCCGAAAATAAAATAGCAGCTTCATTCAGCCTACGTTTTGCAAAAACAGCTTTATATGTTGCTTTTGGGCCGATAAAAAAAATAGATTTTTTTGTAGTATGGATTGAGTCAAAATCCAAGATGGTGGATTCACGTTTTAAAATGTGCCTAAAGAGCATACCAATAGGTCCAAACCACAGGGGGTTCAGTCTTTAAACCATTTGATAATCATTGACTGCAGTTCTGCTAAACCTTTATAAGTCACTGGTTAGGCCTCAGCTGGAGTATTGTGCCCAATTCTGGGCAACAACAACAACAAGATTACATTTGTATAGCGCCTTTCATGTCGGGAGCCAATTCTGGGCATCACACTTTAGGAAGGATATCAAGGCCTTGGAGAAGGTGCAGAGGAGATTTACCAAAATGGTACCAGGAATGAGGGACTTCAGTTATGTGGAGAGACTAGAGAAGCTGGGATTGTTTTCCTTAGAGCAGAGGAGGTAAAGGGGATACTTAATGGAAGTGCTCAAAACTATGAGGGGTTTGATGTGGAGATAAACTGCAACAATATAGGGAAAGAGCGGGGTCGTGGGACTGATTGGTTAGCTCTTCCAAAGCGCCACCACAGACACAATGGGCCAAGTGTCCTTCTTGTGTGCTGTAATATTTTATAATACATTTCTGCCGTTTCATTACAAATTCAATGTGATCACATCAAATTTGCTATGAAATAGGTGAACAATCACTGCAATAAAATTTAAGAGCAACACGGTAGCACTCTTACCTTTATGGAGTTCAAAGCTCCACGCCTGGAATTTGAGCTCATAGACTAAGCTGACAGTCTGGTCAGTGCTGGGGGTAGCTGCATTATCAGAGGTGCCAGCCTTCAGATCAGACATTAGAAACAGAGGTCCTGTCTGCCTGTTCAGGTGGACTTTAAAGATCCCATTGTATTTGAAAAGAGAAGGGAGTTTCTCCTGATGTCTTGGCCATAAGTCCCCCAGATAGAAGTAATCATTCACTCTGGTGGTGTTTGTGGACAATGCTGTGTGCAAATTGGCTGCTACATTCACCGACAAATACAATCACTTCACTTTACATTAACTCCTGTGAAGAACACTGAGACATTTTGACAACGTCAAAAAGGACTTTATAAAATGTGAGAATTACTATAACAACAAAAGTTTTGCGTAGTTGTGTAAGCCTTTGCAAAGAAGAGTACTTCTGAAGTTTTATTATGTACTGACGCAAACATTACAAACATTTTCTCTGTTAAGTTTCTGACAGAACTGCAATGGAATTGGGTGATCCTGAAGCTCAGGGCAAGCGTTTGAGATATAAATGCTTGGTGTTTGATTCAAAGAGAAACACCAAAGAGCCAGTTCCACACTCTGTCCCAGATGATTGGCTTCCCAGCTTGGTTTTTGAGTCAAGGTATGAATCTGGCAACCTACACCAGGCTTGGAGAGTGTAAGTACATCAAATTCTTCTGCACGTTAGTTGGTATTGCTGGATATATTTCAAATATATGTTACATGTAGACTGAAGCCTAAACGTTGCCATCTAAAATCCAATAAAAACACGCTTGTAAAATGCACATGCACAAGTTTGACTGTTGTATAGCATTATATTAGATACTGAAAATTCAGACTTAGATAGATGAATAAGGAAATACAATCTAAAAAGACCAGTTGATCAAGGATGATAACAGGCAGGAAGGACATATACATCACAATGAGTGTCAACTTTGTACAGCACAAAGAAAATCAAACAAAGTATCTTTTGGAAATCAATGTCTCAGTGGATCCAGACACTTGTCTGCAAGTGTTAGTTTGACTCAGTAGCACTCGCCTCTGAATGAAAAGCCCCACATTGGGAGTTGAGGCAGAAATTCACGAGCACTATTGCATTGTTTGACGTGCCATCCTTCGGATGAGACATTAAATCAAGGATCTGTCTGCCTATTCAGGTGGATGTTAGAGATTCCATTACATAATTTGAAAAGAGAAGGAACTTTCTCCCAGGGTCATGGCCAAAAATGCTTTTCGTTAATTGGTCACTCACTTCATTGCTGTTTGTGGTACCTATTGTGCGAAAGTGGTTTCCGCTTTTGTCTAGAAAACTGTCAACTGACTTGACAGCAGATATCTGTGAGACATTTCACTGTTATCGGATTTTAGCAAGTGCAAGGACTATAATTGTCAGTGGGTATACTTAAGAACACTGTACAGTAATTAAACTGTCCAAAAATGCATTGCCATATCCCTTTCGAAAGAGCTCTGATGTGCCCAGTAAGATACCTTGGGTGAACTGTCTGTAACAACTGGTCCTCATTGAGAATTATTTTATGAAGTACCTACTGTAACAACAATAGCATGTATTTATATAGCGCCCTTCATGTGAGGTAGCTGGGGAAAGGAGGCCGTAAGCATAATTGAAGACTAAGGTCTTCAGGTGTAATCTGAAAAAGTGGAAAGAGGGCGTGAAGCAGAGGGATTGAAGAAGAGAGTTCCAAAGTTTTAGGGCTTGGATAAAATGCAAGTCCCATTGATTTAAAGTACACAGCAGAGAGATTTACTATCACGTGATATACCTTCAGCGCAAAATTCCCATGGGTTAATGGGAATCCTAATAAAGTTAACAAACGTATTTAAGAAATACTGAAATTTAAGATCCTTTTAAAATTACAGGTTCCCATAAGTTAAAACTTTATATTACTTGATGAAAACAATTAAAAGTGACTAGTGAATAAATGCCAAAGCAAACATAAAATGCGTCCAAGCTGCCAAATAAAAATGATAAGCAGCCACCATGACGCATTGCAGCAGATGTTTCAGTCATCCATGAGTGACAAATGCTTTCATCTCATCTCCTCTCTAAATGCTGCATTACAGACTTTTGTGTGTGATTGCATAAAGCCAATCATCCACAGCTGTGAAAAGGATTTGTGTTAGAAAGATTCCATTCAGCATTTGTCAGATATTGCTGGATTGATGAGGTATAAACGGATTGAAACATTGTATTGTTCTTGGAAAATTAAGCATCTACCTTAATTTATTGGTTAACATAATTAAGCATATTGTAGAAAGCATATTAAATAAGCCTCCGCAATCTTAGGAAACTATTTTTTCCCCTCCTTTCCTCCTACTGGGCTACAGTCCCATGGGTGCCTGACGTCTACTGGCACCTCACCCCACTGACCATTATTCATGTCTTGATAGTGTTGGAAAGGTATTTGACAACAGAGTTGAGCTCAATCCATGTCCAAACACAAATCCATGTCCAACACCAAACATGCACACCACTCGTTCTCTGAATAGTATCTCATTTTTCCCTCCATATCCCAGGGTTGCTGAGGACAATTCTAGCACCACAATTACTGCCATGGGTATTTTAAGATGACACAGCATGGACTGAGAGATTTGAACTTGTACCATCTGACCTGTACACAATACAATACAAATTTATATCTGTACAGCACCTTTCACGTCGGGAGGACGTCCCAAGTGTCCCAAATTGGCTTCCATATTTGCTACAAGAAACACATTATTACACTTTGCAGTTTTGCTGTGAAGCCCTTTGTGACATCCTCCTGACGAGAAAGGCGCTATATCAAATGTAAGGATTGTTGTTATTATAACCAAGGAGTCAGGATAACATTCATTTAATGAGTTGTCAAAGTACAGGCATGGGTAATTAAAAAAAGCGGTTTTAAAGAAAAGCAGCTCCACATCAGCATCAAGAGCCAAGCTGAGATACAATAACAGAAATCTAATACCAGCATTTTCCAGAAAAGCACAAGTCTCTCCTTTTGAGATTTATGATAGAGATAGATGAAATATGCACCTTTCCAGTCAGATGCAAAGGTTTTTGAAAAAGACAAAAGGTTTGTGTGCCCGAGGCATCCATGAATAGCAGCCTAAGGACCACACACAACTGTGTTCAGTTAAAAGAGTGACAGAAAGGGAAATACAAATTTACAAGTACACCAAAAATGTTTGTAAAAATGCATACTGTTGGCAAGATTTTTTCTGCCTGAAGCTTTCCTCCAAAATAGACATTTATGACACAATACAAGGGTGGGGTGTGGGAGGAAGTGCATTTTATAGTTCCCAAATACCTTCTATAAAGTCAAAGGAGGATACAATTAAACAATGAAAACATGATTAAAGTGCGCTAAATGAATAATACTCAGATGAGAACTTTAACTCTTACTGTTAGCATTGGCAATAGCACAGATACTAACAGTGGTTTTGTGGTGTCTCAGAGTTAAAGTGTATTTCATTTGGCAGTACAAGATGGAAATGTGTGTCGTGGAAGAATATCTCAATTCCAGAATAGATACCAGTCTACCATATAATAATAATAATCCTTGCATTTGATATGGCACTTTTCATGTCGGGAGGACGTCCCAAAGCTCTTCACAGAACACACTGTAAAGTGAATTGATTGTATATTTGTGGGCGAATGCGGCAGCCAATTACGCACAGCAATAATAATGATAATAATAATCCTTGCATTTGATATAGCGCTTTTCACGTCGGGAGGACGTCCCAAAGCGCTTCACAGAACACACTGTAAAGTGAACTGACTGTATATTTGTGGGCGAACGCGGCAGCCAATTGCGCACAGCAATGTCCCACAAACAGTCGTAGATTGAAAATGACCAATTTTTTTTTTTTTTTGGTTTTGGAGGGATTATTATTAGGCTCTGTGTGGAGTAAGGAAACTTGCCCAAGGTTTCGCCCTGTGCCTGGAATTGATCTCAGGTCTCTCACTTGCAAAGCGAGTGCTCTAACCACTGAGCTACAGGACTCCACGTCATCATTGGGCTAGAAAACCAGGGAACAGTATGAAATATGTGGCAATTTCTAACAGATTTTCTTAATAAGAATCCTTAATAAGGAATATGAGTGGAGGCTCCTTCTGGTAGTTGAACATAGTCATGCACATCATACTGACCTGAGGGAAACTCTATTCTGAAAGCAGAAGCCTTCCTGTGGTCTGACATCAGTTACTGGTTTTCTTACTGAAGAATTCTATTATAATAATAATAATAATAATAATAATAATCATAGCATTTGATATAGCATCTTATCACGTCTTTGAGACGTCTCAAAGTGCTTCACAGTAAAGTAATGTTTTGATGGGCGAACATGACAGCAAATTTGCACACAACAATGTCCCATGGAGTGAACGGGCTATTTTTATTTGGGGGATTAAAATCCCTGCTTCTTAGATCCTACTGTATACTGTGAATGGAAATACCCAAAATTACATCTAAATAAAAACATCTGACAATAAATCAAAACTAACTACCAGTCATTCCCCCCACTCCGCCCCCAAGTGAACCTGAATGAAGACCTAAGACCCTCAGCGCAGTGCTCTACCACAGCTGAATAGAGTAGCCCTGAAAACAAGATAAGAAAAGTAAAATAATAATAATCATCCTTGCCATTGATATATTGGGAGGATGTCACAAAGATCACAGGATTTACTGTAAATATAGTGACTGTGTATCCGAGGGTTAGGTTTCAGAGAGACAAGGAAGGGGGAAAAGGAGAGGGAAAAAGAAAGGTTGACCATTAGTTCAAAGCCCTACACAATGCAGGGCTGAGCAGAGGCTAAGGAAGCTAGCAGTTGTGTTATGCTGGGAAGGATTCATAATTATATCCAGCTTGTGGGCTATAGCATTTCAGTAAAGCACCATAGCCTTACCACAAAATTTTCCACAAATGTCTGTCTTGTAAAAAAATAATAAATCCCGGTTTTACTTCTGAGCCAACATTCTTTGGAAAGTTTCAAAGTTCAGTGAGAGAATAGAAGTTGGCAACAATCATGCAAGGCCTGAAATTCCAGGAGGTGAACCTTGAAATAGTTAATGTCAGTTTATAGTTTTGTTTGTGCCAGTTCAGTAATCCTCAAATAATCTGCGAGAGGTTTCTATCTTTCCAAAAAATCTCCATCAAGTGGGAAGCAGTGATGCCAATGATAGCCTGGCATTTGAAGGGTCTCTGACGGACTAATAACATAAGTTACTGGCGTAAGTGAATCTACCCAAGACAAGAAACGAAAAGAGTTATTCACCTGACCAGGAACTGGGAATTAATGGAATTCCCTCTCACTCTCTACCGTTCTTTTACCCTGGGTACGGCATCAGAAGAACATACCTTTGCTCCATGTGGGATATTGTTGTATGCAATTGCCTGCCATGTTTCGCCCACAAAATACACTGTCAATCCACTTACAATATACCCTGTGAAGTGCTTTGAGACGTCTCAACAATGTGATAAGGCGCAATATCAAATGCAAGGATTATTATTTACCAGTTTGTCAATCGCCTGTACAGTAACCCTGAGCACTATAAGATGGTTTAAAAACCTTATACATAGAATCAGTTAATCCTTATTAAACTTCCACAATAATAATGATCAATTTCAGAAAATGTAATCAGTTAAATATGTGCAGGCAATTCTTAGCAAACAGACAGAACTTTGATTGCTGGATAGATGCATACATATAATATAAAGTATTTATCAAAGTATCTTTCACACACCAAACGGCGTTAAACAGGAAAGACTATTGTAAAGATAACAGTAGATTGTTGTAAGAAAAAAATAATTGTACTGTAACTATATGGTTGGCTAATTGTAAGTAAAGAGTAAATAATACCAATAATGCCATTGTACCCTCCTATTTACTTCACAAAGTATAGCCAAGTGTGTACAAATGTTATACAAATACACAAAGGGAGAAACAATTCACCACAAACATTTCAAGAATGAAAATAATGGTACGCCAATGCTCTCACCAGCAGCTGCAAATAATATATTTACCATTAGCTGAATCTTCAGCACTTCCTTGAAGGTATTTTATCATCTTCATCTGGAATAACTGAGGGATGATCTTTTAGATGCTGTTTCACCACAGTCAAAAGGTTATGCTCAAGTGTTTGTGAAGTCTGTGAACTGTGAAGGAGTTTGTAAATTCAATCAAAGAGACAATATCCATGAGAGTAGCTATGAGAATGATTCCAAACATATTGACAGAAAGTCTTGACCTGGATATGATTATCAATTATTCTCTCTATTGCCTTCAGCAAAAAGACCACCACATCCATAAATGTAATTTCTTTGCTTCTTTGTGTCAACAGAAAGTATTCGCTTTGATTTTTTCTGGCGCAGATACTTTCTAAAAGCTCCAGCTAATCATCAAAATAGCTCCTTTCGGAAGCTGATATTTGGAACAAAGTTTCACAAAAGCCTCCCCCGCCCTCCCAAATGTTTAGCAACTAGTGAACTGGTATTCTGTATATTACATACATACACACACACACACTCACAAATACAATCATTCATACATACATACACAGTGCAATGATTAAGATGGGATATAGGGGTAATGGAGTCTTCTCTGTGTTAAAGCTCTCTTTGGTAAAAGCAATTGGTTCAGCTACACAGGCAGACCAGAGTATGTATGTGTGAAAGCAGTAATAGCTAAAATTAAAGAATATTCAAGATTACTCTAATAATGTGGAAATGTTTGTGCCATAAAAAGTCCTACAGAATTTGGTATGTATTTTAACAAAAGACAACTTAGATGTTTCCGTCAAATTTCATTTCTTCTAAATGAAGAATTATTATTATCATTATTTGGTTAATAGAGAATTGCACGGAATTTAGACTCTGGAATCCCTCATAAGACCCTGTGTGTAGAGAAAAAGTGACACCTGGTGGCAGAAATAATTATTGTTGTCAATTGGATTTTTCTGCAACACAGAAACATATCATTCAGCTTAATTGACAAAAAAGTGTGTGAGAAAAAATAATCGTTGAAATAAAGTCTTGTCAAATTAAAATTCTGTGATTGTGATTGATGGAAGAAAGCAAAGGTTTTCGAATCAGAATAAGAGAACTAGAAGATGTGTTTCTAATCTAAGGGACTTCAAACTAAACACAATTTAAAGAGATTATTAAATTGTTGGGTTTTTTGAAGGAGCAAAAGGTTCCAGAATACCATAAATAATACATCATAACTTTCCATAAAGGTCCATTTTTTTAAAAACAATAAATATCGTTTCATTACCCACTAACAATCTCTGGAAGGTTTCAATACAATACACTACAAATGTCTTTCATGTTGAGAGGATGTTGCAAAACATTTAAGAGTACTGGCTGGGCACCCAAGATAGGGGTAGAGCTCAACCTGCAATAATGGCTCAACCTGCATTTGTACTTTGATATCATTTGGGAGATATAAGAATGGCCAGAGGTTTGCCCCTTCTCTGTGCGATCCCAAAGTACAATGAAGCAAACTATGGTGCGCATCACAAACCCTACACACCAATATGAATTAACAATTGGGTGAATGTCCAATTTCTTCCCATCAATATCTTCAAGATCCCTTCTTGAGCCATATAGAGCACTCGGAGGCAACTACCATGATGTCTTACTTAATGGGCCAGTCTTGAGAAATCCAGATGCGTCAACCAACAGCACAACATCATCTGCAAACACAAGAGAAACAATTCTATCGGAAATGACCTAAATGGATACATTATGTCCACGCCTCTCAATGCCATCCAATATATCATTGATAAATAATTGGAAAGATTGTGTGACAGGGAACAATTTTGCCGTACCTACCTTTTGAGAGGGATAGGCTGGTGGTGAGTGTCCCATCAACTCTTGTACAGATCTTGGATCTGGAGTACGCATCTTGAATAAAAAACAAAATTTGGTCATGTACATTCAATTTCTTTTTTCATGAAGGCTTCATAAGGCACTAAAACGATGAATGTAACATAGATGAGCCTCACATTGCATCATCTCATATAAAACCACAAGCATCCCACACACTCCTCACAAAAACAGCATTCTGTATAACCCTTCTTGATTATACAGCAGATCTGGAATATATTTGCCTTGACTAGCAAAATGATCCCCCAGGAGCCACTGAAATCAGTTAGAATCCTGGGCAGGTTGTGATTTCACTAGGGTCACCTAGTGAGATGACTACCTGCCCAGGATTCTAGGGATAGATGCTACAATTTGTATACTTCCTATTAAATGTTACTTGAGTTGATAATGCATCTTAAACTTAACAACAAATATATTTAGCATTAGCTGCTGATAGTGAAATGATAGTGACAACTCAGATAGTAAAAGTAACTGACATTATATATTAATTTTAGAAATGAAGTCGCTAGTTCCATCGTATCTATTGCAAATTTTCACATGTCACTTTTTATTCTGCTTTCAAGCTAACTGTCTTCTTCTAGTATATCAAGTTTACAACAAAACAAATTAACTTGCACCCTTCAGAAAGACTTCCCAGGGCATTGGACAGTCAGGGGTGTTTGGACCCAAGCTGGGAGTTGGGGTCAGGAAGGGTGGAGGGCAAGGGGGTGGGAATACTTATGCCCTATATAGTCTATGCCAAAGGCATAATCGAAGTGGAAGATATTTAGACAGGACTTGAAGGAGGCAAGAGAGGGGGTGAGGCAGAGGGATTGCTGGATAGAGTTCCAGAGTGTGGGGCAGAGATGCTGAATGCCTGACCACCAATGGTGGGTGGGGAGTGCGGGGGACCTGAAGCAGGCCAAGCGGACAGGCTGATATGGGGTTAGGAGGTCGGAGAGGTAGTGGGGGAAGCAAGATCGTGGAGGCTTCAAAGGTGAGACAAGGATTTTGTACTCAAA
Source organism: Callorhinchus milii (assembly GCF_018977255.1). NCBI lineage: Eukaryota > Metazoa > Chordata > Chondrichthyes > Chimaeriformes > Callorhinchidae > Callorhinchus > Callorhinchus milii. The sequence continues at coordinate 51,039,132 of NW_024704744.1, forward strand.
TCTCTGAGGGATGGGGAGCCAGTAAAGCCGGGCAAGAATGGGGGTGATTGGTTCACGGAGCCTGTTGCGGGAGAGGACACGAGATGCAGAGTTCTGAATAATCTGCAGCTTGTGGAGGGAAGAGTTGGGAAGTCCAGCGAGCAGGCAGTTGGCATAGGCTATGCCCTATACCTCCTTTGATGCACCCAACAACTCTTTCTGAGTCACAGTTTCTTTCTATAGTGTCTCCTTCTCTAACCAGAGAATTTTCTTCTCTCTTCCTTGTCCCTGGTGTTCCTTGTTGTCATTCAGAACTCTGCAGCTCGTGTACTGTCCCGCACCAGGCTTCGGGACCACATCACTCCCACCCTCGCTCGCCTCCACTGGCTCCCCATCCCCCAGAGGATTGATTTCAAGATCCTCATCCTCACCTACAAGGCCATTCACGGCCTTGCTCCCTCCTACCTCTCCAACCTACTATCCCCCTACCTACATGCCCGTACCCTCCGTTCCTCCGGCTCCTGTCTGCTCCACATCCCCCGCCCCAATCGCCCTACCATTGGTGGTCGGGCATTCAGCCTCTCAGCCCCAGGCTCTGGAACTCCATCCCCCAGTGCCTTTGCCGCTTCCTCCCTCTCCTCCTTCAAGGCCGGTCTCAAAACCTTTCTCTTTGACCGAGCCTTCAGCTCCCCTCTCGACTCTCTTCCCCCTTCTCGCTCCCTCCCATCCCTCCCCTCACCCTGACCATTTCCCCCCTCCTCGCTCCCTCCCCTCCCCTCACCCTGACCATTTCCCCCCTGCTCGGGTCATGACCCAACTGTGCAGCACCTTGGGACGTCCTCCTGACGTGAAAGGCGCTTTATAAATGGAATCTTGTTGTTGTTGTTGTTGTTCTTTCTTCCCATCCTTATTCCCAAATCCTCAAAATCTATCTTCTCTCTTTTTATGAGGCCAATGTTATCTTTTGCAGGACATTTTGATCTGTTTGTATATTTGGAGCATGTTTAACCAGCCATTTGGACATTTGAAAAGAAATGAATAAAAATATGGGTCTCTTCCTGCAGTGGTCAGTGTGAATATGAGTTGGTGTTGGCGACGGACCTGTTCAGCAGCAGACATACCCAGTGGTATTACTTTCGAATACAAAAAGCCTTGGTTGATGTCACCTACAAATTCAAGATTATCAATTTGCTGAAAAGGAATAGCCTTTACAATTATGGTAAGGTCTACTTCCCTTCTACATTTACAATTCAATGTTGGTTCTGCAGAGTATAGTTAAAGGAGGTAGGAGGCTCCTTGATGGCCTATTGTTTTGCTTGGAGAAGTTTGCTTACAAAATACACAGTCACTACACTTCACAGTACAGTCTTGTGAAGCACTTTGAAATAGCTCAATGACATAATAAGGTGCTACATCAAATGCAAGAACTATTATAAGTTATATTTAATGTAGCTGTAGTACAGGAAAATGTATTTTAAAATGAGGTATAATTTGTGGTATTTGTTAGCAGGCTTCTGCCTTTATTTGATTATGATTTGCAATTTTCAATTTTGGAAATCTAGCGGGACTTTCACAACTTATTAATCACAAAGTAGAAGCAGCAAATAGTGGCTCAATAAAACCACAACAATTTACATTTATACAGCACCTGTCACTTCAGGATTGTGATGAGGGGAGAGGGGAGAGGAGTTGCTGAGGAGGGTGTTTTGGGGGACAGGGGGAAGATGATCGAAAGTACAGTCATGTAGATGGGAGTGATAGGCTACAGAGCGAAACAAGCTACAGAGTTCTGGATGATCTGCAATTTGTGTTGGAAGGAGCTGGGGTGCAAGCTGTTGGATTAATCAAGCCTGGGTGTGATAATAATAATAATAATAATAATCCTTGCATTTGATATAGCGCTTTTCACGTCGGGAGGACGTCCCAAAGCGCTTCACAGAACACACTGTAAAGTGAATTGACTGTATATTTGTGGGTGAACGCGGCAGCCAATTGCGCACAGCAATATCCCACAAACAGTCGTAGATTGAAAATGACCAATTTATTATTGTTTTTTTTTTTTTTTGGTGGGATTATTATTAGGCGTGTGGAGTAAGGAAACTTGCCCAAGGTTTCGCCCTGACTGGAATTGAACTCAGGTCTCTCGCTTGCAAAGCGAGTGCTCTAACCACTGAGCTACAGGACTCCAAAAGCATGAATGAGAGTCCTGACAGCCCAGAAGAAGAGGTAGTGATGGAAGAGGATGATTTTGCAATGCAGTTTGAAAATATTGCTTTTGTGAACTAAAGATTAACCGCTGGCATGCAAATTGGGAGTGTAGAAGAAATATGAACTAAAGAGACATTTACCAAGTTTATTCAGTAGTAGAAAGCCTTTCTTGAAAAGTTCACTGAATCCATTCTTGTGTTTTCTTTCAGGAATGAAACCTTTGGTATATTCAGAAAAAGATGCGAAGGAACGAGGAATCGGGTGGTTTCGATCAGGGCATCATATCACCTACAAGCCATTGAATAAGAAGTCCTTCTACAACCTTCTTCCTTCCACAGAGTACTACTGCTTGGAGTTCAAGATAGTAAGTGAGAATTCCAGGGCATCTTTACACATGCAATGCTACAGTTGTATACCATTCTATTACAAAGATGGTGCTATTTGGAATTTTCTTCTGCAATCTAAATTATATTTTTGCAGCCTCAACATCTGGGCGTCAAATACATTCTGAGATGGTGTTGGACGCTGAGCAGGGGAAAGGGAAGAATCCCAATAGATCAATCCAAATAGACAGCATCAACCCCCATAGAAACATAAAAAATGCTGCATATTAGGAGGCCATTCAGCCCACCAAACCTATGCTTGTACTAGTTCTTTTACCAGGGCTCTAATCCTAATTCCCTGCCTTTTCCCTATATTATTTTATATCTTTTTCTCATATCTGTTGAATTCCAGTTCAATTTTCAGTACCCAAACCAAGCTGAGAATAATCCTTCCATTTGCATTTGATATAGTGCCTTATCGCGTCTTCGAGATGTCTCAAAGCGCTTCACAGAATATACTGTAAAGTGGAGTGACTGCATATTTTGTGGACAAAACATGGCAGTCAATTGCGCACAGCAGTGTCCCATAACCAGTCATGGACTGAAGTGACCAATTTATTATTTTTTTTAAGGAATTATTACCCCCAAAATAGAGATCCACCAATCGACTAGCAACTGGGTTCCTACTTACTGCTAGTAAACAGAGGTGTGTGGAGTTGAACCCAGGTCTCTCGCTTGTGAGGCGAGTGCTCTAACCACTGAGCTACAGCACTCCAAGAGAATTCCATGTATCAATAATTAATTAAAGCGTTTGGGGATATTTCAAAGTGAGAAGGTGCTGTAAAATTGAAAGCTGTTTCTCTCTGTAACTGGTACAAACACTGGGCAATCTTGTCACCTGGTCCAATGTCTCAGCAGCTGTGTTATATGTGAAACCTGAAAAGGGCTAACTTCTGGTTCATCAGGTTGGGTGGCTATCATTTCCTATGTGCTGCAACTGCATGCAAAGTGCAAGAAATGCACTGAAGGTCACCACCTTCATGATATGATATTAATGTTGCTTCCCTCATGCAGCAAATGGCATCAGCATTATTTTATAGGCAAAGTATATAGATATACACGTACAACATGCAGGAAGTCAGGACAATTGCATCCCAAAGCCCAGAAGTAGGCCATTGCTTATCTGTAGAAAGCCAGCTAGTCAGTGCGAGATAAATGGTGTTCCTCCTCGTTTGCAAGGCCCACTGAAAATCAGAACAACAAACGGGATATCATAATACCAGTGGCATTATAATGCTGTTTCCTAGAGACAAGTTAGTTATCATAACACCAAGAAAAGTTTGGGTCTTAATATCATCACATCAGTGACATTTTGTTAAGAACTAAGTCCTTCTCAATTGCAGCTTGTGAGTGTGTTAGTCAATTTCACGATATGTTATATCACTGTCATGCACTGTTTGGTCTTGATCTACTTTCTCGAATGTTATTATTTTCAGGAGTTTAGTAATAAGAATGATTCGTACTACTTGGCACATTGCTATCCCTATAGCTACACGGATCTGAAGGCTCATTTGGATGAAATAACAAATGACCAAAACCATTTGGAGTATTTCAGAAAGGAAGTTCTGTGCGAAACAAGAGCTGGAAATAGCTGTTTTTTGCTGACCATTACTGATTCTACAAGTAAGTGCAAAGAAGTACAAGAGTGCATCTTGTACTGACCCTAGCACACATGACTTAGATTTAGTACATTCTACTAAAATTCTACTACTATTCTAATAAAATCTCTGAGTTTTCCAACATAATGCAAAAATAATATCTTCTCACTATGCGAAGAATGTATTCTTTTTGCTTAGGTCATCCAGGTGTCTGACACATGAGGAAACCCATTACCATGCTTATGAACATCCAAACCCCTACCTACCCGCCCGTACCCTCCGTTCCTCTGGCTCCGGTCTGCTCCACATCCCCCGCCCCAACCGCCCTACTATCAGTGGCCGGGCCTTCAGCCTCTCAGCCCCTAGGCTCTGGAACTCTATCCCCCAGTGCCTTCGCCGCTTCCTCCCTCTCCTCCTTCAAGGCCGGTCTCAAGACCTTTCTCTTTGACCATGCCTTCAGCTCCCCTCTCGACTCTCTACCCCCTCCTCGCTCCCTCCCTTCCCTCCCCTCACCCTGACCATTTCCCCCCTGCTCGGGTCCTGACCCAACTGTACAGCGCCTTGGGACGTCCTCCCGACGTGAAAGGCGCTCAATAAATGGAATCTTGTTGTTGTTGTTGAAAGTTCCACATATGCATTGCCACCAACAAATGGAAATTACCCTGTGTCTAAAATGTGGATTTTTTCTGGAAGGACACACCCTGCTTATCTAGTTGTGGAGAATATTATGTGGAAGTGCCAAGGTTTAGGTACCGCTGAGTTTAACTGGCTAAACCACATAGCTTTCCAGTAAAAACATTGACTTGCACACTTCCCGATTGCTGTCCAGCTAGGATCTAATAAGGTTAACAGGAGCTGAATGGAAATAATCTATGCCCCTTGTAACCAATCTACCCCTCTAAGGAGAAATTCCACCAGGTGTAGATTTATTCAATCAGGCAGCATTTCATAACATCCAGGATTTGATAAATTCTTGAACTCGCGTCTAAGTTTAAAGTTGGTTTTCCTTAATTCTTAAAAGAAACTTTCAGAAACACAGTATTTAAGAGTTAGACAAATTCTGGATGTATTTAATTACATAAGAACATAAGAATTAGGAGCAAGACTAGACCATTCCGCCCCTCGAGTCTGCCCCGCCATTCGATAAGATCATGGCTGATCTTCTGACCTAACTCTAATTACCTGCCCTATCCCCATATCCCCTAATCCTTCTACTTTTTAAAAATCTATCAGTCTCAGCCTTGAGACTGTTCAAGGACTGAACATCTACAGCCTCTGAGTGAAGAAATGTTTCCTCAACTCTGTTCTAAAAGACTGACCTTTAATTTTCAGACTGTGACCCCTGGTTATAGATTCTCCTACCAGGGGAAACAGACTCTCAGTGTCTACTTTATCCAGCCCTTTAAGAATCTTATATGTTTCAATAAGATCTCCCCTAATTCTTCTGTACTCTAGAGAATATAGCCCTAGTTTATTCAGCCTATCCTCATAGGTCAGTCCCCTCATCCCAGGAACTAACCGAGTGAATCTACGCTGCACCCCCTCTAAGGCAAGTGTGTCCTTTTTTAAATAAGGAGACCAAAACTGCACACAATACTCTGGTGCGGTCTCACCAAGGCCCTATACAGTTGCAGCAAGACTTCCCTACTCTTGTACTCTAAACCTTTTGCAATGAACGCTAACATGCCGTTCGCCTTCTTAGTTGCTTGCTGCACCTGCAAACTAACATTTTGAGACTGGTGTACAAGGACACCCAAATCCCTTTGAACACTAACACTATCTAATCTTTCCCCCTCTAGAAAATAATCTGTTTTTCTATTTTTGCTACCTAGGTGAATAACTTCACACTTCCCCACATTAAATTCCATTTGCAACCTACTCACCCACTCCCCTAGCTCATCTGTATCCCGTTGCAATCTTTTTGCATCATCCTCAGAGCAAATTATTCCATACATTACAATAAATATACATCCAGGTGTAATTTTTTCCCATTTGTCTGCAGCAGATAAGGAAAACGTTGAAGGAAAGCTTGGTGTGGTGCTGACAGCAAGAGTTCACCCAGGAGAGACTCAATCAAGCTGGATGATGAAAGGCATTGTAGATTTCCTGATCTCTGAGGAGCGTATAGCTAAGGTAAGGATATTAAACTGATAGTTTTCAACGTGAAATAAAAGGTAACACATGTCTTATTTTTATGGTAAATGACAAAATAATTAAATTCCCTGTGTAATGTGTTACAACTGCTGTTCAAATTGTGCTCTATTCAACTGAATCAAACTACCCAAAGCACTTTCAGTTGCATAGAACCATAGAAATTTACAGCACAGAAGAAGCCATTTGGCCCATCACATATGTGCTAGCTCTTTTAAGAGCACTACTTTCAGTCCCATTTACCTGCCTGTAGTTTACTCCTTTTTAGATATAGTCCCACCCAATTATATCGGCATGCTGGGGTTTGACCAAATGTTGCCAACATAAGTGGGGTGTCAACATAAACAGACGAAGAATGGCACAACATCGACTTACCTCCCTCTTGGCCATCACTTCTCACTTTTGTCACACCCCGATACAAGAGGCCTCAGTACATAAGAACCAAAATGGACACTTAAACATGAAAAGTGAATTTTGAGAGTTTTATTGGATCACCTATTTCATGTATGTTATGTGCAAAATTGCAATACAGTTGCTTTTTCAGGAAATCTAATGTGATAGTTCATTCATACTTGAACAATAACTATTTTTTTCCATACAGGAGCTGCGGCAAAGATGTGTATTTAAAATTGTTCCTATGCTAAATCCAGATGGAGTTATAGTAGGAAATTACAGGTAAAGTGAAAGCATTCTGATTAAATACATTATTTGAGGGCATGCAGGTAGATCAATTTGAACTAGTTCTTAATGAGATTCTTTCCTTAATAAGGAATACTGTTAGAATCCCTGTTGACCACCCCTGAAGCTCTGTTCTTCAAGTAGATCATGTTGGAGAGGAGTCCTGCAATTTAGTGGGCCATACATCTGGTTATCAGAAGGAATCCTCATTTGGGCAACTTGGTTTCCTTATTAAGGAATCCCGTCAAGAAATAAAACAAATTAGACCCTGATACTGAATTACAGAAAACTTCTTCAGTGTTGCAGAGCAAGATGTTTGTTGTCATGTGGAGTCCTGTAGCTCAGTGGTTAGAGCACTCGCATTGCAAGTGAGAGACCTGAGTTCAATTCCAGGCAGAGGGCGAAACCTTGGGCAAGTTTCCTTACTCCACACGCCTAATAATAATCCCTCCAAAACCAAAAACAATAATAAATTGGTCCTTTTCAATCTACGACTGTTTGTGGGACATTGCTGTGCGCAATTGGCTGCCGTGTTCGCCCACAAATATACAGTCAATTCACTTTACAATGTGTTCTGTGAAGCGCTTTGGGACGTCCTCCCGACGTAAAAAGCGCTATATCAAATGCAAGGATTATTATTATTATTATTACAACAAACATGGTTAGAGGTTTTCTGACTAGCATAATTTATAGATCTCTCCTTAATTTGACATCGTAAACCTCCACTCCAGCATCACAGGTGTTTATCTGTGTCAGTTGCTGGAAGCAGCAAACCTTTCCCAACATCCCATTATAAACATATGGCAAGAAGTTTCAGGTGTTGGCATTTGATAGGTGCTCAGGTATACACAGGACTGGAAACAACTATTGCAGTCTATCTGACAGATTCCAAAGTAAATCAAACTGATACATTGAGTCATGTCTCATACTCTTCAATTTTCATTAAATATCTACCAAATATTTCTTCTCCAAGTGTACAGCTAATTTGCCTCTTGAATTTGTAAACACAATTTTTATGTCAGTTGTTACTACAGCCTGCAACAAGTTTCATAGTGACAAGGTGGCATGTTTAAAAGCCAATTCAATCAACCTACCAGGGATTTGGCAAACAAACAAAAACAAATTGCTAAATGACTTTAAATCAATATTAAGTCCATCAAGTAGAACTCAAGTACAGCAGCTGTTAACATTTGTTAAAAGATGTATTTTCAATCTTGATTCAAGCCATTCAAGCAAACCTGGTTCAATAAACCTCAAAAATCGCACTGACAACTGACGTGAGAGTAAGTTGTCCCCTCCAGCAAAGTTACCAGTATTGGGCAGGCATCCTGCACAATTGGCCGGATATCATAATAATAATAATAATAGTAATAGTAATAATAATCCTTGCATCTGATAGAGTGCTTTTTCACATCTTCTAAATGTCTCAAAGCACTTTACAGAATATACTGTAAAGTGAATTGATTGTATATTTGTGGGTGAAACGCGGCAGTCAATTGCACACAGCAGTGCCCCACAAACAGTCATAGATTGAAGTGACCAATTTTTTATTGTGTTTTTTTTCTTGAGCAATTATTATCAGGTGTGTGGAGTAAGGAAGCTTGCCCAAAGTTTCACCCTGCCGGGAATCGAACCCAGGTCTCTCGCTTGCGAGGCGAGTGCTCTAAACCACTGAGCAAAAGGACTCTGTATATGAGGTGATTGAGTGTCTTGAAAGTACGCAGCAGCAGGGAATCGATGTAATACAGCAATCAGAACTGCAAAGAAGTGACAGCCACCAGCTGTGTAACAAGAAATTCAAATTAGAGGCTAATTGAAGGACACAAACTATAGCCTCATTCTTCAGTTCCCCTGTAACTATATCTACATTAGTTATCTGTAGTTCCTCTGCACACTAAAGTCACCCATTGGACAATATTTATTCAGAGAAAACTACAGAACAAGTCTTAAATATTTAAATTTATTTTGCTGCAGTCCTCAAAGGATTTGGACCTGATCATTTGTAAAACTCAATTTTTTTTTGGAGGGGTGGGGCTCGAGTTATCAAACATCAGAACTATTATTACAAGCTATCTGCTCCTCATCCTAGATGCTCCCTTTCTGCCAAAGACCTCAATCGGAACTATCGACACCCAAAGCAGGAACTCTTCCCCACTGTGTGTCACACTAAGAAAATGATAGAGGAACTTCAGAATGACCATTATGTAAGTTTTGGCTGAATAACTTCCCACACATCACAAAAACAGTCACTATACTTGAGAATACTGGAATTACTGGAAAGCACTTGGAGATTTTTTTAATATTATAAGCACTTCATAATTATAATACTAATATTATAACAATCACATACAATCATTTGGCACATTTTCCATAAAAAGTAATCTCAAAGAACTTTATAATATATAGTGAATCAGAAAGAACCAAATGTTGTCATATAACGAAATCAAGTGATCTGTGCCAGCAAGATACCATAAAATGCAAATTCTTACTTTTTCCAACTAGGACCATTCCATCCTTTTAGGGCTTTGGTTGAAGGATTTAAACTTCCACTTCTGCCTCGTATTATGGATCAAGTCTCCTCAGAACTATTTTTTTCTCAGGGAGATGCCACTTATCTCCCATCCCCAAAAGAATATTTTTAAATGTATAAATATAATATATACTCTAGAAATTCTGTCATCCAACCTCACCCCCCACCCCACCCACTATCAGTCTGGCTAGCTGGGATTTATCTCTAGTACTGTGGGATCTCAAAGCGACTCAAAGCACTTCACAGAAATGAAATGGGGGGAATGAGCAGGGTGGAGGGTGATGCTCCTGATTAGGGTAAGAGGACATGAAGGGTTTTTTATACTTGACTGATGCAGTTCAAAGCACATACACAGTTATTACACTTCACAGTGAAATCTTATGAAGAGCTTTGAAACATCTCAATGACATGATAAGACACTATATCAAATGCAAGGATATTTATCACTATTGTATGACAGGTAATATACCAATACCTTCCTTTTCTGTTTTGCTTTGCCACAGATCCTCTTGTACTGTGACCTGCATGGCCACAGTCGGAAACCGAATGCTTTCATGTATGGCTGCAGCCAGGTAGGATCCACAGATCCATCTGGAGCAGTGGACTACCTCAGACAGAGGATATTTCCATGGTTGATCTCCCAGAGGGTAATTACAATTGAATTTTATTTCATATTATTGAATTTTATTAACCTAAATATCCACTTTCCTATAGCTTTCTTGCTACTGTTCATTTGTATTCAGTTGCAATGTAGGCTAGAAACTCTGACACCTTTTTGCACCAATGTTCTCTAAACTTAGGTATCAAGACACACAAAGGCAACACACAGGGAATTGATTGAGAACTGGATTGCTGATTCAGAGGATGCCACCTTAATTCTGATTTTTTTTAGTGGTTTACATTTTTGGGTTTTAATATTCTTTCATTTTCATCATTAATAACTTTACATTTAAAATAATTTAGATTTAAATAATGTAAGTTAATATAATATGTAAAATGTAAGTTGTTCTGCATTTAAATATATGCATCTCATTTTGTGTTGCAAGTATCCAGACATGTTTGACTGGAGCAGCTGCAAGTTTCATATCCATAAATGTAAGGAATCAACAGGCCGGGTGGTGATGCACAGACAACTGGGTCTAAGTGACTCCTTCACCTTAGAGGCCTCATTCTCAGGGGCAGTCAATGAACAGTAAGACAGCTGCTAAATTTCTTCTAGCTCATGTCTTTAGCAAAATAGTATTTTTAAACTGCAGGATCATAGAAATTTACAGCTCAGAAGGAAGCCACTCGGACTATTGAGTCTAGACCAGCTCTCAGAGGAAGGTGTTCATTCAATCCCACTAACCTTTGCTATCCGTATATCCTTTCGAGCCTTTATCCTTTCGCTTTTGTTGTGACTATCTTATAACTACATTCTATCATTGCTGACTCCACTGCTGGTGGAAATAGCTTCTTCCTTTTTACCTTGTCAAAATCCCTCATATTATTACAATACAACAGCAGCTTCTTGTACCAGGGTGCCCTTTCATGAACTTCGATTAGTTCACTTAAACTTGCCATCCTTACTGCATCATTAAGAATGAAGAGACACATTGGCAGGCATCAACCCAGGTCATTGGTGAACTGTGTAGAGACTAGCTTGAAGTATCTTTCTTTGCCTGGCTTTTTAACTAAGGAATGGTGAGGGATATTGTCATGCTAACTGGTACCTGAAAATAAGCATTGTTAAATAATTCAGATCTATTTTTCAAAATCTCAGTTTCTCAGCATAATGTGAAGAATGTTGCTTATTCCATCAACGTTTCCTGTGGAATTTTTATAACCAACAATCTGGCTTTCCAGCTGCCACAAGGGCCCTGTAGATATGAAGTAAAGGAGTGAAATACAGAGAATTAGATGACTGTTAAAACCTCTGTAGTGTTGCTATGCCACCTATTAACTTTTGGCACAAAGCAATTAAATTTTACTTGAAATGACCTTGGGGCTCCCAATTACTTTGGTCTGGGATCAGGGGTATCCCAGATCACAATAGCGTGACAGCTTGCTGGGCACCTGCAACCTTCCAGTGGCGAGTTGATATCAAATCTATCACAAAATGTTGCTAATTTACCCCATAGTATTTGCACTGTTATTCTCCATTCACAGAGGATAATTACAGAGGAATGCAGACATTTGGAGGAGTAGAACAAGCATGCTAAAAGCAACACATTGCTCCTGATGATCCAGCAGCAATTTCACCCTGTTGACCACTCTATCCTCCTCTACTGCCTCTTCTCTCACCTCAACCTTCATGATTCTGTCCTTGAATGGTTCAGATCGTACCTCTCACATCGTCTCCATTTCATCTCCACAAATGGTTTTGCACATCGTCTCATGTGGTGTTCCTCAGGGCTCTGTCCTTGGTCCCCTCGTCTTCAATATCTATATGCTCCCTCTTGGTGACATCATCTGCAGACATGGGGTCAACTTCCACATGTACACGGATGACACCCAACTCTATCTCTCTGCCTCCACCCTTCACTCCAGGACCACCACTGTTCTGACAGAATGTCTATCAGACATCAAGTCCTGGATGAGAGCTAACTTTCTGCAGTTGAACGTCAACAAGACCAAGGCCCTCCTGATTGGCTCCAGTCAGTGCTTCCACATCTCAGGCACTGACAGCATCAGCATCCATGGTTGCACACTCCACCTCACTGAGAAAGTCCAGAACCTTGGCATCTTGTTTGACCCACAACTATCCTTTCTACCCCACATTCCTGCCATGACTCACTCTGCCTTCCCCCACCTCTGTAACATCACCTGGCTCCGCCACTGTCTCACACTGCAGGCCACCGAGACCCTCATACACCCATTCATGCCATCCAGGTTTGACCATGCAAACTCCCTGCTTGTCGGCCTCCCCAACTCTGCCCTCTATAGGCTGCAGATCATCCAGAACTCTGCAGCCTGTGTCCTTCTCCCACACCAGGCTCCATGACCCTATCAACCGCATCCTCGCCCGAATCCAATGGCTTCCCATCACACAGATGATACAGTTCAAGATCCTGGTCCTCACGTTCAAAGCCCTCCATGGCCTTGCTCCCCTCCTAACTCCCTACCAACCTGCCTGCTCCCTCCTCTTAGAGGGCTCCGGACTGCTTCATATCCCTGCCTCACGCGCCCCATCATTGGCGGGCAGTCCTTCAGCCACTCTGCCCCCATGCTCTGGAACACCATCCCGCAGTTCCTCTGCCTCGCCCCCTTCCTTGCCTCCAAGACCTGTCTCAAGACCCTCCTCTTCGACCATGCCTTCGATCACCCTCCTTCCCCCCCTGCCCTCCACCTGTCCCAATCCCAACCCCCAGCTTGGGTCCAAAACACTGACTGTCCAGCATCTTGGGACATCCTCCCAACGTGAAAGGTGTTCTACAAATGTAATTTTGTTGTTATTTTTATTTGGTCAGCCAGGTATCTGACACTCGCAGAAAATAGCAGTTCTTTATGCGATGTGAGATGTTGAGAAATTAATGTAAGACAAACTCTGAATGCATAATCTTGATGTGGTATTGCCACAAATTGTTTCTGAAAGGCAGCCCATCAATTCTTTCAAAAAGGAATTAGATATGAGAGTGAGCAAGAAGATGAGATTTTGATGAGGTAATTCAAGTGGAGAAAAACACTTAGTGCAGACTTGGTGTGCTGAATGAGCTGCTCCTACATTGCAACGTTCTATGATATTATGTATTTGCTGGTGACTGGTTCAAGAGTTCCAATAGTTACAACAATTTGCATTTACATAGCATCCATCACGCAGAGTACCAAACAGCTTACCTTACCACCGCAAAGTTGGAACTTAAAGAAAAGCAAAACAAGGAAGACGTGAAGTAAGAAATTATTTTAATATTAGAAAAAATCTCTATTTTCTTTCAGTTGTACTGTTCATCATTTCAATATACAAGATTATATGTCAATTGGAAAAAAATTCTGCAAGGGCATAATGGACTATATCAGCCTGGCTGAAAATACTTTGTAAGTTTTATATTATGTTCATATTATTTTATATGAAATATTTTAGTAAATGGATATTATGTTAGAACTGAGGTACACAGGTAGCCTGGTCGCACAGTTCATTGTGTACTAATGTGGTATGCCATCAAATTGTAAAGTATGAGTTTGCCCTCTACAAATTACTATATGACAACACCTAAATTGAGAGGGAATGAGGTGAGCAGAGCTGTTGAAAATCAAGCAAGACAATACATTAAAACTCAACAGATCCCATTCAAGAATATCACCAAAAAAGCACACAGTCACAATCTCTGAAATTATCTATCAATTTCATATTTAGGACAACTGAGCTTAAACCCAGGAGATCCTGCGCAAAAGAATTGTCAGCAGCACATTTAGGGCTATTAATCTCTTATAGTAACCTAAACCATTCTCTATTGAAGAATTGTCAATACTTAATTCCAGCTGGAAACATGCAGAACCTTCACAATAAAACCAGACACATGTTGAGTTATTTATCAGGAACAGCCCCTCATCCTACAGAAGTGTTATTGCACAGTGCAAAGCTGTTAAAAGCACCTATTGAATCAGATGACACAATTCAAATAACTAAGGAAGGCTCTTGGAGCGTGTGTAAAGTGTCTCAGAATTTTTTTCGGGTAACACTGAAGACAACATTAAAGCAGCAACTTAACTCATCATTTACGCCAAAAGAATTTAGTTCAACATATTCAAAATAGCAGATGGTTGGAACCATTTCAAAAATGCCTTACCCAATCTCAAGTTTCATCGTGGATTAGAAAAAAAAGTTCCAAATTGATTCATAAGTTAGTAAAATCATCCCTGGGGGTTACAAAAATGCCTGGTGTAGGAAATAGGAATGTTACAGTGGAGGGATATAATTTTGGATTGCGGGAGGGGTCCCTATTCCCTGAGACTAGGCTTGGGTATGCTGGTGAAAACAGGAACGGAAACTTTACTCTGTATCTGGCCTTGGAACATGTTTGTTACTGGCACTGGATGCCTGAAATGGGAAAAAGTTCCATTCACCGAAAGTGTAATTTTTCACCTTAATACGAGCAAAATAGAAACAAATCCTTGCTGTATATAAATGTCATTAATATTTCAGCTGTCTCCTGAAGTATGATTTATGGGAGCTATCTAGAGTTCAATCCAATGGAACATGTACAAATATGCAACAGTGCAGATTCATTCTATCTGCAACATTAAGTAAACTGCTTTAGCAATGTCACAGAACTGTTTTGTGGCACATTATATGTTTTAAGTTAAGTAATTTTTAGTAACTCTAGTGGATAAATATATTTATTTCACATGAATCTTCATGATTAGTGCCACAGTTTTGGTCTCTGAGTGGGACAAAATTATAATAGAGTGACAAGTGTGAAAATTGGATCTGTAAGAAAAATACTGGCTTATGAACTATGACCCTGATACAACACAGAAGACCATAGTGCCTCGAATTTGTGATTAAATGGCGCTTTATTTTTCAATAATTAACAAAGGATTCTCTTAATTTTGAACTACCTGTTTGTCCCATTTCTGGTCTGAGAATGATGCTGGCATATCAGCATGTTTCAATCTGCTCATTAAACACAAGTGCAAACACTGGCCACACTGGTGCTCATAGTGAATTTAAAATCAAGCCAAAATTCTCTGACATTGTTGTATAATGACTTTTCCAATAACTCAAATTTTAACACTGCCTTTCAGAAAGCTTAATGAAGTAATTCTGAACTTGACCTATTCTATAAAGCTGCAAGTAAAAAAACAAAGAGGTAAAAGTGCTCCTGCACTCTCTACAGATGACTGGTCATCCCCAAAGGAAGATGAAAGACAGAAAGTTGAAGAAATTGATGGAGAAGACGGTATATTATCAAACAATAGAACATTAAAACTGATATTCCTTTAGTCACAACAATAGGTTAAACTGTGGTTTGTGTTTAGTTTGGCTGGTCAAGATCATGGATTCCAGTAGGTCTCCTAAGAGAATTGAAGATGAGGATATAGCAATATTATTGGCAGAATCAATTTTATCTTATCCCAAATTTGTTCTTCACTGTCATTATTATTTTCACTAGTCCCATTGTACTCAGTCTGCATTTAAATACCATATTTATTCTCCATCCTAACTGTTACATTTTATAAGAGCTACAAAAGAATAATCCTCTTTATAAAGAATAGATTTGAGATTGAAGGGAAGAAATTCCACCTGTGTGTTACTTCAGTTTCTTAGTATTTCAGAGCAGGCAGGATTTGTCAATTAACAATTCAGGATTAACTATGAAGCCATTTTTCTGCAGTTCTTAAAAGAAACAAGAAATTTCCAGAAAAATTGCTTAAGAATTAAGAATTGGCCAAATACTGGATGCTCTGAAAAATGCCACATAAATAGGGTAAATCCAAGTGCAATTTCAACTCCCAGGGATGCAGTTCCAGAAATCATAAGCTCAAATCCATGGGTTAAAGTAGCCACAGTAAATTGCCAGAAAGGTATGCTGGCATCTCCTCCCACTAATTGATGACATCTGATGGATCAGATCAAGAATCTTTTGTGTGGGAAGTAATTGCAGAAATACACATTCTCTCTTTCCATGACACTGTCACTTAGCTTGGAGAATCCAAGTACCAACCCACTACACCACAATTATAGATGATTTGCTGTTGTAAATATCTCACTTAGTTCATTGCATCCTGTAGATTGATGAGCTGCCTCAATAAGGCAGTGATCCTGCCGAATTGATGAATTACTGTGCTGAAATAATAACAGCCTCAAAATAATTGCATTCTTTTTGAATGGATCTTCTGCAAAAAGACATTTAAGATATTAAATCATCTTTGATTTTGCCAAGAAAATGGGGAGACAGAATTTGCTGAAACAGATTCAAGTTCCAGGCCAATTCAGTTGGACAACGGGGAAGGAAGATTCAAACTAAACAGCCTGCCTGTTGAGGTGAGACTGGTTGAATGATATTCACTGATTTGTAAATTTATAAGGCTGCATTTTGATATTGCAATTATTAATCAAATGCAATTCACATCTATAACCAGTTACATTTTATAGGATTGATGGGGTGTTTGACACATACCAAAACCCATCATCATTCTTCATCATCACCATCATCAAACCAGATTGAGAGTTCCACATTACGTACAGGTTGAAAACCCAAGGCTTGGGGACTCCAGAGTGTATGTTGAGACACTGCTAGAGTTCAACCAGCCGAAAACAGCATAGTTTGTCATTGAGTAAACTGACTGGTAAGCTTCCACTGCCTATCAAGCTAGGGCCACTCTACTCATTAGGGATTTGGTTTGTGGGGATAAAGGGAGCAAAGTAAATTGAATCCCTCCACTATTTTACAGGATAACAACTTAATGAAATTGATATGCAATGGAGTGCCACCTGAAAGTCCTCTTCAACAACAACAACTTGCATTTGTATAGCGCCCTTTAAGTGGGGTAGTATCCCGGAGCATTTGACAGGAGTCAAATAATTAGCCAGGGAGTGATCACCATAACCACCATCAAAAAGGAAGGTCTTTAGGCGGGATTTGAATATGGGGAGGGAGGGGGCAAGGCAGAGGGATTGAGGAAGAAAGTTCCAGAGTTTTGGGGTGTAGTGGCTGAAGGCACAGCCACTGATGGTGGAACGGTGGGGACAAGGGACAAACAGGAGGCCGGAGCCAGCTGAGTGGAAGCAGCGGGTAATAGAGTGGGGGCTAAACAGATCGGATAGGTAGGGAGATGCCAGGGTATGAAGGGATTTGAAAATGCGTGAAAGCCTCTTGAAATCGATCCGTTCGGTAACTGGGAGATAGTGGAGCCTGGCAAGGACTGGTGTGTTGGGGGCATGGAGTTTTGGATTAATTTAATTCTGTGTATGGTGGAGCTGGGGAGACCAGCAAGGACGGCATTGGAATAGTCCAGCTGCAAAGTGGCGTAGATGTGGACAAGGGATTTGGCTGTGCTGGTTGTGAGGTTCGGACAGAGGCAGGCAATGTGACGGAGGTAGAAAAAAAAGTCCTGGTCAGGAAACGGATGTGAGGGAGAAAGGAATCGAACCTAACTCCTATGTTGCGCACGGGTTTAGTGAATCTGAGGGAGAGCTCAGGAGAGAAAACATTGATGGGAACCAAGAACTATAGCTTCCGTCTTGTCGACATTCAGCTGCAGGATATTTGCACTCATTCAGGCCTTGTTGTCCGTCAAACAAGCTGACAGGATATCAGTGGACTGGGAGTCGCAGCTGGAGAAGAAATAGATTTGGGTGTCATCCACATACATGTGGAAGTAGACCCCATGTTTGCAGATGACATCGCCGAAAGGGAGCATGTAGATAAAGAAAAGAAGGATAGAGCCTCAGGGTACTCTGCAAGTGACTGGGTGGAGCAGGAGGAAAAAACATTTGCTGAGATGTATTGTTGGCTATTTGTTAAGTGGGACTCGAACCATGCGAGTGCGGTCCCACTAAGGTAGATGAGGGAGGAGAGGCAGTGGAGGAAGATGGCTTGACCGACTGTGTCGAACACAGTGGAGAGGTCCAGGAAGAGGATGGAGTGAGAGGTGTGAGCAAAGTTGATTTGCAACGACGGGTTCCAAAACTTTGCCCAAGAAGGGCAGGTTTGAGATCAGTCTGGTGTTTGTGAAGTTGGAAGCATTGGGGGTAGGTTTTTGAGGAGAGGAGTTAGGACAACAGTTTTGAGGGGGAGTGGAACAGAGTCTGAGGAGAGGGACTGCTTGATTGTGTTAGCGAGCAATGGGCAGAGGAGGGAAAAATGAGTCACTCGAAAGGTGTGTAGAGTGGGGGCCGTAGTAGGATGAAGGAGGCATGGGGGGGTTGGTAGACAACATGTGGTGGGGAGAAAGAGGCAGCCAGGCAGCTGTTATTTATCTTAGAGATAAAGATGTCCAGGACCTCTTTGCACTTGGCATCAGAAGCGAGGATGGAGGGTGCTTGAGAGGGGGCGTGGAGGTGGTGGGTAGTGGAGAACAGGAATTTGGGGTTATTTTTGGCCTCAAGAATGACCTGTGAGTAGACAAAGCAAGCATTGTGGAGTAGGTGGACGATGTGGCAGTCGGGGTGGCTGCTCTGGGACAACCATCACCGAATGCCGTGATGAGCCCGATGGAGGATGCCCAGACCGGAGCAGAGGGAGGCCATGGGAGGGTCCAGGAGGGAGAGAAGATGGTGGGGGGGCGGTAGGAGAGAAGGACTGAGTGGGAGTAACAAAGGGTGGGGAGTAGAAGTGGGGGCATTTTGGAAGGGGGTGGCTTGGGTCAGGGGTGGCAGCCAAACGTGCATCGCCAGTGGGAGACAATGGCCTCACAATAGAAGAGGACAGCTCTGAGCACTTTCAGACAGCTTTAGACATTACAGTTATTCAGAAATTTGGAGGAAAGGGGATTTCAAATCACATTTTTATGTATGGAACACATATGTTTGGGAAAACTACAACTTTGTTCCGGTCAATTCATTTAAATCTTACAGACATGTAAAGGGTGTTTCCATCTCAGATATCTGTTTGCCCTTGTAAACTGGGTAGGAGCTGTACAGGGGTATGAGATACAAATATACTATATACTGTATCTGTGTGTGTGACTATATACTGTATCTGTGTGTGTGACTATATACTGTATCTGTCTGTGTGTCTATATACTGTATCTGTGTGTGTGTCTATATACTGTATCTGTGTGTGTGACTATATACTGTATCTGTGTGTGTGTCTATATACTGTATCTGTGTGTGTGACTATATACTGTATCTGTGTGTGTGTCTATATACTGTATCTGTGTGTGTGTCTATATACTGTATCTGTGTGTGTGTCTATATACTGTATCTGTGTGTGTGACTATATACTGTATCTGTGTGTGTGACTATATACTGTATCTGTGTGTGTGTCTATATACTGTATCTGTGGAGTCCTGTATCTGTGGAGTCCTGTAGCTCAGTGGTTGGAGCACTCGCTTTGCAAGCGAGAGACCTGAGTTCAATTCCAGGCAGAGGGCGAAACCTTGGGCAAGTTTCCTTGCTCCACACGCCTAATAATAATCCCTCCAAAACCAAAAACAATAATAAATTGGTCATTTTCAATCTACGACTGTTTGTGGGACATTGCTGTGCGCAATTGGCTGCCGCGTTCGCCCACAAATATACAGTCAATTCACTTTACAGTATATTCTGTGAAGCGCTTTGGGACGTCCTCCCGACGTGAAAAGCGCTATAACAAATGCAAGGATTATTATTATTATTATTATAAATACAATTTAAAATGCTGTTTTCTTCAATGATTCGCAGAGGAATTCTGTTCTGTCAGTGTTTTGTTTTGTCTGAATTTTAGATTCAGATTTGGATTATTCACATATTCGGTTCTCTGAAGCACACTTTCATCTGAACCCCAATTTGTCATTTTTCCCCTGTCTTTACTTTCTGCTGTAGTTAATATGTACTTGAATGCAGTTTACTAATCCAGATTATAGCTATTCACATCAATAGCAGCAGTATTATGAAGTACCTCACTTGACATGCTCCTCCTGATGTGAAAAGCACCATACAAATGTCATTGCCATTGTTGGTGCTCTGACTAAATGATTTCTTACAGCTTAGAGCAGGGATTTAATATGAATATATTTTCTATAGGACAACTTGGAAAAACAACCAAAACATCATCAAGTGAAGAACTTTCTTCAGCTGGAAGACAAGGTACTACAAGAGTCACTACAGAAATGTTGCTCTCTTCTGAACCAGATGAATGTGTCCGAAGCTGTGCTGGAGTCAGAGTATGTGAACCAAAGCAAATAGAATTATCTAAAATAGCCTTTAAGATTCTGAAATAATAATTTTATGTAGAGTTTATACACATATATGTAATAACCTGACACATTGCACAACCAGTGAATCATAAAATTATGCAGAAGGAGGCCATTCGCCCCATCATGTCTGTGCTGGCTCTTTAAGAAGAGCTATCCAAATCAATCCCACTCCTCTGCATTTAAAAAATGTAGAAAACATTTAATAATCAAGGAAACAGTAGTTTCTGCAGGATCCCAATGTTAAGCGTCCAGAGTTTCAACTGGATCTAATTTGCAGCAATTTGTAACAGAAGTCATTAATATTGACCCTGATTTTCAAACAGGGGAACCTGCCAATAACCGGAGGTGCATTAGGCTGACCTTAAGGCTGAACTCACAATCTACAATTTTTCTGAGCACGTTGGAGTGAGGTTCACATGGGTTAGAGTGATAATGTTCCCAGGCTCCACAAACCTATCACCTCCATCCTTGCCTGGCTCCCCTGGCACTCCATCCCCCAGAGGATCAAGTTTATAATACTCATCTTCACTTTTAAAGCATTCCATGGTCTTGCCCATCCATCCTCTGTGATCTTTTTAACTCAGATATTAAGGATTTACCCTGTTAGAATAATGTCTTGGTGATATATTGTGAGATTCTTATGAATGTTGTCTCTATATTGAGCTAACATTTTCCTGAAAATGAATTGATGTCTCAAAATGTCTTAACAAAAACAAATCTGCCATTTTCAGGACAAGTGAAGATAGCAACAGTGAGGTTGAATCCGAGGTAACATTATATCCAAAAACGATGCGGAAGAAAAAAATGCAGAGATGCTCTAAAATTAAGTCTGCTCTCCCCGCCATCTCCATTCGTCAAATTGGCAAAGAGAAAGCCAAGCAGGTAAACAATGGCATTTTGCCAAGTTTAGAAACAGCGATCGCTGCAATGTAAACACACATTAATACATGTTATGTTGGCAAAAGCCAGGTGAATATTCTCAGAGTATGTATCGATCCTAACATTGACAACTGTGTATTCAATCTGTTTTGAGATTGGTGGAAAATATCTTAGGCTATTGTTGGTGTGATCTCCAGGAGCATATTCAAAAATGTCACTGGAAAAAAATGGGAAATTAGATGGTAATTTGTTTTAAAGGAAACCTGTTTTTGCTTTATTACAGATGAATCGAATAGACCTGAAAACCTATGCACCATTTGTGAATCGATATGCAAATCGCAGTAATGGAGGAATCCCAATATTTGCTGAGGAAAGGTTGATGGAAAGAGCTGCAAATGCGAAGGTGAAAAGAAATCCTGATGCCAGCATTCTGAGACCAGTCCTTTCAATATTGAATTTACATTCTTCTATACATTCAAGGGATCTTAGAAAGTTTATAGCACAGAACAACAACTTGCACATAAACAACTCAAAGTGATTGACAGAGAAAGTGAGGCTGGGCAGAATGGAAAATGAGTTGTGGGAAGGCACAGTCAAAGAAAGTAGTTCATAGATGAATTTTGAAAACAGAGAGGGATGGATTTAATTCTAGGCTGCGGGGACAAAGAAGTAGCCTGATCAATCCATCGTGTCTGTTCTCGTGTTAGTATCTCTGCTGGAGTTTCAGAATCTAATCTCATTCTCTTGTTCTTTATGCCCATTAATATTTTTCCTTAAGTATTTATTCAGCTCTACTTTAAATAATATTATGGACTCAACTTCAACAACCATTTGTAGTAAGGCATTCTGTATTCTCAAACTTTCCCTCTGAGTTAAAATGTTCTTTTAATCTCCCTCATTTTTCTTCTTCTGGTGAGCACATTATGGGGTGTTATGCAAAACGAGAAAATCGGTCGACTACAACAACTTGCATTTGTAAACCATCCTTCGTGCAGGATAGTGTCTTAGAGTACTGTACAGTGGCAGAGTAGGATTGTAAGCAAAAGAGAAGGGAGAGAGGAAGGTCCCTATAGGTACGGTTGAAGTCAAAGTGGGATTTAAAGATAGATAAAGAGAGGGCGAGCAGAAAGATTGAGTTAAGGAGTTCAAGAATATTCAGGGGGTGTAAGATATTTTGAACAGACAGTTGGTTTACATAGATATAATGGAGCTTTGCTGAATTAATTTGATAACAGTTGCAGGTAGAAGTGGGCTAATAGTCCATCTAGTCTACACATCTGTCTTTCAAAAAGATTCCTTCAATATATAAATCAATATTAAGCCTGGAGTAAGAGGAGAGGTGGGAGAAACGCCAAAGTTTTACCTCAGCTGATAAAATGGGTTGTGTAAAGATTGCACCTGACCTCAGAGGGTACATTGACTTTTTCATTCAACTCTTTCTTAGGAGGTTACAATAACAATCTGAATGTTTTTCAGCAAACTGAAGAGATGAAAAATGCTGAAACAGTGAAGCAATTAAATTTTCCAGTAAGTATTGACAGATTCTTACAAGGTTCATATCAGGCAGATTTCTTGCTCCATTTACTGATTGTTAACTTGTTATATTGAATCTGGCTATCCCTCAGTTCCAGTGACATTTCTGTATTAGGTTAAAAAAATAGAATAGAAATTTCCACTTATCAGAGATTACATAACAACTATTTTGTTAAACATCTTGTTGAAGTTATTTTCTTTTACTTTAGCATGTGGCTATGAGAAGGGGGAACAGCAACTTGGGTCAGAACTCATTCCATGGCTCTCTGTCATTGGAATCTGACCAGAATTATACACTGTTGGTTATACATATTTGACCATGGAGATTATACTAACTGAACCCCTTCAAGGTCACACCAAGGTCCAGGGGAATAGAAATTGAAACAGGAATGCTGGCTGATTTTCCTAAGAGTACTAACTTATTTTAAAACATTGAACAGACTGAACAGTTTTTTAATTAACCAGCAAATGTTTTACTTTCAGTCAGTAAGAAAGAATGAAGATTCCAGTCAGATTCCAGTTATAAATCATGCCTTCTTCTTTCACACTGGTCGAAAAGCTCATCGGGGATTAAAGGAACGTTCCACAGAAAACAAGAGAGAAGCAGAATCCTCACAACGTAGAAGCAATTATAAAAACACTGGTAAGTTGATTATCACTGTCTGCACCATTTATATGCTTCAGAATTAATTCTGAGGGGCTTTTTGATAGCTCAGTAGTACGTAAATGTACAATGAAGTACATTGTCAGCAGGGTTGGTGGCACCTTTAGGTTCTGAGTCAGAAAGCTGTGTGTTCAAGTCCCACAAGAGGACTTTGAGCTCACAATCTAGGCTGACACTTTCACACAGTGCTTGGGATGCTCTCTGCTGCATTGTTAGTGATGCCATTGTTCAGATGAGCTGTTAAATCAAGGTTGCTTCTGCTAGTTCAGGACAACCTCAATCATGGCACTATTTGAAAAGAGAAAGGAATTTCTCCCGGTGTCTGGCTGTTTGTGGCATATTGCTGTGTGCAAACTGGCTATGGTGTTTGCCTACAAATACATAGTCACTACACTTTACAATTTGGTGAAGCTCTTTGAGATGCTTTGACAATGTGATAAGGTGCTTATCAAATGCAAAGATTATTACTGTTAATTGTACTATGCCATACAGTACTGTACAAATCTCAACAATTACTGATGAACAATTTGTTGAAAGAACTGAAAAACTGAAGGAAAACCGGTTGATACCAGCTCCACTGGAGTGCTTTTTTTTAAAAAAAGATCGGATTGAAATTAGGTTGTTTATAACTTTACACAATAATATGGATGGTGGGAGTTTACGCACATTCATTCCACCAACCACCTCCTATGCAGGATACTTATCCCAAGTTCCCTGCATTTGGAAAGACCACAATATCGATTGAGCTCCCTCATTCTTTTCCATCCTCTCAATTTTTTNCTGTAATTATCACCTTCCTTTACTCCGCTGTTGCAGCCATTTGTCTATCAAAAGTCACACTAAATACTAAGGACTTTGAGAATGTTATAACATTATATATATCCCATTATATGCAAGGATTATCATTTCTTCACTTTTTTCCTTCTGTGGTAGAGATCTATCGTCTTCTTATCTTTTAAAGAATGTTAACAGCTGCATGAATAGTAGGTGTCTGTTGATGGTGCTGTAGAGAAAGTTAATTTCTACAGGCTCAAGACCATCATCAGCAGGAAGTTAATATCATTGCAGCCAGAACATAATAACACTACTGTATACTATCCATAGTCGTTTATTTGTGAGTAAATAATTTCCTAATAATTATTGATCCGAAATGAATCCTAAATTATGGATTTGTGTCCACGTCTCCTTATTATACAATTTTGACTGTTAAACATATTCAGAATTCATTTGTCCATATCCTTTGGGATCTTAAATATTTCAATAAGAAATATGAGCATATTCCCATTTTCATATCATGTACTGCACTTTCTTCAAAGTGCCTTTAAAAATAGGTCAAGAAATAGTATTTGCCCCACAGATGCCGTGCTTGGATTGGAGGATGTCTTGCCTGGCGATAGCTCAAAGTATAACGGAATAATACCAAATAATGAGAGGTAAGAAAAAGAACACAGCGTTTATTGTGCAAAAACACATTATTAGGTGTAAAATGCAGTGTGTCATGATGAGATCCATATTTACATGTCGGCTGGTTGTGTATGATTAAGAACAGATGGATAACACACTAGGTTTGTTTAGCTCCCTTGACTGAGAATGAATACTAGTTGATTTACATTCTTACTATTATGGTTTGTTGACAAAAAAAATACAAAACTGAACATTATTTACCCTTATAAAAGCAGAAATAAAGACAAGAGAAATAAAATTACATTTACATAGCGACTTTCACGTCAGAAGGGCATCCCAGGGTGCTGAAGTGAATAATTAAAAGCTTCAAATTATCAATTTGCATATGTAGTAATTATTTGAAGTTTCAAAAGAATGAGATCTTTGAAAGGTAGAAAATAAGATTCCACATATTGATTTTGTTTTTAGAAAATATTATAAGTTTGGCACATTGGTGCCAAAATGTGGTATTGCACAGATTCATCCAAGGGATTCGTAACAGTGAGCCCCAATTAGATAGATTTCAAGCAAAAGCTAAACACCTCCCATTGGAAAGAATAGAAATATGATCAGATGGCTGGCTAGTAACCTTTTAGTCTTTTTTAAAAGCAATGGTTCTGTATTTTCAGAAGAATAATACTGATAATACGGTACATAGCCTCTAACTTTCATCTGCCCTAACCAACCCAATTAAATTATGGACCAGGGTGTTTATGAAAGATAAAGTTGAAGTTTTTTTAAATAAAACATTGGAGAGGAAATATGAAGCTTCATTGAAGATCTGGATCTGTTGGAAAACAACAGAATTTGAATAATTAATTGGTTCAAACTGGTTTCTGGATCTGCTGCCACCTTGAATATCAGCTTAGTAATACTGAACAGACACATTATAATCAACTCCAAAGGCAGTGTTTGTGTGGAGGTGCACAGGATATTGGTCAAGTTAAAGCTGGTATCCTATTTTTATTTTTAGCTGCACAATTATACCATTCTCCACGATTGGCAGTCACAATTCTTCAGGCTAATCATTGTTTCAAAGTCAGAGGAGTGATATACCAGAAAAGAGAGAAAAGATTACACTGAATTGGTGACAAAATATTTTTCACTCCAATCTCTACACACTCGCAACATGTATCAGTACCCAGCGTAATTAGTTATACCCAGTACAATATAACATGTCAGAAATTATTCCAAATGAAGTCTGAACTTTCTTTGTTGTCCACAGTATTCATAAAACAAGCCTACCAAATCGGCCTTTGCCATTTATACGGAGACTAAAAAACAAGGTTTCAAGTAATTCTGTCCACAAAGAACATATGTAAGATTTCCATACTTTCCACTAAGTTAGTCAAACAGGTCAGTACATTACAACTATTTTATTTTATGCACTCTAACCATGTAAAACAAAACAGAGTCGAGACGCTATTAATAACAAAATTACCAATATTACCCAGCAGCCAAACTGGGGAGGGATGCAATTTGTCTGTGATTGTGAATAATCAAGGCTGTCTCATACTCTTAGTTTAGAGTCAGACCACATTGATGGCATTGTTTTATAAATCTGTTACAATTAACATTCATTTCTGTCTGCTAATATAATACTTTGCTATGTGAGGTTTTGCCTAGTGTTTAGATTATAATTATAATTAACATTACATTCTTTCAAAATTGGTTGTAATGTAAAGAATACCAATTTTCTTTTAATCTAACTGCTGTGCAGGGTAAGTATTCCTGTGGTATTTCTCAAGGCTACTTTGAAGTTGCCTCCAGAGTAATTTCATGGATTTGAATTACAATGCATAACCAGCACGAGCTTGGTTTTACACAAGGGTGTTTGGTGTTGATCAGTCAATTTGCTGCATTTAACTATGCAAGGTGGAACAATGAGAGATGATCAGGTGGGGCGAGGAATTCACTTGGAATCAATGCTGAAATGAATCGACTGCCCAGTGTAAATTAAAACACAGGATCATAAAAACCATTAAGTCACCAATCAGTGTTTGGCTGAGTATGTAGGCATTCATAAAACATGTACAATATACATTTTGAAAACCTAAGGCAAATGAAAATCACTTGCCTTAGGAATTGTTATGCATATATTCTCACTGCCTCTCCTCTCACCTCAACCTTTATGGTTCTGTCCATGAATGGTTCAGATCCTACCTCTCACACTGTCTCTACTTCATCTCCAAAAACGGCTTCTCCTCTAGCCCCCAAACTGTCTCATGAGGCGTTCCTCAGGGCTCTGTCCTTGGTCCCCTTCCTGTCCATATCTATATGCTCCCTCTTGGTGAAATCATCCCAGACATGGGGTCAATTTCCACATGTATGCGGATAACACCCAACTCTACCTCCCCGCTTCCACGCTCGACTCCAGAACTACTGCTGTGCTGATAGAATGTCTGTCAGACATCAAGTCCTGGATGAGATCTAACTTTCTACAGTTAAGCATCAACAAGACTGATGCCCTCCTGACTGGCTCCGTCAGCGCCTCCACATCTCAGGTACCAACAGCATTACCATCCAAGAATTCACACTCCACCTCACCAAGTCAGTCCGGAAGCTTGGCGTCTTGGCTTCCAGGCTCGACTACGCAAACTCTCTGCTTGTCGGCTTCCCCAACTCCTCTGTCCATAGCCTGCAGATCATCCAGAACTCTGCAGCCCGTGTCCTCTCCCGCACCAGGATCCGCGACCCTATCACTCCCATCCTCGCCCGACTTTACTGGCTTTCCATTACAGAGGATACAGTTCAAGATCCTGGTCCTCAACTTCAAAGCACTCCATGGCCTTGCTCCCCGCCTACCTCTGCGACCACCTAACCCCCTACCAACCTGCCCACTTCCTCCGCTCAGCGGGCTCTGACTAGCTTCATGTCCCCCGCCTTGCCTGTCCCACCATTAGTGGGTGGGCCTTATGCCACTCTATCCCCACCCTCTGGAACTCTACCCCAGTCCCTCCGCCTGCCCATCCCTTGCCTCCTTCAGACCCATTTCAAGACGCTCCTCTTCGACCTTGCCTTTGGTCACCCTGCTGCCCTACCTGTTCTACACCCTACCCGATCCCAACCCCCAGCTAAGGGTCTGAAAAACTGATTCTCCCGTGTCTTGGGATGTCCTCCCAACGCGAAATGTGCTATACAAATGTAATTTTGTTGTTATTCTGTCTGTAACTTTCATATTGGTTTAAATAAAAGTATGGGGTGGTGGGGGGTAGAATGTACTTTGTGTTTGAAATAGAGCAAAATAGAATCAGTAGTCAAACCTGTTAAATTAACCATCTTTTTCAGCATCCACCTGCTGTCATCAACAAGCCTGGAACAGTCCAGACCAATTTTCCTTAATAAAACACCTCTATCCAGCAAACACCTGTGTAATGCAACTAGTGACCCATTTTTTTTAGCCCCGTCAGAGGCCAGATCCAGTCACTCAATCCATGACTGTTTGTGGGGCACTGCTCTGTGCAATTGGCTGCCGCGTTTTGTCCACGAAATATAGTCAATTCACTTTACAGTATATTCTATGAAGCATTTTCAGACGTCTTGAAAACATGATAAGGTGCTCTATCAAATGCAAGGATTATCATTATAGTTTATACTCCGATCCCGTGCATGTAGACTCCTAGACACAGGCACGTGGAAATTTATTGTGCCAATGGAAACATTAACAATTTGTGTTTTGCAATTGATTATTAAAACTAGTTTAATTTATGGGTTTGTATGTGCCCATGTTTTTTTCTTTACACTTACACTTAGAAATTTCACCTATCAACAAACCCTTACTCAAGAGGCCACCGCATATAAAGGCCACTTTGGTCCAGTCCCCCCCTCCGAGTGTATTGTATCTGTAATGAGCAATTTCTACTGATTTAATCACTTAGACAGGGAAGTCAAATCTAGTATGAACAGGAAGGTCCGGGATGCATCCCTGAGCAGTTACATTCAACACTAATTTAGTTGGTTTTTTAAAACAATTTTCATTGGAGATTAAATTTAAAAATGTCATGTTTTAGGACACAAATCAATAAGGATCTAATTACAATAAGATGTCAGAATCAGCTATAAAGTTTCCAGTTAAGTTGCAATTAACCAAATAATTATTGGCTATTGACACAAGTAAAACAAGTGCTAGGTACAATATTCATTCACAATGCATCTTTCACATCAGCAGGATGTCTCAAAAGTGGTTTATATTGCCAGCTGAGCAGGTGTGAGCTGAAAAGGGTAGGTTGTGGAAAGATTACTGAAAGCACAATCAAAAGAGGCAAGACTTGAGGCAGGCTTCAAAACTAGCAAAATCAAAACTGGATAACTGTGATGGTTAAGATGCACTTTTCTACTAAGCATCCACCATATATTTGTTTAAACGTTAAGTCTATAGAGATGACCAAATGGAGGCAACATCATTTTCTATAGTAAATATTTTCTATATACGAATTCAAGCAGGACTTCAGGAGACCTGGCAGCCTTCTTTATGATAGGGCACCTTACAGCCCTCATTAAAAAAAACAAGAGACTCATGAGGTACAAGCTCAAATATATTGGATCATGGACTGAATCAGTGGAATTCTATTCCTTAACTCATTCAATAGTTTAGTCAATGGTTTTCATTACAGACAGATAAAAGTTGCTAATGGCACAAAGCTTCTGAATTGAATTTGTGTGGTCTATAAATGTGTAGTCAATATACTGCATTAAACAAAGTTACATTTTATTTTCATATTTTAAACTTCTTTTTTTGACATTTTATTTTCATTATTCCAACAATTCATTGCATTTCATTTTGCAGGTGGAATACATCCGACTTCTACTCATGTGCACAACAAACCCACATGCAGAAAAGGATGCTGTAGCAGTTACTGCAGACTTCATTAATGAGAACAAATTCCATTTTTAATCAATAATAAAACTTCCAAATTAAATCAAATGAGGTCATCTAATTTAAGTTACAAAATTAGAGGGTTATCAAAACTTGGGAATTTAAACTTTTTCTGCAGTTTCAGTATTTGAAAAAGCACAGATTCAGTGCAGTATCGTTTTGAGAAATATTAGGAATCAATTTGAACTTTCATGTCAAAGTTAATATTTACATGACATATGCAGTTATATCCAGTTCTTAAACGCAAATAAGTTAGGTTACCATAGAAGTTTGAAGTTTCAATTTGTTTTTACAAAGCAAATACAGAATGGTTTTAGATGTCAAGTACCATGCTAAAAGCAAAACGTGGTTATGGCAACTTTAGCACTAGACCCAAGATTTTATAATTTATGTAATCATACACAATACATAGAATATACAACAATTGTCTGCCTTGCTGTCCCTTCCTGCATGCAACAAGGAAACAGCAAAGGCTTTTTGTTTATTCTATCTTGAGCACCTCTTACTGGGTGACATAGCGTAATATACTCCCAATAAACTGGACATTATTTATGCACATATCTAGTGATATTGATTTTCCTCCACTGGGTTCCAGTTTGCTAAGGTTCAAACTGGACCATATAGAGTACATTCACAGCAGTCTAGCTCTCTACTGATAGGCCCATAAACAAAGAATAAACTGGGACTTCACAACTCCATCACAAAGTGACATTACTACCAAGCTTATACCTCCAGACTACTTATGCACATGAAACATAAGCTGCAAAAGGTAAAACGTCACTAGTAATAACACTCAATCAGTGTATATACTTTGTATTACTATCGCTTGTAAAGACATGGCATGATCCAGACTTAAGTCATCTGTAAAGATTGCTCACAAAATAGTTACTCCATTTCACAGTACATCCTGTGAGTGCTTTGGGACATCGTCCTGATGTGAAAGGAGCTAATACCAAATGCAAGGATTATTATTATTAATAATGCAACTGTCCCAAGTGTGAGAGAAGGTACAAAAAAGAGTATTAGTTAAATATAATATATAGAAAAAAATATGCACCTCATCTGTTTTTCCTGCCTCTGCTAAAACTTTATAATGCTAATGGCAGCCAGTGATAAAAACATTTACATTTTGCTTTTGGAAGTCATTAAGCATCTCTTCCATCCACAGCTATAGGCAAGGATAGTGCTATGTTTTACCTCCAAAGTTCAAGTTAGACAACAAACGTATTATCACACAGTTAAACAATTTTGGATGAGGGACCATTCTGCCTACAAGGAAGACCTTTAATATAACTGCTGAATAAGAATGCTAATCACAAACTTAATTAGTCAGGCATTTCGATTTCAACCTTTACCCATAAGAGTTACACTATGGCAACCCCAGTCAAAGATGATCTGGAATTTGTCCTTTGCAACAGAACTGTGAATGACTTTTGAAAACTTTATAAGCATTGTATTATTGAACTGGTAAAACAATCCTATATTCGTGAATAAATTACTGCGTGCACGGACTATTTCTTTTCAGACTTTTCGTATACACTTAATCACCACCAGGTGATACAGAAAAGATGTATGCAATTGTGTGAGTAGAAATGCAATCACCATGATCAGGAAAACTGAAATAATTTACTTCAGTTTTACCACAGTACATCTGGTGGAGAGTTCAGCTTCAAGGAATAGCTTGCAAAAGTGACAAAACCACACACAAAATCAAAACATTTCTTCGTAACCAGAGGTTTCTCTGGAATTTCAGTTTATTCTTTTCCTCTGCTACAGTTTGGTAAGATTTAATAAACCAGACTGAAATGTTCAAGGCAATTGCTCTGCACACCAAAGACTGGAGGGAATGAGGCTGGAACCATGAATAGATCTTAGTGTACAGTATATTCTTAAGTCACGTACTCTCTTTGGCAGGGGGATTTCTATACATAACATTAAATTGAGGAAAAAATACAAGCTCAGTATAACATGTATCTAAACGTGCCTGCTGAAGAAGAAAAAATCATTTTTAGATCAGACTGCAGTATTTTAAAAGATTCTCTTCACATCTAGTTCTAAAAATACCTAGGAATAATACTGCAAGCAATAGGCCATTAGGTATTTTTTGCATCTGTATTCAATCAAAATGAGAAAAACAGCAAATGAACTAATCATTCAGTCATAACAGCAGGACAGAGGTTTCATAAATCCATGGCACTGGGTCCAGCAATATGTTCTTTTTCAAACAGCATTTTTGGCAGGCCTGCATATCTTCAGTTTTAACTGTCCATGCAATATAATTTAGGTTTTACATGAAGTCATCAGAGTCATAACCAACATCCTAGACAGAAAGAAAAAGAGGTAAACACTCAATGCATACAGATGATTTGTCCATGTATCAGAAGCAGTTAAGGTACTGCCCAAGTAATTTAACCTGTGTAAAATACAAAATACAGTTGAAGCCGCTTTAGCCGGATAAACACGACAAAACACCTGGCCCCAAATTATTTATATTTTCATCTATTTTAAATATGCTGATTATTAATAATAATCCTTGCATTTGAATATAGCGCTTTTCAAGTCTTGTAGACATTTCAAAGCGCTTCACAGAATGTACTATAAAGCGAATTTATTATTTTTATAATTATTATTATTATTTACTGTATATTTGTGAGCAAAATGCTTCAACTAATTGCGCACAGCAGTGTCTCACAGTCGGGGATTGAAGTGACCAAGCTACTATTGTTTTTTTTCTTGAGGGATTATTATCAAGTGTAGAGTAAGGAAACTTGCCCAAGGTTTCATCCTGATGGGAATTGAACTCAGGTCTCTCGCTTGCAAGGCGAGTGCTCTAACCACCGAGCTACAGGACTCTACACCACTCCAATCCAGACAAACTACCACGTTGGTCCCACTGGGTCTACTCACACTGTATCTATTATTTCAGCCACGAGCAGCTCCGGGATGGAAATGGGAAGTCAAATTGCAACTGATTAACAGCGGACTCCAGCCATTGACAAGCAGCTCCGAGGTTGTCAATCAGTGAGGGGGCGGAGGAATAGGGAAGAAATAAGGGAAGGAATGGGAGGAGTCAAATCGCGAATGATTTGACAGTCTGGAGCCACTTGTGAATGGATAGAGTGCTCCAGGTTATCAATCACCTCGGAGCCGCTGCTAATTGGTCACCTTCTTGTCCGATGGGAATGGCAATGGGAGGGAGGAGGCACCACTGATGCTCCTCTGCTGGATGGGAAGAGTTTCAATCAGCTTTGAACGCTGCTTAAACTGGACGAAATTGCTGGTGGCGATGTGCTCGGTTTAAGCAGATTTCACTGTACACAAGCAAATTCTTCTCTTGCAACACCTTCTTAACATCCAGATCCAGAGTACTTAACTAGTAAATAGTACCACAAAACACAGTCTAGTAAATCCTGTGAAGCACTTTTAGACGTCCTCCCATCATGAAAGGAGTTATACCAAATGTATTTATTATTAGTTATTATGTGGAGTCCTGCAGCTCAGTGGTAAGAGCACTCGCTTTGCAAGTGTGAGACCTGGGTTCGATTCCCAGCAGGGTGAAACCTTAGGCAAGTTTCTTTACTCCACACACCTAATAATAATCCCTCAAAAAAAATTGGTCATTTCAATCCATGACTGTATGTGGGACACTGATATGTGCAATTGGCTGCCGCATTTCACCCACAAATATACAGTCAATTCACTTTATAGTCTATTCTGTGAAGTGCTTTGAGATGTCTAGAAGATGTGAAAAGCGCTATATCAAATGCAAGGATTATTATTATTATTATTAACAAGCGTCTATCTTTGGGAGAGCTGGACGCATCATTTCTAAATCAGTGCATGAGCAAATACAGTAAAACTCGCATAAGTCTTATCGTATAATTGCCTAAGTCGTACATTCAACCGAGTCCCATTCAGTTTCCTATCAAAACTCTTTGATTTCTTTGCACTTCTTGTATTAATCATCTCCTAACTCGTAACGCCACTCCCCTACCCTCCATTACTACTACACTTACCAGCTGCATTGAATTGAGCGAAATGACCTGTCCATGTATGTGCACTTACCGTCCGGCTGCATTAAATCACAGGAAACTAATGTGTTGAGGCACTTAATATGACAAATGTAGTCACACCAACAGCAGAATTTCCATACCTGATTGGTACTCATGTTTTCAGATTTCATAAGTGAAGAATAACTTCTATGGAGTTAATAAAAACAGGCAATTAACCCCAAAAAAACAAATATTTAAAGATATAGTAAGTTTCAACAATTCTGTCAGTTTCAGACATATCAAAATATAATTAACTAGTAAAAATAATGTGTCAAACACCAAGTTCTTTTTGTTAAATATTCTCATTAAATTACATTTTCACATATGAAACAGGATTATTGTTATTATAAATATCCCCTTTGAAGAACATTCCAATGTATCTCAATAGTTTTCTTGTTAAAAAAAATCTTAACAAACTCAAATGATTCTCCACTCCCATAATTGGTCTCCTTGAAGGAGTTAAGAGAAGGGGCGAGGTAGAGCGGCTCCAGGATGGAGTTCCAGAAGGTGGGGGCAGAAAAGCTGAAGAAGGAGCAGGCAGGGCAGGGACCATGAGTACCCCAGTGCCTGACGAGTGGAGGGAGCAGACAGCTTGGTAGAGTTTTAGTAGGTCGCAAAGATAGGGAGGAGCAAGACCGTGGAGGACTTTAAAGGCTAGGATGAGGACCTCAAATTTGATCCTCTGGGGGAAGGGGAACAAGGGAAACCGTTGTGGCTGTAGCATAGAGTCAAGCTGGACATAATGAAACCATGGACGGGAGTCTCAGCAGCCTAAGAGGAGAGGTAGTGGTGGAGGTCAGCAATGTTCCAGAGGTCAGGGAAGGCTGAATGGGTCAAGGCACAGATGTGAGGTTTAAAAGGCAGTTGACGGTCAAACAAAACACCAAGGTTCTGTCCTGCCTCGGTGAGGTGGAAAACATATTCATGAATAGTGATGCCGTCAGCGCCTGAGGTGAGGAGATGCTGACGCGAGCCACCCAGGAGGGCCTCAGTCTTGGCGACATTCAACAGGAGAAAATTGGCTTTCATTCAAGACTTAATGTCTAACAAACACTCCATCAGGACAGTAGTGGTCCTGGAGTCGAGGTTGGAGACAGAGAAATAGAGTTGGGTGTCATCCACAAGCATATGCCCCGCGGATGATATCATCGACTGGTACCATGTGAATACTGAAGAGGAGAGGACCAAAGACAGAGCCCTGGGGAATGCCATACATGACGATGCAAGGGCTCTAGGAGAAGCTGTTGGTAGATACAAAGTAGAGACAATAGGAAAGGTAAGAACAACAACAAAACTACATTTATATAGTGCCTTTCACGTTGGGAGGATGTCCCAAAGCGCTGGACAGTTAGTGTTTCAGACCCGAGCTGTGGGTCGGGATTGAGGATTTGGATTGGAGGGCAGTGGGAGGGTGATGGAAAAAACGATCGAAGAGGAGGGTCTTGAGATAGGTCTAGAAGGAGGCAAAGGAGGGTGCAAGGCGGAGGGATTGAGGGATGGAGTTCCAGAGGGTGGGGACAGAGTGCCAGAAGGTCCACCAGCCAATTGTGGGGTGGGTGAGGGGGGCGGACATGAAGCAAAATAAAAACAAGAACAAAACCAGGCAAGGATAGAATTATGAAGTTGGAGCTGAGAGGCGAAGCGAACCTTGGCTCCTGCCAATCTGTGCAAGAGAGTGCAGTCTGGACATGGGAATTCCACGTGCAATCATGGAACTCTCAGCCTGGTTTGGATACTTTTAAAATGATGATGGATGTGTTCAAGTGTCAGACATCCAATATATACTATTCTCTGCATATTTCTCACCATCACTGGCAATTTTAAGTGAGTGCCTTTCTGGATTCCCTTAGTCATATGATAGCTTACAACAACATCATGCTCATTTTTAACTGGATTAAGACACACACTGTCATTTCCTAAACAACAACAACAACAAGATTCCATTTATAAAGCGCCTTTCACGTCAGGAGGACGTCCCAAGGCGCTGGGACCTTGGGACTCCTTGCTGTGACAAAAGATAAACTCTTTTCCTCCAGGTGAGGGTACCAGAGTATTCAAAACAATTTTATTGAAAATGGTAACCGACAAAACAGGGTAAAACTAAAGACAATTGTTATAATGGAAAGCAAAGTAACACGCCATTCTGAAACAAGATACCTGAGTTCTTCCATTTCAGTTTTCTTCTTCATTTCGTCTTTTTCTCTTCGTTTCATCTCTTGCATCTGTGCTTTTTTCTCATTGCGTTCCTCTCGTTCTCTGGATTCTTTTTCTGCTGCTAAGTCTGGGAATCGCTCATCTTTTGTTTTTTCTAATCGATTTAACATTTCATTGATCTTTTTCTCCACTGCAATTATTTTTACCTTAAACCAAATGTTACAATTATTGAAGAACAATGAACATCTACTATAATAGTTAATTAACAGCTAAGATAGACAAGTTTACTTTTTAAACAGATCTTCTTATTTAAAAGCTCATAAAATGTTGCCAAGAACACACAACTTGACTGTTTTGGGAAATGTTGATATATATCAAAAAGGGCACGAAATACACAAATACACCAGTTTATCTCATATTAAAATGCATTTATATTTATGATAAACAGGTGTGCTTCTATCAAATAACATGAAGTGAAAAGTCATGCAGAAAACAGTTTTCTTTCAAAACTGTTCCTCTGTGAACAATGCTGATGAGAGCAGTAGACAGTCGGAAATTTATGATAGCCAAATAGCATTTTGTATAGCCCTGCTTCAATAGAGCACCAATAAACATTAGATTTTTCAACAGTGTAATGGGGGGAACTCCACTTTTTTTGATCAGCTTGAAAACCTATTACCATGCTTAAGAGTATCCAAACCAAAAGGTTATATGTAATCCATGTAAACATAGTTTGGAATGGAATGCACACTCTCTACCACAAGGAACACACAATGCTTACTTAGCTCAGGAGAGTATTTGGCACAGGTTGGCCAAGGCTTGGAGTTCAAAGGTACTATAGAAAACATCAGCTGTTCAAATAAGAGCACATTATAAAACATCTGTTTGAAATAATTTTGTATTGATCTTGTACAGGGACAATTGATACAATTACAATAATGATGTCAAATATTTCTTACATCTTTTTGCCTGTGAAATCCTATTTGCCCTATATCCATATCCCCAGTCTTCTTCAGATTTGACCATGGAGTGTACACAATATTTATGTTGTTCATTTTCGATCCTGATAAAAAAAAATACAACTACTATCATTTACATCACTCAGAACAACTGATTGGTATGCATACCATTAACAGACAAAATATCAAATGCTAAGTACTAGCTTGACTGGAAAGTACAACAACAAATTAAATTTCTAGAATGCTTTTCACCTCAGGAAGTCCAGGGTGGGTAATAAAGCCACCAATTAAGTACAGAATAAAACATGTATAGCTATGCCGAGAAATTTATGATATTTCAAATGTAATTTCTCCACAACTGTGCAATAATATTAATAATAATCCTTGCATTTGATATAGCGTCTTATCACATCTTCAAAACATCTCAAAGTGCTTCACGGAAGTTAACTGACTGTAAATTTTGTCAGTGAAACAAAGCAGCCAATTGCGCACAGCAGTGTCTCACAAACAGTCGGGATTGAGTGTTTATTATTTTTATTTATTTATACCAAATTGTTTTTACCAAATTATTTTTATTTATTTTGAAGGAATTATATTACCTCTGGAAAAACAATCTGCCAATCAACTAATAACCAAGTTATTAGTATTTACTGCTAGATAAACAGACATGTGGAGTAAGGAAACTTGCCCAATGTTTCGCCCTACTGGGAATCAAACCCAGGTCCTCTCGTTTGCAAGGCGAGTGCTCTAACCACTAAGCTACAGGACTTCATAATACGATATACAAACCGAGCATCATGCTAAGACAGTAAAATACTTGATTTTAAAATATACTGACTATGCATTTTTTTCTACTCATTACTTTAAAACAATCAATAGTACAAGCAAATGACAATATTACCTTGAATACTATTGGCTTTAACAAGTTGCGCACAGTCAATTAGAACTTCCTTGGGGAGATCATCGATTGTTTGACCCTATGACACAATAATAATATATAAACACTGGCTTTCAACGCTGCAGCATGTTCTGAATATTAATTGTGCTCTTGTCTCAAGCATGAAAAGCTGCATCACGTCTTCATTGTGTTCTTGTGAACAATATTAAAAGGTCTGCTCCATCTGTTAAATGTGTTGCTAATTCTTCCATTTGATGAAATGGACAAAATTATATATACAGAAAACTCAACAACATTATATAGCACCATTCACATAGGGCAACATCTCAAAGCGATTCTTAGAAATGGTGCACTGAGCAGGGAGGGCGATAAGTTACCACAGACATTGGCAAAGAGGTAGGATTCCTCTTTTAAAGACAGGATAATAATAATCTTTGCATTTGATATAGCGCTTTTCACATCTTCTAGACTTCTCAAAACGCTTCACAGAATATACTGTAAAGTGAATTGACTGTATATTTGTGAGCGAAATGCAGCTGCCAATTGCGCACAGCAGTGTCACACAAACAGTCGTGGATTGAAAATGACCAATTTATTATTGTTTTTGTTTTTTGGCGGGATTATTATTAGGCGTGTGGAGTAAGGAAACTTGCCCAAGGTTTTACCCTGCCTGGAATTGAACCCAGGTGTCTCGCTTGCAAGGTGAGTGCTCTAATCTCTGAGCTACAGGACTCCTCAAAGATATTGTATTTAGGAAAGGAAATCCAAAGGAATGATGTGGTGTGGATGAGGCCCGAGTTTACCAAGTAGAGAGGGACGAGCAAGAGAGCATGACTGGAGAAAGTCACAGAGATAGGTGAAAATTTGTAGGAGAAAATGAGGAACTTCACTGAAAGCCAATGGAGCTAGGGAATAATGGCAAGCATAGCTTAGTCTGGGTAGTATGTCAGTGACCATCCTTTGAATAAACTGGAGCTTGTGTATGGCAGAGCTGGGTTGGAGCGATTGAGAAGTCCAGTCTGGAGGAAAAGGTGTGGATAAGGGTTTAGGTCACACCGAGAATGACAGAAGGACAGAAGCAAGCAAAGTAGCGAAGATGAAGACAAACAGTCTGAATCGGAGACTGGATGTGAGGAAGAGTCAAACAGAATGCCAAGGTTGTACACAGGCTCAGTAAGGCTCTAATTGAAGGTATCATACCTTGTGTAATCGAAGGTAGACATGAGCTGAAGACAATTTATCCACGTGAAACCTACAAAATTTAAACAATTTAAGTCAGACCTAGAGCAACACGGCCAAATGGACTCAAGTCCAAACTGCCCCCACTAAAACATAATCAACTTTTGGATTAATAAAGGATTTAGTCAACTTTAGTTTGGTAAATTGCAACAGAAAAGATGGAAACAATATGCGAAATTCATATTGGAATAAGTAATAGAATATAATGGAACAGACAAAAAAAATCTGCAACATACCAAATATCTTCTGGCCACCCGTACTTTATCAGGTCTTCATCTATTATTTTTAGAAAAAGCAAAACAACGTGTTACAGTAAATGACAGATGAAAGAGGATTGATCAGTTTATTACCCATCCAAGTTACCAGGGGATCACGTGAAAGGCACTATGCAAATGTAATTTATTGCTGTTGTTGTTGAAAGAATTCCGAGTTGTTGAATGCTATATGTTAAAACTAAGTCAGAAATTAATGATAAACTGGGCCAATAGAAAAGTGCGGTCTCACTTTTCCCGTGGAATCCGCTACAAATACCCCCCACCACTACAAACCTGTCCACACATTGTCCTAGGCCTTGGGCCTCGGTGCACGGTTTGCTCGTCTCTGCTACTGTGGGCGGAGCGGCTCTGGTCGCGCATGCGCGGTGCAGGGAGTGTTGGATTGCGGAAGCGCCATGAGTGGGAAATCGGCTTCGGCCGGTGCCCAGCCTAAACTGAGCTCCTGTGACAAATTCTTGGTAAGAGCTGTACTATTCAAATTAACAGTTTTAGCATTTTAAAAGTAACTACATGTTTTAACCTGGATTGCTTCACAAAATGTGTCTCTCATTAGCACGAACCGACCCTCCGTAATTTTCCACAAAATTCATCAAAGATCTCCGCAATTTGAGGCAAATATTTCCTCACTTTTCTATTGGCCCAGGTGATAACTTTTGCAGGATATTAAAGTGATTTTTTTCTTCTTGCCCCTACCCAATTCTATGCGTTAGAAATTACAAATATGCTGCTTTGAAATATTGGCATCTTCAAGAAAATGCAAATGATCAGAAAAAATAAGGAAGTACTTCAAGGTGCAAATTAAACTGT
This sequence comes from Callorhinchus milii, assembly GCF_018977255.1. NCBI lineage: Eukaryota > Metazoa > Chordata > Chondrichthyes > Chimaeriformes > Callorhinchidae > Callorhinchus > Callorhinchus milii. Next base: position 51,079,259 of record NW_024704744.1, read on the forward strand.
GATCAAAGTAATTTTGCACTTCAATTCCAAATTCCCAAACATATTGCAATCAATTAATCAACTTGAGATTCAAAAACTATCAGTATTTGCTAACCGATAGAAAGCAATTATTTAAATCCAAACAGTTGCAAGCTTGTAAAGTCACTGAAAGTGGTCTGGAAAAGTAGTACTGATCTAACACAGTGACATGGAGTACAAGGATGCAGGTTAATGAAACCCCAAATTTGGGTGTACGTTTTGGTGCCTTCCAAGATGTTGAAAGCATTTCCGCATTGAGAAGGAGCCAACCAAGATTATACTGGTCAGGAATACTGACAAACAACCAAAACTTTTTCCAAGCACAACCTTCACAGATGTGTGCATGTAAACATATCCACACAGACTGTACAAAATCAAGACAATGTGAATAATAATGGAATCAAATCAGCAGAGATAGCAACAACAACTTTATATTTGTATAGTGCCTTTCACGTCGGGAGGACGTCCCAAGGCACTGGAGTTGCACAAGAACAGACAAGATACAGAAGAGATGGTCTCATTGCCGTTTACATCACTGTACTGACCATGGTCAAATAAGAAAGCCAGAAGGAACCAGTAGATTATTCTAAATGTTTTAATCTAGGCATATATGTAGAATGGTGGTTTAGTATAGCACCAATGAGTTGGATGACCAACAGCCAGGAGACATGGCAACGATTCACTGCATTTAATTCCCTAATCTGAGCTACATTGGTGTGGAGAAATATACGAATAACCAGATTTCTTTTTTTAGGTGATTGGGTGGGGGGGGAAGGAAGGAGAAGGGAAGAGAAATCCTCTAAAGGAAATCTAAATTTAGACAAAGAAAGTTCTGAAACTGGGACTCAACCTCATGCAATTTTATTATTTTCAAGATATACGGCAGCTAAGATTGTATATGCTCCGGAATGTGGGGGTATATCCAGACACTTACTTTCATATTTATCCTTTCCCATATATATTGTGTATGATGGGGAAACCACTGTAAAGAAAAAAGAGACATTTAAAACAAATATGAATAGCAATGCATTAATTTCACTCCTAGGCATTGAATGAAACTAGGAATGCAACAATTATTATATATATCCCTTACTTTCCATGCATCTATCTAATTTCCTTTTAAACATTTCAACTGATTCTAGCTTCATTGTTTCTTAATTTTACATTTTATCTAAGACATTCTTTAACTGTAGCTTCTTTAATTATATACATTTGTTCATCTTATAGGATATTATTGCCTCCATTAGTTTGCACATCACAATTGACTGAGAAAATTGGGAGAGCAATTGTTATTAATCTCTCTCTACATCTGGGTGCTGGGAAGTCAACAAAAATAGTTAATGGTGCTAAACCTTTTGTTTCTCTTATATGGTGCATGGTGCCTCCTCATTGCCTACCCAAAGAAATGTTAATTCCTCCATAATATGTTGGAGTTTGTGCGTATCTGTGTATCTGAGCTACATATGCAGTCCAAACTGACCCAAGCTAAATATGATATTATAGCCTCACAATAGTTTCCCCATTTTACCTGGATTATATGCACTTTCCATCTGAGTTTGCTTTCATGCTAACTAACACTAGTTAAACTCCCACTGATCTCACAGAGGGAAGGCGATTTTGCAAATTAAAATAATTATTTTAATATATTTTAACTGCTGTTTTCCCAATGGCAGCAAATTATGCAATGATTCACTAAGAAAAGTCATCTGTGGTAATGAGTTTTAAAAAAAAGCTTCCCTCTGCGCTAGTGCCATTTTCAAACGTAAAACAAAGTTGAATGGGCCAATCACTCTAAAGCGAGATATGAAGTAGGCCTGCATTCTTTTTTTTATAAATGTTCTGGATTTCACTCCTTCATTGCCACATTAGCCCTAATTATTAGTTCTGTATTTGTTGTGTGGTAAATTTAAAATTCTACATATACCTGTTAGAGCAACCACCTCTATTCCAAAACCAACTGCTGCCAATCACCCTGGAAGTCCAAATTTTCCGTAACAAACCACTTCTATTCAGCAACCACTGGTCTAACACAACTAGTGGCCACTCTTTTTTAGCCGTCAGTGTACACACACCGTTTTTAGCAGCCAATTCTAAATGATTTTAAATCTATTTAAATGAATGCATTACCAATTTCCAAGTGTTCCAAATGTATTACCAAGTGTAGACTCCAAGTGTATTTACTAACGCCGCACTGAGTAGCCTGAGTGATGCCCACAGCTTCCCACCTCACCGGTGAGGTTGGTAAATACACAAGGAACCTATCAGGAGTCTTTTTGGGGCCGATCAACGAACCCAGAGGCCACCTCAGAGGCCACCCTTACATAAAGTACAGTCCCGAGTGGTTGCTGAAAATGGTTTGACTGCACCAGGGAATCTTTTTTATGAAGTTCTACATTGTTGCTTTATATAATTAGGTTCAGTTGGATCCAATTATACTCGACTTCAATATATCCCATATAGTGTTAGTAGAACCACGGTATGCTGGAAATGCAGTATACCTCCAGCGCATAGCGAGCAAGCCTCCCAAACACCACTGGAAACACTCAATTTCATTTGCCAACTTCCTGCATTTGGACTCGCAGCAGGACGATAGCATAACCAATTTTATTTTGAGGCCTGATTTTATGAATCCCAACCAGAGTGTTCTAACAGGATATGACTGGGATGCCTACTGCAGATTTACAGACACTGCAACATCAATTTAGAATGGTACGGTCAAACAAAAATGATTTTAATACTCGCTAAGCATACATTGTCTAACAGACCGTGCAGCTCCATTATAATATCCTTCATTATAGTCCTGATTAATTGAGAACACAAATGGGATGAGGACCCCATTCAGTATAGACGAGAGCAGCCGGCTGCCTCCCGCACTATAAAAGGATGATATCTAGGTTATTGGGTACGACCAACTGCACACTCTGTGTGAATAATAGCCAGTGTAAGAACCAAGCTAGCCGCCTGCGGACATTTACAGTGAAATCGAGCATACTGGCTTCACTATAACTTCAGTCACTTTACAGTTATGTCCTTACATCCTTTTTTTTGGGTGGGGGGGGAAGTTGTTGCATCTCAAGTTACAAAAATTTAAACCTTTTTAATTAAAAAATCCGACTGCTCAAGATTAGTTTTTGTAAAGAAGTGGAAAAGTTGTTACCAAATCTCAAGAAAAAAATGTTAAACTTTTTTTAATAAAAAAAATTCTCTAAAATCAGGTGTGCAACAGGATTAATAGGATTTTGCATGCAGCCACGCTTAGCAAATCCTCAAAGGTACCATTCCTCTGACAGCACGTTTTAGAGGCATGTGAAAAGAGGCAAGCTAATCTTCACAGAATGCACGAGTTAGATGATTATCAAAAAGCATCTCGCAGCTTTTTCAAATTAACCAGATTTATTTCTAAGTAAACCGGAATATTTTAAATAGGCTTACAATAGAAACAAATTGGGACTGGTGTCTTGTCCACAATAGATGTCGTTCAACGTTATCCAGCGTCCAAATTAAGTGGTCTCCACTGTGCTGTACACTTTACAAAAATACAACAAAACTTGAAAATTTTTAAAAAGTTCCAACAACCTGCAGTTGCATTTATTAAGATAAAGGCAAAACGCGTTGGTTGCCTCGGTAGTTATTTTTAAAAATAATTTAATGTTCAATTATTGTTATGATTTTCTCAATACTGCATACTAAGCACAGACCAGGATTCAAACCAATTAAACTCCTGGTCCGTAAGCTTCAATTGTATACACTGTACCATTGGGGCTTTCCTATAGGACTAAATAAAGTGAACTAAAAACAAAAAGAACTTTACGTTTATATCCTGGAGAACATCTCAAGGAAAAAGGAAAACAAATTAGAATTGTTCAATTTTCAACCATCAGTAACACCATATAAAATTGTCAGCACACATTAAAGATGAAAATTAAATTACCCAGCACTAAACAGAATGAAACAAATATTTAGAATATTCAATAATCATATGAACCAGCCCGATTTGTCATATTAGTATGGTCAGAAGGACCAATATTACCTCTCCTTACCCAAATAAACTGGTACCACCCAGAATACCATTGCACAATACAAATTTACATTGATAGCATGCCTTCCATGGCACAAAGACACACCAAGCTTAACAATATCTTGGCATCCGAGATGGGTATGGAGGAGAAACATCACCAAATCCAGTCAAAGAGGTAGGTCTTGAGATGGACCTTGAACAAGGGGAACGAGGGAACGAGTTGGAGGGAATCCAGGATGGTGTCCAGGGTGTGGGGGAGCAGAAAGGCTGACAGATTCCAGCTTGGACCTGCGTGGCTGGGTTTCTCTACTGTAGCGCCTCAGCTACCAAACAGAGGCTCATGGTCCCATTGCACATTGAACCACCACTACTGCATAACCATTTATGTGATTTATAGGTGCACTGTACATATATAAGTGAGCAATCTATAGTATTAAAGTTGTAACTAATTGAGATGCTCAAAAGAACTCAAACAAAAGCAAAATTACAGTAGTTTATGGACATAATTGCAACACAAATTCTTTCCATCCTAACTCTAAACTGAATGTTGCCAGAGGTTATTAAAACCGCCAGGTAACGAGATTTCACACTCAGTCCCTGGAAGAGGATCCTGGCTTTGATTTAGCGAGTTTTAATACCTGAAGCTGAATACAAATTCAACCCAGTGAGAGGCTCGCAAGAAACAATCTCCTTTCACAGTTTAGTAACATAATTAAAATATGTGTTTCTCATTTCACAATGTTTTTAATGCTTAGAATTTTTTTAAAAAATATATAAAAAGAGCAGAATTAGAGTGGTTTAATTATTAAGCGCTCTGAGATGCTGCCCTGTGTGGAGGACACTACATGCAAATCATAATTCAAATTACTATTATTCTCAGTTATATATATAATAATGTATATAATACATATGATGAGTTTCCGCAGTAGTTGTGTAGTAGTTCAATGTGCAGTGGGATAAAACTGATGAAAGAATAAGTGTCTGGGGAAACTTACTATATATGTATATAATAATAATAATAATCCTTGCATTTGATATAGCGCTTTTCACGTCAGGAGAACGTCCCAAAGCGCTTCACAGAACACAATGTAAAGTGAATTGACTGTATATTTGTGGGCAAACGCGGCAGCCAATTGCGCACAGCAATGTCCCACAAACAGTCGTAGATTGAAAATGACCAATTTATTATTGTTTTTGGTTTTTGGAGGGATTATTATTAGGCGTGTGGAGTATATATATATATATGTTATATCAAATGCAAGGATTATTAATATTAATATTAATATTATTTATCCATGTAATATCCTGCTGAATCCACCAACACGGCAGTTAAAGTTAAAGTTGAAACTCCAGCGTAAAGTTTCCACCGTGTTCACCACACCCTTGAATAAAGAAGTTACGCACAAAATTCCCTGCAAACTCTTTCACTCGAATTTACGTTTAAAACCTGAAATATTTATAAACGTAAATTCACTAACAAGTCCTGGGGTCTTTGTAGCTCAGTGGTTGGACCACTCGCCTCACAAGCGAGAGACCTGGGTTCGAATCCCGGAACAAGTGTCCTCACTCCAAATGCCTGATAATAATCTTGAGAAAGAAATAAAATAATAAGTGGCTCGCTCAATCCACCACTGATCGTGGGCCGTTGCGGTGCGCAGTTGGCTGTCGCGTTTCACCCACAGAAATATACAGTCTATCCTGTGAAGCGCTTGGAGACGTCTCAAAGACGCGAGAAGGCGCTCTAATCAAATGTAAGGATTATTATTATTATTATTATTATCAGAACAAAATTGTCCACCAAACAATTACATGCAAACCTGTGCTTCTATCCTGTTTGCCCGACAACCCGGTCCCTCCCTCCAGGATCCAGAGAGGAGCAATTCTTACATATAAACTATATCATTGAGGGAGACAGTGCACTGTGAACCTCGCGGGGGGGGAGGGGGGGGGGGGGGGCGTCCCGAGAGGCCCGGGCCTGAGCCGCACCACAGCCTCTCCCTCTCCCGCCGGGATGGCTCCCCGTTTACAGCAAAGCAGCTGCCGCAATACAGTCAGTCAGTGGGTTCGTTAGTTGGTTAGTTAGTCAGTTAACTCACTCACCGCTGCTGGTAAAGTAGTAAACCATAATGGCGGCGGCGGCGGCGGCCGTTGGTCTGAGCCGCTTGAACCCCGCACGAGCGGCCCACACTGACACGCTCACTGCGCACGCGCAACTCCCCTCTCCCCCCCCCCCCCTACACTCGCGTGCACTCAACCGCCGCCGCATCTCACTGCGCACGCGCCGACCTCACTCACTCTCACTCACTCGCCACCGGGGGCTCAGGTCGGTGCGGGTCCTCCCGTCCCTTCTCTCCGCGTCGAATGGGTCACTTCACACCCGAATGGGTTTCCTCTTCCTCTCGAGGGCAGTCAGGAGCACAGGCAGCGGGTGTTTCTGTCCTGCACTCGTGTGAAGCCTGGAGGACAGGCCGGGGAGGGGCGGGGGGACTGAATGTGAAACCGCTCACCCCTGAAAATGTGGAGGAGCTGAGGAAGGAGCGCCCTGTGGGTGCCAAACCCCTGGGGTCTGGTGGGACACGGTCAAACCCCGGGCTGGGCAGTGCTTCGCCAGACACGGGCACGTGCCGCGACTCCAGACGAGACTACAGGGGGCCTCCTCCCTTCCGGCAGCGCCCTTCCGAGGGTGACCGTGTCAAGAGAGGAAGCTCGAGGAGGTGAGGGGTCAACGGGCCTCGCTGCCTGCCCCTGAGGCGTCCAAAGCTATCGTCCGTTCCAGGGTCCCCTCGGCCGAGCAGCCTGAGACGTGCTCGCGCTTCTTTCAGGAAGAGGACGGAGGCAGCTCTGTGATGGTTGGGCCGAGGGGATGAGACAGGCTCCGCACGCGCGGCGCAGGCGGACACACAACGGATCACGAGATGCTATTATTATGCCGACCTGTACCGCCAGAAGCCCACGGAGAGCATGACCTCCCACGGCTTCCGGTCGGCCATCACCGAGGTGTCCGGACGAGGGGAGTTGGCAGCACCTAGAATGCCCGCTCTCTCGATGAGCTGACCAGAGCAGTCAAAGCTCTCCAGACCGGTAAGATCCCCGGGGGCGATGGCCTCCCAGTGGAGCTCTACTCAGCCCTATGGGACATAATAGGCGCGGACCTGCTGGGAGCGTACAATAATACGCTACTGACAGGGAGCATGGCAGACTCCATGAGAGAAGGCATGGTCACCATCTTCCACAAGCAGAAGGGGGAAAAGGAGGAGATTAAGAACTGGCAGCCAATTACACTGCTCAATGTAGATTACAAGATCCTCGCCAAGGTCATTTCTGAGTGGATCTAGACTGTACGCCAGGGGGTGATCCACCCTGACCAAACCTGCACCGTTCCAGACCGAAGGATCTCGGATAGCCTTGCGCTACTCATCCTCATCTCAAATGCCAACTGCGAGGCAATGCTGGACATCCTCGAATCCAAACTCGAGGAAATCTGCCATTCCATCTGCTATCCCCTCCCCATCTTCTGCCTTGCCCCCTCCCTTGCCTCCTTCAAGACCCATCTCAAGACCCTCCTCTTTGACTGTGCTTTCGATCTACCTGCTTCCGCACCTGCTCTCCACACTCCCCGACCCCCAGCTCTGGTCCGAAACTCTGTCTGTCCAGCACCTTGGACGTCCTCCCGACGTGAAAGGCGCTATACAAATGTAATTTTGTTGTTGCACTCAGAGATATCATCTCCTTCGTGCAGGAAAGGGTGATGGAAGTTTGCCTGATCAGTCCTGATCAAGTGGGTTTTATTCTATTCATTGCCCCGAACCCAACATGTGGCACCCCAGATGGGACCCAAAGCAAAAACCAAAGTTCACAATTAAGTTTAAGGGTTCAGAGATAAGTTAAGAGTTAAGTAAAAACCTTAAGTTGAGTTAAAATTGAAATTACGTTAAGAAACTGTTTGACTAAGGTTGTACCATGATTGATAGGGAAACGACGTTAGAAGCATGGTTGGATAATTTTGCCGTCACGCATCTTTGAGATGTCTCAAAGCACTTCACAGAATATACTGTAGAAGTGAATTGATTGTATATATTGTGGGTGAAACGCCCAGCCAATTGCACACAGCAATTATAATAATAATAATTATAATAATACTTAGCACTCTTTCGAACATTAAAGTAGAGTCTTACCATTATAAAATAAGAAGGGAGAATGTGGCTGAATCAAATCAGAGAATTTACACGTTTACATTTGAACTTACGGATCGGGTCTGACACTCTGTTAGGAGCAGCAGCTCCTGTTCCTTTGCCTGTCGCTCCTGCGATGATTCCTTTAAATCATGTCCCGGGATTACAAAATGTAGCATCTGGAGCTGGGACATTTGCCCTGAGAAATAATCGCTGTTCACACATTTGAAGTGTGTGCACAGTGCTTGTCAATCATATGACATTCAAGAAGAAATAGAGATAGGCTTAGAATTCTCCAAATGACGCTGCCATTAACCCTTTGACATCAGTTACCTATCTCTCTGGTGATTATAATTATCAAAACGTGTTTGCGGAATTACAAAAGCTTTGTAACTCAGGCTCTAACAGTACTGCTCTGGCTGTACAGACCAGATAGGAATTTAATGAGTATCCCCAATGTTTTTTGGGAGAGATTCGCTGATGTGTACATCTCTGGGAATACTGGACATGACTCAGGATCCTCATTTTAAGGGTTTGTTTTTAAATAATTTAAGTGCACCTATTAAAGCATCACCAGAGTCTTAAGGTTAGACAAAGAAGAGAGAAAACATGTTAAAGGGGCAAACCAATATGATATGGTGCCTTTCCTCCCTGTAAATCGGTCAAAGAAGTAGTTAGATCAGGCTCAGCGAGGTAATGAGATCTGGAGTAGACTAAAGAACGGGAACAATTTCAAAATGTTAATAATGAGAAATTAGAAACCACGGCAACGGTATCGAGATTTTGACACGAGGGATAATAATCTTGATTCTCAGAAGCTGATCAATGATGATAGCCATCCGTTTGAATCACAGTCACGACAGAGACCTTACGGTCGAGGTAGAGGAGGTCCTTTTAGAGGCGACGATGTGTTCTCTAATGGACTGTGATGATGAGAAAAATCCCTCCATTATACAACTCCTCGTACAGTTTGAGCTGCATTTTGCGACGTCGAAAACCTATTGTGGTGATGCGTCTTTATTTGAAATTGGGATTGATAGTGAGGACCCTAACCCTACTGCTCAATACCATCTCCCCAGGGAGGCTGAGGGTCCTATCCAGGAAATCTTAAGATCACTGATAAAACAAAGCTTGGTGCGACCTTGTCACTCCAGCACTTTGGGATGTCCTCCCAACGTGAAAGGCGCTCTATAAATGTAATTTTGTTGTTGTTGTAACAATTCATTCTGGTCGATAAAAAANTCAAATGGGTCCTGGCGTCTTACGATTGATTTTAGAAAATTAAATGAATGCACTCCTGCATGGGTCTCTCCTGTGGCATCTATGCCGGATGTCATTTCTCAATTCCCTCCAGGAGCAAAGGTTTTCTCCTCATTAGATGTGTCAAATGGATTTTGGGCACTCCCGGTTCACCCTGATTCTCAGTACAAACTGTTTTTCACTTTCAAAGGTCGTCAGTTTTCATGGAACAGAACGCCCCAGGGATTTCACAATTCACCAGCAAGATTTCATGGATTTATGAAAAATGTTCTGGATCCTCTACATTTAGAACAAAATGTTTTGTTGGATGTGGATGATATTTTGGTAGCTACACCTGAGGAGCCATTGCACTTTCAGGTGTTAAAACCATAGTTTGAAGCACTGCTCGCAGCAGGAGCTCAGTTGACAAAGGCACAATTGGTTAAAGAGTCAGTGTCCGTTTTGGGTCACAAAGTAGACCCTTTGGGTGGATCACTCCTTTCCACAACCTATGTGCAGTAAAGAAATGTACCGTAAACAACTGAATGTTTTTTTGTATCAGGAGGAAGGGAAAAATTGTAACAGAAGATGTGTTTGTTTTGGATTTCTGTTGTACTAAATATTATATTTATAAATAAATGTATATTTTCAAAAAAACAAAAAAACGATCACCCCTTTCCAGTTGAGTGATTTCAGCGTTTCCAGAAGCTGTAGATTTGAGAGCTTTTCTCTTTTTTTTAGGATTGGTGGGATTTTCTCAGCAGTTTATCCCAAATTTTGCCGAGAAAGCAAGATTACTGTACAAACTGCTGAGAAAGGACACCTTGTGGGAATGGACTGAAGAACAGTCTGGAGCTGTAGGGCAGTTAAAGGAGCCTCTGATGACTGCCCCAACCTGACAAATCCAGATCCTTCTCAGCCATTTCACCTCGAGGTATCCTGCGCGGACACAGCTATGTCCACAGCTTTGTCACAGACAATACATGGTCAAAGGCTGGTAATTGCGCACGCCAACAGGCTGCTGACACCGGAAAATAAATTTAACGTGTGAGAAACACCTTCTCGCTATGGTGTGGGCGATAAAACATTTTACTGCCATTACGGATTTTAATACTATTTTGTTTCATTCATCTCACCAGCCCACATTGCTTCTGAATTCCCCCAGATTGAAAGATGGATCTGTGTCGAACACTCGCCTGTGTTCATGGACACTGCTGTTACAGGATCGGCACATAGAAATGGTCAAGGAGCAATCATTATCGGTGACCCCAGCAATACCTCCAACAGCACATCATTGTTGCACTGACACACCCCCAGAGGTGGAAAGTTCTCTTCCCACAGTAAAATTTCAGGTGTGGAAGGAGACCGTTCTTGCCTATCCTGTGGCTTACACAGATGGCGCTTCTTTTCATGAAGCAGGTACCCCACATACAGGCATGGGAATCGTAATTTTTGAGGGACAAGGCCAATCAAAAACTTAATGAATTTGCATTAAAAATTAATTTGGCCCTGTACGCAGAGGTAGCTGCTGTAGCTATAATGTTGGGAGATATGGTTGCCAAGGCAACAACCAGAATTCCTATCTTGTACAATAGCTGCAGACTCAGCTTTCCTTGCAAATGCTCTGGCTGAATGTTTGCCTTGCTGACTTAATTCTAATTTTACAGCAAGAAGATGGGAAATGGATAAAATATGCGCTGTTGTTTGAATACATTCACTTTCCGGCAAATAAATTTCCATGCCCAATTTTTTGTCGAAAAGGTTAGTGTTTTTGAAATTGTAAGAAAAGGTCGCCAAAAAACCTTTTGCAGGTTTAAAATAATTTTTTTTCTTAAATTAGGTACATACCTAAAGCTGTTTCTTCCGCGCAAAGTGCAACAAAAACAAACACTACCAGGGCGAAACATTGGGCAAGTTTCCTTACTCCACACGCCTGTTTACCTAGCAGTAAGTAGGAACGCGGGTTGTTAGTCGATTGGCAGATTGCTTTTCCGGGGATAATAATTCCTTCAAAAAAAGATTGGTCACTCAATCCATGGCTTGTTTGTGGGACACTGCTGTGCGCAATTGGCTACTGCTTTTCGCCCACAAATTATAAAGTCAATTCACTTTGCAGTATATTCTGCGAAGCGCTTTGAGACATCTAGGAGGCATGATAAGGCGCTATATTAAATGCAAGGATTATTATTATTATTAATAAGCTTGAAGCAGCCCAATCTGGCCACATTGCCAAAGGATCTGGCCAAAGGAGCCCTGTAGCTAAGTAGTGGTTACAGCACTCGCCTCGCAAGTGAGTAAACCTGGGTTTGATTCCTGACAGGACGAAACCTTGGGCATTTTTCCATATTCCACACGCCTGATAATAATCCCTCAAGAAAAAAAAATTTGGTCACTCAATCCGCGACTGTTTGTGGGACACTGCTGTGCGCAATTGGCTGCTGCGTTTCGCCCACAAATATAGTCAATTCACTTCAGTCCATTCTGTGATGCGCTTTGAGACGTCGAGAAGACGTGAACAGCGCTACATCAAATGCAAGGATCAATATTATTTTATCGATTCGGGTCCTGGACGGAGGGTCGTGGACCCGAAACATTGACTCACTTTCCTCCATGGATGCTGCCTGACCTGCTGACTGTTCCCAGCGACTTATGTTTTTTGTTTCGGATTTCCAGCCTCTGCAGCATTTTGTTATTATTATTATTGTGGAGTCCTGTAGCTCAGTGGTTAGAGCACTCGCTTTGCAAGTGAGAGACCTGAGTTCAATTCCAGACAGAGGGTGAAACCTTGGGCAAGTTTCCTTACTCCACACAGAGCCTAATAACAATCCCTCCAAAACAAAAAACAATAATAAATTGATCCTTTTCAATCCACGACTGTTTGTGGGACATTGCTGTGCGCAATTGGCTGCCGCGTTCGCCCACAAATATAGTCAATTCACTTTACAGTGTGTTCTGTGAAGCGCTTTGGGACGTCCTCCTGACGTGAAAAGCGCTATATCAAATGCAAGGATTATTATTATTATTACTATTATTGTTGTTGTTGTTGTTGTTGTTGTTGCTATTGCCTGTTGGCGCTCCGATGGCCGCCCACGTCAATCACAGGAGCATATTCAAATGAGAGGCGGCGGGGCGGGACGCGGGCTGCCCGCCGGCCCCCATTGGTGGCTTAGCGCTGGGGGGGGCGGGGCTGTGTGCAGCCGTGTTAACCAATGGGGATCGCGGACGGAGCGGAAGTGGCCGTTGCTGGGCAGAAGGCGCGGGAATTGAATGCAGCGGAAAGGGGTCTGAAAGCCGGAGCGCGGGATCGGGCGGTCAGAGAGGTCTGTGGCTCTCATTATTGTCGGTAACAGCGTATTACCGCGTGTGATTATTTGTGTCTTTCTGGACTCACTCCTTCACTTCTGTGAGGAATGAAATGCCCTGAGGGTGTGGGGGGGGATTCAGAGGGAGGGTTACCTTTGGGGACAGCGCGGAGCAGGTTGTCAGGCGCTGCCCCCACCCCCCACCCCCACACTCCGGCTGCTCCTTTTCGGCGCGTAAATGGTGAGAGTGAGAGTGAGGGTGAGAGCGGGGCCTGGGCCGGGCCTGGGTGTGAGGAGGTGGGCAGCCGAAGCCCTGTGTGGCCGCTCAGGTGACGGTATAGATCTAAGTTTAGTCAGGGAGAGGAGTCTCCCCACCCCCCCCCCCCCCCCCCATCCCCATCCCACCCATGTTCCTGCCAATAATCCTCCACGATGAAATTGGTTATTTATTCCCTTCCCGACTGATTGTGGGACATTATCTCCAAAATAGTCACTACACTTTACAGTAAAATGTATGAAAAGCCTTGAAAACTGACAAAGATTCGAATTTCTGTGCGTTGCCGCCGTGTCCGGTCAGTCTCCTGTGCGCTGTGCTGGTGTGGCCTCCAATAGTACTAATCGTGTTTTGTGGTTACATTTTTTTTTACAGTTTTGAAGAAGTAAAAATGTCTATTGCAATCACTCCAATAAAGAGGAAACGTCTGTCCACTGGGGATGACCGGTAAGTTGTGAGATTTTTGCAGCATATGAAATTATCCGATTAATACGGACTGGATAAATATCAGCATTTTACTGGTTACTGTATTGTGTGGTATGCACTGAAACTTGACTGGAGATATTTACAATAGGATATAAATTTTCAGATGCCAATTGTCTGTATTTTTGTTGATCCGCTCTGCAATTAAGAGCAAGGGTATCATTCCCAGAGCGATTTTTTTTGGTCAGGATGTCGGACATGTATGGAAAACGATCGCCATGCTTAAGAGCCTCTAAACCGAACTGAGAAATCCGTGCTGTCTACATACATATAAAAATTCACATGTATTGGAATGGAATGCACACACTCTCCCTGGATGTGGCATATCCTGCTTATGAAGATCCGGATGTTATTAGGTGTAGGTTGGGTATCCCAGAATATGCATTGGGGTACTATTGGAGTCCAGCCAACTATCTGACAGGCGTTCCTGCTACTTTTCCAGCTAGGTCCACCTTTCCTGTTAGGGCTTTGGCTTGTAGAGTCACCAGGAGTAGATTGGGAAGAATTCCTGTCCCCAGTGGCTGGTCTGATCCTCTAAGACTACCAATGAGCCAGGCTGACCGTGCTGTCATCAGCAGACGTCGGATTCGGCCCACAGCTGTCCTTTCTTCCCCACATCAGATCCTTGACCAGGACCGCCTTCCTCCCCATCCGCCACATTGCCTGCCTCCGACCGTACCTTACCCATGACACAGTCAAAACATTCATCCATGCGTGGTCACCTCCTGCCTCGATTATTCAAATACTGGTCTCCCCAGCTCCACCATATACAAAATCCAGCTAATCCAAAACTCTGCTGTCCATTTACTCGCTTGTACTAAACTCTGTACCCCCATCACACCAGTTCTAGCCAATGTCCACTGGCTCCCTATCGCTGAACGGATCGATTTCAAGATCTTCACACTGGTTTTCAAATCCCTTCATGCCCTGGCAATTCCCACCTCTCCCACCTGCTTACTCCCCTGCCTGCTGCCTCCGCTCGGCTGGCTCCGGCCTCCTGCATGTCCCTCATGCCCTCAGTTCCACCGTCTGTGGCCACACTTTCAGCCACTATGCCCCGAAATTCTGGAACAGTCTGCCTTGTCCCTTCCTTCCCCATCTTCAGATCATGCTTGAAGACCTCCCACTTCGACCTTCCATCCGTCTGGGCATCGTGTTCCACCACTATCAAGTCCTCTGAGACTATCCGACGTGAGCGGCGTTATATAAATGCAAGTTGTTGTTCTGGTGGGGGGTGGAAATTTCATTTGAAAGATGGAATTTTTTTATCCGAGTCTGTGTATGGGTGTTCATAAAATATTTATTTCATATCAAATTTACTTTACACACAATAAACCTTCAAGATAACTGTTGCTCTATACAGTTGTTTCACTGTTCAATTTTTCTGTTCCTAACAGTGCGGATTATACCCCTATCTTCACTGGTGGACTAATATCAGAAACTCCATCAAAGCAAAGAATCCTCAACTTTGATGAAGTTGCCTCTCGTTCGACGAAAAAGCGGTCTCCTGAATTTAGAAGCTTGCCGCTGTTAAGTCAATTTCAAAAGAAATATAATCCTAATAAAGAAAATCAACAAGGCTCTCCTAACAAACCCTCTGTATCCACAAAGTCTTTCTACAGCAAGACTAAGCAACTGTACCTCACTCCTCTTGAGAGGAAGTTGATCAATCTGAGTAAGCCTGCTACACGTGGTGATCTGAATGTAGATGAGCCAAATAAACTGAAAAAAGCTAAATCTCCATTGAATAAACAAATTAAAAGAAAGATAAACCATAAGACTAGAGCTTCACTGGATTCAAAAAATACACCAATAGATCAAAGCAGTGTTGAAGATGAATTGAATGATCCGGAAAGTGCAAAGCCTAAAGTAAATAATAAAGTTGAAAGAAATATGAACTTGTCAAATGGTCCTCATTCTAAAGCTTTGTTGGATTCAGAAATTCCTCATTGGTTGTCAACCATTTGGAACAGTGATGAAGATGAGGTGAATGAACTGGAAAATGCAGAACCTCGAATGAATAAGAAAGTTGAAAGGAAAGTAAACCAATCCAGTGGCCATGTTACAGCTTCATTGGATTCAAAAACGTCACCAACAAATCAAAGCAAAGATGGTTGTATCAACACCACCACAAAACTGGCTTTGAAAGAAGATATTTGTGATAAACCTCCTGCCAAGATGTTTCTTTATAGTTCAAAAGTAAATGGCGTTAAGGTACAGCAGAGATTCCGAATCCAAATGGGTGCCGCTTACTTTTCCACAGGGAGAAGATCCCATCTTTTTTCTTCAAAAACAATGGCGGTCGAATCACTTTCAACACATTGCAGCACCCAGTTCGAACAAGCGACGAGCAAAACTCAAGGTGATCTTAATCTGAAGGAAGTGAAGAAGGAGGTTTCTCAAATAGTTAATCAAAGCATTGGGAAGCGTGATCTCAAAAACGTGTCAGAGGATACTCGCAAAATAGAGAAACTAGAAATTGGAAACATCAATGAAGATGCTGAGTCTCCGCCCTCCAGCTGGGTTAACTTCGTGATTAAAAGGGATGTAAAGTTAATACTTCAGAGAATTGAAGTGCTGCATTTTATTCATCCAGGATTGATCTCCAAGGAGGTAAAGTCATTGAAAGCGGAAGATTTGACAGAAACGGTGAGTAAGAATGAAAAAAATTACTATTCCCACCTCGCCCATTTCATTCCCATCTAGATGCAATGTTTTTAGTTGTTTTTGTTCTGGTAGGTTATGTGCCATATACACTGTTCTGAAAAATCATAAATGGGGACTGGGAGAAAATGGATTTTGTGCTTCTTTGCCAGATAATTGCTTTTCTTTTTTTGAAAAAGGGAAGCCATATGATAATTTTCATCACATCACAAATCTTACCCATTCCCACATGAGTGCTGAGTGTGCCCCAGCTCAGGGCTTACACACGAGTGTGCAAGTCTTAGCATACACACGTACGCAAGTGCTAGAGACACAAAAATCATACAATATAACCAAAAGAATACAATATCGGTTTTCAGTAGCCCTGGTTAGCTTAAAAAAAAGGCTAACTTCTGGTTTGTTGGGTTAACTGCTGATGTCTCTTCCTGTGTATACAGACAACGCGCAGGTAGTAATGTCAGTGGTGACCTAATGACCTGAAAGTTGGCCCTTTTTTTGGACTTCATTTAGAATGTAGAATTTAAGAGATTGGACCCACACAACCATAGCCAACTTGTTCTGTGTATACTATATTATATACTGTGTGCCTAAATAGAGACAGGTACACATTTTTAAAAAAGTGTGTTTTAATGGGCACGTAATTCATGACTTCACTTAATTGTGGTTTCTTAACCAGTTCTTGAAGTTATAATAATAATAATAATCCTTGCATTTGATATAGCGCTTTTCACGTCGGTAGGACGTCCCAAAGCGCTTCACAGAACACACTGTAAAGTGAATTGACTGTATATTTGTGGGCGAACGCGGCAGCCAATTGCGCACAGCAATGTCCCACAAACAGTCATGGATTGAAAATGACCAATTTATTATTATTGTTTTTGGTTTTTGGAGGGATTATTATTAGGTGTGTGGAGTAAGGAAACTTGCCCAAGGTTTCGCCCTGCCTGGAATTGAACTCAGGTCTCTCACTTGCAAAGCGAGTGCTCTAACCACTGAGCTACAGGACTCCACATGTTATGATTTTATAAAATACACGGGGTTTTTTTGTAATGGTAATAATGCTAATTTAAAATGTCAGATAAAAAGACGATTAATAGTCATGACGCACATCAAAAAGATATACTAAAGATCCATAATTGGCATGGTATTGCATATGAAGTGCAATACTTGCTGTACTTTTCAGTGGTAGAACAGTTGAACAGTGTTGCATGGAAACCACTCTTACTTTTTATGTTATTCTTTTGTTCATTTTGAAGCTACAGTTTTAAGCATTTTTCATGTTTATGGAGTGAAAGATGGGGAAAAATATTTATTAAATTGCTTGATAATTGAACTCTGGTATAAATGAACAGGGCACATATTACCCCATAGTCCATTATTTTCTTGCGAGCCTCTCACTGGGTTGAATTTTTATTCAGTTTCAGGTACTCAAACTCGCGAGAATAAAGCCAGGCTCCTCTTCCAGGGACTGAGTGTGAAGTCTCGTTAACTGGCGCTTTCAATAACCTCTAACAACATTCAGCTTAGAATTGGAATGGACAGAAATTTCCATGAACCAATGGATCTTCTGAACTCATCAGTTTAAATGTTAACCATCCAAACAGCTACATCTCTAGAATTTTTTGCATGGCTACAATTAAATAGTAAACAACAACAAGATTACATTTGTACAGCGCCTTTCACGTTGGGAGGACGTCCCAAGGTGCTGGACAGTGTACAGCCTTTCAGACCCGAGCTGGGGCCAGGGCGGGAGGGGTTGGCCGATGGCACGGTCGAAGAGGAGGGTCTTGAGTCGGGACTTGAAGGAAACTAAGGAGGGGGTGAGGCGGAGTGATTGGGGGATGGAATTCCAGAGGTTGGGGGCAGAGTGGCTGAAGGCTCTCCAGGCAATGGTGGGGCGGGTGGGTCGGGGGGTGTGGAGCAGGCCAGAGCCGGCTGAGCGGAGGGAACGGGCGGGTTGGTAGGGGGTTTGGAGGTTGCAGAGGTAGGGTGGGGTGAGGCCATGGAGGGCTTTGTAGGTGAGGACCAGGATCTTGAACTGGATCCTCTGAAGGATAGGGAGCCAGTGGAGTCGGGGGAGGTGGGGTCACGGAGTTTGGTGCGTGATTGACACTTAAAATGTTGAAGAAACTAGTTTCAGCCATATTTGTTTCTCTGAGCTGCCGGCAAGTCATTTTATTGAGGGCACGAATGTACGTTGTTGCTCTGAGAAAATATTGAGCTGGACAAGTACAGCCAGATTAATCTTTTAAAATCCAGAACTTTGATCAGCTCAAAAACTATCCTTTAGCAGCCAGTTTGCAGCCTATTGGAGGCCCATTTTTGACAATCTGGTTACTGTCTCAATGTTTATAGAAGAGAACTGGTTACCTGCACTAGATAATCTGGATTAGCTAAATAGCGGATAAACAAACTGTGGATAATTGGACAAGGCACAAAACACAAATTGGTTATAACAGCAGCTTAAAAAATATTATATCATGAGTTATTCTATCATCAATACACGATGTGCCAACCTTTCTCTCTCTTTCCCTATCTGCTGCTCTTAGTTTTCTCTCACTGCTTGACTTGTCACTTCCCCCCACCCCCGAGTCTTTTTCCCTTTCTCCCACTCCACCACTGCTTCTCTCTGTCTGTCTGTCTGTCTCTGCCTCTCTACACTGTTCAAAAGTACTGTAAAAGATATCTTCACTACACAAAAAAAACTGTTGTATACATGTGTACATGAGTGAATTTATGGCATTCTCTACCCCAGGAGGCTGTGGATGCTCAGTCATTGAACATATTCAAGATTGAGATCGATAGATTTTTGAAAACTAAAGGGATTAAGGGATATGGGGAAAGGGCGGGTAAATGGAATTAGGTTAGAAGATCAGCCATGATCTTATTAAATGGCGGGGCACGCTCGAGGGGCTGAATGGCCTACTCCTCCTATTTCTTATGTTCTTACTGAGAGCACGAGTTTCATTCTTAGAAACCTTTTCCGCGCATGAGCAACTTTGTGCATGATTTTTTTACTGCTTGTTGTGCAATCCCATGTTCAAAATTCACATCAGAGCTTGATGCGGATGTTTGGTTTGTGGAGAAGTGGCATTTTACTGATATGATATCCTTGAATTGTTTAATATCTGAGAAGGTGCCTTACTACAAAAAGGTACATTGGTAAATAGTGTTGATTATTCATTGTTGCAGTGGTTTGATCAGTTTCAGGATTCAGAGTCAAAACAGGATGAACAAGAAATATGGCGTGTTCAGGTAGGCTTCAGATAGAACTCATCTAGATAGTTTCACATACACATTTAAGTACTATTAACTACTAATTTGTCAATTTAATTTAGAGGTCAAATAGGTAAATAGTGTGGAAAGTGATGAGTGCTCACTACGGCATTAAAGAGTGTGTTGTATTAAACACACACACAGTCATAGATTGAGTGACCATTTTTTAAACTTTTTTTGAAGGGACTTTTACCCTCGGAAAGCGATCCACCAATTGACTAATGACCTAGTTCCTACTTACTGCTAGGTAAACCGACGAGTATGGAGTAAGGACGTTTGCTTAAGGTTACGGCCTACCTTGAAATTGAACCCAGGTCCTTTCGCTTGTGGAAAGAGTGCACTAACTACTTCGCTACAGGATTCCTGAATTGGCAGCATTTTGTTAAAATACAAGATCAACAACAACAACAAAATTACATTTGTATAACATCTTTCACGTCGGAATGACGCCCCAAGGCACTGTATGGTGCCAATTCAGCTTTGAAACCCCTGATATCTTGAGATTGAGAGGGTGTGTTAGCCACAAAAACAGTCTTTAAGTGCAATGTCTGTCTGTGTCACATCACTTAACAGATATTTCCTTCCATTATGTTACCAACACTAGCTCTTATAAGATAACATATTGGGAAAAGGATTTTTTGTTCAGTTTTGTGTAACTAGAAAACTGTATGGATATGAGGACTGATAACTGGGTGTGGAAACCTTGTTGAGATATAATGGTGTATTTAACAAAAAAGGCTGTTTGTTTTTAATGGAAAGTTTATAATTAAATGTGTTGCTATTTGTTTACCATTGTTTCATTGATCTTTGTTACATTTTCTCCTTATTAAGAGACACGATGTAGATGAATCTGATTTGGAGATGGAAGACGGGATTGATTCTGAGAAAAATGGAGGTACGGGTTTAATCTAAGCTGTGTTTGCAGTTACATAGAACAATTTACATTTCTAGAGTTTTTCACATTGGGAGGATGTCTCAAAGTGCTTAAAGTTTGCAGTATCCATTTGTTTATTCTGCATTTACTCTCAAGTGCAACAGACCCCAAATAGAATTGGGATTCAAGCATAATGCTACCAAAGTATATTCTAGGATTTTGATTGGGAATAAAGAGTTGGATGGGAGCTCTTATTGGGGAGCATGGCTCATGCAGTCTTGTGAAATAGCATCATGTCCTTTTTTTGTATATATATATATATTTATATTGGCATCCTGGGTCTGATTCTATAACTAAGAGCAAATATTTATAGCAAAATGTACATGTGTTCAAAATAAGAAATGGGAGGAAAATATATGGGATATGATTTATTCTGCAATACGTTTTAACATTTTTCTGTTTTCAAATTCTTTGCCAGATCATGAGGTGGAATGTATTAGGGAAATGCGAGAACTGGGAGGCAATAATAGTTTGTTAAACCATTAACCAAAATTAAAGAAAGTGGATCTATTATAATAAAGATTTCTAGATGAGTCTGTTCTAATACAACATGTACCACTAGACAGTGTTTTTATTTTAGAAATGCACAACAGCATGCTAGTGGAATCCAGTAGTCACATGTATTTCTTTTTTCCTTTTAGGCTCAGAACCAGTTTCTGCTGTCTACCCCATTTTTAGTAAAAGGTAATTGTCTCTAGTTATTGACTTGTAATTTTTGTTTCTTAATAATGGGTTAATTATTTTACATGTTTTAGTATATAATGAATATTAGCTGTTACTAGAAGTGCAAAAACTACTTTAGCTCAGATTTTCCAGTTGTATTATGAGCCATTTGTAAACTGAGGATATTACAGGGACCTTTATGTTATAATTAACTACCAATGAAAATTATTGTTTGCTTAATTAGTTAAATAACCTGTTTGGTTGTTAATTTCATAATCTGTAATTTCCTCTAGCCACATGACAAACATTGCAATCTGAGTACATGGTCAATGGGCTGAATTGCCCTCTCTTCCTAATTTTCTATCTTGCAAGATACTTGGGGAATAAATGTTAAATATTAAGGCAGATTGCTGAGAGCTGAGGTTTTATTTGGACCCTGTTATAACCTGGTGATTTGGCTCCATAAAATTAGGTTCTTGTTATAATGGATTGTACTTGCTTGCTGTGTGCAGGAAGTTCTTGTTATAATGGGTTTTGCTTGCTGTGTGCAGGAAGCTGTCTAAGCAGCATTACAAGTATGCTGAGGGTCCATAGTTAGTGCATATTACATACCAACTCGTGATATAACAAAGTATAAGCGTATGTGGATTATAGAATGGCCTGTGGCCGAGCAGACTTGATGCACTAAGTTGCTTTCTCCCGTTCCCAATTTTCTATATGCACACGGTAGAAAATAGGCTCCAATATATTAGTTACTGAACCACAAATAAGGTCTGAAAAGATGAATTTGTCTGGCTATTTGGCATGAAACTCCTTAATGAGGGTTTCCACTGCCATTGAACAGAGCTATTTTCTGAGCAGAACACAAGCAGAATCTGTGTTTTAGTTTCTAATACACACAATGGATGTCTCTTCAAGGGCAATATTGAAACTGTGCCATTCAGTTTCCCTTGACCATGTGCTTAATAAACACGTTTAAAATGTGCACGCTAGTTACCTTTCAATAACAAAGCCAAAAACTACTGCTGATTTATAAAAGGTTATGGAGGAAAGTGGGGGAATGATACAATTAGAAATAATCGCAAGCCAGCAATATTAACAAAACTAAAGGTGGCAGAACAGAATAGCGAGAGAGATAAACAGAATAGGTCAAAAAGGGGTAAGAAGCTCAGTAAAGAAGATAGGGCATCAGAGAGTAGGGGAAATGCTAGGAAATTAAAATGCACGAAGCATTCGGAATCAGATAGATGAATTAAAGGCACAGACAGATACAAACAGGTCCAGTAGCCATTACTGAGACATGGTTACATGGAGATCTAGGGTGGGAGTTAAATATTCCAGGGTTTTCAGCTTATAGGTAGGATAGACAATGTGGAAAACGAGGTGGGGGGTAGCCTTGTTAATAAAGGATGGAATAAAAACAGAAGAGAGGAAGGATTTCAAATCAGATAACCAAGATGTAGAGACGGTATGGGTAGAATTACGAAATAATAAGGAGCAGAAAATATTAGTGGGAGTAGGTTATAGACCCCCAAACAGTGATCACAGCATAGCGCAGGGTATTAATCAAGAAATTAGAGAAGCAAGTAGCAAAGGTAATACAGTAATAGTGGGTGATTTCAATCTTCACATAGATTGGGTAAACCAAATCGGCAAAAGTAGGGTAGAGGAGGAGTTTATAGAATGTATAAGAGAGAGCTTTCTGGAGCAGTAGCTGAGGAACCAACTAGGGACAGGCGTAACGAAACAGGGCTAGTCGGTAATATAGATATTAAGGCTCCTCTAAGGCAGAGTGATCATAACATGGTAGAATTTAGTATTAAGTTAGAGAGCGATGTCGTCAAATCCGAAGCAAGAGTCTTAAATTTAAATAAAGCTAACTTTGCAGGTATGAGCGAAGAATTGGCTAAAATAGACCGGGGAATTAGATTAATGGATATGACAATAGATCAACAGTGGCAAAGATTTAAAGATGTAGTGCATAATTCTCAGCGGTCACATATTCCCTTGAGGAATAAGAGTACCACAGGGAAAACAGTTCATCCGAAGCTAACTAGAGCAGTTAGAGAAAGTATAAAAGTAAAAAAAAAGACCTATAAAGCTGCCAAAAAGAGTAGCAAACCTGAGGACTGGGGGTGTTTTAGGGACCAACAAAGGAAAACCAAAAAGCTCATTAAGAGTGAGAAAATGGATTATGAGGGCAAGCTAGGATCATTACGACAGATTGTAAGAGTTTTTATAAATACAATAAGAAGAATAGGCTAGCAAAAGTAAGTATGGGTCCATTACAGGCAGAGACAGGAGGAATTATAGTGGGGGATAAGGATATGGCAGAATCCCTAAATAAATACTTCGCTTCTGTCTTCATGTTAGAAGACACAAGAAGTTTACCAGAAATAGAGATGAACCAAGGGGCTAATGATAGGGAGCAACTTAGGGAAATTTACATTCGCAAAGAATTCGCGCTAGAGAAATTGTTGGCATTAAAAAGTGACAAGTCCCCTGGACCTGATGGTTTGTATCCTAGGGTTTTAAAAGAGGTAGCTCATGAGACAGTGGAGGCCTTGTGTTTGATCTTCCAAAATTCTTTGGATTCTGGAACGGTTTTCATTGATTGGAAGATCGCAAACGTCACACCACTATTTAAGAAGGATGGGAGAGAAGCGATGGGGAACTATAGACCATCTGTCTGACATCGGTGGTAGGAAAAATTCTAGAATCCTTAATTAAGGATGTCGTAGTGGGATACTTAGAGGATCACAATATGATTAGACAGAGTCAACATGGCTTTACAAAAGGGAAGTCATGCTTAACAAATCTTTTAGATTTTTTTGAGGACATATCAAGTAGCTTAGATAGGGCGGAATCAGTGGATGTAGTGTATTTAGATTTCCAAAAGGCATTCGATAAGGTGCTGCATAAAAGGTTTATCCACAAGATTAGGGCCCATGGAATTAAGGGGATTATATTAGCATGGATTGAAGAGTGGCTAACGGGAAGAAAACAAAGAGTAGGGATAAACGGGTCCTTCTCAGATTGGCGGGATGTGACTTTTCTCTTTGACCGTGCCTTCAGCTCCCCTCTCGACTACCCCCTCCTCGCTCCCTTCCCTCTCCTCACCCTAACCATTTCCCCCCTGCTCGGGTCCTGACCCAACTGTACAGCGCCTTGGGACGTCCTCCCGACGTGAAAGGCGCTCAATAAATGGAATCTTGTTGTTGTTGTAGTGGAGTACCACAAGGATCAGTGCTTGGGCCTCAGCTGTTTGCAATCTACATCAACAATCTAGATGAGGACATCGAACTTAATATATCCAAATTCGAGGATGACACTAAACTAGGAGGGAGAGTAAACACAGAGGATGACATTAAAAAAATGCAACGAGATATAGATAGGGTAGATGAGTGTGTAAATAGGTGGCAGATTAAGTATAATGTAGGGAAGTGTGAAGTCATTCACTTAGGTGGCAAAAACAGTAGAGCAGATTATTTTTTAGAAGGGGAGAGACTAGATAGTGATAGCGTTCAGAGGGATTTGGGTGTCCTTGTACACCAGTCACAAAAAGCTAGTTTGCAGGTACAGCAAGCAATTAGGAAGGCTAACGGTATGTTGGCATTTGTTACAAAAGGGTTAGAATATAAGAGTAGGGAAGTCTTACTGCAACTGTCTAGGGCCCTGGTGAGACCGCACCTAGAGTATTGTGTGCAGTTTTGGTCTCCTTATTTAAGAAAGGATGTACTCACCTTGGAGGGGGTACAATGTAGATTCACTTGGTTGGTACCAGGGATGAGGGGGATGAATTATGAGGATAAGTTGAGCAATTTAAGCCTATATTCTCTAGAATATAGAAGAATGAGAGGTGATCTTATGGAAACCTATAAGGTTATTAAGGGGCACGATAGAATAGATAGTGGGAGACTTTTTCCCCTGTTTGGAGAAACTATAACCAGGGGTCACAGTCTTAAAATTAGGGGTAAGCCTTTTCACGCTGAGTTGAGGAAAAACTTCTTCACTCAGAGGGTAGTGAATTTATGGAATTCTCTACCCCAAAGGGCTGTAGATGCTCAGTCCTTGAACATATTCAAGACTGAGATTGATAGATTTCTTGTGGATGAAGGGATTAAGGGATATCGGGATAAGGCGGGTAGGTAGAGTTAGAATAGATCAGCCATGATCTTATTGAATGGCGGGGCAGGCTAGAGGGCTGAATGGCCTACTCCTGCTCCTAATTCTTAAGTTCTTACGTAAAAGGCTGAACATTTAATGGACTCCTATTTCAGAGAGTGAGCACAGACTCGAGCCGAATGAATGTCCTATACACTGTAAATTTCTGTGGTGCTATTTTGTACAATTGTCTTCATCACAGTTTTTTCTCTGATGTAGGCATCAGCTGCCGAAGGATGATGCCACTTCTGTTGGGTCCAAGACCCCGTTTGATACTGTTCCTGCAATACCGCATCCAGCATATCAACAGAAAAATAAAAGAAAGAAAGATATTGAGAGAGAATACAAAGATCAGCTCATAATTGTAAGCTTTAGTAAATTGTGGAAAGATAAACTATAAGGAAAAACAACATAATTTAAGACTAAACTAAGACTTGTAACCTATTCATAACTACAGCTGTTCAACTATGCCTTGGCCAAAAGGAAGAGAATGATTCGGTTCACACAATGATGATAATAATTGTTGGATTTGATGCAGCATTTTATCAGGTGATTGAAACGTCTCAAAGTGCTTCACTGGATTTATTGCGAAATGTAATGACTATTTGTAGGTGAACACAGCATTGTTATAACAGCTGTTGGTGGAACATTACTTGGGATAAATTGGCTACTACTTTACAAAATAAAATCCTGTGACGTGCTTTGAGAAATTTCAACAATGTAATCGGGTAGTGTATGAATTACAAGGATTATTATTAGATAATTATTGGTTTAGTGATTACTGTAGTCCTATCCATTTTCACATATTCTGGAGAGACAACTTAATTTTTCTGAAATTTTACAGGATGCCGGTCAGAAGCACTTTGGGGCTGTTGCCTGCAAATCCTGTGGTATGATTTATACAGCAGCCAATCCTGAGGATGAAATGCAGCACGTTCAACATCACCAGAGGTACCTGGAAAGGCTACGATATGTGGTATGTATGAAAGTGTCCCATGTTTATGTGACAGGTTTCTTTAGAATCAATGCTGTGTATATCCGATTTACTACTTAACTAAAAATATTTTTCAATATTCAACAATTCAGAAGTGCGGAGTAAAATAAACCATGTACCAGGTATCCTACAAGCTTTCAGGACAGTCTTTAATCTTTTTAAAAGTAAAAATGTGAATGAGAAGTGGTCCTCGGTCGGATTCTTTCTCTGAGCCTCACTCAGCTCTTATCACTTTCCTAAATATGTAAATGTAAGCATACTATTACGTTTAAAAGTGATTACATTAAGGAATGTGTGGAAGGCATTCTTTGCTTTTCTTGTAATCTGGGATCTTGGTCTTCTGCATTTCTATGAAGCAGTTGTTGGCAGTTTTGACATTTTGCTAGTTAGCATTTATTGCCAGAGCGATACTCAGAAGAATTGCTCACAAGTGAAAACAATTATGGGTCATAGGGGGGAAATACCCTAGTATTTATCTATTTCAGGAATGCAAAGTTAATGTTAAGCAGTGTAAAAAATCTTCTTGCAATATATTCACTCTGTGTTGGTGCCATTCAACTTGTTTTAAATCACATGAACATCTTTTAACTGCAACATTCCATGATTTTAAAAGGGGGACAACACAAGGAAAGGATTTTAATGAAAATAAAAGGTATGTCTGTTAATTCTATAGGGATGGAAGAAGGAACGCGTAGTTGCAGAATATCTGGATGGAAAGATTATATTGGTTCTCCCGGATGATCCGAAATATGCTCTCAAAAAGGTAAAGCCTGATTTTATGTGTAAAACTTTGTAACCTATGTAGGCGTTAGATTTATTTTTGACTAAACTGGTTTAGTGTGTGTCTGTTGCACATAGTAATTATGTGCTGTTTTATTATGTTTGAAGGTAGAGGAATTGCTGGAGTTGGTTGATAATGAACTGGGCTATCAGCAAGCTGCACTGAGCAATGCCAGCCGAAGCAAAACCTATATGTTCATCTCTAATGAGAAAAAGATTGTGGGCTGCCTCATAGCAGAAAATATCAAACAGGTAAAATATGTGTGTGTCTGTGTATAAGAGATGGTGCAGATTGTTGAGAAACGAGGAAATCGTGATGGTGATCAATTGATTAGTATCTACTGTTTGCATGTAGTGCTATTTGGGCAATATGCCTTGTATAAATAAAATAATCCTTTTGATATAGTGCCTTATCTTGCGGAAACATCCCAAAACACTTCAGAGTACTTCTGTAGGGATTGTCTTTAAAGGTGAACAAAGCAGCCAGTTTGTACATAGCAATGCCCCACAGACACCAAGAGTTCTCCATTTTTTTTTAAAAAATCATTAAATGGCTGTTTGTGGGCTGCTTTACTTTGTCTAGAGTTATTACCTCACAGCAAGAGTATCCAATATTTTGAAACTGAAACAAATGCAATAGAGTTTACATATATATTGTGTCTTTTACAACCCGGGGTCTCAAATTGTTTTGCGGTGCTGAATGGGCACATGAGCTGGGGTGGGAAGGGGAAAGATGATCATAAGCGAGATCATATTGAATTGTGCCTTGTAAGAGGTGAGGGAGGGAACAAGTTGGAGGGACTCCTGGATGGAATTCCAGAATGTGATGGTGGAGGAGCAGCCAGATTTGTGAGATAGGGTGCTGGAGATTTTGTAGATTGTGTGAGGAAGAGCTGGAGAATTCAGTAAGCAGAGCATTGATGTAGTAAAATGCTTGTCTTTCAAAATATTACATGTGTTTTACTTCCATTGCAACTAATTTCTGTCACTGTCACCAGTAAACTAAACTAATTGTTTGTATTTGAAGATGGACAAGGCATTAAGTCTATGGAATTAATCTAACGCTCGTGAAGATACTGAATGTGCTATTAAAATAAATCAGTTTAACTCTGGTTTGTCTTTTCTGTTGACATCCATTGATATCGCACCGCACTGAGTTCCTGTCAAAGCTTTGCAAATATTTGTAAAATTACTTCCAGGTGAAAGATTAAATGGAGAAATGCTAGTTAGTATTAAATCAATTTGTTTTCTTGTGATATATTTACAGGCTTTTAGAGTCTTGTCTGACCCTGCAGAACAGAAAATGTCTAAGACCCATGAGCTGTTTGAACATCAACGTGCCTGGTACTGCTCTACGAAGCCAGAGGAGGCTATCTGTGGCATAAGCAGAATCTGGGTTTTCAGTTTGATGCGAAGAAAAGACATTGCCAGTCGGATGGTGGATACTCTCCGGTAAGTATGTTTTAGCACTAGGAGCTAAAGTAGTCAGGTAATTCCTATTCAATACGTTGCAAGATCCCATTTATATTCAGCTAAAATCCACCAGGCATGTAATTTGATGTAAATAAGATGATTAAAACAATCCCAGTAAATTAGAAATATGAAAGGTTCTCATACTATGGTGTTTAATTTACAATTTTTTTAATGTCGTTGTTTCAAATGGGTTGAAGGACCTTCTTTATTGGAGCCTCTTGTTAAAAAAAACAATGTTCTGAAGAATATAGTCTGTCAACTAAAATTAGGTGAGTGTTCAAGGAATGTGTTAAATGAGGAGCTTATCAAACCTGAAACCTACCAACCCGCCCGCTCCTGCTCAGCAAGCACCAGCCTGCTTCATGTACCCACATTTCCGATTGGGCTTTCAGCCCATCTGCCTCCACTCTCTGAAACTTCATTGTGATGTCTCTGCCTCAGCCCTTTCCCTTGATTCCTTCAAGGTTTATTTATTCCTCTTTGACCACTACGTCTTCAGTCACATTCCTCTACCCCCTCCTGAATCAATTCACCAGCTCAGGTGCAAGCCCTCTACTTCCCAGTGCCTTGGGACATCTTCTGATATGAAGGATGTTATATAAATGCTATTTGCTGTTGAAAAACTCCCAAGATCCCCATAATTTTGGGAACGGCAATCTAGTAGTTTATATATATATATATATATATATAACTGGGTTCAAATCCTGGCAGGGTGAAACCTTAGGCAAGTTTCCTTACTCCACACCCCTGATAATAATCCCTCAAAAAATAAATAATAAATAAAAAAATAATAAATTGGTCATTTCAATCCATGAGGATGTGAAAAGCACTATATCAAATGCAAGGACTATTATTATATTTACATTGCTTAGAAAAGGCAGAATTTCAGATAGTGTAAAGCATCCAGGAAGATCCTGATAAATAAAATGGGAGTCTTATTGCCTCATTCCTGGCCTATATTGTGTACTAACCAACCTTCCATCCCTATTTCAGAAATACTTTCACGTATGGGACCTGCCTGAGTAAAAATGAAATTGCAATGTCAGACCCAACACCGGATGGCAAACTTTTTGCAACAAGTTATTGTGGAACCCCAAATTTTCTTGTTTATAACTTTATTAGTTAGGTTTAAAAGCAATGTTGATTCTTGATTTCCTCTGATTGTTCCGCTTTGTTTCCATGCATTGTATCTCAACTAATATTAAATAAACTATTTTAAATATAGCATTTAGTAATTGAGCTTAATAACTTCAATTGAATACTAGAAATGTATTTCTGGTCTTTACTGCATTGTTATCTGCCCTAAGTTAAAGTTCAGTGTCTTTAATTGTTCCTTAAGTTAATTATGTTCAACATCCATTCATGAAACTAGTTTCTAATGTAATCCTAGGTCAAATGGACTTGAATATACAAATGAATGTTTTTTTAATTCAATTTTATAACAAAATGTAAAACAAGGAATTAACTTTTTCCTGTGTTGAGGCAATCCTCCATTTTCTCCTTTCCCAAATTCTCTTGATTGAACGTATTTGGTTTGAAGACATTTGTTTTTATGTGCAATTTGAACTCAGGATAGTTGGATGGAATTTTACCAAACTGTCATGAGCTGAAAAACATTTGACCCAGTACAAGGCAAAAACTGATGTTTGTAGGTATAGACTGTCAAAGGTGTTTAAATAAAGTATTTGTTTCCCACAATAAATCTTTAATGATTTAATGGTTAATGTTCATGTTGCCTCTAACTGATCGAGCTGTTCTAATCTTTGGGCTGAAGGCATCTCAAGAGCTTCACAGGATTTTACTATAAAACGTTTTTGTAGACAGACACTTTGCACGTAGCCCTATCCCACAAAGAGCCATTGAAATAAATGACTAATTTAATGGGGGGGCAGAACACTGGGAGAAATTCCCTTTTGTTTTTGAACAGTGCCAGGGGGTCTTTACCATCCCCCTGAACGGGCACATGGGACCTTGGTTTAAAGTCTCACCTGAAGGACAGCACCTCTGCCATTGCAATGCTCCCAAAACTTCCAGCCGAGACGGGGCAGCATGAACCCACAACCTTCTGACTCTGATATGAGTGCTAAAACCTGAAGTTTTCACTTAACTTATAAAACTGAAAAGCACAAAGTACAAGTTGTACACTCAGGACCAATTGTAGTTGTTCAGTTCAGACTCAAATGTAGCTTTCAAGACCACATTTTTTATGGCAGAGAACGTGCTCCAATAAATAGATTTACCATGTAGGTAATCTAAGGGAGAGTATTCTGCTGCTTAAGGCCACAATATGCAGTGAGCAAGTTAAAAGGCTACCACAAGATATTTGCTCACACAATCATGTTTCTCGATATTGGGGGAGGGAGGCATTAAAAAGCAGGAATTGTTGGAAACTGTCCAAGTCTACCAATAGATAGACTTCATGACACTTCTGCAGCACTTTAAATTCTTGAACCAAACAGCTGTTGGAATATAGATATAAACAATCTTATCCTAATCGGAAGAGTAGATCCCATTGTAAACAGAAATGGCAGCAGCTTAGTTTATATAATTTTATTACAATATCAAATACCTAACTGTAAGCAAATATTTAATAGAAATGAATGACTAATTGCTCAATTGTTTTGAACATTAGTAAAGGGATTTAAAATTGAATTACTCAGACAACATAAAATTCAAAAGAATTAGAAAAGCAAAACACAGATGTGAAACTGGACACATGTCTAGAAATTAAGTCAGATGTTGAAATTTAGAAAAACACAAGTATTGTCTCTAAACATTCATACAGTTTGTTAAATATTTTAAACCATCAAAATCAATTTACCAATCTTAACTCCACTCCCACCCAAATACGTTTATACTAGAAGTATTTTACCTGTGCAATATTTAATCTAAAGTACTTCAAAATTAGGATAAGGCATTTTACAGCAAACTTCACTTATTCTGTAACTTTCATCAGTGCCTCAAGTTCTTTCACTATCTGTGTGGCAGAGGGGCGTTCCTTAGGATCTTCATTTGTGCACAGCAGAAATAACTCAATAACCGCCTGGTAGGAAGTATTCAGTTCCTCCATGTTAAGTGCTGGTCTTGTTCCTAAAGCAGCATAGTAAGCATCCTCATTGAAACTGTCTTCTTCATCATCTTCAAAAGATTCTGGAACAGGAAAAACATGGCAATATTTGTCAATGGGCAACGACAAAACCGGTCTCAAAAAACAGATAATGTGACTAAAGTTGTTTGCATTCTCCAGCAAAAAAATCAACTGTAGAAGTCTATGTTAACCAACATATAATCCTGCTCTATCTCTGCTGACTTCTCTCTCCTCTCCCTCCACGTTCACTTTGTCACCTACGTCCATGGCCACCTGCTTGACCTAGTGATTACCCAGAGCCTCAGCATCTTGGACTTCACCATCACTGACAAAGCCATCTTGGACAATTACTTATTCTTCCTCAACTCCTCAATCCCTCTCCCCACCGCCACCCAACCCACCACCATCTACCATCCCTGGAAAAAAATCTCCCCGCCCCTCACCCTGCTGTCTTGAAGTCATCTGCACTCCTCCCCCTCTGGGCTTCCTCCCACAATGACCTATCCTCAGTCACTCTCCTCCACAACCACCTCTCCACCACTTTTGATACCCTTGCCCCCTCACTTCCAAACCATCACCCACTCACAGAAATCACCATGGTACGCCAGCCACCTCCGCTCCCTTAAGGCTCAAGTGCGTGACGCTGAACACACCTGGCTCAAATCCCATTTATCAGTCCATCGGCAGATCTGTCTGGACCAGATCTTACCGCTCCACCGTCGCCTCCACTAAATCGTCTTTCTACTCCAAGACAATCTTGCAGGCCAAGGACAACCCCAGGCTCCTCTTCTCCATCACCAACCGGCTCCTCCGCCCATCCTCTCTTCCAATGTCAACTGCGAAACCAGTCGAGGGGATCTACTCAGCTGCCTCTGCCCTTCCACCCACTTCTGTCTCCCCATCACTCCCTGGCCCCTACTCATCACTCCCTCCACACCTTCCAACCTGTCACCCCCTCCTCTCTCATCACCACCACCACAACGCACATGAAACTGACCATCTGCTCCCTCAACCCCATCTCTACCCCTCTCCTTACCTCCCAGCTCCACTTCCTTGTCCCCTTGGGACGTCCTCCTGACGTGAAAGGCGCTTTATAAATGGAATCTTGTTGTTGTTGTACTTAGACATCATAAATCTGTTCCTGTCCACCCGCACCGTTCCCTTCCCTTTAAAAATGGCCATCATTACTCCTTAAAAAACTGTCCCTGAACCCATCCCTGCTCTCAAACTACCACCCCATCTCCAACCTCCCTTTCCAAGGTCCTGGAACGAGTCATTACTTTCCAACTTCACTCCTTCCTCTCCCGCCACTCCCTTCACGAACCCCACCAATCAGGTTTCCGGGCCTCCCACAGCACAGAAACAGCCTTGGTCAAAGTGACAAATGACATTTTGTCCACCTGTGACCAGAGCTCCCTCTGCCTCCTTGTCCTCCTTGACATCTCTGCTGCCTTCGATACCATTGACCATTCTGTCCTCTCCTCACCCTTCATGGTTCTGTCCATGAATGATTCAGATCCTACCTCTCACACCGTCCCCATTTCATCTCCACAAACAGCTTTTCCTCCAGCCCCCGCACCATCTCATCCGAAGTTCCTCAGGGCTCTATCCTTGGTCTCCTCTTCTTCAATATCTATATGCTCCCTCTTGGTGACATCATCCGCAGACATGGGGCCAATTTCCACATGTATGCGGATGACACCCAACTCTACCTCTCTGCCTCCACCCTTAACTCCAGTACCATTGTTGTTCTGACAATGTCTGTCAGACATCAAGTCCTGGATGAAAGCCAACTTTCTGCAGTTGAACGTCAACAAGACCGAGGCTCTCCTGATTGGCTCCCGTCAGCACCTCCACACCTCAGGCACTGATGGCATCACTCTCCAAGGATGCACACTCCACCTTACTAAGCCAGTCCGGATCCTTGGCGTCTTGTTTGACCCACAACTATCCTTTCTATCCCACATCCGTACCATGTCGCGCTCTGCATTGCCCCACCGCTGCAACATTGCGCGGCTCTGCCACTGTCTCACACCACAGGCCACCGAGACCCTCATGCACACATTCATGACATCCAGGCTTGACTACGCAAACTCCCCATTTGTTGGCCTCCCCAACTCCTCCCTCCATAAGCTGCAGATCATCCAGAACTCTGCAGCCCGTGTCCTCTCCCGCACCAGGCTCCACCATCACCTATCACCCCCATCCTTGCCCGACTCCACTGGCTTCCTGTTACACAAAGGATACAATTCAAAATCCTGGTCCTCACCTTCAAAGCCCTTCATGGCTTTGCTTCCCCCTACCTCTGTGACCTTCTAACATCTTACCAATCTGCCCACACACTCAGGGGCTCCGGCCTGCTTCATGTGCCCCGCCTTGCCTGCCCCACCGTTGACAGGTAGGCCTTTTGCCACTCTGACCCCATCCTCTGAAACTCCACCCTCCATCTCGCCCCATTCTCTTGCCTCCTTCAAGACCCGCCTAAGACCCTCCTCTTTGACCATACCTTGGTCATCTTCCTCCCCCCCCGCTCTGCACCCTCCCCGATCCCTAACTCGGGTCCGAAATACTGATTGTCCAGCGCCTTGGGACGTCCTCTGGACTGAAAGGCACTTTCAAAATGTAATTTTGTTGTTGTAATGAGGAATGTGGAAAGGGATCGAGTTGGCTCTCAAATGCCTGACAAGAAGAGAAGTCAAATGAACTGATGAATTTAGTAATTTGGTACATGAGCCAAACTGGTCTGCAGTATTTCAGGATGCTATTCAATATTCATTGACCAGCATAGCTGACTCCATGGAAGTTGGGAGCTTTGATTCTTGGCACTCGGCTTCAGATAACTTTCCAAGTTAGTGCATGAATGGCTGGTCTTAACTGAACAAGCACTGGAAAGGTCAACCATGGCGTTTTAATTCTGAAATACAATTTTTTCTTCAATCATTTTATTTTTTTTGTTTCTTAGTCAGAAGTATTTTTTCCATAAATTAAGAAATATCCCAAAGAATACTGGTGGGAATGGATTACTAGATTGAGAAAATGTAATCTTACCCTCAGAAATATTTACATGAGGCATAGAAAGGGTCATCATTTCCCACAAAGTAAGGCCATATGGGAAGATGTCGGATTTGTCTGTAATTATTCCATTTTCTTCCAAAGCCTCTTTTGGTTTCCATGGCTCAGTGCCAATGTATATTGCTTTTGGCTTGCTCACTGTGAAGACATTTAAAAACAGCAATTAAACATTTGTAATAGCTTAGTTTTCAGCAATTTATGGCTAGATTCTAATTTAAGTATGTATAAACTCAAGACATCCTGACCAGTCTAGAGCATACAATTTGTTTATTAGCTGAACCAATAGAAAAGTGCGGTCGCACTTTCTCCGTGGAATCCGCTACAAGCACCCTCCTCCACTACAAACCTGTACAGCGTTCTAAGCCGCGGGCCTCTGTGTTCTCGTCGTTGCAACTGTGGGCAGAGCATAGCAGCTCTGGTCACATTTGCGTGGTATGGAGTATTGGAATCGCAGAACAGGCACGAACATCAGCTTTGCTCCTCATACACTTGGTCCAACACAAAGAGGAAATATCAGCAAGATGTAGACTGCGACAGTAATCCAAGGTGTGACCCTGCATGAAGGGCGCTTTACAAATCCAAGTTTTGTTGAAAGTAAGCTACTATATGAGAATAGACAGCACAATTTACCATAGCAACTAAAGATACATAAAACACAAACAGATCTACGAAGTAATCCCTTCACATACCCTGCATGTTTTCATCCAACTGAAGAGAAACGCCCACATCGCAGATCTTGACGGTCTCGAAGTCACCTTTAATGACTATATTGCAGGACTTGATGTCTCCATGCAAGAGTCTCTTCTCGTTGTGCAAATACTGAAAATCATTAAAAGCCAATGAAGTCATGCAGTAGTGACCCTACAGAAATATACCTTATTCACCATTATAAGTATCAGGGTTTAAACAATATATCCTCAGGAAAACTCAAATCAGTAAGAACTGGGTAAAGTCCATTCAAAGAGTTCAGACTCCACGAGAAGCTCAATATCTTTGAAGGCAGATATTCCAATATATTTTCTTAAATGGGACCTGATACTATTTTAAAAAAATTAAATAAATTGTTTCCTGCATAGAAAATCTAATCAGTATGTATAATTTTGTTACTGTTCTTGTCAGTGCCTTGGGCCATCCATCCAACATGAAAGGCACTATATAAATGTAATTTGTTGTTGCTCTCACATTTAAATCCCTCCATGTTCTCTCCCCACCTATCTCTACAACCACCTTTACGCTTACCCACTTGGCTGTTCCCTTCACTCAACTTGCTCCGCATCTCCAGCTCAATCCACCTCACCATCAGCTTTCAGCTCCTTGGTGCCCACGCTCTGGAACTCCACTCATAGCTCCCTCTGAGTTGCTCCCTCCCTCTCTTCTTTCAAGGTACACCTCAAAACATACCTCTTTGACTGTGCTTTTGGTCTTCTTTCCCCAGTGCTCCCAAGCTCTAGTGCCCAGCCAGAATTGCGAAGTTTTTTGGGACATCCTCCAGATGTGAAAGCCGCAATGCAAATGAAATTGTATCATTTGAGGGGACTGCCTCCCTTGGTTCTTGCCTTATTGCATTAACTTTATATCTGGTATCAAACTCGTTGGTCAGAAAAATCACACTACCACAATTTGTACTTCAGAAGCCGATCAACTGTGCAACAATTTGATACTACTCAAGTGCCTTTCCAACCAAGTGACGCACAAGCTGCCAAATTTACTATTCATTGCTTATCTCTCTATTTGTGACC
The DNA here is from genome assembly GCF_018977255.1 of Callorhinchus milii. NCBI lineage: Eukaryota > Metazoa > Chordata > Chondrichthyes > Chimaeriformes > Callorhinchidae > Callorhinchus > Callorhinchus milii. Next base: position 51,115,612 of record NW_024704744.1, read on the forward strand.
AAAGCTCCCTCTGTCCTCCTGGACCTCTCCGAGGCGTTCAACACAGTCGATCATGCTATCCTCCTCCACCGCCTTTCCTCCGTCATCCACCTCAGTGGGACCGCACTCGCCTGGTTCGAGTCCTATCTCACAAACCGCCAGCAGTACATCTGCACAAACGGCTTCTCCTCCCGCTCTCACCCGGTCACCTGTGGGGTACCCCAAGGATCCATCCTTGGCCCCCTCCTCTTCCTAATCTATATGCTCTCTCTTGGGGACCTCATCCGCAGACACGGGGTACACTTCCACATGTATGCGGACAACACCCAACTCTATTTTTCCACCTCTCTTTGTGACCCCCAGTCCCCTGATGTTCTGTCAGCCTGTCTGTCAGATCTCAGGGGCTGGATGAGCGCAAATTTCCTTCAGCTGAACGTTGCCAAGACGGAAGCCATACTCTTTGGCTCCCAGCAACGTCTAAAATCTCACGGCTCTCACCTCCTCCACCTACCCGACCTCTCCCTAAAACTCTCTGAACCCGTACGCAACCTAGGCGTCAGGCTTGACCCCCAATTATCCTTCCTCCCCCACATCCGGTCCCTCACCAGCACTTCCTTCTTCCACCTCCGACGCATCGCCTGCCTCCGCAAATATCTCTCTCCGAAAGCCACTGAAACCCTAGTCCATGCCTTTGTCACCTCTCGGCTGGACTATTCTAACACCCTCCTCGCCGGTCTCCCATCCACTACTATCCATAAAATCCAGATCATTCAAAACTCTGCCGCCCTCATTCTCACCCGCACGAAACTCCGCTCCCCGATCACCCCAGTCCTCGCCAGACTGCACTGACTGCCTGTCCCAGAGAGGATCGACTTCAAGATCCTCACCCTTGTATTCAAATCCCTGCACTCCTCTACACCCCCCTACCTCTCTGACCCCCTCTCTCCTGAAAACAATACCCGTTGCCTTTGTTCCTCCGGGTCTGGCCTCCTCCTCATCCCCCAAGTCCTCCGCTCCACCCTCGGCGGCCGTGCCTTCAGCCACTATGCCCCGAGGCTCTGGAATTCTCTTCCTCACTCCCTTCGTCTCGCTCCCCCTCTTCCTATTTTCAGGTCTCTGCTGAAGACCTTTCTCTTCGACCGCGCCTTTGGTCACCTTCCTCCCCATCCCCCTGGCTCGTCGTCGAGATCCGTTACTATAAAGTGCTCTGAGACGCCGTCCGGCGTGGAGGGCGCTATATAAATCCAAGTTGTTGTTGGTGTTTTTCTTAATTGGTGTCATTGTCAGTTTATTCACTTTATTTGTTAAACATACTGTGATTACCTAGTGATTCATATATTGTCTTAACAATTTATATAATGAGGAGGAAGTACACAATTACCTTCAAACCACGTGCCACGTGCAAGGCTACTTTTAGGATAGTAGAAGCAGGAAAAGGCCCCTTTCCATTTTCAACCCTCTCTTCTATGAGATCATTCAGAGACTTTTCTCCTCCAAACTCCATAGCCAGGCACAAAGTCCCATCATTTGCTTTAGTAAAAGCTCGATATCCTGGAGGTGAGAATCAGAATTTTAGACAATCATTATCTGGATTTCACAAGGATCAATACTATTGATTACTCATGAAGCAGACTTTCATTGGAATTCATTTAATATCAAGAGTCCAATTTTATAGATCTGAAGAATCATTAAACGTATATGAAGTAATGCGCTGACTCCGAGGTGGTTTCAATGTGCAATTCTCTGCTACAAATGGTTAATGAGGAAGAGACTATAAATTCTCTTAAAACAGAATTGGATAGATACTGAAAAGGAATATTAAAGAGGTATGGGAAGCAAGATGGAGGCTTTGAATTAGATCCAGTGGTTTATGTAAAGCATCAGTGTAGACTAGTTGGGATTAATGGTTTCTGTGCTGCAACATTCCATAACTATACATCAATCATTGTAAAAACATTGGAATAATAATTGTACCAACTGAATTAATGACCAAAACTGAACCAGAAATAAAACTCCTGCAAGCTCATTAACAAGCTTCATAACACTGTTGATCTTATACCATTTCCTAGGTTTACAAAAACACTAGTGGACAGAGTTCAGTGACTAAACTAACTCAAAACTTTTCCTCATCTAATTGCATATTATTTTTCAAAAATAAATCCATAATTTTGACATAATGACATAATCCATATTTTAAAATAAAGTAAACCTACCAACAATGTTAGGATGTACCAGGTCTTTCAGAAGTTTGGCCTCTTCCTGGAGTCTCTTCAAATAAATACTTTGTTGCTTTTTATCACACCTGGCATTAATCTTTTTCACAGCCCAAGGAGAACAAGAGATACCTTGAGGGGATCTAAATGCGAAACATTTGTTTAAAAAAAATACACGTCCTATAGATATCTATAGCAGGTAAGTGCAAAGTAGGATGCAAAGTGGATTCAGCAATAGAAAGGAATCAGGGTGGTCCAACAGCGGCCCGCAGGCGCCATCCGGCCAGCTGGGTGATCTTATCTGACCCGTGATTATTTTTAACATTCCAACTTCCGCTCCCTCCGTCCCTGTTGACCCCCTTCCACGGCAGCAACAGAAGCTGGCAGTTGGGAGGACGCAGCATGGAGAGTGGAAATGTTACCGGCCATTACTGTAGTCTGTCAGGAAGGCAAGCGCGTCTCTGACCAATCACGTCCTCAGCAACTTACAACAACAAAATTACATTTGTAAAGTGCCTTTCACGTCGGAAGGACGTCCCAAGCCACTGGACAGACAGAGTTACAGATCTGAGCTGGTGGTTGGGGTGGAGGAGGGTGGAGGGCAGGGAGGGAATCAGTGAGATCGAAAGCACGGTCGAAGAAGAGGGTCTTGAGATGGGTCTTGAAGGTGGTGAAGGAGGGGCCAAGGCGTAGGGACGGTGGGATGGAGTTCCGGAGCGTGGGGGCAGAGTGGTTGAAGACCCGCCCACCAATAGTGGGGTGAGCGAGGCGGGGACATGAAGCAGGCCAGAGCCCACTGAGCGGGGGGAGCAAGCAGGATGGTAGGGTGTTAGAAGATCGCAGAGGTAGGGGGGAAGCAAGAATGTGGAGGGCTTTGAAGGTGAGGACCAGGATCTTGAACTGTATCCTCTGTGTGATGGGAAGCCAGTGGAGTTGGGCAAGGATGGGGGTGATAGGTCGCGAAGCCTAGTGCGGGAGAGGATGAGCGTGGAAGAGGCGGGGAGGAAAGTGTCCCCCTCCACCTTTCTGTCCCCACTCCCCCTCTCTAAATCCATCTCTCTCTCCCCCAATCAACTGTTCAAGCAATCACTGTTTGCAGCGACAAGAGTAAGTCGCTAAGGACGAGATTGGTCAGAGATGCGTTTGCCTTCCTGACAGACTGCAGCAATGCCAGAATTATTTGCACTCTCTGCGCTGCGTCCTCCCAACCGCCAGCTCCTGATGCTGCCCTGAGAGGACGTAAACCAGGGAAGAAGTGGAAGTTGGAATATAATATAATAATAATAATCCTTGCATTTGATATAGCGCTTTTCACGTCTTCTCGACATCTCAAAGCGCTTCACAGAATAGTCTGTAAAGTGAATTGACCGTATATTTGTGGATGTAACGCAGCAGCCAATTGCGCACAAACAGTCGTGAATTGAAAATGACCAATTTATTATTGTTTTGTTTTTTGGAGGATTATTAGGCGTGTGGAGTAAGGAAACTTCCCAAGGTTTCGACCTGCCTGGAATTCAACACAGGAATGTTGGATCAGGTCTGGGGCTGGGTAAAATCATGGGCCGGGCCAGATGTGGCCCACGCTGAATCAACCTGCGGAACTTTCTCAGATAGGGGATCCGGCCCGCAGCAGCCAAAAGGTTGGACAGCCCTGGGTTAGATTAATACTCCAGGGCTTTGACAATTACCTGGGAAAAGCGGGGAGAGTGGAGGGGAGCAATCAAAGAGAATTTCAGAGTTTTACCCTTTTAGAAGTTTTACCCGTGTTAAAGTAATCTTCGTCTAGAGGTCATATGCATTTGGCATGTGGCCTTGGCATGCATAAGGTATGTGATCAATAGTGGGACTAGGATCTATAGACCAAATAGTCTTTCTTGTTCCATACTTCCTATTCATATAATTTGCACCATTTTGCATAGGGAAATATATCTGAAATCCAGCTTTTCATTATATTACGAACATTTGGCCAATTGTAGCCACAGACACCACTAGCTAAGATCAGCTAATTGTGCCACAGGTTGGGTGTTGAACCTTGCACTGCATGCCTCAACATATGATTATACAAAACTAAGCAAAGCTGCACAGAATCAAATATCTTCTCCATAAATGTTCAATCTATGTTAATCTTTATAATCCTTACCGTTTCATGAGGTAAACATTCACTCCAGTGCCATAACCTAGTTTCTTCATAAAAGGTGAAGCTGGAATGACCACAGACACGGCACCTTCATTCCCAGAACCTGGCAAAGTCCAAACCTTAGTATAATTCATTCCACTCCACATTGTGCTCCATTTTCAGAAACATGACATAAATCACCGTACAATTGTCTAATCGTTTGATAAATGCAACAGCAAACTTCAATGTATAGAAACATGCACACAACATACTGCAGGGAGTACAATTTCAAGTGTATCTGTGTATCATTTTATAGATTTATAAAGAAATCACAATTACTGTAAAATTACTGTGCAGACTCCAGATAATCTCCGCTTCCTGTGGTCTGTATTTTTCTATGTTTAGCATCACCAGCCCACCACTGTAAAATCCTATTTAATATCTGCAGCTTTAGTAAATATAGGTGAGTAACCCTTATATTTAGACTATGCAAAATGTATACAAAGGTCATCCAATTATGTTGTAAGTCTTAGCTTTGAATCCCATTCAAATCCCAGAGATAAAAAGTTTGCATAAGACATTGCTGGTGTGACAGCAAGACAGTTGGTACCTGGACGATTACTTTTAGCTTCTTGTTTGCAAGGAGTTTTGAAAAGGCTGGCAGCATCCATATTTTCTGTCAGTTTCCAAAATCAAACAAAGAAAATTTTGCAAAAGTTGCAAATACTGTGAAGATAAGAGAGAACAAACAGCTAGTAACAGTTTGCAAAACAAATCTGCAAGTTTCCAGCAACCAAGAGTTGACATAACCTATTAAAATAAGAAAACACTGCTGAATGTTCAGGTCATTTAGACTAATATTGCATCTAACTTCATTTTGCTGGACTGTCATTTTAGAGAAGTTTGCAATAATCAGAAATATGGCTGCAGAAAAAAAAGGTTCACTATTCCCTCCAAACTATGCAGGGACGGCCAAGACAACATAAAATACTGCACGACAAATATTCTTTGTAAACATTACATTTGTTCTCAAACAGGTTAATAGGGTAAACTACTATAAGGAATGTTCTTGCAAGTTAATGATACAAATCAAACACTGATGTGATCTCTACTTCATGTAATTAATCGCAGATATTCGTGACACCATAGTGACTCTGGACTTCGAGAGGCAGTCCAGTCACTGGGACCAGAATTAATTCTGCTCGATTCCAGTTAAGCCCACAAACCAAAGTCCTGACCGAGCAGCAGGAAGCTTCCCAGACAACGCTCTGAGCGGGACGCTGGGGGTTTTAGTTGTTTAAACTGGAGTCCGGTAGCTCAGTGGTTAGAGCACTCGCTTTGCAAACGAGAAACCTGAGTTCAATTCCAGGCAGAGGGCGAAACCTTGGGCAAGTTTCCTTACTCCACACAGAGCCTAATAATAATCCCTCCAAAACCAAAACCAATAATAAATTCGTCATTTTCAATCTACGACTGCTGTGCTGTGCGCAATTGGCTGCCGCGTTCGCCCACAAATATAGTCAATTCACTTTACAGTGTGTTCTGTGAAGCGCTTTGGGACGTCCTCCCGACGTGAAATGCGCTATATCAAATGCAAAGATTATTATTATTATAAGTCTTGGCTCTTGTCAATACGCCCGGAGAAGCTTCTGATCTGCAACCATTACAGTGTCAATGTTCTGTACTCTGTGAAGCTTCTTTTGGGCAGTGGGGGTGTCACCCTGGGGCTGGGGAGGGGGGGTGTCACCCTGGGGGTGGGGGGGGTGTCATCCTTGGAGGGGGTTGTCACCCTGGGGGTGGGTATCACCCTTGGGGGGGGAGGTTTCACCCGGAGGGGGGGGGGGGTCACCCTGGGAGGGGGGGGTCACCCTGGGGAGGGGGGGGTCACCCTGGGGAGGGGGGGGTCACCCTGGGGAGGGGGGGGTCACCCTGGGGAGGGGGGGGTCACCCTGGGGAGGGGGGGGTCACCCTGGGGAGAGGGGGGTCACCCTGGGGAGAGGGGGGGGTCACCCTGGGGAGAGGGGGGGTCACCCTGGGGAGAGGGGGGGTCACCCTGGGAGGGGGGGGGTCACCCTGGGGGGGGGGGGGTCACCCTGGGGGGGGGTCACCCTGCGGAGGGGGGGTGTCACCCTGGGGGGGTTGGGGGTCACCCTGGGGGGGGTTGGGGTCACCCTGGGGGGGGTTGGGGGTCACCCTGGGGGGGTTGGGGGTCACCCTGGGGGGGGTTGGGGGTCACCCTGGGGGGGGGTTGGGGGTCACCTTGGGGGGGGGGTTGGGGGTCACCCTGGGGGGGGGTTGGGGGTCACCCTGGGGGGGGTTGGGGGTCACCCTGGGGGGGGGGGTCACCCTGGGGAGGGGGGGGTCACCCTGGGGAGGGGGGGGTCACCCTGGGGGGGGGGTTGGGGGTCACCCTGGGGAGGGGGGGGTCACCCTGGGGGGGGGGGGTCACCCTGGGGGGGGGGGTTTGGGGGTCACCTTGGGGGGGGGTTGGGGGTCACCCTAGGGGGGGGGTTGGGGGTCACCCTGGGGGGGTGTCACCCTGGGGGGGGGTTTGGGGGTCACCCTGGGGGGGGGGGTTGGGGGTCACCTTGGGGTGGATGTCACTGTGGGATGGAGAGAGGGGGTGTCGGTGGGAGGCGTTGCTATGACAATGGAAGGTGCGGCAGTTGAAAGGAGCGGTTTCAAACTGTTGTGATAAAGAATCTGAATCGGTGACCGTCGCTCTGGACTCCCCGGGGATGGTGGTGGTGATGGGGTGTGTGTATAGGGGAAGGGAGGCCGCCCAACCCGCCCTGGAGCCGTATCCCAGTAACTTACCGTCACAGCACTGCTCCTCACCATACACTTCCCGCTCCACGGGTTTAAAATGTCGCGGTGCATCACGGGGAGAAGGGATCAGGTGGCGAGAGGAGACGTTGCGCATGCGTAATTTTCAGAACAATAACGGGCGGGGCTTGTTCTTGTGACGTATTTGTGACGTGCATTGAGCCAGTCCCAGCTGCTCTCGTGCGCATTGCTATGGAGGTTTGCAGCGCATCAGTTCCAGTCAGTTACTGTTCAGATGAAAGTTTGGTCCCTGACACACACAGTGACACACACAGTGACACACACACACACACAGTGACACACACACACACACAGTGACACACACACACACAGTGACACACACACACACAGTGACACACACACAGTGACACACAGTGACACACACACAGTGACACACACAGTGACACACACACACACAGTGACACACACACAGTGACCACACACAGTGAGACACACACAGTGACACACACACACACACAGTGACACACACACAGTGACACACCACACACAGTGACACACACAGTGACACCACACACAGTGACACACACACACACACAGTGACACACAACAGTGACACACACACAGTGACACACACACACAGTGACACACACACACACAGTGACACACAGTGACACACACACACTGACACACACACACACACACACAGTGACACACACACACAGTGACACACACAGTGACACACACACACAGTGACACACACAGTGACACACACACACACACAGTGACACACACACAGTGACACACACAGTGACACACACAGTGACACACACACAGTGACACACAGTGACACACACACACAGTGACACACACACAGTGACACACACACACATACAGTGACACACACAGTGACACACACACACACTGACACACACAGTCACACACACAGTGACACACACACACACTGACACACACAGTGACACACACACAGTGACACACACACAGTGACACACACACACAGTGACACACACAGTGACACACACACACTGACACACACACACATGACACACACAGTGACACACACACACAGTGACACACACACAGTGACACACACAGTGACACACACACACAGTGACACACACACAGTGACACACACACACACAGTGACACACACACACACAGTGACACACACACTGACACACACACACACACACACACACAGTCACACACACACAGTGACACACACACACACACACACACAGTGACACACACACACAGTGACACACACACACAGTGACACACACAGTGACACACACACACACAGTGACACACACACACAGTGACACACACACAGTGACACACACACAGACACACACAGTGACACACACACACTGACACACACACACTGACACACAGTAACACACACAAACAGTGACACACACACACTGACACACAGTAACACACACAAACAGTGACACACACACAGTGACACAGAGACACACACAGTGACACACACAGTGACAGAGACACACACACAGTGACACACACTGACACACACAGTGACACAGACATAGTGACACAGAGACACACACACAGTGACACAGAGACACACACAGTGACAGAGACACACACACAGTGACATACACAGTGACACACATACAGTGACAGACACACATACAGTGACACACACACAGTGACACAGTGTCACACACACAGTGACACACACACACAGACAGACAGTTACACACGCACAGAGACAGACAGACAGACAGCTCAGCCTTGATGGAGGATGACCATATTTGTAAACCAAATCTGGCGACGCCTCTATAAAAACCTGAACTCATCACACCCCCTGATGCTGGCAGCACTGGAGAAGCTTGTTGGATTAATTAATGGCTGTATTTCCTCTGATCAGTATCTGGTTTTGATTGTTATTATTGTTGCTCAGTTTGTGGTTGATCTCAAGACGGGGCAAATTTGTCCAGAGACACAATATCTCATCCAGGACCGTCCCCACGGAAATCGGGGACATAGGGTCACCCTACCGGCTTTTGAGGCTCCGGTCCTTTGTTGGAGAGCTCAGCTCTGCACTTCCCTGATCATTTATTTGTGGTCGGCGGATCTGCTGAACTCAGGAATGTCTTCCCCACAGTTGGAGGCATGGAGTCCTATAGCTCAGTGGTTAGAGCACTCGCCTTGCAAACGAGACACCTGGGTACAATTCCCGACAGGGCGAAACCTTGGGAAAGTTTCCTTACTCCACACGCCAAATAATAATCCCTCCAAAACAAAACAATAATAAATTGGTCATTTTCAATCCACGATTGTTTGAGGGACACTGCTGTGTACAATTGGTTGCCACGTTTCGCAAACAAATATACAGTCAATTCATTTTACAGCATATTCTGTGAAGCGCTTTGAGACGTCTAGAAGACATGAAAAGCTTTATATCAAATGCAAGAATTATTATTATTGTTGGCTGGAATCAGGCATTGGCATGGAGTTCGAGACAACCCCAAAAAGAGAGTGTGGAGAAACTGGACTTCGGACCGCCTTGGTTCTTGATCCCTAGGCTCAGATAGAGGTTGCTCCATCGGAGAGACAATCTGGTTAAACTGAAGTCCTGTCTGTCTGCTTAGGTGGACATCAATTATCTCGTACTATTCAAATAGAAAAGGAGAGTTTCTCCTGGTGTCCTGGCCAACAATCCTTCAGATACAATTGTCACTGCACTTTACAGTATATTCTGTGAAGCATTTTGAGATGTCCTCCCAATGTGAAAGGTGCTATACCAAATGTAAGATAAGTATTACTCTATTATAATCTGCCCTGAAGAGGTGAGTGGGGCCAGCCTTGGCCACATTGTAAACAGTCAGCAACATGGTTTTAAAGGGCAGCGCTTTGAGTGGTGCACCTCTCAATGAAGCAATGTATTCCTGTTTATGTAATGTATTCTGTTGCCACCAGGCAGCAATCTGAATTTGCTGAGTTTTGTGCTTTGCGTTTCGGCCACAAAATATACAGTCAATTCACTTTACAGTATATTCTGTAAATTGCTTTGAGATGTCTCAAAGACATGATAAGGCGCTAAATCCATTCCCTACATGGCACTTCTCCAATCTTCTCACTCCTCAATCCACTAACCGGCGCCTCTGCTCGACTGGCACCAGCCTCCTGCTTGTCCCTCACACCCTCCGCTCCACTATTGGAGGTCACGCTTTCAGCCACTACACCCCAAAACTGTGGAACACTCCCTCAATCCTTCCGCCTTGCCCACTCTCTCCCATTTTTCAAGCCCCGTCTGAAAACCTTCCTTTTCGACAGTGCTTCCGGTCACCTCCACCCACAGGGCTTGGAGTCAGGCTCTTAGATGCTAAGGCGTGTATTGCGCAATATAAGTGCAAGTTTTTGTTATATCAAAAGCAAGGATTATTACCATTATTACTGAATTTATTAATCAGTTGCTTAGGTTTCATCTGCAATAAATAATTCTTCTGTTTAATAGAGTTGTGACCACATCAGGTCATCAAAAAACAGTCAAGTATATTGTGTATGTGCTGCAAACACAGCAGCCAATTTACTCAAAGCAATGTCCCACAAACTGTTAGGGGGAAAATGACTTTTTCTCTGGGATTACTGGTCAGGAAATTGGAAAAAAAACTCCCTTCTCTTTTCAAACAGTGCAATTGGATCTTCAATATCCACTTGTACAGACAGACAAGTGGATGTCTGCTGTCTTAATCAAAAGACAGGAGTTCCCAGCACTCTCTCTCCACCCCCCGCACTGTATTTAAAATGTCACCCTCGGCAGTCTACATGATAAGCCTAGGTATTATAAACCCAATGTGGGGCTTGGATCCACAAACCTTCTGATTTGGACACAAAAGTGCGACTAATTGAGCCTCGCTGATGCCTAAGTAAGCATGTTAAGAACTCACTAAAGGTTTCATAAAAGCTTTGGCTAGATTTTTAAATTGTTTTCAAGCATTATTATCTCATGTTTCCCGTTGTCCCTATCTATAAATAGACATTCGGGCACAGCTAACCTGGCTGGTAGAAGATTACGAGTCCAGAGTAAAAAATGATACCAGTTCTCAGTCTCACTGCTGGACTTGGAACAGCAAAAACAGGTTGCATTTATATAGCGCCTTTAACGTCGGCAAGAAGTCATACATTGCTGAGGTTGAAAAATTAGATGAGCGCAGTGAGGGGTACTCTGGGATCAGAGTGGACAGCTGTACTCAGGATTGTTCAGCCAAATGCTAACCTTGGAAGGCTTGATGGTGATGTCAAGGTTTAGTGTATCCGGAGCAATAAAAAAAGTGACAGAAATATAATAATGTAATGTTATTTATTTGGTGCCAAAAGTGGAGAAGTGTTCAATTTCCTATCACTAACATATGTCTGTCTGTTAAATGTAGGCAATTGGTCAAATTATAATAGGTTACTTTAGTACTTTATTTACAAATCTTCAGGTTTGATTCACTAAGACATTGGAACAAAGGTCTTAAATCATTCTAGACATGTCAGCACATGAGAAGGATATTCAGCATTATGTCTGTACCATATTGGCTTGCAAAAAGACTAACTTTTTAATGTCTTTTATATAAAAGAAATGTCCCAAAATACAGTGCTTTACAAAAAGAGATTACTTAGAAATGAAGGGAATCTTTTCATGTTGGTAAATAATGGCAGTTAGTTTGCTTAATTTAAGTTAATTTACTTAACATATAAAATAATGTCATTAGAATAACTAATAACTAAAAGGATATTTTAAAAATGTGAACAATAATTTTTGTGAGCCTTTTCATTTAAAAAATGTTAAAGGATAAAATATTTTGAACGTGAAATGATGTTGAATGAACCACTGATGTTTTCCTGTTTCATTAAATTTGATTAATATTTAATGTAGGTCAATATTTGAAGATGTCCTTGGAAATGACGTGTGTGTGTGTGCGTGTTTGGGGAGGGGCTACTTCTGCTAGAAGATTCTGACTGCGCAGCTTTGACAACCTGGCCAATCTCCTGACGTGAAAGGCGCTACATAAATGTAGTTTTGTTGTTTCTGGATTGATCACGTCTGCCTTAAATTTCTTTTCCTTTCTCAGGATATTCATAATTCGGCCTGGGTATTATATGATTCAGATAGTCTTATAATATGTAATAGAAGATCAAAACAGGATGCAAGTGACATTTGTAGGCAGAGAGGGAGCCTACAAATATAACTTACACAAATAAACAGTTTAGGTCTGTGAGGTCCAACAAGGTTCCTCTTTTCCAAGGGATTTGCTTGTGTTTGTTTTTAGTAAAGCTATTGCAGTATTTCCACACTATGATTAAAGTTTCCTGCAGATGATGGCTTTGTGTGCACAGTGCTATTCAGTGCAGGCAGTCTCTGGAGTTTCCTAGATCCACAATGTAAATGTGATATAACATGAAGTAGACTTGAAAGTTCTGGTAAGATTCAACGACATTGAGAACACATGAATCTAATAAGAACCTTAATTGGGCAAACATATGTAGAAACACAAAGGCTACCCATTAATGGTAATAAGCCTCCAAGAACTGTGACACACCACTGAACAAACATCCAAGGCATTAAACAGAACAATGCTGTCAATCTTTAATATTATATAAGTACAGCCTGATCAAGCATGGACACATTTAAGCATTTAATAAAGCAGTCTGACGTTTCCATGCAGACAATAGCAAATTCGTCTGGACAGACAGATGGATTTTTTTTGTGCAGTAGAAAGCTGAGGTTCAGTCTAAACTAATGGGAAAATAGACTCTTTATTGAGAGCCACAGGCACAGTGAAAGTATTTTATTGAGAATGTTTCACCACTCGCTGACTGCCAGGCAGACTATAAGGGTTCACGGAGTGGGCCATGCCATTAAAGCTCTGAATGCTGTCGTTCACAAGAGAGGTTAGAATGGTGAAGACCTTTGGCCATTTGACCTCATAGTTTCTGTCTTAGAAGGATGAAGAAAAACAATGGTGACCAAAACTGCACACAGCACTCCAAATAAGGTCCAACCAATGTTTCATATAAATTTAACATTATTTCCCTATTTTTATACTCTTTTCTGAACATAAAGCCAAGGACTTTATATGCACTTTGTTCGATTCTAACTATATTAACCCGGTGATACTGGCTGTTTTGTATCACACACAAAGAATCCTAGCCCCTTCATACCCAACCTTTTTGCACACAGCAATGTCCCATAAACAGCCATGGAATGAATGCCAATGTTATTAGGGTGTTGTTGCCCAGGAGGAGAAAATTGAAAGAAAATAAAGAGATTAAAGTTCAAAGTGAATATTGAGCCAAGAGTTTGCAATAGCTCTTGAAAAAACTTCCCATTTCCAAAAATATAATTGTACAACAGCACCAATTTCTGAATGTTCCTCCTTACATCCTCCTGGTGTCCACTCTACTTCCTTCTCTCCCTTTTCCCTCCCCATATCACCTCTTTTCCCAGCTTTCTCTCCCCGCCTTCCTTTTCTCTCCTCAAACTCCACCAGTTGTCCCCTCTCCCTATCTCTTCCTCTCCTCTCCTGACTCTTTCTCCCTCCTCCTTTGTTTCCTTCCCCTCTCCCTCTCTCCGCCTCCTTCTCTGCCTCCTCCTTTCCCCCTTCCCCTCTCCCTCCCTCCTCCCCCTCCTATTTCTCCCCTCCCTTTCTCTCTCCCCTCCCCCCTTTTCTCCTCTTCTCCCTCTTCTCCCTCTCTGCCCCCTCTCCTCCCATTTTTCAGTCGCAGAGGACAATTTTATATAAACTTGTGCTTCCAAATGATCTACATTTATGGTTCAGTGAAAGCTCAATGCCTGCTGATCACAATTAGATTAAGCTTCTTTGTTAAACAAATGTATGAACTGTCAGATTTGTAGCCCTTTAGCAATCCATTAAATTTGCCCAAGTGTTCATTTCCCAGAAACTAAAAGCACTCTAAAGATTCCAATTAAATTATTTTAGTTCAATGAGGTACAGATATAGTGAAAATAGTTGTGCCTCAATTGTTGACTGCTGTGTGCAAATGAACTCTGGCACATGGTCTCCGCAGAGCAAAGAATGAGAAAAACATATGGAGTAAGAAACATCAGTTCCAGTACTAGAAAATAATAATAATAATACTTATATTTGATAATAATAATTCTTGTATTTGATATAATGCCTTATCACATCTTCAAGGTATCTCAAAGTGCTTCGCAGAGTATCCTGTAAAGTTAATTGACTATTTTGTTGGCGAAACATGGCAGCCAATTGCGCACACCAGTGTCCCACACAGTTATCTTTTTTGAAGGGATTCTTATCCCTGGAAAAGAGATCCCCCAATCGACTAACAATCGAGTTCCTACTTACTGCTCGGTACTGTGGAGTAAGGAAACTTGCCTAATGTTTCGTTCTGCCCAGAAATTAACCCAGGTCCTCTCGGTTGCGAGGTGAGTGCTCTAACCAATATGCTACAGGTCTCCACTTAATCCTTGCATTGTTCTCCATAATCCCTGCATTCAATCTAGCACTTTATGTGATTGAGGTGTCTCAAAGTGCTTCACAGAATATATTATAAAATGAATTGTACTGTATATTTTGTAGGTGAAATGTGGCAACCAATCGTGCACAGCAGTGTCTCACAAACAGTCGTGGATAGAGTGACAAATTATTTATTTATTTGTTTTAATTTTTTAAAGAAATTTTTACCCTTGGAAAGTGATCCACCAATTGACTAAAAATCAAATAAATACTTCTTAATAATAATTTCACTTCAGGACTGTTTGTGGGCCATTGCTGTTTGCAAATTTGCTGCTGTGTTTGCTTACAGGATACACAGTCACTTCACTTTACAGTAAAGCTTGTGAAGAGTTTTGAGATGTCATCCTGAAGTGAAAGGCGCTTTTGAAATGCAAGGTCTTATAATCCTCACATGTTATACTGTGCATTTCACGCCAGGAGCACATCCCACAGGATTTAGATATAAAATAGAGTGACTATTTTGTGGGTATTTTTCAGAATTTGTTTGCCCTATGATTATGTGTCATCTTGGCTTGGTTGGTAACACCTACTTCCGGGGAGAAGATTATTGGATGAAGCCCCACACAGCATATTGTCCAGACTGTCACTTGAATGTCATCCCACTAACACTTAGATGGAGGCATGAGTTATGTCTCAATAATTCTGAGTTGGACAGCTCTGATTCCTCCTATTTCATGCTGTTGCTTTCATGATCCTAGTATGACTGGATCTGTAGCGATACTTAAATGAAGCTGACATTGCTTTTGTAGTCTAACCCATGGTAGACCAAAAATATTAAAATCGTTACACATGATAATGCATTAAAAATGTATCAATTTGCAATTGATATAGCAACTTGTACCAAAATGACTCATCATTTTCTGTAAAGTTGTATTTATGTATTCAAAGGCAAACGTGGCAGCATTAATCTCCATACAGCAGCTTCCCCGATTCACATGAGGTAAATGACTAATTCATAATCTCTAGAGCATTACTGACCAGGAAACTATTTTTTTTTAAATAGTAGACAGAACCTCAGTTTAAAGTCTCATTCCAAAGGATGATACCTCTGACAATGCATTGGAGCTGTGACGGTTCTCGCTCCTTGTACTTGCAAATTTTAGTAAAGCTTACATACTGTAGCACTAGCACTATCCCTTGCTAGCACTAGAATGATTCAGAGTGGAAAAGTGGGATTTAGATTTCCCAAACCAAAATCTCTCTTCCTGGGGTCTGAGAAGGACTCTGTAAATGCTCAACTAAATTAATATGTTTTAAATCTGATTTTATTCTTCATTCGTAACATTGATTTAATACATACAGTCGAAGAGGAAGGTCTTCAGTTGTGATCTAAAAGATGGGAAAGAAGGGGCAAGGCGGAGGGACTGGAGGAGAGAGTTCCAAAGCTTTGGGGTAAAGTGGCTGAAAGCGTGGATGTCAATGGTGGAGCAGAGACGAGGGATAATCGAGAGGTCAGCCAAGTGGAGGCAGCGGGTAATGGAGAGGGGAGAAAGCAGGTCAGAAAGGTCAGGAGGTGCCAGGGATTTGTAGTTGAGCGCGAAATCAGCATATATTGAACATAAATTAACTGAATGTTTTGTATTTATTGGGCTAGGGATAATACAATAGTACTACAATTTGTTCATTATATTGCTGTAAAATTACAGGTACAGTAGTATAATAATAATAATCCTTGTATTTGATATAGCGCTTTTCACGTCTTCCAGACATCTCAAAGCGCTTCACAGAATATACTGTAAAGTGAATTTACTATATTTGTGGGTGAAACGCAGCAGCCAATTACGCACAGCAGTGTCCCACAAACAGTCATGGATTGATTGAAGTGACCAATTTATTATTGTTTTTTTTCTTGAGGGATTATTATCAGGCGTGTGGAATAAGGAAACTTGCCCAAAGTTTCACCCTGCCGGGAATGAAACCCAGGTCTCTTGCTTGCGAGGCGAGTGCTCTAACCACTGAGCTACAGGACTCTACAATATGTTTTCAGTACTATAGTGTACCTGTACATTGAAAATGTATAGAAATAGTTCAAAAGGGAGTTAGATAGGCACTTGAAAAGGTAACATTTGCAAGGATATTGGTAAAGAGTGGAGGGGTGGGAGGATTGGGTAGCTCTTCCAAAGAGCACAATGGGCCGAATGGACTCCTTCGGTGCTGTAATATTCTATGATTCTATGATTCTAGCTGATACTAAGAGGCAGGTGTCTCCATAGACCAGTCCACAATGTAAATGTTAAACTTGTTATTGCCATAGAATTGTACATATTGTACTGGAATATACAGCAGTGGAAAACATCATTGCAACCTATCTGGTCAGTCCTAAACTAAAAAAAACATACAATACTTTCTCTCATACTTCTCTCAAATAATGTTTTCCCACATACCTACTAAATTCCCTCTTGAATATGCTGACAAAATTAACCTCCCTACTATAAAATGTAACATTTTGTTTTTGATTTTTTGTGTTTTCTTAAAGGAATACAGAGAGTAAAATATAACTTATAATCCCAACAAATGTGCAACCTCATTCTAATAAAAATGGTAGCCATATACCCAAAATGTTAGTATAAATGTGTTTCTGTTACTGCTAATTTTATTTGGACTTAAAATAAAGTAATACAGTCCCCCACAGTACTTTTACGGAAAAGATGGTCTATACAGATGGGAAGTTAAACTTGCAGAACACATAAACACAATTCATTGAAAGCAGATTTACAGGGGACAGTTTGGGGAGATAAGAATCAGCTGAGGCCTGTGGTTGACTGACAGGTGATAGAAGATATGATTCAGGGTGTTTGAGAAAACATACGCTAAATAAAAACTATCAAAATAGTGAAGAAGGTGTTGAAGAATAAACTCAGATTTGTTTTATCTGCAGTAATTCAAGGACCATTACAGCTAAACTATAGACACAGATGAGAGCAAGAGATGGCCATGAGGTGGAGCTATAAAATAATTTGCAAAAACAGATCTTTGCAGCTGGATGAAATGACAGTATTTGTAAAGGAGATGGTAACTCCTGGGGAATGATATAATAATAATAATCTTGCATTGTATCCCTCATCTTTCACGGTGTTCATTCAATCCCACAGTGTGACCTTATCTCCATACCCTTCCAGGTTTATATCCTTCACATTTATCTACTTCCCTCACGATGGACTCT
Source organism: Callorhinchus milii (assembly GCF_018977255.1). NCBI lineage: Eukaryota > Metazoa > Chordata > Chondrichthyes > Chimaeriformes > Callorhinchidae > Callorhinchus > Callorhinchus milii. The sequence goes on from NW_024704744.1 coordinate 51,133,402, forward strand.
GCATCTACCACTTTACTCTGAGAAAAAAAAATCCTAAGCCCTCCTTTCGCTCATCTTGTGACTATCTTATAACCCTAGTCACTGACTCTCCTACTAGTGGAAATAGCTTTTTCCTATTTACTGTGTCAAAACCCCTCTTAATTTTGTACAACTCCAACGGGTCCTCTCTCAACCTTCTCTGCGCAATGAAAATAGATCCAGCTTTTCCAATCTCTTCTCTTAATTAAAGCCCCTGATCCATGGTATCATTCTTGTAAATCTCCTCTGCAATCCCTTCCAAGGCCTTAACATCTTTCCTGAGGCAAGGTAAGGTTTCCGAAACTGAACACAGTTGCAACCTAACAGTAATTTGTACAAATTGAGCATTATTGCTTTACTTTTGTACTCAACTATGTATAAAACTCAGAATACTACACTATTAGCTTTTCACAGACATTTCTAGTTGTGCTTGCACTTTCAAGGACTTAGGTACCTGCTCTCCCAAGTCCGTTTGCTCCTTGAAGATACTGTAATTTAATATATACTTCCTTCCTTTGTTTTTTTTCTACCAATCACAAATCTCATCACATTTCATTAAAATTTATCTGTCCATTGCACTAATCTATTAAAGTCTTCCTGAAGTCTCTTGCCAGCCTCCTAACTAGTGACCAGGTTGGTATCATCAGCACTGACCCCTGCAGCATATCACTAATTACCATTTACCAACCCGAAAACTGCCAACCTTTTGGTGTCTGTGGATGGTGTGGAATTGATGACTTTATCAGATTCCACATTTTTTGTGTTTTCTTAAAGGATTCCAGAGAGTAAAACAGTCATGGATTATGTAGAAGTACATAGAGTACAAAAGCAAAGCAAATTATGATCCATATATTCTCAAAAGTTTTTTTGGGTCAGCTGGGTATCTGACACGTGCGGAAATCGATCACCATGCTTTGTTCTTGTCCTGCCCTCCACCCCTCCTGATCCCAACCCTTTGTTTGCATCCAAATCCGTGACTGTCCAGCAGCTTGGGACATCCTCCCGATGTGAAAGGCATTATCCAAATGTGATTTGTTGTTGTTTATCTTCCATCTCTGCAGCCACTTCCTGTTTTGCCACAAATCCACCTCACTACATCACACTCGACCCTGCAAATGGACTGGACAAAGCCTTCCACTGCACCCTCAGGAGCTCAGATCCATAAAGAAGAAGTGTTTTCACACAGGTCTTACCTGCCACAAGCTTGACTTGCTTTGGGTTCTTCCTGTCCTGGAGGAGAGGTAGTTAGAAGTAAACAGAGGATGAGTGTCTTTGCTCTCGAGAATAATTGTGGAGAAAGTGAGGTAAAGCATTAAGATGGAGTTGTGGTTTTAGGAGAATATCCCTAGATTTCCTCAAAGTAACATCCTTCCCCTGTTCAAGATTCACACATTGTTCTCTACTTTATTCTTGACTAAATTTGTGAATTCAACCATTTTAGTGCTAAAGGATAAGACCATTAATTCCATTGTCTAATAATTCTAAACAAATAAATAATTCTTGCATTTGATATAGTGCTTTTCACGTCTTCTATGCTGTGAAGTGAATTGACTGTATATTTGTGGGCGAATCTCGGCAGCCAATTGTGCACAGCTGTGTCCCACAAACAGCTGTGGATGGAAGTGACCAATTTATTATTGTTTTTTTCTAATTCTACGCAGCTTTCGTTATTACTGATCAGATACTAAGAATTGGGACTTCTCTCTTTCCTTGTTTTGGTCAGCAAGGTATCAGACACTCATGAAAACCTATCATCATGTCTTCAAAATCAAACTACTGAGGTTTCCACATAAGTATGGTTTCCTTTTGTCTGGAATGGAGTTTGCACTTCCTTCCCAGAGGGACTCACCCTGCTTACCTCGTTCTGAAGTGTTTAGGCGCAGATTGGGTCTCTTAAATTGCAAAGACTTTGATATAATAGAAGCTACAATACTGCAGTGTTTTTTCACACATGGTTCCTTTCTCTAAATACTGGATCTTTTGAAAAGTGAGCAATATGAGATCTCTTTGTGTCTCATGTGCACAGTTTAAAGTTATGTTTTCTGTAGGCCAGAGATATAACTTTTCCTTGCGAGTCACTGCACTGCCATTCCATTCCATTCTGTTGTCTAACTGAGAATTATCTAAATTCCTCACTCATCTGGTTATTCCATTTGAATGGGACGTGATCCATATCCACAGCAGAATAAAATTTAACGGCTGCACCATGTGCGTCTTGTAAAAATAATTTCTGAAATAAAGATTGGTGCAACTATTGTGTAGAGCTCTTGTATTTCCTTTATTTTATTATGATTTACCTAATATTGCTGCTTTGATCTGATTCCTTCCTTATGACCGTCTCTTAGCCCTTCAGTTTGCCAACAACACAAGCCTTTATTACCTAGAAATGCTGAGATGAAGTTTGTGGCATTTCTTGTGTTACACATTCCTTGTATTAATGTGAAATGCTGCAAGCTTTACCCCAGTGTTTGTGGAACATTGCGGTGTGAATGTTAGCTGCTACATTCGCCTACAAATACAGAGTCACTTCACTTTACAGAAATGTCAAGTGTCATGAAATGTTCTCAATGTTATTGATAAAATATCAGTATTATTATTTTATTATTGAAAGTAACAGAGAAGCACCAAAATCAATGCCACATTTTAATTTGCAATTATTTTACATTCAGTTTTGTAAGCTGACGTTCAAATAGTACCTGTAAGTATTCTGAAACCATTGCAGACATTTATGTACAGGTGGATGTGTGCAGCATACCATTCATTTGTTTGGGGTCTTACTATTAATGACTGAATTAACCACATTGTAACATAAAAATAGGAATTAATCACAATCTTTACAATTCAAATAAAAGTGAAATCATATAAAAGCCCATTCAGAAACTTAATTCTTTGTAAAAATACTCCCAAATTATATTGATTATAACTTTGTAGAAAACTAGCATTTCCATCTGTATTTTTGTACTGCTTTGATCTTATTCCTATTGTAGTAACTGGGTCATTCAAAGGAGTTACAATAAATGCATTCCCAAAACTTCCTTCCAGAAAAGCAGAAAACCTGTGTGGTGATAGATAATAGTTCTCCCGTAGCATTTTGCCACAGACATATTTGGCCAATTGGCTCCTTTCTATGCTGAATATTTTTATGGACTGATGTGAAAAATCTCATAGCACTAGAGCCAAATAGTGCCTTTTGCTTTGAACCACCACTTTTTGGAGCAAGTTTCATCAGTTGTTCTTCCCTCAGCTAAGAGAACCACACAATGGTAAGATGTATCTGGGCTACGTGGAATGATAGAGTAGAACTTTTAGTGGTAAGCTATTGAATACTCTACAGTGTAGTGCAGATAGGTTACATATCCTTTTAGGGGACAAAGTAGAGTATTGGGGATTTAAATGACACAGAACTGTTACAATGCAAAGTAGGTCACTCTATGTCCTCCAGACATCAAACTCTAAACATCCAGTTACTTTTATATTTTCTTCTCTGCAATTTTATTTTTCTTTAAATCAGTTTCCAACATGTTAGATTGAGGAATTGTTAGGCTTTGAGTTATGAAAATGATACCCTTCCATATTCAGAAGTAAGGAATATCATTACCAGAACTCTGGAGGAGAACGTCTCGAGGCCTGTTCTCACATATTATCGTTATTGTTAAGTAATATCCCAAAGTAGACCCAATATTTCTGATATGTGAAAGTGACATCTAGATGTATGTTACTATTATTACATTATTAATTACTTTTATTACAGTACTGCATATATCATATTGTTTATAATTCAAAAGTATAAACTTTAGACTGCATAATCAAATATTCAGCTTTGACCCTCTCTACAGTTTTAGCTTAGATTTGTATACAAAGAGAAGCCCAGGATGTTTCACCCTCCTCCAGGAAAGGGCATGATTTCCACTGAGCAGCAACTAATGACACGACTGAGATCAGAAACCTGTCACGAGAGGAATCATGAGCACAAGTTTGTATCACACCGCTCTTGTGCCTTGGAGCACCAATGCATTGCACTATTGCATTGCCAATTACAGATTATTCTTTAAAAACATGCGTGACATGACGCCGTAATACATCGACTATGTAACTGAATGGATTAAACTGCATCTGAGAAAATAAAGGTAACCAGTTCTGATTTTTGTCTCAGAGGCTTGGAGCATCAATCTGTCCCAGATATACACAACACAAATATTTTAATATAGCACCATAGTTGGAGCAAATAACAACAATTAATATTTATTGTGTTGTTGCTTATCAGAATTGGTGCCAGGATTCAGCAGATACTGTAAGGAAATCAGGCCTATTTCCTTTAGTAATTACCAAATAGCTTAACTAATATTTGTAATAATGACCTTATCACTTTCACACATAATACTTATGGAATAACATTGTGGATATTATGCCATCAAATTATATTGAAATGAAAAATAATGTAGGTTCGCTTTTTGTTAAAGTTTTCATATAAAAAATAGACCAAGATTAAAAAAATGAAGCCCAATGAAAGCTGATGATGCCCTTTAAAATGATTTAGGATGTTCTCCTTGAATCAGGTGACCTTGCAGGTTACTCCAGCATCTTCTGCATGACCACAGTTAGTTTTGCCCCATCCCGAGAATTTGCATTGAAGAATTGTGTCCTCTATTCCTTCACAGGCAACATCATCCATCCAGATACGACCAGTACCTGCATACAAAACAACACAGCCGGCCAGTTAATATTCTTTAGGAGACAAGTCAGTTTGCCAACAACTTTTTTTGTAGTTGACATTTCTCCTAGGAGAGATAAAAGCTAATCACAATGCCTGTTTTTGAGGCACCATCTGAAACACTGAAGTGAATGTTTTGAAGTTGAGCTGAATGGAGAAAGAAAGTTTACTAACTATTCCACATCTCTCAAAATGCAATACAAAACAGACTGTGGGGTAAAATTTGTTCAACTCTTTAATATCTTCCTTGCAATAAATTGCCCAAAATAAGGAACACATTAAGAACCACTGGAGACTTATTCTTTGCTTTCTGCCAACGTTCGTTCTCATACTCTGTACTCAATTCTGGCCCCAAAGCCTCCTGTTCTTCCTGCTAATTTACCAGTAACACGCTTAATAAAAAGTCCCAGGAAATTGAATTTACACAGTCAATTTTCTAACATAAGTAGTTGAAAGATTGATTTTATCCCAAAGAAGCACTTTTAACTCAGGATTGCCTCACACTCTACCAAACGCTGAGGCTCTAAGGCAGGAAAGGCAATTGCACACATTTTGCCCACGCCCTGGCAAACCCCGGGTGACAGCAATTCTACTCTGCCACACCCCATCATGTCTTAAATTTAAGATTACAAAATAAAGTGAAAAGGCTGCACTCCGACATTTGATTGCCGACTTATAATAGAGGGAGAAACAATTATAGTGCTAATGCTAAGGAGAAAAAATGACTGTGTTTCATTTCCATGTGACTTTCAACCCTCATATTGCACTTGAATGTGGAGTTAAATTGTAAGCATAAAATGATTGAGCCAATATCAGTTTACTTAATGTTACCAAATATATACACCACTTGCTTAGTGTTAAATCACACCTCTGCTACTGCATCAATGCTGACCTCTTTCTTTTCTCTTACTCAGTGTCCAACCCCACCACTACACGCTGCTCTGAGACACTATCTTGTGCGAAGGGCGCTATATAAATGTAAATTGTTATAGTTGAAATTGATAATATATTACAAAAAGGCCAGGTTGAGGTAACAGGAGAAAAGAGCAAGCTTTAGAAAGCCACTCAATTTGCCAAGTTGGTTTAGTTTGATTGATCTTGAATGCCAAGAGAATGCCAGCAACCCCAATGGTAGTATAGCAGTTTAAATGTTTTTTTCTTCAACAACAGCATGTAATTATTGTATGAATTACCTATATTAAACCCAGAGCATATAATTACAGCTAGGCATCATTAGCACTGTATAAATCCAGCCTTGAACTGTGCGTGCTAATGGACTGTATTGCCCTTCACTCTTTCACTCTGCCTCCACTCAGCACATGCATTCTCATCAATTTCTGTTTTGATCCAACATAATTAGTGCAATGAGAGGGGAGATCTTGCGTTCTGGACTATAGCTGCCATGGTCCGTTATCATGCATAGATTTCTCTGTTTGGAATGCTGCTAGATGTATTTTGCCCACAAAATACACAATCGATTCACTTTTCAGTATATTCTGTGAAGAGCTTTGAGATGTCTTGAAGACGTGATAAGACATTATATCAAATGCAAGAAATATATATTATGTGAAAACATTACATTAGAATACATTAGAATGTACAGTACAGAAACAGGCCATTCGGCCCAACTGGTCTATGCCGGTGTTTATGCTCCACATGAGCCTCCTCCTGCCCTTCCTCAACTAAGCTTTCAAGCATAACCTTGTATTCCTTTCTCCCTCAAGTACCTATCTAGCTTTCCCTTAAATACATCTGTGCTATTTGCCTCAACAACTCCTTGTGGTAGCATGTTCCACATTTCCACTATTCTCTGTGTGAAAAAATTTCTTCTAACTTCCCTATTTGATCTATTTGTGACTATTTTATATTGATGGCCCTGGTTTTGGTCTCCCCCACAAGTGGAAACATCTTCCCTATGTCTACCCTATCAAAACCTTTCATAATTTTAAAGACCTCTATCAGGTCACCCCTTACCCTCCTCTTTTCAAGAGAAAAGAGTTCAAGAATGTTCAGCCTTTCCTGATAGGTATAACCTCTCAGTTCTGGGATCATCCTTGTAAATCTCCTTTGCACCCTCTCCAATGCCTCTACATCCCTTCTATAATGTGGGGACCAGAACTGCACACAATGTTCTCAGTGTGGTCTAACCAAGGTTCTATAGAAGTTTACTATAAATGTCCTGCTTTTCATTTCTATCCCTCTAGAAATAAACCCCAATGCCTGGTTTGCCTTTTTATGGCCTTGTTGACCTGCTTTGCTACTTCTAGTGAATTGTCAATGTGTACCCCTAGATCCCTTTGCTCGTCTACCCTATTTAGGTTTTTATTCTCCAGGATGTATGTGACTTCCTTATTGCTTCTGACTAAATGTACCACCTCACATTTTTCTACATTGAAGTGCATTTGCCATTGAAATGCCCACTCAGCAAGTTTATTAATGAATGTCTTGCTGTAATTTTTTGCAGTTTTTCTCTGTATTAACTACTCTCCCCACTTTGGTGTCATCTGCAAATTTTGAAATTGTATTGCTGATTCCCAAATCCAAATCATTAATGTATATTGTGAACAATAGTGGTCTCAACACTGATCGTTGTGGAACACCACTGCCCACCCCCTGCCAGTCTGAGTAGCTACCCTTTACCTCTAATCTCTGTTTTCTGTTTTGTAGCCAGCTTGCTATCCATTCTGCTATTTTTCCCCTGACTCCACATGCTCTGACCTTATTCATTAGTCTATTATGTGGTACATTATTGAATGCCTTTTGGAAATCAAAATATATTACATCTACCGCATTACCCTTGTCTACTTTTTCTGTTACCCCTTCAAAGAATTCAATGAGGTTAGTCAAGCATGACTTTCCTTTTTGAAATCCGTGCTGACTATTCTTTATTATGTTTTCCATTTCTAGATGTTTTTCTATTACCTCCTTCAGTAAGAATTCCATTATCTTTCCTACCACTGATGTTAAACTGACAGGTGTATAGTTCCCTGGGCTTGTTCTATTTCTCTTTTTAAATATAGGTATAACATTAGCTATCCTCCAGTCCTCTGGCACCATTCCCTTTTCTAATGAGTTATGTATATGTGTAATAGTGCCTCTGCTATCTCTTCCCTCGATTCTTTTAATATACGCGGATGCAATCCATCTGGACCAGGGCTTTTATCCTCTCTGAGTTTCATTAGTTTTTCAATTATATCTCCCCTTTGTATCTTAAATGTATTTAAATTATTTTTGATCTCTTCTACTGTCATGTCCACCTGATCCGTCTCCACTGAGGCAAAGTCATTATTTAAAATTTCTGCCATATCACTGTGGCGGCCTGTGAGCTTATCTTCTCCATCCCTTAGTGGCCCTATTCCTATTTTGATTTTTCTTTTGTTATTTATATGTCTGTAGAATATTTTACTATTTCTTTTTATATTCCTTGATAATTTAATTTCATAATTCCTCTTTGCCTTCCTAATTGTTTTTTTGACTATTTTCCTGACCTCTTTATATATTTTTTTGTCATGCTCTCCCTCGTCATTTATGTATTTAGTGAATGCCTCTTTCCTGAGTCTCAACTTTGCCCTTATGTCTTTATTCATCCATGGTGTCTCATTATTATTTAGCTTTGTCTTGCTTTTTAGCGGAATATATTTCTCCTGGACTCTATTGATCACTGTTTTAAATGTTTCCCACTGCTGCTCTATCTCTTTTGTTTGCCAATATTGTTTTACGGTTTATTTTCCCAAGTGGAAAGTGAATGGAGGACAAATCAGATTTCAGCCTGTCAGAAGGTAGTATTGAAACAAAAAGCATGTCTTTCTGCTTAATTAGTTAAATCACAATCTATAAATCACAGACTATCCAGAACTCTGCAGCTCAAGTCCTCTCCCAGACCTGGCTCCATGAGTCTTTCACCCCCATCCTCACCTAGCTCCAATGATTCACCATTTCCCTGCAGATCAAGTTCAAGATCATTGTCCTCATGTTCAAATCCCTCAACAACCATGCTCCACCCTATCTCTGTGACCTCTTGCATCACTAGCATCCTCTTTTCCCCCTCTCTGGAACTCCATCCTGGAGTGTTTCTGCCTCACCCTTTAAGGATCACTTTGAAACCTTTCTTTTTCATCGGGCTTTTGGTCACTTATCCCCCTGTTTCTCAGCTCCTCCCCATACCAAGCTTGGCTCTGTGAAGCGCTATGAAAGATCCTCCCAACTTGAAAAGTGCTGGACAAATATGCTGTTGTTGTGTTAGAAATAGGTAAATAGGGTTATTCTCCCGCATTGGATAAGAAAACAATTTAGTATTAGCTGATGTACATATTAATCAAAGAATTTGTCCACAAGGCACTTTCAGGAAAATACAGGCTTCTTAAATGATGAACAAATTATAAACAAAACCACTAAGATATTATATAGCATGGTCCATGGTGTTTGGAATTGCATTTCAAAGTCTTAATCAAATGCAGGCATCTGGATGCAATCACCATTTCCTTAAAAGCCCTAGGGCCATCAATTACACATTTTATCACCCTGACAAATGCAGCTGTGCAGCTATCACATATCTTTTGTTTTCTAAACCAGAGAGAGAAAAAATGCTTTTGACATACTTTAAATAGCTCGGACTCACTGGAACTGTTGCTTTGGTCTTCTTTTTCAAACTGGCTATGTTGAGGGAATCAGTTATAACAATTCCATTTAATGCTCTCAGATTGTTTTTTGGCTACCTCCCTTGCAGGGCATTTCTAATTTATGTCAGTTCTAAGTACCAATAAAGGTGTCAGAGATCAATGTCTCTTTTCACAAATAGAACAGTTCTTCTTCTGTGCGTGGAAGAAAGAACCATTGTGTTATTTTCATCCTTTCTAGGATTTCAAGCTGCCAAATAGCTCTATCATATTTCATTCTGCCTGTATTTATACCAAATCTTAATCAGTGTGTGATATGAATCATATTCTTAACAATCAGATTATTTTCAAATCTCCATATTTCAGTACCAGATGCACCACTGAAACACAAGTTAGCTGACCAGTACATGACTGCTGTTAGTACTGGTTTTGTTCTTTGTCAGATTGTTCCATGGTTTAACATTTGCTTTTTGGTAAATGCAAAGAATCAACTTAATGCAGACTCTAAATTCCAGGGGCATCTGACTAATGTCAAAAATACATAACAATTAGATTAATGTGCTGGCAGTCCACTGTACTTGTCCCACATGGGACTTGGATTGGGCAATTCAATAATAGCTGGGGAAATGTAGTGTTTCATAACAGATTCAATGATTATGTTGTAATTGCTGTACGCAATTAGCTGCTGCAATTGGCCCACAAACTATACAGTCAATTCACTCTACAGTATATTCTGGAAAGTGCTTTGAGACGTCTCGAAGACTTGATAAGGCACTATATCAAATGCAAGGATTATTATTATGATTATTATATAGACATTACACTTTACAGAAACAGAAGCTTTATATCAAAATCATAGGTGTTATATCAAATACAAGGATTATTATTCTTATTATAAATACACTTTAGACAAGGTTTGATATTAGCATAATTTTTGGCTGTCAAAATGTTGTGGATCTACTGTGAATGTCTGAAACTCATTGGCTTAAACCTGACACCAGGTTTCTGATTCCATGCATAAGAAAGTGAAAGCAACAGGATGATATAAACTTAAAAGTATATGTTGAGCATATAAACAGAGGGCAAGAAAAAAAATCTGGTTTCAAATAGCCCTTTCACAAGCTCTGAAATGCACTATCTTACGAGTTTACTATGTAGAAAAGAATGGAAAGCTACAATATCATAAGAGTGATCCCTGTGTTCATTTGATCTACTGCCTTATAATGTCATCGAAATATTTGAAACTCCACAGCATTTCAGTGTAAAATGTATTTTCAGGTGAACTTGACAGCCAGCTCGCGCGCAGAAATGTTCTACAAACAGCCGTGAAGTGAATGATTGATTTTATCTGGAGGATTGTTGGCCAGCAAACTAGGAGAAACTCCCAATAATAACTGTCCAAGTGAATTCCAATGGAGTCAGATTCAAGGCTTTGGTTAACTGATTGTTGCAAGTGAATGACAATTGTCAGACTATCAGAATATATGGTTTTATATATTCTGATTGTCCTGACACCATAGAATGAACCATTTCCATTCAAACTGTGTTAAACCAGTAACATGTGAAGCAGCACTGAAATGGCATTATAATGACGGCTCTGATAGTTTTCGGATGGCCCATTTAATGTGATGAATCCTATTCTTTTCTGAATTTTTGAAATTCAGCTTCTAAATTAAACTATATTTAAATTTTACAACAGAATATTTATAGCCTAAGACTAATTGGAATTTTGGATCTCCCTTGTCTTTATGATCATGGATATCCTGCACTTGTCAGATGTCCAATGATCAACTAGTAACTATCCTCATTGTGTGTATGTAAGTGGTGTGTGCTGTTGGTGAGGTAGGAGGTGAGTGGGTCTCATTGCAGCTGAATTGGTTATCGGATTACATGCTTTGCAATGGATTGTCTGAATTGAGTTGCCTTCAGGAGCCCACTTTCTGAGGGAGGTAGATCTGCAGTACTGCAAGACCTTACAGACCAGCCAATTTGACACCATTTGCAGAACTTAGAGGGTCAGACTGTGCACAAGGACTATTTCCACTTGGCTTCCGTTAACCCTGCAAGCTAAAGCCCTAACTAGTAGAGCGATCCTAGCTGGTGAAGCAACAGGAAGTTTGCCAGACATCTCATTGAAAAGCTATTCAGTTTTAGTTGGTGAAATAGGCTAAACAGTACCCCAACACAGATTCTAGGGACCCCAAGCCTTAGCTCTGGCAAATCTGCAGCTAATTCTTTCCAGAATTAGGTAAGTAGGAAGAGAATGCACATTACATTCAAGACACAGGAAAAGTTCCATAAGTAGGTGGTTTGCATATGTGGAACTCTCAGACTGATTTCAATACTCTTAAGCATAGTAATAGGTTTCTGCATATATCAGTCACCTAGCTGACCCCCCAAAAAATACACTTCAGTTGAAATCAACTAATGGTTAAACATTTTGTTCAGTGTTCCAATTATTGCTTTTGGTGATATGACCACAAATGGGATTTCCTATCAAATAGTTATTGCTAAAAGTGTACACATAATGATAAACAGAATTTATACCCCTAACTGAACACAGATTGGGAATCAAATATGGGACCATCCTGATTATATGACTCAGTACCACATGGGACAGTCAGTATCCAAATTGAGAATTCATAAACAATATTCTTTATGAGTAACCCATGTTTTTTCCTGCTATCATTGCACATAGTGGATGAAGAGTTGTGTTCTTTGGCTAAAACCATAACACCGTATGCCAGTTATCAAACTTGTTTGTGGTTGCTGACTGTGATCAAGGGATGGAGAATGGAAATTATTTGTTCACTGACAGTGTGGTGACAAATGTGTTTGTTCTGCTTGTCACTTAGATGTATATGAAGTGTTGAAATACCATCTGGGAAGAATCTACACCAATACCCTTTTGTCTGAGTATAATGTTCTCCCTGGTGCTTTAGAGAGCAACTCAAAACTGATCTTGTCACATCTGGAAAGTCATAATTTTTAAATTAGAGCTAAGGTGGTTAGAAGTGAGATCAGAAACCATTTATTCACACAGATGGTTGTGAGAATGTGGAATGCACTGCCCCTGAAAGCAAAGAAGCAGAATCAGTTGGGATGTTTAAAAAAAAGTTTGGTATTAGGGGATATGGAGAAAAGGAAGGGGAATGGGATTAAGAGTACTCGCCTCGCAAGCAAGAGGACCTGGGTTTGGGTCTCGGGCAGAGCGAAACGTTCGGCACGTTTCCTTACTCCACACCCATTATTTACCTATCAGTATAAAGGAACCTGGTTGTTAGTCGATTGGTGGATCGCTTTTCCTGGGGTAATAATCCCTTAAAAAAATAATAAATTGGTCACTCAATCCACGACTGTTTGTGGGATACTGCTGACAATTAGCTGCTGCATTTCGCTCACAAAATATACAGACAATTCACTTTACAGTATATTCTGTGAAGTGCTTTGAGACATCTCGAAAGACATGATAAGTCGCTATATCAAATGCAAGGATTATTGATAAATTGGCCATGTTGTGGTAAACTGGCAGAGGAGGCTCAAAGTAGGCTATTCAGCTTCCTGTTCTCCTATGCATTCAAATCAATCTTTCCAGCTGACTTGTGCTTTAATTGTGAAGAGAGTGTGGCATGTTTACAATAATAACATTTTCAACTCTTTGTTTCCCTGTTTATGAACTGCATCATTAGTTTGGACAATGTTCAAAATGTGTTCCATCAAGTCTACGTGCGGGTTGTCTTTGAAACTGAGTTCTATAATAATATAAAATAATAATCCTTGCATTTGAAACGCGGCAGCCAATTGCGCACAGCAGTGTCACAAACAGTCGTGGATTGAAAATAACCAATTTATTACTGTTTTGTTTTGGAGGGATTATTATTAGGTGTGTGGAGTAAGGACACTTGCCCTGTTTTCGCCCTGCCTGGAATTGACCCCAGGTCTCTCACTTGCAAGGCGACTGCTCTAACCACTGAGCTACAGGACTCCACATCCTTATACCCACATAAATTGGACTTTGCATTCATGTGTCTGTATGACTCAAAGCAGGACATTTTCTTAGTTTCTGAAGCTATAGGTCTGGAACCATTTTTATACAAAAGCTAACATAACTCAAATTTGTTGCAGATGTTCTTTGCAAAGCTTTAACTTTTTTTATATATATACAGATCTCTGACTGGGCAGATTAAAGTTGGACGCTTGGACAGAGTTGGTAAACCAAAGCTCATTTGTCAGTTGCAGTGGTTCAAGTCTTTTCTTCATCCTAATTCCCACAAATAAAAAATAATCGGTCATCCATCTAATTGCCAACTATGGGACATTTGTGGCACAGATTAGCTACACATTTGCTTCCATAAAAACGCCAAATGGACTTAAAAGTAACTTCAAAGTAAAGTGAGGTGTTGAGATGTTTTGACATGATAAACCACATGGAAGTTTTCTTTGTTTCATTCTTTCTTCAACCGCTTATGTTAACAAATGCTGACTTGTTTCCATGTTTGCAGCCAAAATGCTTGTATAAATTAATCACTCTCACCTCTGCACTGTCTGTAGTTTACAGCTGGATTTATATTACGAGAGTGCTATACTAATCTAGTTCCTATATTGTAAGCATGCTGCATGAGTCCTGCATGCTTATAATATAAACCACATAATGAAAAATTGGTGATTACTTTGTGGTGCCCAGGATAGAGAACCCTTTCAGCTGTTATATATCTCGACCACCATAGCCACCACTCTCACTGCTCTCAGTTACTCAGTGGCAGCCGTTTTTTGTTCCGTACATTTGTAGAATCTTTAATATTGATTCTTTTTTCTGATGTAGTTCCAAGTAATTGCAGTGGAGCCAGATTTTTTTTACCAGGAAGCAAAGTCAACCTGCTGTTTATGTATATCTCTCAATTTTCACAACAATAACAATAACAAAATTACATTTGTATAGCGCCTTTCATGTCGGGAAGACGTCCCAAGGTGTTGGACAATCAGTGTTTTGGACTCAAGCTGGAGGTCGGGATTGGGGAGGGTGGAGGGCAGGGGAAAAGGAGGGTGATTGAAGGCACAGGCGAAGAAGAGGATCTTGAGACAGGTATTGAAGAAGGCAAGGGAGGGGGCGAGGCAAAAGGCCTGTGGGATGGAGGTCCAGAGGGTGGGAGCACATTGGTGGAAGGCCTGCCTGCTAATGATGGGGCGGGTGAGGTGGGCGACGTGAAGCAGGCTAGAGCACGCTGAGCGGATGGTTGGGGGTCAGGAGGTCGCAGAGTTAGGTGGGAGCAAGGCCATGGAGGGCTTTGAAAGTGAGGACCAGGATCTTGAACTGTACTCTCTGTGTGACGGGAAGCCAGTGGAATTGGGCGAGGATTTTAGGTAAATAAAACTGTTAAATGTTAATGGCTTTTGTGAATCTAGCTATCTTAAGAGTTACTGTGTGTGGGTTTTTGGGGGGGCGGAAGGGAGGAGATCAATAGTCATAACATAAGTAAGATATTAAGGAATACCAGGTCCAAAACACTGTCTGTCCAGCGTCTTGGGACATCCTCTCGACATGAAAGGCACTATACAAATGCAATCTTATTTTGTTATACATTCGCTAACAGCAGCAACTGTTTTGCTTGTTGTTTATGTTGGTGCATGGCAGACCCCATTGTGGCTTCATCAGTCATAATTTAGCAATTCACAAAGAATGCAGAAATCATGGTCCTATCTAAGACTAAACAGATAGTCCTTGGCATATTAACAATTGTGGATAAATTAACATGTTTTGGGGATTGCAGCTGTTTCAAGTTTCTAGACAAAGAAATCCTAAATGACTCCCTCTCGTTGACTATGCCAGGATTGGAGGTCCAGTCTTGTGGAGGCGTATCATTGACAGTATAGTCATTTAATGGTTCTTACATGTGAGCTTCAGCTTTCTTAAAGAAACATTCTTTATACTGGAATGTCAGCCTCCAAAAAGATGTCTTCAATGCACCATTAGGAGGTGCCAACAGACTCAGACACACTGGTAGGATCACATCCAGACTTGACTCTAGCACCAAGATCGAATGCAGCTCCATTACCCCCTCCCCCTTGCTTCTGATGAATCTTTGAACATTTAATTAATGCAGATATATTCTCCCCATATACACACTGGATTGCCTGGGCAATTGCACTTTTCCTATTGTTAGACCAGCAATGGTGTGAACCTCCTTGTCTCCCCTCCCAATGAGACTACCAGGAACTGAAAAAAAACATAATTATTGTTTTATAAGCATCCAATTTTAATGTTGTTGCTAAAGCCATATGAGAAAGCTATTTACTTGTTCACTAGTGAAATATTGTGATGGGAAGCCAGTGGAGTCAGGCGAGGATGGGGGTGGTAGGGTCACAGAGCCTGGCGTGAGAGAGGACACAGGCTGCAGAGTTCTGGATAATTTGCAGTCTATGGAGGGAGGAGTTATGTATGATTGTTTGATTAAAGTTAATTGCTTGGTCCACAACTATGACTGCTGTGAACTTGTACTTCCTTGACACCCCGTGTCCACTACAATATGTATTCGGACTGAATGAGGCATTTTCGATTAAATGCTATCCTGTCAATTGATACACATTTATATTTTTTGACAAAAATAACCATAATCAGAAAGCTCTTTACCTTGTCCAAATTTGTCTGCCGAATGAACTTCGGTAGCCTCTTGATAACCAAACATCTTGCAGATCACATCTCCATCAATTTTGTCCCATTTATCATCACAGACTGTTCCCCACAGCTTGTCGTAGAAAATCTCCA
Source organism: Callorhinchus milii (assembly GCF_018977255.1). Lineage (NCBI taxonomy): Eukaryota > Metazoa > Chordata > Chondrichthyes > Chimaeriformes > Callorhinchidae > Callorhinchus > Callorhinchus milii. The sequence goes on from NW_024704744.1 coordinate 51,149,510, forward strand.
CTCTGCCCTCGTGAGGTCCTGAGCCATTCACTAGCCTTAGGACTGGTTCCATTTCTCCTGATAAGCAAAACAGCAAGAAGAAATTGATCAGCTTTTGAGCTACTTGACATCTGGTTTGTTGTGAGTAGGTAAGGAATGACTCTTAGAATGTCAGTACTGACTTTGAAAGATGAGCTTATTTTATTCTATGCTGTTTGGTAAATCTGATATCCCCATTAATGTGTTTGTACAATGGGATTTCTTTAGTCAAAGTTCACATGGCCAGACTTCTAAATTAACTAAAACGAGAAGAATATGATGTGTACAGCATTGCAGACCCGAGCTGGTATCAAGCGGGAGAAGAGAGAGGAGAAGGAGGTGACCAATGGCATGGTCGAAGAGGAGGGTTTTGAGGCTGGACTTGAAGGAGGTTAAGGAGGGGGTGAGGCGGAATGATTGAGGGATGGAATTCCAGAGGTTGGGGGCAGAGTGGCTGAAGGCTCTCCCACCAATGGTGGGGTGGGTGGGTCGGGGACGTGGAGCAGGCCAGAGCCGTCTGAGCGGAGGGAGCGGGCAGGTTGGTAGGGGGTTAGGAGGTCACAGAGTTAGGGTGGGGCAAGGCCATGGAGGGCTTTGTAGGTGAGGACCAGGATCTTGAACTGGGATCCTCTGAAGGATAGGGAGCCAATGGAGTCGGGCAAGAAGGGGGGAGATGAGGTCACGGGCTGCAGAGTTCTGGATTATCTGCAGCCTGTGGAGGGAAGAGTTGGGAAGGCCGACAAGCAGGGCATTTGTATACTCGAGCCTGGAGGTGATGAAGGCATGAACAAAAGTTTCAGCGGCCTGAGGGGTGAGGTAGTGGCGGAGTCGGGCGATGTTACGGAGGTGAGGGAAGGCAGAGCGGGTCATGGCTTGGATGTGGGGGAGAAAAGACAGTTGAGGGTTGAACAAGACATCTAGGTTCCTGACTGGCTTGGTGAGTTAAAGTGTGCAACCATGAAGGTCGATGTTGCCAGAGCCTGAGGTGCTGAGGCACTGGCGCGAGCCAATCAGGAGAGCCTCAGTCTTGTTCACATTCAACTGTAGGAAGTTTGCCCTCATCCAGGACTTGATGTCCGTCAGGACAGCAGTGGTCCTGGAGTTGAGGGTGGAGGCAGAAAGATAGAGTTGGTGTCATCCGCATACATATGGCAGTTGACCCCATGTCTGCAGATGATGTCACCAAGGGGAGCATGTAGATATTAAAGAGGAGAGGGCAGAGCCCTGGGGGACGCCATATGTGACAATGCGGGGGATGGAGGAGAAACCGTTAGAAGCAACAAAGTGGAGACAGTGAGAGAGATAGGAATCGAACCAGGCAAGGGCAGGTCCGCGAAGATTAAGTAAAGAGGAGAGGTGTGTATGAGGATGGAGTGGTCGACAGTGTCAAAGGCGGCAGAGAGATCGAGGAGGACAAGGAGGCAGAGGGAGCCCTGATCACAGATGTTCAAAATGTCATTAGTGATTTCACTAATATTTGATAGGATCTCTAGGGTTAAAATCATGTTATGTCTCTAAAATAGCCAATATATAGAATGCTAATCATAAGAAGTGCATTCTGACATTGGCAGACACAATCCAGCCTGTGTTAACTCCGGAAGTGAATGGAGCGACACCTGGCATTGTTTGAATTTCCATTTGTGGGAAAGCATATGTCCAGCAATTTTGATTGCAGTCGAGCATTGCACTGAGTTGACTGCTGTATGTGTGTTTGCATTGATAATTTCCCCATAGGGTAAGCCACTGAACATGATTATATGTACAATAAAATTTATATTTATGGAGTGCCTTTCACATCACGAGGACATCTCAATGCTCTTGACACTGCTGGCAAGGCATCTGAACTGTGGGTGGGAGCATGTGCAAATAAAGTTATTTCGAAACACATTTAAATCCTCAAAACAAACTTAAGCAGGGAGTTGTTATTGAAGGATAAGGTCACGGCCTTCTGAAACTCCATTCTTTCCCAGTGAAAATTACAACAACCTTATTCCCAGGAGTTTAAATTGCCCTGTTTGTAACCTTAAAAAGCATCTGCAATAAACTGTGAGCAACGTTAATCTCAGAAATGAGTGAATCCTTAGTCAACTCCTGAGATATACACTTTGTCACATAACTCGGAGCTACCTTGAGCACTTGGTCACTAGGCTCAGGCCGGGCTTGTCCTGCCAGTGAGGCAATCCGGTCACTTGACTTGCTCGGGTGGTGGTGAAGACATGGTTCAGGTCCGCATTGTCCTTTGACAATTTGGGGCCTGGAAGACTTTGGGGGGGATTGGGGCTTGTCCCTGGGGACAACCCTCATTCCCAAAGTGGAACATTTTGATCTTATTTAGTTATTGGGGCGAGAGCAGGTCTAACCTCACTCACCAGTATAAAAAAAGACGCATTCAGTGGATAAGATAGTGACTTGGGAATTTACTTCATGCAGAGGGCAGTGAGATACTGGAACTCGCTGCCTGAAGCAGTGGTTGAATCGGATAGTTTTGATGTATTTAAGAAGAAGTTAGACCTCCACATGAGGGAGAAAGGAACAGAAGGATGTGGAAGTAAGGAATGGGTGGAGACTCATGTTGATTATAAACACCGGCACAGACTAATTGGGTTGAATAGTCTGTTTCCTTGCTGTAAATCTATATACTTCGAATCGTTATTGTGTTGTTCTGCTCTTTGAGCAAATATTTACTGATCATTAAAACAATGTTAGCAAGAGGCATGGCCAAAAATAAGAAAGAGAATCACATCAAGATGGCTGTGAGACATGCTTGGGAAAGCTCAACAGTAACACAGTATTATTGTTCACTTCAACTTCACGTAATATGCATTTGGGTAAGTAGTTGTATATTTATGTTCTCCTGATTTGAAAGGCACCATTCAAATGTAATTTATTGTTGTTATATCATTTAATTTACAGCATAAGTTATACCTTTAAGTAAATGTAATAATTTGGATAATTTCATATGTTGAACAGAGGTTTACGCCCTCTTGTTATATCTGAAATGGTTATACTATTTTTCTATATGGTTTTAAATGTAAGACAGGGGTGGTGGGGGATGGGGTGGGGGGGAATGTGGTGTAAGTGATATGATAATTATCACTGATGATATTCCCTCCAACTATTTGATGCTTTAGTGTAATTGCTTCACAAACAATGTTTTAATTTTTTTCACCTTGAGCTAAAAGAAGTAGGCTCAGATTTTCATGGAAAGGGAGTAAGTGAAAAAAAAGCTTCTATTCTCTCTTTACTTTAATATTTGATTTGGTCACAGATAGTTTGACTAAATAGTTATATTTAGCTACTGTTGTTCAGATTTTCATAATAAATTATTTTAGAAAAGTTTTCTTTCAACTTATAAATGCAAGATTGAAACAATGCCCAGGTGTCTCTCCATTCACTCCACAACAGGTAATGTCTGAAGCGGCTGATGTGACTTTCTTCTTGCAGAAGTAAATCATTGCAGGCCTTTGACTTTAATGTTCTGATTGAATGAGAGGAAGTCTTGCACAGATGTCCCAACTTGCAACAAAGGGCATGAAGAACTTAGAGTTTTGTTCCCAAATTCTGGTTCATCCAAGGAACATAAATTGAATAAGTAACAGACGCTCTAATCCAATTTATTGTGCAAACCTGAGGGCTATTACTATCAGGCCTCATGGAAGGTAGCTTGATCCATTTCAGTGCACACTGCAAGCATGCTCAAAAACTGAAGATTAACTGAAGAATAACTGTGGATTATGCTGAATATTTCAGAGTTCTGGAAATGCTTTAAATCTTATGGTTTATGGCTAGCAGATGCAGGTGCTGGAAATGCTTTCAAATGATTATGAGTCAAAGCAGCCCCACAGGACTTTGCATAACATTGCAATGGAAAAAATGTACATGCATGTGTTGCATACCTGCCCTAAGAGTAAAATGTTGAAATGTGGTTTGGTAATCTTTACAGGAGAATTTCCAAAAAGAATAATTAAATAGCAGCTAGTTAAGAATATACAAACAACAACCTCAATGTACATTAACATCTTATTTAATTTTAACATTGGCAATATTTTTCCCTCCTGGTGATTTAGTAAACAGCCAGTGGGCACTAAAACAACCCGAGTGCAGGTAACAGACCTACACTATAAAGACTTAGACCATTTACAAGATGTTTAATCAAGCAGCAGTTCTAAGGCTGAGGAATTGGCTATTAATCTTACTATAATTTGCTAAATTGTATTATGGATTATGATGGATGGTAATTTTATGATCTTATAACATGAACAACCCACAATAAGATCACACTACCAAGGTCAACAAGAATAAGACACTTGGCTCACATCAATACATTTAATATCAAGAGACCTGAGGCTGACATTCCTTTCATTGTTACACTAAGAGCTTTGACAGAGAGCCAGGTAAGACTCAGAATGTACTTTATAATACTCCATCATAACGCTCTGTCTATTCTTAGATGTCTTGGATAAAGGAATTCTAAAAACTTATGTTTTAAATCTTGCCGAGCTTTTGGCCCCATTGCAACTCTCCATAAATCCCTCACTCATGTACCCTCGCTTTCTGTTTTCAACCCTTTTAAAGACAATCTCTTTGATCATGTCTTCAGTCAATTGCTTCACAACCTCTCCATAGCCTCCTACCATCTTCCAATTACCACCTTGCTCAGGTTTCCGCAATATCTCTGTTAAGTGCTTTGAGATTTTATTTTTTGGTGAGAGAGGTTAGACCCCATTCACCCCTGTTAAGCAAATTAAACCAAAATGAGTTCCTCAAGGGAACGAGAGTTGTCTCCGAGCAAGCCGAGTGCTCAAGCTAGTTCCGTATTCCAGTGTCTCTACTTTCTCTTTATGAGGGTAGATCAAACTCCTCAAATCAGAAGTAATGCAATACCGATCCCAACCAACAGTGATCTGAAGGCATTGTTCCTGCCTGGAGCTTAATCCTCCCCTTGTGCATAATGGGGAGATTCAGTCATGATGTTGTATATACAAGTGAATGGCAAAAGGAGATCTTTCTGGCAGGCATATAGCCTAAGGAGTAACTGATAGAAACAGATACTACATTTAGTCTTAGCCCAAAGGAGAAGAGAATTATCCTATGTGAAAGATGCTATATAAGTGCAAACTGATATTGCTGCTGTTGGAGATGTTTCACCACTAAGTACAACCTGTGCACACAATTAGGTAACAATGTGCTTCACAAACTACTGAATTTTGACTGTGCTTTGCTCATCTCTACCCATTGCTACCCTCCCCTCCACACACCTTCTTCAACTCCCCACTTCCAGCTTGGGTGCACAGCCTGCTGTGTAAAACTCTTTGAGGTACTCTCCTAACGTGAAAAGTACTACATAAATTAAGGCTCAAGTCTCTTGATATTAAATTTACTGACATGAGATAATTTTTATTGAAGGGTCTTATTCTTCCTGAAAGTTAATTTAGTGACCTTGGTGGTGTGAGTTTATTGTGGATGCTCCTGTTATAAACTCATACCACTTTCATTAATCAAGTTACCATATGATTTTGTACTGAACTTTGGGCCTAAGTCCAAACCTTATTTCTAGGCCAGAAGAATGTGGATTCTGCATTTCTCCGCCAGGCAAATAATTAGTAAGGCTAAAACGTTAAAAGCCATTCCAACATTCCAGCAACTTGATTTAGATTAAAAATTTTGTTGCATCAAAAAAAGCAAGGTGGCCTGACTGAGTGGAAACACATAGCCAACAACAACAACTTGCATTTATATAGCGCAGGGGGGGGAAGCAGGGAGATCGAAAGCACGGTCGAGGAGGAGGGTCTTGAAATGGGTCTTGAAGGTAGCAAGGGAGGGGGCGAGGCGGAGGGACAGCGGGATGGCGTTCCAGAGGGTGGGGACAGAGTGGCTGTATTGTATGGTGATAATTAGCACATTGATTGATTATAAATCCCACAAATTTCATGCCGTAGATGCAGAATCTATAGGGTGACATTGGTTGTATTCTTCCTCGATATGGCATTTTAAAAAGCAATGCAGAGTGATGCATTTGGATGAACCAACAAACTTTCTTCAAATGAAATGTTCCTTTTTTTTAAATAAGTATCATTACTTTTCTTTCTAGCAACCACAGTAATGCCTTTCTGCAGCACTGACTGTCTGACTGTCCATCTCCAGTGCATCTGGTTTCTTAGAACCAATGCTTTGATACTTACACCAACAGCAACCAGGGCCAGAATAAATAAATGCTTGGTAAAGTGAAAGTTAGTGCTCATACTGATATTGATCAGATCCTATTTCATCACCAGAAGTCTGCTGAATCAGTGTCCTTTTTCCATGAGTCAATTTAATGGCTTGGTTATATCTATAAAGAGGGTATCTCTTCCATATTGCAAGATTAATAATAATTCTTGCATTTGATATAGGCTTTTTATGTCTTCTAGATGCAAAATGCCCACAAATTAACAGAATAATAGAATAAATTAAAGATTAACCTTCAAATCTACTAACCTACCTTTCACAAATTACTGTATTTTGGGGATAGGCTATTTCAGGTTTATGATCCTTATGAATCTTTCAGATTTGGGATCCTGCAAAACATCACAGGTAAATGGCAGTCCGGGGATGTTCTGGGCAATGCATTCCACATTATCACAATTCTTTGTGTGAAGAAATGCTTTCTGAATTCATTTTTAAACATCTTACTTCACCCTCTTCCCCCTGTGTTGTGGGGGTGAGTTATCCATAGATTTAGCACTGTTTTATTTTCTTGAAGTTTATTGCTCTCTATTGTATACTATATAGCATATAATTTATTTGTAGTGCTGCAGGACAAGCAGTGGTTGAGACATTGAATTCTAAAATGTGAGATTTGCAAATGTTGTTCAGCCATTCAATGAAAGCTCATTGGGTTTTTTCATTTTACAAGTGCAAAGGAGTACTTGTTAGTTCTTTGGGTGAGAATCTGGTAAGACTGGAAAACCGTTGCTGTTTAAATCTGGTCGCTGCTCAACATTGATCATTAATAGGTATTTTGCTTTGTCATCTGTATAATTTCACTAATCTTTGAATTGATATTTTGCTAACATCGGAAGAACTGTGCTGTACCAAAAGTGAAACACTGCATGTTCCCACTTGTCATCTTTTTTCTGTTGCTGGTAACTCATGTATGTTACCAGATATAAGTGCCAGCAGAGGCTCAGGGCTTCCCCACAGGGAAGTAATAAAATCAGATAGTAAGTACCCCTAGGCTGTGTATGGAGCCCTGAGGGTTGCATTTAAGCTACAGAGACCTGGGAACTGAGCATATGCCCATCCTCCTGTATCTGCATGTTATGGGAAGACTTACAGAACAGTGTAAAATAGTCAATCGATAAAAATAGTTTCACTTTTGTTCAGAGATTCTTACCCATATCGCCTTTGTCTCCTTTGTCTCCTTTTTTCCCTTTGTCACCTCTGCGACCTTGACAAAGAAGAGAAAGAACGAACATAAACATAAGTGTATACAAGTATGGTGATGTGAATTGAATTTAATAGTGATTTTCCTATATTTTAGGAATTATCTTATTTTAGGAAACAGCTATAACAAGAATAACAACAACTTGCATTTATATAGAACTGTGCGTCCAGGATAACATCTCGGATCATTGCTCCATAAAATATTAATGCTAAAAGAACATTAAAGCACAAATATTGGGGTCTAAGCCACAACGCTTTGAAGTGGGGTTAATAAGAAATCTGTGAGTGTGTCATACTGACATGCAGAAGCTTTCACTGACGTGATCTACTCTTGAAGTAGAGTTTCTGAGCGTTGGCCTGACTTGTGTAACACACTTCTAGTTACTGGATGGAGTTCCCCTCAGTAAACCTTTGGCCTCGGACAGTTGGAATTTCAGTTCTCCCGAGGCAAATAGACCTTAGGAAAATATTAAGCAACACAAAAATAACATTGTGCCCAACATAGGGCCTAAAGTAGGATTTCTTACCTCAGGGTTCAAGAAAATGGCCTCAATCAGATCCATAATGGCGGAAGCAATTTATCTGCATAGGGACACCACCTTCTGGTGTTTCTAAAAGGATTTCTAAAGTGTAGGAATGCATTTAAGATTCCCTCAAATTTTACTTCATAGTGTGTATTAATCACAATCAAAAACAGATGCTTTACAACAATAATAACAAAACTTGCATTTACATAACGCCTAGCATGTAGGATAGTTTCTCAAATAACTGTACAGTGGTGGGGTTGGACATGAGAAGCTGAACAAACAGGAAGCAGGAGGGCTTGGTGCCCATAGATGTGGTTGAAGAGGTGGTGTTGAGTATAGATAGTGTAAGGTGTTATTTGATCAAAATACAATAAAAGCTGCTTAAATAATAATCCTTGCATTTGATATAGCGCTTTTCACGTCGGGAGGACGTCCCAAAGCGCTTCACAGAATATACTGTAAAGTGAGTTGACTGTATATTTGTGGGCGAACGCGGCAGCCAATTGCGCACAGCAATGTCCCACAAACAGTCATAGATTGAAAATGACCAATTTAATTATTGTTTTTGGTTTTGGAGGGATTATTATTAGGTGTGTGGAGTAAGGAAACTTGCCCAAGGTTTCGCCCTGCCTGGAATTGAACTCAGGTCTCTCGCTTGCAAAGCGAGTGCTCTAACCACTGAGCTACAGGACTCCACAAGAGAGAGCTTGGAGATGGTAAGTTCAGGCAGTAGTATAATGTGCTGAAGTATTAATACAGGTTTGGGTGTGGATATCAAATAACATACCCCAACCACCTTTTTGTCCCTTTGGTCCAGAGTATCCAGGTGCTCCTCTCTCCCCCGGATCTCCTTTGAGGCCTGGTAGTCCAGGAAGGCCAGGCAAACCTTCTAACCCTAATAAAAATAAATAAAGCAATGAGTGATGGTTGGTACATTTTTTGACGTGTCTAAAGACAATCACATTGCATTTACACAACTTTTAAAGTTGAGGTAAACAGGTTCCCCCCCTAACAAACACTGCAATCTTGGGGTTTGCATAGGCTCAGGTTGGATGACAGCACAGGCCGCTTCAATGGTGCAGCGATTGGTTTTGGGTGAAACTATTTGACCAAAGTGCTGGTAAGGGGGTTGGGGGGAATTGTTCGCTCACACCAGTCATTGACTGGTATATCTCCAGCAGTGGACTATCCCAGTTATAATTATCACATTCCACAGCCAAGTCTTGCATTCTAATATTGCCATTAGTAAAGACTTGTAGGGTCCAGAGAGAAAATTATGAATAGAAACAATAATGTGAAATAATGCCATAATAATAATCCTTGTATTTAATATAGTGCCTTATCACATCTTCGAGATGTCTCAAAGCGCTTCACAGAAATATACTGTAAAGTGAATTGACTGTGTATTTTGTGGGCAAAATGTGGCAGCCAATTGCGCACAGCAGTGTCCCACAAACAGTTGTGAATTGAATGACCAAATTATTCTTCTTATTTTTTTTGAAGGGGTTATTACTCCCGGAAAAGTGATCCACCAATTCACTACCAAGCTGGTTCCTACTTACTGCTAGATAAACAGAGGTGTGTCAAGTAAGGAAATGTTTCGCCCTGCTTGGGAATCAAACCCAGGTCCTCTCGTTTAATTGGAAATTAAGTTAAACATTTATTACATGGGAAGACTTTTTAAAGAGTAGCAAACACCTTTCTTTACAATACACCTAGTGGCATCAGAACCATGCTAAACTACCTTTGGGAACTTATTGGTTCTTAAAGTGTTGGTTCTTAAAATGACTTTGCCAGTTTAAATGAAAAACAAATGATGTTTGTTTTGTGTAAAGTACTCTCAGTAACTCTTACCTCTTAATCCAGGATTGCCAAGTAACCCAGGAATCCCGGCTACCCCTTCTTCACCTTTGTCACCTTTTGGTCCAGGAGGCCCTGAAATATTGAATTCTCAATGAAACAACCAACAGCCTTGACATTGCTTCTTCAGGAAAAACAGAACACCACAGTTAATATCACAATTTAATCTGGTTTTGTAATAGCCTTTCTGTTTTTTATCAAAAAGGCTATAGTCATTGCTTCTCTTAACTTTTCAAATTGCTGCAAAGCATACCTTGCATAAACCTGGTGTGATCTGATGCGACCTGTGCAATCCTAAATACATTGACATTGGTGTCCAACCAACTGTATGAATAATAATGATAATAATAATCCTTGCATTTGGTATAGGGTTTTTCCATTGGGAGGATGCCTCAAGCTCGTCGAAGGAAATGCTTCTAAATTGCAGTGTTGTGGGCAAAATATAGGTGGTGCAAATGGATTTGGCTAATGCAATGCTTGCCTAGTCTTAATGGACTATTTTTAATATTACGAGCGATCTTACTGCACAACTTTATTAAGATTACTACGAGCATTCTGATAAACTACCCCGTGTGAAAATGCTTTACAAATGCAAGTTGTTCTGGTTGATTAAAACCTAACATTAGTTAGCAGATCTTTGCCCTTCTAGGGTTATAAACCAGAAATAATAATTCCATCCATTGGATTTCATCTCTATGTAATATTTCAGGACTTAACAAATAAATACCTTGAATCCTTCATACATAAAATTGGACAATCTCCTTCCACAGCAACAAAATGTTACTATATTCACTGGAGCAATTCAGTATCAGCCTGTTCACAGGAATACTACTATACTTCACAAAACCACTATAAACTGTACTGCTCCATAGACTGTAGGAACATTAACCAAATACATTAAACACTGCTCTAGAAAGTAAACACCATCAAACTGACCAAAAATAAAAGTAGAAACCAATAATAATATTAAATTGTTCATTTGCTCTCACGTTCTCTGTCTCAAGATAGACCTCCCCCTTTCTGAATTTTTCATTTGTAATTTATTTAATTCATTCTTTCCTCAGCTCTACTTACACTCTTCCTTACACTTTCACCACAGCTTCCTTTTCTCCTGACCTGCCTGCAGTTGTCCTCCATTTATTTCCCCCCTCAGCCAGTAATGCCCATTTTAATCTTTAAATGCTCCAGCTACTTTACAATATAGCCTCAATGATCCATTTACGATATACCCAACAAAAACAAGTAAGCAAAATATCTCCTTAAATTAAACAAAGACCCAATAGATAAACAGCATACTACACGAATGCCAGACTGAATGACATTTACCCATTTCTCACATGTATTATACAATCAATTATGCTAATTGCATAAATGGTATTGAACTGGGTGAACATCCTTATATCATCCCAGCAGTTCGGAGCTTGTGTTTATCTCACCTTGGGATCATCATATAAATCTTTATGAATCCTGTCTATCATGTATAATAGAAGTTTCAAGTAGCATAATAGAAACTGGATGCTTCTCTTTCCATAGACAAGATATCAGGGAGCCTCGCACAATGTTTGACAACATTATTCTGTAGTACTTGTGGGTTGTAGGAGTTTCTGAGTCCTCTGAGTTTTTTGGACAACCACACTAGCAGGAGAGGTCTCACTCTTGTTTGTATGAGACGCAGAGTTACTGAGCTTGAGGAGTGGTTGGAGCAACTCCATTATTTATGAGCAGGAGAATGGCTCCTGAAACATGCTCCCAAAGATAGAGAGGAAGAGTAAGGCAAGGTACAAGTGGAAAAATAAGTGACTATCACTCATGGTAGAAAGGGAGACGGATAGGGTGAATGTAGACAACTCATGTGAGTCTTGAACTGTCCACTAAGTATTAGCACAAGGGCAATTAGCTCTAGAAATCTGTGATGTAGCCAATAATGATGTCTCAGGGGAGGGCAATTATGAGCAATATTATTGCACCATGAAGAACAAGGAAATACCAAAGAAAATAAATACTGTGCCAAAGAGCTGGAGGGTTGTTAGTATAATACCTCTATTCAAAAAGGAGGAGAGAGATAAAACAGGAAATTATTAGCCAGTTAATCTCACATTCGTACATAAGAGCATAAGAATTTGCAAGGCGAAATAACACCAAGGTCCATCTAGTTTGCTTGACATGCATGCCCCAAATTATATACTGTATCCTGAGATAATATTTTCTAGCAGAAATCTACCTAATTTGTTCTTGAAACAAACAACATTTTCTGCTTCCATTGTATGCTTAGGAAGTCTGTTCCATAGGATTACTACTCGCTCACTGAAATAGTGTTTCACAGATTTTTTCTGAATTTAACCCCCTTCAATCGCAGGCTGTATCCTCTGGTTCTACTGTTCAGTACAAGATAAAACAGCTTATCATTGTCTACATCATCTATTCCCTTCAGAATCTTAAAGACCATAGACCTTAATCATACAAACTGCTCAAGTCTATAACAAATGATCAAATTAGTAAACACTCAAAAAAGGCAGGTCAAATTTGTGAAAGGCTGTCCATGCTTGACTAACTTAATAGAAGTTTGGGAGGGGCAATATCAGAAAGTAAAGATAAAGGGAAGACTCTAGTAGTGTAAATTTCTAGAAGACATTTGATAAGATGCTTGTGGCAAAACATAGCAGAAAGTCTTAGAAGTAGTCCACAGCCTTGCTCCTCCCAACCCCTGTGACCTGTTATCTCTGTATTGACCTGTCCATTCCCTCCATTCAGTGGGCTCTGGCCTGCTCCACCAAGGGCAGTCAGCTTTCAGCTTCTCTGCTCCACCCTCTGGAATTCCATCCCACAGTTCCTTCGCCTTTGAAGACTCTCCTCTTTGACCGCGTCTTTGGTCACCCTCCTACCCATACCCTCCCTGCCCACCACCCCTCCTGATCTCAAACCCCAGCTCAGGTCCAAATCCCTGACTATCCAGTGCTTGGGATGTCCTCCCGGCTTGAAAGGCACTATAAAAATTTAATTTGTTGTTTTTAGATACATATAGCTTTTTAAGATTAGGAATGCAAGTATGAACAAGAGGAGGCCATTCAGCCCATAGAGCCTGTTCTTTTATTTTGTTACCCATGAACAATCTTTTAATTCCATTTGGGTCTTCCATACCCTTTAAAACTCTTACTTTGCAATTATCAGTCTAGTTCCCTCTTAAACATAACAATTAATTTTGCATCAAAAATGTTACTTCTAACCAAAGAAGCTTTCAGTTGAAGGTTAAGATCTTTTGTTTGTCTCTTAGTGTCAGAGTGCAGAGTGTCTGGCTTGTCAATTCCTCTTAGTACTTTAACCTCAATCAGATCACTCATATACCTCCTTAGACCTAGGGAATATAACTCAAGTGCCCAGCCTCTCATCAAAGCCAATTTCTTCACCCCAGGCATTAATCTAGTGAATACAATAGATGCTCACCACCATCCATAGGGGTGGGCTCACAAAACTGATAGGATAAATCAAGACTATTTTCAGTGATTCGTGAATCAAGAATAAGGGACATAAATTTAAGTTAAAGGATTTTGTTTTGTACACAAGGTTAGAATATGAAATGCATGAATCGACAACAACCTTTAAAGGGGAATTAGATAAACACTTGACAAAAAACAATACTAACTTCAAAGAGCAGAGAAATGGATTTAAAACAAATAGTTCCAATGAGGGTGCCACATCAAACAGAATGCACCAAATTACTTCCTTCTTTGTTGTAAACTTTGGATAACACAAAGCAATGCTCTTTAATTATCTTTCCATTAGCTAGTCTAAGCCTTACAACAACAACATCTTGCACTTATATAGCGCTCTCCATGCAGGGGAGTGTCTCAGAGCGCTTAACAATGGTAGAGTCTGACTCCAAGCCGGGGGTGGAGGTGGGAGGTGACTGTAAGCACAATCAAAAAAGAAGGTTTTCAGGCAGGACTTGAAAGGGGGGAGAGAGGGGGCAAGGCAGAGGGATAGAGGGAGAATGTTCCAAAGTTTTGGGGCGTAGTGGCTGAAAGCGAGACCTCCAATGATGGGTGCGAGGGACAAGGAGGAGACCGGTGCCAGTTAAGTGGAGGTGCCAGGAGGTGGTGGATTGGGGAGTGAGGAGGTCGGAGAGGTAGGAAGGTGCCAGAGTGTGAAGGGATTTGAACACGATTGTGAGGATTTTGAAATCAATCCATTCGGTGATGAGGAGCCAGTGGAGCCTGGTCACAACTGGTGAGATGTGGGTATACGGAGTTTGGTCCAGGTCAGTATGCAGGCGGCAGAGTTCTGAATGAGCTGGATCTGTTGAATAGTGGAGGTGGGGAGATCGGCAAGGAGTGCATTTGAGTAATCCAGGTGGGAGGTAACAAACGCATGCACAAGGGTTTCGGCTGCATTTGGAGTAAGGTAAGGTCGGATGCGGGCAATGTGATGGAGGTGGAGGAAGGCGGTCCTGGTGAAGGACTGGATGGGGGGCAAGAAGGACAGCTGGGAGTTGAACCGGATACCTAGATTGCGAACTGGTTTGGTGAGTCTGAGAGAGAGCCCAGGGAGGTTGAGGAGTTCAGATCCGCTGGAGTGAATATGTTGATGGGAGCTAAGGAGTATGGCTTCCGTCTTGTCCATATTCAGCTCCAGGAAGTTTATACTCATCCAGGCCTTGACATCTGTCAGAAAAGCTGATAGAACATCGGTGGACCTGGAGTTGCTACTGGAGGAGGCAAAGTAGATTTGTGTGTCATCTGCATACATGTGGAAGTTTACCCTGTGTCTGCGGATGACATCGCCCAGAGGAAGCACATAGATGAGGAAAAGAAGAGGGCCAAGGAAGGAGTCCTGGGGTACCCCACAGGTAACTGGTTGGGGGCAGTAGGAGAAACCATTTGCTAAGTTGAAATGGAGGCAGTTGGTTACATAGGACTCCAACCACTAAGGTGGATGAGGGAAGAGCGGTGGTGAATGAGGGAGAGGTGGTGGAGGAGGATGGCATGGTTGACTCTCGAATGCGGCAGATCCAGGAGGATGAAGAGGCAGAGGGAGCCCTGGTCACAGGTAGAGAGGACGTCATTTGTGACTTCGCCTTATTGCTTTATTGTAGATCTTACATGATTTATTTATTTTAGAATCCTGTAAAGATTATTTACTTTTTAAAACTATTTGGCTACAACGGTTGCTATGTTCATTTCATCCCTGAACTTTGGTATTTCCATTGGGTTTTGCTCTTCACTCATTGCTGCTGACTTGAATTTATTGCCAAATTTGTGGTTCTTACAGAATGGCCACCGTCCAGGGCTGAAGTTTATAAAGTGTAACTTAACTACCTAGAGAGTGTTTATACTTGGCTGTGCCAGTCAGTGACAACTCATCAAGGATCATTTGCCAAACTTTGTGGAAAATTGAGTGCTGCTTGGTTAGGATGAGGGTCACAAGATCTCCAATTATGCAACCACATATCAAAGATTAAAATTCAATCTGCATACTCAAGGCATGTTCCCAAACTGCATGACATTTATGTGTTGCTCTGAAATATGACAAAGCAATTTATAAACAACTGGAACACTCAAGCAACGAGCCCAATGGAGTGAACTCACCACTGCTCTTTGGGACGTCCTGCTGACGTGAAAAGCGCTATACAAATAGAATTTGTTGTTGTTGAGCTGTGAAGGGAGTGAGTTGGGAACGGAGTAAGACTTTAGTGAAGGAATTCGGTGAGATTGGGAAATCCTTGTTGTTTACCAACTGAAATTTAAACTTAACCTAATAACAAGTCAATTAACTGGTATTAGATGTTAACTAAAATAAAAACAGAAGTCACTGGGAACACTCAGCAGGTCAGGCAGCATCCACAGAGACAGGAAAGTGAGTTAACGTTTCAGGTCGATGACCTTTCATCAGAACATACCTTAAGCTTGCAGTTGTGACAAAAGGTCATCAACCTGAAACGTTAACTCACTTTCCTCTCTCCATAGATGCTGCCTGATCTGCTGAGTGTTCCCAGCGACTTATGTTTTTATTTCAGATTTCAAGCATCTGCAGTGTTTTGCCTTTTGATTAGGTGTTAATTGTCAGCTAACCGGGTGAAACTAGTTCTATTTGAGGGGTATATAGAGGAGAGACTTGCAAAAGTCTCACTTGAGCAGAGAACCCAATGGAGCGAGCTGGGAATAAAGTAAGACTTTAGTGAAGGAATTTGGTGCAGAGGGGGAAGGAGGTGCTTATTTAAATTTGTTTTTAAAAGAAACTTCTGGGAATATGGCAGAACAGCTGAAGTCTGATGCATGAACATTGCGTGCCATGTGGGAACTCCAGGATGCTTTGCTTGTACTGGACAACTACCTGTGTAGAAAGTGCCTCCAGCTGCTCAAGCTCAGGGTTTCTGAGCGTGAGGAGAGGCTGGTGTCACTACAGTGCATACAGGAAGCTGAAACCTTTATGGATCACATGTTTCAGGAGGTGGTCACCCCACAGCCACAGAGAATTCAGGAGGAGAGTGAATGAGTGACCACCCAGCACGGTAGGAAGAAGAAACAGGCAGTGCAGAAATCCCCTGGGAGTGCGACATTCACAAACCGGTTTTCCGTGCTGAATACTGGTGAGGGTGATGATACCTTGGGGGAGTGCAGCCTTAGGCAAATCCATGGCACAGTGGAGCAAACAACTCCACAGGGGGTCACCGGGAATTGTGGCAATGCAGTTGCCATTGGGGATTCATTAGTCAGGGGGATAAACAGTTGTTTCTGCAACCGCAGATGTGAGTCTCTCACATGGTGTGTTGCCTCCACGGTGCCAGGTTGGAGGGTGTCATGGAATGGGGGCAGAACATTCTGCGGGAGCAGGAGAACAGCCAGAAGTCGTGGTCCATGTTGGAACCAATGACGTGGGAACGAAAAGGGTAGAGAACCTACAGGCAGAGTTTCAGGAAGTAGGGAGGAGACTAAAGAGCAGGACCTCAAAGGTGGTAATCTCTGGATTTCTCCCTGTGCTTTGTGACAGTATATATAGGAATAACAGGTTAATGTGTGGCTGGAGAAATGGTGCAGGAGGGAGGGCTTCAGATTCCTATGGCATTGGGACCAGTTCTGGGGCAGGAGGGACCTGTACAAGGTTGTTTTGGTTGCACCTGAACAGGCCTGGGACCAATGTTCTCGCTGGGAGGTTAACTAGTGCTGCGGGGGAGGATTTAAACTAAATTGGGGGTGGGGGATGGGCGTGGGGGACGACGACCAGGAAGTAGTATCAGAGAGGAGAAACAAGGAACATAGAGGACTGGGAGAGACAAATACCTTTGGAATAAAGAGTAGTCCAGAAAGAGGAGGGATCAGACAGGGGAGAAATGCAAAGCAGACTAAAACGGTTTTGGAGTGTATGTGCATAAATGCATGGAGTGTGACAAATAAGGTTGGTGATCTGCAGGCACAAACTACTATATGGAATTATGATATAATGGCAATAACGGAGACTCTTCTAAAAAAAGGGTATTAATGGGAGCTAAATATTCCTAGCTACAATGTATTCAGGAGAGATATGGAAGGAAAAAGAGGAGGGGCCTGGTAGTATTGATCAAAGATACTGTTCCCTGGAAAGGGATCATGTGAAAGATGAAATCTATTTGGTTAGAGTTAAGCAGAAGAGGAGCTGTTTCGCTGTTGGGTGTACACTATAGACCACCAAATAATAATAATAATAATCCTTGCATTTGATTTAGCGCTTTTCACGTCGGGAGGACGTCCCAAAGCGCTTCACAGGACACACTGTAAAGTGAATTGACTGTATATTTGTGGGCGAACGCGGCAGCCAATTGCGCACAGCAATGTCCCACAAACAGTCGTGGATTGAAAATGACCAATTTATTATTGTTTTGTTTTTTTGGAGGGATTATTATTAGGCGTGTGGAGTAAGGAAACTTGCCCAAGGTTTCGCCCTGCCTGAAATTGAACTCAGGTCTCTCGCTTGCAAAGCGAGTGCTCTAACCACTGAGCTACAGGACTCCACATAGTGGGAAGGAGATAGAGGAGCAAATCTGCAAGCAGTTTTCAGAAAGATGTAAAAACAATAGAGTAGTGATAATGGGGGACTTTAATTATTCTATCATAGACTGGGAAGAAAACAGTGTAAAGGACAAAGAAGGGGAAGAATTCCTAAAATGTGTACAAGAGAACTTTCCAGATTAGTATGTTTCCAGCCCAAAGAGGAAAGATCTAGTCCTGGAGAATGAAATGGGTCAAGTAGAGCATGTTTCAGTGGGAGAGCATCTGGATAACAGTGATCAGAATCTCATTAGGTTTATGGAAAAGGACAAGGAACAATCATAGGGGAAGATACTCAACTGAAAGAGGGCTTCAGAAAGTTGGAAAGGGATCTGGCCCAGGTGGATTGGAAACAAAGATTGATGGGAAAAATGGTAAATGAGCAATGGGAGGCCTTCAAGGAGGAGATAGTTAGGGTACAGACCAAACACATTTCCATGAGAGGGAATGGTAGGGCATGCAAAACTAGAGCTTCTTGGATGACTAAGGAAATTGGGATTAAAATGAAACAGAAAAAGGAGGCTTACGATAAATGTCAGGTTCAAAATACACACTCAAGAACCAAGCAGAATACAGAAAATGCAGAGGAGAACTGAAAAAAGAAATAAGAGGGGAAAAGAGAGCGTATGAAAAAAGTTTAGCAGGTAACATAAAAGGGAACACTAAAGTAAACATATAAAGTGTAAAAGGATAGTCAAAAGAAGGGTGGGGCCGATTAGGGACCAAAATGGAAAACGTCTCGTGGAGGCCGAGGACATGACTGTAGTACTGAATGAATATTTTGCATCTGTCTTCACAAAAGAGGATGTTGTCAATGTCACAGCAAAGGAGAAGGTAGAGAAATTGGATAGAATAAAAATAGATACAGAGGAGGTACTCTAAAAATTTAGCAATGCTCAAAGAAGAAAAGTCACTCGGTCCGGATGGGATGCATCCTAGGTTGCTGAGAGAAGTTAAGGTGGAAATAGCGGAGGCTCTGGCTACAATCTTTCAATCCTCCTTGGATATGGGAGTAGTCCTGAGGACAGGAGGGTTGCAAATGTTACACCCCTGTTCAAAAAAGTGGAGAGGGATAAACCTGGTAACTATAGGTCAGGCTGCCTATATATATATATATTGTCGGTGGTGGGGAAGCCTCTAGAGACCATAATCTGGGACAAAATTTAATTTTGAAAAACATAACTTAATTAATGACAGACAACATAGATTTGTTAAAGGCAAATTGTGTCTGAGAAACTTAATTGAGTTCTTTGATGAAATAACGGAGAAGATTGTTGAAGGTAGTGAGGTTGATGTAGTGTATATGGACTTTCAGAAGGTGTTTGATAAGGTGCCACATAATAGACTAGTTCGCAAAATTGAAGCCCATGGGATAAATGGAGTCCTGTAGCTCAGTGGTTAGAGCACTCGCTTTGCAAGCGAGAGACCTGAGTTCAATTCCAGGCAGGGCAAAACCTTGGGCAAGTTTCCTTACTCCACATGCCTAATAATAATCCCTCCAAAACCAAAAACAATAATAAATTGGTCATTTTCAATCTACGACTGTTTGTGGGACATTGCTGTGCGCAATTGGCTGCCGCGTTCGCCCACAAATATACAGTCAATTCACTTTACAGTGTGTTCTGTGAAGCGCTTTGGGACGTCCTCCCGACGTGAAAAGCGCTGTATCAAATGCAAGGATTATTATTATTATTATTATAAAAGGGATAATGGCAACATGGACACAAAATTTGCTGCAAGAAAGAAAGCAGAGGGTAGTGGTGAATGGTCGTTCTTCAGACTGGAGGGAAGTATAAAGTGGTGTCCCCCAGGAGTCAGTATTAGGTCCACTGCTTTTTTTGACATACATAAATGACTTGGACTTGGGTATAGAGAGCAAAATTTTAAAGTTTGCAGATGACACAAAACTTAGGAACGTAGTAAACAGTGCAGAGGATAATAACAGGCTGCAGGAGGACATAGACAGGCTGCTGAAATGGGCAGAAACATGGTAGAAAAAGTTTAATGCAGAGAAGTGTTAGGTGATGCATTTTAGAAAGAAGAATGAGGAGAGGCAATATACAATAAATGGTACAGTTTTAAAAGGGGTTCAGGAGCAGAGAGACCTGAACACAAGGGGTTCACATACACAGATCTTCGAAGGTGGCAGGACAGGCTGATAGAGCCGTTTAAAAAAAGCATATGAGATCCTTGGCACAATGGGCCAAATGGCCGCCTCCTGTGCTGGCATATTCTATGATTCTAACATTATGAAACTATATGGGGGGGAAGACCTAACTATATGAAAATTTTAAAACATTTGCAGATGGCATGGGTTAAATTGTTTGATTTCAGCCAGGCTGCTGCCTGTGGGGGGGTATAATTGACCTCAGCATCCCTATGTTAAAAAGCCAGGCATCCTGCTAGGAACTGTATACTTGCAGATGTGAGGTAAGAATAGGATAGTGTTTGGGCTATGAAGTTTCAAATAACCTGTTAACACTTAAGGACAATTCTCTGATCTGTAAATTCAAAGTTCACAATGTCAACTTCAATACATTTATCAGTTATTAGAGAAACATATCTTTTATGTTTAGACTTGTGCATAAAGAGTGTCTGCTTAGTTGAGATAGCAGAGTGGAACCATTCCACAACATACGTTGCCACTTTTAACGGAAGAATATTGAAGATGTATTTCAAACAAAAGTTATGTTTTGGCAGTAGTGTGACACAATAAGTTAAAAATAAAGCTTACATTTGTTATTTATCATGTCACACTACTGCCAAAACATTTTTTTTAAATATCTCCTCAATTTGTTTCCCCAAATAAAAAAAAACTTGCATTTGATATATCACATCAAATGTCTCAAAGCGCTTCAGAGAATATACTGTAAAGTAAATTCCAGAAATAATTTAAGCTTATGAAATCAATACTTTATTATTTCATCTACCTTCTCAGAACCTTATGCAATATCTTTACAGGATATTTTTTTGAAGCGCTTTGAGACGTCTAGAAGGCGTGAAAAGCACTATATCAAATGCAAGAATTATTATTATTATAAAGTGTAGTGACTTTGTAACTTGTGGATGAAACACGACAGCCAATTTGTAGACAGCAATATCCCACAAACATCCATGGAATGAATGACCAAATTTGTTTTGGAGATTGTTGGCCAAAATAATCACTGGAGGAAACTCTCTTTTCTGTTTTCAAATAGTACCATGGGATTTTTAATGTCCTCTGGGCAGGCAGACAAGATCTCGGTTTAATCAGTATTTTTGTGTTTCTTGTACCACAAACAAATGAGTTGAACTTGCTTTGTGCTACTTCTTTGTGGTGCTAAAAGTATTAATTTTAGCTCCATTGTTGTTTCACCCCCAAATTTATATAGAAAAAGAAGGAAGATTGAGAGCACAGTGGGGTTCACATGGGCCTTTTTTTGAATCCTCGGTTTGGATCCAAGCCAACTGATGAGCTGAATGTCAACTCACTCTATTGGCTTTACAGGTTCCATTGGCCTGAAATTTACTTTGTCTTAATTTTATCTTAAAATGGAAAAGTCTTTGCTCTATTCTCAATTTGAAAGCCATTTGTAATTAAGAACTGCAGGAAACCGGGTTCCAAATTGAAACTGAATTTTAAGAATTTTTTACAATTCTGAACAATCCATGCTAAGACTTAAATGAAATTCTGCAATCAATTTGTGAGTGGAATACAGGAAATATAACCTCAACATACATCTTACTAGTTATGGGTATCACAGCCCAAACTGTAATTCACTACTCATGCAGGGGACCATGTGATAGAGGGATGAAACACAAAATGGAATTGAGCAGAAGGGTACTCCACTGAGGTTTGGGGCTGATGGATAATTGTTGGAGCAGAGTGAGAGAGTTTTAATCTAGATCCAGAGCAATCAACCTGGCTCAGTTGGTAGCACTCTCACCTCTGAGTTAGAAGGTTGTGGGTTCAAGCCCCACATTGAGACTTTGAACTCATATAGTCTGGGCTGATACTCCTGTACAGTACTGGGCATATTGCATTCTTGGAGCTGTTGTACTTGGATGAGACATTAAACCGAGTCCCAAGCTGCCTGTTGTAATAGAAATTGAAGATCCCATGGCACGATTCGAAAAGAGAAATGAGTTTCTCCTCATGTACTGGCCAGCAATCCTCAAGATAAAATCAAGCATTTGATGGCTGTTTATAGAATACTGCTGTAAACTAATTGGCTGCCACATTTGCTTACAAATACAGTCACAACACGTAACAGTATATCTTGTGGGAGTGTGTTGAGATAACCACCTGACATGAAAGGCGCTATATCAAATGCAAGGATTATTTATTATAGATGTACTATCTCTGACCTGGAAGTGCTTGATGTTGACATTGAGTGCCAAAAAACAGAAAAGTGTTTTGCTTGCCAACATCAACTTTGCTCAATTTGATGTACATAAAATTCAGGAAAAGACCATAAAAAAGGAAATAAAAGCTATAAGCTCTGTTGACTCAGTGTGTTGAAAATCTAAAGCCATGGTCACGGAATGATGAGACACGAGTCCTGATCATACCTGCGGCACTGGAGCACTTTCAAGCATAGACCATAATAATAATGATTGTATCCAATACAGCACCTGCAAAGTCAAAACCAGGCAACTGCTGTTAAGTGTAGTGTCTGTGAATATGTTGATAAATGTGATAGCAAACATGCACATAGCAATGTCTCACAAACAGCCGATAAATTGATTTGTAAGTTTATCCAGAGGATTGTTTTTTGCATAGTGTGATGGGATCTGTATTGTGCACTCAAGCAGGCAGATGGGACTTTGGATTAACGTTCATCTTAATGACAGCACCTCAAAAAATGCAGCAGTCCCCCCCGTCAACCCCCTTCCTGTAATGTCAGCCTGGACTGTGAGCAGGTCCCAATATAGAGCTTCAACACACAACTTTCTGCCCAAGAAGCCGGAGTGGCTTTCCAACTGAGCCAAGCTGGTGCCATGCAAAATGATGTCTGGTTACAGAGTGGCATTGGTCAAGACATTTCTGCTCACCTTCCTAGACAGAGCTGGTGAGCTACTGAGGAGGCCAAAGGAAGGGGAAGAGGACATAAACAGTTTCTTTTTTTAAAAAAGACAGCGTTACTTTCAACAGCAATAACATAAATGTATCTGTTAGAAGCGGAATAAAAATTAAAATGTGATGCGAATATTTGAATTTTACATCCTTATAGACTCCTTTGAAGATGATCTTTAATGAAATCACTTCAAGAATAACATATGGCCTTCCTGTCCCTGACACAAATGCTTGCCAGAACAGGAAGCTGTGGGCCCTGTAGTGTTATATTCCTTACCCAAGATGAATACAGACAAGCTGAAGATATGCTTCAAATTGTCCAGTCATCTTTCTCCACCTCCTTACCTACCTTCCACAAATGGTAGTCCTTCAAGAGGGGAATGAAAGAAGAGAAAAAGAGCAGAATGCATTAAGTTAAAAACAGCTCATACCCTGGGCTAACGTTAGACTTTTCAAAGTAAGGGAATGTTCCCAATCCTTCAGCCTCAGGTCCTCTGTGACATTGTTCAGTATGGCTACCTCATTTTTCAGCTGTTTCTCCATTATACTCTGAATGGCCTTCAACATCCTTGCATCTTCCGATACATTTGCTAATTGCATTCGAAGCTGATGAATGCTTGTGTGGTGGCTGCTAATGTCCTCTGTGTGGGTGCCATTGACTGTACTGAGCGACCCGCATACCTCCTTTACCTGTTCAGTCAGATTTCCTACATTTGTTGTTATCTGTTTCAGGATTGTCTGCTGGTGCTGGAGTGCAAACTGTGCACTGTTTAAACCTGTAGACAAATTGTATGTCTCTTGCCTGTCTGTTGAACGAAACTCCTGTAAGTCGTCTTCTAAATCACTCACAGATGTGTTTATGTTGTCAGTCTGATCCTCCAAGATCTGTAACTTGTTTTCTAGTCTCCAAACAGACTCTCTCAGCTGAAGCAATAGGACTGAGTGGTTCTGGAAAAGTTCATGAAGTTTCAAAATATTATCCATGACATCCCCCCTGCGTGCCTTCTGCTCCACAGTTTGATGCATATCTCTGAAGCCTTCGCTTAGCACTGTAACATTATCTGTCAATATTTTCCAATCTGCAGTCAGGCTTTGATATTTCGGAACTGAAAGATATTAAGCAAAAGTTGTGTCAATACATTGCCCAAGCTTTTGATCTCAAGTATTTTACATTGTACTACTTGCCAAATCATGTTATGCTTGGAGAAGGTTTACATCTTGGATTAGAATTTCATTAGTAGCTGATTTACAAGTCTTTATCCATCAATCTATTTAAACATAAAACTCAGTAATTGAAACAAAAATACAACAGAAATTAGACTTCCAAAGGTGCTGTTGACTCCAGGAACTGATCGAATTCAGTTATGTCTGGATTATTAAAATATGGATAATGGACGAACATTTTATTCCTTCAATAAATCTGTTGAGTTCAATAGAAAGTAGAGTCAATGGTTTGGTACACTAGATGAGAAATATGTTTGGATTTAGTGTATGTTGTTTGGGGTGTTGTTGAACAGAAATAGACACAAATGTATATCGTTCAAAGCACATTATCTGTTATGGATAGCAATAATTCAGGCTACAAAGTTTACTGGTTTATTTGCATTGGAGTGTCGGCAGAATATAATTTAAAGTTCCAAGTGCCAACATTGCCAGCTTATGGCTTGAACTCATGATCTTCGGAGTCAGAGTGCTGCTAACTAAGTTAGGCTGACCCTAATGTTTTCTCCTGAAAACTGTGTCTTTCGCTGGAATATGGTTCCAAAGATTTTTATTATCATGTGTGAACTGAGACATTATTGAATTTCAGTGGGCTATTTCACTGGTGAATTACCATTGCTCCTCAAACCAAATCAAAGATGATAAGAAACAGCAGAATTTCAGTTCATAATTATTAACTGGTTTCTAATTTGAACACTCCCCCTTATCTACCAGCCCCTGACTTCAGCATAATGGTTTGGTCCAAAGCCACTTTTTTGAAAATGATTCAGTTGCCACCTTGAATCACCATTCAATGATAATGGAATAAAAATATTTTTCATCAACCCGCGAGATCTGCTTCACAGGACACCAACTGAATTAAGCCAATATCCTATATTTTGCTGCATTAAAACACACTATCCACTATGATACAGAATGCAGTCATCTTTGGGCCCAACCATTGCGCTGAAGCTGAGTGAGTGTTGGTGTTTAGAATCAAAATTACTCAGCAATTATCAAATAAAATTTCACTGTTACTCAACAAATTCATTGCGATAATTATATTATACCCTCTGGAACAAAACATCAGATTTTTTACTCTTGCCTCTTTTAATTTGCATTCTGTATCAATGAGCTATTGCAGTCAAAATACCTTATTTGATTTATTCACCGCAGTCAAACAATAAACTGGTTTCAATGAGTTCCCCTTCCTCCCCCCCCCGGCCCCCCTTAGTTGAAGCTAAAATCTTCCAAATCAAGTTGCTTTGTCTTCCATTATTTGCTCAGCTCCACCTCCCAATTTTAGTATTAATATTTGATTTACTTTATCATTTAAGAATTAAATGGGGAATTCTGTTTGCATATATAGAAAGCCATATGAGTTGAATATTTGTGAAACAAATATTTGTGATTTCTGAATGATGGTAACGGGCAAGAAAACCACCTAGCTGTATTATTTACACTTCGCTTTCAAAAACTACATTTAAGCAATTTGCAAACATTACAATACAATATAAAACAATTTACAGGTGTATATAGCACCTTTCACGTTACCAGGACAAATATTGCAAAATAGATACTTTTGATATTCATTAACTTCGAATCCCATTCACAATATTGCAAATTAGACTACTGTAGAGAGCAACCACTTATCAAATGCAAGGATTATTATTATTACATAAGATGTTCCATTATTGTATTTCATTCAGAAATTATAGAGAAGAAAGCTATGTAGTTCCATATTCCTTCGGAGTTAACATGAGATATTGGCAAAAACGGTGGGAAGAATCAAAAGACATCACAATGTGACAGAAGGCCAGTGAGGAAAACATCCCATAGCCACCTGGTTTACTGTTTTTGGAAGCTTCTGAAAATTGCTAATCTCAATCCAAACATCAAGGACCCAATTTCAGTTCCAAATCATCCAAGGAATCTTAAATGAATACTTTTCATCCCTTTGCAAATACTTTATAAATATCGCAGATTAGATCCCATTATCCATAACATGATTTATCGACGCATTTACAAGATTATGGATTCAACAGTTTGGGAGAGTCCTTCTCCCACAAGACTTGGGTACAACTCAACAGAAGCCTCAGGTGATCCAAATTAGGTAACTTTCATCATGAGTAACCATGCTCTATTTAACTCTCAACAAAAAAACTGCATTTGTTTATCGCCCTTTACGTTGGGCAGCCTTTCGGAACCTTAACAGTGGCTGAGCTCAATGCCGAGCCTGGGAGAGGGAGGAGGTGAAGTAAGCACAATCGAAGAGGAAGGTCTTCAGCCGTGACCTAAAAGAGGAGGAGGGGGCAAGGTGGAGGGATTGAGGGAGAGAATTGCAATGCTTCAGGGGGTAGTGGCTTAAAGCACAGCTACTGATGGTGTAGAGGCGGGGCTGAGGGACAAGCAGGAGGCT
The DNA here is from genome assembly GCF_018977255.1 of Callorhinchus milii. Taxonomy (NCBI): domain Eukaryota; kingdom Metazoa; phylum Chordata; class Chondrichthyes; order Chimaeriformes; family Callorhinchidae; genus Callorhinchus; species Callorhinchus milii. Next base: position 51,176,033 of record NW_024704744.1, read on the forward strand.
GAAGCCAATGGAACAGAGGCAGCAGGTAGTCGGAAAGGTAAGGAGGTGCAAGGGCGTGAAGGGATTTGTAGATGAGCGAGAGGATTTCAGAGCTCTAAATCTTTACTGCCAAATGCAGATGGAGCAAAAGGTTTCAGTAGCTACCTTGTTATATCTAGAGTGATTTTATTACTGTAAGCTCAACCTTACTACTTCAAGTAAGCAAATAAGCATTTGTAATCATTTAACGTAAAAAATTCCAGTGCACAATTCTGCTCATCCTTTAGTCTTTTCATTTGGATTCTTTTGGTCTCATTTTCACTTTATAACTTTATCTTTCCTTGTTTTTACAACCTTTAATCTATTTTATGGATGACTATCTACAGGAAGGTCATTCCTAGAGTTGTTGGCAAGCTAAGTGTTAAGAAAACAATCAATCTATATGGGTTCTAAACTTTACTTTGTTTTACAATATGGTCAGGTGCCAGTTATCTTCCAGCCGTGTTTCTGTTATAACAGGGAAATCCCATTATAAGTCCTCACTGCCAAGATTGAACTTTACCCAGGTTTGCATAGCTTATTTTCACATTGGCCAGAGACTATACCAACAGAGCCATTGGGGATGACAAACTATTTTACATATCATTGTTCAACATGGTTATGGATTATAAGCATCTGGCCCCAAAATAGCCTTAAAACAATCAGCATTGGTTTATGTTGGAAAGTGCTCAGTTAGTTAAAAGTGCATTAAGTATGTGTACATATTCAGCACATTCAGCTGTTGCCAATTTGAAGGATTCATGTAGAGTTGAAGATTTGTGCTTTTCTCAAGCCTTAGATCTGCCTACATTTTACAATTTCAACATCTGTTCCTTAAAGAAATATACAGGAAATTGTTTAAGTTTCTGGCTCAGTGACCACTGGACGGTCAAAATGTTTTTAAGACATGATTAAAGCTAAAATTTATGGGTTCACGACCTTGCTGGTAACACTCGTCATTTGTTGCTTGCTGTTCAGCATTCTGGTTTGGCCATGGCAGTACACATTGGAGTAAACATATTTGGAGCCAGTACTGAGCAGCTGAACATATAGAACTGGAACAGTTAGCTAGTGCTAACCGAGAAAGCCACAAAACGTGACTTTCAATTCATTTATTTTACAACTAATTTGGTTCTCGAGTAGCAAACAAGCTAAAATCACTAACTGCATGACAGTGAGTGAAATAATGCCAAGTTCAATGTATCAAGATGTGTGATAGTACACTTTGGATGTAAAAATAGTGGATGCAAATATTTTAAAAATAAATTCAATTAAAACAATAATAATCCTTGCATTTGATGTAGAACTTTATCATGTCATTGAAACTTCTCAAAGCACTTCACAGGATTTTCTGTAAAGTGTAGTGACTGTATTTGTAGGTGAACACAGCAGTTAATTTGCGCTCAACAATGTCTTACAAACTGCCGTGACATGAATGATCAATTTCCACCAGGAGAATCAAATACATATTATCAGTGCTCACTCTGATTACCATGCACTTCAAAGCAAAAACAATAACTATTGTAATTTTGGAAGGTAGACTATTTTCCAGTATTTTTTATTATCATAGCAGTTTACATCATAAGGATTTTATCCATGCAAATTGAGACTTCTCAGAACTCCATTGCCAGATGCCTCCAAATTTCTTCATCAGGTTATTTTTAGTCGTTACTGTGTTACATAGAACATGCAAAAATATACTTTGAAGCTTGACTAAACTTTGCAAGTTTATATGTCTTGTAAACTTTTTGATCTCAATATAGCAAACTGCCCATGTCCTCACCCGCATCAAACTTTACATTCCCATTACCCAGTCCTTTCCAGGGTACACTGGCTCCCTATTGCAGAACACATCAATTTCAAGATTCTAACACTTGTTTACAAATCACTTCAAGTCCTGGCACCTCCCTACCTCTTCAAACTACTTGCATCCCATTCTATCACCCACCACCTCCACTCAGCTGGCTCCAGCCTACTGCATGTCCCTCGTCTGATCCCTTCCCCCCCCACCCCACCATCAGTGGCCGTGCTTTCAGCAATTGCGCCTCAAAACTTGCCTCCTCCTTCCCCAACTTCAGATTACACTTGAAGACCCTCTTCTTCAACCGTGCCTATATGCAGTCAATTCACTTTACAATATATTCTGTGAAGCGCTAAGAGATGCCTCAGAGACGCGATAAGATGCTATATCAAATGCAAGGATTATTATTATTTTTATTATTATGCCTATGGTCACCTCCCCACTCAGTGTCAAACTCCACTACTCCTAAATGCTCCAAGATGCTATCCCCTATGAAGGGCGCCATATTAATGCAAGTGTTGTTGTTGGATAGCGCCATGAGATATTCAATGTCCTCCTGACCTGGCACCTCAGCTTAATCTCTCATCTGAAGACAAGCAACTCTGACAATGCAGTGTTCCCCCAGCACTGCATTGGAGTGTCAACCTGGACTATATAGTTCTGGTCCCAATGTGGCACTTGAACCCAAAACCTTCCGACTCAGAAGCGACAGTGATACAAACCGAGGCAGGCTGACTCACATTGTTAGGCAAGGCAATTAGTTGCTTGTAAATAGGAAGGCAATGCGTTAATAGTGATTTCTGGCTTGCCAATGGAACTGTGGGATTCAATCCAAATATGATAAAATGTGTGATGTAAATCATGAAAATATCCTAATTCCTCCAAGGGCAAAAGCTGTTTTGCAGCCCGAGTTTTGCTTTCTATCCTCTTGTCGTACTTTTCAATGTTTTGTCACAATATTATTGAGTTTGAATAATGGAAATTGTGCAATTTATATGACAAGAGCAAGTCACAAGTGTTTGTATATTGATACAGTTATTGATGTTGTACGTACTTTTGGTACTTACATATACCTACGGTATTGAATGGAATGTTACCCAAGAAGTGGAAGGCTAGCAGGTTTGTGAGAGTTTGTATGGGGTATTTTTATGTTAGTAAAAAAAAAGGTGATCTTTGGTTATGTGGTCAGAATAAGTATACAATCTACACACTCTGTTTGGTGGTGTAAAAGTAAGGATATCTGCATGGAGACGACAATGGATAGATTTTTGCTTAGCTATGGCAGCTTAAAGCATTCATTAATAATAATAATCCTATTGCTGGTAGAAATGGCAGAAAAGCTGAAGGAATCAGCCTTCAGTATTTATAAAATACTATTATATCAGTATGTATAATATACTTAGCTTAGGTTCACAGAAGACAATTTGTTGGAGCACATTGTGCTATTTTGGAAGACATTTGGTGAATTTACCTAGGAAGTCATCTACAACTGGAAAAGTATCAAATTGGACATGTGTGGCTAAATCGATAGGAATCTGAGTTGGATCAAGGGCCAGAGATTTCTTCGAGGACCTTTGTTTCTATTGGGTACACTCATCACCATAGGGGATAACAGAAGGTTTGTGGTTGAGGCTAGGACATGAAAAGTGAATTGTGGTGCCAACTCTTTTCCATGGATTGAAACAAGCTGACAAAAATGCACATCTTCCAGAGGGAAACAAGCAGAACTGCCAACAATAATTATATGTCGGATTCAACTCCCTTCAGGAATCTGAGCAAAAAGTTATACTCCATTTGTATTGCAATGGATTCCAGAAACACATGTTACATTGTTATTCTTCACAAATGTTGCAAAATTAATTCCAAAAATACAAGACATTTATCTGATGTTATTTCGAGAAGACAACAACAATAAAATTACATTTATGGAGTGCCTTTCATGTCTGGCTTGGGTGGGTGAGGGTTTTGACAGCCTGAGTGGTGAGACAGTGGCGGAGTCTGGCAATGTTACGGGGCTGGTGGTAGGCAGTGCCGTTCATGGCGCGGATGTGGGTGAGAAAGGACAGTTCAGGGTCGAACAAGACACCCAAGTTCCTGACTGGCTTAGTGAGGTTGAGTGTGCAGCCATGGAGGCTGATGCTGCCAGCGCATGGTGCGAGCCAATCAGGAGGGCCTCGGTCTTGCTGACGTTGAGTTGGAGAAAGTTGTCCCTCGTCCAGGACTTGATATCGGACAGGCAATCGGTCAGGCCGCCAGTAGTGCTGGAGTTGAGGATGGAGGCAGAGAGGTAGAGTTGGGTGTCATCCGCATACATGTGGAAATTTACCTCATGTTTGCGGATGATGTCACCAAGGGGGACATGTAGAGGGTGAAGAGGAGGGGACCGAGGACAGAGCCCTGAGGAACACCGCACGAGACGGTACGGGGGCTGGAGGAGAAGCGTTTGCTGCGATGAAGTGGAGGCGGTGTGAAAGGTCGGACCTGAACCAGTCAAGGGCAGAACCTTGGAGGTTGAGGTGGGAGGAGAGGCGGTGGAGGAGGATTGAGTGGTCCACCGTGTCAAAGGTGGCGGAGAGGTCGAGGAGGACGAGGGAGCCCTGGTCACACGTGGTCAGGATGTCGTTTGTGACCTTGACCAGAGCAGTTTCCGTGCTGTGGGCAGCATGGAAACTCAATTAGAGGGGTTCATGGAAAAGAGCATTTCAATAGAAATTATTCTCTATTCAAACCTCTTACATTTAAGCAAAATCAGTGAATGGGATGTACTGACAATATGTCTAACCGATCAAAACTACATTTTTACTTGTTTCCTGATCTCAAATATATTTGACAAATATCGAAAAGTTATGTTTGCTTAAGATAGGAATGTAGAAACATAAGAGTTTGGCTTATCTTATTTTCAAATAACATTTCTCCCTGTTTAACATATCTTCAAATGCTCATCTCCACAAAAAAAGATCAAATTCCCATTTGAAATCATTCATAATATCACTGCCTCCCTCGACAAACTGTTGTTTGTTAACTAGCCTCTGAGTAAAGTATTTAAATCTAAACTGTGTATATACTCTTTTGAAGTTTGAGACCATGCCTCCCTGTTGTGGATCTCTTGACCACAGGCCTCAAACTGTGAAAGAGTATATACACAGTTTAGATTTAACTACTATACTTAGAGGGTAGTTAACAAATAACAGTGCCATCCAATGCCATGCATTGGAGTTCCAGCTAATGGATCAGGGTATTGGAATGCCGCTTAGCAGACCGCCAGATTAACAAAACAAAACGAATCAGAATTATGCCAGTATCCTACTAACCAGCAGCCCATGATATGAGTCAGAACTCCAAAACACCATGCAATGGTATCTTGGGGCAAACATTGAGAAAGGTGTTGGGGTGGGTGTCACCATACGTTAAATAGAACAGATATTCACAGATAGGAAACAATGGGCAGAGAGAAACCTAAAAATGTCACCTTGTCTCAGTCTATAATGATAATTTTGTCTATAAATTTGATTACGGAGAATGGTGGAAATATTTTAATTCATTCTTGACTTGCAAGCTGTTTTTCCTTAGTATCTGTAAAGCAGCTTCTTAATTAAGACCGAGTTTAAGAATGTTTTACAATTCTGAACAACCTTAAATTTTAAGACAAAATAGTCTTATGAGCTAAGACTAAGTGGAATGCAGGCCTTCATGGTTTTGTAAGGTTATTTTTCACTTCTCCTTGCCTTTATTTTTCAGCTAGACTACGGTGAATTGCACATTCTGGGTTTTAAATAATTGTTTAAGAAGAGCCTTGTGCAGCACAGAAACAATGATTGTGATCTATCATTACAACGTAGCAGTGGCTTGTGACAGAATTAGCAGGGAGACCTTAGAAAGGGGTATTCATATACATTTGCTTATCTAGTTGCTCCCAATTTCTTGATGCTGCACTTTTAGCTTTCTGTGGAGAGAGCTTTCCTTAAATTATTCCTTGAAGCAAAACAATGCCTTTGATCATCTCTAGAATGCTGACATTTATCTTTGTTAGCATCACTATATGGTCGAGTTTGGCAATGAATACCACTGCAGGATTACAAGAAAACAAATCTGTTAGTTAACATTTCCCTCTTCTCTACTTCTAAAACTCCATGTCAGATGAAACATAATGTAAGATCATGCCTTACTGATTAACATATGCCACAAAATATTTAATAATAAAGCCCAGAGCAACAGCATAATATGGCTGTCATTACAGGAGTCCTGTAGCTCAGTGGTTAGAGCACTCGCCTTGCAAACAAGACACCTGGGTTCAATTCCAGGCAGGGCGAAACCTTGGGCAAGATTCCTTACTCCACACGCCTAATAATAATCCCTCCAAAGCAATAATAAATTGGTCATTTTCAATCCACGACTGTTTGTGGGACACTGCTGTGCGCAATTGGCTGTCGCGTTTCGCCCACAAATATACGGTCAATTCACTTTACAGTCTATTCTGTGAAGCACTTTGAAACGTTGAGAAGATGTGAAAAGAACTATATCAAATGCAAGGACTATTATTATTATAACATGCTCTTTGTATAGTTCCAAATAAGTGTTACAGGGAGTTTAAGCTTCGTGTGAATTTATTTTATTTTTTTTTAAAAATCAGATTGTTTACAAGCAGACTCTGAGGCACTAAAGGTTGCTATATAAACACATATTATTGTTGTTATGGGGTCAAACATGTGGAATTTGCAAAGCTTACAATGTTGTACAAATTATGTTTTCCATTTTGCCACTGAAATTGTATATTTATGTAATAAATTCACTAGCATAGGAACTTACAAATAAACACACAAGCCTGAACATCTTACAAAGGCCATTTTACAGCCAATCTTTTGGGGTACTTTACTCAGACAAAAGCAAAATATTGGCCATGATCACTAACTAGAAGTCATGATATTCACAATTCTATTCAGTGAGTTGTTATGAATTGTATAATTGTAGATGCAAAATGGAAATTACAATGGGGCAGAACTAACAATTTGCGAGTGCTGCACTTGAGATCCCATAAACCTGTGTATAATTTCAGATGTGTCATTGCATGACAAGAATACAATGAATCGCAAAATACTGCAAATGCTGGAAATCTGAAACAAAAACATAAGTCACTGGGAACACTCAGCAGGTCAAGCAGCATCTATGGAGAAAGGAAAGTAAGTCAACGTTTCAGATCCACAACCCTTCGTCAGAACTGGGGCATGTTGCGAGGGAGAGGCTTTTAAGGACTAACAGAGAGGGGGGGGGGGGGGGGGCAGGGCAAGGAAGACAAAGGAGAAAATGGGGTAGAGGACGGGATGATGGGCTAAAGATGTGTTAATGATGCAAAACAAAGGGGGAGGGATTGCAACAAAACAGGCAGACCAGATAGAGAAAAGGTGTGTCTGGGACTCAGATGATGTGGTAATGGTCACAGAAGAGGGGGAGGTGAGCTACTATGGTCTGATATTGTTGAAGTCAATATTGAGGCCAGAGGGCTGTAAGGTCCCTAGCAAATAAATGAGGTGCTGTTCCTCGAGCTTGCCCTGTGGCTCATTGGAACAGTGTAGGACACCATGGATGAAGAGGTCAGAGTGTGAGTGGAAGGGAGAGGGTTGTGCTCGCAGATAGAACGGAGGTGTTTGGGAAATTGGTCGCCCAATCTGGGTTTGGTCTCCGCAATGTAGAAGAGACCACATTGTGGGCAGCAAATGCAAACTACATTGGTGGTGGTACACATAAATCGCTGTCTCACTTCAAAACTGTGTTTGGGGAGCTGGACAGTGGTATGGGAGGAGGTGAAAGGAAGGTATTGCATCTCCTGTGCTGGCACAGGAAAGTGTCGGGGGCAGGAGAGCAATTGTTGGTGGTAATGGAGGAATAAACCAGGGAGGCACGGAGGAAACAGCTGATTCGGAATGCTGAGAAGGGAGGAGAGGGAAAGATATGTTTGGTGGTCGGATAATTATTTGTTGGACGTTTTCTCTCTCTGGTCTGCCTGTTTTGTTGCAATTCAACCCCTTTGGTTTGCATTATTAACACCACTTTTCCCTTTTTTTTGCAACCCTCCCCCTTTGTTTTGATTATTAACACCTCTTTAACCCATCCTCCCCTGTCCTCTACCCCATTTTCTCTTTTGCCTTCCTTGCCCTGCCCTGTTAGTCCTTAAAAGCCTCTCGCTTCCAACATGCCCCAGTTCTGACGAAGGGTCATGGACCCAAAACTTTGACTCACTTTCATTTCTCCATAGATGCTGCCTGACCTGTAAAGAATACAATGACACTGTTTATATCTGCACAAGTTGTATGTGGCTGCAATGCCTCTCTGATGCTCTTAATGTGTGGCTTTACTATCTCGCCCTTCATTTGTCACGGTAAGATCACAAATGCTAAAAACACGAGTTTTATAAAATCCGTTTCGCCGACAAAATATGTAGTCAATTCACTTCACAGAATATACTGTAAAGTGAATTGACTACATATTTTGTCAGCGAAACGGATTGAGACGTCTAGAAGACATGAAAAACACTCTGTCAAATGCAAGGATTATTATTATTATTTAGTGGAAAGAACTGAGGGGAATACAATAAGCTCTTTTGAATGTGTATGATTCTCTACTCTATGGTTTTGTTTGCTGTGAGAGGTCATCATAATCCATTGTAGTAACAGCAGTGGGCCTGCTCTCCCTTCGGTAACAATAGTTTATACACAGTGACATAACCCAGCATTTGGCAGCAATAACAATAACATGATAAGGCACTATATCAAATGCAAGGATTATTATTATCTCTCTTCTGAGATTCCTTCCTTTTTCTTAGCCAGTGATGCACAAATACATCACTGCAGTATATCCTCAAAGTGCTTTGAGATGCTTCAATTTCGTGATAAGGCTATATATCAAATGCAAGGATTACTATAATTATATTATATAATAGAATTTGAACCCATCAGTTTGTTTCCACTGGGTGATGATTATTTGTTTGGTCAGCTGGGGATTTAACATCGTGCCACGTTTTGGTGTATTCAAACTAGTTTGAGAGTTCCACATATGCATGTCATATTTGCCTGGAAATGTCTCTGTGTCTAGAATGGATTGAACCCTCTTCCCAGAAGGATGCACCTTGCTTACTTAATTCCAGAAAACATTAGATACAGGTTCACAAGAGGCAAGGCTTGGGGGCCTCTGAGTTTGGAAGAATCCCTGCCGGTCTCACCATCTAAGTCCTGCCAGACTGACTGAACTGCCATTAGCAATGTGGTCAATAAAGAAGCAAGTGTGGTCAATAAAGCAGGCCAGACCACTCCACATCCTGCTACTCCTTCCTATCCAGGGCATTGGAAGGCTTTTACTGCTGTTTGCCAGTGCTGCGGCTGCTTTTTAGGTCTGCGGTTTTAGAGTATCGGATTGGATGCCCATCCAGCCTCATAAAGTGCTTTGAGACATCCTCCCAACGTGAAAGGCACTACATAAATGAAAAATTGTATTGTACACATGTGTTTTAAACTCAGCAGGCAGGAAAGCGTGAGCCAGTTTGATTTGTGGATGCTGTTTTGAACCTGTTGCTGCTGGCAGGGCCCCTGCACGATAAGCTGAGTGGTTTATCAGGAGGAACAGAAGAAAGCCTCAAAACTGCAGAATATCTCCTTGAACTGACTCTGTGCTAGAAATACAACATGCTGAATAAATGACAGCTAACAGATGCTCCATCATCGAGATAGCGGGTATCCTGTTTTTAAGTGTCTTCTGTTATAATGTGTGTTCAGCTTATTTGTTTGCTCTGTACGTGCATAACAGTTGACATTGAGCTGAGCTGATACAAACGGTACCAGATGTGATTGAACTGTCAGTTTCCACAGCTTTGACTTGTGTGCTTAACTCTTTCCCTTCTCATTTTTTATTATTTGTCAATTTCTCTCATTTTCTACCTTCTTTTCTTAGGGTTGCAATTTTTCATGTTCACCTCATCATTCTGCCATGGAAACCTGGGATACTTTGTATTAAGTCCGACTGTCTCCCAACTATCTGGGAGACTTACTTTCACTTATTCTGCTTTCTTTCACCTCTGCATTGTCTCCCACCTCCTCCACAATTTCTCCCCCCACCAGGGCCTGCTGAGACCTTAGGCGCCCATTCATACTTCATCATCTGCAGAATCAACTATTCTAATGGTCTGCTCACTAAATTCCCCAGCTCCTCTCTACATAAGTTACAGACCACCCAGAACTGTATAGGCCTGTCCTTTCCTGCACCACAGCTCCTGGTGGGGGGAGAAATTGAGGGGTCCTGTCGCTCAGTGGTTAGAGCACTCGCCTCGCAAGCAAGAGACCTGGATTCGATTCCCGGCAGGGTGAAACCATGAGCAAGTTTCCTTACTCCACACGCCTGATAATAATCCCTCAAGAAAAATAAAGAAAACAATAACAATTTGATCACTCAATCCACGACTGTTTGTGGGACACTGCTGTGTGCAATTGGCTGCCGCGTTTCACCCACAAAAATACAGTCAATTCACTTTACAGTATATTCTTTGAAGCGTTTTGAGACGTCTAGAAGATGTAAAAAGGGCTATATCAAATGTAAGGATTATTATCACGCTCCACGGATCCATCTTCCCATCCTCACTTGGCTCCACTAACTCGCCATCCCCCAACACATCAGATTCAAGATCCTTGTCGTCACTTTCAATTGCCTCCAATAGCCTGCCCTATGCCTACGACCTCTTATGATCCCTCCGCTTATCAAACAGTGACCTGCTTCATGTTCCCCATCCACCCCGACCAACCATCCACAGACAAGCTTTCAGCCATTCTGCCTCTGATTTCTGGAACTCCATCACTGAGTTTCTCCACCTGACCCTCTCCATCACTGAGTCTCTCCACCTCACCCCATCCATCACTGAGTCTCTTCACCTCACCCCCTCCATCACTGAGGCTCTCCACTTCACCCCCTCCATCATTGAGTCTCTCCACCTCACCCCCTCCATCTTCACCTTCAAAATCTGCCTTATTTTGTCGGTGCTTTTGGCTCTCTTCCTCCCAGCTCTTCCCCCAGCTTGGTTGTGCGACTCAACATCAGAAGTACTACACAAGTGAAAAGTTGCTGTTGTTGAAGGTAAGCTTTGCTGAGGTGTGGTTCCACATACATCTGCAGCTCCTTGTTCAAAAAGCTGTTGGTCCTAGACAATGAGAGTCAGCAGACCATTCAACCATGGGTTATTACAACCCACACTGATCCTGTGTTTATCCAATATCCACACATATGAACACACTCACACACACAGACGCACATATTCAACAGGAGTCATTAAATAATGATTATGAGTGGGAAACCTGGCTCATTTCCTTTCTCCAGGCCAGGTGTGCTCAGGTCAATTGTAGTAATAATAATAATCCTTGCATTTCATATGGTGCCTTTCATAGCAATAGGACATCTCAAAGCACTTCATAAGATACACTGTAAATTGTAGTGATTGACCCACAGACAGTCATGAGTACAAGAACCCATATAGCACTCCAAATTCTGCCCCAACTGAGATCAGGACACAAACCTTTAACCTTCTAACTCTTTATAGCTGGATCTGAACAGTCAATTTACTTTACAGTATGTTCTGTGAAGCGCTTTGAGAAGTCTCAAAGACATGACATGCTGCTATATCAAATGCAAGGATTATTATTATTTACCCATCTAGGCCACCAAGGAAGCTGTCTTTTTTAATGTAATTTTGTTGAATGTGAAAGTTAATTTTTTTTTGTATTATACATTAAGTTCAGTTTGTATAGTTATCCTATATTTGCTTTCTGCACCGCTATCTGGAATTCCATCTGGGAGATCCTCTGACTCACCCCTACTTTCAAAGCCCACCTCAAGACTTACCTCTTTGATCTCTCTTTCCCCTTCTCACCCTCTTCAGCTGCATCTCCTGATTCAACCTGAAAAGGGAGACAAAATCCTCTCGACACCCCCACGTCCCCAGCTTGGGTGCCCAACCAGCTGTGTAAAGCGCTTTGAGACATCCTCCCAATGTGAAAGGCAGAATATCAATGTAAATTGTATTGTACTTCCCACTCCCCTCCCACAGAGAAAATGATTCTTCTGAATAAATAGGCAGGTTACCTGCGATGATGAAAGTTGTAATACAGACGAGGAACATGAGCAGATAGAGGATGATTACGGCACATTTGATTCCTGCCATTGAATTCCAGTGGTGGCGAAAGGTGCTTGGCTTCCCTCGCCTTCCGGGTGGTCCTTAACAAATGGAATTAAAAGTTAGAGGGTTAGACTTTGACCTTTTGCCATAAGTTCATTTCAACTGAAACTGCATGGAACATGTTAGCTAACAATAAAGCTCAGACCCATTTACAATGTGAAAAGCATGCTTGAAATCCACCATTGTAGGACATGAATTAAACATCTAAATCTATAAACTCTAAACAAGCTTGAAGCAAACTGAACTCAATAATAGGAAACAACAACTATAGCAATGGTACTAAGACTGTGAGCTCCTGGTCCCTGCAACACAGTACTTTATTATTGAGAAACCAAGGCTTATAGTGTGGGATATTGCATCACTGAATTCTATTGTGAAATACAAAAAAATACAATTAATCAGATAGTAGTAATTCAGTGTCGCCATGTGTGGATTTCAAAAGTCTTGATGTTTGTCATACAACAGCAACAATATTACATTTATACAATGCTTTTCATGTCAGGATGATTCAAAGCATTCACACACCTTGTTGGGAGCCCAACCAAAAGGGGTTGGTGGGGGGAGGTGGGGGGAGAAGGATCTTATCTCCGTGTTCAGGTGGATGTAAAAAATCACATGACACTATTTGAAAAAAGCAGGAAGTATTTCCCAGCTTCCTAGTCAACAAACCTCCAGCCAAAATTGACCTCTCTCCCTCAATCCCTTCACCTTGGCCCCTCTCTCCCCATTTTCAGATCACGCTTGAAGACCTTCGTCTTCTTCCGTGTCTACTGTCACCTTCCCCCTCCCCCCGGCTTGGCATCAGGCTCCGCCACTGTTAAAATACCTAAATATCTAATATTAATATATCTAAATTCGCGGATGACACAAAACTTGGAGGAAGTGTCAACACAGAGGATGACATTAAAAAAATGCAGCACAACATAGATAGGTTAGGTGATTGGGCAGGTAGGTGGCAGATGAAGTATAATGTAGGGAAGTGCGAAGTCATCCACTTAGGTAGCAAAATAGTAGAGCGGGTTATTTTTTAGAAGGGTAGACATTGGAATGTGTTAGCGTCCAGAGGGACTTGGGTGTCCTTGTACACCAATCACAGAAAGTTAGTTTGCAGGTGCAGCAAACAATTAGGAAGGCGAACGGTATGTTAGCATTCATTATGAAAGGATTAGAGTATAAGAGTAGGGAAGTCTTGCAACTGTATAGGGCCCTGGTGAGACCACACCTGGAATACTGTGTGCAGTTTTGGTCTCCTTATTTAAGGAAGGACGTACTTGCCTTAGAGGAGGTGCAGCGTAGATTTACTAGGTTAGTACCAGGGATGAAGGGGATGAGTTATGAGGATAGGCTGACCAATTTGGGCCTATATTCTCCAGAATATAGAAGAATTAGAGGGGATCTTATAAAAACCTATAAGATCATCATAGGGCATGATAGAGGAGATAGTGGGAGATTGTTTCCCCTGGTTGGAGAAACTAAAACCAGGGGTTACAACCTTAAAATCAGAGGCCAGCCCTTTCGCACTGAGTTGAGGAAGAACTTCTTCACTCAAAGGAACTCGCTACCCCAAAGGGCTGTTGACGCTCAGTCCTTGAACATATTCAAGACTGAGATAGATATATCTCTTATTGCAAAAGGGATTAAAGGATAGGGATAAGGCAGGGTTAGGTTATTAGCTGGAGTTAGATTAGAAGATCAGCCATGATTGAATGGTGGGGCAGGCTCGAAGGGCCGAATGGTCTACTCCCGCTCCTACATGTTATGTTATGTTAAGTGCTCCAAGACACTGTCCGGTATGAAGGGCGCTATATAAATGCAAGTTGTTGTTGATCATTAATTTTATTGCTGTTTGTGATACATTGCTACATGCAAATTGGCTGCCACATTCACCTACATAAACACAGTCTCTACACTTTACAATAAATCCCGTGAAGTGATCTTTTACATCCACCTGAACAGGGAGATAAGATCCTTCTCCCCCCACCTCCCTCGCACCCCAACCCCTTTTGTTTGAGCTCTCAGTGAGGTATGTGAATGCTTCGAATCGGCCTGACATGAAAAGACATCTGCCAGACGTGAATGGTGCAATAATCAAATGCAGGGATTATTATTATATTTTTTAAATAATTGATGGTTTCTGTCTTTTGTAGAAGACATTCATCAAAAATGGAAATAATATATTGATGTTTACTTTAGCCTAACCCTTCATCACCCTCCTGGTATCAGCCTGGCTCAGTTTGCAGCTTCTGAGTCAGAAGATTGTGGGTCCATGCCTCATGTCAAGATTTTGAGCTCCCAATCTAGGTTGACACTGCAATACAGTACTGGAGAACCATAGCATTGTCAGAAATGCCGTCCTTCAAATGACATGTTAAACCAAGGTCCTGTTCAGGTGGATGCTAAAGATTCCATGGCACTATTCAAAAAGATAAGGGGTGTCTTGGTGTCCTAACCAATAGTCCTCCAGATAAAACTGATCATTTATCTCATGGTTGTTTGTGGGACACTATATTTACAAATTAGCTGCCACATTCATCCACAAATACATAGTCACTAGATTTTACAGTAAATCCTGTGAAGTGCTTTGAGACATTTCAATAACATGATAAGGTGCTATACCAAATTCAAATATGACAATAAAATACTAGTTACATTTATTCAGCACGTTTCGTGTCATAGTACTTTACATGGCTGGCTGAGCACCTTATTCAGTATTATTGTAACCTTAATCCTTGATCAGGACCTGAACCTTTTCAGCTCTTGTTAAAAAAGCCTTAACTTTTCACGTCTCTGTGTAAAAATAAAACTCATCCCTGGTAGCATCCTAGTGAATATATGGTGTACTTTTTTTGTTTTTATATGCTTTCTATAATGGGTGCCTAAAGCTGTATACAATACTTTAACTGTGATCTGACTTGTATAAATTCAACATTGCCTCTTTGTTTTTGCATTCAATCCCTCTAGATATAAATCTAAGGATTGTGTTTTTTATGGCCTTATCTGCCCATGCTACGACTTTTAATGTACCTCCATATTATGTTCTCTGTTTTTCTTTTCCATTTTAAATTTTACCACTGAAGGTTTATTTCCTTCTCTAATTTAAAGAACTATGTGCTGCCCAATTATGAAACCCAAACCCAAGTCAGAAAAAAAGGCCAATGAGTTCATTGCGCAAACAACAAACACACATCATTCTGTAATGCTGGGTGTTGAAGCATTCCTGAAAGTAGCCTTGAGCAAGTCAGTGCTTACAATTTTGACCCTTGACAAAAGATTACGGAGTAACACGGCTTTACACAATGAATTGGATTTACAAGAATAAAGCCCATTCATTGTGTCACATCTATCAGAATCCAAGTGAGGTGAAACAAATAATCTGGGAAGCCATCACATGCTATATGGCCCCAAATCTACCCAATCTCAGGCTGTAGGATAATTTTGACTTAAAATTCAAGATTGCAGAGATTTGGGGAATTTTTCTTGTGGAAAATTGTCTTCTAAATCAAGACTGGATTTAAACATTTTTATGCCATCTTAAATTTTAAGACAAAATGATCTTACAAGCTACAACTTGAATTTCGGACCCATAGATTTGTTTCCCCATAAAGAGTTCTTAAAAACTGGAATGCCTTATCACAAATAACTGTTTAAGATGTGTTCATTATCAGCATTTAAAAGTGAATTGGACAAATGCTTGAAGAAAAATAATAGTGGAGTAAAGTGTTTCCTAATTAGCACAAGAAAATGTTCTCAATCACAGTAAATATCTGGGTAGAAATTCCATCTGGGTCAGATTTACTCTAATTACAGAGCAATTTAGAATGTCTAGAATTTGCCAAATTCTAGAAATTTTAAATTGCTTCATTAATAGAGTAAATCTAGACCCAGACAGAATTTCTCTGTATTTATTCCTTATTTATTAATATTATTAGGCATACAACAGTGATGACTGACCCGTCAATTAGATGTCAATAACAATAACAAAACAATAATCCTTGCATTTGTTATATTGCCTTTCTTGTCAGAGGTTATCTTAAAGTGCTGCACAGGATGTACTGTAAAATGTAGTGACTATGTTTTGTAGGTGAATACAGCAGTCAATTTACACACAGAAATGTCCCACAACATGCATAAGTGTAAAGTGCTTTGAGATACTAATTTTATCTGTTGGATTATTGCCCAGGACATTGGGAGAAACTCCTTTTTCTTCTCAAATCATGCCATGGGATCTTTAATGCCCACCTGATCAAGGGCCTCGGTTTAACGTCTTATCTGAAGGTCAAGTGCAAATCAGAGAAAGCTGCAGACGTGAATTTTCAAAAAGGCATCACTGCAAGTCTGATCTTAAAGTCACCCTTTCCAGTCAGGGTCAAGAATAGCGATTGTGAGTAGGAACACTCGCTGTTTATTCTTTCTTAGCCTAGAGTTCCTGAAGCCAATGTTGTATTACATCATTGCACTGGTTCAGCATAGTACCTCCCTGCTCCGGAGGCACCAAAAAAGATCTGTAACAGTATTATGTTGCATATTAATAGCTCATTTAGAACACCTCAGGTGGAAATTAAATTCGCTCCATCCTTTATGAGATTCCTGGAGGTCCATGCTTTTATTTTTTTGCTCATAAAAAATTATTCTGGAGCAAAATAAATGGGTGCTAAAATTGCAATTTTGGTCACTGTAAACCATGCACTGTGCCTCCATTCATTACTAATAAAACAGTTTAGAGCAGTACAGAAAATTCACTAAAATGTAAATTTATACATGTTTTTCAATTAACCACATTTTAGGAAGAAGGGTGCAATCATTTAGCAAACTTACTGTAGCACTGAACACAATTATAACATCTTGTGGAGATTGCAAATGAGAATCAGTTAACCTTTCATTACTCACAATTAATTGTTTACAGCCAATTTTGTGCTACAAAATGTGGATCGCTTCCACTGTAAAACATACATACTTTCTTCACAGAGATTGAGTTTTGAGAGATTCCTTCCATTAAACCCATCGAGTGATCCTTCGTACATTGAATCATTCTCAAGGAGCTCATTAGGAATGAGAGGCAGATCTTTGGTCTCCATTTATTTTGAAGACTGAGGATTTCACCTGAGAAAAATGCAGGTTAGTTAGGCAGATTGAAGAAAATGAGCAGCTTTATTCACATCCATTACCTCAATAATCCATCAGCTATATACCTAGCAGAATGTTCTCTGGAAATAGAAAATACAGTTAAAGGGAAAGACTTGATAGACGAGGGCTTTTTTCTTTAGAGCAAGAAGACTGAGAGGGGATATGATAGTGGTTTATAAGATGATGAGAAGCTTAGATAGGACACGCCAATGAGTCTGTGTGTGAAAATGTTCCCCTATTCTAGAGGGTATAGTTTTAAAATTATAACTGGAAGATGCAGAATGTAGAATAGGAGGAACATTTTCACACACGGAGTTATTGGAGTGTGGAATTTTCTGCCATAGTCAGTTGTTGGGGAGGCAACCATGTAGACATTCAAAAAAAAACTGGACATATGGTTGAGAGAGTATAAAGTTCAGGTTTGGGGAAAGGGCTAAAATATATGATTAAGAATAAGATCTAGGAAGGGAACTCGGGTGGAGTGTTGGTACTAACCAGACTGGATGGGCCGAATGGCCTGTTTCTGAACTATACTTTCGATGAATTTATGTATAGAGTGAACTCTAGGCCATCAATCGTCATTAATTATCTTTGATTGGGAATTGAAGTAAAAAATCTGAGGATGTCATGATTCTTAAATGTAATGAAATAGCAAATGAAAGATTTTTAAAAAAGGGCCTGAAATTTCATCTAACCTTAGCCCCTAAGACCATTTTGCCTTAACATGTAAGATCGTGCAGAATTGTGGAAAATTCTTAAATTCAGTCATAATTCAGAAGCCGACTTTCTTAAAGTGAACTGGCTTCTAAATTATGAATTTAATAATTTTCCATAGTTTTCCATGATATTAACTTCTCATGCAAAATGGTATATTTTTTTCTGTCAGAAGGGGTTATTGGTACAGTCTCCCTCTGCTTTAGACCAAATGTTCTCTGGCTGAGAAAGCAGCCAATTGACCTGTTCCCAGGCTTGTAGCAATACTGCTTTGGAGCTAGCTGCTGAGAAGCACGAAAGACTATCCTCGGTTGACTCACCATCTGATTTTCCTTTGCTCCCTGTAGGGACGATCTTGGCCCCCATTCATGATCTTCTTTAGCAGCTGAGGTAAAGAGCTTACCATGTGAGGAATTGGCACAACTGTGTGTTCTACCAGTCCCTGACACAATGCACCAGCAATGTACCAGCTCTTCTCCACCCTTCCAATAACACTGCATATTGTAGTGTATCACTTATGAATATTATTGCTGATTGTATTAATGCTCATCAATTAATGGATATGCTGCTAAAATTTAATCCACAAAAATAAAATTTAAAAAATAATTAGTCATTAATCTTTAGAATTAAATTTAAAGAAAACAAATTATTCTTACCATTGAAAGGACATATTCTGTGCTGTCATTTTAGTTCATCCAGGTAATGGTAATTCATGAGAGAGGCTACTGAACACAGGGAGTGAAAACCATTGAACTAAAGCCCAGAAAGATATTTTGGGTCAAGTTGAAATAAAACAAATCCAATTCATATTCCTTGAGCTCCTGACTGATGGATGAATTTGCCAAATGGTCTTTACACCTTCCTTGACATGCGTATTGGCATTTCCCCACATTCCATGCATGCATTTGCAGATATTTAACAATCTGCTGTATGTCTCACTGCACTGGCATTTGGTTATTTTATCCTCCCATCATTAATTTACCTCCGACATGATAAGCAACCAGATGTTGAAGCCACAGCAGCAAAGTGACATGTTTGTCTTAGTCTAACTTGTTTTTAATGATGTAATATGTATGTGGAGAAGGCTCAGTCCCTGGTACTCTAGAGACCTTGGCTTCTGATCCCAAATGGTCCAATGGAAAAGAATGCATGTGATTCCTCTGCCAGGTTGGCTGAGGCATTGGGAAGATTCTCCCCAATTTCCCAAGCACCACAATGTGAAATCTCATCTATCCTCTCCAGTGTTTTAAAAAAGTTTGCTAGACTGTGGGAATCGTTGTTATCTTTAACATTGGCAAACCCAAAGCAATTTCACCCACCCCTGGGAACAAAACACTCATCCTATGTTGTGAAATGCAGCAAGTAGGAGTTTTATTTTGTTGTTGTCTTTTTCCTTTCTCCTGAAGATTGTGCTGGGCTTCAGCTTCACAGGCAATAATGGTCCTCTGTTACCTTGTCCAAGTAACCATTCTTCATTTGTGAGGCTAGATTTTGAATGGCATGTTAGCTGTCATCACACCTGAGGTTTGTTCGCACACATATCCCCTCCCCCTCCCCCCCACACACACACAAAACTCATATACATACACAGAAACACAAACCACACACACTTTCTAACAGAGGTCACTGGATAGCAATCAGCAGAAGGAAAGCGAGGTGATCAGCACCGAGCAGTGATTGAGCCAAGAACCACCTTGTGTAAATGTCTCAGAACCACAATACGTACCACATTCACTCACTGACTCATCAGGGAAAACTCAGAGCATGTATTTGAATTTTCAAAACAAGAATCTTAGATTACTTAGATTACGGAGTCCTGTAGCTCAGTGGTTAGAGCACTCACTTTGCAAGCGAGAGACCTGGGTTCGATTCCCGGCAGGGCAAAACCTTGGGCAAGTTTCCTTACTCTACACGCCTAATAATAATCTCTCAAAAAAAATTTGGTGATTTCAATCCACGACTGTTTGTGGGACACTGCTGTGTGCAATTGGCTGCCGCATTTTGTCCACAAATATACAGTCAATTAACTTGACAGTCTATTCTGTGAAGCGCTTTGAGACGTCTAGAAGATGTGAAAAGTGCTATATCAGATGCAATGATTATTATTACAGTTCCTTTTAAGCGTAACATTTTTATGAATCTTAATCTTTTTTATTATGGATATGCATAGATTTCAAGCAATAATCAAAATGTAGACGTTTACTCTACCAAGCTTATATAAAACAAATCACTGTCCATTGCAATGTTTAAAAAAAGACTTACCTTTCTGTTAAAGTATACTTGTATTTTTGTCCTTGTGGGAGCAGTCAAATGTGTGTTGTGTCATTGAAATGGATTGATTCACAGTCCCTTGGTTGTGACCATTTTCACATTTTCATCAAGTACAAGTAAACTGACATGGGTTGTCATTTAAGTTATCAATGTAAAATCCTACACCCACATTGTGCCAGTGTTCTGACTACAATGATCCTGTTCCCAATTCAAAAAGTCTTCCTGGAAAGGAAACTGTGAAATAATGGGAGGTGGAAAAGATTTAAGGGAGGAGACAGAGTTCTGCATTAGGCTTACGTTCCCCACATTTTGTAATTCAAGAAGTTGTTATTACAAATGTTTGGTCTTTGCTCATCTGAGTGGAATGAAAATTGGTGCTCCCTGTTGATGCACTTTATCAAAGATGTTTTAGAATTGTATTAAAAGTCAACTAAAATATAAACTAATTCAGGTCTGTCCACAATATATGGTGCTGCATTTCCTTTTCACTGGTGTCTTGGCGCCGACTAGTGTTGCTGGTAAAAACAGAACATAATACTTTTACAGGCTGTGGTCTGCACGCCTGCTGGGGGAGAAATTCCACCTGGATCTACATTTACTCCATTAACGTAGCATTTCAGAACATTCTGAATTTTGCAAATTGCTGAATTCAGGCTGAACTTTGAAGTCTGTATTTGTGGTTCTTAAAAGTACTTGTAGAAAACTTGCCGGTTTCAAAATTCTAGCTGTGTTTAAGAATTTGTCAAATTTGGAATGTTCTGAGATGTTATATTAATAAATCCACACCCAGGTTGAATTTCTACACCCAACATGGCTTGTGCATATCAAAGGACTTTTGATTCTGAGTATTACTGGAGGTGGTTTATAGCAAGAATTATGAGAATAATAAATCTTTTATCCAGAGCACCTTTAGTGGTATTATTTCTCTATGTTTCCCACCTCCTGGTTTCCAGCAGTTTGAGGACATCTGTTGCTGTCTTTTCACTATCTACTTTGTTTCCCCCCCATCCGCCTTCTTAATATTTTGCAATTTCAAGATAAATTAGTTTGAATAATAATTTTATTTAGGGGCATAATAATTGTGTTTGGTTTTGAAACAGATGAATGGAGTGCTTATGTCATATGGTAAAGGCCACACCTATTTTAATCACTCTAGCTGTTTGTGAGACAATATTGTGGGACATTGCTGTGGACCCATTGACTGCCGCGCTCGCCTACAAAATACAGTGAGTACACTTTACAATAAAATCCAGTGAAGCACTTTATTATGACTATTGTGCACAACATGATGTGTACAACTTGGTGGGGAGGGAGTGGGGTGGGGGGGTTCTGTTTGGTGCTTTGCACGTAGCAAATTTATTGTTTTNGGTTTAGCACTATTCTGCTAAGGTCCACTTATAAATAAATGGAATGCAATTTGACATTACAAACATAAATAAGTACCAAGACAATGCAAATATGGAATTAAATAATGCTTTTAAATGTCACTACATTTATTCATATGCACACAGAGACCAATTGATTTAGCTTACCAAATGAAGCAGAAAAACACTTGGCTCAAGTCGACAGATCTACGATAAGAATAAACCCCCAGTGTGATTTAAAACTTCCTATTAAAAAAAGCTCAAAAATCACAAAGGTCAGTGAGACAAGTGTTATACTACCAATATTAATGTCAAACCACCAGATCATTTGCATCACCCTGGATTAAGATGGATGCACTTTCTATGTTCATTCTTACATCCTTATTTGGCAGGCTTCAAGTTTCAAACTTTAAAAGTGTGCTAAATCCATACCATGTTTACACTGATATATTGTTGGATATATCTGAATCATTGTATAAATGCACTTTAATTGAATCAGTGTGTGTATGCATGCATATATATGCACTTGGGGGGCAGTTTCCTCTTGAGTTACAGCTGTAATGTGCACTAAATTGAAAAGTAAGGCAAGATTTGCTTACACAGACTCTATTTAACTCTTTTGTTACCATGCATTTTCTTAGCATGCATTTGGTTTTAACTCTGATTGTGTGTTAAATTGGTGATCTTTTACAAGGTTCATTGCGCACTTACCTCAGCTTTGAACTGAGACCCGAGTTTCTTTCAGCTCAGCAGTTCTTGACTCACCAGCTGCAGCCACAGTTCCAAAGTATGAGAAGGTTGTTTTCCACTTGAAAGCTTATAAGGCAGTGAGTCCAAACTGTTGAGACAGGTTTTGCTCACTGTAGCTAAACATTTCCTTTACAGATGATCTCCTTTGTGGCCAAAGCAGTAATGTTGTTGTCAATGGTGCCGCCACATTTTCTTAGAGACAGTCACATTTAACAACATCTGGAAAATCTGGTGGAGATCCAATCTCCCATCTGAATGTTCCCCACTTGGTTGTTGGTTGAATAACGTTTATCACATTATCTCTCAGCTAACAGCAGGTGCTTAGTCTCCTGATGAGAAGTGAAAACAGAGGGAGGCTTCATAGCCTGCTTTGATTATGGATCTTTTAAAAACATTTCACAGAGTTGACACTTTGAGGATCCATTGCTTGAAAAGAGCCAGAACATATTCAAAGAAACCGCAGTGCAGCTTGTCAGAAAGGAATACTGTTAGCCCAAATACCAAGTTCTCTTAATTCCCTTCTAGAAGGGAGAAGGCTCTTCGGCTTCTGCTGCGCATCTGTAAGCACATTGAGAGAAAAGAAAGTGACATCTCCGCCTTCCTCATCTGGAGGAAGGGAAGGTCAAGTTAGCGTCAAGTTCAAGAGGAGTAAGGAATTGAAAAGAAAGCAGAGGACATCTTAAGTTCAGCAATAAAGTCAAAAGAGTCTTCCCCCCTGCAGATAGAACAAAATAGCAATTAGATAACAAAAGTATAATTCCACCTGCATCTGTCTTTGTGCGCATTGAGAGCAGCCTTGAGTTTCTGGACACAAAAGAGTAAAGCATGTGTTATAGTAACAAACATTGCTGCACAATTTAAAATTACAGCTTGATGTCAGGATTGTTGACTGTTTTTGTAGACAAGCATAGCAGTTATTTTGCACACCACAAGATCATACAAACAGCCCCCAAATTAATAAACTGGTCATTTATTTCTTGATTGTTTGTGGGATACTGCTATGTACAAATTGGCCTTTGTGTTCGTCTACAAAATACTGTCATTTTACAATAAAATCCTGTGAAGTGTTTTGAGAGGATCTCCTGATGGGAAAGAGTTGTATCAAATGTAAGGATTTTTTAAAAATAGTTTGTATCTAGTCACCGGGATCCCAGGAGAAAGTCACTTCTTTTGAATAATGTCATGAGATTTTTAAACATATTTCGAAAGATCACAAGAGAGGTTTGGATGAAAAAGACTCTTCTGACATTTGATTTCACGCTTCCAAACTTGAGATTGAAACCTGGTGAAATTCAGATCTTTGTTTATGCACATTATAGTCTCTTTAAGCAAGGAGGTCTTGCTGATGGTGTTAGGTAGGTATTACTAACCTGATGGATTTTCAAACCCTTCCATGGATTTCATCAAGTGACCCCTACAGTCTGTGAGAAGGATTAACAGAGACAACTGTATCAGCTCAGCCCTATCACCATATTTAACAGTCAATTAGTAACAACCAGAATCTTGACCACTTGTCTGTATGTTTCACAAGATCACAAGATTGGTTCGGATGAAGAAGGCCCTTTGGCCCCTCCATTCTCATCGTTCCAGAACACCCGTCCTAACATCGCCCCATCACAGCATCAAGCTGCTTTATAAATTAATCCAATGTCCTGGCCTCTACCACCTTTCCTGGCAACCTGTTCCAGTTGGTGATTACTCTCTGAGGAAAGAAATACTTCCTGGCATCTGTCTTGAAATTGCCCTTTAGGACTATAAATATGTTCTTTTTTACTGTCTTGTTATATTCTAAATTATACAATCTGGTTTGACCTGGGTTTACTTTTTTAGTCCCATTTAAAATTGTATACATCTCTATGAGGCCCCCCCACTGAATTGCATTCTCTCAAGACTATAAGATTCTTAAGGATCTTGACAGGGTACATATCGTGAGACTGTTTCCCCTGGTTGGAGATTCTAAACCTAGGGGTCATAGTCTCAGGATTAAAGGTCAGCCCTTTAGAACTGAATTGAGAAAACATTTCTTCGCTCAGAGGGTAGTGAATTTATGGAATTCTCTACCCCAGAAGGCTGTGGATGCTCAGTCATTGAACATATTCAAGACTGAGATCGATATATTTTTAAAAACTAAAGGGATTAAGGGATATGGGGATAGGGCGGGTAAATGGAATTAGGTAAGAAAATCAGCCATGATCTTATTAAATGGCGGGACACGCTCGAGGGGCCAAATGGACCACTCCTGCTCCTATTTCTTATGTTCTTAAGCCTGAAGAGCCCCCAGTTTGCCTAATTGTTGCTCATAGTTTAATAATCTATCACTGGGGATCATTCCCTCTGCTCCCCATGCCTCTATGGCCTGGCAGTTCCCTTATTTCCCCCTTATGATAAAAACTGTATGCCGTATTCAAGTTGGGGTCTGACCAGAACACTGTCTGGGGATCTAAACTCAACTAATTTAGCAATACTGCATAACTCAGATCCTGTTTTCCTTGTTTATTGCTGCTTCACCATTGTTTTGACATAGTGAGCGACAAGACAATTAGCACTCCTAGATCTCTTTCAGCTTCCCCTTTGGCATGTTTTAAGGTGCAGGATATTTACCAGCCTCCATCCAACTGTTACAAAATTACATTTAATAGAAATATACAGATTATAGTTTGAGAACAGAATATCCATTTTTAAGAATAGATTTTTACTGAACAGAAAGTTAGTTAGGAAAATTAATAATAATCCTTGCATTTGATATAGCACCTTATCACTCTATTGAGATGTCTTAAAGCGCTTCACAGGATATACTGTAAAGTGGATTGACTATGTATTTTGTGGGTGAAATGCGGCAGCCAATGGCACTCAGCACTGATAATTCTTATATCTGGTATAGTGCCTTCCATGTCAGGTGAGCGTCCCGAAGCACTTTACAGGATATATTGTAAAGCGGAGTGACTGTAATTTGTGGGTAAATGCGGCAGCCAAGTTCCACACAACAATGTCCCATTGAAACAAGTAACCAATTTTATTTGGGAAATTGTTGGCTGGGATATCGGGAGAAACTCCCTTGTCTTTTCGAATTGTGCCATGCAATCTTTAACATCCATCTGAACAGGCAGATGGAACTTTGGCTTAACGTCTCATTCGAAGGACGGCACCTCCGACATAACTTAGACAATGTGATTCCAAGTACCAACATAAGGCTTGAACCCACAATCTTCCGATTCAGAGGTGAGAGTGCTAGTGCCAGACTGACACTTGGCACTCTATATGATTATGGGAGTGGAATGTAATCTTAACTCAGTATTATAAGTTTCCTTCTACATTCCTACTGTTTGATGATAAATGGTGCTTTTTGATAGATCGTGGACTCAGGCAATATACAAATTGAGGATTTGACATTCTTTTGTTTGATCAATTTTCCTTCTCAATTTTGCAGTCCCTTGTATTATTAGATCTCCAAATGGTAATAAACACCTCTGTTGTCACCATTTACTATTTAGCAGAAAGTGTTAAAAAGTCTTGTACACAAGACTTCATATTTACTATGAAAAATATGTCTAACCCCCTCTGAATTGTTAGCTCCTCAGGGCTCTAAGGCCCAGTCCTGAGTTAGCTGATCTCAGAAGGGGCAGGAGTGGAGTATAATTGGCTTCAGCTCTATGAGCCAGATGGAAAAAGTCAGCTAAGTTTCTTGCTTCTGTTTGTTTTCTAGAATCCTTTGCTGGAAGGTGCACATGCGTGGATATTGGAGGTGACGATAAAAATCAGGTATGAAAGCTCACACACAGATAAAGGCCACTTGAAGAAGGTATAAAAAATGACAACCAGCATCTATGGAACCATATCCTTCGACGAAAACAAAGGAGCCATAAGAAAGGGTGGATGAAAGAAAACCTTAAACCCATTTGATCTCATTCCTCCAGAATGTACATATAGTCAAAAACATCTTGTTTTTATGTAATGTCGTTCACAGAGACTCAGGGAAAGATTTTTTGAGTCAGCCCAGTATCTGACATATGTGAAAACTTATCACCATGCTTAAGAGGATCCAAACCAAACTGAGAATTCCATGAATCCCAACTCACATGGAAATTCCAGATATAGATGGTTGGAAATAGAATGCACACTCTCTCCCTGGAAGGATGCATTTCTGCTTACTTAATTCCGGAAAGTATTAGGTGCAGTTTGGCAAAAGCTAAGGCTTGGGAACGTCGGAGTGTGCATTGGGGTATTGTTGGAGTCTAACCAGCTAAAACCACACAGCTTGCCATTAAGAGCACTATCTGTCAAGCTTTCCTGCTGCTTGTCCGGCTAGGACCACCCTACCAGTTTGGGCTTTGATTTGCAGGGTTAACAGGAGCTGAGTGGGAAGAATCCCCGCCCCAGTGACTGGTCTGCCCTTCCAGCTCCTGCTGATGAGCCAGGTTGTTTGGACTGTCATCAGCTGTGGCCTGGAATACTGTGGACCCGTCTGGCTCAGGAACTGGACTACTGAGACCACCACAGAGGGTGGGTTCAGATTCTGACATTCCGTTGCTGAACCTTGTAGCCAATTCAGTTCCAAGGAGACCCCACTTATCCTCCCCAAGGAGAATAGTCATTGAAAAAGGCACAGAGAGAAAGAGAGAGAGAAAACAAATAGTAAAATAGAATAAAAATTAGAATCAGAGAGAAAGTGTGTGTGAGAGAGAAAAAGGGGCTGACACAGTGAAGCACTGCCGAAGGAACATTTTTTCAGTTGGCACAGAGCAATGTTGTATTTTGCATGATGTTAAGTCATTCACATTGTTTGTAGAGGGGTCAGTCCCAATTGGTATGAATAAATGTCTCTCTTGTACAAACCAAACAACAAATTGCTGGCATAGTCAGGGAAATGCACAGCCAATTTTCCAAGTGTTCGGTTCATTCACTGTGACAGAGAAATAACAATCATGTTAGAATTACAGTTATTTCATTATTGGAAAGAGCTCTATGACTGTGATACTGTAATATCCATAGACTACAAGAAACAACAGTTAAAGCAATGTTAAGGAAAAGAAAACTACAATATTTTGAAAAAAAATTGACACTGTTCCTGCATTATTGTCCAATTTCTCAGTCAATAAAAAGACACAGCAGAAGATTAACACAGCACGTGAGTTACTGGATCCAAAGGAGGAATTGAAGGATGCAGACAACTCACTGGATGGATCCCTGAGACCCTGAACTTGTCCTCAGCACTCAAAGTGTTAATACAGGTCAAGGATGTTCAGGTAGAGAAGTATGTTAACTGGAAGAGGTACAACATTGGATTAAGATAAATGAAGACTGTGCAGCCTTTTCAGTCTTTATAAGCAGCACTTGGGAACTCTGAAGTAAAATTGCCTCAGACTTATCAGAGCTAGGTTTGGGTTTTATTTGACAACAGGTTAGTTTCACTTTGACAGTAACTCTTCTGGAAGCTCCCAGCTTTGGTGCTCTTTGGCAACATATTTTATTTAAATTGATCAAATATTCAGTAACTAAAATAATTCTAACATAGGCGAATTTAGAATTCTGTGTGTAATTCAGTCTTCAATCTTAAAATTCTGCTCAATTAAATCAATACAATATAATTTATTTTTCATGTCAGGAGGACGTCCTGAAGCATTTATATTTATGGAGCTTTTATTTTCATCTCAAGGTATGTTCCCCTTTTGTTGCCAAACCCTGGTGGCCTTTTGAAGTTGGTGGTGGTTCTGGTTTTTAAAGTACCAGAGGAATGCTCACATCCATGGGACCATTCTTTAGTAGGAGTCAGTAGTCTCAGAAAAGCAGGGAGGGAGAAAATTGGAATAAAAATATCAATACATGTGCAGTAAGCAGCCTACCTCATCCCCTACAGAACTACAACAAGCTCACCAAAATAAAACTTGGAATGCTTCGAGATGATAAGAGAACTAGATATGTGTAATCACTAAAATTTGGATATTTTCATCCAACAAGCTTTCTGAGAGCCACATGTCATAGGTAGAGAACCACTTAGACCATCAGAGAAATCAAACACTGAATTGCTATACAAATGGAATGATAGGAACATGGAGTAATTTTTCATTTACTTTATAACTTTACTGAATGCAAATTAGCTGATGTGTTTACCTATATACAATAATAACATTTACTTTCATATCTAATCAATTATATTTTCCAATATGCTTTGAGCGTTTTGGGACGTCCTCCTGACATGAAAGGCGCTCTACAAATGTAATTTTGTTGTTGTTGTGACGTTTATTTTTCATAAGAGGTGGTATATGCAGTTTTTTTTAGTCAGTAGTGTGTCTGACACACGCAGCAACCCATCACCATGCTTAAGAGTATCCAAACCAAACTGAGAGTTCCATGAATCCCACCTCACATGGAAATTCCAGAGATAGGTTGTTGGAATGCGCACTCTCTCCCTGGGATTTATCCTGCTTATGTAATTTCAGAAAGCATTAGGCTCAGGTTAGCAGGAGCCAATGTTTGGGGAGTCTAACCAGCTAAAACCACATAGATTGCTATTGATAGCATTGTCTGGCAAGCTTTCCTGCTGCTTGTCCAGCTAGGATCACCCTACCCGTTAGGGCTTTGGCTTGCATGGTTAACAGGAGCCAGGTCCTGTCGATGAACCAGGATGGCTGTGCTGTCGTCAGCATTGTCCTGCATTACTACGGACCCACCTGGCTCATTAACCAGTTTACCGAGACCACAGGGAGCTGGCCTGATTCCGATATTCCATTGCCAAACATGTAACCTTGGATCCAGTTCAGCTCAAGGAGGCTCCACTTACCTTCCTTCCCCAAGGAGGAGAGTCAGGTGGCAGATAAATGCAAGCTATTATTATTATAATAGTGAAAATTGATCTGTGCTTACCTCCACGGCTGATGCATTTGCCAATAAACAGCAAATGGTTTCTATTCCCTAGGGAAATTAGATAGGTGATTAGGTAACCACTGGAGGCCCATGGAAATTGGACAGATTTACAATGATATGAAAACAAACTGAAACTGATACCTGCCAATCAGTCCCACGCTGAAACTATAAGAGAAACTTATGAAACATGATTATAGATTATAAAGTGCAGTGAGAAAAACAATGAATGATTCCATTGTGCTAGTGCAACACTGTTTTCTTAAAGGCACAGATGCATTCAAAGCCGAACTGACCAAATAGATGGACATTTTGTTCCTTTTGGTTCTTTGCAGGAGACCTTGGCTCCATCAAACATACTTCCTTGCATTCAGCTTCCCTCATGCTAGTGTACAATCCTTGGACACTGACAGCTAGACACTGACATGCCCATTGTTAGTAAAAGCTTCTGGCTAAAACATATTAGCTTGTGCTTGCAAACAATAAGATCTTGTTTCTGTCTCACCACTTCTCATTCCAGGCTGTGACAAACATAAGGCACAAAGTTAATCAAATTACTCGTTTGCCAAGCTTGACCGTTGTACCTTAGGCAAAGGCGTGCAATGAGGGATAAGTGCAGGTTAGTGTTGCTGATTGTTTTTGTGCTGCTTTTAATATTAGGCGGCAGAGGAACAAGGCATAGCTGAATAGAACTGCAACAAGAGATTTTAAGAATTTCTATTGCTCAATGTGTTCAGCTCAATTCACACTGCAGCTGACCATTGGCAGGACACAATCTTCTTTGATGTGACAATTCTCACCTGTTGAAACATTCAGTGCAATATTCAAAATGTGGCCTCAAAATTCGATAAGATTAGAATAATTTTCTTTGCAGTTTTGCCCTAGACCTTGAGGACCACTCACAAAGCTGTAGATTTTACCTCAATGCTCCTGTGCTCAAGAGTTCAAAAATCATCCAGAGCTTCTGCTCCTGATTTTTTATCCAGTCACCCTACAGAGAAAGATCTGCATGAAAATTGGGTGAGAATCAGAATCTGTATTGGCTGAGGTGCCTCCCACGGTCTAATGATCTAGTGACACATACTGGGCTCACACATGAAGAATGGCCATGGATCAGTAAGAGTTATTTCCCTCAGGAGGAGGAGAGGGCAAAAAAAGACAATTGGCAAAACAGCAGCATCTAGCACCGTCTTTGGTTTTTGCTCATGCTAATTGCAGAGCTCATTCCTGTTCTACATTCTTCAGAATGAGCACTTCAGGACTTGATAATCTCTAACTAAGTTTTTCAAGCGAAGTTAAGCTTGTGCTAAAAGTTTGGCAGTATTTCTTATGGTTTTAAACCGCAAACAGCCAGTTTACTGGGTTCACATTTTATTTCAGATGTAGGCCTGTAAAATTAATGTTTTATAACACATGAATCTGTTATGAAGCAGATGTTTTTCACCCTGCAGACTCCACGTCGGGCTACTTTATATGGATAACAGTCCCATGTTCACACAGTACATTTATTTGTTCAGACAGCAGCAGTTTACCAGTATGAGCACAAGGTGGTACTGTTACAGATGCTGATGTTATTGAACATGAAATGCTAGCATATTACTGTAATGATAACATGAGTTCTTTTGACTTGGAATTCATTCATCAACAATAAACTGAAGCTTCCCCCAGCTGGGTTTTTTGCCTTGATGTTTTTCTAGGATTTATACCTGGTCTAATGGATTTTAACTGCATTATATCTGTAGGTGGAGGGTATTTCTCATCGATGGTTATGTTTTTATAAGTCATAAGTACTTTTCTCCAAGGAACTATTGAGGTGAAATATCACTAGATGGTAAAGTTGTTAAACCAGGTAAATTACCAATGAATGAAATTACATCCTTCTCCATTTGGTCTGGAAACTTAAGCATGGTGATGAGTTTCCGCATGTGTCACACACTCAGTTGACCAAAAAAAAATTACGATGTTGTCAGGTATCAAATTAAAGGTCTCTGTTTTGGGACTTAGAATCGATACTTTATTTCTGTTTTTAAACATTCTGATTTAACTATACTTACACAATTATTAAGTAATATATTCATTCTGCATTTACTGTGACATGTCGTAGCAAATCTATTTTCAGAACTTGAGTATTGTAATAATAATAATAATAATAATCCCTCCAAAACAAAAACAATAATAAATTGGTCATTTTCAATCTACGACTGTTTGTGGGACATTGCTGTGCGCAATTGGCTGCCGCGTTCGCCCACAAATATACAGTCAATTCACTTTACAGTCTATTCTGTGAAGCGCTTTGGGACGTCCTCCCGACGTGAAAAGCACTATATCAAATGCAAGGATTATTATTATTATTATTATTATTGTGCAGGCTGATCTATAAGACCTAGCCTGTAAGACAGCTGAATCATCCATTTGTGAGTTCACATCACAACAATTCATGGGAATTTCACTATGAAAATAGATCAAGTTGGATAGCAACCCTGTAAAGCAGCAAACATACTTCTTCTGTTTAAAATTATTCAATTTCACACTCCCATTGTCTTTGAATTCATTGATCAATAAGAAATAATATTAACACAGATTGGAATTTTTAATGCTCAACTAATCTGACAAATAAGGTCTTGGTTTAATATTTTGTCCAAAGGACATCTAAAATATTACAGTGCTCTCCCAACACTGCACAGATGTGTCACACTGCACTATGAACTCAAGTTCTGACATAGGTTATGACACAACCTTCTGATTCAATGGCAAGCATGCAACCAAATGAGTCAAGCTAACCATAGGTTTGTTTTGAGAATTTAGGAAAGTTTTGTTAAATGAAGCTTATTAGCTATTCCCAAAGTGAATCATTTGATTATTGGTTTTCTGACTTTAGAGCCAACTCCTTATAAAAACACACAGAGTTAATTGTATTGTAAAACTAACTGAACTAACTAAAAACCGCTTCAAAGAAGTTCATATCATATTTTTTCATGTCAAACACCTTATCAAACTTTAACAAAACTTAACTCTTTATATGGTGAGAAATGTGATAAGACAATTATCATGTACTGCATTATATCACATTTTTCACCCAAATGAAGTCTCAAGTACTTCCCTAACTAATACTTCTATTCTTGTCAATCGTGTTTTGTCTTTCTCTCTCGTTTTCTCTTGTGCTCCTGGATACGATACAACAAGTCTTCTCATTTGTCGGGTGACCTTTTACACACCTCTAACATTCTGAGTCAGAGATTTCTATGATTCTATCATGCAAATTCTCTCTTACGCATAAACAATCTTTTCATTTTCTATGTGATGAATCCAAATATAGTCTCATCTCAGAAATATAAGTCTCATTTTCCTCCCATGCTTCATAATCTTTCTCTTCGTTCCTCCTTACACCCAAACTGAAATAAAAAGTTATAATAATAAACCTTACATTTGATACAATGCCTTTCACATGGGTGTTGTCTCAAAGTGTACTGTAAAGTGCATAGTAATTGCAAACAACATTTACTGAGTGCGCCAATATTTTCAAGACCTCAAAATTGTGTAAAGAAGTGAAATAAGTAAAAAGTTAATTAATGCAATGTTCTCTGGGCAAAATATTGTGTTTAAAGTGTCAGGACACTGTTTTCACTTTTCATACCTTCCTTTCTCCTATGCTTTTAAAAGCCATCCAACCAAACCTATTTTATCTTGTCTTACTTATCGCTTCACTCTTCTTATATCCTTTAATGGTGCAAATGGACATCACATTTGCCTATAACAACAGTCACTATACTTGACGGCAATTACAGTAAAGTGCTTTGAGCCATTTTAATGCAATACGACTCCATAAAAATGCAGGTTCTTTCTTCTTTTCTCGATGTGAAATTAACCTCCCAACATCTGAATGAATATTCCCACTGGTCAGAAATCACAATGGTAAAGTGAGGACAAATAGATATTTCATTAATTTTCCATTCCACGATAATATATTAAGGCTATTTTCCTATTCACAATGTAATAAACAGAAATATGCCATTCAGAAGTTATTGTCCGGCTTCACTTTTGGAGATGCTTGTCATGTAGCCATGATTAATGGCATCTTTGTTTCTGGGAAAAGAAAGAATATATCGTTGCCCACAGAGCTGAACATAACTATTAGATCTCAACCACACGAGGAAATAAAGCAAACTCTTAGACCACGTATTGATATCATATCCAAACTGTTCCAGGATTTACAAAATAAAACCCAAACAAGTTTATAGGCACCATTTAAAATCTGAACAAAGACTCTATAGACTATTATAAAACATATTTGGGACAGAGTCATCTGTCCTGCTCTCTCTCTGCGAGGTAAATCTGTTACCTACCCTACCTTGTAACCTGACACTTTGGGTGTTCAGTAGCTGCTTCGGGAAGCAGAACACAACAGCTCATGAGATCAACACAATAAAAGTCTTTCAATTTAAACTAACTTTTACTAATTTGGTTTTGCAATGCAATGAGTTAATTTTTCACCTTTGCTCGGTTACTATCAAATAACTCTTTGATCTGTACATATCTTTATTGGGTGGAAAACAAAATAGACCATGGCATGTAAATAGGCAGATTAAATTTATGAAGGCATTGGGAGTTTATAAATCAAAACAGGTAAACACAAATTAAACCCATAGGGAAGCACAATGTTTCAGTAACTTCAGCCCCGCCATTTGGAACTGCCTCTTTCAATGCCTCCATCTCCCCCGCACCCTCCCCCCCCCCAACTGTCTTTGTATCCTATTTAAATACCCACCCCTTCAACCGCATTTAGTCAACTCCTCCAAGTCTCTCTCTCTCAGCACTCAACATTGTCCCTGTGAAGCTCTGCGAGATGTTATCCGACACAGAGGGCGCCATATAAATGCAAATTGTGTTGTTTTGGTTGTTGTTTCATCTCTGCGTGAAACCGATAGACGTTCTAGAGTAAAATTATAGATGTCAAGAATTGCCAAGATATTAGGGGTCATTGAACACTGAGCATCTTTGTTGCTATCCTCCAATGTAAGATCGGGTTAAACAATGGAATTTCAACTTGAAATTCAACAACATTTCTGGTTCATCTTCAGCCAAGTAAAGACTAAAATAAAGTTGAACCCTTTGATGACTTCTTTGTATTAAAATGAAAAGTATTTTTATGCCACGATTCTTCAAATTAAAAAAAAAGTTTGGCTTTGGACAGCATTAACAAATCCTGAAAGGGTTTGGTGCAGTCGGGTAGTGGTAGCTATTGGGGGTTCAGAAAGTAATGGGAGGGGGAAATGAGCCAGAAAACATGGAAAAGGATTTTTCAACACTCAAGAGTTGGTGGGCATGGGGAGAATGGAGGTTGCCCAAATAATAAGGATGTCTTCGGTGTTAAATCTCATTCAAAGAAATTGTGTTGAAAGTGGCCTGAAATTAGTATATTTTGTCAATGAATGAAACTGCAATCTGACACCCATGCAATGAAACCATATCTACCTCCTGTTGATTGGTGACATGGGTGATGCTGCATGCTGAGAACTTGCCTTGCAAAACCAATGAAAAACAGAAAGGGGAAACCAAGTGTGCCTGTGTGACTGAGTGTTTGAGACTCTTTTTCTCATATAACAACCTGCAGCAATACCAGGAAGTTGTTCACTGCCTAATGTGCCATATTTCAACCTGAGCTAGCTCATTTGTTGCAGAGTGTCCAGCATTGCTTAGAAGCATGACTCTGCTAGTTGCGCTCGCTATACTGTGCATCTTGTCTTTTAATTCAACACAGTCATGCAAAATCCCTGATGATTTAAAGGGAGCGAAGGCTCTAGGAGATATCATAATCGGGGGTCTCTTTTTAGTCCATGAAAAAGTTGAAAATTTAGTGGATCTTAAAAGGCCAGTGAATCAGAATTGTAAAGGGTAAGTGATTGATTTACAACAGTGTAAAAAGATTATACCTGTCATAGTAATGTAGGTCAGTGCATTATTTTTCTAAAATATTCATTTCAGATGATTACATTTGAGGCTCTTTTGCACAGTTTTGCTGATCTTTCAAATAGTTTATTGGCAAAATCTGTTTCTCATTTGCAAGATTTTTATTCCTACTGTTTTCCCTTAAAACCAGGCACTGGAATGGTTTGCACATGAATGAGGTTGTTTAATAATAATACTTGCATTTGATATAGCACCTTATCACATCTTTGAGATGTCTCAAATGCTTTACAGAATATACTGTAAGATGAATTGGCTGTATAGTTTGTAGGTTAAAGC
The DNA here is from genome assembly GCF_018977255.1 of Callorhinchus milii. Taxonomy (NCBI): domain Eukaryota; kingdom Metazoa; phylum Chordata; class Chondrichthyes; order Chimaeriformes; family Callorhinchidae; genus Callorhinchus; species Callorhinchus milii. The sequence continues at coordinate 51,211,383 of NW_024704744.1, forward strand.
ACATTAAACATGAATATGACTAATTGGGTGCATAAAATCTACTAAATCTACTCTAAATCCGTTTTTATATTGTGGCTTTGGAGACGTAGCATGGGCACCATACTAGAGAGATTGTTCTGAGCCTCCACTGATATTACATTGGCTGCAGGCAGTGCTTGTGAGCAATGATATTCCACACTAGTACCAATGCCTTCATAACAACAACTTGCATTTATGTAGAGCCCTTTCCGCTGGACAGTATTTCAGAATACTGCACAGTAGCGAGTGCTGAGCAAGGTACTGCTAACATAATCAAAGAGTTAGGTCTTAAGGTGGAATTTAAAGAGATAATGAGGGATGAGGCAGAGGGATTCAGGCACGGTGTCTAGAGGTTAAGGGCATTGTGGCTAAAAGATGACATCAAACAAATATTGTGACCCCATCAGAGTTTTGTGCGTGCATGAACCACATTAGAAATTTACTTCTGCAATCTCCGATACCCATTTAATAACAGAGACTAGGAGACGCACCTGAACATCAGATGACTTTACTCCAGGTTTTTTTTCATGGTTTTGCTCCCATTATTTAGGTACCAACTGTCACTCAAATACATTTCTAATGGTGCTTTACATATGTGCAAAGGTCTAAAGGCATCGCAATACACCAATGATACAATGCAAAGTTACATTTAGATAACACATTTTATGTCAGAAGGACATCCCAAAGCACAAATATGTCAAGACATCCAATGGAATGCAATGGAACATTGCCAAGTCCTGACCTTCTGCTGCTGACTTTTTAATATTAAAGAGTTGGAGCTCCTGTTCCTGGATACAACAGAAAATCCAATTCTATCCAGGGATTTGTGAAATACAATACTGGAAAAACTGTCAACAGTGTAGTTAGGAATTGCCTCCAGAGGTGAGCTCGACACTGGAGGAGGAGGTACTGTAAAAGTGGCAAAGTAACTGTGTCATTTACTAAACTAGGAGTAACTGAATTCAAGGCAAGGAGTTTGAACTAACTAGCTAACGGATGAGGTAGCATCTAGATGCATGCTGTTTGTTACATGCAGGTGGGTATGACAGTCAACAACAGGCACAAAGGCAGCAAGATCTTTCCCAAATATCCTGAAATAAAGAGCGTGCTGGAGAAGACACATAAAATCTATAGCTTCTCCTGTAAAAATTGCTATACTTAACTGCAAAGTCTGCCAATCCATCATGTCCAAATGGTGCATGATTTGTACACATTAGTGGACAATCTCCTAGAGGTGGGACTCAGGATTCCTTTATTTTGAGGGCCTCATCAATCATGCAGTGTTTTCAAAATGAAGGCGGTCGATCGTTCACTGATAAGAGACCCAAGCTACGTAGTTAGTCTCTAGATTATACAGCATTGCACAATATCCAGACAATAACTGAGAATCAATACAATTATAAATCGTGCCCAATTCCACAAAGTTTCATGGCAAGTTTTGGAGTGGTGAAAATAAGCTCTCAATACTCAAATAGATCTGGTACTTGCTGGATCTGGCAAGATAGTACGTTGCACAAAAGCGAGCTGTCCCAACGTCTATCTCTTGGGGTAACTGCTGAGAAGCTCAAAGAACTTACTCTACTCCCCTCCATGTGGCTTGGCCTTGGTCATTGTTAAGCGCTCTGAGACGCCGCCCAGCATGGAGTGCACTATATAAATGCAAGTTGTTGTTGTACTGGTAGAGGAACTAATGTGAGAGCTAGCTCCACCCCACCAGGCACTGTAGCCTGATAGAGCTACTGCCTGATAGAGCTACAGTAGAAGCTAAATAACTATTAAGGTAAAAATTGCAATATTTGATGTTAACCTTATCAGGATCACTGAAAATTCTGTCCCTTTTGATGTCTGGCAATGTATGTCCTCCTCCCCCAGCTGTTTGACAAGGGTTGAGCCCACCTAGATTTTTCAAATGCACTGGTTTCCATTTGCCCTAGGTGCACTATCTACAGTATAGGCTGATATCAAATTCCTTTTTAATGACAAATTGGAATATATATAAAAAATTTCAGATATGGCTTCATTGCCTACAATTTATCTTTTTTATTTGCTGTTAATATTCAGGCTTGACGTGCGGGGTTTTGTAAGGATTCTTGCCATGATCCATTCCATTGAGATGGTGAACAATTCCACCCTGTTACCTGGAGTCAAACTGGGATATATCATACATATCATAAAATATGATACTTGTGCAGAGACCACAGTGGTGATGGGAGCTGCCTTGAAGTTTCTTTCCAATTCTTCAAGCAACTGTGTTCAAGTTCAATGCAATTATACAGATTATTTGCCAACTGTAAAAGCTGTTGTCGGATCAAGCTTATCAGAAGTTAGCATTGCAGTTGCAAGGATACTAAGCCTGTATCTTATGCCCCAGGTAACAATTTTTAATTGCTCTACTGTATCAATAATCCATAAAATTGACCATACTTGCATTTTTCAGATGGCACATGAACTTACAATAAACTATTTTTTAATTGGGTCTTTTTGTATGGGTCTGATTCAATTTTGAGTGGAGCAGCCAATATCAATCAGGCTTCTGTTTTTCATTTTGTTGTACCACTGGAAGCAAAGCAGGTTTGATTATTTTACTTATGAGGAAAGATTGGAAAGTTGGAAGTGTTAATAATGATAATAATCCATGCATTTGATATAGCGCTTTATCACATCTTTGAGACATCTCAAAGCATTTTGCAGAATATACTGGAAAGTAAATTGACTTTATATTTTGTGGGGAAAAGATACAGAAGATGGGAGAAAAACTGATTAAAATTCTGAAGGGTTTTGATAACAAACAAGGAGAATTGTTTCCACTAGTGAGTCAGTAACTGGAGGTTTACAGGTTCATGGGTTTCAAGTAATTACCAAAAGAGCAAAGAGAGAGATAAGTTTTTTTTAAAACAGATGGTTGTTAGGATGTGTACCTGGAACTGTAGTTGGAACAAAATCTATATTAGCTTTTAAGAAGGAATTCAATATTTGAATAGGTGAAATGTAAAGAGATGAGGAAAAGGCGATAGAGAGGGACTAAACAGGTAGATCTTTTAGAGCACCATTACAGACACAATGATAATAATAATCCTATAATAATCATTGCTTTGTAGGCAAATACATCAATCAATTTGCTCACAACATGCATGAAGTGATGGGTTGAATGGCCTCCTTCTGTCCTGCGAATTTCTATAGCTCTATGGTTCCATGCTCGCAGCAATATAAACACAGCACAAGTCACACGTACCCACAGGTTTCTTGACTTCTAAACATGAGTGCTCCCCAGGTACTCTCTACAGAAGCTGCAGACTATGAAGAACACTGTATCCCATTGCCCTCTCCCACAACAGCCTGTACGATTCAATTACCCCTATTTTGACTGGTCCACTGGCTCCCCATTCTTCATTAGATTGAATTCTAGATTCTCCTCACATTCAAGTGTCTCTATGGCCTCATCCCACCCTACCTCTGAGATGTCTTGTGACTGTGCTGCCTCAGTTTCTCCCCCGCTGTCCTTTGTCTTGGCTAGAAGTTTTTGATTGACAGGATTTATTTTGGGGTTTCTCTATTGGATTTACAGCCTTAAAAAAATAAGTTTTGACCCCACTTTATCACCAGAAGAAGGAGAAATCTAAAAAGTAAATGTGGCCTCTACCAAAATTATATATGGTGTTTAGGCCCTTTGTGGACTAGAGTTCTACATTGCACTAAGATAAAGAAAGGTTTATTTTTCCTTAGTTTCAGAAAAGATGAAATATTTTATTATACATGCAATATTTCTCTATATTTCTATGAGGAATTGTAAGTTATAACATTTGCATTAGAAATTTACAGGTAATCAATAAATAAATGATCCACTCAATCACTGGTCGCTCAATCCACGACTGTTTGTGGGACACAACTGTGCACAATTGGCTGCTGCGTCTTGCCTACGAAAAACACAGTCAATCCACTTGACAATATATTCTGTGAAGCATTTTGAGACATCTCAATGACGTGATAAGGCACTATATCAAATGCATTTGATATAGCGCTTTTCACATCTTCTGGACATCCCAAAGTGCTTCACAGAACACACTGTAAAGTGAATTGATTGTATATTTGTGGGCGAACGCAGCAGCCAATTGCGTACAGCTATGTCCCACAAACAGTTGTAGATTGAAAATGACCAATTTATTATTGTTTTTGGAGGGATTATTATTAGGTGTGTGGAGTAAGGAAACTTGCCCAAGGTTTCGCCCTGCCTGGAATTGAACTCAGGTCTCTCGCTTGCTAAGCGAGTGCTCTAACCACTGAGCTGCAGGACTCCTATCATATTTGTTGGGCATTGAAGAGAAATGCACATCTTTTGGTCTTTGTAGGAATCTATTTATACTCATCACAGTTAGTGCTTTTGTGTACTTTTGTTTCACTTGAGCAATATGTTTCACTGTGAAATATTTAAATCTTTTATAGATCAGCTGTTCATCGTCTACTGAGATTCTCAGTGATAAGACCCGATATCCTGCATTTTTAAGAACGATTCCCAGTGACTATTATCAAACCAAAGCTATGGCTAAGCTGGTTCACATTCCCCAATGGAACTGGGTGGTAACTATTTCAAGTGATGACAATTATGGTCAATCTGGCATCGACAATTTCATTGCAGATGCAGAGATCTTGGGCGTGTGCATCGCAGTTCGAGACGTTATTCCGTCATATTCCTCTGACAAGGTAACCAACGACAGAATAAAACAAATAGTCAACACTGTTGTCAACCAATCATCTGTGAATGTGATAATCATGTTTGCAAAAGGCTCTCACGTCATTAACCTGTTCAAGGAATTAAGTGTGTATAATGTCAACAAGACATGGATCGCTAGTGATAGCTGGTCAACCAACAGGAATGTTATTCATTTGGAGACAATCCACAAAATTGGGGATATTGTCAGGTTTACATTTAAGAGCAGGAACCTTTCCAAGTTTGAGAACTATGTGAAAACTTTGCCGATCAACTCTGCAGCGGTTAACACATTTCTAGAAGATTATCACTGGCTACGAAGCCTTTGTGTGGACATTCAAAACAACAAACTGGAGACTTGCATTTCAAACCTAACTCAGAATCCTAAATTCATTTGACATTCTAAGCACGATAAGCTCACGAAAAGAAGGTCCTGGGAAGATGACTTTCTGGTGAACAATATTGAACCAGGCTTTATTTCCAGCATACAATGGTGAGTCATAGCCCTTGCTCATGCTCTTAGAAATCTACTTAAATGCAACAAAGAGCTCTGCCAGAAATCATTTGATTTTACACCTTGGACGGTAAGTTTTTTTACACTTTTTTTAAATGTTAAATTACTACCCAATAAGTTTTGAAATTTTATGCCTCAAAATACATGGGAAGAAAATTTATTTTCAAGTGATAATAATACAATTCCCAGAGCAAGTTAGGACTCTTTGGTCTTGAGTGGAGACGATTCAGAGGGGACCTTGTGGAGGTGTATAAAATTTTAAATATGATTGGAAAGGAAAACTCAGAACAATAAGATGCAACAAGACAGTAGAAAACAGAGGACATAAAGTTTAGAGTTGCAAAGGGCAATTTTTAGGACAGATACCAGAAGGTTTTACAAAGAGGGCAATTTACACCTGGAATAGTTTACCAGGAATGGTGGTAGAGGCCAAGAAACTGCTGTGATGGGAGAACAGCAGGGTCCATATTCTGGAGGTATGAAATTGAATGGGTCAAAGGGCCTTCTTCATCTGAACCAATCTTATGATTTTATGAAGCCAAACAAATGTAGAACAAATCAGCATTCCATGCCTTCCTGCTATCCCAACTGCCACTGTTAATATTACACATCAACAAGTTATGCTGCTGTTTTATTCTGTCCAGGCAGACGTGCTTGAGGCTAAAAAATTGGACATTAAATGTGCAAGAGGCAATATTCCACAAACCTGCACTTTTGTGCTTTGGAAGCACATGGCCTGGATTGCTGTTATAGCAGGGATAGAAATCCAATCATTTCATTTTTACATTAATAGCTCCTACTTTAATTATAAAACTATAAACTCATGTATTATCACTTCCATATGGTACAAAACATCATTACATTCCCAAGATGATCTATCATCTTTTGCTTGGAGGAAATTATCAGAAATGATACTATTTTAGTTTCACTGCCAGAATAAAAATATGCTGTGCACTCAACCAATTCTTACAACCTACAGAGAGAATTTGGTCCAAATAGTCGTAAACTTTGCATTTTGTATCATATGTATAAAATCAAAACATCCCAAGCTTCAGATAATTGCTGTCAAGTGTAGGGGGATATCACTAGAATCTGTCCTTAACCTGTCAATGTAATCTCGACAAATTCTGCATTCCACAACAACTATCCTCCAGGGTTGTGGGTCACATTCAGTTGAAAGCTAACACAATATAAACATTTTACAGATTTACAGTCACGTGTAATCGGTCTGCTTCCAAGATTCTCCATAACATCTATTTGCTCTACTTGCTGTTCACATGCTACTACATAATACCCTTCCTCAAAACATCCTTCAGATAGAATTACATTGAATGATACGGCATGGAAGAAGGCTATTCTACATCTTCACCCCCTTTTCTGTAAATATCAGTTAAGAAACTTGAATTTTCTTGCTTCACTATGACTCCACAGTGGTCTTATCCCTCCTTTAACTATCCTCTTGCTTCTGATGTGCTGCTAAAATCCTTTGCTATTACCCTTTGTGTCGACATGCTGTTATCTTCACATAGTTCAAATGCATTTGGTCAGATACAAAAGGCATCTTTCCAAAACATATGAACTCTACCTTAAGGTTAGACAAAGGATCACTAAGGTAAGTTTAGAAAGCATACTCTAGTCACAGAGCAAATCCTACCTCAGCATCTGGAGACTTCAATAAAAAAATCTCAAAGGATCACAGAAATGTGAAAGGAAAACATGGTCTTCAGTGTAAACAATATTCAGCCTTAATGAACCCAAATCAGCTGGTTTCACTGGCTTGCCATCGTCTCTTGGCTGTAGAAAATACCTGGTGATATTTGAGAAAGAAAATAGCAAAAAAAATTTAAACAATTCCTCTACTGTTTATAAATGTCAGTAAAGTCCTAAATAAAGATTTACAAATAGTTAATCCACTTTATCAGGTTATCAACAAAGATTGCAGTCACATAATTGGTCAGATTAAAATTTTCTGTAAATTATGGAAAATATAAATGTCATTGACATTCAGCCTTTCAGGTCAGTTTTTATATTGTATATATTATCCTTTGCTATATAAGTAAGTCACATACATTATTTTCAGAGATTAAAAGACATTTGACATATTTAGGTCAAATTCAATTAGGCAATATCATTTGCCAGGAATGAATTTTCATATCCCTGTATTCTGTCCAGTTAATTTGGGTCACTTCAATTTGGGTCACTTCAGGTTATTTTATTGATTGTACCAACACTGCGGCAGTGAACTGCAGTCAGTTTTCTCTATTTGACATGGTGAGGAGCAAACTAGTTGAGCATTTCTTGTGAAATAAAATGAAGCTAGGTATTTGCTGTAATAAAGGAAGAAAAGGACTTTTTAATTGGCAAAACAGATACAAATTTTGGAATGACTGTTAAAACCAATTAAATCAAGAACATCCAATGGTAGAACATACACTGCAGTAGGACTGCATTAAAAAACGTTTACTGTCCGTCGCTCCCCCCATCACTGCAATTTAAGAAGAACAAACAACTTAATGCCTTTTTGGACGCAGTCTCCTGTAGCTTAGTGGTTAGAGCACTCGCCTCGCAAGCGAGAAGACCTGGGTTTGATTCCTGGGCAAGGCGAAATGTTGGGCAAGTTTCCTTACTCCATACGCTTCTGTTTACCAAGCAGTAAGTTGGAACCCAGTTGTTAGTCGATTGGCAGATCGCTTTTCCAGGGGTAATAATCCCTTACAAATAAATATTAACTTGGTCACTCAATCAACGACTGTTTGTGGGACACTGTTTTGTGCAATCGGCTGCCGCATTTTGCCCACAAAATATATGGTCAATTCACTTTGCATTATATTCTGTGAAGTGCTTTGAGATGTCTCGAAGACGTGATAAGGCGCTATATCAAATGCAAGGATTATTATTATTATACATGTCTGCCTGGAGATTTCCCCTCTCACATTGTACCAAACAGCTGAGAAACACTAACTTCCTCTTAAACAAAATACATATAACGCTAAAATTTTGTTTCTCGTCGAGGCCCAAATGCATTTAGTTTCCTTCCCCTTCCTGCCACCATATGCTAGCACACCAACCCAGGTGCTCTCACCTCAAACTTTCTAAAAGATAGATTGCAATATTGATGCTTTTTATATTGTCGTGCCAGAATGACAGAAAGTGAAGGCACTAAAACTTGTATTTTGCTCCATAACACAGCTGACACTTGCACATTTAGAAACCCTGGGATTTCAGCTTTTACATTCGATGCCTGTAAATGGCATGACATTATCTTTCACTTTGCACGTGCGTGAGGCCTTAAGAAGGTTTTCTTTATTCTGATTGACCTCTATTGAAAGAACGGTAGGGGCTATTTTACTCCTGGGTGTTTCCTCAGTTCCGTTACGGTTATTTACATGTTTGGGGTTTGAACAGCAGTGGTCCTGGAGTCGAGGGTGGAGGCAGAGAGGTAGAGTTGGGTGTCATCCGCATACATGTGGAAGTTGACCCCATGTCTGCAGATGATGTCACCAAGAGGGACCATATAGATATTGAAGAAGAGGAGACCAAGGACAGAGCCCTGAGGAACCCTGCACAAGATGGTGCGGAGGCTAGAGGAGAAGCCGCTTGTGAAGATAAAGTGTAGACGGTGTGAGAGGTAGGATCTGAACCATTCAAGGACAGAAACCTTGAGGTAAGAGGAGAGGCGGTGGATGAGGATAGAGTGGTCGATGGTGTCGAAGGTAGCAGAGAGGAACAGGAGGACGAGGAGGCAGAGGGATCCCTGGTCACAGATGGACAAATGTCATTTGCCACTTTGACCTGAAGGTGTTTTTGTGCTGTGGGTGGCACGGAAACCCGATTGTAGGAGTTTGTGAAGGGAATGAGAGGAAGGAGCGAAGCAACGACTCATTGCAGGAGCTTGGAAACGGAGGTTGGAGATGGGGCAGTAGTTTGAGACCAGGGATCGATCCAAGGAGGGTTTTCTCTAAGGATAGGAGTGATGATGGCTGTATTTAAAGGGGTGGGAACGGTGCGAGTGGACAGGGAGAGGTTTATGATGTCTGTGAGTAGTCGGGCAAGGAGGAGGAGCTGGGAGATAATGAAAGGGGTTGGGATGGGGTCAAGGAAGCAGGTGGTCCATTTCATGTGGATTATAGTGGCGGTGAGAGGAGGGCAAGACAGGTTCGGTGGTGTGGAGAGAGGGATGGGTAGGGGCTAGGGTGTAAGGGGGAGTTGGGGAGGGGATAGTAGTCGGAATGGCAGAGGCAGCTGAGCAGATCCCCTCAACTTTGGTTTCGAGGAAGTCCAGTCTCTCCTTGCAGTTAGAGGAGAGAATAGGCGAGCCGTGAGAGGATGGGCGGAAGAGGGTGAAGGAGCCGGGAGAAATACTTCGTAGCACCTTTGAGACATTTCGATGACGTGATGAGGTGCTATATCAAGGATAGTTATTTTCAAGGATGCTCAAGCCTAATCCAATTCCTTTTCTAGCAATACCAATTCACTCTGTCATGACATTTCTATTTCACCAGCTTGTGCTTGCTCATAATATCGAGCTGTAATTTTGTAAGGTATCTGCTTGATTTATCCCCGTTCAGCTCGTCTACAAATACACATTCAATAATATTTATTGTGAAGCACTGTGAGATGTTTTGACTTGATAAGGAACTTCAGTAAATGCAAAGATTATAACTTTTATCAACATTATCATCAATAAATTATATGCTCTGGTTCACCACTGAGTTAAATATCTAATCAACATGCACTGGATCCAAACTCAGGTTTCAAGAGTTAAAGGTTAGTGTTCTAAAGCAGTAAGAACATATATTCCTTCCAGGTCCAAAATGAGCAGGGACTAGATCAACTGAACAAGCATTGTTGTGTAAAACCCACAACCAGTCACATAGTTCTTTACAGGAGGATTAGCAGTCACTAAAGCTGTATCCGTAGACAATTAACTCATTGTTAGGTAAACAAAAGAGAATACATCAATATGTGATGTACAAAAGTGAATGAACAGTATAAAATAAAAAACGTTGATAGTAATTAGTAATGACTCGAGTAACACGTTGTTTACACTGATACCTGATGCTGTAATTATGTGCTCAGCATTCAAATGCACCACTTGGTAATGCACTAACTTTCCACCAAATTTTTTTTAAGACTTAAAACTGAAATCGAGAATAAATAAGTATTTTACTCAGAAGCGCAGGTTATTAAAACACTCTCTAGATTTTTATGTCTGATGTACACAAGCGTAACAGAACAACGGCAATGAGTGCAGACGAGCAATTCAAGTACAGCTATCATGCTGCTGTGAGCACAATTCACTTTATTGTCTGGACAATCATCTTTATGGTCTGAGGACATCCCTTTAGTAGCTTTTGTGGCTATGTTTCAAACGTACTCCCGACGTAAAAGGGGCTATATAAGTATAAATTGTATTATGTACTGCATTACATCTCAATTCATAAATTAGCACTCTGTTTAAGATGATTTTTTTCAACATATAAAATGATTGGACTTGTTTGCTTCTGTCAGTAAGGTGAAACGGTCAACAAAAATAAGTAAGAAATGGGCACATTTGTCTTTCCCCTCCTCCGCCCCCTTCTGCTCTTAAATCATCCAAAAGCTGTCCAAATTTCATAAACCGGGCCAATAGAAAAGTGCGGCTGCACTTTTTTTTCCCCCACAGAATTCCCTACCAATGACTCACCCACTAATGAGTAAACCACACGAGAAATACCAGCTGCGTATTTCTCCGCATTTTCCCGCAAAATTTGTCAAATGCCCTGCAATTTTTGGCAAATGTTTCCGCAATTTTCTATTGGCCCAGGTCATAAGACACAAAAATAAAGAGGCAGATATTGACTGCACAGTCACACAAGCCAACAGCTCAATAATTTGAACCTAAAACAAGTTAATCCTATTTCTGTGCTTGCTCTTACTTGTGAAATTGGTCAAATTTAGAGCAGTAGTTAGGGATTCAATTACTGATCCCACACACAAATGGCAAGCTCCCAGTTTAAAGAATCCAGTACCTGATCTGAGGAAATGATTTGCAAGCTTGGCTCAAATTGAATGAAAAACAGCTAAATGCACTGACAGTGAGGGCCAGTGTTGATGAGCACAAACATACAAGGTTATGATTTTCAGTGTGCAAAAACTTTTTAAAAAGCTAGGAGTCTAATGAGAGAAATGGAACCTGGCTTCAAGATGAAATGTTTGGTAATGCAGTATTCACTCTCTCCCACTCAGCTCCTTGAAAGCCAAAGCCCTAATGGTAGGGTAGTTCTCACTGGACAAACAGCTGGAAAGCTTGCCTGACAGTGCTCTCAATGCTACGTAATTTTAGCTGGTTAGAATTAGGAGATGTTTGTTATTATTGCTGAACATTACTTTTTGGTTTGGTGTGTACATCACACTATAATTCTCCACCCTATTGTAGAGTGCACAGGAAATCATGTTATTGGTCTGGGTGCACTTTGCTTCTGGTATAGTTGACCCGAGATGGTATTTAAATGCAAGTTGTTGTTTTAGACCCACACTAGGTCCAAGCTACAGGCAAACCCATTTTCACCAAAACACTTTCTAACAAATTTGCCTGTAATTGTGCTGTGAATGCATTTAACTGGAAAACCGTTTAACACTGACTGTCCCCACTCCCTGGTTTGAGAGTCCCACAGTGGAGTTTTGTTTCCTTTGTGGCAGGATATTGCCAATTAAAATACTAGCAGTTCCATCAGGGGGAGCCCTTGTTCCAGTCAGTCCTAAGTGCTCAGTTTTCATTTACTTAATTCTTTTCATTTATAGATTAGGAACTATTGAATGAAACAATAAAAAAGTATGGATATGATATTTTAAATGTAAACATATTGATTTAAAAAATGCCTCCCAAAAAGAGGGCAGGAAAAGGAAGATGAGGGAAATTTGCTGTCTGGCCAAGTCCTCCCCAAGTCCTGCATACAAACTCCCCAGTAATGTAGCACGTCTGTTACTTGTTTGAAAATAGGGAACTGATTACATCAATTTTCCCTGCAGATTTCAAGTAACAGAACATCTGCCTTCTCGGGAAACAAACAGGTCATTAGACCCTGCCACCACAGAATTCCACCAGCCCAAGTCTTTTCAAGATATTCTTCTACAGTGACTCATCTCTTGAGCAGATCAAGGAAGAACCTGTCAGCTTTTGTACAATAACCTTATCCAAATAGCATTCATAGTTCAAGACATTTATAATTATAATAATAATTATTATTTTGCATTTGAAATAGCACCTTATCACATTGTCTAGAAGTCTCAAATTGCTTTGCAGGACTTGTACTCTTGAGTGTAGTGACTATTTTGTAGACAAAATTACGTGGCAACAATTTGCATATAGCTACGGTTACTGAGAAACTCTGAACCGACTGACCAATTTTACCTGGAAAATTGTTTGCCAGGAGATACTCCCTTCTCTTTTTGAATAGTTTTGAATAGTGGGATCTGAAATGTCCACCTGAACAGGCAGTCAGGGACCTAAGTTTAACAACTCAGATAACGGATGGCCCCTCTGTATGTTTTTATTCTCATCAAAGCTACACGTTAGTCGGTGGCACTCTTGCCTCGGACTCAGAGGTTGTGAGTTTATGGCTGACGGCAGGATTTTGAACTCATAACCTAGGCTGAGACTCCACAGTCAGTACACTTACAATAAATCCTGCGAAGCACTTGGAGATATCTACCGGCCATGAAAGGCACTATATTCAATACAAGGATCATTATTAGAATTAAACACACATAGTTCTCACACACAAACATGCCAGGGCACCCATCTTTCCTCAGCTCCCTCTCTCTCTCCAATATCTCATCTTGAAGGACAGCACCTTCTGGAGCGCTCTCCAGAATAGTATTTGAGTGTCAGCCACCCTCTCCCCCTTCAATCACTCTCTCCCTTTCCCTCTGTCTCACTCTCTCCCTCCTCCTCCACCATCACTCTCTCCCTTTCCCTCTCTCTCACTCGCTCCCTCCTCCTCAATCACTCTCTCCCTTTCTCGCTCCTTCTCCCTCTTCCCACCCCATCTCCTTCCCTCCCCCATGGAGTCCTGTAGCTCAGGGTTAGAGCACTTGCTTTGCAAGCGAGAGACCTGGGATGGATTCCTGGCAGAGCGAAACCTTGGGCAACTTTCCTTACTCCACACACCTAATAATAATCCCTCCAAAACCAAATAATAAATTGCTCACTTCAATCCATGACTGTTTGTGGGACACTGCTGTGTGCAATTAGCTGGTGCGTTTCACCGTCAAATATACGGTCAATTCACTTCAGTGTATTCTGTGAAGCACTTTGAGACATCTCAAAGACATAAGGATTATTATTATATTTATTATTATAAACAGCGAGGAGGATAGTAGCAGACTGCAGAAGGACATAGGCAGACTGGTGAAATGGGCAAACACATGGCAGATCTAATTTAATGCAGGGAAGTGAGAAGTGATGCATTTTGAGAGAAGGAATGAGGAGAGGCAATATAAGATAAATGGTACAGTTTTAAAGAAACAGAGAGAACTGAGGATTCACACACAAAAATCTTTGAAGGTGGCACAACAAGTTGACAAAGCTGTTAAGAAAATGCCAATGAAATTCTTGGCTGTTATAAATAGAGACATGGAGTGTAAGAGCAAGGAAGTAGCTCAGTGGTTAAAGCACTCACTTTGCAAGCGAGTGACCTGAGTTCAATTCCAGGCAGGGCGAAACCTTGGGCAAGTTTCCTTACTCCACACACCTAATAATAATCCCTCCAAAACCAAAAACAATAATAAATTGGTCATTTTCAATCTACGACTGTTTGTGGACATTGCTGTGTGCAATTGGCTGCCACATTCGTCCACAAATATACAGTCAATTCACTTTACAGTGTGTTCTATGAAGCGCTTTGGGACGTCCTCCCGGCGTAAAGTGCTATATCAAATGCAAGGATTATTATTATTATGTTGAACCTTTACAAATCCCTGGTTAGGCCTCAGCTGGAGTTTTACATCCAAATCTGAGCACCACACTTTAGGAAGGATGTCAGGGCTTTGGAGAGGGTGCAGAAAAGATTTACAAGAATGATACCAGAGATGAGGGAATACAATTATTTGGAGAGATTAGAGGGCTGAGAGGATTCTCCTTAACAGAGAAGGTTGAATGGCAGATTTAATTGAAGTGTTCAAAATTATTAGGGGTTTTGATAGAGTAGATAGGGAGAAACTTTTACCAGTTATTTTAAATCTGTGTCCTCTGCTGGGTGGGGCGGTAACCAGAGAACACAGATTTAAAATAACTGGCAAAAGAACTAGAGGGGAGACAAGGAGAATTTTTTTTTAAAAACCAAGAGAGTTGTTACAGTCTGGAATGCACTGCCTGAAAGGTTGGTGGAAGCATATTCAACAATAGCTTTCAAAACTGAATTAGATAGGTACTAAAAGGAAAAAAATATGCAAGCTATGGGGTAAGAGTGAGGAATGGGACTACTTGGTAGCTCTTTCAAAGAGCCGGCACAGGTACAATGGGCCAAATGGCCTCCGTCTGTGCTATAAAATTCTATGATAATTCCAAATCGCAAATAGACAGAGCCAATACCACATTTTGTATCCTCATGGTCAGAAATCGAATGTTACTTGACTGTGTGAGGCAGTGAGCTCAGATACACAGCCCGGAATAAGTATCCCAAATGGTTGATTTGATCAGAGAAGTCGACACATTGGAGTGAGGATGGTTCAAGGGAATCAAATCAGTTTAGTTTTACAACCATTACAACCACGAGAGGGTGCTGTAGAGGGACCCGAAATATGAAAATTAGGTTCCCATACACCTCCTACTGCAACCTCAGTACCGGGATACCTAAAGCGCTTCATGTGGAAATTTATAATCATAATCTAAGTGTACTGGGAATTATAACAACAGTCCAGGATGTACTGACACTTGAGTGTGCTGGATTTAAACCAGCAAAGTCCTGCTCTGTAAACAGTAGCTCTATCCACTACATCATCAAGGCTGCCACTTCCCATCTGGACCACCTAATCTCATCCCACTCCTCTGCTCACTCCCCACACTCCTCCATATTCCTCTTTAAGCATCTAATTACATTTTTAAATAATTTATGGTTGACATCCTGCTCCTCGTTACAAACTGTCACTAGCAAAACTAAATCAGAATTAAAGCAAGACTCCTGAGAAAGGAGCCTGAACCTCAAATCTCATTTTGTACCAGCAAGCGTTTTAATAAATGAACAATGTGCATATTTTTCTATACTTGGTGTAAAAGGAGAATTATGAGTGATGTTATCTTTGTTCATCCACAAAATCAATTCACTTTATAGTACATCTTTAGCGCTTTGAGACTTCGACTATGTGATAAGGTACTATATCAAATGCAAGTGTTATCATTATCATCAAAGCAGCTCTTATTTCAATGAATGCATGTTAGGGTCATGGGTGGGTTATAGAGGACTGGCATTTCACCATTTGCAAAGTAAAAATGTTTCCTCTATCAATTGTAAGGAACTCAACCAAATATGAAATTGCTGAATCTCCCATATTACCTGGTCAATACCTCCATAACACAAACAACACATTGAAATTAGATGTATTATTCTGTTACTTGGTAACAAAAGTCTAGTTACTGTTGGTAACCTTAAAATATCATTGTAAATTCCTGTTTATTTTTGGTGGGCACTTTGTAATAACCCTTCAGATCTCTATTCAAATACATTTTCTGGTCATTAATGATCTGCAAATAGCTTCAGAGTACTGTAAGAATAGAGCAGAGTACAGTAAGAATGGAGCCGATTTCCTCGGCTTACATTAATTACTGGCAATTGCATTGGGATTTTTGTGACCAAAATGAGTGCCTTATCACATCAAAATATCCTCCAGATGTGAAAAACACTACATAAATGTAAATTATATTCAATCATAAAATGTCTCAAAGCATTTCACAGGCAATTGCTGTCAAGCGAAGTGACTATTTTTTTTCCGCAGGCAAGCATGTCCGTCATTTACAGCAGCAAGATCCCAAAGACTGGCATGGGATAAATATCTAACCTACGTGGGATGGCAAGTTAAACACAACAACAAGCGGCTTTGGGCCCAACATTTTCACAAAAGGGGAGGGAGGAGTTTACCTAATGAGCTAATCCACTGGGATATTTCCAGGAGCAGATTATCTGCCAATGTAATAATGATAACCCTTCTAATTACGACACTGAAAATCACATTTCCTCCATATTTCTATTTCTCTTTAATTCTTCATACAGACACCCCACTCATTAAAAGTGTCTGGGACATTGCTTTGCGTAAAATTGTCTGCCCTGTTCATCTACAAAATATGTATATTCTGCAAAGCGCTTTGGGATGTCCTCCCAACATTAAAGGTGCTAGACCATTTGTAAGAATTAATATTATCTATGTTAGTTAGGATTAACATACTTTGACAATGAATCTCCAAATTTTGGTCATTGGAAGACCTCTATCATGAAATGGTTAAGGCTTATGTTGAAGCAATGGAAAGGATCCAAAAACGATGCCCAGATCCCGCTACTG
This sequence comes from Callorhinchus milii, assembly GCF_018977255.1. Lineage (NCBI taxonomy): Eukaryota > Metazoa > Chordata > Chondrichthyes > Chimaeriformes > Callorhinchidae > Callorhinchus > Callorhinchus milii. Next base: position 51,228,155 of record NW_024704744.1, read on the forward strand.
TCAAAGCCTGTTCTCACCTAAAAACAAATAATTAGCTCCTGGGCTTGCACACACCTTTCAATGAAAAAAGTAGACAGTATACATTGCATTATAGCATCCTGTGAAAAGTATAAAGCATTTTACATAAAGCACATCTCAAAATGTTGACAGATGTAATGGTGAGCACGAATAATAAAAATAATCCCTTGGTTTCATTTAACATCTATAATGTCAAATTATAGAAAGTGATGTACAGTAATTAAATGTAGTGACTGTGCATTTGTAAACAGCCTGCACCCACTAGCTCCTCCGTGACCCCCTCAGGCTTCCTCAACCTTCATATCAAATCCCAAATGTGAGGAGATCAAGGACTTCTCTTCTAAAATACTTAACAAATGCAATGCAGCCTTGTCCCCAAGATTGGGCCCGAGATTGGAATGGCTAGATAAACACAACAACAAGCAGCTTTGCGCCCAACATTTTCACAAAATCAGGTGAGGGAGGAGTTTACCTAATGAGCTAATCCACTGGGATATTTCCAGGAGCAGATTATCTGCCAATGTAATAATGATAACCCTTCTAATTACGACACTGAAAATCACATTCTCGCCCGAGATCGGGCCCGAGATTTCAGTGACAATTTATAACACATTTAAGAATCAGCAATAGCATTCATGAATATAACCAAGGATCTCAATTCATTCGTATTTCTTGTTCCACATGATGCTGCACAAATGCTGTAAACAAGTTATATCTGTACCATGGTTCATAGCCACTTTCTATAAAGAGATACATTTCAAAAAGCATTCCAACTCTCTCACATCATAGACCTAACCAAAGATCCGTTTAAAACTATAATGGTACAAATTCATTCAGTCACTTCCCATCAAGTGGGATTCAGTTTAACAGAAAGTCAACACAATAGATTCTCAAGGTTCAGACACCTCCTGACTTGTAGAGCAACAATGGACCCTGCTGAATACTTGATTGGGAAGATGAGTTTACAGCAAACAAAAGTTTTTAGTGTCAGAAAGTTAATTTGATGTCCAATAAATTTGATGTCCATTGTGGGTAAAATTAGAGACACTTAAGGATCAAATCACAGAGCACCTGGGCAGAAATCAAGTTATAAATGATAGCCAATCTGGGTTCATGAAGTGGAGGATTTGCCCAACTAAATTTACTGGTTTTCTTTAATGGTGTGACAAAGGAATTTGATAATGCTGTGGATGCTGTATATCTGGATTTCAGTAAGGCCTTTGATACAGTTGTCTTGAGGCTGCTACTGTACATAAAGAAAATGGGAATAAATGGGAAAGCATTACAATGTATATGTAAATGGTTGCCTGGAAGAACCCAGAGAATGTTGGTACAGGGAATGTCATCAAACAATGTGGAAAAATGTAAGCTACTTCACATGGGCACAAAACAATCCAGGAAGGGACTATTATTTGAATGGAAGGAAAATAATTTATTTGTTTGCTTACAAAAGTACCTATCCTTTTATTTTCCAAACCTAATATCAAGTGGTTTCCTAAAGAACTCAAGAAATAGAAAAATCTGGACTCCAAAATGTAATGGCTGTCTGTAGGACAGTGTGGGTCACACCCCAAACAAGGTTTATTTTGAGAAGGGAGCTCTACCCTGCACATCCATTTTCTCCAGACATTCCTCTCACACTCCCAAGTCCCCAGCTTAAAACTGGCACTCAACTATCCTTAGGGGCTGGTGTCCAATTAGTCCAGCCCTTGTTAACTCCCTTTAACAATAACCATAAAAGGCAGTGACAGGGTTTATCCTCCTATCACACTGTCATTTGTTGGACTATTTTCATACAGATAATCGTCCAGTGTGTCTTACTGCAAATTCCAGTGGACAAATATTAATATAATTAATGTCATTTAGTTTTTGTTTTCCCGCCAGATCAGTTGCATTCACATCACCGTACAACCATCTAGCAAGTGTGAATTGGTGCAGCCAATCACAGCCTGGCATACTCAAACCCATTCACAACTACAACAACTTGCATTGACATAACAGAGCAGCCTATGCACAGCAATGTCCTACAAACAGCCATGGAGTGTGTGTTCAATTTTATTTGGGGGACTGTTAGCTAGCACATCAAGAGACACTTCCTTCTCTTATCAAATAGTGCCAAGGGATCTTAACATCCACCTGAATAGACAGACGGACCTCAGTTTAACGTCTCATACAAAGGACAGCACCCACGGCATTTCAATGAATGTCAGACTCCATGGCTTGCACGACCCAACATGGTGATTCAACTCATAACCTTAAGATCCACAGGCGAGTGGTACCAACTGAGTCAGCCTGACACACAATGTCATTGTAAGACATCCATTGTAATATCTGATTGCTGAGACAATTTGTAACACATTTAAGATTGAGCAATTTCATCCTTGAATATAATCAAGGATCTCAAATCATTCTTCTTGTTCCACATGGTGCTGCACAAACACTTTGTGAGTCATGTATACCTGTGCTATGCTATATACCCATTTTCTGTGCAGAGGTACATTCCAAAAAGTATTCCAACCCTCTCACACCATACACCTAGCCAACAATCTGTTTTGGACTATAATGGTAGAAATACATTCACAGTCACTTCCCAACGAGAGAGATAGAACTTAACAGAAAGTCAACACAATAGATTCCCAAGATGCAGAAAACTTCCTGCTTTGTAGAGCAACACTGCCCCCTGTCGAGTACTTGAAGGCAAATGTTGCTAAGATACTTGGCTCAGATTAGAGAGACTGAAATATGACTGGCAACATGAAAATCCAATAATGTTGCACATGCTGCAACAGTGCTAAATAAGTTCTTTGTTTCAGTTTTTACTAAGGAGCAGACAGATAACCCATCTGATCTGGAAAGAGAACTCAAGGAAGCCACGGAGGAATGTTGCAATGCTATTCATATCACTATCAGCATGGTTTCAAGATCCTCATCCTCACCTACAAGGCCATTCACGGCCTTGCTCCCTCCTACCTCTCCAACCTACTATCCCCCTACCTACCTGCCCGTACCCTCCGTTCCTCTGGCTCCGGTCTGCTCCACGTCCCCCGCCCCAACCGCCCTACCATCGGTGGTCGGGCCTTCAGCCTCTCAGCCCCCAGGCTCTAGAACTCTATCCCCCAGTGCCTTCGCCGCTTCCTCCCTTTCCTCCTTCAAGGCCGGTCTCAAAACCTTTCTCTTTGACCGAGCCTTCAGCTCCCCTCTCGACTCTCTTCCCCTCCTCGCTCCCTCCCTTCCCTCCCCTCACCCTGACCATTTCCCCCTCCTCTCTCCCTCCTTTCCCTCCCCTCACCCTGACCATTTCCCCCCTGCTCGGGTCATGACCCAACTGTGCAGCGCCTTGGGACGTCCTCCTGACGTGAAAGGCGCTTTATAAATGGAATCTTGTTGTTGTTGTTGTTGTGGTTGCAAAACAGCTATACAGACTTAAAGTTAGTAAATCTCAGGGGCCAGATAAATTGCCTCCAAGGATCCTTGAGGAACTAAGGGAGTTCCTCAATGATCCTGACCATTTCCCCCCTGCTCGGGTCCCAACCCAACTGTCCAGCGCCTTGGGAAGTCCTCCCGACATGAAAGGCGCTCTATAAATGCAATCTTGCTGTTGTTGAGTAAGTTGCAGAAACACTGGCACAAATCAATGAACACTGGAGCATGCCAGAGGACTGGAGAAAACCAGATGTTACTTTTTTTTTAAAAATTAACAAAAGTGACCCAGGATACAAAACTACTAAATTTGACATCCATGGTGGGCAAAATTATAGACACTATTATTAAGGGTAAAATCATAAAACACATGGGCAGAAATAAAGTTATAAATGATAGCCAATATATACATGCAACTGGTTGACCAGAAGAACCCAGAGCATGGCAGTACAAGAAATGTCATTAGACAACATGGAAAAATGTAAGCTACTTCACATGGGCACAAAACAATCCAGCAAGGGACTATTATTTAACTGGAAAGAAATAATAGGTTTGTTTACTTACCAACATAACTATCCTTTTGTCTTCCAAAACAAAATATCAAGAGGTTTGCTAAGAACTGAAGTAATACTATCATCTGGACTCCAAACTCTCATGGCTGTCTGAAGGAGAGGGTGGGTCATATCTCTCTCTCTCTCTTCCCCCCAACAAAGGTTTACCTTACACATCCATCTTCTCCAAACTTTCCTCTTGCACGCCCAAGCCCCCAGCTTTATACTGGCTCTCAATTATCCATAAGAACTGGTGCCCAATTATCACAAACTCTATTCAAGCCCGATTGGAGTCCAGCCCTTGTTAGCTCCCTTTAACATAGGTTGATCACAAATAACTATAAAAGGCAGTGACATGGTTTATCCTATCACACTTTCAATTGTTGGACTATTTTCATACAGATAATCGTCCAGTGTGCTTTAATGTGTTTTCCATTGATCAAGATGAGAACAGTGTGTCTATAGTTAACAGATGTAATTTTTCAACTTGCATAATACCCTTCACGTGAGATGTATCTTGTAATAATAATAATAATCCTTGCATTTGATATAGCGCTTTTCACGTCGGGAGGATGTCCCAAAGCGCTTCACAGGACACACTGTAAAGTGAATTGACTGTATATTTGTGGGCGAACGCGGCAGCCAATTGCGCACAGCAATGTCCCACAAACAGTCATAGATTGAAAATAACCAATTTATTATTGTTTTTGGTTTTTGGAGGGATTATTATTAGGCGTGTGGAGTAAGGAAACTTGCCCAAGGTTTCGCCCTGCCTGGAATTGAACTCAGGTCTCTCACTTGCAAAGCGAGTGCCAAAACCACTGAGCTACAGGACTCCACTTGTAGTGTTTTGGAGACACTTTTGCATAGTAATCACCCAATCAAGGAAAGAGGGGAGGTAAGCATAGATATGGTCAAAGAGAAAGGTCTTTAAGGTAGTTAGGGAAGTCAACAATGTCAACAATTTCAATGAACAGTTTTGATCAGATGAGCTGACTTTGACTGTAAACCAGCTAAGGTAATCTCGACCCAAAGCCAATTTTCTTAAAAATGGCTTCTGCAACCCTTGTCAGCTATTAATCAGTGTTGATCTTAACACAGAATAAATTAATGGAATTTACAGAATCAACTAACTCTTGTCTTTACCTCATCCGTTAATGAGATTAAAATTAAGGTGTTTACCATGGAACTTTTAACTCAGGAAAAAAGGATGCAATTTCCTTTGGCAGCGCGGCCTGCCCAGATTGGTTGTACTTAAGAAAGTAAATAACAACAACAACAAGATTCCATTTATAAAGCGCCTTTCACGTCAGGAGGACGTCCCAAGGCGCTGCACAGTTGGGTCATGACCCGAGCAGGGGGGAAATGGTCAGGGTGAGGGGAGGGAAGGGAGGGAGCGAGGAGGGGGGAAATGGTCAGGGTGAGGGGAGGGAAGGGAGGGAGCGAGGAGGGGGAAGAGAGTCGAGAGGGGAGCTGAAGGCTCGGTCAAAGAGAAAGGTTTTGAGACCGGCCTTGAAGGAGGAAAGGGAGGAAGCAAGGCGAAGGCACTGGGGGATGGAGTTCCAGAGCCTGGGGGCTGAGAGGCTGAAGGCCCGACCACCGATGGTAGGGCGGTTGGGGCGGGGGACGTGGAGCAGACCGGAGCCAGAGGAACGGAGGGTACGGGCAGGTAGGTAGGGGATAGTAGGTTGGAGAGGTAGGAGGGAGCAAGGCCGTGAATGGCCTTGTAGGTGAGGATGAGGATCTTGAAATCAATCCTCTGGGGGATGGGGAGCCAGTGGAGGCGAGCGAGGGTGGGAGTGATAGTATGTTAGAAAAGACCCTGGTCACTTGTTCATACTCCAATAGTAAATATTTGGCAGCTTTCCTTTTTGATGGTACACTGGAGGATAAAATCTTATTTACATTATGCATTGGGATTAATAATGATAATAGACAACAATAATACTTGCATTTGATTTAGCACCTGATCACAAGTCTCAAAGTGTTTCTCATTAAAACTATGTGATTGGGTGTATTTTGTATGCAAACAGAGCAGCCTGTGCACAGGGATGTCCTACTAACAGCCATGGAGTGTGTGTCCAATTTTATTTGGGGGTATGTTGGCTAGAACACCAAGCGAAACTTCTTTCTCTGATCGAATAGTGCCAGGGGATCTTTAACATCCACCTGAATAGGCAGACGGACCTCAGTTTAACGTCTCAGCACTACACTGAATATCAGACTCCAGCCTTCCACGACCCAATGTGGAGATTCAACTCACAACCTTAAGATCTAGAGGTGCGAGTGGTGCGAACTGAGCCACCCTGACACACAATGTCAGTATAATATCCATTGTGATATCTGATTGCTGTGACAATTTGTAACACATTTACAAATCAGCAATATCATCCTTGAATATAATCAAGGATCTCAAATCATTCTTTCTTCTTGTTCTATATGGTGCTGCATAAATATGATATGTGAATCATATATACCTGTGCCATGGTCCATATCTATATTTTCCCATAACCTACAGTTGGTAGCACTCTCACCTCTGAGTCAGAAGCTTGTGAGATCTTGAACTCACATAGTCTAGTTAGGGAACACAACAGTGTCAACAATTTCAAAGAATTGTTTTTGATGAGATGAGATGACTTTGGAGGGAAGTTACCTCCAGTAAGAAAGTGAAAGAGGAGGAGTGGTCAGCAGCAGCCAGAGGAAAGACAAGGATAGAGGTCAGACGGTTGTTGACCAGAGTCATCGGAACAGGTAGTATGCTTTGATTCTGTAAATACTTATATTTGACTAATTGTTCAATTAAACTTTGTTACATCGCTTTAGATTTTCGGGTCATATTTCAAACTCAGGGATCGGAAATCCCAACAAATTAGGGACCCAGATGGGACACAACAACAACAACAACAACAAGATTCCATTTATAAAGCGCCTTTCACGTCAGGAGGACGTCCCAAGGCGCTGCACAGTTGGGTCATGACCCGAGCAGGGGGGAAATGGTCAGGGTGAGGGGAGGGAAGGGAGGGAGCGAGGAGGGGGAAATGGTCAGGGTGAGGGGAGGGAAGGGAGGGAGCGAGGAGGGGGGAAATGGTCAGGGTGAGGGGAGGGAAGGGAGGGAGCGAGGAGGGGGAAGAGAGTCGAGAGGGGAGCTGAAGGCACGGTCAAAGAGAAAGGTTTTGAGACCGGCCTTGAAGGAGGAGAGGGAGGAAGCAAGACGAAGGCACAGGGGGATGGAGTTCCAGAGCCTGGGGGCTGAGAGGCTGAAGGCCCGACCACCGATGGTAGGGCGGTTGGGGCGGGGACGTGGAGCAGACCGGAGCCAGAGGAACGGAGGGTACGGGCAGGTAGGTAGGGGGATAGTAGGTTGGAGAGGTAGGAGGGAGCAAGGCCGTGAATGGCCTTGTAGGTGAGGATGAGGATCTTGAAATCAATCCTCTGGGGGATGGGGAGCCAGTGGAGGCGAGCGAGGGTGGGAGTGATAGTATGTTAGAAAAGACCCTGGTCACTTGTTCATACTCCAATAGTAAATATTTGGCAGCTTTCCTTTTTGATGGTACACTGGAGGATAAAATCTTATTTACATTATGCATTGGGATTAATAATGATAATAGACAACAATAATACTTGCATTTGATTTAGCACCTGATCACAAGTCTCAAAGTGTTTCTCATTAAAACTATGTGATTGGGTGTATTTTGTATGCAAACAGAGCAGCCTGTGCACAGGGATGTCCTACTAACAGCCATGGAGTGTGTGTCCAATTTTATTTGGGGGTATGTTGGCTAGAACACCAAGCGAAACTTCTTTCTCTGATCGAATAGTGCCAGGGGATCTTTAACATCCACCTGAATAGGCAGACGGACCTCAGTTTAACGTCTCAGCACTACACTGAATATCAGACTCCAGCCTTCCACGACCCAATGTGGAGATTCAACTCACAACCTTAAGATCTAGAGGTGCGAGTGGTGCGAACTGAGCCACCCTGACACACAATGTCAGTATAATATCCATTGTGATATCTGATTGCTGTGACAATTTGTAACACATTTACAAATCAGCAATATCATCCTTGAATATAATCAAGGATCTCAAATCATTCTTTCTTCTTGTTCTATATGGTGCTGCATAAATATGATATGTGAATCATATATACCTGTGCCATGGTCCATATCTATATTTTCCCATAACCTACAGTTGGTAGCACTCTCACCTCTGAGTCAGAAGCTTGTGAGATCTTGAACTCACATAGTCTAGTTAGGGAACACAACAGTGTCAACAATTTCAAAGAATTGTTTTTGATGAGATGAGATGACTTTGGAGGGAAGTTACCTCCAGTAAGAAAGTGAAAGAGGAGGAGTGGTCAGCAGCAGCCAGAGGAAAGACAAGGATAGAGGTCAGACGGTTGTTGACCAGAGTCATCGGAACAGGTAGTATGCTTTGATTCTGTAAATACTTATATTTGACTAATTGTTCAATTAAACTTTGTTACATCGCTTTAGATTTTCGGGTCATATTTCAAACTCAGGGATCGGAAATCCCAACAAATTAGGGACCCAGATGGGACACAACAACAACAACAACAACAAGATTCCATTTATAAAGCGCCTTTCACGTCAGGAGGACGTCCCAAGGCGCTGCACAGTTGGGTCATGACCCGAGCAGGGGGGAAATGGTCAGGGTGAGGGGAGGGAAGGGAGGGAGCGAGGAGGGGGGAAATGGTCAGGGTGAGGGGAGGGAAGGGAGGGAGCGAGGAGGGGGGAAATGGTCAGGGTGAGGGGAGGGAAGGGAGGGAGCGAGGAGGGGGAAGAGAGTCGAGAGGGGAGCTGAAGGCACGGTCAAAGAGAAAGGTTTTGAGACCGGCCTTGAAGGAGGAGAGGGAGGAAGCAAGACGAAGGCACAGGGGGATGGAGTTCCAGAGCCTGGGGGCTGAGAGGCTGAAGGCCCGACCACCGATGGTAGGGCGGTTGGGGCGGGGGACGTGGAGCAGACCGGAGCCAGAGGAACGGAGGGTACGGGCAGGTAGGTAGGGGGATAGTAGGTTTGAGAGGTAGGAGGAGCAAGGCCGTGAATGGCCTTGTAGGTGAGGATGAGGATCTTGAAATCAATCCTCTGGGGGATGGGGAGCCAGTGGAGGCGAGCGAGGGTGGGAGTGATGTGGTCCCGAAGCCTGGTGCGGGACAGTACCCGAGCTGCAGAGTTCTGAATGACACAACAAGTAACAGAGTTTTTTTTACGAATAATGGTTAAGTACTTTATAAGGGATAAAATGGAAGAAGCTAAACTATGAGAGCAATTTCAATAGAGAATTTTGGATTATGAAGCAAAAATCCCAAAAGTGGTCCACATGTTGGCGGCAGAGGCCATTCCAACATTCCATCAGGCTTTAACCTGGATAGAAGACCAGGCAGTAAAGGATAAAATAAACCCAGGACAGTCCTGACATGCATTTTGAAGAATGAGGAGAGACTGCAGAGTTTGGAAAGGAACTAAAGCAGGCGCAGAGCGATGTTAAGCGCGCTCAATAAGAATCTACCAATCAGAAGGTGGAATTGAACAAGTAGCAGGAAGAGCCTGCCAGAGAAAAGAGAGATATGCAGATGTGCATGGATAGTATGCGAATGCGCAAAACTGAATTGAGTTTGCTGGAAGGAAATCAGCAGACTTTGGTAAACTTAGCGGCTAGCCAAAATAGGGAGGATCAGGAGCCCCTTTCCAGTCTTAAAAAGGTGTCAAAGGAAGTGGGTCAGCAAAGAAAGGTGGGCCCCCAATGAGCCCCTGATAAATTACCTAAACCTATCCACCCGATGAACCCCAGATGAGCATCCGATGAACCCCCGATGAGCAATTGATGAGTTGCCTAACCTGAGCTCCCGATGAGCCCCCCGATGTGACCCAGATGAGTTACCTAATAATAACTTATTCGATGAGGCCCGAAAGAGCTTCCGATGAAACCCAAATGAGCCCATGATGAGCCCCCAATGAGATACCTAACCCTGAGCTACCAAAAAGGCCCTGATGAGTTACCTAAACGTAACCTCCCAATGAACCCCCGATGAGCACCTGATGAACTCCTGAAGAGCCCCTGATGAGCAACCGATGACTTATCTGTTAGTATTTCCCCCAATGAGTCCCCGAAGAGCCTCCGATGAGACCTGGATGAGCCCCTAATGAGCCCCCAATGAGTTACATAACCATAACCCCCCGATGAGCACCCCATAAGCCTCCGATGAGTTACTTAACCCTGAGCCCACAATAAGCGCCCGCTGAGTTACAGAAAACTAACTTTCCGATGAACACCCAAAGAGCCTCCGATGAGCCCCCGAACAGTGACCTAACCCTAAGCCCCTGATGAGCTCCCAATGATTTACCTAACCCAAACCTCCCGATGAACCCCCAATGAGCACCCGATGGTCCCCCGATGAACCCCCGATGAATGATCTAACCTTGAGCCCCTGATGATCCCCCGATGAGTTACCTAACCCTAACCTCCTGAGGAGCCCCAGATGAGCCTCTGATGAGTTACCTCACACTGAGACCCCAATGAGCCCCTGATGAACTCCGGATGAGTTATCTAAACCCTGAGCCCTCAATGAGCCCCCGATGAGTTACCTCACACTGAGAATCTGATGAGCCCCCGATGTGTTACTTAAACCTGAGCCCCCAATGAGACCCCGATGTGCCCACGATGAATTAGCGAAGAGCCATTGATGAGTTAACTAACCCTGAGCCCCAGATGAGCCCCCGATGAGTTACATAACCTTCAACACCCGATCATTCCCCGATGAGATACCTAAATCTGAGCCATCGATGAGCCCCTGATGAGTTATACAATCCTAACCTCCCCAATGAGCCCCCGATTTGCAACCGATGAGTTACCTAATCCTAACCCCCTGATGATTCCCCGGAGAGCCTTGGAAAGCCCCAAATGAGCTCCTGATGAGCCCCCAATGTGCCCCCGATGAGTTACCTAAGTCTGAACCCACGATGAGCCCCTAATGAGCCCTCGATCAGTTACCTGAACTGAAGTCCCGATCAGCCCCCGATGAGTTACATAATCCTGAGCCTCCAATTAGCCCCTGATGAGTCCACAATGTGTTACCTAACCCTGAGCCCTCAATGAGCCTCCAATGAGCCCCTGATGAGTCCCCGATCAGTTAGGTAACCCTGAGCCCCCAATGTGCCCCTGACGGGTAATCTAAGCCTGAGCTCATGATGAGCCCCCGATGAGTTTCCTAAACCTGAGATCCCAATGAGCACCCGGTGAGCCCCCAAACAGTTACCTAACACTGAACCCCTGATGAGCACCGGATGAGGCCCCGATGAGCCCCCAATGAGTTACCTAATCCTGAGCCCCTGATGAGCCTCCGATGAGCCCCCAATGAGTTACCCAGACCTGAGCCCCAAATGAGCCCCCGATGAGTTACCTAACCCTGAGCCCCCGATGTGCCCCAGATGAGTAACCGATGAGTTTCCTGATCCTAAACCCCCGAAGAGGCCCCGAAGCCTCTGATGAGACCCAAATGAGTCCCTGATGAGCGCCCAATGAGCACCCGATGAGTTACCTAACCCGACGCCCCGATGAGCCCCTGATGAACCCTCGATCAGTTACCTAAACTGAAGCCCCGATGAGCCCCCATTGACCTTAAGCCTGAGCTCACGATAAGCCCCGGATGAGATTCCGAAACCTGAGACTCCGATGAACAACCAATGAGCCCCTGATCACTTACCTAACCCTGACCACCCCCGATGAGCCGCTGATGAGCTACTTAACCTGAGCCCCTGATGAGCCCCGGATGAGCCCCCGATGTGTTACCTAAACATAAGCACCCGATGAGCCACCGATTAGTTGCCTAACCCAAGAACCCCTGATGAGCACCCGATGATTTAACCTAACTCTGAGTCCCCGATGACCCCCACGATAAGCCCACGATGAGTTACCTAACACTGAGCCCTCGATGAGCCCCCAAAGAGTTACCTATAACAAATCCCCAATGAGTTACCAACCCTGAGTCCCCAATGGTCCCCCGATGAGCCCCCAATGAGTTACCTAACCCTGAGCACCCAATGAGCCCCCGTTGAGCAACCTAAGCCTGAACTCACGATGAGCCCCCGATGAGTTTCCTAAATCTGAGACCCCGATGAGCACCCGATGAGCCTCCAAACATTTATCTAATCCTGAGCTCCCATTGAGGCCCCGAACAGCTACCTAACGCTAAGCAGCCGATGAGCCCCTGATGTGTTACCTGAACCTGAGTATCCGATGAGCCCCCGATGAGTTACCTAACACTGAGAACCCAATGATCCCCTAATGTGCCCCCGATGATTTACTGAACCCTGAGCACCAGATGATCCCCCGATGAGTTTCCTAAACCTGAGACCCCGATGAGCACCCAATGAGCCCCCGAACAGTTACCTGAGCCCCCGATAAATTACCTAATCTGAGCCCCTGTTGAGCAACGGATGAGGCCCCGATGAGCACCCGATGAGTTATCTAATCCTGAGCTACCAATGAACCGCCGATCAGTTACCTTAGTTGAAGTCCCAATGAACTCCCGATGTGTTACCTAACCCTGAGCCCCCGTTGAGACCCCATTGAGCATTCTAAGTCTGAGCCCCCGATAAGTTTCCTAAACATGAGACCCCAATGAGCACCTGAACAGTTACCTCACATTGAGCCCCTGATGAACCACCTGATGAGCTCCGATGAGTTACCTTATCCTGAGCCCCCAATGAGCAATGGATGAGGTCCCGATGAGCCCCCAATCAATTACCTAACACTGAGCCCCCGATGAGTTACCTAACCCTGAGCCCCTGATGAGCCCCCAATGAGGCCCCAATCCATTATCTAACTCTGAGCCCCCGATGAGCTACCTAACCCTAAGCCCCTAATGAGCTCCTGATGAGTCCCTGATCAGTTACCTAACTCTGAGCCCCCAATGAGCCCCGGATGAGTTAAATAACACTGAGCCCCCGATGGTCCCCCGATCAGTTATTTAACCCTGAGCCCCTGATGAGTAGTCTAAGCCTGCGCTCATGATGAACCTCCAATGAGCCCTCGATGAGTTTCATAATCCTGAGCCTCCAATAAGCCCCCAGTGAGTCCCTGATCAGTTATCTAACTCTGAGCCTCCGAGAAGCCCACAAAGAGTTACCTATAACAAATCCCCCGATGAGTTACCTTACCCTGACCACCCGATGAGCCCCTGATGAGCCCCCATTGAGTTTCCTAAAACTGAGACCCCAATGAGCACCCGATGAGCACCCGATGAGCCCCCGAACAGTTATCTAACACTGAGCCCCTGATGATCCTCCGAAGAGCCTCTGATGAGTTTACTAACCCTGAGCGCCAGATGAGCCCTCGATGAGTTACCTAATCCTGAGCCCTCGATGAGCACCGGATGAGGCCCCGATGAGCCTCTGAAAAGCTACCTAAGCCTGAGACCACGATGTGCCTCCGATGAGCGCCCGATCAGTTACCTAAGCTGAAGCCCTGATGAGCACCTGATGAGTTACCTAATCCTGAGCCCCTGATGAGCCCCGGATCAGTTACCTAACACTGATCACCCGATGAGCCCCCGATGAGTTGCATAATCCTGAGCCTCCAATAAGCCCCAGATGATCCCCTGATGAGTTTCCTAACACTGAGCCCCCGATGAGTCCCCGATTATCCCCTGAAGAGCCTCTGATGAGTTTACTAACCCTGAGCGCCAGATGAACCCCCGATGAGTTACCTAACCTTGAGCCCTCAATGAGTACCTGATGAGGCCCACATGTGCACCTGATGAGTTACCTAATCCTGAGCCCCTGATGATCCTCCGATGAGCCCCCGATGAGTTACCTAACCTGAGCCCCCAATGAGCCCCCCAAGAGTTACCTAACACTGAGCACACGATGAGCCCCCGATGAGTTACCTAACCCTGAGCACCCGATGATACCCCGATGAGCCCCGGATGAGTTACCAAAACCTGAGCCCCCGTTCGGATTTCAGATTCCGAGAGTTCGAAATATGACCCGACAATGCAAGATGGTGCAACAATTCTTTTATTATAAGACAGTGAGCTTAATAGTGTGTAAAGAGCATACTACCGGTTAATCCATTTTGAACAAAAGTGGAAGAAAATATTTCTTGGCTGTTGTCACGCGCTTGCCCTGGTTTCGCTGGTGTAGTTCCCTCGCTCCCCTCCTGCCAGCCGGAACTAACTGACCTCTCTCTCTCTCTCTTCACCAATTATACCCTTTTCTGGACTCTTGCCAGATACCTTCTTCCCTCTCACAACTTGTCCTGCACGTTCTCATCCTAATCAATCATTGGCCTGGCGCCAGCCTGACCGGTGTTGATAAGGTGAGTCTCCATTGTCTTGCCTATTATGATTTATTTGGGACGGGCCTATTGGGAAGTGTACTCCTTATCTTCCTAGGCCGAGCACGTGATGTTTTGCAGACCTTTTTCTCTCCATTTCTAACTGGTACCCAAGGTTACAATAGCACTTAGGACTCTGTGTCTGGAGAGAGAAGAGATAACGGGTACCGTGGTTCCAGCCTGTGCCACATTCCATTAGTAAGAAAGCTAATTTGGTGGCCATTTTGACCTGTTAATACAATTAATTAAACATATCTTAAAAGAATGGATATTAAAAATCTTGTTCTATTCTAAATGATTATAGGGGAATCCCTATATCCCAACTCCCCGATGAGACCCCAATGAGCCCACGATTAGTTACCTAACTCTGAGCCCCCGGTGAGTAACGGATGAAGCCCCAATGAGCCCCCGAACAGTTACCTAACACTGAGCCCCCGATGAGCCACCTGATGAGCCTCCGATGAGTTACCTAATCCTGAGCCCCTGTTGAGCAACGGATTAGGCCCCGATGAGCTCCCGATGAGTTATCTAATCCTGAGCCCGTGATGAGCCTCCAATGAGCCCCTGATCAGTTACCTAGACCTCAGCCCCCGATGAGCCCCCGATGAACTCCCAATGAGTTGTCTAACCCTGAGCCCGTGATGAGCCCCAGTTGAGTAATCTAAGCCTGAGCTCACGATGAGCCCCTGATGGTCCCCCGATGATTTACCTAAACCTGACCACCTGATGAGCCCGATGAACCCCCAATGAGTATCCTAAACCTGAGACCCCAATGAGCCCCCGAACAGTTACCTAATACTGAGCCTCCGATGAGCCACCCGATGAGTTACCTAATCCTGAGCCCCTATTGAGCAACGGATTAGGCCCCGATGAGCCCCCGATGAGTTATCTAATCCTGAGCCCCTGATGAGCCTCCGATGAGCCCCCAATCAGTTACCTAGACCTGAGCCCCCAATGAGCCCCTGATAAACTCCCAATGAGTTACCTAACCCTGAGCCCGTGTTGAGCCCCAGATGAGCCACTGATGAGTTACCTAACACTGAGCCTCCGATGAGTCCCCGATGAATTACCTAATCCTGAACCCCCAATGAGGCCCAGGTCCATTATCTAGTTACCTAACACTGAGTACACGATGAGCCCCCAATGAGACCCCAATGAGCCCACGATTAGTTACCTAATCCTGAGACCCCGATGAGCCTCCAATGAGTTACCTAATCCTGAGCCCCTAATGAGCAATGGATTAGGTCCTGATGAGCTCCCGATCAGTTACCTAATCCTGAACCCCCGATGAGCCCCCAATGAGACCCCAATCCATTATCTAACTCTGAGCCCCCGATGAGTTACCTAACCCTGAGCCCCTGTTGAGTAATCTAAGCCTGAGCCCATGATGAGCCTCCAATCAGTTACCTAAACTGAAACCCCGATAAGCCCCCTATGAGTTACCTAATCCTGAGCCTCCAATAAGCCCCCGATGAGTCCCTGCTCAGTTACCTAACACTGAGCCTCTGATGGTTCCCCGATGAGTTACCTAACCCTGACCACCCAATGAGCCCCCAATAAGTTTCCTAAACTTGAGACCCCGATAAGCACCCGAACAGTTACCTAACACTGAGCCCCCGAAGAGCTGCTGATGAGTTTGCTAACCCTGAGCGCCAGATGAGCCCCCGATGAGTTACCTAATCCTGAGCCCTCAATGAGCACCAAATGAGGCCCCGATGTACCTCCGATCAGTTACCTAACCTGAGGCCCCAATGAGCCTCCGATAAGTTACCTAAGCCTGAGACCACGATGTGCCCCCGATGAGCGCCCAATCAGTTACCTCAGCTGAAGCCCCGATGAGCCCCGGATGAGTTACTTAACCCTGATCCCCTGATAATCTTCCGATGAGTTACCTAACCTTGAGCCCCAAACGAGCCACCGACGAGCCCCCGATCTATCGCCTAACTCTGAGCCCCTGGTGAGTCCCGGATGAGCCCCCAATGAGTTACCTAACCCTGAGCACCTGATGATACCCTGATAAGCCCCCCGATGAGTTATCTAAACCTGAGTCCCCGATGAGACCCCGATGAGCCCACGATTAGTTAACTAACTCTGAGCCCCCAATAAGCCCCGAATATTTACCTAAATCTGAGCCCTCGATGAGCTCCTGTTGAGTAATCTAGGCCTGAGCTCACAATGAGCCCCCGAACAGTTACCTAAAACTGATGACACTTGCGAGTCATAAATACCTAAGGTGAAGAGGTTGAGGATAAACAGTGGAGCTCTGGGATTCTAAGCCATGTAGATCATCAGTTAGACAGAATTATTTTCTCTGAGGTATTCACGCTTGCCTCACAGTGTCATTCTTTCTGAAGGAGTGTAAATTATTCCTCATAGATGGGCACAAGTTGGATCAACATAAAATGCTCTTCAATGCCAGCATTTAATATTTACACTAGTCTACCATTGGCTTCTTGGATTAGTTCCACTCAAAATACACGTAAACTTTCTCCCCTGACTCTGCACTATGACTGAATACATCCTAATGTGGCCACTCTAATTATATCTCATGATGCCATTCAAATATCCCTGTCTGGAACTATTTGACAACTGTACTCAGCCCAGTCCCACCCCGCTAAAGGAAGTTTCTTCTTGGTTATCTTGGCTTAGATTCACTTTCGATCAGCTAAAGTTAATTCAAAAGCTCTAATTGATTGGACATTCAGTTCAGTTGTTGTTTGTAGGACATTGCTGATGCAAATTAGCCTAAAAAATAAGAAGAATTTGGTCACTCAATCCACGACTGTTTGTGAGACATTGATGTGTGCAATGGGCTGCTGTATTTCACCTACAAAGTACAGTCAATTAACTTTACAGTATATTCTGTGAAGCATATTGAAACATCTTGATGATGTGGTAAGGCGCTGTATCAAATGCAAGGATCATTATTATAAAAACATTTATTTTATTTCTAATTAGGTACATTATGTAAAACTCTCCAAGATTTTCTTTTAATGTGACAGGTGCAGTATAAAACATAAGTTGCTGTCATCACTGATAGAACTCACTTTGTGTAAGGCTCCCTCTCCAAGATATGCCTCGCTAGAACATGTTGAATACAGCTCCTCACACAGGAAGATACAATACAGTATAGCTTTTGATGTTACATAACACAACTTTTACAATAATATAAAGATATCCAAAGTGGAGTCTGCCTGTGCCCACAACTAAACGTGAGTTCCAGAGACGCCACGGTTGACCTTGGAAACGTACAGCAACAGATTCTCTCAGTGAGAAGAAAATATCACACATGATTGTGGGGCAGCTCAAACTGGATTTTGTGATAACATTGAAAATTCTTTCAACATACTGTCTGAGGTTTTCCTGAAATAAAATCAAGGTCAAGTCATGATCATTTCCAAATAATTATTCTAAAAATTATAAACCAAACCTCTGAGATGTTACCCCGTGTGAACGGTGCACTATAAATGAAAATCGTTGTGGTAATCAATGGGTCGTGTGCTTAACTAAGTTTAAAATTACTTACATTACTAAACACAAAAATTTAATTCGAAATATGTTGTAATAGAAATATACTGCAATAAAAGGAAGGCTTTACTGTATTGGATTCCAGATTTTCACCATCAACAGGGTCAATTTCACACGGCTTGTGAACTTCACACATCTGTAAAAGAAAGCGAATAAATGCTTTCCCTAATTAGGTTAAGGGGTGAAAAACAGCTTTGCCCAGTCCGTACCCAATAAAGCAATACTGTATTTTCATGGCGCTTTCTTTACCCCAAAACTATCCAAGGCTTCTGTCTGAACTGAGAGTTGGTAAAACTGGCTCCACTTAAACTGCAATAAATGCCACCAGTGACGATGCTGCCTTACTCAGCAGAACCCAGTCGATCAATAGTGCCTCTGGAGGTGGACATCACAGACTCCTGAAGTAGGCCTTCATCTCATCTCTTTTGAACGGGAACTGCATTGGATTGCAAAGTGAACTATCTTCGCTACTAATGTTTTTTTATATGGTGGGAGACACCAGTGATGAGGGCATTGGCTATGTGTGACCTCTCAGATAGCAATGAGTTTTATTAAATCTCACAGGCATTGGGGACATAAAACAAAGTTTGTATTTGGAAACAACTACGTATGAGCTAGTTCACACATCTGCAGTTGTTTCCATATCACTTTTTTGGATTTTGGATATCACCGGCCCAGTAAACAGGACAGCTAGTGAGCAGCTCGCTAACAGGTATTTGAGAGCTACTTCTAATGTATCCTGCAATGTAAACAAGACCTAGAAAGCATGGGGCAACTTCAGCACAAACTCAAACAGAAAATCCTACCTTTCAGATAGTCAGGTTTACTACAGATCTCAGCTAGGTTATTAGAAATGTCAACAAAGGAGGCTATTCTGCCCATTGTGCCTGTGCCACTTATTGTGATTCAATGTCCTCATACCTTTATTATTTAACTGTCTGTCTATATTGCCTTTGAAATGAAATAAAACATTTTCTTGTTTTATTTGTATCCTTCGTAAATTTCTTTAAAAATCAGGGCGGGGGAGGAAATAACAGACTGCGCCCAGATAGTTACAAATGCCTCCTGAAATTACCTTTACTTAACAACAACAAGATTACATTTGTATAGCGCCTTTCATGTCGGGAGGATGTCCCAAGGCACTAGATAGAGTACAGCATTTCAGACCCGAGCTGGGGTTGGGGGGGAGGAGAGCGGAAGAGGGGTGGCCAATGGCATGGTTGAAGAGGAGGGTCTTCAGGCGAGACTTGAAGGAGGCTAAGGAGGGGGTGAGGCAGAGTGACTTGGGGATGGAATTCCAGAGTGGCTGAAGGCTCTCCCGCCAATAATGGGGTGGGTAGGTCGGGGGCCGGAGCTGGCTGATCAGAGGGAACTCGCGGGTTGGTAGGGGGTTAGGAGGTCGCAGAGGTAGGGTGGGGTGAGGCCATGGAGCGCTTTGTATGTGAGGACCAGGATCTTGAACTGGATCCTCTGAAGGATAGGGAGCCAGTGGAGTTGGGCGAGAGTGGGGTCACAGAGTTTGGTGCAGGAGAGGTCATGGGCTGCAGAGTTCTGGATTATCTGCAGTCTGTGGAGGGAGGAGTTGGGAAGGCTGACAAGCAGGACATTTGCATAGTCGAGCCTGGAGGTGATGAAGGTATGAACAAGAGTTTCAGCGGCCTGAGGGGTGAGGTAGTGGCGGAGTCGGGCGATGTTACGGAGGTGAGGGAAGGCAGAGCGGGTCATGGCTTGAATGTGGGGGAGAAAAGACAGTTGAGGGTCGAACAAGACAAGGGTCGAACTGACTTGGTGAGCTGTAGTGTGCAACCATGGAGGTTGATGCTGCCGGAGCCTGAGGTGCCAATCAGGAGGGCCTCAGTCTTGTTCACATTCAACTGTAGGACATTTGCCCTCATCCAGGACTTGATGTCTGTCAGGACAGCAGTGGTCCTGGAGTTGAGGGTGGAGGCAGAAAGATAGAGTTGGTGTCATCTGCATACATATGGAAGTTGACCCCATGTCTGCAGATGATGTCACCAAGGGGGAGCATGTAGATATGAAAGAGGAGAGGGCCAAGGACAGAGCCTGGGGGACGCCAGAAGTGACAGTGCGGGGGCTGGAGGAGAAACCGTTAGAGACAATGAAGTGGAGACGGTGAGAGAGATAGAAATTGATCCAGGCAAGGGCAGGTCCGTGAAGATTGAGTAAAGAGGAGGCGGTGTATGAGGATGGAGTGGTCGACAGTGTCGAAGGCGGCAGAGAGGTCGAGGAGGACAAGGAGGCAGAGGGAGCCCTGATCACAGATGTTTAAATTTTGTCATTAGTCATTACCAACACAGTTGATCTCGCCATCTTCCTCAATCACCTCTCCTCCCTCATCCACCTTAGTGGGACCGCACTCACCTAGTTTGAATCCAACTTGATCCTCTACCATCATTACTCCTCCACAATGTTTTAGCAAAGTACCGTGGCCGCTACTTTTTTTAAAACAATAAATTTCCATTTATATAGCACCTTTCACGTCAGGAGAGCTAACATTCTTGCTTTAGCACGAAGCCTTGTTTAAACTGGAAGCAAGACATGTAATAACAATAATCTTTACGCAACTTGTTTAACAATAAAACAATTTTTATTAGTAAATCTCAATATAGGATCCCTACTGCTGCGTATTTCTACATGCTCTATGATTTAATGAGATACATTTTATATCTTCCCGAGTCAGATTAACTGCAGCTGGAATATTTTTGCAGTCTCCACTTCTGAATCAGCTGTTTTTTCTCTTAAATTCGCTTCAATTTCTTTTGGTCCAAACAGCAGGTATCAAGGCAAATATTACTGGCCTGCAGTCCCCACAACTCATATGCATGATTTGTAGTGCTGATGTACCAAGCTGTTATTTCATATTACAGAGATATAACATACTTATATACATGTGTATACTATGAAATAAAGAGAAGAATCCCAGGTCTGCATCTCCAAATCCTGCCAATAAGCCAGGCTGGCCCATCTGTCACCAATAGTACTTTGGAGCATTGTAGTCCTGCCTGAATCAATATTTTATTCTGGGTTATTTTAACATGTCAGGAATGGCGAACTTTAAAAGTTTCAACTATCCCAGTGATAGCAAATCTAGGCAACAGAGCAACCAAATCTTTGTGAAATACAGTCAGAAGGAAAAGGGAGTTTTATATTGCTAGCAATTTACTAGCAAATTATAAGAGATAATGATTACTGACAGATTCACCACAATGTGTTATTCATTCTGAATATCACAATAATGATTCAGTAATGATATTAAACATGATGTATAATAGTGATATTTATTACACATCATAAGGATTTAGGTCAAGTGACAGATGCTAATCATGCCAACTCTGAACAAGTTTCAACCTTGTGCTGCCAATTAAAACTACTGTACTTTATTTTAATATACAATTTTAAAATTCACCATTTTGGTTTTGTTTGTTTTCTCATCGAGTTTTCTATTCAAGCTTTGTTTCTGCCACTAATGTTTTATAGATCAGGGTCTCCTGTGACCACCTCAGTCAAGGTGAAGGACCAACAAGGTTGACAGAAGGTGAGAAAGTTCTATACTGTGTTTGTTGGAATAATATTCACCGCTTTAGATATGCTTTTAGAGAAGACACCAGTTACCTCAATCGAATATCAGGCTTGAGGTCATATTGTTCACAGGTGTTCAAGATGTTAACCTACATGAAAGGTTTTATATTATCTGAATTGAGACATTTGACTATTGCCTTAAAATCCTGAAGCTTAAGCAGTATTTATTCAGGTAAATATTTCTTGCAAAAGTGTGAGTGTGGGTGTATGTATGTGTTTTCCAGGCCATCAAAAAATATGTAAACACCTTTTTATTGAGAAGCCAAGGTAATGAACCAAAGTACAGGATACCAATAAAGATGACAAGATTACAAAATAAGATAAATCAAGAAGTAGTGACAGATTGTCGAAGAACGAGAAACTTAAAGTAGGGAATTCCAGTTCTGAGCCCCTAGAGAAAATGAGTTGAGTGTGAGTTTCTGTTATTAACAGCAACAACAGAGTAAAATTCAGAGAAGCAAAATGCATAGTAGTATTGAAGAAACAGAGGATGACAAAAATATTGAGGCAGAGAGATCTGAATCTAAAGGCAAGATATACAACATAAATCAACTTTGGTGAAGATACTCCACATGGTAGTCAGTTTTCAGTATTGTGACTATGTGCACGTAATGTGATTTCCATTGTATTCACACATGATCAAAATGTGATAAACAGAGCAGCACACAGCGCATCAGACCCAAAGCGTGAATAAAAACTGTTCAGAGAGGAAAATCAGGATAATAAAACAATGCAGTAACTCCAGAAATGTCTGGTTCCATCTCCACTCCCCTTAGTGTTTTCAGAAGGAACATTGGCTAATAGGAAACATTTAGTCGACACACTTTGAATCAAATGGAAAAAGGAAAGAAATTTAGTTTACAAAATAAAATAGAGCAAAACAAAAGAGCCAAGCTTTGTATCCTGAAACAATATAGTTGTCATCTTAGTCCAGACCTGTTTGAGAAGTGCCATCACATCATCCAGGTTAATTAAATCATAGCAAAACAGTTGAAAAGACTTACCACTGTCTTTAGCATCTTTTTGTTAATTCTCTCAGACATGCATTTTTAAAAAAGGAATGCAACTGCAAGTGAAGCGCTTGCAAAAACATGTACTTCCATTACTTTTGAATACTATGCCCTCCTGAACATCTAATATATTACTTTCCCCACATTTAGGGGCAGATTTAAGTCTTATCAGCTTTGAGGCAGCCACCCTCTTCCAGCAGGGAGAGCACCTCCATCGGATCTATACAACTGGCAGCTCTCCTTGTGAGAACACAGATTGGTAAAGAAACAAGAGAAAATAAAAAAAGCTTAAGAATATAACCGTGAAGACGAATGAAACTATTTGCAGGCTTTCCCTTGTACTTTCCCTCAGGCGCTGACAGCATCAGCATCCACCTCTCCACCTCTCAAAGCCAATCAGGAACCTCGGTGTTCTGTTCGACCCTGAGCTGTCCTTTCTTCCCCACATCCGCGCCACAACTGGCACCACCTTCCATCACCTCCGGAACATCGCCAGACTACAGCATTACCTCACCCCTCACGCTGCTGAAACTCTGGTCCACACCTTTGTCACCTCAAGGTTGGACTACGGGAACTCTCTCCTCGCCGGCCTTCCCGCCACCTCCCTCCACAAGCTGCAGGTCATTCAGAACTCTGCAGCTCGTGTACTGTCCCGCACCAGGCTTCGCGACCACATCACTCCCACCCTCGCTCACCTCCACTGGCTCCCCATCCCCCAGAGGATCGAATTTAAGATCCTCATCCTCAACTACAAGACCATTCACGGCCTCGCTCTCTCCTACCTCTCCGACCTACTATCCCCCTACTTACGTAACTGCCCGTACCCTCCGTTCCTCTGGCTCCGGTCTGCTCCACATCCCCCGCCCTAACCGCCCTACCATCGGTGGTCGGGCCTTCAGCCTCTCAGCCCCCAGGCTCTGGAACTCCATCCCCCAGTGCCTTCGCCGCTTTCTCCCTTTCCTCCTTCAAGGCCGGTCTCAAGACCTTTCTCTTTGACCGTGCCTTCAGCTCCCCTCTCGACTCTCTACCCCCTCCTCGCTCCCTCCCTTCCCTCCCCTCACCCTGACCATTTCCCCCCTGCTCGGGTCCCGACTCAACTGTCCAGTACCTTGGGACGTCCTCCCGACGTGAAAGGCGCTCTATAAATGAAATCTTGTTGTTGCTGTTGTTGTTGTACTGGGTTTATCCAGTGAAAAAGAAAGCAAATGGGAATGGCTGGCTTCAACCATCAGCATTATACCTCCAGCTCAATGTTGGCAGGACAGAGACCCTCCTGCTTGGCTCCCTCCTCACCTCAGCCGCTGACACTATCACTATTCACGGCTGCACACGTCACCTCATTGAGCCAATCTGAAGTCTCAGAATCCTTTTCGACTCTCAGCTATCCTTCAAACCCAACATTTGTGCCATGACCTCTGCCTTTCCACACCTCCACAACATTGCCCGCCTCCACTACTGCCTCTCACCGCAGGCTGCCGAGACCCTGATCCACGCTTTCATTATGTCCCGGCTTGACTATGCCAACTGCCTGCTCACTGGACTTCCCAACTCTTCCCTTGACAAGCTGCATATTATTCAGAACTCTGCAGCTCCTGTCCTCTCCCGCACCAGGATCCAGGAACCTATCACCCCAGTTCTTGCCTGGCTTCATTGGCTTCCCATCCCTCAGAGAATCGAGTACAAAACCCTCGTTCTTACCTTCAAAGCCCTCCATGGTCTTGCTCCCCCCCTACCTCTCCGACCTCATAACCCCATATCAGCCCGTTCACTCCCTCCGCTTGGCAGTCACCAGCCTGCTTCACGTCTCCGGCACTTCCCGCCCCACCATTGGCGGTCGGGTATTTAGCATCTCTGCCTCCACACCCTGGAACTCTATCCCACAATCCGTCCGTCTCACCTCCTCTCTTGCCTCCTTCAAGTCCCGTCTGAAGACCTTCCTCTTCGATCGTGACTTCGGCCACCCTCCCATCCCCACCCCACCCCCATCCCTCCTGACCCCAACTCCCAGCTCAGGGCCAAGCTTTCCAATGTGAAGAGCACTCTACAAGTGTAATTTGTTGTTGTGGTTGTTGTATACAGTACTGTACTAATGGGTAGAAGATACAGGCCCTGATTCCAAGTCCTGCACGAGGTTGGCTGGCACTCCACCCAGTGGATCTAGTGGTACTACAGTATTTTCAGTAAACTGAGTTTGCAATCTATTTTAGCTAACAATAGAGGTTTAGTGATGATCGTCACACAACCTCCTTAAATGATGGGAATTACCAGGTATAAATGTAGTGAAACAACCATACTTTTAGCACTAGGGTAAGATGACCTCCAATATCACACCTCCACAAGTCTGAAGAGAGAAACTGTAAAGTGAGAGTCATGTGTATGTTAAAACATTAACAGTTTGCTCTGTGTTATAATTATAGCCTTTAACAATATTTTTTTCCCTTAATGGATACTGTAAAAATGCTTTAAAGTGATTAATTTGGGGTTTTCATAAATAACGTGGCAACTATCCCCAGCAGCATCATGCAAGATGCCAATAAACATCTGAAGGAGAAAACATAGATAAATAACTAGATAGATAAATAAAAGCTCACCTTGCATCGTTGTATCTGCATATTGAGATAATGAATCAACAGAAAGTGACCATGTACTATAAATTAATAGTGTTCTGGAGATCAGATTACCAGAGTTTACAGAAAATATGATCAGATTTACTAGTTAAGTATCTTCATCACCACCAGATCACTAGCTGGTGGCCATCTTAGGTGAACAGGGTTTCCTTGGAGCTGAGCGGCCTAAGGTGGATTTGCATACTCCAGCGCATTGCTGGTGACAGACCAGCCAGTCCGGCTCATCAGCAGGACTTGGATGTGCAGACATTGGGAGCATTGATGTGTGCTACGCACTGGTAAACAAAGTGACATCAGCAGTGCTCCCTGCCACGTGCGCAACACTTCACTTCTCTAGCCTCCTAGCTATTTGTCAATAGACCAATTATCCCAGAAGCACTGACTGACAGACAATTTTTAGTATACTCCTTATTACTCAGGGCCTGAGACTATGGAGCTGATCCATCAGCTGACAAAAGGTCATTGACCTGAACGTTAACTCACCTTCCTCTCTCCATAGATGCTGCCTGCTGAGTGTTCCCAGCAACTTCTGTTTTTATTACTATTGAAGATGCGAAAGCTGTATTGATAAATGTGTGGTGGCTTTGGCCACAGCAGTTCCACAGTTGGTATTTCAGCCTCAGCACATAAACTTGCCCCCAAAATACCCCGATAGAGATACTGTCCCTTAAAGTTACAAAATGTGAAAATAACTACAATCGGTGCAGGCAGAGAGATACTTACGTCTATTTCGTACAGTCATAGTATCGTTACAGCACAGAAGTCCAAATGGCCCATCATGTCTGGCTGTCTCAACCTATTCTCATAGAGTGACAAATACTCCTGTTTATAATCTGGCATCACCTCCTGGAAATCCCAAAGGATACATTAGTTGTATAATCAACTTTTGAAGGGCAGAAGGAAAGTATAAGTCAATAATAAAATAGTAAAAACAGGTAATCGGTCCAACAAAGCACAGATTAAAATGTGAACATGTAACCTCAGGAAATCCAGAGTTACATTCAGGACATAATTCTTAACTACAGCTGACAAAGAGATTAATTATAATAATAATAATAATAATAATCCTTGCATTTGATATAGCGCTTTTCACGTCGGGAGGACGTCCCAAAGCGCTTCACAGAACACACTGTAAAGTGAATTGATTGTATATTTGTGGGCGAACGCGGCAGCCAATTACGCACAGCAATGTCCCACAAACAGTCGTAGATTGAAAATGTCCAATTTATTATTGGTTTTTTTTGGAGGGATTATTATTAGGCTCTGTGTGGAGTAAGGAAACTTGCCCAAGGTTTCGCCCTGTGCCTGGAATTGAACTCAGGTCTCTCGCTTGCAAAGCGAGTGCTCTAACCACTGAGCTACAGGACTCAAGGAGCATTGTCCTTTTCTGATGTGACACATTATTTCTGACAATACTGAAAAGGAAAGGTCCGCCTCAGAATACAAGCATACTATGTTAATAAGATTTCACTTGGCAGTAGCATATATTATAGTGTAGTAGAAATCTCTTGTCTGAAAGAAACTCTTAATGATCTATTCTGCTGGTTAATAGAAGACTGATTAAATATTCAAGCACATTAAAGCCATCATTAAAATGTTATAAACTCCTGATTAAACATGCATGCAGTGTCCTGCACACTAATGTTAGTGGATTATTGGAAAGAGCACAATTTCGTCAGATTAGATTTCAATTTTCATCTGATGTGTTTGTCTATTATTCTACTAATAAACAAAACCCTACAAGAATGTCAGAGTTTATTTTCAGTACTTTCACAGTTTTTCAGGGGGGGGATGGGAGAAATCACATTGTATTTTCTTCCCTTCTTCATTCGATCTTCCACCCAGCACACCATTTACCATGTGAGGGGTGGTCAGATCTCTTACTCCTAGGCCGCTGTTAATGCCACGTCAATTAGAGTTGACTGCTGACAATGATCATCCTGTAACCAATAAACAGGATGCGAGCTGACAGTCACAGCAAAAATAGTGGCAGAGACAATGCCTTTCTCTCTAGTTTATAGCTTGTGCAGTATATCCACTTCACTTTTGTTTCTATTATCTAAACAATTTTTTCGGCAGTTTTTCTTTTTATTAAACAAACCACACAACTTTAACAAAACAATAAAATGGCAGGAAAAAAACTTGAGGCAGGAATGAGGTACAGCTAATAGGAACATCAAATGGCAGGCAATTTATTTTCATAAGGAAATGAAACATTACTCAAAAATGGGCGATACAGTCAACAACAACAACAAATCACAAATAAACTCTGACATTCTTGTAGGGGTTTGTATAGTGCCTTTCAAGTTAGGAGGACGTCCCAAGGTGCTGGACAGTCAGGATTCGGACTCTAACATTTTTTCTTCTCCAAACAAGTCAGTACTCGTTTGAAGAAGGAAAATCAATTGTCTGCTCCTAATAGATAACTCCTAAATAATTCTCTTCAAACTAACTAAACACATCTAGAATTCTATTTTATATTATTAACATATATTCTCCTCTGGATCATTACTCGATCCCTGCCCTGACTAAGGTATTAGAAAAGAGACATAAAAAAATACATGAAAGAAGTATGGGAAAGAAATTTTCAAGGACACCCCACCACATTGAGCCTTTTAGCCACAGCCATACTGAAACACGTATACTACTTTATCATATTTCACAGATACTGTTAATAATGGTGCATCATCCCCTTGTGGATATCTCAGTAATGAGAGCAATTCACTGTTCAGCACATGCAATCACCATCTGTGTTTTTTTTATTTAAAACTCATGGTGACTGAAGTCCCAAATAAGAGGAGGCCTGGCTAATAGTCATCCTTTTGTAGTGAGTTTCACTGCACTGTGGACAGTACGTAATATCAACTACTGAACAAACCTTTGCTGCACTTACCAATTCAATCCCACTGACTTCAGTGATAAAATTGTAACCAACCGTTTTGGTTCTGTGCATTCTGTGTAATTAAAACTTTACCAGCCTTAATAACAATTACATTTAATAGCCTCTACATTCTTGCCTTCTTCTGGGGCAGAGGGTATTAAACTGGGAACAGAGAAACAGTTGTTTACCTTTTAAGGCGTCCACATTACACCCCTTTCCCTTTCTTGTCAAACAATCTAGTTGACAAAATAAGAAAGAATACACAATTACTTTTCAAACGTACATAAACTAACCGTGGTTAATATCCAACCACACACATTTCTTACACAATACTGAAGCCACATTAACATAATACCTGCATTGAATGAATGAATTTCCAAAATTAGGGAACCAAGCAGATACTCTCCCTAAAAAATGGTCACAACCCAATTCCCTTGTACTAGATTCCCCCTTCTTCAATTAATGTCAAGTGTCTAGACATGTCATTGTGAACAGGCTCTTATAACCAAGTCCTTCCCTTTCCCTCCATGTGGTTCTAAGGTTGCCCTTCCTGCTTTCCCACAACTGAGTTGATTGCTATCTATTTTGGTGCAACTTGTTAGATTTTAAAGCTCTCACATGCTCTCTCTATATGAGACTCTTTACTGCTATTCCACATTGTAATATTTCGCAATAACTAGTCGAGGGAGAAGCCAATGTGGGGAATTTGTATTTGCTTTGTGGGTTGGCAGAGGACACTGTTTTCTACACAATACCCCATTGGCAGAGTGGAGCAGGGGAGTCACTTGCACAAAACCAATCTGCCCATTAAAGGTCAAGAATAACAACTAAATTCATAAACATCTTGTTTTTTTTTCCCCCCTGGCAGAAAGCGTTCTGTTCCCCTTTCAAAACGGGCTGCAATTCTCCCAAAAGAGCCCCTTTGCCCTTCATCTGGAAGGGACTCTCAAACAGTCCTATTAGTGGGGTTTGTGAATAGTTGTCTATTGGCTTATTTCTCGTAGATATTCTTAAAGAGGCACCATATGCTTTCAGAGAGGTTTTGGGTAAGCTCCAAACCTGAACAGATTTCTCTCAAAACATTTACAAATCGGATCAGGTTTGTGCTCCTTCTGATGCAAGAGCTGTTGCAGTATGAACCACCGCAGTGCGATGTTTCCAAGGACATTTGACTATTTATTGAAGCTTTAATAAACTATTTTACTTTTATTGCCGACCTGATCAGTGGCACAATGGCGTCACTGTGTTACAAATCTGTCGTGCCTGCTTATAACCCTGGAAAAGTGACATCCAAGATGAGAATGGCCCTTTAATAGATTCCTATTTAACAGCTGAATGCGCTTCAGTAACTAATCCCTCCAGTGAACTGCAGAATTGACCTCATCAATCTATGACAACATCGCAAACAGACTCAGACGATATGTAGTCTCCCTGAGTATGAATCCGAGTTTAGGAGTACTTGTTTCTCGAGTCTGATAACTTTGCACAAAATACTGCAGGATTTGCTTTCCCTTGTGGACCAATATATTTTACCTGAGTGGTAATAGCGTGACAGTACAAAGCTACATATCAGATAAATATCTCCAAGAACACAAAGGTTTTTGGCTGGTAACACACAACAAATAGTTTTGGGCTCAAAGTCAGCTTGTATTGGCAGGTTTGGTGTTGCACTGTTCCCTTGGCTCACGCACAATTTCTGAAATGATTTCTGGAAAGTTACAGTATATTAAATCATTGTTGAACCAATACCAAAGGTATAAATGACTATCATATTGTTGTTAAATACACCATAAACTCCCTCATAATATTTGCATTATTATCATACTCAGACATCTCTACATACAATTCTGCCGAGCTAGTACAATTTTCTTTACAACGTCACTTAACAGCTGCTTTATTGATACATGTTAAGTTATGTTAAAACATACAATACAGCAAACCTTGGCTCAGTTGGTAGCATTCTCACTTCTGAGTCAGAAGGTTGTGGATTCAAGCCCCATGTCGGGTCTTTAAACTCACATTGTCTAGGCTCACACTGAAGTAGGATTGAGTGCTTTGCTGGGCATGCACTGTATTGTTCAAGGACCCATCTCTCAGATCAGACTTTAAACCAAGGTCCCATCTGCCTGTTCAGGTGGATATTAACAATCCCATTGTACTATTTAAAAAGGGAAGATAGTTTTTCCTTGTGATGAACAATTCCCCAAATAAAATTGGGAATTTGCTTCATAGCTGTTTGTGGGACATTGCTGTGCACAAACTGTCTGCTGTTCACTCCCCCCACATAAATCCCAGAAAGAGTATGCATCAACAATAACAACAACAAAAAATTGCATTTATTTTGTGCCTTTCACATTGGGAGGACATCCCAAAGAACAACGTTGGAAGAGAAAGAAAGAGAACAGGTAAACTAACATCTCTGTTCAGTATACAACAAAATTGAACTACAATTAACAACACATAATATATATTTGGGATTTTAAACCACACAGCTCAATATTTGGCTTCAGAGCAAAATTGTTGTAATGGTAATAAAATGGTAATTGCAAAATTGTAAAACTTCTGATACACAGTAATCAGTTGGAGAACCATTGGGCCACAACAACAACTCACATTTATATAGTATCCCTGACGTAGTGTGGCACTGAGTGTTCAGACAGAGGTTGCGTGGTACCACACAGCTGGGACTCCATGCTCTCAGCTCTACTGCTGTGGAGAGATGTCAAGACTCAAACCAATGATGCTCTGGAACCACTCACACAGAGCTGAATAAAAAGAGCACACATTGACTCACCCATTAATATCTTAACTTCAGGAACTTGAGTTCTGTTACTCCCTGCACAGGAACTCACCAAGTGGAGAATCACACAATAGAACCAGAGTCATGCAGTTCCACAGAACAGTGCAGTATTGCATCAATAAACAACATCAACAGACCAGCGAGCAGAACCACACATTATTCTTGTAAATTTTAGTATGTGGCAAAATGCAGATTCAATCCTGCAGTTCGCTAATCCCAAACTAAGCACCAAAGCAAAGCACCAAGACAATGCTTTCCTACACAGGGAAAGAAAATAAGAAGCTACGCCAAGTCAGTGGCCCTTTGGCCCCCTTTGCCATCTGATTAGCAAGTAGCACTGGAAAGCAACAAGGCAGCACTTGCGAGCACTCTGAGTTAGCTCATAGTGTACAATCTCTCATGCGCTGATGGCTACAAAGAGCAATCTTTTCATTGCTTTGGTACGTGACATCGCAGATGTGGAGCACAAGTTTGCCACAAAGATTTAATTCTCACCTGGAACGTACTGCACAAAGAAACAATAGATAATATTCAGCAGTTACTATTCAGTAATTTGGGATACAGTGGTTTTATCTGAATTTGGGAGGAATTTGGCCTTTGTTTCTTAACTTTTTTACAGAACCTAAAGTCAGAGTTTTGAAAAAAATCAGCCTTAAACCTATCTGTGGCCCCAATACTGAAATACCTTTCGGAGTATTAACTATCAGCTTCTGGGGAGAAAGGACAAATGATGACATTAGACAAGTTTCCTTACTCCACACAACTCTGTTTACCTAGTAGAAAATAGGAACACGGCAGATAAATATTCAATTGGCAATTGCTTTCTGGGGGTAATTGGCTGCCATGCTTCACCCACAAAATATAGTCAATTCACTTTACAGTATGTCCTGTGAGAGCTTTGAGATTTCTCATCGACGTGATGAGGCACTATATCAAATGCAAGGATTATTATTATATATTTGACCGGTAACTTTTTCCTAAGGAAAAAAACTTATGGAAAACTTATTAAATTAACTGAGCTCTTGTTCCTTGTTGTAAATCCAATTCCTGTTACAGCTGCCCACACTATCTGAGTAGACTTTTGGTCAATCGAGGATTCCTTGTCTTGAATTTATAAAATAGTGCTTTACTTTATTGATCAGAAAAAGGAAGTTTATTTGCAAGTTTCATTTATAGCTTACAGTTTAGTTTGACATTTTCTTAGCAACAAGGTGTTATTATATTCAGAACAAAGTCCTATTTGAGTCACTCAGCTTTCACTAGAATATAGAAGAATTAGAGGGAATCTTATAGAAACCTATAAGATCATCAAAGGGCATGATAGAGTAGATAGTGGGAGATTGTTTCCCCTGGTTGGAGAAACTAAAACCAGGGGTCACAACCTTAAAATCAGAGGCCAGCCATTTAGTACTGAGTTGAGGAAGAACTTCTTCACTCAAGGGGTGGTGAATGTGTGGAACTCGCTACCCCAAAGGGCTGTTGACGCTCAGTCCTTGAA
Source organism: Callorhinchus milii (assembly GCF_018977255.1). Lineage (NCBI taxonomy): Eukaryota > Metazoa > Chordata > Chondrichthyes > Chimaeriformes > Callorhinchidae > Callorhinchus > Callorhinchus milii. The sequence continues at coordinate 51,260,445 of NW_024704744.1, forward strand.
CATATTCAAGACTGAGATAGATAGATTTCTTATTGCAAAAGGGATTAAGGGATATGGGGATAAGGCAGGGTTAGGTTATTAGCTGGAGTTAGATTAGAAGATCAGCCATGATTGAATGGCGGGGCAGGCTCGAAGGGCCGAATGGCCTACTCCTGCTCCGACATGTTGTTATGTTATGTAATTAACATTGACACCATTTAGAGGAAAAATCTATTACACTATCAACAGCAGTGTTTAAATGATAAAAGCACCAAAAAAATCATTTATATACAGCACTGAGAATGAAATATTAGGCAGGTGCTCAAACGTCATGTCTAATTATATGTCACGTCTTGTAGATTAAGATACTGCATCAACTTGGTCATAGTTTTTAATTAAAAATAGATTTTTATTCAGCTTTGATATTGAAAACACAAAAGACATTTTGTAGCACTGCAGTTTCTCTCAAATAAGTATTCCAAATGTCATTTCTTTTTCTTTCAAATCTTTACCTTTCCTTCAATATGTTGAAAATATATCAATATCAGAAAATATGATAATAGACTAGTGCAATCTGTGACTTCCTTGAACTGCCCAGTACTAGGTTGGTCAATATCAGATTTGGTTTCCTTAAAGCGTACAAATTCCTTCACCATTCTCCCCATTCTTCCGCGCCTTCCAGACTTTTGCAAACCTTAATTAAAACAATAATTGGTTTCACGGCCTCTGCCAATACTGCTCCGGGGGAGAGAGAACGAACTCCACAATATTTTAGTCAAGGATGAGATCTCAGCAAGTGGAGATTGAATCTGCTTCCAACTAGTCTGTAATGTTACAACAAACTTTGGCCTCGCCAGTACAGGATGAGTCTTGTACGCAATCCAAATATTTTTCACCAGAAGGTTGTGAAAATATTGAATAAATTCAGTGGCATAACAAGGCCCCAGGGTGCAACACTTTAAGAGCCCCTTTCCTGATTCCGAATTCTAAAATGTTGCTTATCCTTAACCTTCTTCATCTCCTTGTGTTCTCTCTCCCTCCCTCCACAGTGAGGAGTGAGAGAACGCCAGTCGTTCCACCACCAATGGGTTGGGCCCCACAACCATGTGGGCACTGACATGGCTGCACAACTTGCACCATTGTGGTTAGACGACTGAACAAATTGCCTCAGAATACCACAGATAGCGGGTTAATTGAGGGCATTCAAGAAAGATACATAGAAATTGTAGCCTGTAAGTATATTAATGGAAATGCAGAAAAGGTGGGGAAAATTAAAGTGAATAGTCACAGTTAATGCCAGGGCAGGCTCAGCATGCCAAATGGCCTTTTCTGGTTTCTGTTTGATTTCTTGTCTGCTATAAGCTATTTTCACCTGCGGATTATTAGCTATGGAAAAACAAGTGAAATGCTATAATTGCCCTGGGCCAGGATCAACTTTCACCCTATCTCAATACATTTTGATCCCCTGTCTCAGTCATCTTTGGCACCTTCACAAGTGGAGCAGGAATGTTTTACTTGACTTTTAATTTTTTTAAAAAAATTGAAAACGGTAGTTAGTATCCTGAAACGAGTGGAGAGAAAAAAAGTTATTGTTAACCAGACCAATAGTCTACAAGGGCCAGAAGTGCTCATTGTTCTTGATGTGTAAATTCATTGTTATCTTTTTGAACATTCATCTCTTCATTTTACACTACTGGGCATCTTCTTAACATAGATATCTGTAGAATAAAGTTCTCCCTTGAAAGATAAACTGGAATCCCAATCTCTCCCTTTGCCCGCTTGCTAACAATCTTAACACTGATGTCCTCTAGTCATGGACTAACTGACCAGTAGAAACAATTTCTCTCTTTCTACTCATTTTTTGTTTTACTTAGGTGTTAGCATGGTTTAAATGGTAACACTCTCGCTTCTTGGTCCGAAAGTTTATAACTTTGGTATCACCTCCTGGAAGTCCTAAAGGATACAATAGTTATATTAACACCCCCCATCAACACTCCTCATAATGTTAAAAACCTCTATCTGGTCTCTCTTCAACCTTCTCTGTTTCAATGAAAATAGTCCCAGTTCCTCTCATCTCAGTTCGTAGGCCTTCCAGTATTGTGAAAGACAGGTGGAATCTTTCTTTCGCATCCAGTCTTTTTCGGACCGAATGTGCAGTCGAAGAGGAGGGTCTTGACACATTCCTTGAAGGAGGCAAGGGAGGAAGCAAAGCAAAGGGACTGTGGAATGGAGTTCCAACAGATTGGGGCAGAGAAGCTGAATGCCCGACTGCCGATGGTGGAGCAGGCCAGAGCCTGAGGGAACAGACATGTTGATATGGGGTTAGCAGATCACAGAAATAGGCAGGAGGAAGGAGGGCCTTGAAGGCGAGGACAAGGATTTTGAAATCTATCCTCTGGGGGATGGGGAGCCAATGGAGCTGGGTGAGGGTGGGGGTGGTAGGGTCATGAAGCCTGGTGCTTGAGAGGACACGAGCTGCAGAGTTCTGGATCATCTGAAGCTTGTGGAGGGAAGAGTGGGAAGGCCAACAAGCAGAGTTGTCAGAGTAGAGTCTCACAGACCAGTGACTGAGGACTGGGATTCTTCCCACTTGCCTTGCAATAACCTTGGAGCCAAAGCCCAAATGGGTAGGGTGGTCCTAGATTGTGAAGCAGTGGGAAGCTTACCAGTGCTCTGCAATGGTAGGTTGTGTGATTTTAGTACGTGAGACTGGATCAATTAGAAGGTTGTTGGTCCAAGTAGGGACTTGGAACTCATATCGTCCTTTCAGTCTAAGATGACACTCAAAGGTTGTGCTGCATTGCTGGAGGTACCGTCCTTGGATGAGACTCGAAACCAAGGACCCTCCGCCTTTTCAGTTGGTTGTTGAAGATCCCATGGCATTATTCAAAAAGAGAAGGGAGTTTCTCATGGTGTCCTGGCCAACAATCCCCCAAATAAAATTGTTTTTTCACTCCTTGACTGTTTGTGGGAGATTGCTGTGTGCAAATTGCCTGCCGCATTCATCCACAAAACTGTCACTCCGCTTCACGCTAAATACTATGAAGAGCTTCGAGACATAATCTTGACATGAAAGGCGTTATATCAAATGTAAGGATTATTATTAATGTCTTGCCCCAGAGGGATGTACCCTGCTCAACTCAATCCAAGGAATTTAAGTGCAGATTGGCAAGCCAAGGTTTGGGGACTCCAGGGTGTGCATTGGGGTACTACTGGAGTTTAACCAGCTAAAACCACACAGCCTACAATTGTAGAGCACTGGTAAGCTTCCACTAGATTATCCAGACCTCCACAGAAGATCAAATCGATTCCCATTTTTCATTGCCAGGCACATCACCTTGAACTCAGCCCCAAAGAATTCCTGCTTACCTTCAGCTTCACCCACCCTCCAAAGCATCACTCCTTGAACATAAGACATCTAACAAGCACCAATGCAATCCTTGCACAGGTTCAGTCCTTGCTAGGTGGACAGTAGACCAGATGGATAAGACTTGAGAGCTCCATGATGAGCATCTTAAAACGTCACTCTCCATTTTTATGCTATCAATACTATTTTGCGTCCTCTGTTACTACTCTGACCTTTCTTCTCAAGCTCTGAAGACACTCTTCCACATACATTTACTCCTCATTACATTCACAAACTATTCAAACTAAAACTCAATTACTCAAGACTTTACTACAACCTCAACTACTGACCTCCCTTCTTCTTTCTCTTCCGTCGTCCAATCAAATTCTTTGTTACATCTGGCACTGGTTTTATTAAACTCACGAGACTTAAGCATGAATTGAACCCAGCAGGATTTGGACCCAGGAAATGGATGATTTATTCATTCAGAAAAAAAGGTGATTTAAAATCCATATTATTCAGTCATGTGACAAATAAGGAATTCAATCCTATTTTAAGCAGATTACTTCTCTTTGCACCCCCTATAATTGGCAGAGGTTTTTAATCTACTGGCTTTAATACTGTTACCAGCCTGTTGAACTCCTGCTGTGAAATTGAAATGTCATTGCTACCGCTAGACTATACATTTAATTAGATATAACAATAAGTAATAGATTTCACCTGCTGTATGGTGTGAGTGGTGGGGGGGGGGGGGGGGTTCACAGGGGTTAATGAATAATAATCAACAATGAAAGCCTTGACATTTTTCATCGGTCTAGCCCAAGAACACTGAAGTCAGTTACACCAAGTGCACTGTAGATCTGACTCAGATCACCTATCACAGAACAGAATGGGGATCAAACCTCCAACCTCCTTGCTTGCATTGCCCAGTGCTACAGATTTACCCACTGACTTTAAGCAGCTCTCCTTATTCAATCTACAAAAGAAAAATATTAGTGACATGCTATCACGCAGCTAGGAACATTTAATTCGTCAATTATTCCACTTCAATCAATAGATCCACACAGTCAAAAGTACAAACTCGAATACAGCTTTGTGATTAAATATAGATCACCGTTCACAGCCAATACATTATTACACTATGATGCCCAATGCTTTGCAAAGCATTGGGCTTCATAGTGTAATAATGTTTGTAGTTTGCTTTGCATCTGCTCCAGTTCAATAAATCTGTCAATTAGTCAGCGATTTCAGTGTTTCAGTATTGCAATATTGCTAAAAGACTTCTGGAAAACAAGCCCTGAATAAAGAGCTCCAAGCAGCACAATGAATCAAACAGTCTTACGCCCTTGATACCTGCAAAATTCCCTATTATTAACTGGACTACCAGGGCAGCAGTAATGAATGGATATGTCACCTTGTCTCACAAAGAAAGCAAATAAAAATATTGGGCAAGTCAACATCTAGCCTGCTTATACATGCCTGCTTATCACTAGCTCAAGAATATTATAGGCAAAGGCTTGGGTACAAACCGACTTGCACCTCACCTCTTTCTCTAATTGCTGAGGAATTATTAACGTGTTTAGGAGTGTTTCGAAAGGGGAGATGAAGGGCAGAGACTAAACTGGTAAAGGACAATGCAGAGGAAAAAATATTAAAGGAGAGAAATTAACTGTTTCAAAGAAAAAATTGAAATACAAGTTCCAATACCCCAACAGCGCTGTACTTTTGCCAGTTTGCTGTAATTAAACTGTCCATTTCTGATACAACATAAATGAATGCAATAGGAAGTCAGTACATATGCGTTTCACCCACAAAATATACAGTCAATTTACTTTACAGTATATTCTGTGAAGCGCTTGTCTCGAAGACATGATAAGGCGCTATATCAAATGCAAGGATTATTATATGGAGTATGGCAAACGAAATATGGGATTAAATTGCATAAAACGCACAGAAAACAAAAGTGCAGTGGAAGCATTTGCAAACAGGTTTATTATTAGCACTGTAGTTTTCCGAATCTATTGTTCCTTTCCCCATATCTAAATGGCACACACCTCATCTGTACCTCATAGTTCATCATTGTAGACCATTTGTGGCAGCTAGATAAAACTACAAAACAAGTTTATACATTTTAAAAACCTTTCGCTATTTTATTCGCAACTATTATTAAATACAAAGAATATAGACGGATATATTTCCCATTTATAATTTCATGTAAACAAAAGTAGCAGAAATGTACATAACAGATTATTTTTTCTCCAAATTTTCACCTGTCAATTAATTAAAACTGTAGTTTCTGTATTACTGATTAAACGTTGGTGCTAACTTATACTAACTAAAGCTCAAAATTCTTTCGGTCTTTTAACACTTGCACTAAAAGTGGTCCATCAGTTTCCGCTGACCCTTCACTGGTTGAAATGAATGACATTTTAAACGCGGTCCCAAATCCTTTTCCAGAGGTATCAGTCCAGGTGCAGGGTACCACACGGATCTGAGTTTTTGTAGTGTAAAAAACCTCTTCATGATTTGGAAAAAACACAACAAAAGGATTGCGGAATCAAACGTTCTCCATTTTCCACAGATGGTTGAAGCGGCAGTAAGGGCGCTCTGGTAAAAGATGGCATGTCGGTGTGTTAGACAACTGAACCTCTGTGCTTTAGAGTACGTCACTGTCACATTTTCAAAAACTGCTCATCCTGGAGCTGAAATGTCTCGCATTGGGGCCAATTTAGTAGCACACTCGATATTTATTACACAGAATGTGCCAGAGGCGAACCTGACCTGACATCATCAATGGTGACATCTGTGGCATTGAACGTCCAGCTCGGGCTACACTGAGATTTCTGTTTAGTAAAAAGCCAGGATTCTGCTAACCAGCGGTCGAAGGTTACAAGCCTGAGGTCCAACAAACCCAGTTTTTCGGGCACTGCCATTGACAGAGGAGTCAGCTTCCAGTACACTTGATGTGATTAACATTGAAGGCACTGCTAAATTGACCTCCATTAACTACATACCATGTTCCTCCCCCCCCAACCCCATCCTTTTTATTTATTGTACATGGTTAAGCTATCAGAATAGCAGTAGTTGGAAGTGTGTGCACCATTCTGTTGTTGAGAGAAAGTAGTCTGTAATTAGTTTGAATCATTATCTTCCTCATCCTCTTCACTGTCCTCAATTCCCTCACTGTCTTCCTGATCCTCCTCCTCCTCTTCCGTCTCAGGGATATCCCACTGTGGATGAGTTTCTGGCACATGTTTCGCCTCTTCAACTTCAAACTGAGTAGAAAAACAAACGTTCAAACGTTAAATGGGGTAAACAAAAAGTAGCAAAACGGGGGAAGAGGCGAGAAAAAAGGTACTGTTAGATAATACCACAGATCATATATATAATGCAGTATATTATGGCCCCTCCACGGTATACTAAATGCACAGTACAGTTTTAGTGATGCCCTGGCAATCGCTGGAATTGTTTCCAAGAAAACTCGAAGGCTTTTTTGTGTCTGACATGTGGAAACCCATCACCGTGCTTAATAGTATCCAAACCAAACAGTTTCATGCATCCTACTTACACATGGAAATTCTCGTGTATTGGAAGGCTTGTACAGTTGAAGGCTTCCTGTGGTGACATTACATGGTATGCCTCACATTAATCTGGCACTTGTACTCTCCTGGGCTAATTAAGCGATATAGAATTTTTCAGTCAGGACCCTGGCCAACTCTGTGATTAAAGGATCTAACTGCAAGTTAAACACTGTCAGCCCTTCTCACTCCATGGATACGCACCTCCAGTATAATGATTCACAGATGAAACATTGAAAACCAGCGAACTCTGATAGTAAAGAAACACTTAACTACTAAGAACCAAGTAAATTAATTTAAAAAATTACCTTTAATGGTTTGATTAAATCTAAACCCATGTAAGAATCAGACCTCAAAATCACAAAGTATTGATAATTGCCAGTTTTACACGGTGCCGAAAACTTCAATTCAATCTGGAAGAGAAAAGGTTCAATTTAAAAACTCCAGAATATCATGAGCTTCAAAAACAGTAGTTTTAAAGAATGATCTGACAATACATTTCTTCCATAAAAAGACATTTTCAGTTGTTTTAGCCCCATTATGGAAGTGTTTCCCAAGCTTTGGAACAATGTCAAAGTTCAAAGAATGTAATTCACTGCAGCTGATTGCTTCCACCAGTGATTGAATGTTTGTTTACCATTTCAGAAACACAGCACTATGCCCTGACCTCCCTGCAGTGTTGTACAGACATATGTTTAATCCATGGCGCGCACTGATCGACTGCAAAGGGTAGAGGTGCTATAATTGGCCTCAACACCTGGTTTAGAGAAAGATAGAGAGCAAGAGAGAGAGAGAAGAAAAAGAGACAGCGCTCCCATTCATGATTGCTAATCTCTGTGGAAAGTGTATACATGTTGATGTCAAGTGAGGAAAGGATAATGTTTGACTGCCCCCTGACAGTGAGTCAAGGCTCACTGAGGAAGCACAATGTACTGTGGGGCTGCTGGCACCTGTTGAAATTGTGACCCAGCATATACCAATGTTAGCAGCTGGGAAAAGAATATGTATATGGTACTTACTACAATTATTAATATCTATATAGCGCCTTTCACATCAGGAAAACATCTCATATAGCTCGCCTAAACTCCTAGCTGAGGAGGGAATGGTGGCCGAAAGCAGGATTTAATGATAAGGAAGCAGGATTTAATGATGAGTAAGCAGGGAGCCAGGCGGAGGTTCTGTAGAGCAGATCTCCAGAAAACAGGTGGAGAACATCTAAAAATGGATAATGGGGAGAAATGGGCAGGGACACGAGTAGAGGGAACAGCTGGCTCGGGAGAGTCCAGCAGACCAGAGCTTAGGTGAGGCAAGGCCTTGGAGGTATTTGAAAGTGAAGACAAGGATTGTGAATTCAATCCTCTGGGTGAAGTGAGTCAGCATAGCCAAGCGAGGATGGGGGTGATAGAGCCTTGTGTAGAAAGGCTACGGGCTGCAGAGCTCCAGATGATCTACAACCTGTGTAGAGAGGAGCTGCAGAGTCTGGTGAGCAGGATGTCAAAATAATTGAGGCTGGGCATGATCAAGGTATGGAGGAGGGGAAAAGAAGTGGAGAGGCAGGCAATGTTGCAGAGATGAGAACCTGGCTGTGGGGCTTAAAGGACAGTTGGGTGTCATACGGGACACTAAGGATCTGTGCCGGCTTTGTGAGGAAAAATGAGCCCCTGTGCAGCTCGATGTGGTGAGTGAAGTGAGAGGCGTTTACTAACTTTTGAAACCCAAGTGCTTACCTCCTCGTCTTGCTGAAGAGTACATACATGATATGGCATTGATATTAATGTTTGTGCTTTCCTGTCTGCAATGTACAGCCACCACCACTCCTGCTTCTCCTGTCACGAAAGAAAGTATTAAATGTCTCTGCAATTTCAGCTAATGGGTTCCCCCTTTCAAATAGCGAAACAACTATTATTTAATGCACCAGTTATCTAAAGTTCTACACACAAATGCTTCCACTTTTATGAGAAAGATAGAGTAAGTTTAATTCTCCTGGTTTGTAAATTACTTCATTCTTGTTTCAAACACCATCCACTATTCTGTGTGTGCGTGTGGTGCAGGCGTGTGCTCAGTGCCATGGTTGGTTGGTGGGGTGGGGGTAGGGGTGGTGGTGGGAGAAGAGTGTATTCCATCCCAGGCCTCCATTAACGCTGCTGACACTGCTGCTCATTGATGTTTGAGACCATCCTTTAAACTCTTTCCTTTCCTGTCAGAGAGTAATGCAGTGGCCAACATCACCATAAATATAGTGACACTATGATCATTAATCTAGCCCACTTACTCAGTAGCACTTTTTTTTCTCCCCCCCACCACCAAACCTCTGCCTTTTGGCTCTTAGCACTAATACATCTTAAGGTGCTGGAATGGCTCACTTGAAACCAAATTAAATATTTTTAGACAATGATTCAGAATTAAAACCCCCCAACAAGTGCAGCTGAGGTCAGATTTGCCCCAGTGTCGTGTATAATTCTACCCTCATATTGATTACTTCATTTCCTCTGACCTCAGGACCAGCTCTCACATTCCTCACTGTTCTGTTCTCAGCTTTATTCTGCACCACTTCCTCCTCCCCCACCCCCAACACACACAGGATAGGTTGAACAATACATCAGTGGAGATAGTCAGTAACTCCACTCAAAACAGCCATATGCCTTTCAGCGCTCAGCTCAAGAGTATTCAGGTCAACACACTAAACATGTGAGAACCCATCAAAAGGATCTTTGCACTAACCTCAGGGAAGTATAGAGTGTGCACTGGGTGGGTGATCTTTGATTTGGTCTCGAGTAGAGCCCGCTCTCTTCTTTGGATACTTTGCTGAAGTGCCTCCCACTCCTGTGGAGAAAGAAATAAGGGATTGAAATCACAAAAGACAGTTTACATACACATTCCGAACCATAACTTGTCGGGAATCTCTTACCTCTCAGTTCTGATTCAATTGGTCGCTCAAGATGAAGCTTAGCTTTAAGATATTGTTTTAAAAATGTGCAAACCTCTCTCCTCCTCCGTCCTGTGCCTTTTCCTACCATGGACAAAGAGGTGAACAAAGTGTGCTCAGTTCTTTGCAAAGGCCTCTCAATATTGGCTCCCAGCAGGTAACAGCCAAGTGATGACACTTTCCACATTTCCCTCTCAATGTGGGAAGCGCTGGGGATTTTCCTCAGAGAAGTACTTTCTTCTGATATACACAAGACCTGTTTGATCTCATCCTTTCGGATCACCCACCCTACCCTCTTCTCATTACAACAACTGACCAACTATGTGTATAGAAACATCCTGGAGTTTGACTAGAATCACCCCGAGCAACTCAAAATCTCAACACTTGTGTTGGTGTACCTGAAAGTAATCTTTTCAATTACATTTTGCATCTTATGCATTTCACTTATTTAACAGTAATTTCAAACATGAAGAGTCCTAATCTTTCTAATTATTCTCAATAGCTTTTGCATCCAAATTTCTTAAATTTGCATTACCTCTGGGACCCAGGAAGCTCCTTTTATAGCGGTGACTATTATCCACACAGGTGCAGCCCAACCAGAACATTGCCCAGCCCAGCCAAACCAGAGCACACATTGCACTGCTGATCATTACGGTGGGAGTCTGAACACAAATAATTCAGCAGTGTAGCCCAGCATCCTGTTTGTGCTTTGGCTAAGAAGCCAGACCTGCAAAAAGTGAACAATCCCAAACACGCGTCATCCCACAAAAACAAAACAAACTGGCCGAGTTGTCTTATAATTTGTTTTTGTCACCAGCACATAACAGTTGACGTCAGAACAGCATCATCGTGACCTTTTACACTACCCACAACTGGGTTTTATTTTGCCATATTCTTTTTTCCAGCTGATGTATGAAATAAACAACCTACAGACTTTTTAAAAAAAAGGAAATTGAAAAAATAGTGTCCCCATTTGTTGTGCGCAATTGGCTGCCGCGTTTCGCCCACAAATGTAGTCAATTCACTTTACAGTCTATTCTGTGAAGCGCTTTGTGACGTCTAGAAGACGTGAAAAAGTTCTATATCAAATGCAAGGATTATTATTATTATTATAGTGACGCCTGAAATGGAAGCAGATCAGTGAGATTTGAGTTCCTAGTTATGTCTGTGAAAAACATTATTTAGTTTACTTTCCTGAAGAGGTTAGTTCCAAAAACAAAAACTTTATTTAAATGTAACTGAAATCCATCTGCTTTTAATGGCAATAATATGTTGGAATGATTACGGATTATGAGCTGGTTGTAAATAGTTTTTGTTAGCCAATAAGCACTGATATCAACATTTCAGTGGGTCAAGTGCATGAGCTGGAACTCTTAAACCCAGGGTAGATGATAATTCTGGCAGTGTAAAGGTAATAAATATTTTCAGAGGAAGTAAAAGTGACTATACAAGTATCCTCAAGGTGATTAATTTAACTCAATTAGTACAGCAGGTGCCTAATGAGGTGCAGAACAAAACAAAGGACATAAATACACACCAAAAATACTCAAACTGCTTCCAGTGAGTTGGAATTTCATTTGGCTGTTTAAAATGATACCAACCAAAATCAGTCACAAAAACCTCTATCTAGCCAGAACATTCGGAAATCTCCCTCTTTTTGGTCCCCAATTTCAAATGCTATTCCCTGGCCAAATGTACAGACATACAAACAATCTGCTTTGTACATACAATGGAAAGTAAGCGACACTAGCCCATGTTGACTTGGCCTCTGACTTTCTCTCTTCCCTCAAGTGGGAAACTACATTCTGTGTGGCTATTCACAGCAGCTGAATTTAGATAGATAACTGAGTATCCGATCGTCACTGTGCATTTGACAATCCAGTCAACATCATCTGTGTATCCAACAGACAAGGTAAGATCAGTAATTCTCTGTGCATCTGGTCAGCCCAGTCTATAGGTCCATGTGTTAAGGAACTGCTGGGACAGACAAACCTGCCATCCAGGTCATATCCTTTGTTCACTAATCACCAGTAAGCACATAAGAACTTACTAAGGAAAGAAGACCAAGGTCCATCTAGTTCGCCTTCCACCATCCTGGCAGCCACTTGACATCAAAGCACTGTGCCACTGAACCATTAAGTAACCTCAAGCACAATCATCACAACAAACTGTGGCGTAAGCTAAAGGATAATTTTTTTTGTTGAGATATTTACTTTGATTCAAGAATGCATCCTTTTAACTGCATGAATGTAGCACTTTGCACAAATTTCTGTTAAACAGGACTCACTGCTTCATCGTCCTTCTCTCCATTAAATTCCTTGTCACTGTCATCGTCCTTGTCACTTTGGGAATCTTTGTTGGTTGTCTCTTCCTCAGAATCACTCCCTTTGTCTGATAGTTCGTCATCATCTTCCTCTCTGTTTGATGCATCCTGCGATGGAAAGAAATGCTAAATATAGTTTGGCCTGAAATTAGATTATGTTTTTTGTGCTAAAAGACAAAAGATCATGAATCGACCATAAAATCTTGTTTTGTTTTTAATTGGGTCTGCAAGTTAAAAAATTTTTTTTTTAAAATCTAGAGTATGTTCAGAGAGAGTATGAATTAAATTGAAAACATGAAACTAAGGTTATGTCGATACCAGATGCAGAACATTTCTTGCAAATACTTCTTAAAAGAAAATAATCCAAATGTATCATTGAAGAGGATTTTCTACATTGAAACAGAACCAGAGGATTCCCTGAATCACATGCTGCCTAATTGAAATAAAAGCTACTGCTATCATTCAACATCACCAACTTGCCCTTATACAGCACCTACTACGCGGGATACGTCTGAGCGCTTAACAGTGACTCCGAGCCGGTGGGGGAATCGGAAAGGAAGGTTTTCAGGCAGGACTTTAAAAAATGGGAGGGCGCAAGGCGGAGGGATTGAAGGAGAGTGTTCCAGAGCTTCAGGGCATAGGGGCTGAAAGCACGACCTCCAATGGTAGAGTGGAGGGTGCGAGGGACAAGCAGGAGGTTGGTGCCAGTCGAGCGGAGGCACCGGGTGCTGGAGTGGGGAGTGAGGAGGTCAGAGAGGTAGGGAGGTGCCATGGAGTGAATGGATTGAACATGAGAGTGAGCATCTTGAAGTCGATCCATTCAGTGATGGGGAGCCAGTGGAGCCTGGCCAGAGATGTGGGGATGGAGTTTGGTCCGGGTAATTATGCAAATGGCAGAGTTCTGAATGAGTTGGATCTTTTGAATAGTGGAGCTGGGGAGTCCGGCGAGAAGTGGGTTTGTGTAATCCAGGCGGGAGGTGATAAACGCATGCACAAGGGTTTTGGCTGCATTTGGGGTGAAGCATGGTCAGAGGCGGGCAATGTGGCAGAGGTGAACGAAGGCAGTCCTGGTCAGGGACCGGATGTGAAGGGAAAGCTAGGAGTCGAACCAGATACTTAGATTGTGTACTGGTTAGGTGAGTCTGAGGGCGAGTCCAGGAAGGTTGAGGAATTTAAATCCGCAGGAGAGAAGATGTTGACAGGAGCCAAAGAGTATGGCTTCCATCTTGTCCACCTTCAGCTGCAGGACATTTATGTCCTGGTCCAACCATTTTCATCCCTTAGCCCAATCCCACACATTGTTCTTTGCTGAATGGAAGATGCATGGAAGGTGCTGTGCAAAGAACGACGAGATGTGATTCGTATCATGGAAATAATTAGAGCCAACGACTGATGATCAAAAATCAAATCTACAGAAAACTCCTACATCTCATTTTAATCAAAAAGAAAGCAAATTCCTGATCAGAGTACAGTTCAATGCCATCAAATACTTCAAAGTGAATCAGGGCTCTGTGAAACTACCCCATGTGAAGGGTGCTATATAAACGCAAATTGTTGTAGTAGTTGAATTGTACAGATTAATTTTTTTTATTTGATTGTAATGGATATTAAATTACTTAAATGTTCCAGAAAACAAGAGCACATTTTAAAATACCATGAACTGAAACAATCACACCATTTCCCCATCATTAGGTTACAGAGACATCCTTCCACGCACATTGTGAAGTGCACAGGAAGACACGCGAGTGGAGACTGGATGACCTGAAAGCTGACTATTTTGTCTTGCGCATGTGAAGCACACAGAAAGCAATGTTGGTGGCAACCTGATGATCCAGGAGTTTTTTTNAAGCACAACTGCTGCCAAGCAAGCTGGCTTTGTACATGTGCAGTGAAACTAGCTATCGTGGCCTCACTATATGGCAGGGTGGGATTTTATGGATCCCAACTATCACCTTTACAACAAGACTCCACTGTATCATGCAGTCAGGAAAACATTCAACCATCTTCTACTGCCATCTGGAGGGTTTCAAACTAACAGACACATATCCACCACCTCCAGTTCAACTTGTATCCCAATGAGCACACGGCGCTCTGTTGGAGAATGTACTAAACAAAGCACCAAACTAAGAGATCAAGGAACTGGTTTTCATTGGGCATCTGCTGTGATCCAATTCCCTCCATCAGGCTTACCATCAACCTCCAAACATTCATTGTATCACAAGTGCCCCGTTTATCTAAACAGTTAAAAGTAATGCAAAATACCAGCAAAACCCATGCTAGCTGTTAGTTAACAGTTCATAGTATTTAACTTAAGCTTTTTTTATTATTAGAGCCTACAACATCAACTATCATTTAAATAGTGCACTTCAACAGGGGTAGAATCTTGGGAACACTTTAATCTAATGATGAAGGTAATCAGACAACACTGACCATGTCCATCTACCGTTAGGGCTTTAGCTCAAGGGGTTATGGTCAGGTCTGCCACTCGAAATCGCAGTGATTAACCAGACCAGCTGTTATTAATGGATACTATCTTAAACATAAAATAATGCAGTGTCTCATACATTGCCTGGCAATAGGGAGCCATTGGCTTGACTGTGTTTCGGTTTCTGCTTCTGCTGTTCTGCCGGCGGCTGCTGTGGTGTTGGAGTTGGTGCCTTTTTTTTGGCTGCTTTCTTTTTCTTAGATTTACTGGGTTTCTTGGCTCCTTTATTCTTCTGCCAAACTTTCTTTTTATTTTTTGCAATATTTGCTTGCTGACAAAAGCAACATAAAGTGGTCATAAATCCTTACAAATACCAACACTTTAGACACAAGACAAATATTCAATAGCAATTCCTTTGGAGCATAAAGCACTGAAATATTGAACAGCAAATAATTCTGCCACCTGTCTTGGAGTGTAAATATTTGCTTCAACAGAATGAGTTAGTGGTTGAATTAAAAATATATTTCGAAGAAAATGTAAAGCATTGAAAAGGTTTATTCGTCTTCATAAATGTTACTTCCACATGGAATTACAAAGACTACCCTTGTGAGTACAGCATTAACTTTTGATTTTGTGTTTTGAAACCAGAAGTGTACATTTTAAAATAATTTATTCACTTGTTCATACAACTACTTTTTATAAATATTGAAATATTTACTGTATTAACTTTTGAAGTGAAAATGATTGTGAACAAAGTGGCAAACAGTGAAGTAGTGACATAGGTGCTCTCATGGTACATGTAGTTAAGTGTGCGCAGCAGTATTAGGAGGATGTACCCTCAAGAGATTTGGGTGGACTATGCAGGAATAATCCTTCTTTGCATTTGATATATACCTGTATATATGTGTATATGTGCTCAGTTAGCTGATTTGAGTCAGACAATACAACAACGTTGTTCTGAGAACATGGGGTTGGGAAGTGTGGTGGGGGAAGATGAACTCTGCAGCCAATTTGCACATAGCAATGTCCCATAAACAGCCATGAAGCAAATGGCCAAATTTATCTGGAGGGTTGTTGGCCAGGATACCAGGAGGAAACTACCTTCTATGAGTAGGTAAATCTTAAGATAATATGGGTTACAATTAAACAGATTAAAATATTTCCTTATAGAGAACATATTTCTACATGGAGTAAAGATTATATGTTTAAGTGCTGAACTTACTGTCTCTTCGGATTCCTGCTCCTCTGTTGGGCAAGTGACCTGTTCTTGCTCTTTTTCAAACATGGTCTTTAAGGAAAAGTGAAAACAAAGAATACATGAATCCAGGACATGTCAGTCAGATGATCTGTCTAATCTGTGCTCTAATTCTTCTATTCAAGAATCCCCATTGCCTGCAAGTGGCAATACATAGCAAAATTTGTGAATGATGTATTAAGATTTAAATCAACATAGTTTTTGTATGATCACTTTAAAGCAATTATACAGATCCTCGGTGTTTGCTCAGTTAGCTGATTTGAGCAAGACAGTACTAAACAACATTGGTCTGAGAACATGGGTTGGGAAGTAGCTGTGGGAAGATAAAATAAAAATCAGCCAGGGCTCCCATTTCTGATCTTTTTATACGAGAAGAGGAATGTGCGTTCGTACATTGGGGAAAGAGACTTCCAATACTCGCCATCAAGGGTCACATGTGTATTGTATCTACTTGGGCAAGTTCCTGGAGGTTGTCCAACGCTTGAATGGAAGTTGGCCCATTAGAGGGAAGAAATTCCAACTGGGCCGAGATTTGTTCTATTTATGTAGCATTTCAGTGGGTCCAGAATTTGGCAAATTTTTAAATACAGCTTGAATTTTGAAGCAGGTTTTCCGTGAATTCTTTGAAAATCTACAGAAAAACAACTTCAAAGTTGAGATTGAATACAACAATTTGCTAACAAATTCTGGATAAATTCTGGACGCTCTCAAGTGCAACACAAGGTAAATCTAAATCTAGATGAAACTTCTAGCCACATAAGGAGAAAGTGTCTATTGTCTTGGATGGAATAAAATTGTCAACAGAATAAACACTTTCATGCAATGTTTTTGGAGAATAATTGCTGCTACTTACAGCCATGTACCCTCTGCGAAGCAACACAGTCACAGTAACTATAGACCCTGCCGTGATGTTACTGCTGTCCTCATCATCCAGAACTGCAAGAATATGAAACAAATCTGTAACTCATTTTCCCTTCCCAACCACAAATTCATTCCAAAGGGAAACAGAACTCAATATATATAGTAAACATTAATGCTTCATCCAATGTGTGAACCCCAATTGGATGCGAGGGAGGAAGCATCCATTTCCTAACACAGTAAAACCAGCTAGTGGGGGTTGGGGAGTGAGTGGAAAGTAGGTGATAAAAGACATATTAAAGAGTTTTTTTTTAAAAAAACAACCTAACAATATATGTCCCATTATAAACCCTGCCACAAACATTCACTCCCAATGACACTGAAACTCATATTATGCGTGTTTCCCCACCCCCCCCAAAAAATACACCACTTGGGGTAAATATTATAAAATACAAGGACATTGCTCTATTTAAGTAACATTTATTTTGGAAACTGGGATAAAAGAAGAAATACAGAAATAAATTCGGAACAACTTGGAGCTGTGATAAGTCAATATTTTTTTTTAAAAAATCAAGAGTGAACAACAACAAAATTACATTTATAGAGCGCCTTTCACGTCGGGAGGACGTCCCAAAGCGCTGAACGGTCAGCTGTCGGGCCGGAGCATGGGGGAGGGGTGGTGTAGGGGTGAGGGAAGGTAGAGAGTTCGGAGGGAGACCAAAGGCACGATCGAAGAGAAGGGTCTTGAGACCGGCCTTGAAGGATGCGAGGGAGGAAGCATCCTTGAACAAACCAGTTTATAAAAATCTGTGCTACGTGCACATCACTGGAATGATTAGATGAACAGATAAAGCTCTACCACACAGATCCTTACCTTGCAACTTGACCTCCATGCTAACGTGAGGAAAGTTACTGAGCACTGCCATGACTCCATCATATTTTTCCTCACTAAGGAAACGTAACATGCTGCGACGATCAGCATCCTTCATACTAACCAGGTCCTGAACTGTTCGGATTTTGTACTGTTTTGTGGATTGGGGGGCAGGGGAGATGGGCAGGGGATGGCGGGGAGAGGAGAAGAGGAAACGAGAGTGAAAAGAATTAGAAAAAGATGTAGATTTTTTTGCAATGAAACATAGTTTATTAATCTATTATTCCCTTACTGTAAGGACATTGTTTAATAGTACAACATCTGGCAATAAATCTGGGCAAAGTACATTTCCAAAGATGTCCTCTTGCACTCTATAACTACAAGTGTAGAGTGCAACTACAACTACAAAGTGTTAGCGCCATAATTGTAGGAAAGAAGCTTAGATTACTAAAAAGGGCAAATGACACCAAAACATTGGGACTCAATTAAGAAATAGCTTGATGGCAAGACACTAGCATTTGTATTATTGTAAATTAAATTAATTGGGCCAATTGGGACTTTCTATTGTGACATAGGAGAATATTATTATATTATTTTATGATACAATTTGACTTTCTTTAAAAGAAAGTCAAACTTTGGTTAGGGATGAGTGAGAATAGTGTTTCTCTGTGTCTTTCTGGTGCACAATGTCCTTTGGGATTCGAGAAGTGGCACCCGATCATGAACTTCACCCCACTTACTGAATCTCTTGATTTGTTCACCTACAAATTACAGTTACTACTTTACAGTAAATCTTGTGCTTTGAGACATCACAGGTGCAAGACACTAAAATATACAGTCAATTCACTTTACAGTATATTATGTGAAGAGCTTAGAGACTTCTCGAAGACGTGATAAGGCACTTGTCAAATGCAAAGATTATTATTTTACTATTATATCAAATAAGGATTCTTAGCATTTTATTTCTCTCTTCGGAGAAAATTCTACCAAATTACCTAAAATCCAGAATATCTACTCACTGGACATGGTGTTATAAGGTGTTTAAAATGGCATAAAAGAAACGCTTATGAGGTGCTGTAAAATGGCTGAATTAAAAGACCAAGATCTTTGTGTTCTGACTCAAGGCCACAAACCGTCAGCACAGCTATCCGCAAGTGTTTGAGTTGACCCTTGTCTTAATTTAACTCAATGTGTGCTACGAGGATGGTTAGGAACAACCTTATCAGTCAGTCATGCCATGAGACTATCACGTGATCACGAGACTTGTTCCATGAGACGAGCAGGTTCGCGTGGTGACCTCAAGGGATGACCTGATCAGAGGCTTGTTATATTACCCATCGCAGTATCATAAAGCCAAGGTCCAACTTACGTAAATTAGTTAACTCCAGCGCATCTAGGAGTGGTTGCAGAGAACAACAAGGATTGAAAGCTTGGACAAAGAAGACTGAAAGC
This sequence comes from Callorhinchus milii, assembly GCF_018977255.1. NCBI lineage: Eukaryota > Metazoa > Chordata > Chondrichthyes > Chimaeriformes > Callorhinchidae > Callorhinchus > Callorhinchus milii. The sequence continues at coordinate 51,279,458 of NW_024704744.1, forward strand.
TAGAAAACGCAAGGCTTGATCATTTGAAGAACTAAAGTTTGCTTGCGCTAAAGACAAAATGCTGAATCTGCAACTAAAGTTTGCTTGCTGTAAAGACAAAGTGCTGAATCTGCAACACTCAGTAGCATTGCTCTGTTTTATTAAGATAGTCGTGACACTCTTTTATACATGTATGCATAATTAAAGTTTGTTTTGATTAAAACATCCTGAGACTCTGACATATTGGTATTACCGAATCCAAACTTGTTTAGAGTGGTTGCAAACACTCTAACAATTGTTCAATCCTGTCCAGCTCCCAATATTTCAGGAGCCACCACGCTCACTGCGTGTCTCTCCACACTTTTCTACAACACGGAATCCTATTCTTAACGGGACATCCTTTCAGTTCTCTTCTTTCCCTTCTTCCCTCCCACCCAATCATAACCACAAATGTTTTACCTTTTTAGACCAGCAGTATTTAAGGTGTTCTTCTTCAAAGTGTGGAAGCTGAAGCAGAGGAGATTTAAAGTCCCACAGACTCTGCACCAGCATCTGTGATAGTTTCATGCAGTTCTCTATGGACTCCAAACGAGGAGCGTGGATCCCTAATCAAAATCAACACAGATTTTAATTCAAGACATCTTATAGCCAGAGAACTATTTGGACTAGAAACCCATGAGAACCCAAAAGCTCAACTTCTCTGCATTCTCTCATCTGGTCTACACATCTCCCTATCACCTCCACCCCAAGTGGAGTCCTGTAGCTCAGTGGTTAGAGCACTCGCTTTGCAAGTGAGAGACCTGAGTTCATTTCCAGGCAGGGCGAAACCTTGGGCAAGTTTCCTTACTCCACACGCCTAATAATAATCCCTTCAAAAACCAAAAACAATAATTAATTGGTCATTTTCAATCTACGACTGTTTGTGGGACATTGCTGTGCGCAATGGCTGCCGCGTTCGCCCACAAATATACAGTCAATTCACTTTGCAGTATGTTCTGTGAAGCGCTTTGGGACGTCCTCCCGACGTGAAAAGCGCTATATCAAATACAAGGATTATTATTATTACATGAATTATGAAAAAGAAAACACACAAGAACACACGTATGCAATGAGAAATATCCAATTGCTCAAACAATCTCCAATTTGTACAATCTACCCTGCAATGGATTCACTGCAACCCTTTAATTGCCCGAGAGAAATTTCTACAAACAAATTATAGCATGGAGGAGGGAGGCACTTGGCACATTGAGCCTAAACTGGTACTAGCCCGTCCACTTGATCAGATATTCATCCAGCCACTCTGAAGGTGGATTTACACTACAGATCTCTTACCTCCACGTGTGTTGGCCATCATGGTCAGCTGGCAGCCAACATTAATCATTTCCTGGAGGAGGCCAGGGCACTTCCGGATGACTAGCCAATAATCTAAAAAGGAAAAGAACAAATGAAAGCAAATAATGAGGCAACATTTTCAACACTAAAATGGTAACAATTCATCCTATAAAAAACAGTATTCAGGAAATAAAGACATAGTGTAAGGGATTGAAAAGCAGGGGAGGGGATGGAAAGGAGCGGAGGAGGAGGAGGGAAGAGTGGGAGATGGGAAGGGGAGAGACCAATGGAGGGGGCAAGGATAGAGAGAGGGAAGGATTTAGCAGGAATCTAACAGAATGTATTTTCAACATAAATGTCTTAAATAGCTTGAAAAACATTAATAATTAAACTTAATGTCATGAATGCTGCTATCCAGAACTAAATGTCAAGCCCCAGACTTTCTTTGCTCTCTTGGGCATTGATTGCACCATCGACAGGACGCATCCACTCAAAAGCATACAGGGTAGGTCCCCAGCTCCTTTCACCCCTGCGTTCTGCCTCACCTTCTTCCAAGGTATTGGTGATGTCCAGTCGGGAAAGATGTGCGTGGAGGAGAACTCTAGCCTTCACACTGTATGGTAAGCAAAACGGAAGCTCCTTCTTCTTTTCATTAACATTTCCAAGCTCTCGAATAAGCTGACAATCGACAGAAAAAAAAGAATGATTGCATTTTATTTCCGTGCAAAGGAAGAGCCAGAAATATATATTGACTGATACCATTTTATTGCTCAACTTACAATACATCTAAATGCTAAAGTATTTCAGCGATGCAGTGAGTTGCATCAGTGGGTGCCCTTTCAGGATGTGATCTGGATTTCAATCGAACCCAGACTGACATGATTTACTCTCCTCCCTCAACTCAAGGTTAAATGAAATGAGTCCAGGCATTTTCAACCCAGTGTCCAGGGGCACAAATCCAGTGTCCCAAACTTTCCATAACACTGCAGGTGATTCCAGTGTCACCCAGGTGGCCACTAAGATGAAACATAAAACTAGGAATCTGTAGAGTTACAATCGAGTAAATAGTAACAGATTATTCCCACTGGTCAGTAAATTAGTAACACATGGGCACAAATTTAAGAATCACAAACAAAATTAAAGGGGAGGTTAGAAAACATTTCTATACATTAACAATGGGCGGAACATGGAAGTCTCTCTCTCTCCAGTCATCACCTTAAAAACATCATAACCCCATTTTGTAAGGATGCAAGGAGTGGGAAGTGGAAATATTATCCAGGAAGAAATTAGCTTTATTGCTCTGAGTTTGGGATTTCGGAAAATAGAAGGACAGAGGAGTCTAAATCCGGTTTGAGTGAATGCACCAAAAAGTGAATCATCTGTTAATGATTCCCTTCCAACCTTGGGGAAAAATTAGCTCAACAATCAACTGTTGCACTGTCACAGATCAGTCTTTCTCCCCCACCCCCAGTTTCTAACTTGGGACCTCATCAGGTTAAGAAAAAAATTAATGACAGATCCAAACTCTACCATTGCCAGGGACGGTCAGTTGTCAGTGATGTCTTACCAGAGGTATTTCGGTGTTGTCCGTCGGTCTCATGACTGCTTCCTTGCTACTCCGCGGATCAAACTCAAAGGCAGCAGTTAATACCATTATAAGGCCTGGCAGCGAGGAAACAAAAGTTCTTTCAGAGCTGTTCAGAATTGGGAGCAAAGTGAGCAATACAATACAAAATTACATTTGTATAATGCCTTTCACATCAGGAGGAGCAGGCGAGAAAACAACTGGAATGTGAACTGATTTGGAACAAGTTTTACATTTTAATGCATCATAAAAGTTCATGTGCATCTCTTTCGGGAATAGTGTTTGATTAACATCATTTGTAATAAATTGCTGATCATAAACTTCTAATGATCACGTCAGTATCCAAGTGGGACTTTACTTGGGAGTTTAATATAATAATCCTGTCATTTGATTGAGCATCTTATTGCATTATTGTAATGTCTCAAAGCAGTTCACAGGATTTTACTGTAACATATGGTGACTGTGTATTTGAAGGCAAATGTGGCAGCTAATTTGTATACAACGATGTTCCACAAACAGCCCATGACCAATTTTATTTGGGGGGATTGTTGGCCAGGATACTGGGAGAAACTCCCTTCTCTTTTTTAATAGTTCCATAGGATCTTTAATGTTGATCTGAACAGAAAGATGGGACGCCCGGCAATGTGCCAGCATTGTACTGGAGTGTCAACCTTGACAATGAGCTCAAATTACCAACATAAGGCTTGAACCAACAACCTCTGACTCAGGGTCAAGAGAGATACCAATTGAGACAAACTCACACCAGAATTATTTAGGGATGCAGAGCAATTTTAGGGCCAAGATATCACTAAATGTAAATTCCTGTTTCAAAGAAGCAACGATCTTCAGAGAGAAAATCACCTGCATTCCTTAACCATGCCTGAACAACGGATGGTGCAACTAACATAAGGTGTTGGGGTGGGAAGAAGGGGAAATACAAATAGACAGTAAATCTTGAGAATTCAACTCAATAATAAAGTTGGAATCTTGTGAAACAGGGACCTGTACTGCACTCTTGTGTAAAGATGGGCCAAAGACAAAGACATTTTAAATATCTTTTTTTTAAAAAACTTACGTTTCATATTCATATTGGGAGTTCGGTTCATAAAATGCATGTAGAGTTGTGTTGTCTGAATAAGAATCTGGTCACCACTGTATCGAATGGAGCGGTACCACCACGTTCCCTTTATGTACAATGAAGGAAACAAAGGACAGATGTAAGTAAGGCTTTGCAACAGAGCAGTAATGAGCAGAGAAAGCACCAGGCACAGAGACTGCCTGGATTCAGATCCACAGGCAGCAAACAAGTCAGCAGGACAATGAAAATGTGCGAGCAAGGCTCAAAGTAGCCCAAAGACTCACCACAACCACAGGAAGAATCACCATGAATGCAAATCCATACACAGCCAAGACCTACGGGTTTAAAAAATACAGACATTGTTTTGTGATATGTAATCTGGCACCGCTTCATACTTTAAATTATTACAAATAAGAGTGACCTTATAGGAAAACAACTTGTGGTTGATCAGCTGCGTTTCTCTGGTTTCTTCCAAAGGAAAGTGCTTTCTAGTTGTGGGGCACCTTAGCAACGGTCTGTTTGAGATCGGGGATCCGTCACATGGGGAAACGGAGGCACAACCGTGCATCATCGCACGTTATGCTAATTTATCCATATCACCGTGAGAGCCATACCATAGTGCATTACCACCATGGCAACAGATGTAGCCAATTGTGCCTTTTGTAAGGTATGTTGATTTGCACCTTCATATTTGTTAAGACAATGACAATTTCCTTAAAAGTAGATACACTTCTGGGTTTCCACAAATCTAACACGAAACAAAACATCACTGGACATTGATCCATAACTTGTACTGGATAAAGCAACGTGGGCCACCAACAGCCATTTCACTTCAAATAAAACATTAATTTTGATTTTCATTAATTTGAGTAGGGTTCGACTCCGATGCTGCTTTTAGTCAAAACATTTTTACGCTGATACTACGTAAAGCGCAGTGACCTTCACAATTTGGGAATAAGGAAAATAAGGAATGTGATTTCCATTTAATATTCAATGATCTTATTCAGCCCATTTAAGGTATCTACTTTGTTAAATAAATTCTTGACAAGATAAGTTTAACACTTACCTTGTCAAGCTTGCATGACTTGATCGAGTTATTAAAAACACGGAAGCCCAGCCCTTCTGAATGAATCACAACTTACCAGCATAGAGTTCTTCTGGTCTACAATCCATGATGGCAGGGCTATGCCAAAAGTAGTCGCTAAATAGAAAACAAGGAATTGTTAATGTAAGCCCAAACACAAAGCAACCCAACAATACACATAACTATGACTTGGGCAAATATCACACAATACATTCATTCACCTGTATTAATCCCAAACTTCATATTGAGCACCATTGAGACTAAATGATGCTGCAAGCGATAAAGGGAAAACTGTAAGGAACAGAGTCATCCCATTCTGTTCTTGTGCACCTCTTAGGCTCTTGTTAGACAGTGGTGCTGGTGAATGCATTGGAGTAAGTCAAAAGATATTTCTCTTCACAGTTTAGTACCCTTGTAGGTAAGCATTGGCTGATGATATAGGCAACAACAACAAAAAAGTTGCATTTTACATTTTGCATTTCACGCCAGACGATGTTTCTGAGTGTTTAACAGTGGCAGAATCCAATACCGAGCTAGGGGGAGGGGGAAGGTTACTGTAGGCATGGTTGAAGAGGAAGGTCTTCAAGCGCGACCTGAAATAGGGCAAGAGAGGGTACGGCGAAGGGATTGAGGGAGAGTTTCACAGCTTCGGGCCGAAGTGGCTGAAGGCACAGCCACCGATGGTGGGGTGGATGGTCCGGGGGACAAGGAGAAGGCCTGAGCCAGTCGAGCGGAAGCAGTGGGTAGCAGTTTAGGGAGAGAGCAGGTTGGAGGGGAATTCCAGATTGTAAAAGGATTTAAATACATGAGCGAGGATTTTGAAATCGGTCCACTCTGTGACAGGGAGCCAATGGAGTTTGACAAGGACAATCAAATACCTTGACAGGGAAAATCAAAGAGAGGGATGTAATAATAATCCTTGCATTTGATATAGCGCCTTATCACATCTTCAAGACACCTCAAAGCGCTTCACAGAATATACTGTCAAATGAATTGTGGGCGAAATGCGGCAGTCAATTGCGTACAGCAGTGTCCCACAAACAGTCGTGGATTGAGTGACCAAATTATTATTATTAGGTGCTTTCAAGAAAGGTTGGGGATACAGGAAGGGAAAGGAGGCAGAAAGAAGGTCTCAATCTGATCACCAGCTACAAAGGGGAGAAATTCGACCTGGATCTGGACTTGCACATTTTTGTATTATTTGAAAGCATGCTGCATTGGGCAAATTCTTAAATTCAGTCTTAATGTTAAAGCTTTTTTTTGGTAATTCCTAGGAAAAAAAAGGCTTCAAAATTAAGATTGACTTTAAGAATTTGCGAAATTCTGCATTCTAAAATGCTAAGAAAATTTTGCAAGTCTAGCCCCATGTGGACTTTCTCCTCCAACACAGGCTATACGTAGATCATTACAGTGGAATCATTTTCTTAACCTTTGTAACAGAAAGCAACTTCAGAAGTCACAAGCATGATATTCCAAGCGCATCCTTGCTATGGCTTCTAAACAGATGAAAAGTTACAATATTTATTCCATTTAATAGATCAAACTTAATATTCATTCCTGAATTTGTGCCAAATTATAGCAAAGTAGAACCCATCCAAGGAAGGAGATTTTTTTAATATAGAAAGATGCTGGACTGGAGGTATGAATGATAAGTGAACGCTTCTAAGGAAATAAATTATTATTTCAAAAATGTAATTAAAAAGGTTCAACCTGAATTCATGTCTGTGGTAGCACAGATCTATGGTATTAACAAGGATTCTACAACTCTTGTCTAATCAGCAATTTCTCATTAACCATAACACACCTCCTCCACTTTATTTAAAAAAATTCTCAAGCCTTGTTTCATCAATTCTTCCACCAAAATGTATTCTTGTATCAATCATTGTGTTAAGCTGATTCACAAGCTTTTCTATACAGAGCAATTCTTCCTCTTGATCCCAATATAAGAAAAATCTAAGAAGTGAGATTTTATTGTAATAGTCGAGCAGGATTAGACCTTGCCAAGAGCTCAGGTAAAGCGTTTGTTCTAAGAAAGGCAAAGTACCTTGCGGACCATCTGGATTGCCAAATTCTTCCCAATTTTTGCGCGATTCTTCATCTGTTAAACTGGAAGAGAAGATAACTGCAATATTAAATTAAACTAGATATACTTTATGCTTCTGGTAATTTAATGCAGAAATAGACTTCAATACAGGAGTAAGGGTTGGGGGGTGGGGAAGAGAGCTAGGTATGGAGTGCCTCCTCCTTTTGCTTAACTGACTTAAAGAGAGATACTAGACGAGTCTTCCATAGCTGCTTAAAGAGATTCCAACAGCAATGGAGACCATCTATATCTAGCCTACCCACCAGCTTCATCAATCGATTCCTTAACATATCTACCGCATCAAATAACCTGAACGCTATTATTTCTGGGAACTTGTCTAGTTGCTTTCTAGCACCACAAAGGCTGGTAAATTGGCCATGGTATATCACCTGACTCAATTGGTGGCACATTTGTCTGCGAGTTAGAAGTTATGGGTTCAAGCTCCATGTCAGGACTTTGAACTCACAGTCTCAGCTAATGCTGCAAAACAAGGTTGGGTGTGAGCTTCAATGTTGGAGATGATATCCTTCAGGTAAGATGTTAACCCGAGGTTCCATCTGCCTATTCATTGGATGTTAAGTTATTTCTCTGTGTCATGGTCAACAAACCCTCAATTAAAATCGGTTATTCTTTTCATTGGCTGTTTGTGGGACATTGCTGTGCATAAATTGACAGCTGCGTTTGTCTGCAAAATACACAGTAAAAGAGCCTGTGAAGCACTTGGCAATGTCCTTCCAATATGAAAGGTGCCAGATCAAATGTAGGGATTATTTATTATTTAACTTAAAACATTTCCTATCAGGTAGACAAGATACTACAGCAGCAACTGTGTACATATTAGGTGACATTGCCACAACTGCAAAGACCCATCAGTAAAAGTGCCTTTTGAAACAATGCCATGATATCTATTTGTTTTTTAATGACACCATGCATTTTAGACAAGTTATCAAATGGGGAGATATAATTGCCCTCATACATGAATTTTTATCATTCACACTGGTAGGAAATAGGATCTTTTAATATTTTCTACAAAAAATAAAGAGTTGGTGAAGTTAGTGGGAACACTGAACAATTTCAGGAAAACAGCTACAAATGTTAGCAGTTACTTTGCTAAAGTTCAGTCCTATTAATGAAGAATCCCACTACTCACGCAGCATAGGCCTTTGCAATCCTCATAAAAAGCACCTCATCTCCTCCTTTATCTGGGTGATGTTTGAGTGAGAGCTGTCGATACTGTTTTTTGATTTCTCCTATTGATGCTCCCTACACGGGAGGGGGAAAAAACACACACACACACAAACAAACACCATAATTTAGCTGTAGGAGAATCATTTGATCTTTTCCCCAACAAGCAACCCCCAATAAATGCAACACAATAAGGCAGGATCTAGGTTATCATATTCCAATTGGAATCATTTTAAGGACCGCAACTTTGAATACCAGTCACAAGCAATGATATTCCCGTGCTTTGGACCAAGAGTTGGAAATGCTGCGGATTCAAGGTCTCACAATTCTCCACTTTCCCTTCTTCTGGAAGATGACCACCTCTGCATAATTAGCTGGAACAAATGCTACAGCTCACTCAGATGCAAGAAAATCGTCACAATATACTCACAGGGAATGACAACACCAGAGTCAGACTGATGGGGATGCAAAAGGGCTCAATGGAAAACCAACAGCGACTGTGAGAGCCACACCATAGTGCCTTACCATCATGGCAACAGCGTAGCCAATTGTGCCTGTTGTAAGGTATGTCGACCAAAAGCGCATCTCCTCCAGGGAATTTCAGGTACATCACAATGACGTTTGAGAATTCATCTCTGAGGCAATTTCAGGTTGGAGCAGAGTTCTGGTGAGTCAGTGTGATGTCCATGGGAATCATTGGTGGAGAGTGTTTAAAGTACCGCAGCGTTTTTCCTGGCGCGAGGCAGCATTTGCACTGCCAGTTTGCCAATGAGGGCATTTCAACCGAATTAAAAACAAATCAGACACTTCTATTCCAATATCAGCAGATCCAAAAGCTAAACCCATAACATCTTTTAACTTTTACATTTGCCTGTAATTCTTTTCAAAGTTCAAAATTAAACTTTTGAGACAATTAGCACTGTGCAATGCGCAGCCTTAACTTCTTAGTTATCTAAAATACTGTGGTTAGCTACCAAAGCTTTCCCCAACTTAAAGCACTTCCCAATGAGTGTTGAATGAAGAGTTAGCAAAGGCCTGAGCACAGACCCCTCTTCCTCATTCAGGATTAAGGAACAGTGAGTTTTGTGGGCGTAAGGAAAGGAGAAGGAACAAAAAAGGGGAAAGCAAATCAAATCTCGCTGCTATGCATTCAGAGTTTTTAAAAATCACATCAAAATGCTACTCACAGACTGGAAACTACGTGTTGTGTTACTTACAGGGTCCACACCAAGCACTTCGTACGGGTTGTATTCTTTCTCTCTATTCTCTATTATTGATACTTTGTACAAAAGGCAGCACAGTAATATCCAACCGCAAATCAGTGAAACTTTCCTGTTCAGAAAAGAGAAATTATTCAAATTAATTTGAAAAATCCATCAACCAACAAACCTAACCAGGCCTGGCCTAATTTCACAAGAGGTCACTCCTAACCCCTCTCTCTCATTAACATCTCTACCAGCAATCACTGCTATATATTTTGTTCCCACCCATATCTTCATTATGGCAATCAAAGCTCATTTGACTGTCCCCTGCTCTAACTCAAATATACGATAGCCGGTAGCAGATAAAAAAGGGAGTTCAAGAGAAACTTCTTTACGCACGGGGTGGTGAAAATGTGGAATTCACTGGTGGAAGCTATGGTTGAAGCAGAAAGCATTAATGTATTTAAGAGAAAACTTGATGTGTACGTGAAGGAGAAGGGACCACAATATAAAATTACATTTGTATATTGTCATGTCGGGTAGACGTCCCAATGCACTGGACAGTCAGGGATTTGGACCCCGAGCTGGTGGTCAGGATCGGGGAAAGTGAAGGGTGGCCAAAGGCTCGATCCAACAGAAGGGTTTTGAGACACAGTCTTACTCTCCTCCTGTAACCTACAGGCTTTCATCCTCAACTTTAACTTAGCATCACGCAACCACCAGAAGCACTCGTTTCATTTGTCCGCTCACCCACTCTTTGACTGCGGTGGTGGTGTCCTGCGTTACAGCTTCGGTCAGCACTTAACCTGGGTTCATTAGTAAAAATAAATTCCGCTATTTTGTCACAATCCTCATTTCAGTAAAACCCAGGCGTGTGTCTTTTGGGTGCACAATCGACACAGTGCAACAGAGTACTGCAATGAGGAGCAGTGCCAGTGGTCAGCCTGAGGCAAACTTACACACTTCTGGGAAGTAGGAGGATGAAATGAAAAAATAAAAGCAGAGGCATTAAACCAAGGCCCATTCAGGTGGACATTAAAGATCCCACGGCACTATTTGGGAAAGGGACTTACTCCTAGTGTCCAGGCCAACAATTCTCCAGAAACCTCCAGATTGTACCAAGTACAAAAAGCCAGTCAGTCACTACACTGGTCAATATATTACTGTAAATGACTGAGACCGTAACATATGAGGTGCTATAAAAATGCAATTTTTTTCTCTCTATTTTTGGAATGAAGAATTCCAGTTTGGTTGTAAAACCACAATTATGAGCTGAAGCGGTTCAGGGTGCCGCCTAGTTTTCACATGTCTGAGCCGCTCACTGCAACTGGAGAGCCTAAACATAAACATGTACTTTAGGCACCGAATCGATAACAGATGAATAAATTAGCTCCACCAGGAAAATTCCAAGAGTGAATTAATCCAGCCCACCGCTGTGCAGTCAAATTGTTCAGACATTGTCTGAAATTTTAAGAGACGTTTCTTTCAGTACGTCAGCTCGATAGCAAGTTTTGCAATCGGCCTCAGATATTTTTGTTTTGGGCTTTAAATGAAAGTCATGAATCATTAACACCATCTTGCTCAGCCAAACAGTGACTTTTCAGATCTGAGCAAGTCCAATGAATTTGATTCTTTGTCACCCTGCAAAGAGATTTTCAGAAAGGCAAATGGATCACAGTAGAGTTGAGAGGGATAGCTCATAGGCCGCAATAGGGATATTAAAGCACCCTCTTCAACAACCCTAAAAAAAATGCAATACACAAGAGAATAAACAAATGCATGATAACTGCAAGGATCAAATTCACTTTGTTCATTTAAGCACAAAATTCTTTTATGATTTTTTTTCAAAACGATAAATCACTAATGTTGAAAATTTTAACTTTAATTGAACACCATTGCAAAAGTTCATCTTTGCTTGAAAACCCTAGTGGCCAACTATTAGGTGGATGCATAAAAAATGTTATATCTGATTAGCATCACATTTGGTGAACATGTGTTCTGAAATATTCATTTAAGTGATCACTTTAGATGCCTCATCTTCAGCCTGGCCGCCAGTAATGTGACTTTAATAAGAGAGAATTACAAAAATCGCAGCAATCTCATCACTTGTGACTATCAATACCAGTTGCTCTAACCACTCTATCCCCAGGACTCCAATGGGGATATGAAAGCATTGAGACAAAGGGGATATGAAAGCATGTAAAAACAGCCTAAATTTGAGTAAGCAGGTTCAGGTATGGCTCTCACTGTGTGAAGGAATGTGTCAACAGTCCACATTAAGGCTGAATTTGGGATTACAAGGATTATTATTGTGTTATGTTCTGTTACGGAAAGACGATGCTCAGTGCTGCAGTACCCTGAGATTCTAGTCACCAGTGCAGTGTCCAGGCAGCGGCTGATAATCGGTAATGCAGCTTGGTTTTTAATCTAACCACACTGCACGATTGCTTTCTGTGCGCATGTTCCTCTGGATCATAGAATCACAAACACTTACAGCACAGGAGGCTATTTGGCCCATTGAGTCTGCTCTCCGAGCAAGGTACACTATCAATCCCATTTCCCTGCCCTACCCCCATACCCCTTTATGTTTCTTTCATATACCTAACCACTACCCTCTTGAAATCTACAATGGACTGTGACTACCATCTTACTTAGAAGGGAATTTCATATCCCAACAACTCTAACACATTCTACTGATTTTGTTTCTTACGTTTGTTAAGATTGGGAGGATGTCTCAAAGCATTTCACAGCATTTGCTGTAAAAGTGGCTATGTAGTTTGTAGGTGAATGCAGTATCCAAGTTACGCACAGCAATGTCTCACAACCAAGCTCTCTTTACGCTCTTCTTGCGGATGGATCACATTTTTACAAAATGTAAAGAATTTTGTTCAAGGCTAAAAGCTCAAAACTGGCCACCCCCCCAAAGATCAAGATTTCAAACGCTCTCCCTAATAGGGGTAAAGGAGCTTCAGACAGACTATACTCACTTTAGTGTCGGAGCTGTACTGTGCCCGGCTTTTCTTAAATGTAACTGGTACCACAAGCATTGCCCGTGTACTTTTCCTAATGTCTTTATCCTGCGTTTCTCTGTTCAAAGAAAAAAAGAGAATGAAACTGGTTATTTGCTGACAAAAATTATATTCTTCAGTTCATTTCCTTCCACCTTAGAGAAGGGAAGCCAGGGAACTCATTCCCAGACGCTTGGTCATCTCACTTCCAACCTTGATCTATGGAGAGATTGTTGATCCTGGTTAGGATGCCACCTGTGAACTAGAATTTTTGCTTCAAAACCCCTCCTACAACAACATCAACAAAATTACATTTGTATAGCACCTTTCACATCGGGAGGACATCCCAAGGTGCTGGACAGACACAGTTTCGGACCCGAGCTGAGGGTTAGGGAGGGTGGAGGGTAGGGGCAGAAGCAGGGAGGTCAAAAGCACAGTCGAAGAGGAGGGCCTTGAGATGGATCTTGAAGGAGGCAAGGGAGGGGGCGAGGTGGAGGGACTGTGGAATAGAGTTCCAGAGGGTGCAGGCAGAGTGGCAGACGGTCTGCCCGCTAATAGTGGGGCTAGCGAGGTGGGGAACGTGAAGCAAGCCGGAGCCCGCTGAACGGAAGGAGCGAGCGGGATGGTAGGAGGTTTGGAGATCGCAGAGGTAGGGGAGAAGCAAGGCCATGGAGGGCTTTGAAGGTGAGGACCAAGATCTTGGAACTGCATCCTCTGTGTGATGGGAAGCCATTGGAGTTGGGCAACAACAACATGCATTTATATGGAGCCCATCACGAAGGGTAGCACCCCAGAGCCCTTGAAAAAGAATCAGGGGAAAGAAATAGCACATGGGAGGCATGCACAGGTTGGTTGCCAGTGCCTCAGAGAGATGAGGAGCAAAATTGTAAATGTGAGAGAAAAATGGCACTTTGATTAAGATTCAACCTCCATCCCCTGCACCCATAAACAAATTGGCATTCCTTCAAGACTGCTTGTGGGACATTGCTGTGCCTGTATTGGCTGCTGCATTCACCTACAAAATACACAGCAATCACATTAATGTAAATTCTAGAAAGTGCTTTGAGACATTCTTCCAACATGAAAGATGCTATACCAACAACAACAACAACAACAAGATTCCATTTATAAAGCGCCTTTCACGTCAGGAGGACGCCCCAAGGCGCTGCACAGTTGGGTCAGGACCCGAGCAGGGGGGAAATGGTCAGGGTGAGGGGAGGGAAGGGAGGGAGCAAGGAGGGGGAAATGGTCAGGGTGAGGGGAGGGAAGGGAGGGAGCGAGGAGGGGGAAGAGAGTCGAGAGGGGAGCTGAAGGCACGGTCAAAGAGAATACCAAATATAAGGATTATAATACAATCATTACTCTCTTTGGAGCTGCCACAAAATATTTCTCAAAGTTCATCGCTTGTTTTACATTTTCATGCCAGTGCTTTTAGCTGGAACCTACAGTTACAGGAGGTTGGCCTTGAGTTGGAACAAGCTTCTCTGATGTAGCCCATCTGGTTACAAGAAGAAATTCCTTGCAGCTTATTTCCATATAGGAACAGCAAAATCATCAAAGCCTTCAGCGTGTATGAATCTGTGCCTGGCATGTATGCCAATGAGGTTACCAGAGGCAAACTCAGAAGTTTGTAATGAGTCATTTTGTTTGAAATAAAATCCCCTCCTCTCACTTTTACAATCAGAATTTACAATTAGATTTAGAGGATCAAGATAGATTCAGGAATCATGTAACCATTGCAACCTCACCAGGAGGATCACTATCCCCCTCCCCTCCCAAAAACTGATATTTTCTTGCATCAGGAACAGGTATCTAGCTTATAAGCAATGAAGCAATGAATTTGCTTATAAACAAAGGCATTACTTCATTGATCTCGTATCACAGGAGAGTTTCGGGTGCAGAGGAATTTTGCCCTATTTGATCTCATCCTCACTGTCCTTTCTGTTTACCATTATAGCATCAAATCATCTTTTAAATGTGTCCAGCGCTCTGGCCTCTATCTTTCTTACTCGCAAACTATTCCAGCTTTTCATTACCCCTTCTCCCAAGTCCCCACCACCGGTAAAGCAACACTTCCATGATGCGTATTCTAAAATGGCCTTTCACAATTTTGAACATGTGTCTAACCTAACAAGATGTCTGCAGTTCAATTTACATGAGATACACATTGCAATTGTTGTGCATTTCCTCATATATTGGTGCATTTGTTCCCTTCCTCCCATTAGTAGAGCAGCTTTCGAATGTCACTTACACTACTGCCTATCAGCCTGACTTGTATTGCACCGTGACAAGTGATTAGGGCCAAGTGAAAAGCCCTATCACATGTTAAGAAAGAAACCAACTATGTTACGCTCATTAGCGTAACATTACCGTGCCTTCAGCTCCCCTCTCGACTCTCTACCCCCTCCTCGCTCCCTCCCTTCCCTCCCCTCACCCTGACCATTTCCCCCCTGCTCGGGTCCCGACCCAACTGTCCAGCGCCTGACGTGAAAGGCGCTCTATAAATGCAATCATGTTGTTGTTAGTCGGTTTCTCACTCAGAGATGAATGCCTGGAGGCCTGAGTTAGGGAGCAACAAAACTGTCTGTTTCCCCCATCCATTTTCACCCAAAACGTAAGTAACTTTGAGAGCAGGCAAACATTGCTGTAGTTCATTTGGCCATGATATACAGAACCATGGCCTATGAATACCAGTATCTATTCCCAGACAGGCTATTGTTTTAGAATATGTTAGTGTCAGCCTGGCTCAGTTGGTAGGACCCTCATCTCCGAATCAGAAAGTTGTGGGATCAAGCTCTACGACGAGAATTTGAATTCAGTCTGGGGAATCAGGGAAATTCAAACAATTTCCACGTCTACTGCCACACTCATTTTTTGCTGCATGGGTGTTTTGTTAACAATGTCCCATTGACATGCCTCTGGATGGAAGACTTATTGGTAACTTGCAGGATATCATGCAAACTACTATATGATAGCAAAGGTCAGTTCACAGAGCCAGAACTGGGAGAGGAAGGAATGAAGGAAAAACATTAGAGAATGCATCATGCCCAGGCAATGTGTACCACACTCTAGTGACCTTGAGCACTTTGAGACATCTAGAAGACATGAAAAGCGCTATATCAAATGCAAGGATTATTATTTATTATTTTAGTGACTATTGCATAGACATCAGTAAAACCTTAATAGGAAACGGTAGGAAAAAGAGGGAGAAAAGCCGCAGAATTAATTGTAAATCAGCGTTTGGATAGAACCGATCAATGCACTTTGATTATATCTGCTAAAGCAGCACAGTCATTTTAGTTCTGGTAAGTTCTCCATGACCCCGGTGACAAGGCTGTAGTTGTGATAGCTCTTTTTGAGTCATTATTTATAGGGTGACCCCAGAACAAATTAAAGCTTCAAAATACACACCGCCATCTCAATCTATTTTCCTACATCAGATAAAATGAGTTGATATAGTGTGTAATGGGAGATCAAGCTCTGGCCAGATAATTTATTCAGGGGATCGCAAGCTACAGCGTATCCCTCCAGGTCTTTGCTTTCAGATATGTAGGTACTATATTTGCATTTCCTACGGCAACACGACTGAACTGAAATGACCTTCTGCAAATTCGTGGAATCTGAGCTTGAGCCTCAGCTCAATTGTTCAATAAACAAACATGTTCCCTTTTGCCAGGTTCTTTAAAAAATAGAATAAAGGTTGGTTACAACCTGAATTCAAGCTACTTCAACTTCTCAGCTCAATCTCAATCTGACCCATTTACCTGATTTATATTAAAATTAGGCATGCATCCGAGAATATGGGGGGAAGTCAGAGAGGAAATAGTAAATGCCCTGACTAAAATATTTCGAACATCCTTGGGAATCTAAATTTGTGCCAGGAGACTGGAGGGCAGTTAATGTAATGCCTCCACTTAAAAACATAGAATGAGACCAGCCAAATAATTATAGACTAACCGGTCAACCTAACAGTCATAGGGGGCAAACTTTTAGATGCTATAATATGTGATGATATTAATCGGTTGATTAAAGACAGTCGGCATGGATTTATTAAACATAGGTCTTGCCTGACAAATCTAATAAGAGTTTTTTGATGAGATAACCGAGAAAATAGATGCAGGTAATGCTATGGATTTTGTATACATGGATTTTCTGAAAGTTTTTATAAGACCCTGCGTAGGAGGCTTGTTAAAAAAAATAGGGTGCATAGTATTAATGAAAAGGTAGCAACATGGGTATAAAGTTGGTTAAAGGATAGGAAACCGGGTGAGAGTATGGGTTGTTATTCGCAATGGAGAGATATAAACAGTGGTGTCCCCCAGGAATCAGTATATGGGCCCCTGCTTTTCTCCATTTATGTAAATGATCTAGGTTCTGGTGTTAGGGGCACAATTTCTAAGTTTGCAGATGATATGAAAATAGGGAGTGAAGCTAACAATGAAAAAGATTCAATGAAGAACATAGACAGATTTGTTGATTGGACAGAGAAATGGCAAATTATATTTAATGTGGTCAAGTGTGAAGTTATACACTTTGGGAGGAAGAATAAGGAGAACAAGTATATGTTGCTTGGTAAAATATTAAAAGGAGTCGAAGAGCTAAGGGACTTGGGAGTTAATGTACATAAATCCTTACAGGTGGGAAGGCAGGTGGGCAATGCTGTCAAAAAAGCTACTGGAACCTTACAACAACAATTTGCATTTATACAGCACATCCACACGGGGTAGCATCCTGGAGCGCTTGAGTTTTATAAATAGGGGCATAGAATGCAAAAGCAAAGAGGTAATGCTAAATTTATATAAATTATTAGTTAGACTGCAGTTGGAATATTGTGTCCAGTATTGTTCACCCCACTTTTAGAAAGATATCAAGGCAATAGACTGGGTGTAGAGAAGATTTACTAGGATGTTACCGGGATGAGTGGTTTGGCTTATGAGTGGAGACTGGAGGAACTGGGACTTTTTCCGCTGGAAGAAAGAAGATGTAGAGGTGACCTGTTGGAGGCCTTTAAAATTATGAGGAGTTTTGATAGTCAATATTTCCGCGGATCAGTGAGTCAGACTAGAGGGCATGAATTTAAGATAGTTAGTAAATGAGCAAATGGGAGTTTAGGAGAATTTTTTCACGCAGAGTTGTTAAGATATGGATTGCCCTGCTGGGAGTGGTATTTGAGGCAATATCTATATTAGCCTTCAAGAGGGAACTAGGCAGATACCTTAAAAAGAGTCAGCTACAGGGGTATGGAGAAAGGGCAGGTAAGTGGGATTTAAAGGATTGCTGTTGAGGGACCCAGCATGTACACAATGGGCCAAATGCCCTTTTCTGTGCCATGAATTTCTATGGTTCTATGGCAAGCTTTTAAAAAAAACTTTAAATTCTGCTGTATTTTTCCTTTAGTACAGAGATGTTGCAATCTCAAACGGTTGAATAGAACGCTTAGTTATAAAAACAGCAGTTACCAAGCAGTTACCAAGTAGGGACACTTTGCCAGCATAGCTCCTGGGGCTAAACCAACAACAAAACATTTTCTGAAGGCCAGAATTTGATTCGAAAAGCTATTGCAGACTCCCTCTATTGCAGATAGCATTGATTAGTATTGTAACAACCTAAGAGGGCTTTTAGCAAAACTGCAAACACTGGAGGACAGGCACACCTCACAATTGTACAGTAGTTGGGAATCTCAAACCCATTTATAATAATTCTTGCATTTGATATAGCGTTTTTCACATCTTCTAGACATCTCAAAGTGCTTCACAGAATATACTGTAAAGTGAATTGTGTGTATATTTCTGGGCGAAACGCAGCAGCAAATGGAACACAGCAGTGTCCGTCCCACAGTCGTGAATTGTGACAAAATTATTATTGTTTTTTTTCTTGAGGGATTATTATCCCTG
Organism: Callorhinchus milii; assembly: GCF_018977255.1. NCBI lineage: Eukaryota > Metazoa > Chordata > Chondrichthyes > Chimaeriformes > Callorhinchidae > Callorhinchus > Callorhinchus milii. Next base: position 51,297,888 of record NW_024704744.1, read on the forward strand.
GAAAAGCGATTCGCCAATTGACTAATAACCGGGTTCTTACTTACTGCTAGGTAAGCAGAGACGTGTGGAGTAAGGAAACTTGCCCAACATTTCGCCCTGCCGGGAATCGAACCCAGGTCTCTCGCTTGTGAGGCGAGTGCTCTAACCACTGAGCTACAGAACTCCTGTACACTTATCACTTATATCGCCAAAAAGGTGAAGTACCAGTACCTTCGCTGCGATACTAAAAACTTAACGTCTATGTTGACATCAACAAACTCCTGCACACTTATGTTGACAGTAATAAAGGCATTGTTTTATTACCACTTATGTTAGCAATGTACCCTTAAATGACTTTTTTTTACTTATATGACTAGTTTTTGTAAATAAGTTAATGAAATTTATGTAAATAAGGTAATGAAAACATATGAATAAATGATTCAGGAATTTAATGTATGACTTTTTAAAACAAACCAGTGAAAGTACATGTAAATACATGGTACAGAAATTTTAATCACAGAATATCTATTGTCTACTTGTGATTGCCTATGTCGACAAAACATGAATGATCCCAACATACTGACATAAGTGGGTAGGTTTGTAGGAAAGCTATGGTGGGTGTAGTATCGGGTTAATCACAGCAGTCACCCATCAGTTATAAAGGTCAGAATATTAATTTAAATGTCACTGCATTACTCTGAGAAACTGAGAAACGATAGGATTACTGTATGAATTCAAGCATTAACTAGAAATACAAAATTTGGATGTTTACCTCCAAACCACTGCGCAGGCATTGAAACGTGATAACAATTCAATCAATTTGAATTTATCCGAAGCAGGTTTCCCAGCAGCAATATCTTAGCGTGCAATTGACATCCCATGTGAAAAAAAGGTTTTTATAAAAAAAAAGCAAGTACCTAGAATATCTGTTTTATCCCAAGCAGCAGATCCTGTTCACCTTAATGGATAAGCTTCATTATTAAGTCTGCAGCTTTGCACTTGTACCTGTATCCATAATTCCTCCGCTGGTGACATATTCTGCAACCATGCTTGACACAAATAGCCTGGACTTTACAACAAGTATTGAGGTTCCGTGGATCATCCCTCAGCACTCCATGAGCTGATGAGTTATGGAAGCCATACTTAGCCAGGACACAAGTCAAGCTAAAAGAATAATGATCCTTCCTTCTCTCCCCTCCAAGCGTCAATTTCTATGATTCCTTGTGGACCAATAACCCTCCAGTATCTCATCAAAATGGCCATTATTTACATGTGAACTGTGACAGTGAATGTCAGAAGGCTATTTGACTGTTAACTCCAAACACAATCACATCTTACCTCAATATCTAAACATTGGTACCTTCCAGGAGGGCTCTCTTGTTAGCAATCAGGAGTGAATACTCGGGCTGTTTTCTCCTCTCCATTAGTTAGGAGTACTGATACAAATTCTACCATTCAAACTTGAAACCTTCTTGGCTTTTCAAATTTGCTGTCAAAGCTCCATACCACTGTTTAAATTAAGTTGTTCATACATTTGTCCATAAACTTCTTGTAAATAAAGGAGAGCAATAGGTGAATTCATAAGCTTTTTAAAGATGGAGAACACAGCAATCCCGTATTGACAGCTTAAAGCAGATCTATGATGTAGGACAAGTCTATGCTTGAAAATTGAGCTCATGAAGTTGATCAGTCAATAACCAGAGCTGCTGAGAAACCAAGTGGGAAATGTATTGAAAGACCAGGCAATGCAAGTGACCGATGGTGGGGAAGTTTGGAAGAGTTAAATCATGTAGCGATTCAAGTCATCACACACTAGTCATAGAGGTGAACTTTCCCAGTGTATATGTACACATGAGACTGAATAATCCTAAAGTATTTATCATTCAACAGCTGGTGACTGGATGCAACCAAACCAGTTGTGATAAACCTAAATTAGTGTCACCATTTCATTTGTGTACAGATATAATGGAACCTTCTGTTCCCATTTCCTCCTTACAACATTCTTTAGAATAAGGCACTGAGCGCAAATCAGACAGAAATAATTGTCCCTGAACAGCGTGATTATCACTTTAGTAGACAGCTGAGTTGATGTGTTCATGATTAACACTACTGTGTCACAAAAAGACGGAAACCATACGCCTCTTAGAGCTTTTAACAAACTGGTTTGCAATAACAATTAAGAGTATTTAATCTCGATTCAAATTGCACTTCTCTGGATATTAGCTAATTATTCTGAGACTGCAGTTAAGATTTCTATTTTGCCACCATCCTCTCGCCCCACCCCCAGCACCCAATTAACAGAGGAATTAATTTATAATAATCCTTGCATTTGATACAGTGCTTTATTACATCGTTCAAATGTCTCAAAGCGCTTCACAGAATATACTGTAAAGTGAATTGACAGAATATACTGTAAAGTGAATTATTTTGCGGGTGAAACATGGCAGCAGTGTCCTACAAATAGCCATGAATTGAGTGACCAAAGTATTATTATTTTATTTATTTATTTTTTGAAGGAATTATTACCCGTGGAAAAGCGATTTGCCAATCGACAAACAATTGGGTTCCTACTACTTACTGCTAGGTAAACAGAGGCATTTGGAGTAAGGAAACTTGCCCAACATTTTGCCCTGCTGGGGATCAAAGCCAGGTCTTGATTCAAGGCGAGTGCTCCAACCACTGAACTACAGGACTCCAAGTCCATATCTGTGTCTAGCAGCCCATATACTTTCCTGCACTCTGTGCCCCCCCAGCAGATCGAATTCAAGATCCTCATTCTCATTTTTAAATCCCTCCACGGTCTCTCCTCACCCAACCCAGCTGCTCCCTTCACTCAGCAAACACCGGCTTGCTTCATGTCGTTTGCCTCACCCTCCGCACCATTAGTGGGCGTGCCTTCAGCCACTCTGCCCCACCCTCTGGAACTCCATCCCATACTCTCCACCTCACTCCCTTCCTTGCCTCCTTCAAGGTCCGTCTCAAGACCCTCCTATTCGACTGTGCCTTCAGTCATCCTCCTTCCCCCACTGCCTTCCACAGTCCCGACCTCTAGCTCGGGTCCGTAACACTAACTGTCCAGCACCTTGGGACGTCCTACCAACGTGAAATGCACTATACAAATGTAATTTTGTTTGGTGTTTGTTTTAAGCATCTACAGTTCAAAATTGTACGCCAAACCAAACAAGTCCCATAAATAAAACGGATCCAAAATTTCTAAGAAGCACAACGGACACAGCCAAGTGTTGTTGGACATCATCTGCTGCAAACAAGCCAAAGTGATAGATGGATATTGACATTGCAATTATTGTAACAATTTGGCTTTGGGTTCAGTTCCAATACCCCATCACAGTGGCTTAACAACTCACAGCCTAGACTCACACATGAAGATGGCAAGGTACCAGAGCTGCCAGTAACCAGTTAATTATACCACCCTGGGCAGCTCATGTCAGTCAAGGTTGGGACTAGAAAGCACTGGGTTTGAAATCTGGTGGGCCCACTCAGCTTTCACCCTATTGAAGGTAATAAATATTCACCTTTGTTTGTAATGAATCTTCTAGGGGAAAGAGAGGTAAGTTGCGTGTCCCGTTACTGGCTCTAGGAAGAGAGAGCTACGCAGTTCCTTATTCTAGACACTGATATTTATTATAATTTTTTTCATGCCTTACCTGGTTTGACAATAACTATTATTATTAATGTAATTGAAAAGACATGTAATACATTTTAAAAATGGTGCCACAATGCAGCTTTAAGAGGAGATCACTGATCAGGAATGCAATATACTGGAATGGGAAGATGAAATAACAGTATTGAGATAAACTGAATTTGCATCTTGCTGCCGAGTATAATAATGAAATTGGGTATAGATTTTTTTGGAGTTGGCTGCTTAAGATCAATTACACAGAGGGTATTTTAGCGGGCATTTAGAATTGGGATGGGTGTATTAACATGCATTTAGAATCAGGACAAACCCACTGGCCTCAATTATTGGAAGCCTTATAAAATGTGTGAAACTTCTACAACACAATCCACAAGACCAAAAGAACCCACTAACAAAGTGTAGCAGCCACCCACGGTGCCTGTTCACGTAATACTGGATGCTGTACATTCTTGGTCCTGAGAAGATTGAACTGACTGCCTCAGAAAGCCATTAAGAGAGTTGGTTGAGGAGTTCAAGTGAACGAGCGATAGATATTTGGTAAGTAAAGATATTAAGGAACAGAAAGAAACAATGAGAAAATGGAATTAAAGATTTCCTCTAGACTTATAGTACCAGCAGATTGTTTTTCCTGCATAACAAAATGTATCTAACGATTAACATTACTAATTCTGTGACAGAATAAAGTACTTGAAGACTTCCTCTGGCACAAGAACTTCAGCACTAGTTTAGCCCCATTTTAGTGAGGCATACAAGGGCTCATTACTGATGGCCTTATATTTGTACTAAATATTTGTACAAAAACAATTAACCAATGTAAAAAAAAAGGAATACTTGGTAACTGCAAATATCGGCCATCGTGTTTGGCCATAAAATATACATTTACCTGCAGTGTATCCAGTGAAGCACTTTGAGACATCTTGATGATATGATAAAGCACTATATCAAATGCAACAATTATTTAACTGAATTGTTTCTAATTAATTTAAGCACATTGGGACTTTGAGAAACAAATTTAAAACATTTTTATTGATCCAATGTTTCTGTAAAGTGCTTTGAGCCATTATCCTACATGAAAGGTGCTACATAATTGTAAATTGCTGTATTCTACTGAATTACAATCCTTGTTCTGTTCAGCGGATAAGCACATAAAAGGTATATTTACACTATTAACACTATATTTACACAACATATTTTAAAAAAAGGTTATTTACACAATTCCAATGCTGATGCAATTTTACACAAAGGCAACGCACAACGAAAGCTCACACCTACATAGCACCTTTTCATCTTATAAACCCATCTATCTAGTCCATCAGTTTAGTACACCAAGAACATCAAAAGCACCACGAGAAAACAGCATTAGATCTCTCACACATATGCTAGTCCAAAAAGGATCCCCAAATGTCGTCCAAATTATACAGTAATAAACCAAAACAAACAAAGCACTGATAAGACTGATTTCGCATGTGGTCCTGTCTCCAGTCTGTAACATTTAGCATTTTTAAATAAAGAAAATTCTCAGAAATTTCCACTTAAAAAACCTCTCAGATATTCTTAAAAGAGGATGAAACTTCGCAAAACAAGAAATGCTAGAAGTCTAGTTTGCTGCATGTCTCTGAGTTAAGTATTACAGTCTACAATGCTCATAACTGGACAGAACATTATCAAGCTACTGTAGTGCAGTTGAGCTTGACTTAAGGCAATAGTTCAACCAGATGTGAAATTGCTCTGCATATTATTTGGATTCAGGACATAGAACATTATGAAAACAAGGAATCATTTTTCAAGTACATCAGGGTCTGAAGGGAAGAAGTGTTTTTTTCTAAATCATAGCTACCCTGGGCTCCTAAATCAAAAAAGCACAAGGATGCAACTTCTACAAAAAAAATCTTATAAAGACCACAAAAGTCTTTTAACACTTTAAATAGTCCTGCTATGAGTTATATTGCTATGAGTGGCTGAGGTATAAATCTCAATGTTTCAGAGACAAAGTTGGATGCATTCTGTAGCTCAGGTACTAAGACCAAAAAAATCAATAACTCTCCATATCAAATTCAAACATCACTACGACAAATATGCCACAATGAATTATTGAAATGTATTAATTATGGTTATGCAGCCAATTGTTTCCATTTTAAAATAAATGCTGACTGCCATGCCAATAAACCAGACAAATGTGACCACTGTGAGTTTAAGCATATTTCTATCTCTATCCAGAATGCAAACAAAATTGCACAATATGCAGGAGAAAAATCAATGTGTGGAAATCATTTTAAATGTGAGTTTTTTTGATGCAGACTCGAGCATTGACACTTGCGAACAGCATTTTCTTTGCAGATTTTGGGGTAAATTTGCAGTCTGTGTGATAATTATCCATTGGAAGAGCCAGAGGTGTGGCATCTCTCTCTCTCTTGTTAAACTCAATGGTGAAGAAGTTCTGAAGGCAGGTACATGACCATCTGCAACCAGGGCTCCCTCTGCCTCCTCGATCTCTCTGCTGCCTTCGACACCGTCAGCCACTCTATCTTCATCTACCACCTCTCCTCTCACCTTAACCTTCATGGCTCTGCCCTTGACTAGTTCAGATCGTACCTCTCACACCACCTCCACTTCATCTCCACAAACGGTTTCTCCTTTAGACCCCACGCCATCTCCTGCGGCGTTCCTCAAGGCTCTGTCCTTAGTCCCTTCCTCTTCAATATCTATATACTCCATCATCCACAGACATGGGATCAACTTCCACATGTATGCGGATGACACCCAACTGTACCTCTCTGCCTCCACCCTCAACTCCAGGACCACTGTCTATCAGACATCAAGTCCTGGATGAGAGCTCATTTTCTTCAGTTGAATGTCAACAAGACCGAGGCCCATCTAATTGGCTCCTGTCAGCGCCTCCACACCTCAGGCGCTGACATCATCACCATCCATGGTCGCACACTCCACCTTACTAGGTCAGTCCGGAACCTCGGCGTCCTGTTTGACCCTCAACTATCCTTTCTTTCCCATATCTGTGCCATGACCCACTCTGCCTTCCTCCACCTCTGCAACATCACCCAGCTCCATCACTGTCTCGCACCACAGGCCGCCGAAACCCTCATGCACGCATTCATTGCATCGAGGCTCGACTATGCAAACTCCCTGCTTATCGGCCTCCCCAACTCCTCCCTCCATAGGCTGCAGATCATCCAGAACTCTGCACCCCGTATCCTCTCCCGCACCAGGTTCCTTGACCGTATCACCCCCATCCTCGGCCGACTCCAATGGCTTCCCATCACACAGAGGATACAGTTTAAGATCCCGGTACTCACCTTCAAAGCCCTCCATGGCCTTGCTCCCCCCTACTCTGCAACCTCCTAATCCCCTACCATCGTACTCGCTCCTTTTGTTCAGTGGGCTCTGGCCTACTTTATGGCCCCCGCCTTGCTCGCCCCACTATTGGTGGGGGGCCTTCTGCTACTCTGCCCCCACCCTCTGGAACCCCATCCCGCAGTCCCTCCGCCTCGCCCCCTCCCTTGCCTCCTTCAAGGCCCATCTCAACCCTCCTCTTCAACCGAACTTTCACTCATCCTGCTTCCCCCTCTGCCCTCCTCCCTCCCCGATCCCGACCCCCAACTCAGGTACGAAACTCTGACTGTCCAGCGCCTTGGAACGTCCGCCCGATATGAAGGCACTATACAAATGTAATTTTGTTGTTGTTGTTGGACTTCCAACTGCACGTCACAGACTTCAACTGCTAGTCAGTGGTTTACCAGCCTTGAGTTTTTTGCTCACTAAAAGTCAATATGCTTTTGACTGGCTGTTGAAGCCTGTGATCCATAAACTGAAAATCTAGCAGCACCTATTTCATAGACTTTACCATTGAGAATGGGAGTTTAGGGGGGTATTATATCCTACCTCTGACCCATTCAATGCGATCAATATCAATCACATGGTCTGTAAATTAACCTCTATTTTAGAAACAGAAAACCAATATCACTGATAGCACCCATAGGTGCTTAATACCAGTGTCATACCCCTGAAGTTGCATAACCAATCTAATCAGAGAAATTTCTCTTGTGTAAACGGAGCAACTTTGACAGATTTTTTTCATTACAGCACATTGTCAAAGTTGCTACACTGAGCAGCAAAAGCCATTTTATCCTCTCCACCCACGTTAACATCACAGGATACAAGGGCCACAAGTCAAAAACCAACACCCATCAGGTAATAAGAAAACACATGGGTCACTAAAGTATAAAAGAAGAACTTCTGCTGATAGTCAGTATATAAAGGGAAACACTTTTTTTATAAAGCAGTTGCCTGAGTTCAATGCTTCAAACCCTACATTATAAAAAGACATGGTAAAATGGCTGATTTGTAGGTTGTAAGGTCGCCAATGATGTCACTTCCTTCGTGAAGAAATATCAGCGGTGCTTTCTGCATACAGCATGTGCAGTGTGCAGGAAGTGATATCAGAAGCACTTCCTACTCCTAGTGCCCGTGTACAACGTACAGAAAGGGTCAATAGCAATGACCTAAGAAAATGGAAGGCAATTATTTTGTGTTGCTGATGGGATTTGGGTGTCCCATTTTCACGTTTAAAAAAAATGTAAGAGGCAATACCCAACCGTATTATAAGTGAACCTGCAATATACCAAGGCACATTATAACAGGTTTCTCAAATATTAGGACTGTAGGAATCTAAGCGGATCAGTTAGTGGATCATGTGCTGGATGTACTTGCTGCTGGGAAGCCTTCATTGTAGGGAATCAGTAAGACTTCAGATACAGTATTCAGCAAGTATATTGATGTGTTTCAAGGTCTTAGTTGTTTTCCTAGAGAACACAGCATCAAACTGTTAGGCAATAAACAGGCAGCAATTGAACCTTGCAGAAAGGCACCATTTACACTGAAAAATAAAACAATTGAACTGCACAGTATTACTGGCACGATTACAAAATGCAATGACCTCAAAACATGGATGACCGCCACCCCCTCCAAATGATTGGGCACAAACAAATGGACAGGTGTGTCTTGATCTACATATTCTATAGAGGGAGCACTCAAATTACCCACTGGTTACGGAGCAGCAAAGTCAAAGGCTAAAATCCTTCATGCAACTAGCATGGTTGAAAAGAACATAAGGGAAATCAAGGTAGGTCAAAAGGTAGCAAGGTCATGTGAAGTTTACATTTTAAAATCCTGTAAAGGAAAGGAAGACTGGTGGAGGTAAAGAGCTCCAGAGGCATGAGGTTGTGGGTGGTTGCGTGGAGGATAGAAAGACATTAAAAGTGGAAAACAATGACATGAGTTTTGATGCAAGGAGACAGGGCATTCAGGAGAAACGATATCTTGCACTCACTTGGGAGAAACAAAGTTTGGAGGAAACAGAAGACAGTGGTTTTATGGTGGATTTGGGGAGTGGGAGGGGAGAGAGAGTGAAGAGATAGAGAAAAACGTGATGCCCAGAAATTAGGGAAGGTTTACCTCAAACATTAATCATTTTCTTACTGTCTGGCAATAAACACAAGACGGGCAATAAGACTTTCCACAACGATTGCTCTCTCCAATTCTAATATTTAATTCTTGAGTAAATTTGGGTTTTACAGAGTTAAGAGCAATTGAGAAAAATAAAGGATTGGCACAGAAGAGGAAAACCAAGCTTTTTGTTGGTCACTGTAGCACTGAAGTGGTGAGAATTCCAATTTAGATCAGAGAAGATTGTGAGGTCCTGAAAGTCAACAGTCACAGAAAGGATTAAGGCAGAGATATCCAAGTTCAGAGGTGCTAGATATTGGTTAGGAAAGAAGAATTACTAACTCTAATGTTTCATCTGCTGCCTTTGAAGAATTGAAAGAAAAAGATTAATTCTGCCCTCTTTGAAGGGCAAGCAGGACTTGAAGCTTTAATAATTCAGCCATTGCACTGCGAGGAGTGAAGATTGTGTGCATGGATGGCATCCAATCTGGAAGAAATTGCTTATGGGAAACAGACGAGATCCAGTGTAGCAGCCAAGCTGAAAACATATTGGCAATGGTGGATTAGGCCATAACTCTCAAGGTGATTGAGAGCTGATGGCAACTACTTTAGAGTATACAGATGGAAGCCAAAGTAGGCAGAGTAAGGGTAAAACAAATATACAGTCAATTCACTTTACAGTATGTTCTGTGAAGCGCTTTGGGACGTCCTCCTGACGTGAAAAGCGCTATATCAAATGCAAGGATTATTATTATTATTATTATTATTATTAAAAGGCATCATCTTCCGTAGGGACTGGTGGTGTGTAGGAGGATCATAAAGTTTTGTTCAAGGTCATTCTAGATAGCAAATGATTCCATTTCCTGGCCTGAGTGGTAGCAGTTGAGAAGCTGAGCCACTTTGATCGTGAAATTCCCAAGAATAATGATTTCAGCAGGGGAGAAGTTAAAGAGTTCCTAGATTTGATTTTGTTTGACAGAGAGCTGAAAAAGGTCTGACAAATTATCCACGTTGGGGAGCAACAGAGGCATCAGAGGAATATAATGAGGTCAAGATGTCAATGGAAGGAAAGGCGAAATTTTGGTTTGACTGAGAAGGATGTGTACAGAACCAAAATTAGTGGTTGTTGCAAATGTTAGAAGCTTAGACTGTGTAAGAAGATGCAATAGCGGATGAAACATTGGAGCTAACATTTTTCACATTAGGTGGTTCAAGTGGATTTCAGCAATTGTATTTTGATGCACATTTACATCTGTGTATTTTTAACGTACTCTTGGAAAGGTTCTGCCACTTTTGCCTTACTTTTGGAACCTCCAGGGTACCTTAAATGTATAGACTCATCAATTCCTACATAGTTCACAGACAGTGTTTGAAAAACATGAATAGCATCATTGTTTTGACGTTGACTCAACAGGAACACAAGTTTCAGGTTAGGGAAGGGAAGAACCTGCTACATTTCTGAGCCCTCTTCAAAGCTCTCTGTGTATGAGGCCACCAGTAATAATAATAATCCTTGCATTTGATACAGCGCCTTATCACATCTTCTAGACGTCTCAAAGCACTTCACAGAATATACTGTAAAGTGAATTAACTGTATATTTGTAGGCAAAATGCGGCAGCCAATTGCGCACAGCAGTGTCCCACAAACAGTCGTGGATTGAAGTGACCAAGTTATTATTGTTTTTTTTCTTGAGGGATTATTATTAGGCGTGTGGAGTAAGGAAACTTGCCCAGGTGTCTCGCTTGAGAGGCGAGTGCTGTAACGACTGAGCTACAGGACTCCACAGTAAGGTTAGTGTGACATCCTCTACAATCGAATGACCTGCCAACACTCACACATGAATAATAGCCACTTGAGCAGCATAGCAAAGAACAATAAGAGCCCATGGAACTACACTTCAATAGGAGGATGCCAGACCAGGAGCATATTTCTCTTCGACCGTGCCTTCAGCTCTTCTCTCGACTCTCTACCCCCTCCTCGCTCCCTCCCTTCCCTCCGCTCACCCTGACCATTTCCCCCCTGCTCGGGTCCCGACCCAACTGTCCAGCGCCTTGGGACGTCCTCCCGGCGTGAAAGGCGCTCTATAAATTAAATCTTGTTGTTGTTGATGTCAATGGGGAGAAAATCAGAAAAAAGGGACTTTTTTTTAAAAATGACAAATATTTATTGTCCTGTTCGACCCTCAACTGTCCTTCATCCCCGACATCTGTGCCATGGTCCACTCCACCTTCCTCCACTTCCGCAACATTGCCTTGCTCCGCCACTGTCTCTCATACCAGGCCGCCGATACCCTCATCCAAGCATTCATAACATCCAGGCTCGATTACGCAAAATCCCTGTTTGTCGGCCTCCCCAACTCCTCCTTCCACAAGCTGCAGATCGTCCAGAACTCTGCAGCCTGTGAAATCTCCCGCACAAGACTCCACGGCCCTATCACCCCCATCCTTGCACGGTTCAACTGGCTTCCCATCACTCAGAGGATACAGTTCAAGATCCTGGTCCTCACCTTCAAAGCCCTCCATGGCCTTGCGCTCCCCTGTCTCTGCAACCTCCTAACCCCCTACTAACCTGTCCATTCCCTCCGCTCAGTGGACTCCAGCCTGCTTCACGTTGCCCGCCTCATCATTGGTGGGCGGACCTTCAGCCTCTCTGCCCCCACCCTCTGGAACTCCATCCCACAATACCTCGGGCTCGCCCTCTCCCTTGCCTCCTTCAAGACACTCCTCTTCGACAATGCCTTTGGTCACTCTCCTACCTCTACCCTCCCCGTCCTCCATCCCTCTGATCCCAACCCCCAGCTCGGGTGCGGACTCCTGACTATCCTTGGGACGTCCTCCTGACGTGAAAGGCACTATACAAATGTAATTTGTTGTTAAATTAACTTTTATAGAAAACCCGGACATACACCAAGGTATTTAACCTGAGAAACTAAAACACAAAGAAGTAACAGCAATGATTCACCAAATGATTCATTTCCTAGAAGACTACCTAATGGCAAAACTACCTATCTCATCAGTACCAGAAACAAATCACCCAGTAGTCACAGTTAACCAAATGGGAAATATCATGGTAAGAATTTCCATTGCAGGCAGTGTTTTTTTTGCAAGTAAGAAAGAAAAGTGGTTTGGATTTTTACAGGGCTGAGAGAGAAAAGGACAGAGTGAAAAGGAAAGAAAGTCAGAGAGATGACCAGCACAATCTCCTACTATAATGGTGGAACAATTTTTTTACTTAGCTCTGTAGTCAATTTGTATTTTGCAGGATGTCCAATTATCTGTACTGTTTGCTTATCTGCAAAGGGGCAATCCCAATTTGTGCGGATTATCATTTCTCTATTGTATGTTCAAATATAGAAGGAAATGTTGTTAATGATGTTTACTTGTAATTATTTTCACCTGCATGTACAGTACAGTATATGGTCAGACTGCAGTTAGAAACCAATCATAACCTTTTCATCAGTAATCAGACAAGTGACAGCTGAGAATGAAAATATGCAGATTCTCCAAGAGATGACACAAAATGGATGGCTAAAGCAATAGAGACCATGCTCCAAGGAAACTGGATTACAGAATTGAATTCAGTGATAGTTTGAAAAAAATATGCTTTATGGTCTCTGTAAGAAAATATTACAGAAAACTCATTTGGAACATCTTGGTGTTGAGAAACACAAGCAACGAAACTATTAAATCATGCAACAAGAAAGTTTTAACCAAGATCCACATAATCAGCCTGTCTCAGTTGAAAGCTCATGCTTCCCTCCGATTCAGAAGGTTGTGGGTTCAAACCCTATATCAGGGCTTTGAATTCACAGACTAAGCTTCACAGGCAAATGCATTGCTGGGGTATGCTGCATTGTTGGGAGCTGCCATGCATCGGATGAAATATTAAACTGAGATATTTGCTTCAAATCTCTGAATACAAATCAAAACAAAATGTTCATAGATGCAGCTTACTATTCTAATTACTCAGAAATCTGCCTACAGCATATACCTGTAGTAAAATTATTATTCAAACAATTAAATATGCATTTTCTAGAAATGGTATAGCAAAAGACAATATATTTTTGGAAGGGCGAAATTTAACGCTATTTCCAGCCCAAAAACTCTAATTTGGAGTATCTTCAAGAAAACACGACAATCAAGATCTTCAGGGGAATCAGGAACAGTGGACACCAACTATAAATGTGTTTCCTAGTGCCTATAATAGCACACACCCTTTCTGCATAGTTCTTACCATTGCAACTCTCATCTACATGCATATTATATATATATACACACATATATATATTATATACACACACATATATAAATATATTATATGTATATAAATAAAGGTCAACATACTGAAAGTTAGCCATTCTGGCAAAATGCTTGAGGCAAAGAAGAGCCAGAATAAGCAGCAGAAATTCCATCATGACCAGCATACAAACGTCTAACTTTGTTATGAACTGGTAGGTTCAGTTTATGTCAGAAATAAGCAAATCAGGAGTCGTCAGAGAAAGGAACAGTGTTAGGCCAAGTTGCCCATGAGTCTTACCATGGTGAAAACAAGGAGAGGTGCAGAGCTTCAGCAAAATCAAAGACCTTAAAGGGATATTCAGGATTCATTACCTAATGTGGAGTCATAAATTACAATCTAAACTACATGTAACATGCAGACTATTAAGTTTAAAAAATTAGCTGAGATCCAGCCTACACTAATTCTAAAAACATTCCATACACAGAAAAAGCTATCAAGACTAGATCACAATTAGAAATAAAAAAATCAGGGATAGACTTAATGAGTGATGTTCAACAGTGTTATGCTGTAAATTGAATTTTATCTAGTTACAATGTTTTGTGGATCATAAGCTTTATAGAACTACAATTTTAATGTTTGAAGTGCATTTTTAGATACTGGATCATTATTGTTACAAGATATGTTCACTCATTGCTAGTCCTTCATTTTAAAAGGGCAAATACAAATAATATTGATCAAAACACAAAATACTGCAGATGCTTGAAATCTGAAACAAAAACAGAGAGCTGGGTAAACTGTTCTCAGTTCTGACGAAGGGTCGTGGACCCGAAAGGTTGACTCGCTTTCCTTTCTCCATAGATGCTGCCGGACCTGCTGAGTTTTCCCAATTCTCTGTTTCTGTTTCAAATAATATTGATGCCTGATTTAGACTGCTTGAAGCTGTGGAGTGATTTGGAGTAGGGAACAGAAATTATACAACATTCACAATCAATTGCACACTCAGATGTGCTCGAATATCAAAAGACCAGCCACTTGACCAGCTCTTTAATAATTTTTCAACTGAGGCCAAATACTGTTGTGCTGCACACCCAAATTCACAATACTGTTATGGTACAAACCCTGCCAAACCCACTTCAAGGTGGTCTCAGTAAGCCTACTCCCAAAGTCGCTTACTTGCCAAACACAGCTCAATCACATTTATAACATGATTCTCCCACTGCCCCATAATCTGCAAGAGGCACAACAAAAACTGGGCAGTAGTACCATTGCATCAAAATCTCTCATGATCATTAAACTGCTTGCACAGCCACTGCAGACACGTTGTCTTATGAGACAGAGGTGTCCTGTAGTAGAAGACAAAGGTACGTGTGTGTGTAAAAAAAAAGACGATTAACAAAAGTCTTCCTGAGACCTATACACCTATATTCAACACAAGACATGGGAAGTTTCCCTTTTCCACTGAGGGTCAGATTGAACTACAAGTTATAGATATGGTCGAGCCACACAGAGTGCAGCACATGCACGAAACTGGACCGCCTGTTAAGTGAACCTTGCAGAAAGCAGCCCTTTAAAATGCAATTTTCGACCAATGCTTCTTCATCGGGTGTCGGGGAGCGAATGAAAAGAATCAATCCATCTGCTGCCTATTTTAACCAGATCTGGGGGACGCGGAGGGGGTGCAGGAAGCTGTTCGTGTTACATGTTAAACGGGTATCAAAAGCCAAAGCCCTACGAGGTTTTGCGAAACGAAACGCTTAGAAATTCGGAACGAGTCTAAAACCTGCAGTTTATTCCCCGGGAAACTTTTAGCGCAGGTTCCGCGTGGGGCCGGCGGGCAGCCCAGGCCAGGCCAGGCCAGGCCAGCACAGGCCAGCACAGGCCAGGCCCGCCTCACCCCCGCAACCAGGGCAGGCCCCGCAGCACAGGCCGTGCTGGGGGGGGGGGGGGGGGCACACAAGCCCGAGGTGGAGGGGGGGAGGGAGGAGGGGGAGAAAGAAAAGAAAATAAAGGAGGAAGAGTCGAGGCTCCGGGCGGGCGGGCCGCCGGGCGGTATTAATACCGGGGGAGAGGGAGTCAAACGATGCGGAGTCCCCGCGCTCACCGTCAATCAGGTCTCTGGGCCACAGGTAGAAGGTGGCCGGGATCACCAGGAGCCCCACGAACGAGGTGAGGAAGTAGAAGGAGGTATTGCCGCTGTCATCGTACTGAAACTGCTGCCCGGCCATCGCCAGCCGCCCGACACCAGCCGCTCGGGCCTCGCTCTCGCTCACTCGCAGCACGGACGTGGCACTGCGCACGCGCAGCAAACGCCGCGGCCGCAGCGTGCGCACTCTCGCGCTGACGCTGACGCGCGCGGGGCGGCGCGGCGCGGGGCGGCGGTCACGTGCTCACACCGGCTCCTCCCCCACCCCCCCATCGTGCATTCGGCACTGACAAAGTGGAGCTCTGAGCCCCAGTCACACGGCGGACCCGCCCTCACCTCCCTTATTAGGGTATAGCATACACCTGCACCACATGCAACCTCTGGTCACACGCTGAAAAGACAAAACACAATCCATAAAATGGTCACTTCAGTCCACAGCTGTCTGTGGGACGCCACTGTGCGCAATCGGCTGCCGCGTTTCGCCCATAAATGTGCTGTCAATTCACTTTACAGTATATTCCGTGAAGCGCTTTGAGACTTCTCGCAGACGTGATAAGGTGCTCCATCAAACACAAGATCATTATTATAATAATTATTATATATGGCCTATATATAATATATAATATAAAGCTGGATGAAAGGGCAGCAGTGCATTCAGTCCCATTTACCTGCATTTTCCCCATAATAATAATAATAATAATCCTTGCATTTGATATAGCGCTTTTCACGTCGGGAGGATGTCCCAAAGCGCTTCACAGAACACACTGTAAAGTGAATTGACTGTATATTTGTGGGCGAACGCGGCAGCCAATTGCGCACAGCAATGTCCCACAAACAGTCATGGATTGAAAATGACCAATTCATTATTGTTTTGTTTTTTGGAGGGATTATTATTAGGTGTGTGGAGTAAGGACACTTGCCCAAGGTTTCGCCCTGTGCCTGGAATTGAACTCAGGTCTCTCACTTGCATACTCTTTCAACTTTACTCATTTGTATACATCGTATCTCTTTGGAGGTAGCCCTTTGACCATGCTTTGGGGTCATCTTTTCCCCTCCCCACTCCCTTCAACTTCCACCCCCAGCTTGGGTAATAATAATAATAATTGTTGCATTTTCTTTAGCGCCTTATCACATCTTTGAGATGTCTTAAAGCGCTTCATAGAATATACTGTATTGACTGTATTGTTGGTTGTTGGTACCTAGACAGAAGTGTAAAGTGCTCTGAGACATCTTCCCAACATAAAAGGCACTGCCTCAGTATATACTGTATATTCATCTCTAAACTGATGTCCCATCTGCCGTTTTTCAGGTGGACGTTAAAGATCCCATAGCAGCACTATTCAATAGCAACAACAATTTGCATTTGTCTATTGCCTTTCACTTTTGGAGATCAATATTTTCTCAGTTAGGAGCAAGCCGAGGGTGGAGATGGAACAGCCAAAACAGATGGTTCTTTAGGTGGGATTTGAAAGCAGAGAGGGAAGGGGTGAGATGTATTTAGGGTGGGAGTTTCAGAGTGGTGGTGGAAGACTATGTATGCACTTGAAGATGAGGGAATGCTCTTAAAATTGATCTACTAGGAGATAGAGAGGCAATGGGGATGATAGGCTCACAGAGCCTGTTGCAAGAGAAGATGCAGGTTGCAAAATTCTGAATGCTCTGAAGCCTGTGGAAGGTGGAGCTAGGGATGCTGGCAAGCAGGGCTTTGGGAAAATAATATCTGGAGGTGACAAGAGCATAGATGAGGGTTTTACTGTGTTAGAGGTGAGATTTATTATACAATTTACACTTAAATAGCATCTTTCATTTGAGGAGAAAGTCTCAAAGCGCTTTGCACAGCTGGCTGGGTCGATGGAGGCAGAGGCAGGCAATGCTATGGAGGTGATGGAATTTTGTTCAGAGCCCAGATTAAATATCTGAAGTAAAGATGAGGGTAGAACACAATTCTAAGGTTTCATACAAACTCCGTAAATTGGAAGCAGCAACTAGACAGGTTGATATTGTCAGTGTCTTATTTAAAAAGAGAAGGGAGTTTTTCCCAGACACTCCTTCAGATAAATATATCATTCACGGTATGGCTGTTTGTAGGACATTGTTGCTGTGTGCAAATTAGCTGCTGCATTCACCAAAAAATATAAACCACTACACTTCACTGCAACTTTGTGAATCGCTTTGACACATTCTTCATGCTGTATCAAATCCAAGGATTATTTATTTATCTAGTTCTTTTTTGAAAGCTAATATAGATCCCGCCTGCCAACAGGACATTCCAAACCTGAACAACTCTGTGTAAAACAACAAATCCTTCTATTCTCCTCCCTCTGCTCCTTTGGTAATTATCTTAAATTGATGCCCTCGAGTCACTAATTCACAAACCAACAGAAACAATGTCTCCCTTTCTGCGCTTGTCAAAATGTCTCATAAGTTTAAAGACTCAGGTTCCAATGAAAATAGGCCCAGTTCCTCCAGTCTCTGCTCAAACAGGTAATGGTAAAGACATATGGCAGTAAAATCTCCAATGCCTGTAATATGATACATATATTAAATATACATTATTTATATCTTTATTATTTTGTGAAAATACAAATTCATGTGGATTCCTTCAGAATGCACTGATGGGTGTAATTCAAATGCTATTTTACAACAGATAAAGCTACCTATTGTAATTAATCTGCTTTCACTATTTTCCCCTACCTTCCACCACACAATTTAGACTGATAATATGTCTTTCATGTAGGATGAACGTCTCAGATTGCTTTCCAAGGACAATTGCGATCGCCAAGCAGAGAGGAAAGTTGGACAAGATTGAGGGTGTTGACCAAAGATATGGGCAAAAAGAGTTTTGAAGACAAGAAAATGGGGAGAGTTCCAGAGGGAGCAAGGGCATGGAGGCTGAGAGCACTTCCACTGATGGTGGGACAGCGGGAATGAGGGACATGCAGTGGATCATAAATGGAACAGCAGAGTACTGGCAGGAGAATTGGACTGGAGGAGATTGCAGGGAGGAGCAAATGTGTGAAGGGATTAAAATTACAGAATTCTAAAGAATAGGTCAAAGGTTCTGAAGTCGATCCACTGGGGCACTGGGAGCCAGTTAGAGCCTAGTGAAGATGGAGATACTGGGTGTGTGGAGCTTGGTGCAGAAGAGGATACAGGCTGTGAAGGTTTACCTTCACGAGTCGTTGCTTCCCAGCTTTGCTCATTCCGCTCCTAACATTCCCTTCACGAGTCCCTCCAATCGGGTTTCCATGCTGTGAGCAGCACGGAAACTGCTCTGGTCAAGATGAGAAACAACATTTTATTGACCAGGGCTCCCTCTGCCTCCTTGTCCACCTCGACCTCTCTGCCGCCTTCAATTCAGTGGACCACTCCATCTTCCTCCATCGCCTCTCCTCTCACCTCAACCTTCAAGGTTCTGTCCTTGAATGGTTGAGGTCTTATCTCTCACACCGTCTGCAATTTGTCTCTGACAACGGTTTCTCTTCCAGCCCCCGCACAATCTTGTGCGGTGTTCCTCAGGGCTCTGTCCCCTCCTCTTCAACCTCTACATGCTCCCCCTTGGTAACATCATCATCAGATATGGGGTCAACTTCCACATGTACTCAGATTACACATCTCTCTGCCTCCACCCTTGAATCCAGGACAACTGACATCCTGACAGACTGCCTGTCATACATCAAGTCCTGGATGAGAGCCAACTTTTCACAACTGAATGTCAGCAAGACCGGAGCCCTCCTGATTGGCTCGCGCCAGAGCCTCAGCACCTTAGGCACTGGCAGCATCAGCAGCCATCTCACCAGGCCAGTTAGGAACCTGGGTGTCTTGTTCCACCTTCAACTGTCCTTTTTCCCATATATCCATGCCATGACCTGCTCTGCCTTCCCCCACCTCTGCAACATTACCTGATTCCGCCAGTGCCTCACCCCTCAGGCTGCTGAAATCCTTATACATGCATTCATCACCTCAAGGCTCAACGTTTTTTTCATAGATTCATAGAATGTTACAGCTCAGAAGGAGGCCATTCGGCCCATCGAGTCTGTGCGGCTCTTTGACAGAGCAATTCACTTTCACTAACCCCAATCACCAGCTTTCTCCCCATAACCCTGCAAACCCTTCTTCCCCAGATACCTATCCAGTTCTCTCTTAAAAGTTGTTATCGAATCGGACTTCACTCCCTTTCAGGCAGATCATTCCAAATTCAAACAACTCACTGTTGAAAAAAATTCTTCTAACCTCTCCTCTGCTTCTTTTGGTAGATATCTTAAGACTGTGACCATAGGTCACAGATACACCTACCAGCGGAAACAGCTTTTCCTTATCTAGTTTGTCGAAACCTTTCATGATCTTGAAGACCTCTATCAGGTCCCCGCGTAACCTTCTCTGCTCTAATGGGAAAAGTCCTAACTTCTCCAGCCTGTCCTCATAGCTAAGATTCCCCATTCCTGGTATCATTCTTGTGAATCTCCTCTGCACCCTTTCCAGTGCCTTAATGTCCTTCCTGAAGTAAGGTGCCCAGAACTGGACGCAGTACTCCAGCTGAGGCCTAACCAGTGTTTTGTATAGATTAACCATAACCTCCCTACTCTTATACTCTATGCCCCTACTAATAAAGCTCAGTACACCAAATGCCTTTTTTACCGCCTTATCTCCCTGCCCCGCTACCTTTAATGATTCGCTTACTTGAACACCCAGATCTCTCTGTACATTCACCCCCCTTAAGATTGAGCTACCAAGTCTATATTGCCTCCTATCATTTTTCCTACCTAAGTGTATCACCTCACACTTATCCACATTGAAATCCATCTGCCACATGTCAGCCCATTCCACCATTCCACTATGGAAACTCCCTCTTTGTCGACCTCCCCAACTCTTCCCTCCACAAGCTCCAGATTATCCAGAACTCTGCAGCTCATGTCCTCTCCTGCACCAGGCTCCGTGACCCCATCACTCCCACCCTCGCCCGGCTCCACTGGCTCCCCATCCCCCATAGAATTTAAAATCCTCATCCTCACTTTAAAGACCCTTCACGGCCTTGCCCCCTCCTACCTCTCTGACCTGCTGATCCCCTATCAACCTGTCCGCTCCCTCTGCTCAGCAGGCTCTGGCCTGCTCCAGGTTTCCAGCCCAACCCAACCTACCATCGGCGGCCAGGCTTTCAGCCTCCCTGCTCCCACTGGTTGGAACTCCATCCCACAATCCCTTCGCCTCGCTCCCTCCTTCAAAGCACGACTCAATCCCCTCCTTTTCGATCGTGCCTTCAGCCGCCCTCCTACCCCCTCTGCCCTTCCTCATCCCAACCCTACGTCCCACACTTGGGTCCTGATCCCTGACTGTTCAGCGCCTTGGGACGTCCTCCTGACGTGAAAGACACTTTACAAATGTAATTTTTTTGTTTGTTGTTGTTGTACCTGCTAGATGTTGATCCAATTACTTGGTAATCTCACTGGCTAACAGCAGTACAGCCAACTTTCGTCTTTTGTATGGAAGATTAGGAGGACAAGTGTGGAAGGTGTGAAGCCGCTCCTGTTCCAGTATTGACATAATAGTAACTGCAGAACCTGTTTAGTTAATTTGGTGTCTTATGATGTAAAGCAGCCATTTTTTTGTATGTGATAGAAGCACAGTATCCAGATACAGTATTATGTAACAACATTGTAACAGTTTCAGGCGGGCATCAACCAGCTTCTGCAAAAGATTTAGCCCATGACACAATCATCTGCAGAGATGTGAAACATTGATTTAGGATCAGATGATCTAGCATTATATCAGAAGTTTATTTTTAAGAATGCAGCATAACCACTGCATTAACTTCCTTACAAAACATTCTGATATGAAAAGGAACTGAGCAGCATTATGTGGGCTTTCATATGCCATGCAATGTGTTACTGGCACAGATATAATAGCCAGCATGATATGTTTGCTATTTATTTAGCGCAGGGCACAAATAAATGTTCAATTTAATGAAAACCTTGCCAGAATCAGAGGATTTAATGCTTTTTAACCAGCTTTTTCTCAGAAATTTGTACCCTGGGCTTCCTGGTTTGATTTGTTTCCTGTGGGCCAATTTCATCCCTGTTCAGGTTGTTAAGGCATTGTGGAAATCCTCTGCATCCTTCTGAGTGCTGGAGACATTAATGACTTTTTAGGCTGTGGTTGCCTGGATATTTTGATACTCAAAACGTTTGGTATCTTGGTTGTCAAGTATATTTTATATGCTTGAAAACCAAGATGCAGGATTAACCTGCCTAAAGACCTTTTCTTTTGATCGTGCTTATGGTCGCCTCCCCTCTTCCCATGGCTCGGGGTCAGACTCCACCACTGTCAAGCTCTCCGTGATACTACCCGCATGAAGAGCGAAATATAAATGCAAGATAATAATAATCCTTGCATTTGATATAGCACCTTATTACGTCTTTGTGATGTCTCAAAGCGCTTCACAGAAGATACTGTAAAGTGAATTGACTGTGTTTGTGGGTGAAACCCAGCAACCAATTGTGCACAGCAGTGTCCCACAAACATTTGTGTATTGAGTGACCAAATTATTATTATTATGAGAGAGAGAGAGAGAGAGAGAGAGAGAGAGAGAGAGAGGGGAGCTGATATTAACCAGACGTTGCTGGTGACTGTGTATTTAAAGATTAAAGACATTAAAGATGTCATTGTCATGTGTTTAGCATATACATGTTTTCGCTCTTGCTTGAGCACTGTGTCATCTAATGTTTCTACAGGGTGACCAAAAAGTTGTGATATCATTATAATGTCTAATAAATCTTAAAGAAATTATGATTTTTTTAGGTAATAGGGTAACTTCACGACTTTTTGGTCACCCTGTAGTATTTATTTAGAAAATACATTCTTCCACCACCCAACATCAGGAAACCTAATTTTTATTTGCAAGTGGAGCAGTTTGAACACCACACAGATGATAATAATAAAAATAATAATAATAGTAATACTAGCATTTGATATAGGGCTTTTCTCATCTTCTAGACATCCCAAAGTGTTTCACAGAATATATTGTAAAGTGAATTGATTGTATTTTTATGGGTGAAATGCGGCAGCCAATAGCGCACAGCAGTGTCCCACAATGAATCGTGGATTGAGTGATCAATTTTTTAAAAAATGTTTGAAGAAATTATTACCCTGGATAATGATAAGGGTCTATGTCAAATGCAAGGATTATTATTATATTATTATTATTCAATATTCCCAAAATTATTTGACCTCTAGCAGGACAGTTGTTCCCTAAAACTCAGGAAAGCAATTTCTTGGGTAAGGAATTGGGAACAGAAATCTGAGGGAGGGGCTGAGACACACTAGTGCTGGATAATGAATGCTGGAAGTGCAGGGAAGAAGTCGACCGTTGTTCTGTCTTCACTGGGGTTGGGGCATTGTCATAATAATAATAATAATCCTTGCATTTGATCTAGCAATTTTAACGTTTTCAAGACATCTCAAAGCGCTTCATAGGATACACTGTAAAGTGTAGTGACTGTGTATTTTGTTGGCAAATCGCAGCAGCCAATAGCACACAGCAGTATCCCACAAAGAGTTGTGGATTGACTGACCAATTATTTTTTCTTTTTTTGAATTAAATTATTAGTCTGGAAAATGATAAGTAGCTTTATCAAATGCAAGGATTATTATTATATTATTATTCATTTTATTGATCATTCAAAAAAACTTCCCCAGGTGTCTTAAGGAAGAAATAGGACATCCTATTAGAAGTAGATTGAAACAGTTCAAAATAATCATCTTAACTACAGAAGTTGAAATGACTTATAACCCTCCCTCCAAATCTACACAAGCACAAGCTCCTTCCCTCTGCTAAGCAAAGACACATGGCAGAAATCAATATTCATTAAACAGTACACTGAATGGAATACAAATTGTTAAACATACATAAAGTTACACACTACCAGCAGGAACCCATTAAAGAGATTGGAACATTGTAGCTGAGAGGTAACAATTGCTCTAAGGTTGCCAGAGTTTATGCTTTACTGTGTTTACTTTGCTGTGTGTGCTCCAAGTCTTTTTTTGGAAGGATTATATGGCACAGACCAACAGGTTATATAGTAGAATAAACTAGATATTAGTTTTACATTTCTCTACACGCTCTTCACACCATATTTCCCTTTTTTCAGCTCAAAAGTTATGTGAAAGATGGAGACCCACATAACAGTGCAGAAATAAAAATGAAAGCAGGAGAGAAAACAAAATAAGTTAAGTGGTTAAGTGAGACTAAGCTCGAGTAGCTTTATCAACCAGTGGAATTATAAGGGCAGAAAGATAAATTATTAGTGTCAAGCAAAACATGAAATTGGAAGAATTTTTCCCTCACAAAATGTTCATGTATGGGATGGACTGCTGGTAAATGGCTTATTTTCCATATATTAAAAAGCCCCAGAAAAGTAAGATTAATGTTGGTTTAGAAATGGAAGGCAGGTGTAAGGACATGCACAGATAAAGATATCTGAAGTTCTGTAGAACATGAAATTTGTGCAGCTTGCTGTTTGGTACAATGGGCATGTCATGCCAAAGAAGGCAACTAGTTAGAGATGCATAACGATGTAATGTTAGATAGATATTCTGAAGCTTTGCTTGAGTTACATTGGAAGGCAAGAGTACACTTTACAGAAGTTTTCCTCCCTCAGGAGTGCAATGAATTTTGCATGAGGAAAAAGTGGATAATGGGCCAAATAGCTTTTTTCCCCATTCCATGCCTCCTGCTAACCTCAGTTAAGATGGGATGCCAATGGGTGGGAAATAAAACAGTAGGGCTTGTCATTGCATACTGTGAAACCTGAGAGCGGACAGTGATCTATTTTCCATTTTGGGCTGGAATAAATGAGCTGAAGGGCACAAGAAAGTGAAATGGGATTGTAGAGTAAAAGAAACTCTGCAGTAATTAGCAACAACATTGGAACAGTTTCAAAGATTTAAACCAGAATTCTTCAAATCCATTCTTACTTCAGAATTGATTGTGCTGTTTCCCCTGCTGCCAAAATAGTCTGTTGATTTGCAGGATTTACAGCATCTACAAGCCCTGGACAATGAAGATAATATCATGAGAACGAGAAACATTAAGCAATTTTGCCATTCAAGAGCATGGAACCATGAAGGAGTATTGTTTCTAGGTCTTGTATGGCACAAGTGTAACCTTCACTTGCTGTTCTTAATAATCCTTGCATTTGATATAGCGGCTTATCACATCTTCGAGACGTCTCAAAGCACTTCACAGAATATACTGTAAAGTGAATTGACTGTGTATTTTGTGGGTGAAACACGGCAGCCAATTTTGCACAGCAATTAAAGTGAGATAAGAATGACCAGAGTGCACAGAGATAAAAAAAATTGGTCATTCACATCATGGTTGTTTGCGAAACATTGCTGTGTGTAAATTGGCAGCTGCCTTTGTATAGAAATGCGCTGCCATTACACTTTATAGAAACCTTTGAGATGTTTTGACATGATAATTCCTATATCAAATGCAAGGGTTATATATTATCATCATATGAGGTGGCACAACAGTAAATACAATATGCACTTGCAGTGTCTTCTGACGCCTTCAGTGCTGAAAAAGGATGGTCAAAATAGTCACAGTTTCCCCAGTCTCATTGGGTATAAACATTAAAGATTATAAAAATTAAGAAAACCTCTGTTTCCATTATAAGCTGTTTTATCATTGAGCATGGAATAAAATTTGCACTCCATTTTCATTTTCCCTATATGAAAATGCACAAGTCTTATTTAGTCTGAAAGTATGTAAGTGGACCTGATAGGGCTCTGAGTATTTATTTGCTCTTTCCTGTCTCTATTTGCTTATGTACAAATTACATCTTATAAAATAAATATTCTATCACCTAAATCACAAGAGTGCATTTAAATTAATATTAATTGCTTTCTGTAAATGTATAAATGGGCTGATACGCTTTCAAAACCTTGAGTTCCATGGTTAGGTTTTGCAGTGTTGATGACAACGCTGTCCTTATAAATAAGCTCAGTGCAAGATAAACATTCTGTTGCTGATGTGATCAATCATTGTTAATAAGTTTCTATTGGAGCATACTGTACACTGGTAAAAATATCAACAACCTTTTGGCGTTTTGATGCTGGTATTATATTCTACACACACAAGTGAACCAGAATCATATTGTGCTTAATTTAGGCCTGTGAGGTGTGACAAAGTGGCCAATGTCTTCTAGCTTCAACAGTCACTGGGGGCAAGGAGTCATCCCACTCAGCTCTTGTTAGCCCTGCAAGCCAAAGCCCTAATGGATAGGTGGTCCTTGCTAGACAGCAATATCAATGGCAAGCTACCTTTTGGCGTTGCAGTTTTAGATGGTTACACTCCAGTAGTACCTCAGCATGCAGGAAATTGGGGTCCCCAAGCCTTGGCTCTTGCCAATCTGTGCCTAATACTTCCAGAATTACGTAAACAGAATGCATCCCTCCAGGGAGAGAGTACGCATTCAATTCCAACAATCTATCACTGGGATTTCCATATGTAGGTCGGATGCTTGCAAATCTCAGCTTGATTTGGATACTCTTAAGCATGGTGACTGGTTTCTGCATATGTCAGACATCCAGCTGACCAAAAAAAGCACTGAACTAAAAAACAATATTGTAAACAGGCTCCTCATAATTAATGGGAAGTGCTGAATTGGTATCAAGTGCCTCCCACGAAGAGTACAGGAAATTGGAAAGCTGCAGTTGTGAATGCCTCGGTAATCAGTTCCAGAGTAAAATAGATGGAGGTTTGAAAGGATGTCTTCAGCCAGTACTTTGGTACAGGCAAGCTGCGAGCCACTGCAAGTCTCCTGAATAATAATAGTTATTCTTTCAGTTATTAAACAGCTTATCACATCATTGAAACATCTCAAAGTGTTTCACAGAATTTTACTTTAATCTGTCATATAATGTATAACAACAATGTCTGTCTGCGCTTCAAGAAGGTTCTCAATAACCGATTGATGTAGAGGCATGATTGATACCTCCTCGGAAAGGTCTTACATGTGGGAGTGACATGGGCATACTTGTTTTTGGTATCTACTATCGTTCATGAGTTATTTTCAATTTTCCTTTTTTGCTGTAGTTACACCTGGTGGCCGCCGAGTCAAAGTGGCGCTGTGGCAAAATGGCAGTTACACCTGGTGGCTGACCTGGTGGCATCCTGCATCACAGAGCATGCATGTAGCCAAGCAACGGAACAAAATAAAGAACACAGACAAAGCTAAGCCACGGCAACAACAACAAAATTACATTTTTAAAGTGCCGAGTCCTCCCATTGAGTCATCCCAAAAGGAGTCCTCCCAGATGAGTGTAGCTAGAGATGAAATGTCTGTCTATGTGTCAATCTACATTCCATATTGGATCCTTCGGCTGCAAGTGAAGCTGCAATGGATACAGCTAGTGCGTAACAATAACGTGCTTGTACGAACGTGGAAGCCAATGTGTGCATCGCAGCATCTCTGACAATGCAGTGTGCCCCTAGCACTGTATCGCAGTGTCAGTATAGACAGGAAGTAAGAGAGAGGAAAGCAATGAAACAACTTTCAAAATGCAAAATTCTACCAAACGCCACCACAGTTTGACTAATTTGAAGGGAGCAATACCCAGATTTTAATTCAAATGGTCCCATCCTTCAATTCTCTGCTAACACAGTAAAATAATCTGGTACATCTACATGAGAGTTTTATATGTTAAATACTTCACAATACAATTTATATTGGGAGGATGCCTCAAAGTGCTTCACATTGCTGGATGGGAACCTGAGTTGGTGTTGGGAGCCGAGAGGATGTGAAGTGGAAAGATAACCAAAAGCACAGTTGAAGAGAGCCATTTTCAGATGTTCCTTGAAAAAGGAGAGGTTGGGAGCAAGGTGGAGGAACTCTGGGATGGAGTTTCAGAGAGTGAGGGCAGAAAGCTAAAAGACCACTCGCTGATATTGGAGCAGATAGGGTGGGAACATGAATGTTAATGTAAACCATGTGGAAACCATGTGCACAGACAAAATTACAGATGTATCTTCTTTCCCTTTCATCGTAAAACTTGACTAAATATCTCAGAAATGGAGTCAATAGTTCATTCTTTGGATACGTTTTCACATGTAGGCTTTTTCTTAAAGAGAAACCCTATGCCCTTCATCCCCAGAATCATATTCCAATACCTCTCAGTTAGTCAATGGCTTCAAAATTGGCAAAATAAAAGAAAGCTTGCACCTTAAGATTCCCCCAAAAAACTTCAATGGCAGAGTTTTTAATACAAGCCCGCTAAAGTGGTGTGGGACAGGAATATTGTATCTGTTTGCTTACACTGCATTCAGTGCCACCAAAGGGAGTCTAATTCTATGCTTTTCTCATTGAGTGAGTCTCAGGCTGCAGGTACTAACAGCACCACTTACCATTGATTAAAAAGCAAAGAGATAAAAAATAGATCATAATACAGAGGACAGTTTCTGTAACAAGAAAATAAACTTGAGAGACAGAATGTGAGGTGTAAAATACAGATATTCAGAGGATCTCCAGCTGTTTAGTAATAATTCACAAATATAAGGAGAATAACAATTTTACATTTATAAAGCACTTGCACATTGGAAGGAGATCTCTAATGCTTCACAGAGCCAACGGAAAGCCCCAAATGGAGGTGGGGAGATCTGAGATAGATGGTGAGGAGGTGGGAAAGGTGGAAAGGAAAGATCTGAAGGCTGTCTTTAAAGATTGGAGGAAACATCAGCTGTGTAGTTAAGAATTTATGGGTGCTAAATGCAACTCTTGCTATATGTCTGTATTTCCCTTTTCCTTTTTCTTTGCACAGTGCTTGCGAAACTATACAAATAGCAGTCTCTTGCTTCAGTACGTGTTGAGCTTCTGAGAACTGCTTGAGTTATGAAACCATCATGCCCTTAGTTTAAAGCAAAAGGATAGGAAATACATTTTATTCACTAGCTTTTGTCAAGGATCAAAGCTGCACAGTAGTTTGTACTGGAAGCATGCAACCGTTTGAAAATTAAGCTTACAAAGGAACATGTAGGTCTGACTCTTGTTAAATTATACATTTGCCTTCTTGATTTATTGTACAACTGCATGCAAGTTCTATGTATATTATTGTAAATGGACTCAAATTCCTCTTTGATGTCGTCATTGCCTTCCTCTGCCCAACACTGTTATACATCATCAAGTAGGTCAGGGTATTAATTGGAGCACAATAATATCATTTGGTAGATTATTTCTGACTCTGAAGTACTAACTGGATTGCATTTTGGAAATAATGAGGAGTTTAGTGAAGGGACTCTTTTTCTTTGCAAGTTAATTTATCGGTAATTTCACAGTGTTCTTCCTCATAACACTTCTCACATATTTTGAACAGTTGGGTCCCCTGAGGTATTGGTTGACTTTCGCAATGTCCTACTTTAGCCACTTCAAATGCATTTCATATTGTATTACAACCAGCTTTTTGGAAACACAGCACCCCACAGATTTCAGTCTTTATGGATTATTTTCTCTTGCTATGATATGATTGTAATGTTAGTTCAATGTAGAGCTTATGTGTATGCAACTATTTTATAATATTTTGAATTATTTTAATAATTCAATACAGGGACATCCATACAACTGCTAATAACTAAAAGCTCTCAATAGAACAAAGGTATTTAGTCAATATCAATGACCTACCGATGTAACTTGAACATTTTTGAAACAAGTGGGCTTTTAAGTCATTGTTCAGACATTTGGGTTAAATATGATTGCAATAGATTTCCATTAATATGTCATTTGGTAGAGGCTGATCCCAAGTTTGTGCTAATTTAGAAATTCATAGTCAAATGATAGCAGTTGAGTGAATTGTGAGTAGACTGAAGCTTCCTTACGTTTGATACAGCGCCTTTCACATTGGGAGGAATCTCAAGATGCTTCACAGGATTTACTATAAACAACAACAACAAGATTCCATTTATAGAGCGCCTTTCACGTCGGGAGGACGTCCCAAGGCGCTGGACAGTTGGGTCAGGACCCGAGCAAGGGGGGAAATGGTCAGGGTGAGGGAGGGAAGGGAGTGAGTGAGGAGGGGGTAGAGAGTCGAGAGAGGAGCTGAAGGCACGGTCAAAGAGAAAGGTCTCGAGACCGGCCTTGAAGGAGGAAAGGGAGGAAGCGGCGAAGGCACTGGGGGATGGAGTTCCAGAGCCTCGGGGCTGAGAGGCTGAAGGCCCGGCCACCGATGGTAGGGCGGTTGGGGCGGGGGATGTGGAGCAGACCGGAGCCAGAGGAACGGAGGGTACGGGCAGGTAGGTAGGGGATAGTAGGTCGGAGAGGTAGGAGGGAGCAAGGCCGTGAATGGCCTTGTAGATGAGGATGAGGATCTTGAATTCGATCCTCTGGGGGATGGGGAGCCAGTGGAGGCGAGCGAGGGTGGGAGTGATGTGGTCCCGAAGCCTGGTGCGGGACAGTACACGAGCTGCAGAGTTCTGAATGACCTGCAGCTTGTGGAGGGAGGTGCCGGGAAGGCCGGCGAGGAGAGAGTGTAGTGATTGTTTTCTTTAGAAAAATGCAGCAGCCAATTTTGTATGGCAATGCCCCACAAACAGCTATGAAGTGAATCACCAATTTTATTTGGTGGAATATTGACCAGGACATCAGGACAAACTCTTGTTTCTGCTCTTAGCAACATATTCCCTTTGATTCACTGATATAGTAGGAGCTGCTCACCCGTAGGAAGATGTTGACGATTTATCCTGGAGGAGGAGTGGAGGAAGTAGCAATTTTCAAGGCCTCTTGGAATTACTTTTAATCATAGAGATTGTATGAGGTCAGTGAGTGAACCTCACTGCACACATGACAGTTCACTGTGCTCCAGGTTAGTGTGCTTACTAAACCTGTAGGGGGTGTCAAATTCAAATACGTTCACCACAAAAAATAACATATTAGGCAGCATCCATAGATTTTAGGACACAACATAAAAATGTTGCAGTAGTTATGATTTTCAAGTTATTTACTTCAATGTTAGGCACAATTCTACTTGTGACAAAGACTGTCTCTCCAATCAACGATTAATTAATGTTACATGTTTATGTAAGTACAACCAGTGTCTGACTTTAGGATGAATGAGAACTCCAGCTTGTGATGGAATGAAAACGCAAGGGCATTTTCTTATCCAGATTACATTGCAAGATATTGAAGTAGTCTGAGTCTGCTAATTCTGCAATCTTATGCTACTTACATTACATTACAGAGGACCAACATGGAAGTAACTGCAGCCACACCAGCTGGTGCACACAGTGTTCTAGGGTGCAAATCCCAACTGTGTTTGTTAGTCTCCAGGGGTTTCTGAATCTCCAAGAGAGATGAGTACAACAAATGCAAGAAACACATTGCTGCTACTGTGTTTACCTCACTGTTCCCAGACGTTGTTGCCTCTGGAGGCAAAATGAAGATTCACTTGGGATTCACCTTGTGGTAAATGCTTCTATATAATAATAATCCTTGCATTTGATGTAACCCCTTATCACATCAATTGCGCACTGCAGTGTCCCCCAAACAGTCTTCTGGAAACAATAGCACAATATTTTTATGAAAGAGAAAAAGCACATGTTTGACCCATAAAGGTTTCTAAGGAATTCATGAATATTCAAAAAATCATGTACATATGCAGACAAAACTGACTGAGAAAATCAGATCTCTGAGCAGACTGGGAATGGACTGATAGCTGGCCAGGAAATAATGCTGGAGACAAGGGAAGAGTTCTAAACGGTCCGAGGTTCAATCAGGAAGAGAGAAATCATTCCTGGTCGCATCTTCTGAGCTTTTTGTAAAATTCAGTAAGATTGTTAATAAAGAAATAAATTGCTTGAAGATGTATCTTCTAAGTATTGCCTAAAAATCACCAGGCAACGTCTTCCAGATATCTGAAAATAAACATTAGCAGCTATACCTGCACAGCATGCAATGACAGGTTGCATTTCATTGTTGTATTTACCAATATAGAAGACTGCCACAGCTATTTGCAGTTGATGTTAATGTTATCCCAGATCATTTCAAATGTTACCCCCAGATCATTTACAAGACGCTATAGAGTATAGCACTTTTCATGTCTGAAAGAACTTGACAGAGCTAGCTGGGAAGCTGGGCTGGGAATCTAAACTGGGATGAGAGTCAGCCCATTTCAATTCAATGACACGCCACATCATTTCAATACAATGAAACCTGAAATTGCTCGATACAAGAGTGTTGCATGCAATTCTGGTTTCTGTGATGTAAATGGGGGCTCAGGCAATGAAGCACTGTAGAGGAGAGCAATAGGCTGATTCTTATTGTAAGAGGGATGAGCTATGAGAAACAACCAGATAGATAAGAGCTCTCATTAAAGAATCAGCTTGATGTTGTAATGGGAGCATGGTAGGGTCAGTATCCTCAGGGGTGAGAATAAATTGGCTGAACATTGAAAAACAACTTCCAAATTAAGACTGAATTTAAGACTGTATTCTAAAATTCCATATAATATTAAATTTCTAGACCATACAAAACTCTGCAGGTCATATTCTCCTCTTATTCTAGGCACTGTGAGCCCATCATCCACATCTTCAGCCAGATCCACTGGCTTTCTGTGCCCCCCAAATCATTTTAAGATCCTTGTTCTCACTTTTCATATCCTTCCATATCTAAAAAAACAAAAACAATAATAAATTGGTCATTTTCAATCCACAACTGTTTGTGGGACACTGCTGTGCGCAATTGGCTGCCGCATTTCGCCCACAAGTATACAGTCAATTTACTTTAAGTATATTCTGTGAAGCGCTTTGAGACGTCTAGAAGACGTGAAAAGTGCTGTATCAAATGCAAGGATTATTATTATTATTATATCCCAGCAAAAGGTCAACACCAGGAATGAAGGAGGAAATAAACAAGCTAATTTGGGAACAAAACTTCCCATGACAATGAATAGCAGATTGATCATCATCTCAAAAAGAAACGCAGGTTAATTTCTCTGATAATGTTCTGAAGAAGATTCATCTATCCTTAAGATACAGATTGAAACCTACGTAATTTCCAACATCTTCTGTGTTTATTTCAGTAACTCACCACTAGATGGCCACAAAGAATGCTAAATGCTGCTGCTCACCGTCTGCAAATACTGATTTGTTGCAACACAGGAGAGTTCAAACCAATTTTACAAACAAAAGCAGGATCATTAGAAGTGCTACGTTTTGTGATATGGGTCCACCTTCAAAGCAAACAATAATTGTTACCTTTGCATTTGATATAGCGCCTTATCACGTTGTCAAGGAGTCTCAAAGCAATTCAAAAGTTATGCTGTAAAGTGAACTGACTATGTATTTTGTGGGTGAAACAACGCAACAGATTTGCACACAGCAATGTCTCACAAACATCCATGGAGTGAGTGGCCAATTTTATTCGGAGGATTTGTTGGCCAAGACACCAGTAGAAACTCCCTTCTCTTTTCGAATAGTGCCATGGGATCTTTGACTTCCACCTGAACAGGCAGATGGGACTTCAGTTTAATGTTACATGAAATAGTAACAATCCCCACAATAAAATAGATATGTAGAAGAGCTAATGCAGTGTTGGGGGAGCCCTGCTTTGTCAGAAGTGCTGTCCTTAATAAGATGTTAAACCGAGATCCCATCTGCAAGTTCAAGTGGATGTTAAAGATCTTTTGGCACTATTCAGAAAGAAAAGGAAGTTTCTCCTGGTGTCCAGGCGATCAATCCTTGAAATTAATTCCATGGTTGTTTATGAGACGTTGCTGTGTACATACTGATTACTGTGTATGTTCGCCTACAAAATATAGTCACGACACTTTACATTAAATCCATTAAAGCGCATTGAGTTGTCAGCCCAACGTGAAAAGCACTATATCAAATGCAAGCATTATTTATGTATTTAGTTATGCAGTATCTTCATAATAGTCTAATCTTTCCATATACTTTCCTGCAAGATAGCTTCAATAGATCTCTGCACGTAGTGCTGCGGAATGCTTTTTGTTGAGACAAATTTGTCTAGTTCCTATTTGATAGTGGAACACAATGTAATTTGCATTATTGCATTAAGTATTTGTCAAGAAATTAGAAATTATTTGCTGAACACTTGTTTATAAAAATTGCCTCTTCAATTGCTATTGTGTCTCGTTGTTCAAGTCCCTATTCACAATTGCCACAAATATAACTTGCCCTGTTATAGCACTCTTCACATAGAGTAACACATCTTGCAGTGCTTCACAATAGGAGTTGGAATATTCAAATATTAATGGTATAATTGCTCAGCAATATCCAAGCAGCATACCATGTGGAGTATGTTAAGTAGTTAAGTAGTTAACTGCCTAATAAAAGAGCATGTCTAGGTTTTAAACTACCCCAGCAGATTTTACCTATGAATATCGGGCTTTGTTTCAGTGCATTTTGCTTTGGATTATTCCAACACAAAGCTCCTGTGTCTTTACCACATGTGCATTTGAATAAATGAACTTTCTCTCGTTATATCTGCACAGGTCAAGATGTGTGGGTCTGTAGCTTATGGTATTACAGCCGATTTAAATTTTCTCTCTTGCGGTAAGCTTTCCATTTTCAAACAGCAGAATGGCAAATACTGGAAAAACACAAACAAAATCTCTCTCCCTCTCTCTCTCCCTCCCCCACATCCCCACCCGCGGCCTCCACGCTGAGATCTCATGACAGGTCAGCTGTGGGTGACATTGCAGTTGTTAGATCATATGTCAAAACCTGCAGCGGCTGACTTTTGTTCCTGTTATTGCACAACCTCTTCACTGACAACCACTCGTGTCTCACAGTGCAAAGAGCTCACTGATGTTGCTGGGACAAATTAGAGCTCCCAGGGTGGAGCAGCAGTCGAGCTGCTGAGAGAAAGACAGGAGCACTCATGTACCATCTGACCTCTCTTATGCTCTTTATGTGTGTTTTCAGACAGGGATAGGGCAGCAGCCAAACAGCAACAGCCGGAAGGGATGGCTTTGAACAGGCAACTAATTGGCCTCCTTTGAACAACGGAACTGTAGGCTGCTCTCCATGTCAATGTAACATCTTGTATAACCAGAAGTATTAGTACATTGAAAAGAGTGTATAACTGTAAGTGACACTTCTCTCTTGTTGCTTTGTGGGGATGCTCGTTTCAGGTTTAAGCGAGCTGAAAGCAGCATGCCCTCCACTAAGATATTTATTGTACCCTTCTTTGATATATAACATTTGTAATGGATTCAAGGAAAATTAAAAAAAATCCATTGTAATTTGAATGTCCAAATACAGTTCACCATCTGAACCCCACAGTTAAATCATTGTGCAATTATTGCAAGTTATCTGTTGCTTTGTTTTTAACAGTCCATACAGTCTTATTTCTGAAGAGGTTCAATTAGGTTGGGGTCTGAGTTTTGCTTTGATTGTGGGTTTCAGTGTGGACTCCAGCTGCCAGATATTGATGCCCAAAAGCACTTTGTCATTCATAACCAAGATTTACTCTCTGATTTTAACAATAAATTTGTAGTTGATATACTGCAACCCTCTGGTAAAGTGGGCATCAGTAACAAAGAGTACTTATATACACTTGGAGACAACTTATAGTTCTACTTATCCTTCTTAGCCAGTTGACAAAGTGTCCCAAATCCCCCCCAACACACTGAGAATTGGGTTATTGGGACCATCATCAACACCAGCAACTTGTATTTTATATAGTGTGCCTCACATGGAGCGCTTAACAATGGCTTAGTTTGACACCAAGCCAGCGAAAAAAAGGAGGTGACTATAAAAGGAAAGTTGAAAAGGAAACTATTCTTTCAACCACTGACTAGCACAGCTATAGTGGGCCATTACTCCAGCCTCAACAATGGAAAGAAAACAAGACCTTTAAAAATAAAATGGATACTCAGCACTAAATCACTGATCTTGCCCCATTGCTTGAAGCTGGAATCTTTACAAACCAATACAGACACAATTCCCTCTGCCAAAAGACCATCAGCAAACAATATATTCATATTTACCTTCAATACAAATCTGAAGGAAAAATCTCCCGCTCACCCAATAACTAATCGGCATACCACCGCAGGCAAGGATCACGATTCTGAGCAGTGTAGCAGGTGCAATGTCCTTCCCCAATATCAGATCTTAAACGTGAGCGAACATCCCCAAAGTGGAATTTGCGGGCAAAAGAACTGACAAATTCTGGATGGAATTGATGGAAACAGGACAAGAAGTGATATTCTGATCACAGGGTCAGTCATTTTGCAATCTCAATTAGAAGAAATAATAATCCTAATAATAATTTAATACAGCGCCTTGTCACATCTTCAAGACGTCTCAGAGCACTTCATAGAATATACTGTAAAATGAATCGACTGTATATTTTGTGGGCAAAACATAATAACTTCAAGACTTTATCCTGCACGATATATAAATTAAATTTGTTGTTGCTGATGTGGCTATAAGAGATTAATTGGTTAGTAGGTGTTCAGCACAATTGCATCTGGCCCACATGGAAAGATAATGTGGTTTTGCCCTGTGGAAAATCCTCACTGGCAGAATTGATTGGAGGGAAAAACTGGGTCCTTCTAGTTTCTTGTAATCGCAGCATTGAAAAATCAGTTGTTAATCTTGCTTCTTCTTAATAATACAGCCAAGCACCAGGCACAGTTAATATTAATAAGTTAATTATGTTACATGAGGCTAACACATTAAATCAGTTTACAGTGTCACATTAATTTTTTTAATAATTCCTCATTTAGGGTGGAAGTACTCAGTGCTGTTTCTAAGCTCTTTCATGAAAATTTAAAAAGATTAGGCAGGTGGGAAAGCTGCCCAAGAACCGTATTAGGAATAATTCCTCGTCATAATTACTTTATCCACTGTATTGTCATCACTGTGGAGCAACAAACCTTTCTATGGCTGATCGCAGATCAGAAAGGGGGAAATGTTTTTCCATTTCAGTTGAAATTAATGAATGAATCAATCAATCTATTTTTTAAAAATAAACAGACATTTAAAAACGGGAGCTAACATTTTCATGTCAATAGTGCCTTTAATTGCTTTAAAAGCCAAGGCCGTGCCTTTCAACCTAACCACGTGCGGGATGAATAAACCTAAATAAGGGACACCCACTTCTGGCTGTGCACAGCATCAAATGTCTTTTCATGGCTCTTATTTGCAGAAATCCTTCCCAGGTGCTTGTGCTGTAATAAGGTAAACTCTCTTGTTTAGTATGGATTGAATTCATCCCAGTGATGACCCAGAGTGTGTGACTCTCAACAAAATAGAAGTTGAATACGGTGCATTGGTTAGTTATAAATACAATAAAAGCACCAACTAAAATGTCCTCAAATTTTGTAATATTTGTAATATTACTCTCACACACAATAGTGAGGGAAAATCAAGAGAGTGAGTCAATTGAGATCACTTTCTCATATCTCTTAATGCTGGTAACAGAGTTGCATTGGCACAAGCTTAAGGACATGTTGGCCACCCAATTTTCTGGTCAGGAATTGCTGTTGGGGGAAACTGAAATTTGGGGCAAAAGTATCTGAGAATTAGGAGACTACAATATCTTTCACATCAGGAGGATGTCTCAGAGCACTAACAATGCTAGTTGGGCACCCGAACTGGAGATAGGAATTGAGGGAGGTAGATAGGGAGGGGAAAGATCATCAAAAGCGTGGTCAAAGAGATGAGTTTTGAGACTGGCCTTGAACAACAAATTACATTTCTATAGCATCTCTCAAGTCAGGAGGACGTGCCAAGGTGCTGAACAAAGTGAGGGAGGGAGTCCGAGGACTCTGGGATGGAGTCCAAAGGGTGGGGCAGACTGGCTGATAGCTCACCCACTGACAGTAGGGCAGATAGGCCTGGGAACACAACGTTGAATGAAAGGAGCAACCGGGTTATTATGATTCTCTGGTACGAGCACTTCAACAAAATAAGGCTCATTCAGGTATATCTTCTATTTATTATGCACGATGAACAATCTGTCAAGAGTGTTTTATTGGGTTCGGACAATCCTCAGATGCATCTGGAGCTTTACTCAAGGTCTATAACATCACCTAAATCCCTCAATGTTCACAAAATGTTCTCCTGAGTTACTGGTATCTTGCTTTTAGTTTGTCAAACAATTGTATTGAACTTTGTTTGAAAATGTTACTCTGCTGTAGATTTACCAGCATTTATTTTCTTCTTTTGCAGTTGCTCTGTTGTTTGAACTTTGCTTTCAAGTCACATGAATATTTTCCTCTGGCTTATCAGGCACTAAAACCAGCAAAGCCGCTTTCAACCAGCATTTATAGGCCATATCCAAATATAATGACTTTCAGACCTACTTAACGTGAATGTGTTCAAAAAGCCACTGCTTACAGTATCAAAGCTGTCATTCTTGAACCCAGCACATGTAAACTGGCTTTAGCAGAATGAATGATGGCTTTGAGCAGTCTGGAATCATATGATTCAGGATATGTACCTAATGCTATTAGACACAATGTGATGGGTAATGACTGTACTAAATAAAATAACAAGAACCACAATACTCAGAATAACCAGGCTGATGTGTAATGAATTTTTGAAAGCAATAATCTGTACACCTCCTCCTGTGAGAACATCACCCATCAATAAAATGTTTATTTTGGGGTTTGCTGCTGTTCAATCAGTAACTCATATGTACCTTATTCTTACATTAATTTCACTCTGGGATTTCCACGTGTTGGTGGGATGCATGAAATTCTCATCATGTAGCTCAGTGGTTAGAGCATTCGCCTTGCAAGCAAGACACATGGGTTCAATTCCAGGCAGGGCGAAACTTTGGGCAAGTTTGCTTAATCCACATGCCTAATAATAATACCTCCAAAACAAAACGATAATAAATTGGTCATTTTTAATTCACGTCTCAGCCTTCGATTCCATGCTAACTACAATTGGAATGAGAAATGCACTGGATGCTTGAATCAAATTGTTGCGAGTGTTTTGGGATTATGTGACTGTTTGAACTAGGTTTTCTAGTATAGGCCAGTGAGACAACAGTGCAGTGATTTGAAACAAAACTGAAAAGCTTTTTTAGTTAAATATTTAGCCCCAAATTAGTCAATTCACTTTACAGTGTATTCTGTGAAACGCCTTGAGACATCTAGAAGACGGGAAAAGCGCTATATCAAATGCAAGAATTATTATTATTATCTTGCTTTGGATACTCGTAAGCATGGTGATAGGTTTCTGCATG
The DNA here is from genome assembly GCF_018977255.1 of Callorhinchus milii. Taxonomy (NCBI): domain Eukaryota; kingdom Metazoa; phylum Chordata; class Chondrichthyes; order Chimaeriformes; family Callorhinchidae; genus Callorhinchus; species Callorhinchus milii. Next base: position 51,336,578 of record NW_024704744.1, read on the forward strand.
CGTCAGCTGACCAAAAATATATTCTTAACTTAGTGTTGATTGTGTACATGTGAAGTGTAATACACAGCACCACTGGAAAATGTTTGTATGGATTTTCTTTTCTAGTACCATAAAGACTGAAAGTGTTTCCATGTACAGCTCAAAATGAAAAAAGGTCTACCCCTCCATCCTTCTGCATAATAGTGTATTTTCTATTACCCCATTTCTATTTCTATTGTATTTCTACTAATATGAGAGGAATAATAAGGTAGAGGAAGCATCCTCATGAAACCCAGTGACACTACAACAACAGCAACAAGATTGAATTTATAGAGCTCCTTTCACTTCGGGAGGACGTCCCAAGGTGCTGGACAGTTGGGTCGGGACCCGAGCAAGGGGGAAATGGTCAGGGTGAGGGGAGGGAAGGAGCAAGGAGGGGGTAGAACGTCGAGAGAGGAGCTGAAGGCACGGTTGAAGAGAAAGGTCTTGAGACCGGCCTTGACGGAGGAAAGGGAGGAGGCGGCGAAGGCACTGGGGGATGGAGTTCCAGAGCCTGGAGGCTGAGAGACTGAAACCCGGCCACCGATGGTAGGGCGATTAGGGCAGGGGATGTGGAGCAGACCGGAGCCGGAAGAACGGAGGGTACGGGCAGGTAAGTAGGGGGATAGTAGGTCAGAGAGGTAGGAGGGAGCGAGGCCGTGAATGGCCTTGTAGATGAGGATGAGGATCTTGAATTCGATCCTCTGGGGGAGGCGAGCGAGGGTGGGAGTGATGTGGTCGCGAAGCCTGGTGCGGGACAGTACACGAGCTGCAGAGTTCTGAATGACCTGCAGCTTGTGGAGGGAGGTGCCGGGAAGGCCAACGAAGAGAGTTCCCGTAGTCCAACCTTGAGGTGATAAAGGCGTGGACCAGAGTTTCAGCAGCGTGAGGGGTGAGGTAATGCCGTAGTCTGGCGATGTTCCCGAGGTGGTGGAAGGCAGTGCCAGTTGTGGCGCAGATGTGGGAAGAAAGGACAGCTCAGGGTCGAACAGAACCCCGAGGTTCCTGACTGGCTTTGAGAGGTGGAGAGTGCAGCCTTGGATGCTGATGCTGTCAGCGCCTGAGGTGCGGAGGTGCTGACGTGAGCCAATCAGGAGGGCCTCAGTTTTGCGCACGTTGAGCTGAAGAAAGTTGTCTCTCGTCCAGGACTCGATGTCGGACAGGCGGCTGTCAGGACATCGGTGGTTGTGGAGTTGAAGGTAGAGGAGGAAAGGTAGAGTTGGGTGTCATCTGATTACATGTGGAAGTTAACCCCATGTCTGCGGATGATGTCACCAAGGGGGAGCATATAGAGGGTGAAGAGGGACCGAGGACAGAGCCCTGAGGGACACCGCACGAGACAGTGCGGGGGGTGGAGGAAAAGCCGTTAGCGGAGACAAAATGAAGACGGTGGGAGAGGTACGACCTAAACCACTCAAGGACAGGGCCTTGAAGGTTGAGGTGGGAGGACAAGCGGTGGAGGAGGATAGCGTGGTCGACCGTATCGAATGCGGCCGATAGGTCGAGGAGGACGAGGAGGCAGAGGGAGCCCTGGTCGCAGATGGTCAAGATGTCATTAGTGACCTTGACCAGGGCAGTTTCCGTGCTATGGGCAGCACGGAAACCCGACTGGAGGGGTTCAAAAAGTGAATGGGTGGAGAGGAAAGAGCGCAGCTGGGAGGGACGACTCTTTCGAGAACCTTGGACAGGAAGGGGAGGTTGGAGATGGGCCGGCAGCTTGATAGCTGCGACGTATCAAGGGAGGGTTTTTTCAGTGGGAGTAATGGTAGCTGTTTTGAGCGGAATGGGAACAGAGCCAAAGGAGAGGGACAGGTTAATGGTGTCTGGGAGAAGTGGGGCAAGAAGGTGGAGCTGGGAGATAAGGAGTGGAGTGGGGATGGGGTCCAGGGAGCAGGTGGTAGGTTTCAAGGACAGGATGAGGTTGGTGACAGAGGGTGGGGAAACGGGTTTGAAGGTGTGTAGGGGATGATGGTAGGAGTCGGAGTGTGGGAGGGAAGGGGTGAGGGGAAGTTGGAGGGGCAGTGACTGCGGAGCGGATTCCCTTGATTTTGGATTAAGAAAATCCAGCATCTCCTCACAGTGAAGGTTGGAGATGACCTGCGCGGGGTGGTGGGGGGCATGGAGGTGTCGGGATATGGTGGAGAACAGAAGCCTGGGGTTGTTCTTCGCCTCCAGGATTATCCTGGAGTAAAAGGACGACTTGGCCGAGGCTAGAGTGGAGCAGTAGGTTTTAAGGAGGTCCATCCAGATTTCCCGGTGGACTGTTAAACCAGATTTGAGGCAGGTGTGTTCAGCGGCCCGCACATGGCTCTTCAGTGAGAAATTGTTATTCTATTGAAAGCAGAGGATAGGAATCAAGTAGCTGTTCAGAAGAGAAACATGAAATAGAGAGAGGAAGAAAATCCTGGTACTGCTGCAAGAATATACTGTAAAGTGGAATGTACTGTAAAGTGGTTTGACTGTATTTTGCAAAAATGAGAGGAATAATAAGGTAGAGGAAGCATCCTCGTGAAACCATGACAAGCAACAATACAATAGGGCAAATTTGGTTGAAATATGAGTATTTGTGTGTGGATTAAATGTTTATGTATGTGGCATTCACAAATTTGAAATTACTTTTAGTGCGTTAAGTTCCAATTTCAAGTAAAAAATATAACATTTTTTCCTGTGAAAGGTTCTTCCTGTGAAAGGTTGTATTGCAAGACAACATTGTAATTATAGCCACTCAGTGCTTTTTGTCGCTATTCATGTTCTAAAAACCTATCAAGATTCCCATATAAACATGTCTTTAACTAACACTCTACAATACAAATGGTTTAGCTTAGTGAACAATTCATTAGTCCACTAGATGCACCGAATTATTGCATTTGCACCCCCATTTGCTGATAAAGCAATTACACAGAAAAACTGGATCAACAAGAGCCATAATTTGAGAGTATTGCCCCCAACTCTTTAGAATGAAAACAATGATACCAGTTTAGTTCTGTACATAGTATATTTTATAAAATCACACACAACAGAGACAAGTATACAACACTAAACAAATTACAAAAATAGCAAAAAATGCTAATCATTTTGAAGTCAATAACTGAACACAAAGGATTAATGGAATGTAAATGGCAACATAATATTCTCAGTCAAATTAGTGGTCCACATGTTGCTCCTTTATTATGTTATCGTAACATCAAACTGTCGTTACTATACTTGACTACTTTATTGGGATTTTGTTATGTACGTTTGATTACATTTATTCTCAGTAAAGAATTAATTTGATTGAAACCATTACTATCTTGCAAGTAATCCTTTACACACTGAACCACAGGTCTTGAGTCATGAAAACAAATCCAAATAAATCTTGTTCGCAGTATTTAAGAAAACATTTTCCATTGAATTAGTGTCGAACACTGATCCCTGTATATTGTTCAGTTATTAAAGGTATTTTTTAAAGAAAAAAAGCAAACTCCAGTGCTGCATCAAAAAAATATTTGGGATCAAGTAAGGCTAAAAATAGAGGCAAAAATCAAACCAGAAAAAATAAAATTCATTCCTGAGACAATCTCCAGTAGATTTCACAAGGCCCCAGCGTGAATTTACTAATCATTCAAACAAAATTAATTTTCTTCATCAATTTTCTGCTTTGCAATAACCATAATACATTAAAAAAAATTGAAGGGATGCAGGAATGAAAACAACTGAAGTGGAAGTTAACGTTTTCCAAAAAATAGACTGATTCAGCAGAACTTGGCTCTACCAGCTTTAATCCCAAGCTTTTCCAACAGCTCCATCCCCATCAGAACTGAACTTCTTGCTGAGCCAATAGAAACAACTTTTATTCAGCCACTAAATTGAAGCAAGTTCTTATCTACCTCAGACTCAGTGTGTAGCTGTTCAATGATCCATGCATTTGCCCAAGGTATGCAGTTGAAGCATAACGCTAAATGTTCAAAGATTTGGGGATACACAAATCATTAGTAGACATTTTTCAGTATCTTAAATACTGATAAACAAAGTGCATGAAATGATCGTACAAACGCTGCTCTCCTCTTGTAGGGCATATACTCATCTTTTAACCTCTACACTATGTGATGGCAGATGAACAGCTGGATTGGTCTTGAATATTCAGAACACTGCTGTACGTCTTTAAGCGCTTAGCTAGAAATGGAGAGAAAATTAATTAACAATACAGTAAAGCAGCTGGTAATGGTCTTATTTAACTTCAATCTTAGAAAAGCATTTTGTGGAAGGAATAACCCAACCAGCACTCATATCTCTCTTACTGCCATTAAAACAGGAACCTGCCACCAAGGTCAATGGTGTGACAAAACACTATAGTAAGACTGCAACTAAATGAATTGCTTTCAACAAACACACATTTCCAATTCAATTTACATTTGTATAGTAACTTTCACATCAAGAGGACGTCTCAAAGTACTTAGTAAGTTTTAGTAGGTTTTTAGAAGTTAGCTTTACAAAATAATGTTTATTAGTCTGACTCCAACAGTACTTTATTACAGAGCAAACTATAGTGTATATAGCAGGTACTCACGTTGTATCAGCTTCCACTTCTTCTGTTCAGAGTGAAGGAAGCTACTGAGGTAGAAGATGACAGGCAGGAAAAGAAGAAAAACTGACACTGCAATGACTGGGATCGTGTCACTGCAGGGTACAGTGCAGTTGTAGGTTTTGCTCCAGAGTTGTCGAGTCAAGTTCATCTGAAATCAACAATGGAAGTACGTTAGTCGTTTATGCATACAGTGTAGCTTAAACTCCAACAACAGACGCTGACTAAAGATCACAGTAGCCTTCAATCTATCAACTCTTTCCAATTCATCAAGCCAAACCTATTAATATTAAGTGTTCCAGTGAGAGAATTATTTTCTTTCTCACAAGTTCTACTTTCCTTTTAGTAGCAACTTGATAAAGAGTGTCAACAAGCTATTTGACCATTACACCCTACCATGTTCTTGTTTTTGCCAGTTGTCTACACATAGGTACTTCTAGGTCTAGACTGGTGATCCACTGCTTTACACTTGTGAACACCGACTGCATTTTATTGCCCTCCCTGGGTTTATTAAGTGTGCAGAGTAAAGAAAACATCATCCAATATATTGTATAAATGTGGAAAAGGAACAGCCTTAAAAAAGGACCGAAAAATCATAAACTTCCACGAGTCTGATTTTTCATACTCAACTATTGCTGTCATTTGATTCAACTGGAATGCCATCTTTATGCTGATAAAGCATGTGAGAGTGTAAATCATTGCTAAAACCATTTGTTTCTTGCAATATATTTAGAATTTGGTTGACACTGGAATTTGGCAGACTTACATGATTAAAATAAGATATATAGTCACATATAATGTTATACTTACTGCATCCTCAATGTCTATACACAGATTCTGATTTTTCTGCATTTTGTTGTACCAGGCAGTCAAATTCTTGTAAGATTCTTTACAGTTAGTGCAGAGAATAGACAGGTTGCTTGGTTGCCCATTATGATTGGGGTGGTCCTACAGAACAAAGAAATTAAATCATTGCCTTTGTATTTCACCTCATTCTGCAGCACAAGCCTGTTAGCACCGATATCAAATATCATTGGTATCATGGCTATAACAGTAAATTTAATACTTGACTGAAATTGTAGCATTTTCTCCCTGAAAAAGAGTAAGAGCAATATAAGATTCCCACAAAATACCACAATGGAAAATACCCATTGTTTGTTGCAATTGCTGTGCTAAACTACTTTCAGCAGTCACACCACAGATACAGTCATTCGTACACTTTGTTAGAACAATACACCAGAAATGGGGAAGCTTAGCTATGAGGACAGGCTGGAGAAGTTAGGACTGTTCCCATTAGAGCAGAGAAGGTTACGCGGGGACCTGATAGAGGTCTTCAAGATCATGAAAGGTTTCGACAAGCGAGATAGGGAAAAGCTGTTTCCGCTGGTAGGTGTGTCTGTGAACCATGGTCACAGTCTTAAGATATCTACCAAAAGAAGCAGAGGGGAAGTTAGAAGAAATTTTTTCACTCAGTAAGTTGTTAAGAATTTGGAATGATCTGCCTGAAAGGGTAGTGAAGTCCGATTCGATAACAGCTTTTAAGAGAGAACTGGATAGGTATCTGGAGAAGACAGGTTTGCAGGGTTACGGGGAGAAAGCTGGTGAGTGGGGTTAATAAAAGTCAGTTGCTCTGTCAAAGAGCCGGCACAGACTCGATGGGCCGAATGGCCTCCTTCTGTGCCGTAACATTCTATGATAATAATTACCAATAGCATTAGTGCCATTTTGAATAATTTTCCTTAATTTCTCTGACTAGGAAATAAACCTCCCCTTGAATCTTGCTCAGTGAGTGATCATTGCTCCCCAGCATGGTAGCATAAATATTTTAAATTAGCTTATGAATATTTGAGTGCTAATCTCTGCTTCATGCCACTGAACCAAATGGATTTTTAATGTAATGGGGAGCAGTCAGCACTGATACAAACAGCAAAAATATTTCCTGGGAAACAATTCCATTCAGATAAATGTAATTTAAAATTTAAAGGCCAATCATGTAGGGTCTTTAAAGTTATTTTTTTTCAGAATTTCACAATGCTTGATTCAGGATGGATTTTATGCAATTATTTAGCACCAAGAAATGCATCAGAAACACTTGCTATCTAAGAGGAAAGTAACTGTTTAGAGATGTGCTGTGATAAAATGAACCAACTACCTTTAACAAGGACAGAAAATGCAAATCATGTTTTTTTTAAAAACAATTTTCGTTAATTTGTTCTCAAATTATTTTTTTAACACAAAATGGAGACCTTGAAATCTAACAAAAATTAGATGAGAGAAGCTTCTTCCCTTCCTTAAAAGCTCCCATTTATTTCTCCTCTTAGGTTAGTTTGTGTTTTATGGTCCAGATTTGAAGTAGCAAAGCAGCTTTTGTTCTTAGAGTGGCACTGTAACAACAACAACAAATTACATTTGTATAGCACCTTTCACGTAGGGATTTGGACCAGAGTAGGGGTTTGGGATCAGGAGGGCTGGAGGTTAGGGAGGGTAGGCGTAGGGGGTGATCGAAGGCAGTGTCGAAGAGGAGGATCTTGAGAAGGGTCACAGCTTCTAATAGATACAAGTACACAGCAACAGAGCAGGCTGAGCCCTCAACTGCAGCTGAAGACCTGACTGGAAAAGACAAAGCTGGCCTTTCAAGCTGCAAAGCTTGTTGTAAAATTGCAAGATCTGACCTAGAAACAAGAGTATTTAGATCAACTGTTGCTAAAAGTGAGCAATGGAAAAAAGGCTTTGAAAACAAAAATCAATTTCAATTTTTAAATTTACATCTAGAGGACTGATGCATTTGATGCTGCGTGGGAGTGCTGAAATCCTTTCATTACCAAGCACTATAAATGCAACTAGCTTTAGAAAAATGAACCTCTGTTGAATATTCAAATTACCGAAGAGTATTGTTCAAAACAATTCAGAGAATTATTCAGCATCTTCTTGAAGATTAGACTGTCCGCTGAGAGTTCCGTTTTGCTCTCATTTAAACAGGCTGTTTGAAACAAAACAAAAACAGGTTAGAAAATAAGAAAACTTAAAATTGCTAATAGAGCTGTACTTAGAAATTCTATTACATTAAATATTTTATGCATTTTCAATGCAAGCATTGACAGAATTTGTTTTGATAAATAATATACATTTTTCAGGGAAAAGAAAAAAAGTGGTATAATGGATGGTGGATCTCAGTTCACAGCTTTTGAGCAACATTTTACATTAAATAAGCAGACTAAAATAACACTAACTCAGACATAAATTTTAAAATAAATGCAGACACCGTGTTAGAATACAGAATTTAAAAATAAGAAAACTTCAAAGCCCCACTATAGACAAGAGGGGTACTCACTGTCCTACACAGTTCTGGATACAAGCCCCAGCTTGCAACTTTGAGCTCAAAGTCCAGCCGGACCCTCGGGAGTACAACATTGTCTGAGGCGTCACCCTTCAGATGAGATGTTAAACTAAGGTACCATCTGCATGTTCATGTGGATGTTAAGATTGCACAACACTATTTGTCCTGATCAATAATCCTCACCAGATGAAGTTGGTTCAAAGGCTCTTTGTCAGACTTCACGATGCACAAATTGACTGCTATATTCACCTACAAATGCACAATCGCTACACTGCAGAAAATCTTTGAAGTGCTTTTGAGATGTTTCATACAAAATATACCATACGTTGTAAGGTTCATTTTAAGAGCGATACTAATGATAAATGTAGCTCTAAATAAGAATTTCAGAACAACTCTATAAGATATTTTATGCAGCTCAAATGCAAGTAAATAAACTGACCATCACAATTGGATTTGCTCCAAATTTCCTGCAGAAATCTATATAACTTAAGGACTAATTGCAAACGGTCGGATCTCAAAAGTTGCGTAGAACAGCTGATGTTCCCGGAGCTTTTCTGGAAGGTAAAAACAAAAATTACAAATAATGGGGGGAAAAAACAGATTTTATTTCAATGAAGTAGACAGCAAATTCATGGTACAAAGAAAATGTAATTATTGTGGCTAGCCAAAATATAACTGCATATTCTGAAATCATATTGCTCTCTGGATCACACGCAAATATGGATCCTCCATTCAATGTGCAGTGGTAAAACATAGCATGCACTTTGGAATAAATAATTATTTTTGCTATGAATCAACTAGGCAGAAGGCGTTATCTCCTCAATAATAATCCTTGCATTTGGTATATCACATCAGAAGGACGTCTCAAAGTGCTTCACCGGTATTACTATAAAAATGGAGTGACTTGCGTATTTGTTGACAAATGCAGCACAATTGTGCACAGCAATATCCCACAAACAGACAAATGACCAATTTTATTTGAGGGATTGTTGGTCAGGATACCAGGAAAAACTATCTTCTCTTTTTGAATATTTCCATGGGATCCTTAACATCCACCTGAACAGGCAGAAGTGACCTTTGCTTAACATCTCACCTGTCACCTGAAGGACGGCACTTCCGGTAATGCCCCACACCCCCAACACTACATTGGAGCGTCTGCTTAGACTATGTGAGTTAAAAGTCCTGACGTGGGATTTGAAGCCACAACCTTCTGACGCAGAGGCAAGAGCTACCACTGAACCAAGCTAACATAGGACCTCCTCAACAGAGGTCTTCTGGTGACTTCTCTCTGGGTATTGAATACAGAGGATGAAAATTATTTAAGGATTTTTTGTTCTAAAAATAAATTCATCAGACTTTTCTTCAGGATGGGTCTGCAAAAATGGCTCTCGAGCAAGTCCAGGTCCTATGCACTTAGCAACAATTTTCAAAGTGGCAAGGGGTTCCCTAAACATAATTTTCCCAGACCACACTTCCAAAGCCAAACAAATGGGCTGCAAAGCATGTAATATTTATGCTGATATATAATTATCAAGTATAATTGAAATCGGTTCCATGCAAGACAAAACCTGTAGAAAATGCTGCAATTCCCTCCATTCTGATCTCATGTGCCCCAATAATCTGCTTATTTTATTCTTTTCAATAACAATTTCATGGAGTAGTGCTTCAAAAGACGATTATGAAAAAATTCTATGAGATCCTTTGGCTCTCCAAATTCCCCTCACAAGAGATATGAAGAGTAACCCAGACAGATGTTAAATATGCAGCCTGAGTGGGTATCATTCTGTTTCAGTGCAAATTTAAATGTACAAAAACCTCATTTTTTCAATGTTAAAATTAAGAAGTTTTGATAATATTAAACCACAAGAACATGTTACAGCTTGTAATTCCCCCCAACTGGACTTACAATATACATGAATGAAACAACTATAATAGGTATTGTGCTTAACACTAGTCTTGTGAAGTGTTTGAGAATTTTCTATGGACGAAAATATAAATATATATGCTGATTGTTAGTCAATTAGCAAATCGATTTCCAGGGGTAGTTCCTTCAAAATAAATTTAAATAAGATAAAAACACTTCCTGTAACATATATGTCCTCTGGCAACCGTAGAGCAATTGTTACCTCTCAGCTACAATGTTCCAATCTCTTTAATGGGTTCCTGCTGGTAGTGTGTAACTTTATGTATGTTTAACAATTTGTATTCCATTCAGTGTACTGTTTAATGAATATTGATTTCTGCCATGTGTCTTTGCTCAGCAGAGGGAAGGAGCTTGTGCTTGTGTGGATTTGGAGGGAGGGTTATAAGTCATTTCACGTTCTGTAGTTAAGATGATTATTTTGAACTGTTTCAATCTACTTCTAATAGGATGTCCTAATTCTTCCTGGGGAAGTTATTTTTAAATGATCAATACAATGAATAATAATATAATAATCCTTGCATTTGATATAGCAACTTACCATTTTCCGGATTAAAAATTACTTCAAAAAAATTGGTCACTCCTGTTTGTGGGATACTGCTGTATGCTATTGCCTCCACGATTTGCCAACAAAATATACAGTCACTACGCTTTACAGTGTATCCTATGAAGTGCTTTGAGATGTCTTGAAGAGGTGATAAAGTGCTATATCAAATGCAAGGATTATCATTATTATTACGACAACCCCAGTGAAGAGAGAAGAATGGTCGACTTCTTCCCTGCACTTCCAGCGTTCATTATCCAGCACTAGTGTGGCAAGGTTGTCTCAGCCCCTCCCTCAGATTTCTGTTCCCAATTCCTTACCAAAGAAATTGGTTTCCTGAGTTTTAGGGAACAACTAAAGGTCAAATAATTTTGGGAATATTTCATGTAAAGAATTAACCATTCAGGATTGTTACTACATTTTTGATAAAGGGTAATGGAGCTCACCATTCGAGTAGGCATTACCGTCTGTCATTCAAAATACTGTCATCGCCCAGAATGTTTTCATTCATTTTTCTACTATATTTCCTTTTTAATTCAATTTCTTCCATTTTAAACACCTTTTTCATTGTTCCCTTCAAATGCCTTAAACATTTTATTTCCTTCTTTATTTCTCTGCTTGTTTAATTTTCTCTTACATCTTCTATCCTTCAGATATTCTCCCATTATTTTTTGACATTGTGCTTTACCTGTCTCAATCTCACCTGTGATGTCCAAAATACAGTCAGTTTATTCCAAAGGAAATTACATTGACCCATACTCCTTAGTGAGAGACAATTTGCTCCATTATCACAATGGGTTATCGAGCAGTTTCAATCACAATCAGCAGAATGGGCAAGATCTTATTACAGCAGTTGGCCAAATGTTATACTCCACATGAACCGCCACTCATCTTAAGCTCCTCTCCACCTACCATATTCTTTTATTCCCTTCTCCCTTATAATATGCCTTGACTTCTCTTAAATTCAATGATGCTTTCTGTTTCAACCACTGCTTCTGGCAGTGAAGTTCCGCATTCTCACCACCATCTGTGTAAAGATGTTTCTCCTACACTCTCTTTCAGATCCACTAGTGTATTTATTTCTTCTTGTTATGGTCTCGCCAACAAGTGAGAACAGCCTATTTAAAAACACTTTATCAAACCCTTTTATAAACATCTCCATCATGTCCTCTCTCAAACATGTCATCTCTAAAGAAAAAACACTCCATCCTGTCCAGTCTTTCTTCATACAGTAGTTGCATTCTCTCATCCTTAGTAACATCCTAATAAATCCAAGATGTACTCCCCATTTCTACAGGACTCCTTCCTTGTAGTATAGCAACTAGACTGAACGATGTACTCTAATTATGATCTGCCAAGGTTTTACATGAATTTAACATGACTTTTGTACTCTATTCCTGAGACACAATGCCAAGGATTCTATTTGCATTATTTATAGTATTTTCCATCTGTGCTGCTACTTTTGTAAACCTCTGAAGTCCCAAAATCCCTTTGCCTAAAAGAGACTTATAAGAGAAATTAGATAAAGGGGCACAACACGGGAGGGAAGTGAATACAGTATTGGTCAAACTCTGTAACTAAGAATAACAATTCAGAACTTCCTCAATTGTGTGACAATTGAATTGTTCTGCGAGATGTAAGAGGGCTTTCATATTCAATCAATCAATCAGCCCTCGTTCAGCAAAGGAGCGTTACAGACACTTTCTGCACATGTTGAAGGAATTCAACGCAGCCCCTCACTTCACCCACCCCCTCCCTCACCCTCCCTCCCTCCCTCACACACCCCCTCCCTCTCCTCCCTCACCCACCCCTCACCCACCCACCCCTCACCCACCCACCCCTCACTTCACCCTCACCCACCCCCTCACTTCACCCTCACCCACCCCTCCCTCACCCTCCCCTTCCTCCCTCCCTCACCCACCCCCTCCCTCACCCACCCCTTCCTCCCTCCCTCACCCACCCCCTCCCTCCCCCACCCACCCCTCCCTCCCCCACCCCCTCCCTCTCCTCCCTCACCCACCCACCCCTCACCCAACCCCTCCCTCTCCTCCCTCACCCACCCCTCACCCACCCACCCCTCACCCAACCCCTCCCTCTCCTCCCTCACCCACCCCCCTCACTTCACCCACCCCCTCCCTCACTTCACCCACCCCCTCCCTCACTTCACCCACCCCTCCCTCACTTCACCCACCCCCTCCCTCACTTCACCCACCCCCTCCCTCACTTCACCCACCCCTCCCTCCTTCACCCACCCCCTCCCTCCCTCACCCACCCCTCCCTCCCTCCCTCACCCCCTCCCTCCCTCCCTCACCCACCCCCTCCCTCCCTCACCCACCCACCCCCTCCCTCACCCACCCCCTCCCTCCCTCCCTCACCCGCCCCCTCCCTCCCTCCCCCCCTCCCTCCCCCCCTCCCTCCTCTCCCTCCCTCACCCACCACCCCCTCCCTCCCCCTCCCTCCCTCTCCCTCACCCCCTCCCTCCCTCCCTCACCCCCTCCCTCCCTCTCCCTCCCTCCCTCCCTCACCCACCACCCCCTCCCTCCCCCTCCCTCCCTCCCTCCCTCCCCTCCCTCCCTCTCTCCCTCCCTCCCTCACCCACCACCCCCTCCCTCCCCCTCCCTCCCTCTCCCTCACCCCCTCCCTCCCTCCCTCACCCCCTCACTCCCTCCCTCACCCACCGAGATGTTGTCGAAGTTCCCCCAGAAGTTGTGGAATTGGGGGATGCAGTCCTCGCAGAGCCGCACGGGCCGCGCGTTCTTCAGCGCGCAATCCACCAGAGAGGCGCAGCTGTTGGCGAAGTCCCGCAGCAGCTCCCGGCAGCTCTCGTCCACCGCCAACTCCTCCAGCAGCGGCGGGGCCGAGGCCAGAGGCCAACTCAGCCTCCAGGAGGGGGCGCTGCCGCCGCCGCCGCCGCCAACACCGCCCTGTGAGGCCGCGAGGGGCCCAACCACCAAACGGTCCCACAGCAACTCCTCCGCCACCAGCGACACCCCTCCCCCGACCGGGGACATTCCTCCCAACGGCTCCCCGGCGGCGGCGGCGGCCAGACGGCCCAGACCGCGCCCCCACACCGAGCTCAGCAACACGGCCATCAAAACAGCGACGCCCGCCATGTCTGACCGTACTGCGCAGTCGCAGAGCCCGCAGCCGGCCGGGAGCGCCTGCGCACTGAGCGGCCGCCGCAGCGGGGGTGGGGGGTGGGCGGGGTCAGTGACGTCAGGAAGGGCAGCGGGGCGCACGCGGCTGGAGTGGGCTGGTCACTTGCTGTGCTTCGGGCAAACTGGGTCCTTGGCTCACGTGCAACCAAACATGTTTTATAATAATAATAATAATCCTTGCATTTGATATAGCGCTTTTCACGTCAGGAGGACGTCCCAAAGCGCTTCACAGAACACACTGTAAAGTGAATTGACTGTATATTTATGGGCAAAACGCACAGCCAATTGCGCACAGCAATGTCCCACAAACAGTCGTGGATTGAAAATGACCAATTTATTATTGTTTTGTTTTAGAGGGATTGTTATTATTAGGTGTGTGGAGTAAGGAAACTTGCCCAAGGTTTTGCCCTCTGCCTGGAATTGAACCCAGGTCTCTCGCTTGCAAAGCGAGTGCTCTAACCACTGAGCTACAGGACTACAGGACTTAGGGTATGCCAACCAGACAGAGGTCCACGTGTGTGTGCCGTCTACACGTGGAAACTTCCCGGTGCCCAGAGCGGAAGGTGCACTCTCCCTGGGGACACGCACCGAGTTTACCCAATTCTGGAGAGTGTTAGGTGCAGGTTGGCAAGAGCCAAGGCTTGAGTGTGCATTTGAGTCCTGCTGGACCCCAAGTTTGTCCAGCTAGGACCACCCTAGCCTTCAGGGCTTTGGTTTCACCCACAAAATACACAGTCAATCCACTTTACAATATATTCTGTGAAGCGCTTTGAGACGTGATAAGGCACCATATCAAATGCAAGTACTATTATTATTTGGTTTAAGGGTTAACAGGAGCTAAATGGGAGGAATTCCTATTTCCAGTGACTGGTCCTGCTGATGAGCCCTGTTGGTTGGTCTATCATTAGCAGTTCCCAAGGGTGCTGTGGACCAATCTCCCTCAGTATTGGATTACTGAGACCACCACAGAAGTCTTGTTAACTATATTATGTTAAGTGTTTTTGCTTGGAGCCAACAACTAGAGTTGCAAAAACTGAACAATTCAATTACTGAGTACGTTGTCTCAGTTTTCTAAACTAGAAAGCAAGCACAAAACTTAAATGTTTTTAAGTTAAATGGTTTGCTTTTTGTGCCTTCTCATCTGGAGACAATAGTTATTAAGATTATTAAGGCAGTTTACTGCTATTAGGACAGACTGGTTAGGTCTTTCCTCACTCAAGACACTTAACAACAACAACAAGATTTTGTTTATAGAGCGCCTTTCACGTCAGGAGGACGTCCCAAGGCGCTGGACAATTGGGTCGGGACCCGAGCAGGGGGAAATGGTCAGGGTGAGGGGAGGGAAGGGAGGGAGCGAGGAAGGGGTAGAGAGTCAAGAGGGGAGCTGAAGGCACGGTTGAAGAGAAAGGTCTGGAGACTGGCCTTGAAGGAGGAAAGGGAGGCAGCAAGGCGAAGGCACTGGGGGATAAATAATAATAATAATCCTTGCATTTGATATAGCGCTTTTCACGTTGGGAGGACGTTCCAAAGCTCTTCACAGAACACACTGTAAAGTGAATTGACCGTATATTTGTGAGCGAACGCGGCAGCCAATTGCGCACAGCAATGTCCCACAAACAGTCGTAGATTGAAAATGACCAATTTATTATTGTTTTTGGTTTTGGAGGGATTATTATTAGGCGTGTGGAGTAAGGAAACGTGCCCAAGGTTTTGCCCTGCCTGGAATTGAACTCAGGTCTCTCACTTGCAAAGCGAGTGCTCTAACCACTGAGCTACAGGACTCCATGCAGGACTCTGGATGGAGTTCCAGAGCCTAGGGGCTGAGAGCTGAAGGCCCGGCCACCGATGGTAGGGCGGTTGGGGTGGGGGATGTGGAGCAGACCGAAGCTAGAGGAACGGAGGGTACGGGCAGGTAACTTAAGAGGGGTGATAGAGGTGTTTAAAATTATAAAAGGGTTAACATAAATAAGTTGTTTCCAATGTTGAGGAGTCCGTAACCAAGGGACACAAATATAAGATAGTGGCTTGGGAATCTAAAAGAGAATTTAGGAGGAACTACTTCACCCAGTAGGTAGTGAAATTGTGCAACTTGTTGCCTGAAATGGTGGTTGAATCAGATAATGCAGATACAACAAAGACAACAAGAACTTGTATTTATATAGCACCTCTCATGTAGGCCAGTCCCTCTCCTCTGCTCAGTCTTTGCCCCCCTCAAAACTGCTGTCATCACCTCCCTCCTCAAAAAAACGTCCCTAGATCCCTCAAACCCTAGCCACTACCACCTTATTTCAAACTTGTCCTTCCTCGCCAAAGTCCTAGAACGCATTGTTGCCAATCAACTCCAGACACACCTCTCCTCCCACTTCCTCTTCGAATCCCTCCATTCCAGTTTCCGCCCTGTCCACAGTACAGAGACAGTAGTCGATCACACCATCCTCCTCCACCACCTTTCCTCCGTCATCCACCTCAGTGGGACCGCACTCGCCTGGTTCGAGTCCTACTTCACAAACCGCCAGCAGTACATCTGCACAAACAGCTTTTCCTCCCGCTTTCACCCGGTCACCTGTGGGGTATCCCAAGGATCCATCCTTGGCTCCCTCCTCTTCCTGATCTATATGCCATCGCCCGTCTCCGCCAATACCTCACTCCAAAAGCTGCTGAAACCCTGACAAAATGCCTTTGTCACCACTCGACTGAACTATTCAAATGCCCTCCTCACTAGTCTCTCCTCCACTACCATTCATAAAATCCAGGTCACACAAAACTCTGCTGCCTGCATTCTTACCCGCACCAAACTCCGCTCCCCGATCACCCCAGTCCTTGCCAGACTGCACTGGCTGCCTGTCCCAGAGAGGATCGACTTCACGATCCTCACCTTTGTCTTCAAATCCCTCCACTCTTCAGCAACCCCTACCTCTCTGACCTCCTCTCTCCTCACAACAGTGCCCGTTGCCTTCGCTCCACCGGGTCTGGCCTCCTCCTTGTCCCCCGAGTCCTCTGCTCCATCGTCGGCGGCCGTGCCTTCAGCTACTGTGCCCCGAGGCTCTGGAACTCCCTTCCTCACTCCCTTCGCCTCATCCCCTCTCTTCCCATTTTCAGGTCTCAGCTGAAGACCTTTCTTTTCGACCGCGCCTTTGGTCACCTTCTTCCCCCTCCTCCTGGCTCAGCCCCAGGATTGTATTGTTACTGTGAAACCCTCTGAGACGCCGTCCGGCATGGAGGGCGCTATATAAATCTAAGTTGTTGTTGGTAGTGTCCCAGAGCACAAGATGCATTTAAGAGGAAGCTAGATCTTCACATGAGGGAGATGGGAATAGAAGGAGGGAGTAAGGAGTGGGTGGAGAATCGTTTGGAATATAAACACTGCACAGACTGGCTAGGCTGAGTGACCTGTTTCCATACTGTACATTCTTTGTAAATCTTTGTAACATGATATTGATTGAAACAATTCTTATGAATAATTTAATAAATGTTTAATTTAAATCCCTGGAATGGTAACATCTTTTGTGTGACATTTCTTAATTAAACCCATAAAATTGTGATCATTGGCTCATTTATCTATTAAGTGAATTGCTGTAATGGGAAAACTCTCAGCAAACCAGTTTGCATCAGTGAAAGGTCTTAGGATTCCCTACTCCCCTTATTTCATGATTACTCATTTTATTCTGACTTTTTTGACTATTAATCACTATGATCTAGGCTGCCTTCAGATCTCCCTCCACAAACACTGAAGCGTCCCAATTAAATTATTGAAATGACTCTAGGATGACCCCTTACCCTATAGTACAGTATATTAGAAGGACTTTGCTCTGATAACTTACATGGGGTTTGTTACTTAAGTAGATAACATTCTTGGAGTGAAAATACACAGCAGTCACTCTCCCAATGATTACAATAACAGTCACACACTGCAACTGATAGTGGAGTAGTATTGTTACCTCTCATCCTCCAATCACAGCATCAAGCTATTTTTAAATGAGTCATTTGTCCTGGCCTCAACCACCCTCCTGGCAACCTGTTTGAGTCATTAATTCTTGTTATCTGTCCTGAAACTTCCCTTTGCAATTCTAAGCCTATGTTGCCGTGTTCTATCATCTTGGTGGATCATAAAGTATTGTTCAGGGTTTACTTTTTCAATCCCATTTAAAATGTTTTACACTTCTATAAGCTCTGTCTTGTAGACAGAGTGACTGGACAAAACTAGCAAATTTCTTACAAAGTTCTCATTAATTAGAATTTTCTTTACATACTGTAGTAGTGGATAATGTTCTAAAGACTATATAATACCACTAATATCTTATTTATAATGCCTCTTGCATAAGAACGCATGAGAAAAAAGCCAATTGGGCTCATCACCTTAGCTCTGTGATTCCCAGTTATATTCACACAAGGTTTATATACCTCATTTATCATTGATCCTATCAAGGTCTAGATCCTCCCATTCCTTTTTCTCTCTACTTCAATTTTGCTTTTTCTATTCTTCCTTCTCCCTTGTAGAAATTTATCAAGTTAGCAACTAATAGCCATTAATTTTACACAAACGAGTATATCTCATTACACACACAAAAACACGCAACAACATATCTACTTGAACAAACAAAAGGTGTGCAGGGATGGGATTGGTCTGGAATTCATCTTCTTGTTGATCTAAAGACTCTATGTCCCACTGATCTAGGAACCAACTGCTGACTCCTGAGCATGATATTGTAAAGAGGGAGAACATTCGCAGCAGAATTTATGCTTAGCTAAGTGAGAGAATATTTTACCCACTCTGATTGATAATAACCCCCACACTTGCTCAATCCATGTGAAATATGGAAAGAAAGAGGTTCCAACCATGGAGATATAGATCTCCAGAACTCTGACTATGTTTTGACATCACACCAGAGGCTTGACACTGGCCAAGTTGCTCAAGTTATTTCTGTCTTATCTAAAATTAGATATTGTTACTGGATGTTGATTGTGTTCGGGACCATCAAATCACACAATATTATTTAGGTCAACAGTTGATAAACCTGTGTTAAAATATTTTTTTTAAAACACATGTTGCTAATGAACTTTGTATTGTTCTTTAAATGTGCCATTTTCAGTATGTTGCTAGCAAAAACTATTGCAGGAGTTCTTTTTTGAATTCCCATTGAATTGTGTATTCTTTTTGCACAATGTAATAATGAAAAAGGCTTCAATCAAAACCTAATCCAATTGCAAGTTCTGGACAAAACGCACACAGTAATGTGAGCCTCTCCCAGTCTATGGTTTGGTTTCAGTTTTGCCTTGTTCAATGATAACTCAATTATCATTTGAGAACAAAAGAACTTTTGCAAAACAATTCCGCTTACTGTACGTAAGACCTTTCTGAACCTTCACAATTGCCAGCTGGGTGAATGCATTTCATTTCATTGTATATTTGTTCAATTTAAGCAATTTAATTGATAGGCTATTGTTTAGCTCCATTACATACTTACCACACTTTAGAAATGAGCATTGCTCTCGCTCAATGTGGACTTATTGATATTCTGGTAAAGTGCTGTATAACAAAGTGCCTGAGGTTTGGTGCCTTATTTTTATCTCCAAAGAGTATATATATGAAGGCACTACCCTGTCAATGTATTATGCAGGACCAAAACATTTCTTCTGAACCATAAAATTATGGTTTTCTAGAATTAAAATTTTCCTAGATCAAAGTGTACAATCCTCACATCTTAATTCTCCTTGACTCGTTATTCTAAATAAGAAATAAGGCATAGAGTACTTGCTTAGTACAGACTACTTCATCACATATGTAATTTGACAAGCAAGCACATAACACCTGTTTTTTTCATTTAGTCTTGTTCCTCTTCTGAGCACCTGATTATCCTCCTTGAGGGAAAGGTAAGCGGGCACCTGTTTGGAGCTGAGCTGGCTTAAAGTCACATTCTTGGTAATGTAACTTGGAATTGAGTCAACTCTCTGTGACGATCTCGGTAGTCCAGTTCCTGAGCCAGGTGGGTCCGCAGTACTCCGGGGCACTGCTGATGACAACACAGCCAGCCTAATTTGTCAGGAGTTGGATGGGCAGACTGGGGGCAGGGATCCTTCCCACTCAGCTCCTGTTAACCCTGCAAGCCAAAGCCCTAATGGATAAGGCAAGCCTAGGTGGCCAAGCAGCAGGAACCTTGTCAGACAATAGAGCACTCGAACCAGGTTTGAGCTATCAAGTAGTAGTAGGTAACATTCTCACCATAAGCAATGACCACTTCCATCAAGAGAGAGTCCAGCCACCTCCCCCTGACCTTCGAATGCACAATCATTGCTAAGTCCCCCACCACCAACATCCAGGGGGTCACTACTGACAAGACGCTTAACCACATTAACACCACTGCTATAGGCTAGCTACTTGTGAAGAGTAGCTCACTTCTCAACAACTCACAGTGTTTCCACCATCTACAAGGTTTGTCAGGAGTGAGAAGGAATACTCACCACTCAGCTGGATGGGTGCCGCTAAAAGAACACGAGAGAAACCTAACATCACCCAGGAGAAAGCAATTCACTTGATTGCCACTCTGGCTGCTCAGGTCAAGACTCACTCCCTTGCCAATAACAACAGTACCTTGGGAACATCACTCCCTCAAAATTCCCCTCAACATCATGACTTGGATATCTATCCCCATTTTTTGATTGTTAATGGCTAATATTCTGGAACTAGTTACACACCACTAGAAGCCTCAGCTATAATCAGAGGGCCAAGCCTTTCGCCTTTTTATTCAAGAGACACTGCTGGTGGCTTTAAAGCACATCTTTGGCTGAGAACCGCTGGAGCCAAAAGGTGGTACTTGCTTGCCGCCACCAGCAGGAGTCGTATTTGTTTTACATTTTACTTAAACAGACATATACACCCAGATAGGCACAGAGACTGAGGCTCAGAGAGTCACACACAAACACCTACTGACTGCCAGCGCAAGGTGAACATCTAGGTAGAGAGTTAGTTTAATAACTGGGTAAGGCTGAAGGAAATGGGAAGTGAATCACAAGAGACAACCAGAATGCGGGTGGATCCATGAAGAATTTCATACGTATAATAAATTCCTCTTAACGCCTTTGAAGCAGAGAGCTGGCTAGATGCTATATTATATTTAATACTTAGGGGTGTACCAGAGCAGCACGTTTTCAATGAGTCAAAACTTGGGTTCAAATACTCATTTTATATTTCCATTTAATTTATATTTAAGGGTAAGACCTAATGTAGCATGTATGTGCAAGATGTAATACCCAGTTAAATGGCAAAATTATGTTTGCTAGTACCAGCAGCTCCCCATTAGCTCCCCAGAAAGCTAATTTAATGGATACCACAAAGGAAATTTACTTCAAGGGATATTTATAATAATAATCCTTGCGATTGATACAGCGCCTGATTATGTCATCAAAATGTCTCAAAGTGTTTCACAGGATTCACACTAAAGCTTGTTTCTGATCAGCCTGGTGTCTGACACATGCAGAACCAATGGTCACCAAGTGTAAGAGTGTCTAAATCAAACTGAGAGTTCCATGCATGCCACTTATACATGACAATTCATTGAAAAGTACAGTGACTGTGGTATTTGTAAGGTAGAAATGGATTACAAGCAATCAGAAAATGGTAGTAGGGCTGAATAAATTATTTACATCAGTTTACACAACTGAAGAGTTTAGATAAATTGTGGGTTTCCAACCATTTTGCCCCCCAAATTTGTAATTTCTGGCAACGGTAAAGATAAATTAGAAAGATGCGTGGAAAGCTTGTGCATTAAGGAGTATAGAGAAAATAGGACTAACAATATAAAGATCTGTCATGATCTATTGAAATGGTGGATCAGGTTTAACAAGTCTATTTCTAGTTGTTCTTGGAGCTGCATCGATATAGAAGGGAGTAATTTCTGGAGGGGTGCTTCAGGAATCTGTGTTGATGACAATGTTATTTACATTGGACGGACATAAATGATCCGGAAGTGGGAACAAAACAAAGGTGATATTACCAAACTGGAGGAAGCTGCAAATACCAGGGAATAGGAGATGTAAATGAGAGGCATCTGGATAGATTAGGGAGTTGGGATGACAAGTGACAAATATTGTTTGATGTGGATAAATGCAGATTAATGACCACAAGGAGGGAAAATAAACAGTACAAATATAAGAAATGATTTGATATAACTCAGGAGAGGGATTTTGGGGTACTGGTGGATAAATGACTGAACCCATTGTCAATAAGAGAACAAGATCGGGGTGTAAATCTAAAGGGATAGAGTATAAATCACCTTATACAGGCATCTGAATTACGAGAACAACAACAACAAAATTACATTTGCATAATGCTCAGTGGTGAGAGCACTCGCATTGCAAGCAAGACACCTGGGTTCAATTCCAGGCAGGGAGAAACCTTGGGCAAATTTCCGTACTCCACACGCCTGATAATAATCCCTCCAAAACAAAACAATAATAAATTGGTCATTTTCAATCCATGACTGTTTGTGGGACACTGCTGTGCGCAATTGGCTGCTGCATTTCGCCCACAAATATACAGTCAATTCACTTTACGGCATATTCTGTGAAGCGCTTTGAGACGTCTAGAAGACGTGGAAAGCTTTATATCAAATGCAAGAATTATTATTATTATTATTCATGTCAGGAGGATGTCCCAAGATGCTGAAGAGGCGAAGGAAGAGGCGAAGGAAGCAAGGAATGTTCACACAAAAGAAAGACTAGGGGGAGATCTTATTACAGCATTCAAGATCCTTACAGGGTGTAAAGAAACAGAACTCTAATGCAGTAATATGTTTAACATGCTCAGAATATTAGACCAATGGTAACAAATGAATGCAGGCATGTGCAAAACCCACTGAGAACCAGAACAGTTTAGTACTAAAACTGTACATAATTTTGGAAAAGGGATTGGGGAAAACCCGCTTCCAAATTGAGACTGAGTTTAAGAATGTTCCAATATTTTGTACAATCTTAAATGTTAAGATCATAATTACATCTGTGTGGTGTGTGGGTTTCGCCTCTTATTGTCTTCTCATTGGCAATACAGCCTCTAATGTCTACATTTGTCACTTTTTTCACATATCAGCTCAACGAGATTCAATGTAACTGACATGGGATGCAGGGTCAGACTAATATTCTGGAGACTTATTGATTTATCTAGGTTGGGGGTTTGGGGGAAGGGGGCACAGGGAAACACACGCAAAACAATCCTTAAAAGATTAAATTGAAGGAGTAGAGCCGATATGCATAATCTGCAAAGCGAAATATTTAAAGTGGTGAATGACCTTTTCTGGGTTCCTTGGTTTCTCATGCTCACCAGTGTCTACACACAATGTGCACCTCGTTGCAAAATGAGACATTACTAGGACTATTTCATAGTTTCAGTGACTAACTAAAACTGGGTTACAAATGTGAATCGAACTAAGAATACAGAAAAGCTAAGAACCTTTGGAGGATTTCAGTTAAATCTATAAATAAAGCACTGAACTGCAGCAAAAATAAGTTACCATTATCAGTGCATACGTTATGGCCAGTTGTTACTTGTTTAATATCACTCTTTAACTACAGTTGAAATGAAGTATCGGCCGAAGTGAAAACCGCCTGGATTTATTGATGCCTTGTATAACTAGAGAATGTATACAGTAATAACAACATTGTGTTATGGTATACCAGTTGCTCTGGTATAATTTTCTGGTGAATTTTTTTTTACCAATTATTGCTTTTGCAAGTTATTAAAAAGTGTTGTTACGGTTCTAAATCCAAATCTCAGAACGCCACCATCTTACCACGAAGTAACATTACTTTGCAAACTAAACTTCTTTATATTGCAAACTGAAACAACGCTGGAATGAAGCACCCACTTCATTATTTTTTTCACAAACAAGGTTTAGAAAAAAAACATATACAGAAATTAAAGGTCACTGTGTAATTTAATGACATATAAAGTTTTGAGGAAATTATTTTAATGTGGAAAATATTTTTTAAAAATTTTACAGTTTGTAAACTGTCTCCAAATATTGACAGCGGCTGAAACTTCTCCCTTGTTATTTCACCAACACCATTGAAAGCACAAGCGCACTGCTTTCCCCTCAGTTCACATTGATCAGTGATAATTTCCACGTCTAATCGTTTGAAAATAATCCAGTTTCACTGAACTTTTTTTTAATAGAACAAATTATTCGAGTCCTTGTTAATAACTCCTGCCCTTAAACACCTGATCTGATGTTTCAAAACATATTTTATCATATTTAAGAGAAAGTATCTAAACTGTGTTTCCGCGTCATTGCTGTTGCAAACATTTATATCGACGACTTATATGTCTGAATCCGTGTCTCGTATAAAGAGCGGACTCTGCGAATGATTAATGGTAAAACCAGCAAAGGGAACAGATTCAATAAATGCGCGAATATCCACAACCCCAATCCACCTGGATGGATGGATGGATGGATGGGTGGATGGATGGATGGATGGATGGATGGATGGATGGATGGTTGGGTGGGTGGGTGGATGGATGGATGGATGAAACTGGTGGAAGAGCAGTCAGGGGATGTGCGCCTCAGTTGAACAAGCTGCCTGTATCTGCGTTTCAAATTGAAAGTTATACGGTAGTTTTCTCTAACACAGCGATGCAGCTGAAGCTATTTTTTCTCCTATCGAAATTGAATACCTCAATAGTGGACGATTCCAACAAAGAAATGACCAGATTGCGGGAGCCGCCTCTTGTAACTTTGTGACAAAGGAGCCTGCTGTTTTGTTTTATTTGTGTTTATATTGCATCCACTGGCAGTGAAGTATGTTACCGACTATGTCTCTACCTGCGCTTCTGTGTTTTGTCATTCTGCACAGAAATAATGGATCAATAAATGTAATGCATTCAATGTACTAATTTTATTTCATTGTTAAAAAAAAACTCAGCAAAGGCGGAATGCAACAATCGTGTAATTTATGCATAAAACAGTAGGGGGGTATTGATATTTAAAGTACCATCTTTTTTGAATTTTTAACTAAGAACTTGTTGAAGATGGCGTGTTGTAAAATTCGAGAGCAGCAACATCGCTTGAAGGGCCTTGCTTCGGAAATAGCACTAAAAGCCAATCGAGTTTATTGCTGGTCTTAATTTTTGTATTGATTTAGAGCAATCAGGATTTTTTTTAAAAAAAGGGAAACCGAGATAAGAGAATTTCAGCATATCATTAAAGATAACATGCAGTTAATTTTACATGAACGTAATCGTGTCTGCAATGAAGTGTTAATTTGCATTAGATACCGAGCCCAGTACAAGGGGACAAAAATCACTAATTAGGATTTCAGAGCTTCTTGTGAGCTTCAAGCACTGTTTCAAGTACATGGGTGATGCAGAAACGCTTTTATGCAAATTTGTGGCAGGACATTACAATTTGATTTTTTTTGTAAGAGAATTGATTATGTTAATAATTTTACACACATAGATATTACATTTAACCCGGATATTAGTGGGATTTTCCTCCTTTTAATTAAATGGGTGAGCGCAGAGCATAGATAGAAACAGCATCTCTCTTTCAATTCAAATGTTAAGGAGGGAAAGCAAATGTGAAGCAGAAAAGAGACTGGGGGAAATGGCCTTTGAATGATGACCGTACTATTGGGTTCTCTCTGTTTTATTAAACTGAACGTTGGTACATGTTAAAAACGCAGTGTAATACAGAGCTTATTTGAAGGTAGGTTATTTACTTATCTGCACTTAACGAGATCCTTTCGGATCCCTACTCGTTCCCCTCAAGCCTCCCCGCCCCCATACACACTTTTTATGTGCAGAGCATTAACAAGCAACAAAATAAATGATAAACACCTTCGAAATATTCGATTCTATTTTCCAAATAAAAGACAAACGCATTTAAGTATTTTAACAGGCTGCTTGGGATGTGAATAAAAATTGTGCGACTGTTTGTGAGGTCTGTTTCTGAGCCTCGTCTGTCACTCATTTTAATGTTGGCCGACGTTAAATGCAACCTGCAGTTAGCAGCTAAAACTGAAGGCTACGCTGCAAATGGGAGATAGATAAAAGTGTTCAGAAAGAAATAGAAATGAGAGATACAGAAAAGTTTTCAGAAAGATATAATTCGTAGAGAATGGAGCCAAAAAATTAAAGGCAGAGAGAATAGTTCAAAAAGAAATGGGCAGACTCTTTTTTGTTGTCTCAGTTTAATTGTCAGAAATAAGGATTAAGAAGGGACATCTATGGAGGGTTTCTAAGATTTGTTTTTAAAGAAGGGAAGTTCGAAGACTACACTTGTTTAAACGGCCAATATCTGCAATCGGAGCTAACATAAACTACAAGTACCTTAGCATATTAATGTTATATGTTTATGGAGAAAAAGGCTGTGTAACCATTACCCTAATCCCCAGACCCAGTTCGTTCATTCGGTACAATGGCTCTGTACACCGGTGATTATGAAATAAAGGCTCTCTATATGTAATGGAAATACGAGATGGGAGAGGGGGTTTGTGCCAAATGTGGGAGCCTTTGGTCTAAAATATTAGTCTATACGTCGTGTGAGTCTCCCAACCCACCACGACCTCATATTCTTCTCTAGGTGTCTGACTCGAATGACAAAATAGCTTATTTTTCAGTACATAGCTGGGAAATGTAGTGACTGATAATAGAGATTTCTCTTTCATTTTTTACGCTTGACTTAGTTATTGTTGCTTTTCTTTTCCCGTGATTCCTTCAGAGGATTAGCTCTGACTTCACCACTATTCGCGGTCAAAGTGCCCCAACTCTATATGACAATTGATGTGGATCAAGGGATTGCCATTCTCCGGCTAAGAACTGATTTGTGCCAGCCAACTCATCAAGTAGGCTGTTTGAGGCACATAATAAAGGCATTTGGTGAAACGCATTCAGTGAAAAGGTCCCCGCAAATTGCCTCTAACGTTTTAAAAAGTAACGCTCAGTTATCAATGGCTTTTTGACGGATTACAATTCTGGGAGTTAGGAGCCAGAGCAGAAGCAGCAGAATTTTCATACACAGAGACTAGTCATCAACTTAATCTGCTTGAAAATAGATAGCTGGAGTTTCGGAGATAGACGGACACATAGACAATAGACAGACGATAGTTATACACAGTGACAGACGAGTGACACAGACACATACACAGCGAATGACCGACTGAACAGTGACAGGTACACACAGCGAATGACAGACAGATAAACAGACAGAAAATAACATACAGACATACAGAAGACAGAGAGATGGTGACTGACAGACACAGCGATAGTGACAGACAGACAATAACAGACAGACAGACAGACAGACAGACAGACAGACAGACAGACAGACAGACAGACAGACAGACAGACACACACACACACACACACACACACACACACAGAGGTAGTGACAGACAGACAAACAATAACACACAGACAGAAGACAGAGAGAAAGTGACAGACAGACAGACAGAGATAGTGACTGACAGACAGACAATAACACACAGACAGGTAGACAGACGGGAAGAAAGACGATATGTTCTATTTAAATGGAGAGAAAGAAGTAAGTTGTCTTTTAATGAAAAAAAAGTCGGGCATCATTTTATGACTACTTATCTGTGGGCACACGTAGGGCCTTCAGTGAAAAGTTGTTGAAGGATGAAGTTTTTATTACCTAATCAAAGTTAATCTTCCCTAAGTGCGGGCTGTCTGCTCAGTAACTGGGTGGTTCCCTGGGTTCAGACAGGGGATAATTAACAAACACGCAGTCGGGAGGAGCGCACAAAGGCGGCTTTGACTTATTCGCTGCTGGTCGCCTCAAAGATGGGAGCACATCCCCTGCTCGCCCAGCTTGTGTCGATCACTCCCTCTCATCCTGAAAAAAAAACAGGAGCGGGAGACGTCTTGTTTTATAACAAGACACGGAGCTGACTTCTTTCAGCTCTACTGAACTGGGAATAAAACCTTCCTGACAATCTCCAAACTGTGCACTGGCTAATTACGTGAGTCCTGCGGAAGAGCGGAGCGCGGCCACACTCTGGGCCACAGCAGTCCCGGCTTTGGGAGGCTTTTTGCGGATCAAACTAATCAAATTTGTCAGCACAGTGCTCGACGTTATTACTGCATCTCATTGCCCTCCTTCCCCAACCCCTCCCCACACCCAAACCAGTCATTTAGGGCTCATTTTGCAGACTCCTGGACGGCGGAGGGAAGCCTTTTCCAATTAGCACTTGCCCAAGTAGCTCCCGGAGAGAGCCAGAGCACCTCCAAGGTGGCGCATCGCTTTGCACTTTGGTTGAAATTACCCTTTAAATAACTGTTTACCTCCTTGTTAGTGGCCAAGTCTGAACCTTTGAAGAACAACGAGCCGCATTTTTTTGCGTCAGGGCTCATTCACTCGGGTTCTTTGGTCGAACTTTCTTCTTTTGAATTCCCAGTGTGTTACACCAATTAAAGGACGACGTGCTGTAAATGTAATGGGCTGAGGAGTGATTGTTTTTGACAAGCAACAAAACACATAGATCCACCCATCAGATTAGGCGATTCAAGGGAGGTTCATGCTGGTCAGTTGCTTGAATGGTTCATGAACTGTAATTCTGGAACTCGTGTGAAAGGTCCCTTTGAAAAGGGAAACGCGCTGCATCTGCGGGGAAGGACTCGAGCAATGCCTCTGCCTTGTCATTGGGCAAACACTGTCCATAGCATCCACCTCATTTTATGGTACTAACACACAGCTGAGAATAGACGGTGTACAATGCATTCGCAGGAGATATATAAATACAGTATATATTATTTATTACATGTAAAAACATTTTGAAAACCTTTCGCCTCTGCCTGAGCTTGTGTTGGGATGCAACTCCCGGGGAATGAGACTGTAAACAGCAAACTCCTTTAACGCGCGTTTGGCGTTTCATACCCCCTTACCCCCCCCCCCCCCCACTCCCCCTCCGAGTGATCTATGCTGGTGCCGGCTGAGCAGATCTGACCCCAATCGAGCGACAGAGGAACATGGCGGCTCTAAACGCTGCAGAACTTCCCAGTGGAGCTGTCATGTGTGGAGTTTGAGGTATTTAAGGTGCACGGGAAGAATAAAATTGGAGGTTTGACAGCATCTCTGCTTCTCGTAGCCTCTATCAGAATATACACAAAGGAACAAGATGCAGATTGGGTTTTAATGAATTTACAACTGTGACTTAGAGAAAGCTAATTACACCCAAATCATACGTGAGTCACACAAATATGAGGAGCAATTCAAAAGTAGAACAACCATGCCCCCCCCCCCCCCCCCCCTCCACCCCCGTTTCACGGATTGCAAATTATTTTAGCATGTTGAAGAGACACTCAAACACTATCCTCTATGAATACAAAGCCTTTCAGAGTACAGGCACGTTTCTAGCACCCAGACAGGTATACAGTTACTGATTCATCCAGAAAGAAAATAGCATTTTTTACGGGTGATTTGTGTTATTTGTGATCGCGTTGCTCTTCACAGAACTATGTTCAAAATATAAAGTATCACAATGTATTTGAAGAAAGATGGAAAAGTGGGAAGCAGGGAATCAGCTTACAAATGCCTACATTGGAATACAGGTACATACAGGATACAGGATAACAATTGATGGCATTTCATTTAAAGTCGAATTTCGAGAAATGACACGAATATTAGTGTATGGCGATGGAACTACAATCTGTTTATATAATGAACATATCACACTGATGACTTTGATGTTCATTTGGGGAGCCCCGGTAGGCTTTTACGTGAGTATTATAGAGTATTAAATGTAAGAGTCAAATAGCTTTCAATACAGCTAGACTGCTATTTGTTCCCTAATTATACATCAGATCATCTGAATATTTTGCTGCTGTCATTTGAACGCCCTTGAATCAAGTATATAATTTACAATACTTAAACAATATAGAATATTTAATTAGGGAATTGTGCATTGGTGACTGAAATCCCTGATACTTTGGGTATAGTACGAACCGGTGATGCACAAAGTTTGGTGTGATCATTTAGGTCAAATGCTGTACTTGGGGGTAATTTAGTTGCAATGACAATCCTTTGATATATATTATATACCGTAGATGGAGATTCAATAGCGTTAAAAATACGTGCCACAGGTAAGCTCTGTTTTGGTGCGTCTCTGTTTCGTAAATACAGTCAACTGGATGAGACAGAATAACAAATCACAGCAATAAAAATATATTTATATAGCGTCTTTCACGTCGGGAGGACATCCCAAGAGCGTCCCAATAATGGTGACAATATGATGTGCATTTAAATAAACAAACAAATAAATACATAAAGAAATGGTTGCGTGCGTGCCCGGAATGCAGTGGGTGGCAGTCTTCATTTTAAATCTGAATTAATTCTGTTAGGTAGAGTTTATGCACTCGGCTGCCAAAGTGTTCAACTTCATATTACACAAGTGGAGGCACAGGTCATTTCCCCAGTGAGAGCGGGACGTGGAGCAGTCTGTCAGCCTTACACAGAGCAGGGCAGGGGAATTCGGTTATAATACCCTAAATGGTTAACCGGGGGGAAACAGGATGCGTGTTTTATGTTGTTATTTTACACCGATTCTCGGGGTATTGTCCTTTACCACCAGTTAGTTAGTTAGTTAGTTGCAATGTCAGTTGCAGTGACCATAAAATAAATGGTGCTGTTTGTCAGATAATGAGTTGTAATTGGCGTGGGGACGCTTTTATAGTGTGACAATGCGTGGAGGGTTTATAAGACAATTAATTGATATAAATATAAAAGTCCAACACACAGCCGGTTGATTTTATGAAAAAAAAGAATTGGCGAGTTTAATGTGGCACAAACACATGCGTGAACTATATATCTTCCGTTCGGTTTACAGGGGGGAGGCACGGCGTGTTTCTCTGGGTTTTCGCATTGAGACAAACACAGTGGAAGTCTATTGAGAAAGAGAGAGCGAAAGAGAGGGAGTCAAACAAACTGCGGCTGAGAAACATGTTAACTGTGAATGGTCTGCCGGTTTATGGGGGTCGCTCTCCCCCCACAGGTTCAGCAGATTACATCATGGCCAAAGCATGTCTGCAATACCCTGAGAATCACAGCCGCGACAATTGTCGGCTATTTAATTCGACTGTATTCCTTGAAACTCATACTCGCCGATTTTGAGGGGGGGGGGGAGAGGGGGGAATCCCCCCTCAATTTAAACTAAACGACATCATTGTTTGGGCGGATTGATCAAACTGTCGACCGCCAACCGCAGGTTTTATACATCTACAATAAAGCCACCTTAACGATTTTCCTAATTAATAGATAACATCTTTCACCAGATGAGAGGCGATGTATTCTGCTGAAGCTTATTCTTTGTTAACCTCCTAATTAACTTTCGTAGGTCACCCAGGTCTCCCAACCTAAAAGTGAAGGCTGGCTTTGTGCGAGGAGTTGTAAACTTACTTTTTTTTTTGGCCTGAGCGAGAGATTAAGCACAGAAGGGGGAAAAAAAAGGCTCAATTTAGGCCCGATTGTGGCTGCACACAGCGAACACATTTCTACCGAGCCTCATAAACCCATTGCATACTCTCTATTCATCGGAAATAATTGTGGTTTCAAAGAAATACGCGTATCCGTTTTCTGCTCTCCTTTTTAAGTTGTTTAAACTCATCTTTTATTTTAACTGCAGTCAAGTTTAAAGTGCCTTTTTCCCTCCCTCCCCCCCAAGTAAAGTCATCAGACATGATAATCTTTAAATTTGCAGCCATATGTATTTGCGGGCTGCTTAAGTGTGATCAAATCGTAGAAGCAATTGAATGATTGAAGACTTGGGGGGGGGGGGGGGGGTGGAAGGGTGAAAAAAGGTGCAGGTTAAATCCTGGGATACAGTCAGAGTCACATAGAGTGCAGTTCTCGAAGCATCTCCATTTGTGTGTGCAGTGACTCTGCTTTCCATGCGACTCTGCGGACCAACATCTCCATGAAAGCCCCTTTTTTGCACTTTTCGAGTGCCAGTGCATTCCTCCAGTCACTAGTGCCTGCGAGAAAAAATGCGATTTTCTCACACTCATTAGAGACGTACCTAGATGTGATTGGGGGGGGGGAGAGACAGAGAGAGGGGGAGAGAGAGAGAGAGAGAGAGAGAGTCAAGCTTCGAGCCTGTCCGCCACTCCGACAAGTCACCTCATAGAGCAAAAACACGGGGATGATTTTGAAAAGAAATTGACTTTTGTTTCGAGTTTGTGAAAACTGAGAATCAGGCGGGGGACAATGAGACTCCCCGCGGTGCTGAATGACTGGAGCCATCTCGAATCAGTCAGCCAAGGCACCAATTAATCCGCTCTTTGTGAGCTCTGAGCCAGCTCGGCCACAGCCACCACACTGCATTTGGCCATTGTTCAGACCCTTCATGTGGCGGGATTTATCCATTTCAACAGCAAAGTTTTGTCCGAAATAGTTCGAGCGGAAGTTTCTCACTGACAATTTGCCCCAAATAGATAAATCTGTCATGATCGTCGACCTGCGGCAGGTTGGGTACAGTGTTGTCCAACACGACGCGAGTAAACTTGCTATCGTGTTTTTTATATATATATATATGTGTGTGTGTGTGTGTGTAAAAAATATAGGGGTGCCTTTGAGATGACAGTGCTGCAGATCGTTCATTATTAAAGGAGAGGCGTCCCTCTCGCTGGGACATCCGCAAATCACTGTCCATCAAACCCTCACCTGTAACCTTCTTGTCGCCTTGTTTTCTCAAATGTTGCACGGTATTTGGGGGAAACCCTGGCGAAGAGAGCTTTTAACGATTGATGCAGCCCTAAACTGTGCTTTAACCGCATTTAATTAACTATTTGAGCAAAACTAATTGTCCTAAGATAACCAGGGCATGAATGCTCCAGGTTTGGTAAGTTTCCTTCATGTGCAGAGCCACAAACAATGGTCTGTCTCTTAAACCTTATCGCATAAATGATAATGCCTCATTAAAGCACCCAATCAATGTGGTTGTGCTGAGGTCTTATAGCACATGTGTAGGTAAGTGTGGGTCAATCACCTAATACACATCGGAACAAAACCATGAGATGGATCTCACTGCAGCGATATTATTCCCTATACAAAAGGGATGTAAATGGTGAAAGGATGTCAGAGAGAAGTTGGCAGAGCAGCTTCACTGCAGAAGTACTTTAACGTGCTTTTTGGAGTTATCGACGTAATTGGTTACAAATCAATTTAATCAAAATTTAATTTGAATTCGCATCATTAGGATTGATGGAGGTGGGAATGTTTCTTTACAAATAAAGTTACGTTTTTAATTCCTGTCGGACTGCATCACAGGATGCTCGCAGCAGACTAAAATTTAAAATAAATATTTCGGCCTAATAATCCGCATTACTCAGGTTGTATTTTGAAGGATCTATGCACTTTTATTTACACGAGTTCTTGCTCTAAGTTTCACATTATAAACGCGATACTGCAAAAACTACACACATCATTGTCTCTTGCTGCCAGTAAGTGATTGCATACATGGAAGGAGAGGCTATTTACCTCTGGGAGCTGGAGGCTGCTCTCTGACTCAATGACAAGGTACTAGCGATGCCACAGACTCAAGCCTGGATGTGACGATGATATTAATACAATGTGCCCTGGGATACACTTGTATCTTTTCATTTCATTTGATGTCAGATTTGATTAATTTGCATTACAGGTAATAGCCGGTTATGTCAAGGAGGGACAAGCCTCTTTTCTGGTCCACGTGCTGGGAGGATAGATGGAGGGAGAACACCGATACACCAATAATCTTCCGCCTCGATTCTAGAAACCTTTATACAAAATCATCTTTCTCTCAGTTTGTTAGTAATCTGCTTTAAATCAAATTAAAACGAAAAGTTGCATATAAATGCAATTTGTGGTCGTTGTTGTTGCTATTATGTTTTGAAGAGATTAAGTGTTGTGACATGCGACCCTATATTCAGTATCCCATGATAAGGGCATGTAGAGGTTTGCATTTCACCATACATGATATCAGCATTTGCTCCATAGACTTTAATTATATTGACACGATCACATCGGAACTTTGTTTCTGTGTTTTAAAAGTATGGAGAAGCTATTACAAGTTATCAAAGTATATAAGTTAAATAAAATCACCATCTACTTAGGTTAAAAAAAATTAACATACAACAATTTCGGTGTGATTTATTCAACAAACTAACTGAAAGATTTGAAAGTTTCGGGATAAGCTTTTTTTAAAAAAAATCTTCATTTTACTTTTAATGAAATGCATTTACCCCACAAAGACTACTATTCTCTGGCTCTGTGTCGACACCAGCCTGCTTTTCAATACAAGACAGAACATGTTAATGTCCAATATTCGTAAAGCAAGCGAATTGGAAGGAAGTAGAGGAAGTTTTATGGGAAATCAAAGTGAGTCCTAAATTATTTCACACACGTCATTTTTAATAGTTCTTACGGTTGTTTCTGCAATGAAAGCAGAAGCACTTGTTATGTTTTGGACGTGTCTGTACCAACGTACATGCAATTGCGTATATGTACATAAATATTTATGTTCAATGTTCATATGTATGTCTGTATGTCTGTGTGTATACAGTATGTATGTATGTCTGTAAGTATGTGTTTGAGCCAGTATGACACAACAGCAAATAGCTTTGTCACTTTAAAGCATGGAAACAATTGGAATGATAGCATCATACAGTGACCTGAATTGCAGAGAAATACTGATGACACTATAACCTCACTGAACCATACTCATGTTTCCAAAATAGCATTAAACTACTTTTTGATACCGAGAGACTGGATAAGGTCACGTGGCCGGTGATGTTGAATGAAGGGGGTGGTGGGGGGGGGGGGGAGGTGGTGGTGGTGGGGGGGGGGGGGGGGGGGTTGCATTCCTTGAATGAGACTCCTGGCACTAATCGAGGAACAGATACCCTGGATCACCTAGAGGAGATCACAATCAAACGATTGAATGCTCCTCGGCAGTGTTAGACAAGGGGATTTGCGCCAAATCTAAGCCCAACATCCACCATCACGAAAACCCTTTACAGCAGACTCCACTCCAGCCAAGAGCCCCCGATCCGCGCTCATTATGTCGTCGGGAACTGTAGCAGATTAAATGTGCTGAAACTCAGCAAGATTTGCGGCGCCCGGGGCCAAAACATTCCCAGGAATGGGCAGGAACAATGCCATGAGCCTTTAATCGCGAGTCGCCGATCGAGTGATAGCTCCGGAGGTGTATCGAACCTTATAATACCCCTCAAAGAGGTTAACAACCTCTGGCTTTACAGGTTATAACCGCTGAGAGGGGCTCTGATTCACTCGCAATTCCAGTGTTGGGAGCTGTGACCTCCCCACGAGAGACATCAGTATATTTCTGTCGTTTTTTTCCAGCTCATTCCAGACCACTTGTACCGGGTTAAGCAAAAGGCAACGTTTTCTTTTTGGTGCAAAAATAAATGTAACTCTCCATAGTTTGTTAAAAAGAAACACGCGGCGTGTTTTCTATGCAGATTCTATGACTACTATCAGGTTATGTGTACACTCACTGCTTTTACTGTTAATAGCTTGACTTTACTTCCACCCTGCAGCTCCAAACCGCCTGGACCAAAAAAAAACATACACTTTATGTTTAATGCACACGTACTGCCCGATGCACTGACTAATATATTTCTAAATAAAAATGGACTCACCTGGATGTGCTGGACAACCCACAACCGCAATGTTTATAGCATTTTATTGAAATTAAATGATATGGTAAGGTTCGCTGCACAGACAATCATCCAGGAAACAATAATTTTAAAAATAAGCGGGTGCCTCTGACCTGTGCCTTACTTAAGTACATGCCCTGGTGAGTCTCCGATTTGAAATACTGTACAAACATTTAGCTGCTGTGATTTTTTTTCTCTCTCCCCAGTGCGGATCAGATGACAGCCCCCACACCCACACCCCCCCCCCCCCCCCCCAGTCTTCCTGGGAAGCGATTGTAACTTTAGTCCCATTGGCATCTTAAAACCTGAGCATGCTGACGTAGTAATCCAATGGGAGTGAAGAAAGCAGCGAAATGCATGGCCCAGATTGGGTAGGAAAGTTATTACCCTGCTGATCCCTCAACGTGTGTTTGGATGCACATCCTGATTTTTTTTTACCCCCCAGATCCAGGAGAGCCCTGCCACGGTGCACCTCCCCCACCCCCACCACCACCCCCCCACCGCCCCACAGAGTACTTTTTAAAAAAAACATATAGGTGGTTGTTGATAAATGATTTGAGTGGCGTTGCCGGGAGCCCTCTCTTTCTGTCCTGGCCGAATCCAAGTCAAGACACTTGCGTTTCGCTGACAGCTCTGCGGATCGGCGCTGCGCTGGTCCGCCTGTCTGCCCCCCACCCCCCACCCACCCCCCCCCCCCCCCCCACCCCACCCCCCCCAAAAAAAAGGGCTTCGTGTGAGACAGAGAGGGATCGTAAACCGACGGATCAACCTTTCCTACTCGAAGCAGCGATCTGGGCACTCATGGACGTCGCCGGCTGCAGGCAGAGTGGGCTGTGGTGGAAAAGCGGCTGAGAGGATCGATCAAGAAGTTAAACCACTTCGCCCGGTGCGCTCGGAGCTGCTCGTGATCGCCGGGAGACGGGAAGGGAGTCGCAGAAATCTGTGTTGTGGGATTGTTGGATCAACCACAGCTCCAAACATAAAGCGCGTATATACTCAACAGCAAAACATTCCCCGATATCCCAGCCATCCCTACACCCAAGAACTGCAAGAATGAGCAAGCCCGCCGGATCAACAAGTGGGTGATGTGTATAAATAGGGATTCGTGTTAATGATTTCAGACTCAGGTGGCTGAAGAAGCATTTCTGTAATGTGCCCTGAAATTGCGGGGGAAACAAATGTAGGTTTATGTTTTCTTCCAAAAGGTTTTCTACCCACAGTGACGAGCTCATTTAATTTGACTGAATGATGTTGGGGCGCATTCTGTGGTTGAAGTGAGACGAGATTTTCCTTGTTAACTGACTCACTGTTGAACACTTAAGTTAAGATAGTCCACCATTCGTTCTAACTTAACCCACTGAAAATCAGATATATTATGCAGAACGTGGACAGTGTTTGGCAATCGGTTGGGGTTTTTGTGGCCTCGCTGTCGAAGATTTAGCCTCTAACGTGGGGTTTACAGTTTGATTTTGAGACAGTCCTCTAATTTAAAACAAACTATTTTACCCGTCAGTGTATTGTTTGAATATATTCTTATTCAGAATCAGTCTGACCAGGAGGTGGATAATGTTGGGGAACTGTTATCTTTAAGTCTCACAACTTTTTTTTTAGAAAGGAATCAGAAAGCGAAAGAGCACTATTTAACATTTTGAAGTTAGTTGCTTCATAAAAATATAAGCTAATTGAGATACTTCCAATTGTTTGCTAAAATGGTTAACAGTTCTAACAATGGTTAAGATATTTTGAACACATAGATGGTTTTACATTTAGGGACAGTGGGTAGGGTATGTGTACCTTTATCCTATTGCAGTATCTACACCGTTTAAAAAGTTCATTCATACTTCCAGATTCTTCCAAATACATATTCAGCGTAAATAGACTGTCCATATTTTGTTTTGGAGCCGCGTACCTTTGCAACAGAATATATCTAAGTTCAGTATTGAAATGGCAGAGTATTATGAACTTTATTTGTACGTCACTTCGCTCTTCGTGAGTTATGGGAATGAAACACTGGTTAGATAGATTTCTCATTGGACTACAATAATTTAACTCTATTGAAATATACTAACATTATTCCATGCAATTTCACTCTGACAATGAACCACTTAATGATTTTTATATCCAAACGTTGCACGTCATAACTATTTGTCCTTAATCTTGAAGTCGTAAACTTGAATTTAAATTACATTGCAGTGCAATCATTATCTTACACCGTGCGACTGGACACTGAATGTCTGGAAGGTTGAATGAAAGTAACCACTTTCCTATAGTCTAAAACCCGAGGTCATAACAAACCGTTGGCAATTGGCCACGCAAAGGAAATCTTTATTAAAGTTAGCACCACTTGGGTGGGATCAATCAAAATGCCACGTAAGAAGCGCTATAACAATTCGAGGCGATTTTGACGGATTAAAATGAAGCCTAAAGTTTTCCCCAAACTAAAATCCACGTACTTTGGCCTATGCACATACACAGCGACATCTGAAACTAACCATCATTTTAAAGGAACGGGAATTTCTTAATAATGAAAAAACTATGCAACTGCACCCAGTTAGATTAATTATATTACATGAAAACAGAAATCGTTGAGAGAGAAAAGGAGATATTGACAAATACAAATAGCATATTGGCATTTTTTTAAAAATTTTTAAAGGAGCAATAGAAAGCGGTGTTATAAAAAGGACATTTTAAATGAAAAAAATTAGACAAGGAAAGGGTGGCATTCGTGATCACAGAGAATCACAACGGTTGGGAAGAACACAAGATGAAAGGTATGCTACAATAGTTCACGAAAATATAGTGTTAGGTATTCCCCAAGCGCCGAATATATCAGATTTTCTGGAAACGTTTTGCTCCTTCGAATACACCAGCAATGTTTGAATACCCGAAAAATATTCCCGGTTGCAGAAAAGTTTTGAATTGGAAGCTTTGTACTTAATTTTACCAAATGAAAATGATGTGGCCCTATAAATAATTTGCAGTCCAGCCACTGGAAAGGGACCCGATCCCCACAAAGTGGCAAACCCCAGACATAGATGTTGCCTTGCTCCATCCATCCCATTCAGTGGTGAGGACTGTCAATAGCCATTTGCTGTGAGGTGATGCTCAGAGCCTTCCCCATTGTTTTAATCCACATCAATGGTTTCTTATCTATATGTTTCACCCCAAGAGCCTCACAGTTGCCGATGGGCTGATAGCGATATGGTGAACCTGCTCTCCCCTACTCTGCGTTGTTGGTTTATACGAGCACAAACAAGTGGGCTGTATGGGTGGCAATACAAACCCAGTCTTCCCCCCCCCCCCAGCAATCATTTTTCTCGAATCAAGGATAACTTCTTTCAACGGCTTATAACGTTGATGGTAATTACAGTAATAGAATATGCCATATACTTTTAAGTAATTGTTACACACAATAAGTGCCAAATGACCCCCCGCTGACAGAAGTTAAAGGCATGTTTCCTAGTGAATAAAATCGTTTTTTTCATTTTTGCACAAGTTAAGACTAAAGCAGTCGATCGCCTGGTGACTGGACCTGTTTGTTAAATGCTGCTTGCCCCTTTCTCTTTTTTTAATATTTGGAAGTTGCTCTTTGCGAGCGGTATTGGCTTAGACTATATTTCACACTGTTATGCTGTGATATCACACCTGAGAAATGCACAAATGTCTATGTGGTCTTGACGCTTATATGGCTTTTACGTTGCAATCAAATTGAAAGGCTATATTTGTTTTGTAATCAGTTGTGAGTTTGAAGCAAATTTTTATTGTTGTTTGTGGACTGAAGGCTTACAATATCAGCCTCTCAGTACTGAGAAAAGTTCAAGCTTGTCCACATGTAGGCTCACATCACACAACAGCTTCAGTTTAAACACGACACACAGTGGTAACTTCATATCCACTGACTATCTCGAGTTTTTACAATAAATCCAGTGTATGATTTCTCTTCCTTTCAATCCTTCCCAAACACATTCGGGGATCCGGCAGCTTTTATTGCAATCTGATTTCAAAATAAATAAAAAGTTTGTCCGATCAAAGTTGTAACCCTTTGTACAGAAGATGAGGAAAGTTGAAAATGTCTAAGGGGAGAGTAAACAGCTGAACTGCAGTTTGACAATGAAAGTAAGCAATCAATGTAACTTTAGCATGTCATTCTAAACATTAAACATCACTGTGGGAGTCAGTTGACAAAGCAGGAGCTGGTCAGTGTAGACAATGTGTGAGCTGGTCAGTGTGGCAATGTGAGATCTGGTCAGTGTGAGCAATGTGGTATCTAGTCAGTGTGGACAATTTAGGAGCTGGTCAGTGTGGGTAGCAACGTGGAAGCTGATTGGTGTGGGTCAGTGTGGGCAATGTGTGAGATGGCCAGTGTGGGCAATGTGTGAGATGGTCAGTGTGGGCAACGTGTGAGATGGTCAGTGTGGGCAACGTGTGAGGTGGCCAGTGTGGGCAATGTGTGAGATGGTCAGTGTGGGCAACGTGTGAGATGGTCAGTGTGGGCAATGTGTGAGATGGTCAGTGTGGGCAACGTGTGAGTTGGTCAGTGTGGGTGCAGGTCGGTTCTGACGAGTGATGCGGTGCTGGTCAGCGTCGACAATGTGTGAGCTGATCAACAGGACAGAGTGTGAGCTGATCAACAGGACAGTGTGTGAGCTGATCAACAGGACAGAGTGTGAGCTGATCAACAGGACAGAGTGTGAGCTGATCAACAGGACAGTGTGTGAGCTGATCAACAGGACAGTGTGTGAGCTGATCAACAGGACAGAGTGTGAGCTGATCAACAGGACAGAGTGTGAGCTGATCAACAGGACAGAGTGTGAGCTGGTCAGCGTGTGCATCGTGAGCGCTGGTCAGTGCTGATGGGTGTGAGCTGACGAGTGTGGGCACTGTGTGAGCTGTGGAGTGAAATCACAACCAGGGGATCGGGGTTTTCCCTGGAATCGGTTGCTTTTCCCTGGATGCATTCTGGCATATCCGAATTCCCATGCTACCGTTTTTGACGGGTCACTGGTAAATCAATGGGCAGGTGGGAATATGTTCCCATAATTACACATTCATCAAATTATTGTATTTCTACCAGACATTGACGTTTATCCCGATAGCCAACAAAATACTCTTTAAATACGATTTGATATTCTCTCTCTTCCCTGTTCTGGCTGACTGGGATCGCTTTGCATTCCCATGTTTGGAGCACATTTTAATCCTCACACTGCAGTCCCAGTTTCTCCAGCTCGTGTGTAAAAAGCAGCTGTCGGGATTCATTTAAAGAAAGTCGTGACGGCTTGTCCTCATTGGGACCAGTCAACGAGTTCAATGGGAAATCATTAACTCAACACTTTCCCCCCCATGTCCCACCTTGTAGTTTGGCCATCCCCAGACTTTGTTGCCACTCCCGCAATCTGTGCAGAACCAGCCTCGCCACCTCTGCATTCCCATGGTCTGGGAATACAATCTGCCACAAGCAACACTGTGCGAGCCAAGAAACCCCAACTGAGCGACAAGGGGTAAACCAGCGAAACACTTTACACTATATCGAAGATATTATCTGCTGTAGTGACTGCCTACGCTATAGGCCACTTGTTTTTCTCTTTAAAAAAAGCACTGGGATCACTCCCGATGGTTTTTAGTATTGGGTCACGGTTTTTGATAAAGGGGCAAACATCACTCTTTGACATTTTGGGCGCCAAATTCAGCCTTCATTTCAAAATGTAATATCCTCTCCGCTATTTCTTCCGATCGTATTTGTGTTGCTTCCTTTGCTGGGAAAGAGTATTTCTGACTCACAAAGTTATAACCTTTCAGGTTGCAACATGTCCGTCCGTGGCTACCTTTTATTTGTCTTTTTTCATTTTCCTCCTGTATTTTGCAGCCAACAAAGTCTCATCTGGGACAATATTCTGACACACGGTGGTTTACATTGAAATGTTTTGGTTGCAAACTGCGGGCAAATCCCTTCAAATAAGTGGAGAGGAAACGGAGCACTTGCTTCTGTAATGCGCGGATTTCCACCTTTGCTTCCAATGCCCCATTTGGAATCGTTTTACTTAAACAATAAAGGAAACTTTAGTGAATTTAGTTTTCTTTTAACGTGTATGTGCTGAAGTCGAGGTCAGTGTTTTGTTCCGTTTCAAAACGATTCCAGCACGTTGATGCCATTTGCAATATTTAACGACATGTTTTATTTTGTAACGTTCAACCGCACAAGTCCCGAGTGAGTGCACACGAGTCCCAATCCCCGCCTGTCCAGCTCCCTGGGACGTCCTCTCGACGTGAAAGGCGCTGTACAAAGTAATTTGTTGTTGTTGTCTGGTCACTCAAAGATGTTATGTCAGAAAACATTGACTTTCAACACATGTTGAAAACTGAATTTCTACTGTACGCCAATCGCTGAGACATACTTTAACTCCAGGTGCAGTGCGGCTGGGAGAGCTCCATCCCCAACCGGTATAGTGGATCTCTGTTTGGGAATGAATTTGGAGGGATTATTTACTATATTACTGCAATATGCCGCCTGTCTGTCCAAAAGCAACTCTTTCTCTCGTTGTTTTACACCCCCCCACCCCCCCAGCCTGTTGCCCTGTTGTTAAACTATAATATCTTGGAAACGATTACTATAATACGTTGGATCCTTTCATTTTTAATCCACGTTCTGTCTCCGACTCTGTGTTCAAGGCGAACTTTTTAAATTAAAGGAGTCTGGGTTTATGATCAGGGTTAAAATCAAATACATTAGAATATTACATTGTTATTATTAACCAGCAAACTGCCTGCGATTTGACCCCCCCGCCGCTTGTCTCTGACTCCCTCTGGCTTTGTGAGGTTAATTTTGATTCAATTTTGATTCGCAGTGCGCCTGACCTCAGCTCTGCTCAGTTGCATTGCTGCCTTTACTCGGGGATATTCACGGGGCATCAGCAGAAGAAGAACCCGAAACTTTTCAATAAGCGTAACTGAGCAAAATCTGACTTGTTTTTTTCAAGGTCGCATTTTGGATATCCCATGCAAGGTGTGCGGTGATCGCAGCTCCGGTAAACACTATGGGGTTTACGCCTGTGACGGCTGCTCGGGATTTTTCAAACGCAGTATTCGTCGGAACAGAACTTATGTCTGCAAATCAGGCAACCAGGTACCAACCAGAGCCGGGAGCCCACCCAGCCCCGACACCTGCACCTCGCCTGTGGGCAGTAATAAAGCTCTCCCGCAGTATAACGTATACCTGAAACATCCTGTATCTAAATTAAAAGCAACGTTTAGTTTCTAGTTCATATTCACCCATCAAACACATGTGATGCACACACAGACGCACACACTGTCTGCCTTCCCTCGAAAAGAAATGCTTCAGCGTTAAAGAATCAAAGCACAGTTTTGTTTGTGGGATGGTTTTTTATACACAAAAACCCAAGCCGTCAGATGTCTTACCCTTTCCCAGTTAAACATTGCTCACTCGACTGAATATTCCGGAATTGATTTGCGCGTTTTTTTAAAAAAAAAATTCGATTTAGCATCACGAAAAAGTCTGATTTTTTTTTTGCATTTAAAAAAAGGAATCAACATTTCCGCAAAGTGTTCAGCAAAGTGACTCCACTTTATGTTGATTACTTGGCGGGGTGAGAGTTGTGCATTAATTGTCTCTTTATTTTTTACTCTGTGGACGATTGTTACGGTAATCCTTTGGGGATTGGATAGTGTGGGCAGGAATGAACCCGACCTCCGCAGGAGCTGAACTTTACCCATTTCCCAAACTTTAATCGAATATTAGTGATCAGTCCTAACACCCAAACCTTTATTACATTTGGAAACTTAACTGTAAATTTTCCGTCCTGCCATTTTTGTTGTAGGTTTAAAACCGATTAGCAACTTGCTGCAGAATTAAACAAATCTGTTTGCTCGCAGGTCAGTCCCACTTACAAGTACTTCAGCACAATGATCACTCCTTTGATACAAAATACTCATTCCCTTTGGTATAAAGTAACTCCAATGCTATTTTAATTAGAGAGACATTTGTTCAAGCGAAATTCCTTCATCAAACATACAAAAAAGCATTTGTATTGCTCCTTTCTCTATTTTAAAATTATTTCGTTTTGTATTTTCTTTTTAAGGGTGGTTGTCCTGTAGACAAGACTCACAGAAACCAGTGCAGAGCCTGTCGACTAAAAAAGTGCCTGGAAGTTAACATGAACAAAGACGGTAAGACGTTTGATATGAAACTCTTCCTGTTTCCCACATACACCATCATCACCACCCGAAAATGTTCGCGTTTTGATATACTGTGAAATAAAAACGGAGCTGATGACCTTCAACAAGTTACTGCCCTGCATCGAGATCCAGAAACTGTACTGCTTTTTATTCTGTCCATAATCTGAACCAGTAATACCAAGTAATACCTTGATTAACACACGTACGTTTTTTTAACCTCAAATTTCGTTTCATACCCGTCGTATCATATATACTTA
This sequence comes from Callorhinchus milii, assembly GCF_018977255.1. NCBI lineage: Eukaryota > Metazoa > Chordata > Chondrichthyes > Chimaeriformes > Callorhinchidae > Callorhinchus > Callorhinchus milii. Next base: position 51,380,219 of record NW_024704744.1, read on the forward strand.
GAGTATATATATAATCAAATTATAATAATAAATAATAATTCTTGCAATTTGATATAGCGCCTTCTAACGTCGTCGAGACGTCTCAAAGAGCTCCACAGGAGAGTCATTGTAAAGTGGTTTGATTGAATTAATTTCTATTATCTGTCCTCATGCCAACTCTATTATGCCATCGCAGGCATATTAATCTTAATTCTATATACATGTGATGAGTGTTCGATACTCCTCACTTTCTAGCATTTTTACCCAACTCTCGAAATAAAGTAACGTTAATTCTAGAATTGTTTACTTATTTTAAAACAATTGCAATTCCCATATAGTTGACGCAATCTGAAATAAGTGACTTTCCACTTTCTCTTGCAAAGTGAAAAACATGAACCACACGCTCTAATAAATTTGGAATGATTCCCATTCCTTGAAAGTGTAGGGAAACAACAAAGGAATCAAAGCACACGGATCCTTTCCATAAGGAGACACTTACGAATTGAGTGCGATTGCTGTCACACCTTGTTCCTTTCCCCCATTTTTGACCTGTTTGTTCACTGACCATGACTGAAATCGTCAGGTAATGCCCATTGAGTTATTGGGAGCATATTTTACACAGCTCTCGTGACTTTTAAAGAAAAGAAAAAGTTTAACGTTGCATTATCTCACACTTCCCCTCTTCTAAAATATTTTGTGTCGAAAGTAGCCATCAATTGCACTGTCCACATTTTTTAAAAAAAGACAACTTAATGATTTCTAGAACATGGTACAATTAGATTATGTCTCAATGACACAATTGGGGAACATTTTATATCGCTTCGTTACTAGATATCGCAATGTGATGTCTGCTATTGAACTGGGTTTGTTTTGATGCATTCACTTAATGGGCAGCAATGTACAGTCCAGTCCCAATGCTCTCTCGTAGCTTCAGTTTTCAACAGTCAGGTCGTGAGTCCACCATTCAGCCACAAGAAAGGCTAACAGCGCTTTGCAATCTCTGTGCCGAAGATAGTAACTCCCTCATCCGGGCTGTATTCTTTAACTATCTTGTGACAGACTCTTCCTGTTTATTAGTTTAATTAACAACACATGAACAGTTTGCTAAGATTTAATTGGAAGACCATATGGAGACGCTTGCAAACAAATCAACTTCAAATACGGATCAGTGTCATTTAATTGGTATTTTAATTGTGTGAATAGGACAACTAAGTATTCGGCATATACAGCAAGAAAGCTACAACCTAGTGCTGAAATTAGACACATAATGCTGAGGGAGAATCAATCATCTCACCAGGTCAGACTTTTGGAAATCTGCTTCTTATTTTAAGACCAAAGTCTTCATTCAGTTGGAGTTTGGTAAATATTGTATGTGGAAAGATAGAAATAATTATCCTCGCCAATTACATTAACCAAGCTTTCATGTTTTCTGGATACGTTGGTAGAGAATTAAGAGGAGAAATTGTAATTTTACACCAGAGATGGGCTGGAGTCTTGTTTTGCCCCAACCGTATTCATGTCAACTGTTACAGCGGAACAGTGATGAATCTGAACATCCACAGAAAACAAGCAGCCGAGTATTTAACCAAATATTGAAATATTAAATCTCCGTGTATACACACACTTTATATTTTATTTCGTGGCTCTTTTTGACCCTATGGGTTAGATAGACAGAGAGATCATTTTCATTCCGTCGTTCCAACTAACCTTCCAATTTGATGTAATTAATAAATACGGAACGATCACTTGATCACTTATATATCGTGGAGTCCTGTAGCTCAGTGGTTAGAGCACTCGCTTTTCCAATTTGATGTAATTAATAAATACGGAACGATCACTTGATCACTTATATATAGAGGGCATCTTCTCCATTGCTCACTTGTGGAGGATAATAATAATAATACTAATGCTTACATTTCGTATAGTGCCTTCAGGTTGGAAGGACGTCTCAAAGCGCTTCACAAGTTACACTATAAACTGTAGTTACTGTATCGGGTACTAAGGAGTTGAAATAACACCAGTGGGGGGTGGAGGGGAGATAAAGTTGGAAAGAATGATTTTAGCCTGTTGGTAAGTTTAGGGGATATTGAAAATGGCGAAATATCTCCTTAGTTCTTTTGTAATTAAGGGTTGCATTGGAGGGATTGTACGAACTCGATACATTACCTCTTGGGTTGTGGGCGATTGTTCATTCCTAAATAATAATAATCCTTTAATTTGATATAGCGCCTTATCACATCGTTGAGCCACATGGAATTGCTTCACATGATATACTGTGGAGTGGATTGACTGTGTATTTTTTGGCGAACACAACAACGAATTCGCGCAAAGTAGTGTCCCACAAACAGCGATGGAGTAAGCGATCAATTATATGTGAGAAATTGTTGGTCAGGAGAAACTCTATTCCATTTTTGGAGTAGTGCCAAAAGACTTTAACATCCACGGGATAGACAGATACTTCAGAATGTTTCCAATATTGATTTGAAACTGGAAATCGTTGAGATTGTGAAAAGTCGCTTTGCAGGTCTGTCACCAAGAAGCATTTTAATGGCACTTTGATGGATACATCTCAATCCTTGTTGTTAACCTTGCCGGGATTTCTGAGTCACAATTATCAGAAACCGAATGCATACAGCAAGGAAATCCGTACAAAAATATAGTTACATCAGTGTCAGGGTAGTAAGAGATCCCTTTCTTTCACTAATCGAGTTTCCCCTGCTTGGTTTCCCTCTTAGCTGTGCAACATGAAAGAGGTCCCAGGACGTCGACCATAAGGAAACAGGTAGCGCTTTATTTCCGTGGACACAAGGAAGTGAACGGAACCGCCACCCTTACCCAGCGGCTGCATTACCTGGACCAGCTTTCTTCACTGCTGTCACCCAGTTGGAAACACACAACATCGACCTGACCCCTGGGTCCGACCGCCAGACTTTGGTGGGATTGCCACAGCCAACTCCGAAGGTAAGTTAAACCGATGCACTTGACTTCACAGAAAGGTGTCTTTCCATTGACGGGAAGGAAATCAACCAACAAAACGGAAATGTACTCTTTTGGTCTTTTCAGGTGGTTTTGTCAAAAAAGGTCAATATTGGACTGGGGTAGGAATCTCAGTGTGGAAAAATACAGAGGCGGGCGCTGTCCATGTAAAGTAGTTCTGATAGCAATAGGGCTTTCAGTGAAGGTAATGGAGAAGGTAATCGAGTGCTGGACTGGCCTGGGAGAGAGATCAGCCGGTGAGCATCCCAACAACCAGTACAAATCCATTGGAGGAGACACAACTGTAACCTGCAATAGATCTTTGTTGTGTATTACACACCCGTGGTCAGAGATACATGGACTCTCGAGTCTCTTGGGACTGCTGGACAGGGGGCGATAAAGAGAGAAACATTTTCCACACCTTTTGAACATTCCTGAAGACCAATGCATACGAGGGGTTAGGGCTGGGTGATATCAGAAAGAACACAACACTGAATTAGATCCAACACGTTATTTCCTAAATCTGCAAATACAGACCCGCTGGATCAAAATGCCAAGCTCATTCCTTTCCTCCTTTCTGCAAACCAAAGTTACTTTCCACTGAGGGGTGAATAGTTGCACTCGCCTCTATCCCACACATACACACTCATTCTCACACGACACATGTTTGATGCGTGTGGAAACCGAGAGAACCTTTCCTTGCGAAAGATAAATGAGGAACAATTTTGGTGATGTAATTAGCCTTCATTTCAGACTTACTGCCAGTAACTAGGAGACAATTAGAGCAACATATTGCACATAGCTCAAACATTATTCCACAACTGCACGCACCCACTCTCCATACTGTGACAGGTCACTAAACCACTGCAGTGCAGCCAAAAGCCCACCACTGGACACAAGTAGCAGCGGACACTTAAACCAGTCTCAACATAAGATGTTTAACGGGAAAATATATGGATGCTTAAGCAATAAGGGTATTAAGGGTTTGGGGGAAACGCGGGGAATTTAGATTAAAATATCTGTCATGGTTTAATAAACTGGTGAAATAGACTCAATGGGCTAATAGCCTCCAGTTCCTCTGTTCCTACAAGTAGACAACTTGTGTATTTCCAACAACATAAGCCAATTTACCCGAAATATGAATTTAAAAGTTTCATGATAGTTATCCTACCCATCCACAATTAGATTGCAAAGCATTTGACACACATACACAAGACACCCGCATACAATCAAAAAGACCATTTGCAGCATTAACATTCCCTTTTCGGGCGCTTTCAAGCATCCGGAACAGTAGTTGCGACGTTATGATTATCCTGGTGTTTACACTAGCAAATGTCTACTGTTGCTGGGTGTACCAAGCTAACCCCGGGTGAAAGCAATATCAGTTGACTAAACCGTCATCAGAATACGGAAGGAAAGCTATTTTTGTCACGTTGTCTTGCAATCTCTGCTCCCATTGATTCCAGACAATATAATCTGTCGACAGCAGAAAAAAAAACTGTTGATTGACTTCAATGCAACACGATCCCAGCAACTGAAACTGTCCTCGTTAGCAAAGCCGCAAACATATCTTGGATTCCAATAATCCAGTGAAAACAATTATTCCACAAATCGGTTCTCAGGCATAAAAATAATTCCATGTTTATTGACAGGAACGTGAGGACTTTACCATTAGTAAACATATTTTTGTTTTTTTTAAATCCATCTCGTATACAAAACAGGCTTTCCTTGTAAAACCCCATTGCAGTACTTATATATTAATTTCCTTTAGCTACTTATTGTTCAGTCTTTTGTCATTTATCTGACACAAAACCACTTTAACTCTTCTTGGCTCTGATATATATAAATGCCCCTCGCCCCCCCAAAACAAAATACGCAGGAACTCAAGTGCTTCAGTGAGTAGAGTGGTGCCTTGTGTCAGTTCAAAGAGTCAAAGAGTGCATCTGCTAGCAACAAGTTGTTAGCACAGACAGACCCCCACCCCCACCTAATAAAAAGCTGTTCTTCAAGATCAACCTGCTGTTCAAGTCAGCGGTTACTGCGGTTTCAGAATCTTAAGCCAAACCTTGGTTACAACGATCACAGAGCCAAACCCACATACAATACACAGACAGGGCTTTTTGGTGTACTGCATGTGGTGGGCAATATTAGAATAACCCTCGCTTGATCGAAGGGTGATCGAAGGAAACTCCTTTCAGATTTTAGAAGTTGATATTTGATTGATGTGTATGAAGTTTGGATATAAACTACGGTAATTATAGCCTCGCTCTTCAAATACAATCTACAAACAATAAACGGCGAGATCGATCGATAGATAGATCAAATAAGTGAAATATCTCACGAGGGCTATTTTGGTTTAATAATCTTCTAACTGTGCGCTATACTGTATTCGGAAACGCAGTATTCACTAGAGACTGGGAAGTGACTCACTTGAGATTGTTCTCTTGCTAGTCATTTGCACTGTGACCTCTTTACAGTATCCACATGAGGTGAATGGCACGCCAATGTATCTGTACGAGGTGGCAACTGAATCGGTCTGTGAATCTGCAGCCAGGCTTCTCTTCATGAGCATCAAGTGGGCCAAGAGTGTGCCAGCGTTCTCCACACTCCCATTCCAGGATCAGGTGAGTGCAACACACTGCAACCCCCTCTCTCCACCACCCCTCGCCGCCACATCTTACCGACCGTATGCTATACAGTAACTTTAGGAAGAAGTCATTGACACATTAAGGAGACAACAATTCAGGGTGACTCCAAGGCAGAAACTGTTAGTGCTGGAAGGGTAGCCCTGTTAGGGATTACAAAGTAAATACGAATCTTTCTAATCATATTAATAATAATATTCCTTGCATTTGAAATAGCGCTTTTCACGTCTTCCAGATGTCTCAAAGCCCTTCACAGAATATACTGTAAAGTGAATTGTATATTTGTGGGCAATACGCAGCAGCCAATTGCACACAGCCGGGTCCCACAAACAATCATGCATTGAAATGACAAATTTATTATTGTTTTTTTTCTTGAGGGTTTTGTTATCAGGCGTGTGGAGTTAGGAAACTTGCCCAAGGTTTGGATTAAACCCAGGTCTCTGGCTTGCGAGGCGAGTGCTCTAACCACTGAGCTACAGGAATCCACAAACATATTAATTGAAATCTTAAGCAACTGCAATGTTACAAAGGAACCGACTTGAATGTTGTAGAGTTTCAAGGGCAGTCAAATGTCAAAGAAATTATAAATGAATGTAAATTAGGAGTTTGGGACGAGAAACCTGCATCTGTATATTGTCACAATGCACTGCTACTTCATTCCCTGGAAATGTTTTGTTTTTTTATTTTATTTTTGTTTTAAATCCAAGCTAAAATTGAGGGAGTTTTTTTTTAGAAGGCATGACATAGTTCGGTCTCATTGGGCCACCCACCAGCTCTCATTCCCAGGTTTCTGGCAATGTCCTCAGAGGTGCCTGGGAGCAGTGTGGACGGCTCCCCCGCACCTTCGGATATTGCCTGCCCAGATACTGCAGTGCCTCTCCACGGGTAGGGTGGTCCTGGATGGACAAGCAGCAGGAATCTCATCAGAGAATGCTTCCCTAAGCAGTGTAACTGAATGGGATTCAATAGCCTAGTGGTGTCGGTGTATCTTGAAGAAAACAATAATCTTTCTTCAATCTGCTATGTGCGATCGATCGTATGTACTTATGCTCCAATGACAACTCCAACCAAGAAAATAAAGGTAACGTTTCCAGTGAGAATTGGAAAGGGAGAGTTAAGGGTGAGAAAACGGTTTCTTCCTTTGACCATTGATTCCAGATGAATTGATTCAAACATAAACATAATGGTATAACCTAAATAAAATATAATGCAAAATTAGAATTATATAGTGCATTTTATGTCAGGAGCATATCCCAATAACAATAAAGCTTAAACATGTTTTTGTTTGTTTTAAATAATATATCTTATTTATTCAAAAAACAAGAATTTAGTTCCAATTTAGATGTCTTTATTGATGTTGCTGTTGAATTACATGGTGTTAGAAGTCATGTAGACACAGCGGGGAATGAGCATAGCCCAAAGACAATGTGATCAGAAAGATCAGTAAAAGGGAGAGAGGGAGCAAGTGATAATGGCAAGACTGAGGATGAGCCAGGAATTCTACAGGTGAAGAGACTAAATTCCAGTAAATAAGATGTTCAGAAAGCCCAGTGGTTGTCCATTACATGAGCCATGGGAAGAGTTGGGAAGTCTATCAGTTTTCAGTGAAAAACAGAAAAAAGATAAAAACCTTAGAAGTGCGTCACCCGTTTCAGAAAACGCTGGTTAAAATGTTTATTTATGCATTATCTAACAGCCCCTTTTAAAAGTGGCATTTGAAGAAACTGCGATTTTGCTGCTCTAAATTGCTAAAACAATGCTTTTTTAAATCTCATTTTAGCTAATACTTCTGGAAGATGCCTGGAGGGAGCTCTTTGTTCTGGGGATAGCCCAGTGGGCCATTCCAATTGATTCCAGTACTCTGTTGGCTGTATCTGGTGAGTTACAGGACCATTTTTAAAATCCAACAATTACAATAAACAAATTAAATCTATTTAAGGTGTTTAGCCAAATAACACTTCAATTATAATTCAACACATGTTTAATCTTTATTTTGTTTCAAATACAAGCATTATTATTATTTTAGATACAACTATTTACATGAGAAATAGTAAGTGTCTACTTGTCAGTTAATGAAAATATGCCAGACACTTTTCTGTTCCAGAATTGTTCCATTATATCTCTATATAGTATGCTGTGTATGAATATATATACATATATTGTACTCATCAGACTTCATCCCAGTTCTAGATATATGTTTTAGGCTAATTGGTGACTCCAAGAACTCCACACTATGTACATATTAATAATAATCCTTGCATTTGAAATAGGCCTTTCGTGTTGATAGCACATCTCAAAAATGCTTCACAGGTTCAACGTAAAGACTTTGGAATAGGCAGCCAGGATAGTGGTTTAATGTCTCATATGACACCTCCAACAAAGGTACACCCCAGCACTTTATATTAGAGTGTTAGTGAAGACAGCGAGTTCAAAATCCTCAAGTGGGGCTTGAACACACAACATTCCGACTCAGAGGCAAAAGTGCTACCATTTGAGCCAGGCTGATTATATTATGTTCCACTAATGACGTCAGGGTTCTCTGCATGCTCAATTTCCTTGAAAAAGTATTTAAAGGAACCAATAAAGTAAGTAACTACAGCCCCCCTGAATCAAGATCAACCTTATCTCAAGGTTCAATCAAGGGTATGTCCAACAGTAGTCTGTAATGGAGTGACACCTAATGGTGAAATAAACAGTGCAATGTAATATTGGTATAATTTAAGGTACAATACCACGTCAACCAACAAAACAAATATTTACCACTTTTCTGCAAGATTACACTAGTATATTTTTCAAATGCAAATTATAGTTTCTAATCATACCTTAACAAACAATATAAGATATGTCCTTGAGTACTGAGCCCTGACAGGACAATTCATTAAAAGAGAAGGATCTCTGTTGGGATCTACTTTGCCAATTTGTTGAGCTATTTTATATTACAAATTATGATAAATAAGTGGTTATCTATGCAATTTATATACAATATTCGCTATGATCAGTATTGATCTCAGATTAATTATAGACTGTGATATTGTTCAAATAAGGTTGTGTAGTGCTTTTTTCAAATCCTTACCAACCTCCTGGATAGTATTAACAGGTTACATTGCTGTTGCAGTTATACTGTCAGCTTGGCTCAGTGATAGCATTCTCGCCTCTGAATCAGAAGATTGTGGATTCAAATCCCATTTCAGGACTTGAACTCATCCAGTCTAAGATGACACTCCAATGCAGCACTGTCAGAGGTGCTGTCCTTCAGATGAGACATTAAACTGAGGTCCTATCTGCCTCTTTTGGTGCATATGAAATATCCCATGGCACTATTCAAAAAGAGAAGGGAGTTTCTCCTAGTGTGCTGGACAACAATCCGCCAAATAAAATTGGTCACTCATTTCATGGTTATTTGTGGGACATTGTAGTGCGCAATTGTGCTGCCACGTTTGCCAACAATAAACAGCAACTTTATTTCACAGTAAATCCTGTGAAGCGCTTTGAGACGTCCTTCCAATATGATAAGGCACTATACCAAATGCAAGGTTTATTATTACTGCACAGAATGTGTAGATTTTTAATGCAGTTTATGTGCCAAATGGACTAACTGAGGGTTGTCATTGGCTGGATTTGGAAAGCAGTTGGCAAAAACAGGTGTCTGAAGTTCAGTATTTTCAGGATCTCGTGGATCGGCATTCCTATGGTATAACTGCAGCCAGAAAACAGCCTATGCAAAGTCGACATTTCAACTTCAAGGATTCAATCTAGTCCAGTGGTTTGTCATGTCATTGGAGAGCTGGTGACACTTCTTCCTCTTCAATAACATTTAAAAGTAATTCTCATTTGGTACCAGTGAGAGGAGATGTAAAAGGAGCATACACATAGATACAGATGTCTGCATTTTGCAAATGTAAAACTGTAGCATAAATTGTAAATGTAGTATAAATCTCCCAAATATGCTTTTACTGAAGGGCTAGATATTCAGCAGTTAATCAGCAGTTATGAATACTTCAGTGTTCTCCTGTCAATATCTTATTTTGATAATGATAAAGTAAAATGTGCAGACCTTCCTTTTAATGTGTACGCTGTTCAATGTTCTCTCCTACCTCACTCTCACTCCATGGCTGTTTGTGCGATGTCGTTGTGCGCAGAAACCAGATGCTGCATTAACCCACAAAATATAGTCAATCCACTTTACAGTATGTATTGTGAAGTGGAGTCCCATAGTGTAGTGGTTATTGCACTCACCTCGCAAGCAAGAGGACTCGGGTTTGATTCCTGGGCAAGGCGAAACCTTAGGCAATTTCATTACTCTGCATGCCTCTGTTTACCTGGCAATAAGTAGGAACCTGGTTGTTAGTCAATTGGTAGATCACTTTCCAGGGTAATAATCCCTCAAACAAAATTGATCACTCAATGTTTGTGGGACATTGTTCTGCACAATTGGCTGCTGCATTTCACTCACAAAATACAGTCAATTCACTTTACAATATATTCCATGAGGTGTTTTGTGACGTCTCAATGACGTGATAAAGCACTATATCAAATGTAAGTATTATTATTAAGCGCTTTGAGAAGTCTCTGCAACAAATGGCCGGCCATTCATCGTGACTGAAACCGGACAATTCCAGTGTGCAGCGTAGTAATTCTTCAATCACTGGATAGTCACAAATGGGCATTTTACAGAGTGTAACAGAATAATAATAATAAAACAGACCACGATCAGTTGCAGGGACCCTCTATACCTTTCTCCTCTCCAGCCAAGCAGCTCTGAGGACAATATAACTTCTCCATCCCTGGGGTGTTTGGGCTCAGCTAATTTATAGCAGGATGGTAAAAAGCCAAATTGTAGTTTATGTGATCTGTTTTTTTAAATTTAAGAACTGGGACTCAGGATGGGGCTCATACTTCCTCTTTAAGAGATTCTAAGATTCTAAGGTTTATCAGTATTCCTGAATTGAAGATTATTCTGTTACACCAAAACAAAATTGGCCACTCACTTCACTGCTGGTTGTGGGACACCGTGTGTGCAATGGGCTGCTGGTTTTGCCCACGAAATACACCAGTCAATTCACTTTATAGTGTATTCTCTGAAGCGCTTTGAGACGTCTCGAAGCCGCTATATCAAATGCAAGGATTATTATTATTTACACAGGTCAGGTATCAGGATGGACCATGTTAACACTTGGAAAGAAATTAATCATTCTCATGGGAATAACCTGTTTTTTTTAAAAAAGAAAATACAAAGCAAGGGTGGCAGAGATATTTGCAACTTCGCTTTCTGACCAACGATCGATGCATTTCTGTCTGTTTTTTCTCTTAAAGGAATGAACAGTGATAACACCGATTCACAAAAACTGAGCAAAATCGTTGCGGAAATCCACGCTTTACAGGAGGTGGTGGCGCGATTCCGACAGCTCCGAGTTGACGCCACCGAATTTGCCTGTTTGAAATGCATCGTGACTTTTAAAGCTGGTGAGTGGCCACTTGCAGAACAACTCGAGCTCCACACCCGCGACCTTAACCGAGCAGTTTGGAATGGGATCGGGACCTTTGGCACCAGGGATCTGCTTTGGGGATGTTATCGTTAGGATTGGGAACATCGGGAGTCCTGTAGCTCAGTGGTTAGAGCACTCGCCTAATAATAATCCCTCCAAAAACCCCAAACAATAATAAATTGGTCATTTTCAATCTACGACTGTTTGTGGGACATTGCTGTGTGCAATTGGCTGCCGCGTTCTCCCACAAATATACAGTCAATTCACTTTACAGTGTGTTCTGTGAAGCGCTTTGGGACGACCTCCCGACGTGAAAAGCACTATATCAAATGCAAGGATTATTATTATTATTGTGTAACCGAGTGGCTCTGTACAGCGATCAGGCGGCCACTCTCATTGTAAAACCACACGCAGCGCCGATGTTAATGGTCAAAACTAGTTCGCGGGAGCTATGGGAATGGGATCGGGATCTGCTTTGGGGATGTTATGGTTAGGATGGGGGAACATCGGGAGCGAGTGCGCCGCCGAGCATTCACAACCCGACTCTGGGTGCGAGTCAGAGAAGTCTTTCAGTCATTTACACACCAGCACAGGTCACCGTTAAAGGTTTAGTTCCTTTGGCTCCAGCCTAAAACCCGTGCAGTGTGGGAGGGGGTTAGAATACATTTTCTCCGCAGAGAGAGAAAAAAAAAATACACGACAAAATACAATGGCCAAAAACAAACCTGGTGCGAACTGACAGATTGACAAATTGGAGTTTATAAGTCGTGATATAAAGGTAGAGGAGCAGTTTAGCACTACTGTATGGGAAACTGATGCTGATTTATACTGAGTGGCATTAGTATGGGCACACGCAGTGTTACTTTTTTTTTTACAGTTTGAGGTTTACAAAGGCTGCTTCGGGTTGTCATAGCGCAATCGCCTCTGTTCCTCATTCAAAATAACTGGCCCTTTAGAAATCAACAACCGCGACGTGTTTTTTCTTCGAGCCAAACTGTGTTGTTTCCAGTGAGTGACAGGATCCCTCTTTTGTTCCCAGTTCCCACTCACAGCGGCTCGGAGCTGAGGAATTTCCGTAACTCCGGGGCCATCGCAGCTCTGCAGGACGAGGCTCAGCTCACTCTCAACAGCTACATCCACACCAGGTACAGGGGTGGAGGGGGGGGCGGTGGGGGGGTGGGCACAGGTCAATGAGGTTGTAAATGTACAACACCTTTCTTCTTTGCCACAGATTCATGCAGATGTCTGCAACGAGAGTCACTGTAGTGAATGATTTTTTTGGGGGGAGTCAGCCTGGTGTCTGACACCTGTGGAATCCCATCACCATGAGTATCCAAACCAAGCTGAGGTTTCCCTGCATCCCACCTAAACATGGAAATTAGGGCCATAATCCTTAAACATTTATAGTAACCTTATTTTTCAGTAAATCGTGGGTAGATAATAATAATATCACTTGAAGACATCAATGTCACCAACTCTCCACCATGATTATCACCACACAGAGCATGTTGGCTGTTGATTTATAGTTCCTCCATCTAGTTTGCAAGTATAGTCACTGCACAAATTATCTGTGAAGCACTTTGAGACACTTCAGCATTTATATAAATTATACTAAACACAGGAATTATTCTTATTACATGACATAAATAATAATCCTTGCATTTGTTATAGAACCTTAAAACACTTCACAACGATTGTTGGAACAGTGATTGTGTATTTAATAGGTGGATAAGGCAGCATATTTGCTCACACCAGTATACCACAAACAGCCAAGAGGTGAATGACCAATATTAACTAGAGAATACATTGGCTAGGGTACTGGGGAAAACTTTCTTGTTCTTTTTGAATAACATTCTTTAGTGCTCTTTAGGTTCTTTAAGGTCCACTTAAATAGGCAGATAGGACCTCAGCACTTCCCAGTGGAATAGACCATGTGCTCAAAATCTGTGATGTGGGACTTGAACCTGCAGCCATCTGGCCCCAAAGCAACAATGCCACCAACTGAGCCAAGATGACACTTGTAATAAGATAAAAAGTTAAACTGAAGTCTTATCTGCCTGCTCAGGTGCACATTAAAACACCCACAATATTGTTCAAAGAGCAAGGGAGTTTCTCCCAGTGTCTTGATCAACATTCCTTTCCGACATGGACACTATTTCAAGACTGTAGTGCAATCTCCTTAGTTATTCTGTTGATATAATATTCATCTGCCATAATTTATATTATAATCTTGGATTTGACAGATATATAATATAGCATATATATTGTATATTGACAAAAGTATATATACTTTTACGGGAAAGGAACATAGTTCTGTTACATTTATCCTTATCCAGTGAATTGTTGATCGACTCGATGAGGATAACAATCTGTGCATTTGATATAGTGCCTTAAATGTTAAGACATGTCAGCATGATTAAATTAGGGCAGGACAACAACTGCACTTTAAATCTCATCAAGGCATCATTTACAGTGCTGCTTTCCCCATGAGTGTTTTTCAACAAAACTGTTGGATCTCAAACTGTACATTTATCCCATGGAATATTGATGGGGAGCACTTAAACATTAATGCACAAAGTGAAAAAAAGTATTTTGTTGTATAGTACAGTACTAATATTCTCTCACCTTGTTCAGAATCATTTAAAAGTAAACAATATTTTAAAACCATATTTTAGCTTTCCAATGCCAGTATATTATCTAAATATTTGAAATATACAGATTCAGGCACAGATAAGGAAATATTAATGCTATTTGAAAAATTTAGAAGCCCTGTTTCAATTTAATCAATTTAAATTAATCAATTAAATCAATCAAATTAATCCTGTTTCAATTTTTTTTGTCTCTTTTAATCTTTCAAACTACCCAACTTAACCTGCTGTGAGAGGGTGGACAGGTATCTGGTATCTAATCCTCTAGACACTTAAGAGATGCACATGAGTGATCCGAATGTACCTTGGAGCCAAAGTGCATCTGGCTAGCATCTCTATAGTGGCTGAGATTTGGTAGTTCCCAGAGAAGGATCTTGGGCCCAAACCTGTGTTTTACTACTCTGTTCCATAGCAGAAGAGTACATGGGGATACCCACATTGACTCACTGCCATTCCGAATTGCCCACACATTTATTAGCATTCCCATATATGTCTGCTTTGTGTTGACATGTAGAAAGGTACAGATTAAAAGTATTCAGTAACCTGTTGAGAACACTAACAAATCTCTGTTCTGTGCACACCAGGTACCCAACGCAGCCGTGCCGTTTTGGAAAATTACTTTTACTTCTACCAGCTTTACGCTCTGTGAATCCCTCTACTATTGAAGAAGTCTTCTTCAAGAAAACCATCGGAAATGTCCCTATCACAAGACTATTGTCAGACATGTACAAATCTAGTGATATTTAACTGCAAAATTTTCATCCAGATAACCAACTTTATCATACTAGAAGTGGCACTGTCATAAGCTCGTGCATTGTACTTGCTGAACTAACAGGACTCGTAACTATGACCGTCAAAATGTGTTTGTTTTATATATCACACTTACAAAGTGAACAGGGGCTGTTTGTTTCTCTATAGCACTCTCCATTTAGCCCCTGAAGCTTGCCTGTCTTTGAAAAACAAAACAAGATTTCTAAACAATCATGAACTTTTACAATTCACTTAAAGGATGGCACTCATGGCATGTCTCGTAAAAAAATAGTTAGGGGAAGAGACAGAGAGGCTTTTTCCTCTGTTGCCAGTGTTGAATGCTCAAGTCAGTGTCAGGTAATGGGTGACTTGTCTCAGGTCTCCCTGGATCTGGCTTTTAGAATAACATTGACAACTATGGATGCTTTCATGACCTGAAAACTTAAGATGTTGCAGACAGAACATTTCAAATGCTGAATCACAAGGTGGCATTGAGGAAAGATGCTGGAGCTGTAAGTAGGGGCAGTTTGTGTCTCTGCATTCACAATCTCTATGCCATACGAAAACAACTGTATCTTAGTCTATATATAAAAAGCAGTTATATTATAGTGGTTGTGTTCTGCAGTATACTTACCCCTGAAATTGTTAGTATGTACTTTTAATTTCCCTTTTTAACATCTCAAAGATGCTTTACAAAAATGGGTGTATGCTCACACTGGGTGTGTAATTAGACAAACCAAATGTGAAGTGTGAAACGGAGGATCGAGCCAGCTGTTCGCTGGTGAGTGGCGAAGTGCTGAAACCAAAGGGGATGACAGCCTGATTCTCGCTGGGTGAACCACATGCACAAAGGTGCAACAGCCAGATCCTCAAATCTCAAGGTCAACCCTGCAATTCTCAGACAAGATGAAAGACTTGGCATTCCAGATAGAGGTAATATTGTGGGAAAAACACAGACTCCTTAAAAGTGCCTTTCCTTGAGGGATTTGGCTCAATTATCAGGAACAATTGCAACCTTCCGGAGTTGCTATTTTGAACTCTGGAAAAACAGGCGTCTGTGATACGGACAACAAAAATCATCTTTCAATCAGGAGGAATGGAGAGAAATGACTTTAAACTTAGCACTGAGGAAATCAGCACTTGGACATCTTGCAGAACGGTGAAGCTGTTCTGTTTCAAGATCAAACATAACTCAGTTGTCAAAAAAAAACAGAACTCTTGTAATTCATTTGGAATAGAGTATAATTATACAATTAAATATGAATGTTCAGAAGTTATTAGTGCTTGTCATTAAATTATTGAAACTAAGAACAGGAAAATGACTCTCCAAAACAAACTATTTCCTTCGTCACATTTCTGTTGTTTATAATTTGATGTTAATACAGAATTTTTTTAAAAATTACATTCTATATAGTACTTTTCACATCGGGAAGATATGCTTCAGACAGCTCATATGTGCGTGTGGAGAGCTGAGGAGGGTTGGTATGGGTAAAGGTGACTAAAATATAGGTCTTAAGGCAGGCGATAAAGCTGGGGAGGAAGGGAGGGAGTCAGAGGGACTCTAGATGGAATTCCAGAAAGTGCAGCTAAAACCGCTCTGAATATAAAACCCTTCACACCTTAGCACCTACCTCTCTCTGATCTCTTCTTATCCCACTCTGTTGCTCACTCTGCTCAGTTTGCTGTGCGTCTCCCGTCACCATGAGTGACCTCTGGAATTTCCTACTACAATAACAACGTAAAATAACATCTTTACAAAAGGCAGTGTCAGACACTGAGCAAAGAGGGGGAAGAGGGAGTTTACTATAGGCACAATCAAAGAGGTAGGTTTTAATGTGGGAGTTAAAGAGATAGATCGGGAAGGGAAAGAATATCAGAGGTTAGGGACATAGTATCCAAAGGCTCAGGCACATAAGATGGCAGAGAGTGCAGGGAACATACAGCAATCTCAAGTTAGTCAAGCAGAGTGGACAAACTAAGGATATTCTACTAATAAGCATGTCAGCTTGAAACCAGCTAGGATCCAAGGACACCCTGCTTCCCCACACCCCCACAGAAAGTCAAGCAGAGTGTGGTAGATCAGAGATATAGGGAAGTGGTAGGGCATGAAGGGATTCATATGATGGGTGAAGACCTTGAAATCAATCTACTGGGAGGTGGGAGACAGTGGAACCTGACAAGGATTGAGGTGATGGCCATACAGAGTTTGGTGTGCGGGAGGACGCAGGCAGCAGAATTTGGGATCAGTTGGAGTTAAGGATACCTACCAGTGAAAAGTGCACATGAAAAGTCTTAATGGGAGGTAAAGATATGAATAAGGGTTTGGCTGCATTTCATGAGAGATAGGAGCAGTGGTAGGTGAAGTGGCAGGGGTGAAGTAAACAGTCTTCATTAGGGATCAAATGCAAGAATGGAAAGCTCAGGATTGAACCAGGTGTCAAGGTGTTACACTGGTTTGCTAATTTTGAGAGAAAAAAAACATGGGAGGTTGAGGTCAGAGTCAGAAGCAAGACAACATTGACAGGAGCCAAAGAGGAATACTTCCATCGCATCCATATTGAGCTGCAAGAAATTATGGCTCATCCTTGCAGATAAGGTGGTCAGTTTTACATTATGTAAAGTACAGTACTTGGAAAAAACCCCAAACAATTGAGGTACATCTGGAAAGTTATTCAAGGTGTCAACTTTATTTGAAAACATAACTTTTACAGGCAAAAAAGTTTAAATTGAACAAAGTGCGATAAACAGGTGCAGAAGGGTTTAGTACAAAAGCTCGCTGAAGAATATGGAGAGAAAAAAATATACTAAACAAATTTCTTTAAACAGGTGTTACTTTTGACCAAATGTCCATCTTTTAGTTAGACAAGTGACCATAGCTACAAATATATGTTATGGCTGGGAACTTAAAGATGGAAGAATATAGAAGTAACAGAATTTTCCTACTCAGTCCAAAACATAAGAGAGAAAAGTTAATCAGACTGCTTTACCATAGATATTCCATAAATGCTATGCGATTGTGTTCGGTTGCCTGTATACCATGCACTCTTGAAAAATCAGACCAAACATCTTGCCAAGTCTGGATAATCTCAGCTAGATTCTTGTACTACACTTTACAAAGCATGCATTCTAAAAAATACCACTCTTTCATAACAGCAGTAATAGATACAATGGTCAGAAGTGCTTATTTATAACCACAGGTCCATCTGGCAGCAGTAATTTCTGCCAAAAGAAAATAGTGTATAAACTAGAAAGAGCACATTAGTGTACGACTTCCTTTTGCTCAAAATGTAAGCCTTCAGAATCAACATGAAGCAAACATTCTAACACAAAGTCAAAACTACAGAAGCTGCTCCTAACCCTGAACGTAGGCCTGTCTCTCTCGCCTGTGATCTGCACCGGAGATGAAATTCTGTTAATTATTCAGAAACATCAGCAGGCAGAAAGGTATTCTGAGGATTAACGAAAACCCAGAAGTCTCAGTTGGCATGGAAGGATTTTTTTTTTTGGACAGATCAGCGTTATAGTCCATTTACACTGTTTATGCAAGCTTCACTTTTGCTGGTGTGTAGTTTTTGTCTATTGTTTCCTCTTGAAGAAACATATGCAGACAGCGCTCATTCTGTGCCAAAGGGTGCCCAGCAACTCTGAAAAATGAACAATATTCAAATTAAAATGTTGCCATAGTGTTATATATTAAAAAATTTGAATAGAATACAGGGCCACTGTTCAACTGGTGCAGGCTCAGTTATGCATTAGTTGATAATTTTCTAAGCAATAATTTATACACATAACACCTTTCATGTTAGGGGAACACGTTGAAGTGCCTTACAAAGGCTGAGCAGGATCTGCAAGTGGTTAAGCTGGCTGAAGGCATAGTCTAAGATGCAGACTTTTGAGCAGGACTTGAAAGCAGAGATGGAAGGGCCAAAACAGATGAATATTAAGAGATCCAGAGGGCTGGAAAAAAATGTGAGTGAAAGCTCTTGCCAATGGTAGGATGGGAATGAAGCAATCCAGAGTTGGAGGGAGTAGGATCACAAGAGATTGCAGAGATAGGGAAATACAGAGAAGTGGACTTTAATTTTAATCTGCTGGGAGACAGGGAACCAGTATAGCCAGAATAAAAATAGTTAATTCCAGATAAATACCAGGGTAAGGCAGTCACCAACATAAGGAAAAGATCTAAATCCTATCAATTGAGTCAAATAGAATTTCTCCTGGGATTTAAACTCAGAAGAACTATTCTACATTTTGCTATTTTCCCTTAAGACCTATTAAACATTTTGTTCCAGACCTGGACATTCAGCTTTTAACCTGAAGCAATGTTTCATTTTCTCTTCCTTTTGCTATAGACTGACAATAAAGCACATTTTCAATTCACATATATCCTATGCTCGTCACCTATCAAATGTTTGAACAAATTAGCAGAGTCCTTTGAATTATTTATACATTAGGAGATGGTATAGAAATATAGAAGAGTCCTGTAGCTCAGTGGTTAGAGCACTCGCTTTGCAAGCGAGAGACCAGAGTTCAATTCCAGGCAGGGCAAAACCTTGGGCAAGTTTCCTTACTCCACACGCCTAATAATAATCCCTCTAAAAGCAATAATAAATTGGTCATTTTCAATCTACGACTGTTTGTGGGACATTGCTGTGCGCAATTGGCTGCCGCGTTCGCCCACAAATATACAGTCAATTCACTTTACAGTGTGTTCTGTGAAGCGCTTTGGGACGTCCTCACGACGTGAAAAGCGCTATATCAAATGCAAGGATTATTATTATATAAATGTAGACTGGTAAAAATCCCAGATTTCATTTAAATCAGCAACAAATTATGTTGAAAAGTTAGAACTCCTTCCAATGATGAGGATGACAGAGAGAAAGGAGAGGAGAAAGTGGAAAAGAGATACACGAGTTTGCTGAAAGCTCAAAATCCTTTAAGCTTAACAGCAGCTTTGAGCATTTTTGGTATGAGGGAACATTAAGGATTCGCAGCATTTGTTTTACAATGCTCTATACATGTCTGAATGAACATGCTTTCCACTCAGAGCTCAATTTAAGATGATTCAAAACTAGAGCTTGCCACATTCACACATGAAACAGATGGTAACATCAGTAATCAGAAATAATTGCAGGTGTAACTTTTATTGTTCACTTTAAACGAAGACCACCTTAGACCAAAAATAAAGTACGTGAGTGGAAAAATAACAGAAGACCGTTCTTTTTTTAAAAAAGAACACAATTTTAATGGCAATTTACATAAATTATATATGGAAAACACAACAAAATTAAAAACTCAGCCAGACTCCTCCATGCCCTCAGCCTCGTAATGGAATCATTCTCAAAAGTAATCACAATTAAAAAAAATTATGTTATCTTGTACGATCAAAACAACACATCAAGGATTTTCATTTTTGAAACTATGCACAACTTTGTGGAATTTAAAAAACACTTTCGTTTTTATACCAATTATGAAAACAAAACTCATTCATAATAGAATATACAATTTTGCAACAGTAATGAGCTCTTTAAATGCCAAGTATGTAGCATTTTGCTTTTTGAAACATTCAGAGGGTGTAGGAAACGGAGCCTTTTCTTACTTGTTAATAAACTGTTCAAGCCCTTGCTTTCGTTCTTCTATAAAAGAATCATCGAAGATCCCATCATCTCCTCGAAAAGGCAGCTGGCGAAATATTGCTTTGCCAGGCAATGCTGGCACCACAACCTAGGAGAAAACCAGACATACAAATCTATATTAGCAAGTCCTTATGCATTAAAAGATCAATTTTAGTAATCTGAGAGCAAGCCTTCTTCCTGCAAAAAAAGTGCAGTTTTTAAGAATGTGAAGGGAAAAATTATAAACTTCCATCAAACCAAGTTATTCTGCAGTCCAACTATGACTTACTTCTATGTTGTCTCACAATGTAAAAGGTGCTAAAATGTAATATAAATTGTATTGTAATTAAGTTATGATCAAGGAGTACAGCTAGCCAGTGTCTGGGATATTAGAGGAATGCACAAGCCCATGGGGCCTTCCCGCAGCCCCAGGCCCCTACACAATAGATAAGTTCACTTTCCCCTCTTTCAGTAATACAAAATTAGAAATAGAAAAAAAAATGGATGGAATTAGAATTATAACTGCAGCTCACAAGTACAAACAAGAATAAAAGTGTTGTTTTCCTCCACTGGCTTTACCTTGCTTTCCCTTTCCAGTTCATTTCTCAGCCATTCAAAGTCACTGTATCTTCTCCTGACTGAAGATTCCTTCAGCTTGAATATTGGCAAATTGGTCTGAAAAGAATTTAAAAATAGTTAATATATAAATCAAGGAATTCTGCAATTTTGACAAAGGGTTGTTGGACAAACATACATCAAAAATGCATTATTTTTGAATTGACTGAAAAAAATCTTTATACAACATTCAGTTCAATTTAGTCAAAATTTCAAATGAGCTTTCATTCTTTCCCTTCCCCAAGTCAAGACAGAGACCATTTCAAAATGTCCTGAGAATTTAAAATAATCCATAAAAATCTGAAAAGGACTGCTATTTGTCTGAACATCAGATGAAACTGAGGGCTTTCACTTCATGGATTCTTGTACTGAACACCTTTCTTTCCACAAAAAGAAACCTCACTTAAGACAAGCAGTTAATTTGAACAAATTGGATTCTGGATTACAACTCTCTAATTTCACCTCGTAGCTAGCTTCAATTTCACCTGAACTTTCCCCCTCTTCACCTTTGAGTCTTTGTACACCTTAAATACACAGAACAAAACCTTTACAACACAGCTTTCAGATGAGGCATTGCATTTTAAATACCCTGTCTCAAATTACAAGAGATTAGCTTCTATTTAACTTAAAAGTGTAAAGATCAACCTAGTCAAAAGAGCCTACTCAGAGCATTTACCTGTGGGCACGGAAGTCTATGAAGTTAATCTGTAGAACATATCATGGTTACAGGTACAGCATTTGACTGGAGAGGATAATCCACACTAATTTGCCTTTAAAATTTCCCTTTTGAACTTCTGATACCTCTCTCTCATTCACTACCTGTCCAGGAGGATGGGGGTGGGAGAAGGAAGGGGCAAAATGTGATCTGAGAATACAATATTCATTGTGTTCTGAATTTGTAGAACCAGGTAATAATCTTACTGAACCTGCCATTTTCAAACTTCAGTTTAGTGATCCAATATGTCTGGCAGCTTTTCAATTTATTTTTCCCCACCCAAAGTATATAAGAGCAGATTCTGTGCTGTTGAGAAATAGCCCCGTTTGTCAGGAAGCAACTCCCCTCCTTTCCATTAGATGACAAACAACCAAAAGATAAAGGGCAAAGAGCACAAATAGGTGCATGTACAAAAATGCTAGAAGCATAATAATCCTTGCATTTGATATAGCGCTTTTCACGTCGGGAGGACGTCCCAAAGCGCTTCACAGAGTACACTGTAAAGTGAATTGACTGTATATTTGTGGGTGAACGCGGCAGCCAATTGCGCACAGCAATGTCCCACAAACAGTCGTAGATTGAAAATGACCAATTTATTATTGTTTTTGGGGTTTTGGAGGGATTATTATTAGGCGTGTGGAGTAAGAAAACTTGCCCAAGGTTTCGCCCTCTGCCTGGAACATGTGGTAAGAACCGGAGACATGTCAAAATAAGACACAGAATAAATACAATTCGCAAGCACACGGGTTATTAAGGAAAGATAGGAAAGTTCGAGGGAAGGGTTCTATATATGCAGTTGAACTAGAATTACAATCATGGTATGCAATTCGACAGGAGGCCAGAGGTGGGGTTGCAGGAGGCCACAGCGATAGGATGGAGCAAGGCCATCAAAGATCCAGGAGCTTACAAAGTCAATCCACTGAGAAATAGGGAGCAAGTAGAGCCAGGTGATGATGGCAGCATTGGGCTTGCAGAGCCTGGTGTGAAAGAGGAATTGGGCTGTAGAGCTCTGGATGGTCTGGAGCTTGAAGGGTAAAGCTGGTTAGTCCAGTGAGCAGAGCACACTCTAACGTACTGCTGTATACCTCAACAGAATTACTTAACGTTGACCTCAAATCGGATTGTACACAACATTTATACTTCAGATAGAGCATTTCTTCTCCTTCTCAGAATGCTTTTAAGCAACTCTGAAGTGAATGCTTTCAGTACATTTGTTTTCCAGCAACTCAGAGACATGCACTTAAAAACCTCTATCATGCCTGTTTCTTCAAAATCTCTTAAAAGCACACTGCCATTAGAAACAAAGCACAGTCAAGTATAGATGCTTATTACAGGTTTTTACACTGCTCTTATGTATCAGTCTAGTATGCAGGCAAAGAGCCAAATGATTTTTACTGATCTAGATTGTTCAGAGCGGACAATGTACAGTTTTTGAAAATGCTCAGAAAAGCTTTCAGAGCAAAATAATCTCATTACTTGATGTTTGCAGCAAAGATATTTAGACTTGTGTGTGATCAGTAAAATATACCTACACACATTTAAAATTCAAGTAGGAACAGAAAGTCTTAAGTGTTCTTCTCATGGGAATGTTTAGACACTTTTATATATTCAATATTAAATTAAGATATGCAATATTGTTTATATATTAGCTGGTGTATGGAACCTTAACAGTATTGCATAGCTTATTTTTTTAATATTGAACTTAAAAAGATAGTTGTGAGTGACAAGAAAGAAATGGGGCAAAGGAGTGTAGTGTGAGGGTAGTGATAGAGGCAGCAGCAAAAGATATGGGGGTTATAGAAGCCGAGGGAAAAAGGAGTAGGAGTCAGGAGGGTGAAAAAGTATGCAGCCAAGCAGATATTTTTGGTATTTGAGGTGAGGATTGCGGTGCAGGGTGGGGGTGCAGAGGAGACAATGTGTGGAGGAAAACAGAGCGGACCTTGCGGTTGTTTTTGGCTTCCACAATAGCCTTGGGAGTAAAACAGAGTTTGGGCTTCTGTGAGGGAGAAGCGATGAGCTTGAAGGTGTTTGAGGCAGATGCAACAGTGAACCCTGAACTTGTACCAACTGTATCCAAGTGCACAGAGTTGGGATTTAAGGGAGTGGAAATGGCAGGGAAGATGGTCCAAATTTCAGGGGGGCAAGCGAGTTGAAGGTCAAGGAGAGATGGCTATTTAGAAGCTTGATGGCTGCACTGAGATCATTCCGAGTGCAACGCAGGAGTGAGAGATGATACAAGGATAAAAAAAAGCATTTGTCAGGGACTCAAGGAAGATTTTTCCAGGAGTAGGAGATAGTGGAGAGTTTGGCAGAGGAAAGGGGATTTGGGAGGAGAGATGAGGAAATGGTCAAAGACAGCCTTGTCCATGGAGAGCTCAGAAACATCAAGCCCTTGGGCGATAATGAGATCAAGAGGTGGCCTTGGTTGTAGGCAGCAAGATTTTTGCAGCAGATTAAGTATGCAAATTCCAAACATAACTATTCATCATGAATTAAAGTTTGAGGTTGTACAGCATATGGTCAGATTTCTCAATTAACATTACATGTCAACTTAAGAAGCTTCTAGATGCCAAATGAATATTGTCTATGTGGACAGTTTTGAAAAAGAATCTTTTAGAGATGTCATATTATTGCCAACACCTTGGGACATTCTCCCGACGTGAAATGCAGTATGCGAATGTTTGTTGTTGTTTTCGTCAGACAGCCAAGACTACTATTAACAACCCTCTTTTGCACAGTAGATCATTGAAGCTTGTTTGACATAGAGCAAAAGCATGGATTACATAATAATCCTTGCAGTTGACATAGCGCCTTATCACGTCTTCAAGCCGTCTTAAAGTGCTTCACAGAATATACTGTGAAGTGAATTGACAGTATATTTTGTGGACGAAAAGTGGCAGCCAATTGCGGATAGCAGTGTCCCACAAACAGTCGTGGATTGAGTGACCAAATTATTTATAGGGAATATTATCCCCGGAAAAAGGATCTGCCAATCGACTAACAACCAGGTTCCTGCTTACTGCTAGGTAAACAGGTATGTGGAACAAGGAAACTTGCTCAACATTTCGCTCTGCCCAGGAATCAAACCCAGGTCCTCTTACTTGCAAGGCAAATGCTCTAACCAATAAGCTACAGGACTCCAAAAGCAGCCTTCTGCAAACATGCAGAGCTGCATATTCAAAATTTTCATTTTTTTCTCTTGCAAGATGTACAGCACTTTGTTAATCTTATAAGCATAGGAAAGACAACCCAACATCTGTACGCAAAATCTGCCTTCTCTGTATGTCTCAGTATCATACTATGAACCACCGGGGTCAGCCTGGCTCAGATGGTTGTGGGTTCAAGCCCCACGTCAGGACTTCAAATCAGACGTCTAAGATGATATTCCAAAGCAATACTGGGGTGTTTTTCATTGTCGAAGGTGCCGCCTTTCAGATGAGACATTAAACCGAGGTACCGCATGCCTGTTCAGGTGGATGTTAAAAATCTCATGGCATTATTCTAAATAGAAGGACGATTATCCTGGTATCCTGGCCAACAATCCCCCAAATAAAATTGGTCACTCAATCCATGGCTGTTTGTAGGACATTGCTATGCGCAAACTGGCTGACACATTTTACCCACAAAATATAGTCAATCTACTCTTGGGCGATGGCAGCATCAGCCTCCATGGCCGCACACTCAACCTCACTAAGCCAGTCAGGAACCAGGGTGTCTTGCTTGACCCTTCCTTTCTCCCCCACATCCGCGCCATGACCGGCACTGCCTACCACCACCTCCGCAACATTGCCAGACTCCGCCACTCCCTCACCCCTCAGGCTGCCAAAACCCTCACCCACACATTCGTCACATCAAGGCTCGACTACGGGAACTCCCTCCTCATCGGCCTTCCCAACTCTTCCCTTCACAAACTGCAGATCATCCAAAACTCTGCAGCCCGTGTACTCTCACGCACCAGGCTCTGTGACCCCATCACTCCCACCCTCGCCCGATTCCACTGGCTCCCCATCCCCCAGAGGATCGAGTTCAAGATCCTCATCCTCACTTTTAAGGCCATCCATGGCCTTGCCCCTCCTACCTCTCTGACCTGCTGACTCCCTAACAATCTGCCCGCTCCCTCCCTCCGTTCAGCAGGCTCCGGCCTGCTCCCATCTCTCCCTCCCGATCTACCATCGGTGGCCGGGCTTTCAGCCTCTCTGCCCCCACACTCTGGAACCCCATCCCATGGTCCCTTCGCCTCGCTTCCTCCCTTGCCTCCTTCAAGGCCGGTCTCAAGACCCTTCTCTTCGATCGTGCCTTTGGTCGCCCTCCCATCTCTCTGCCTTCCCTCACCTCTAAACCACCCCTCCCCCAGGCTTGGGCCCCGATACCTGACTGTTCAGTGCTTTGGGACATCCTCCCAATGTGAAAGACGCTCTATAAATGTAATTTTGTTGTTGTGAAGCTCTTTGAGACGTTGTTTGATAAGGTGCTAAATCAAATGCAAAGATTTGGATTAATTATTAAACCCAGTTTAAGCCAGTGTTAATTCGTTCAGGTCCATGAACCCCAACGTACTTGAACATATGTGGATTTAGTGGAATATTTGCAAATAGATTAAACAATAATAAATTGGTTATTTTCAATCCACGACTGTTTGTGGGACATTGCTGTGCACAATTGGCTGCCGCGTTCACCCACAAATACAGTCAATTCACTTTACAGTATATTCTGTGAAGCGCTTTGGGATGTCTAGAAGACGTGAAAAGCGCTATATCAAATGCAAGGATTATTATTGTTAGATTGGTTTAGGAGGAGAAGTGCAGCAAGCTAATCTTAATGGTATTATGTGATTCAAAGAGCATGGAAAGTTAGATCCAATTTAAGTACTGTTAATGTGATCATTAGCATCCCTAATATCTCAAACTCTACATTACAATATTGACAATTCACCATTACCAAGGTGTTTGCTGGTCTGGTTTATGGTTCCACCATGTCATCCAAATCCCCTTGAAAGAAATTCAGCATTTGGCCACCTCTGTTTGTAGGATAGGACTATAATAATCTTTGTATATCAAAGCATGTCAAAATGCTTTACAAGCTTTACGCTGAAGTGCATTTACTAATTGTAAATGAATGCAGTTGCCAATTTTCACAGAGCAAACTCTCACAAACAGCAATTGAGTGATAATGAATTTCAGCTGGAGGAATGTTGGTCAGGACATTGAGAAGAACTTGTTTCTCCCCCCAGGTAGTGCCATAGGATCTTTAAAGTCTATGTGAACAAAGATGAGACCTCAGTAATATCTCATCCAGCATCTTAGCATCAATCTATATTATGGGCTCAAAGTCCCAACATAAGACTTCAACCTACAACCTTCCAACTCAGCAGCAAGTGTGCTAGTGAATGAGCCAGGCTGACACTTTATAATCCACACCTGTATATCGGCTGGTCTTCATTATGAAGTGCAGGTTATTCGCAGTAAACTTAGATTTGATTTATTCTGATCATCAATGGTTTTCAAAATTATAAATTTCTTAAATTTTAATTTAAGATTATTTATAATTTTAAAATAATCATATCAATGGAAATACTGATATCAGCAGTGCAATAAAGCAACCAATGTCCTTATCAGTATAAATGTTGAATTTGCAGCTCTGGGGTCTATTGTAGGTCATTGCAGTATAAACAAGGAGCCAATGGAAGACAGGTGGTGGGACACTAAACATACCCCAAAGAGACATTTGAAAGTTGTCCTAATGTTAATCCTCCAGCTAAATGGACAATTAAAAGACAATTATTACTGTAAAGTATTTAACACTTTGAGGCTTGAACAGCATAAAATAAGTTATTTTTGCCTGACAAAAGGTTGCCACTTGTATTTTGCAGAAGAGTAGAATGGCTGCATAAAGAAACAAGAATATTTAACTGTCAACAATACATAATATACTGCACCAAACTTATGGTACAGATGTGAACATCAAAAATCTTCACATCAGAGCACTGTGTAGAGTCAAGTGGAGGCAGCCACAAAAAAACAAGTCATTTCTGTCCTAGAAGAATATTGGAGATCAGCATTTATGAAGGCCTTGGAGCAGGGTGCTCATCTGCTACGCTGTGAACGCAGTATTGCAAGGAAAGATTCGAGCATTTATTCCAAGTCGCAGGAACAATGTTGCAAATTATTCAGTGTACATTGTTATTTCAAGAGGTCAACATTAGCAATCCAGTTACTAGTTATTACATTGAAATAAGGGCCATCTCCCCATTCTCATTGTTTGCACCTTTAAAAAATAGTACACTGTACAAATAATGCGTGGCTCAACACAGGAAACAAAATGTAGAATGTTATTTCCAATTCAAGGTACTTGCAGCACCCAACCATTTTTTCCTTGACATTCAAACCATCGGATCACCCAGCCCTATATTTAAGCTAATTCCAGCTTCCCATGCAAGCTTTGAATGCCTTCCAAATTACTTGCCGTTTCTCCACTCCGGCAGTCATGCCTGAAAGCAAGTACAGTGCACTGGAAGAAACGTGCTCTCCTGCAAACTAAGCCATTTAGAAGTCAAATTTGTTTGGGGGGGTCACAGGTAGAAATATATGTTTGGAAAATGCTGCAGTTTAATGGGGGAGGCACACAATTCTGAACCTGGCACTTCTGCAAACGACTGCCGTCTTCTCCCCCCTCTCCCCTCCCCTCACAGCCCCATGGTTTCAGGTTCAGTCGAATGCACTCATACTTTCTACTTGTCCCACAGGTAGAAAGAAGGGGGAAGTAATGAGAAGACTGTGTCAACCACAGCCTCGGGCGGCACAGTGTGGGAGACGCCATTTGATGACTTCAGCTCTCGGCAAAATTAATCGCCGCCTTTCACTGGTAACTTCGTCCCCGGAGCTGCGCGCCAGAGGCCAAAGGCCAACACAGGCGTCCCTCCACCTGCGAGCGGGTGTGGTGGTGTGTGTGTGTGGGGGGGGGGGTCAGCCTGGTGTGGCCGCACTCCGGCCCACAGCTCCTCTCCCCTCCCCGGCTCGGCCCCGCTCGGCCCCGGCCCCGCGCTCACCTTTATCCGGACCTCGTAGGTGGTGTAGCGGTACCGCCCGATCCCCACCGTCTGCGGGTTGCTCACGTCGATCTCCAGGAAGTTGCTCGGGGGCCCGTAGGCGTCCTTGAGGTTCTGCGGCTTAGCCAACAGCCTCCGGGTGTCGGGCACGGCCTCGGCCATTCCTCCTCCCGCGGCTACTCCACCATCAGCTGCTCTTCAACTGACGCCAACCCGCCGCGCAGCCCCCTGGGAAATGTGGTCCTCGCCGGAAGCGAAGGCGTTACCTCCCGGTCAGCGCGGGAGGCGGCGGCGCCCGGGAACTACAGCCCCCAGGGTGCACCTCGGCCCAGGGGCGCCTCCCCTCTCCTCCCTCCAGTCCTGGAGGAAGTGAAGCCTCCCCAGTGAGCTGCTGTAGGATGGACACAGGACTGACACACACACACACACAGGGGGAAAAAATACAATTTGTTGCGAAGAAAAATGCAAAACACGTAAAGAGTGAGTTAAAATGCAAACTTGAACCATTAATGGCTCTTGAAGTGAAGCGCCATTTGCTTCTGAAGTAAACGAATGGATGAGAGCTGGAGATGACCTGAACCTGGAGCAGAGAGCTCCAGCAGCCTCAGGAAGCCCACAGCTGGAGACAGTTTAGGGAGGGACGTGGTTGTGTAAATTCCCAATCTAACAAGAACAGGAATAGGATGAGTGGAGGCTGAAAAGGAGTATAAACACCGGACAAATTAGTTGAACCGAATTGCCTGTGTGGGTGCTGTACGGTCTATGAAATTGTTCAACAGGAGGGGCTGAGGGATTCGTGCTGAGACAGAAAGGTTGATGGAATAGGTTTCAGAGGGTCCTGTTAATGAACCTAAGTAAACTAGTTTACCATAGATCATTTGTCCTGTTCCTGTGTCCTTTTCCTGCTCCTATATACAAATATACTAATAGAAATAATTGGGAATACAGTGGTGGCTATACCTGTTTTAGCTGTCCTTTTTTTCAAAGCAACAGTGCTTGATTTTATTTCCTTTTGTTTCACAGAAAATTTCATTTACAGATCTCGTGTTCACGTCATTGGCATCTGACTGTTTACAACTGCAGAGACTATCGATTGATTCCAGGGAATCATGGTTAAAATGGTACAAGATTTAATAGCATGTCTTTAACGTTATTAAAGAGCCAAGGGAAATCACAATTCTTTAATAGCTTTAAAATTTACCAGCATTCAGCCACTTAAATTGTGTTTGTACAGAGAGATCCGATTTCCCCAGTTTAACTCGCAGGCGAGAAGAATGGGAAGCAGACAATGTAATTGTGGTTTGCCAGCTCTCAATTCCTGTGTTGCAAGTACCACAACAAGTCGGTGTCTACAGCATAACTAAGACATAATGATCAGGCATTAATATTAATCCATATACAGCAGATTAAAAATGAATCAACTGAAGGCACAAAATACCACAAGAATAATTGGCTGTCCATTCACCCACAAAATACAGTCACTCCACTTTACAGTGTTAAGAGCTTAGAGCCGTTCTCACGACTTGTAATATACAAAATGTGAGGATAATATTCAACCTGCTCCCAAAATGTAAATGATAGAAAAACACTACTTATTTTCCCTAATTTGAATAAAGGGTAAAAGGGAGGGCACTTACTGCCTTTTATGTCATTTAAATTGGGAACAGATACTCTTGCTGTATTATTTAAATGAAGTAGATTCCAGGAGTAGCAGTATCCACAAGTCAGAATCATTCTATGAGGTCAAAATTCAATGAGTACTACCAACGTACAAGTTCAATATGCATGATCCAATCCCAAATTTACCCAAGCACACTCCAAACTTAATCCAAATGTTCCAGCTAATACAAAGCTCCGCCATCCTCATCCACACTAAACTCTGCAAGTGCATCATAGCTGCCCCGGTTGGCCTCTAATGGTTGCCTGTCACCCAACGAAACAACTTCAAGTTCCTCACCCTTCAACTGTGAATCCTCAACACCATAGCACCACCCTCTTTCAGTGATCATTTTCCACCCTACTTTTCTGCTTGTGCCCTCTGCTTGGCTAATTTGGGCTGCTATGTGCTTTCTGTGACTGTATCTCTGGAACTCCCTCGCTCGATCTTTCTGTCTTTGAATCCTGCCTTTACACCTTTTTGACTGTGCCTATGGTCACCTTCCCCCTCTTTCTCAACATCCAATCCCATCATTGTTATAGCACTCCAAGATGTTATCCTATGTGAAGGCGTTATATAAATAAAGGCAAGTTGTGATTGTAATGTAAGCACCAAATAATTGTTTCTTCCCTGCTGAGCCCAGATATTGGATTATTCTAATTTACTAGCATTCATCTCATATTATACATAATGGACAAACATTACTGATTGTTTCTTATTTCCCAAATGAAAACCACCATGATTTGAACAATATATTTGATGCCATGTTGATGAGGTGGGGTGTTGCATTCCAAATCGCAAACCAAACAAGGTAGATTGCAGGCAGAAGCAGTTTTCAATTCTATTTGAACTGGTTCTCAAGCAGTCTATAAACTGGTGCAGTATCAAATTGTATCATTAACTTTTATGACTGTGGCTAT
The DNA here is from genome assembly GCF_018977255.1 of Callorhinchus milii. Taxonomy (NCBI): domain Eukaryota; kingdom Metazoa; phylum Chordata; class Chondrichthyes; order Chimaeriformes; family Callorhinchidae; genus Callorhinchus; species Callorhinchus milii. The sequence goes on from NW_024704744.1 coordinate 51,411,270, forward strand.
TTTCAAACTAGTGGTTAAGTCTTACAACATTAAAACGGTTATGGAAATGTGGAACTCACTACCCGTAGTGAGTTCCACATTTCCATAACGCTGCTGGGTCAATTGAATATTGAAATATTAAAGAGGGAGGTCGATTTTGGTAGGCTGGGGTATCCAGATGGAAGGGCAGGAAAATTATACTAAGTTGCAGATCAGCCATTATCTAATGAATTGGTGGAACAGGTTCTGAATGATCTACTCATGTTTCCATCTTATCATGTGCTTATGTACAGTTAGAACAATAAATTGTGTGTAACTAAGTGTTTCAAAGGTTAAAGAGAGTGATGATGTTTGTTACAAATGTGCTATTGGGATCAGTTGGGCTGATACAATAACAGCATCTATTGTAGCCAGGTGAATAGTTGTATAGGTTCCTCATATCATCTCAATGTATGACTCATGTTATTTTCAGTCAGAGTGGAAGCCAATTCGATAACAACTTTTAAGAGAGAAGTAGATAATTATTTGGCGAGGAACACGTTCGCAGGGCTATGGGGAGAGAGCGGGGAAGTGGGATTGATTTGTACAGCTCTTTTCAAAAAGCCGGACAGACACAATGGGCCGAATGGCCTCCTTCTGTACTGTATGATTCTAGAGGACTGGAAGCTGTTTTACTATTACAATTACAAGCACAATCCTAGCACCTTCAATCTGCTTCTCCTCACAGTTTATCCCATCGATTGCCCTTTCAGGAATGGGATCCTTGCTATTGTTTCCTGTGACATAGCTTCAACTGACCAATACTCATTAAAATCTCAAGGTGATAAATCTACATTTCCCCCTTCTCCTGTTTGTATTCTCAGCCTCTTTTTTTCTGACAGGAAATGCAGGAGAGTGATAAACAAGCTCAGAATTGAGAAGGCAAGATATACAGCAGCTCAAAACATCAGGAGAACTAGAGCCAGAAACCATCAAATATTTTTAGGGAAACTGGTAAGTATTGGAAACGGTCAACTCAATTGGGAATGCTGACAAAATGTGCTATTACAAACACAAATAGAGTCTATCTGTGATAGGCAGTCTGAGATTCGGATGGTTAACTGATAATACATTATAACAGAGAGCATCTGAAATGCAAATTAAATATCAGACATAGAATACCACCATACTGTGTATTAAACAATATACCCAAGAAAATATAGTCTAAAATAGGCCCTTGTCTCCAGAACCAAAATAATGACTCAAATTGCAGTACAATGAGCAAATTCCTTTACCTTGATCCCCAAAACTTTGCACAATGAGCCAAACAGATTATCAACATTTCAAGAATTAACTTCAAATGCAAATTCAAGACTTGCCTCCACTGGTATGGAAGCACTAAGATCTGGGTGCTCCTAAGCTACCTCTGAGCCACTTAAGTGAGTGGGTGGTGACCTGCTCAGGCCCAGCCCCAGGCATATGATGTTCGGGTCGAGGACAGTGCTGCTGAGATGGAATCGCCTTGTTGAGTTTTGCTTGCTCATTGTTCTCCTTCTCTTCAGGTCCAATGGTTGTTTGGGTCCATTCAACTACTTGGTGTTGAGACATTCTTTCGACTTTGATCTGAGAGAATAAACCATCAAACAAAGTAACCTTTATTTAATCGTTCTATGATCTATGAAACTATCAAGACAGAAGCAAAGCATGGTTGATTTCTAACCTAGAATATTTACTCTGTTATTACATATATTGTGGAAAAGATTTAAAGTTTTATCTCAAGGATGGTACACCATGTCTCAAAGACAGTGTAATTTATCAAAATGTGACATACTTTGCTGTGCAAGTTCATTTCATCAGAGTATGATTTGAGAAAATGTAATGCTGGTGAATCACCTACTTCTCCATAGGGAATTTGAGTTCATAGTCTACCCTGACAGTTCAATGAAGTTCTGGGAGAGCACTGCCTTGTTAAAAGTGCCCTCCACTCCGCAATTGGAGGCCGTGCTTTTGGTCACTTTGCCCTGAATCTCTCTGACTCAGGCCCTCCATCTTGCCCCCACCCTCTTTGCCCATCTTCAAATCACACCTGAAAACTTTCCTCTTAGATCGTGCCTTCAGTCACCTCCGCTCCCTTTCTCAGTCGGCGTCAAGTCACACCACTGTTAAGCACTATGTGATGCTACCTGCATGAAGGGTGCCACATAAATGCCAGTTGTTCTTTGCATGAAAAGTTAAACCAAGGTCTTGTCTGCTTGTTCAGGTGGATGTTAAAGATCCCGTGGCACTACTTCAAAAGAGAAGGGAGTTCCACTGGTGACCTGGCCAACAATCCTCCAAATACAATTGGTCATTCACTCCATGGGATTTTGTGGGGCATTGTTATGTGCAAATTGACTGCCGTGTTCACCTATAAATATAAAGTAACTACACCTTACAGTAAAATCCTGAGAGGTCCTTTGAAATATTGACAAAAATATAATAAGGCACTATATCAAATGCATTATTATTAGCATATTTCATAAAACTTGGCAAAGGCAAGTTTTAATTTGCATGCCATACTTCCTTTTGCAGTTACAATGAACTCGTACCTCCATTTTGGAAGTTTTTTAATCTTTCTGTCAATGGACTTGCTTCATACAAGAGAAAGGGTAGAGAAGTGTGTTACTTAACACTTGAAATATCGCATTCCTGTGTGTAAAGTAATAATAATTATCCTTGCATTTGCATTTCACGTCATCCAGACGTCACAAAATGCTTCACAGGATATACTGTAAAGTAGTGACTGTGTGTTTTCTGGATGAAATGCAGAAAAGTTGTACAAAGCAATGTCCCAGAAACAGCCATGTAGTGAGTAAAACATTTATTTACACTGCTTTTGTAGGCAAATGCAGTAGTCATATAGTCAAGGCAATACATTAGTTATTTATATATACAGGTCATATTTAAATGCAGAATATTTTCTAATTCTGTGTCCATTGCTATATAGTACATCTTAAAATGTATATTACCTCCATACACATTTGTTTTTTTAAAAGGCTTTGAATAACTGAATGTACCAAGAAGCTACTTTTTGGTATTCTGCTGTACACATCAGACGTTTTTTGTTTGCTTCAACCCCTGAACCAACACTCAATAGATTTGTCTTAGAGTGGAAAGTCTTAGGGATTCTGTACCAAGGATAAAAGAAATCTCTGTAATCTTACATGTATTAAATATATAACATTTGTGAAAACAAGCTTTATAATGTATTGAACCCATTGAAACCAAGAAGTTGGCGAATAACTCGGACGATAGAGTACAGCTTTGAAAGTGCAGTTCTAATAATGAATACTTGATTTGAAAAAATGTTCGGAGTCCATAAACTAGTAGTTAATGCATGGTGAGCTTTGAAAATTAACATCAATCTTACTTCAAATCTGAATGAAGAAGAACACAATGTTTCAAAGGAATTGACATTATTCCAAGCCCCTGTAAGCTGGTAATGGGCACAAATCGAGCAGTTTGCTAGCAGCTTTGTTTCATCAATTGAAAATGTTCCCCAGAAGCTCAGCAAGTTTATTCAGTGAGAATGCTGAGCCATACAGACTTTGAAAGTCTCATGTTTGATCTCCAATCTGTGCTGTACAACCAGGGTGGCATTAGAGGCATTAAAATTGGTTTCGCATCCCATCTTCAACGTATTTAAGAGAAAACGTAATGCATGCATGAAGGAGTATGTCTGCCTGCCTCCCCCCAGAAATGGGGGAGCAGCAGGGAGTGAGGTAAAGGCTCACCATCCTGCAAAATGATGGCGGAGCCAGGACTAGCTCCCTGTAGAAAAGACCCCATTTCTAACTGTGTATGCAAAGGGCGGCAGAACGCCAAGGTAGGGAAGCCTTGGTCCCTTCACCAAAGTGGAGTGCGCAGAGGCAAGCCCCACACGCCACAAGGTGCTGGGTTTGTTTGCTTTCCATAAATGGATAATAACATGTTGCATCTTCTGGAATGGGTTTGATACTGTCTGAGACAAGCGTAAATATATACTAACAAATAAATATATATATTTTGATTTTAAAAAAATCAGTCTATGTAATTCTCTGCAACTTAGAGAGGGAGATATCAGTCATGGTTCTGGCTCCTGATCATTAAACAACTTTTCTGTTGTAGATGCACGTGTTTCAAGACAAGTTCAAGCTAGGCTAAACCAGGATGCTTTCTACAGTCACTGCCAGCACTTACTCTCAACAGTCACACATGAGAAAGGTACACATGAGAAAGTACCAGACACCAGGTACCTGTGAAAACTTCACCTAGTTGAAGGAAAACAAGAACAAAATCCTTTCAGGAAAGGAGAGACATTTAAAGTAGAAAACATAACTGGAAAAAATAATGATTTTGAGAATGAGAAAGAAATTAAGTAAAAAATGTAAGGGTTATTACTAGGTAATTAGTACGTGAGTGTTTATTAACCCATTGGACAATTGAACCCAATATTTACAAAAAATAGTCAACATCTGTACTGGACCCCATGCAGAATTGTATACCAAATTGCAAGATGCTTTAAACTCTGCTTAACGGTGAGGATTTTTTTTCAAATTAAAAAAAAATCCCTTATTCAAGACATGCTGCTATGGTGAAAGAGCACCCTGATCCCAGCAGAGAGGGAAGCTTGCAGTGTGTGTGTGTGAGAGCAGTCTCCAGTTAGTGTATGCGTGAGAGCAACCTGTAGTTAGTGTACATGAGAGAGTGCAGGCTAGTCAAGGTCACAAGTGACATCCTGACCATGTGTGACCAGGGCTCCCTCTGCCTCCTCGTCCTCCTCGACCTCTCCGCTGCTTTTGACACTGTGGACCATTCAATCCTCCTCCACCACCTCTCCTCCCACCTCAACTTCCAAGGTTTTGTCCTTGGCTGGTTCAGGTCCTATCTTTCACGCTGCCTAAGCAAACGGCTTCTCCTCCAGGCCCGGCACCGTCTCGTGCGGTGTTCCTCAGGGCTCTGTCCTCGGTCCCCTCCTCTTCACCCTCTACGTGCTCGCCCTTGGTGACATCATCCGCAGACATGGGGTAAATTTCCACATGTATGTGGATGACACCCCACTCTATCTCTCTGCCTCCATCCTTAACTCCAGCACTACTGGCGTCCTGATCGACTGCCTGTCCGACATCAAGTCCTGGATGAGGGACAACTTTCTCCAACTGAAGACCGAGACCCTCCTGATTGGCTCACGCCAGTGCCTCCGCACCTCGGGCGCTGGCAGCGTCAGCCTCCACGGCTGCACACTCAACCTCACTAAGCCCGTCAGGAACCTGGGTGTCTCGTTTGACCCTGTAATGTGTGGGTGTAGTTAGTGTGTGGGAGCGGGCGTAGTTAGTGTGTGGGAGCGGGCGTAGTTAGTGTGTGGGAGCGGGTGTAGTTAGTGTGTGGGAGCGGGTGTAGTTAGTGTGTGGGAGCGGGCGTAGTTAGTGTGTGGGAGCGGGCGTAGTTAGTGTGTGGGAGCGGGCGTAGTTAGTGTGTGGGAGCGGGCGTAGTTAGTGTGTGGGAGCGGGCGTAGTTAGTGTGTGGGAGCGGGTGTAGTTAGTGTGTGGGAGCGGGCGTAGTTAGTGTGTGGGAGCGGGCGTAGTTAGTGTGCGGGGCGTAGTTAGTGTGTGGGAGCGGGCGTAGTTAGTGTGTGGGAGCGGGCGTAGTTAGTGTGTGGGAGCGGGCGTAGTTAGTGTGTGGGAGCGGGCGTAGTTAGTGTGTGGGAGCGGGGTAGTTAGTGTGTGGGAGCGGGTGTAGTTAGTGTGTGGGAGCGGGTGTAGTTAGTGTGTGGGAGCGGGTGTAGTTAGTGTGTGGGAGCGGGCGTAGTTAGTGTGTGGGAGTGGGCGTAGTTAGTGTGTGGGAGTGGGCGTAGTTAGTGTGTGGAGTGTGGCGGGGGTAGTTAGTGTGTGGGAGCGGGCGTAGTTAGTGTGTGGAGCGGTGTAGTTAGTGTGTGGGAGGGGTGTAGTTAGTGTGTGGGAGCGGGTGTAGTTAGTGTGTGGGAGCGGGCATAGTTAGTGTGTGGGAGCGGGTGTAGTTAGTGTGTGGGAGCGGGTGTAGTTAGTGTGTGGGAGCGGGCGTAGTTAGTGTGTGGGAGCGGGTGTAGTTAGTGTGTGGGAGCGGGCGTAGTTAGTGTGTGGGAGCGGGTGTAGTTAGTGTGTGGGAGCGGGTGTAGTTAGTGTGTGGGAGCGGGCATAGTTAGTGTGTGGGAGCGGGGTAGTTAGTGTGTGGGGGGGCGTAGTTAGTGTGTGGGAGCGGGTGTAGTTAGTGTGTGGGAGCGGGTGTAGTTAGTGTGTGGGAGCGGGTGTAGTTAGTGTGTGGGAGCGGGTGTAGTTAGTGTGTGGGAGCGGGCGTAGTTAGTGTGTGGGAGCGGGTGTAGTTAGTGTGTGGGAGCGGGTGTAGTTAGTGTGTGGGAGCGGGTGTAGTTAGTGTGCGGAGTGTAGTGTGTGGGAACGGGGTGCAGTTAGTGTGTGGGTGAAGTTAGTGTGTGGGAGGGGTGTAGTTAGTGTGTGGGTGTGGGGTGTAGTTAGTGTGTGGGAGTGCGGTGTAGTTAGTGCGTGGATGTAGTTAGTGTGTGGGTGTAGTTAGTGTGTGGGTGTAGTTAGTGTGTAGTTAGTGTGTGGGTGTAGTTAGTGTGTAGTTAGTGTGTGGGTGTAGTTAGTGTGTAGTTAGTGTGTGGGTGTAGTTAGTGTGTAGTTAGTATGTGGGTGTAGTTAGTGTGTAGTTAGTGTGTGGGTGTAGTTAGTGTGTAGTTAGTGTGTGGGTGTAGTTAGTGTGTAGTTAGTGTGTGGGTGTAGTTAGTGTGTAGTTAGTGTGTGAGCGGGGGTGGCAGGTCTGTCAGGCTGTCAATCTCAGGGGTTGGACAAGATGGCGGCTGTCATGTCGCCCCTGGTTACGGTCGGTCGTCTGATTCGGGTTTTAAACATCGAAAACAGCCGGTTATCGCCAGGCCTTTGCCGGGCGCCGTACAGAGGTGAGCGGCAGCGCGGGCAGCGAGGTGTGAGTGTCCCCGGGGCGGGCGGGGGCGGGGGGGGGAGGGGCGGGGGGTGTAATGTTTTAAAGGAGGAGTTTGAAGCCGGCGCCGGGAGCTCCAGGAAGCACAGTGTGTGCTGTTGGTGCGGCCCGGCCCGGCCCGGCCTACTGCATCAGGCTCCAGTGATTTCAGCCCCCGCTGTTTAGACTGAGATTTGCAGCGTGTCTGCGGCTCTTACTGCCCCACAGGGCCTCCCACCTCTCCGGTCTCCAACCACCCCGTCTTCTCCTCGAAGCGACTGGACGTAAACACCTGGAAAGGAGTAACTAACGGGGTGGGGCTGGGGCTGGGCAGGTAACATGGGCTGAGGGAGGGGTCTGCTCTTCAACAGTCACCGTGACTTTCTCCCCCCCCCTACAAACCGTATCACCCCAACTCATTACCTCTCCATCCCTCCATCTCCCCCCCACCTCCATCTCACCCCCCTCCCTCCATCTCACCCCCCCTCCATCTCACCCCCCCTCCATCTCACCCCCCCTCCCCCACCTTTCATCTCAACCCCTCCACCTCGCCCTCCCCTCTCTATCCTCCACCTTGCCCAACACATACCCTCCATCTCGCCCCCTGCCTACCCTCTATCTCGCCACCACCTGCCTACCCTCCATCTCGCCCCCCACTCTCTACACTCCATCTCGGCCCCCCTCTACACTCCATTTTGCCCCACCATCCCTATCCTCATCTCGCACCCCCACCCTACCCTTCATCTCACCCCCGCCCTTCATCTTGCCCCCCCCCCACCCCTGCCCACATCCCTACCCCCACCTTACCCCCGCTCCCTACCCTCCACCTCATCCCCCTCCCTAGGCCTCCATCTCGCCCTCCCCCAAGCCCCCACCTCACCTCCCTCTCTCTGCACTCCTCCACTTCACTCGCCTTCAACTTCTCTCTACCATCCACAAAGCCTTCCGTGCTGTCTTTATATCCCACCTTAAAAGCTTAACTCTTCGGCTGCAAGTATGGTCATCTTCTCCCCGCTCCGCATTCAACACCATCCCTGTGACAATATCCTATGGGTGCTATATAAATGCAAGTTCTTGTTCCTTCACAGCATTAGCAGCTATGGGAAGGCGTAGTGTGCAGTTTTACACCAGGAACATTGTTTGGGTGTTTAAAGTTTGATCTAGTCTCTGTCTGTTAGGTCATTTACTGAGCCTTGAAAATTAACCATCTTGCAGATTTGTGGGAAATTCTTACATTTAGGCTTAATTTGGAAACTGCTTTTCTGCTGTTCTTATTTTTTAAAAAAATGCTTCCAAATTAAGACTCAATATGAAAATTTTCCACAGTTCTACTCGGTCTTAACTTAAAAACAGAATGGTTACTCTTTGGCTCATTAACGTCTAAAATCTCATGGCTCTCACCTCCTCCACCTACCCAACTTCCCCCTAAAACTCTCCGAACCCGTACGCAACCTAAAGCATCAGGTTCGACCCCCACTTATCCTTCCTCCCCCACATCTGGTCCCTCACCAGCACCGCCTTCTACCACCTCTGACGCATCGCCTGCCTCTGCCAATATCTCTCCCCAAAAGCTGCTGAAATCCTGGTCCATGCCTTTGTCACCTCTCGGCTGGACTACTCCAACGCCCTCCTCACCGGTCTCCCATCCACTACCATCCATAAAATCCAAATCGTTCAAAACTCTGCCGCCCGCTTTCTGACCCGCACAAAACTCCTCTCCCCGATCACCCCAGTCCTCGCCAGACTGCACTGACTGCCTATCCCAGAGAGGATCGATTTCAAGATCCTCACCCTTGTATTCAAGTCCCTGCACTCCTCTGCGCCCTTCTACCTCTCTGACCTCTCTCCTCAAAACAGTACCCGTTGCCTTCGTTCCTCTGGGTCTGGCCTCCTCCTCGTCCCCCGCTCTACCCTCGGCGGCCGTGCCTTCAGCCACTATGCCCCGAGGCTCTGGAATTGCCTTCCTCACTCCCTTCGTCTTGCTCCCTCCCTTCCCATTTTCAGGTCTCTGCTGAAGACCTTTCTTTTCGACTGCGCCTTTGGTCATCTTCCTCCCCCTCCCCCCGGCTCGGTCCCAGGATCTGTTACTGTAAAGCGCTCTGAGATGCCGTCCAGCGTGGAGGGTGCTATATAGAACGTCGACGGACCTGGAGTTGGTACTGGAGGACGCAAAGTGGAAGTTTACCCCGTGTCTGTTGATGACATCACCCAGAGGGAGCATGTAGATGAAGAAAAGAAACGGGCGAAGGATGGAGCCCTGGGTGACCGGGTGGGGGCGGGAGGAGAAATCATTGGCTGAGATGAGATGGATGTATTTGATTATGTAGGACTCAAACTATGTGAGTGTGGCCCCCTAAGGTGAATGAGGGAGGAAAGGCGGTGGAGGAGGATGGCGTGGTTGACTGTGTCGAATGCGGCAGGGGGATCCAGGAGGACGAGGAGGCAGAGGGAACCCTGGTCACAGATAGAGAGGACATTGTTTGTGTCTTTGACAAGCGCTGTCTCTGTGCTGTGGGCTGGACGAAAACCAGACTGCAGGGGCTCGAGGAGGGAGTGGAGGGAGAGGTGTGACCGAAGCTGACCTGCAACAATGCGTTCCAGGACTTTGGCAAGTAAGAGAAGGTTGGAAATGGGACTGCAGTGTGAGAAATTAGATTGATCGAGGGTAGATTTTTTAGGCGGGGTGTGATAACAGAGGTCTTGCTCCCCCCTACCTCTCTGACCTCCTAATCCCTACAACCCTGTTCGCTCCCTCCACTTAGCGGGTTCCAGCCTGCTTCACGTCCCCCGCCTTGCTCGCCCCATTAACACCGGGCGGACCTTCCGGCACTCTGCCCCCACCCTCTGGAACTCCATCCCTCAGTCTCGCCCCCTCCCTCGTCACCTTTGAGACCCACCTCAAGACCCTCCTCTTCGACCGTGCTTTCGATTTCCTTGCTTCCCCCCTGCTCTCCCCCCTCCCCCACCCCGACCCTCAGCTCGGGTCCGTAACTCAAATGTAATTTTGTTGTTTTGAGGGGGAGTGGAACAGAGCCTGAGGAGAGAGACTGATTGACTATGTCGGGCAGCTGGGAGAGAGGAGGGGGGGTTGAGTGACCAGCAGCTGGTAGGGGAGGGAGTTGAGGCAGCAGGTGGTGAACTTTTATCCGGGTGATTGTAGTTGAAAGGGAGGAGGGAGGCAAAGGATTGCAAAGAGGGGGGAGTAGCAGGAGCCGTGGTAGAGGGATAAGGCAGTGTGTATAGTCTGGGTGGGGTGGAAGGGGACATGGGGGTGGGGGGGAGGACGATGCAGCCAAACGGATGCTTTCGATCTTTGAGGTGAAGAAGTCTAGGACCTCTTTACAATTGGCGGTAGATGTGAGTATAGAGAGTGCTTAAGGGGTTGCACGGAGGAGTTGATGGACGGTGGAAAACAGTGATTTGGGATTGTTGTTTGCCTCCAGGATAACTTTGGAGTAAAAGTCAGTTTTGGCCTGTGAAAGGGAGAGGCGCTAGGTGCGGAGGTGCTCGAGGCATAGCTGGTGGAGAAATCATGAGGCCGAATTTCTGCCATCTGCACTTGAAGGTCTGGGTTTGTATTTTGAGTCAGCGTAGATGACTGTTGTACTAGGGGGAGCAGGTGGGTTGGGAAACAACCCTGGATTTCGGGGGAGCCAAGGAATTGAAGGTTGTGGAGAGCTGGTCATTCAGCAGCTTGATGGCTGCATCAGGATCGCTGTGGGTGAATCTTGTGTAAGGCACATTGATTTTAAAATCCCATCCAGAACAATTAGCCTGAAGGTGAACAACATCACCTTCCAATTTTTTTTATTGATCCAAGAATTCATGTGGTTGGAAGTTGATGAAGAAGGTTGGAAGTTGGTGAAGAATGTCCTTTCTTAAATATATTTAAAAAACTACCCGTGTTTGTAAAAGTGTAATCAAATACCTGTGGAATGTAGTTGGAAACTATTGTGGGGGTTCTGTGGTTTCATGTGTACTAGAGATTTAAACTGTTTCATCAGATTACAAATGTCTTAAAATATACAATGCTGGTATTCTCCCCCACCTCTTCCCATGTCAAGCCTTCCTAAATCATGTATCTGCCCCGAATAGGCAGAAGGGATGCTCCAAGGCCTCAGCAGCTGCCAGTCATCTTGCAAGAGGATGGGGAAGATATATGAAAACAAACCTGCTTTGGCTATTTCTCTTTATCTTTTTAATTTTTTAAATAAATATGTTCCCCTCTGGCCCTGTGGGGGCTGCTTCTGTCATTGTCCTGCAGTTTAGTGGTTAGAGCACTCGCTCATAAGCGAAAAGTTGGGCATATTTCCTTAGTCCACACGCCTCTGTTTACCTCGCAGTAAGTAAGAACCCGGCTGTTAGTTGATGGGCGGATCCCTTATAAAAAAAAATTATTTGATCACTTAATCCACATTTGGTTGTGGGACATTGCTGAATGCAATTGGCTACCACTTTTCGCCTACAAAACATACGGTCAATTCACTTTACAGTATATTCTGTGTTGAGACATCTAGAAGACGTGATATCAAACGCAAGGATTATTATTGTACATATGTTGCATTGTACCTCAAGTTTAATTTTGCTTTTTAGGGTTATATCAGAGATGTGAAAACTTTGGCCCTAGTGGCTCCTAAATCTTGTATTATGCTTAAGAAAAAAGTACAGTAATTCCCAAGCTTATTAGACTCTGGGTATGGGACGTCTAGAAGACGTAAAAAGCGCTATATCAAATGCAAGGATTATTATTATTATTATCTGGAATTCAGACCTAGCCGGACTGGTCCTGAAAACAAACTCTTAAAAAAAAATCCCTGGGCAAAAAATTTCCACCTTCCCATGTGTAGATTCCTGCCAACCCAACTCTCCCACTGCGCCCACGCCGTGCTGAAAAGCCCACATGATGCCAGTTTCCCACTCACAATCCTTGCTCGCCTACACAATGGTCAGCCTTACACAGTGTCCTCATATAGGCCTGCTTTGGTGAGTGAGCAAAAGATACTAAGTTTAACATACAGTACATTCACGCATTAAAAAAACACAGTGCTGAAAAATTCAGGTATATATATATTATCAATAGTCATTACAGTTAGCTGAAAATTCCGGCTTCCTGGATCCGATCTCCCCCATGAGTCCGCCTACCTGGGTTTTTAGTTTACAGTACCTCACTTTCTATTTCCTTAATGATTTACACACCGATACAGCATCTAATCATGATCTCTGTCATTGAAGACGAAATGTTTAAAGACCCTAGATGGAGATTAAATTAATTAAATTAATTGCAGGATCTTACAAGCAAAATTTCTCTAAAGTTCATATTTTTATGGGATGCATTTACTCACTGAGTCACAAGGAGATATTTAAAGTCACTTCATAACAATTTTAAATATCTTGATATTTATCCTACCAAGGAACAGAAATAGGTTCTTTCAATATTAAGATTTTTCTCAAATGTTTCTGCATCAAAACGAAATGGAATGCTGTTCTCTCCTCTTCACTTTCATTCCAATGCAGAATCAAATGCTGTATCCTAAAGCAACACTTCAGCATAATTATCCATTTAAATTTTTTTGGGTCAGCTGGGTGTCTGACACATGCAGAAACCCGTCATGATACTTAAGAGTATCCAAACCAAGCTGAGATTTATATGCATCCCACCTGCATGTGGAAATCCCAGAGATAGATTGTTGGAATGGAATGCGCACTCTTTTCCTGGAGGGACACATCCTGCTCACCTAATTCCGGAAAGTATTAGGCGCAGGTTGGCAAGAGCCAAGGCTTGGAGACTCCAGAGTGTGCATTGGGGTACTGCAAGAGTCGAACCAGCTAAAACTGCATAGCTTACATTGATATTGCAGTCCAGCAAGCTTTCCCGCTGCTTGTCCAGCTAGGACACCCTAACTGGTAGGGTGTTGGCTTGCATGGTTAACAGGAGCTGATGGGGATGACTCCCTGCCCCCAGTGACAGGGTTGCCCTTGCAGGACCTGTGCTATCATCAGCAGGGCCCTGGAATACATTGAATATGTGTGCTCTTGAAAAAACAGAAATGTACAGTATTTGTGCACGACTAAATAGATATTCACATTTTTCATTTTGCTGTTGATTGCTCACTACAGTAGTTGGAAACATTTACTTTTTCTGAAGACAGACATAGGTTTAGGAATCCTGCATTTCTTCATTTTGCTTCATAGCAATGACCCTTATCCTGTTTCAAGTTATTTAAAATAGTTATGAACCGACTTGAAATATCTCCTGGTGACTCGGTGAATAACTTCATCCCTTAAAGATATGAACTTTAGAGAAATTTTAAGATCCTCAAAAGGCCGAGTAGTAACAATAATGAATTGAGTGGCTTTTCTTGACCTTATTATGCCTTTCAGTGATATGCAGAGTTCAGCCACTGCTTTCAGGTAGCTCACACGTGAAATCCTTGTTGCTGCTCTTTGTTTAGCTTATTCCAATACTTAAGAAATCATAGCTACAAGTTCTACTGAGGTCTTTTCAGTATACTTCTGAATTTATATTGTGCTGTCTGTCTTAGAAAGGAAAGAAAGAGAAAAGAAAGAAAGAGAAAAAAATTGAACCTCCAGTACACAGAGAGGGGGATGGTTGCTGAGTAGTGTGATCTCTTACCCAGCATAGGGAGACCAACTCATTCTGACATATGTTTTACTGAGCTCTCAAGTAAGGCACTTGTTCTCACCACTCTTCATTGCTCACAGAGGGGCCCCTCAAGGATCCTATTTGAATGATTTCTAGGGGAGAGAGAAGCTAGCAGAAGGCACATTATAATAAGAGGCTTCTTAAAATAAATACGAGTAGAAACAACTAAAAAATTGTGTGGAAGTAAACATGTAGACACGTAAATGTACTTTACTGAAATAAATAAAGGAAGAGTGTTGTAGAAATGTTGCAAACTAGGTGAGAAGGGATTAAAGGATTAACGCAAAGGTCAAGACTATTCAGATGCTAATGTATTCATTGGGCTATGGGCTCCAAATAATTTTTGGACTTGATTAACGGTACTGCTGAACCTACTTGAAATCTGATTAGCAGTTGAAGGATTTTGATTAACAATTTTTCAAGGCTGAGGTAGGTTTGGGCCGATTATGTAATCCAGCACATTTATGGGTGACTCTGTTGTCAATTGGCATTATGATGTTGCTTTGCTATACCAGCTACTGCTGCTTTCGTTCCAATGCTTCTTATAGAATCGCAGAATGTTAGTTAAATTTGATACTAAAACCCGTCATACCAAAGGTAGGCGAGAAACTGCTTTGATTGTGCTTTCATAGTTTTTTTATTTAGGTTAGTTGAGGCCAGCTGTATTTTAAAAAAGAAATAAAAAATCTTTAGAAGCAAAGGTGTTTTAATGGTGGAAAAGGCCATTGGGCCCAACAAGCCTTTTTGTTAGTTTTCAACCACGGCTATCTGCCTTCTCACCATATCCCTCAATCCCTTCTTTATCCAGAAACACGTCTAATTGCCTCTTGAATCCATTTATACTATCTGCTTCAATGACTCTCATTGATAACTTGTTCCACATTCTCTTATCCTTTGTGTATTTTAACAAAAATCCGCCTGACTCCCCTCCTTATTCCTCATGTTGTACTTGTGATCCCTGGAATTTGAACCTTTCGCTGCAGTGAACAATTTCTGTGGATCAGCTTTGTTGATTCCCTTCATAATCTTGAAAACTTCAGCTTGCCCACCTCAAAGGCTCCTTGATTATAAGGCGAGCAGGCCCAACATGGGTAACCGTGTGAAGCTGGGCTATTGCAAAATTATGTTTTTTTACACTGTACTGAAAGTAGTTGAGCAAAATTATGTTGTATTTTGCCCCTCTCCTTTCTCCAAATCTTGGCAACCCGACCAAGGCACAGTTTGGACCAGGAAGATACAACAATTTATACTTGCATAGATAGCACCTTTCATGTCAGGAGAACATCTCAGAACACTTTACAAAGGCTTGGAGGGCTCTAGGAGTATTGGTGGGGGTGGTGGCAAAAGCAGTCAAACTGGTAAGTCTTCAATAAGCTAACTGCTGAACAGTGAGTTTAAAAAGAAACATTTGAAATTAGATGCAGAGGAGAAGGTAAGGATACTTTTACCACAAATGTAAGGGTATAGTTCTCAAAAGCTACACAACAGTACGTATTTCATCCTGAATTTTGATGCATTATGGATTCCCTATGTTCTGCAATAACTGTTTTCAGTATTTCAATGTCGATGTTGCAGTATAGATACTCAGTTGATTTTACTGTATTGCAGCAGCTGTGTGTTGATACACACATTAATATGAATTTAATCACTGGCTGAATGATGTAAGTTTAAGCTCAATTGAGCACAGTTAGTTCTGATTGATGATACCCACAGGGGACATTCAAATAACATTGCAGGGTGTCAACGAAACGCCCCTTCATCAGGTTCGTGACAGTGGTGAGGTCTCTGCTGGTGCTTAAACCCAGCAGTGACTTTTGAAAGCTATAAAAGAAGAAAGTCAGAAGAGGTTTAAGCATCAGCAGAAACTGTGATTGAATATTAATAAAGGAAGAGAGCATGTTCTGCTCTAGGCATTAAGATGAACAAGCTAATTTGAAGAGGTGACTTACAGAGGCTATCTATTCATGGTACAGCACATACAGCTCACTATTGTCAGTGTCAAAGCCTTAAAGTTTCAAGTCATTGGTTTTCTTTGTGATTTGTTTCAGCTTACACTCTTTACGCAAAAGATAGCACTGCAACTCAGACTGGGCTTTCTCCACAAGATTCCACTTCTGCACCAAGTACTGGAGGCCCTCTGGGGCATTATGAGACACTGACCGCACAGGGAAAAATAAACAATGATGAGCAACAAAAAAGGGTTCTTCTATGTTTCCAGAAGCTTCACGAAGTAGTTAAAGGATATAACGCCGGTCCGAAAAATTTATTGTCAAAGGTGAGGTTAAAGGCTGAGCTATCAAAAAAACATTTTGATCGACAGTCCTGATAGTGTAGTGGTTAGAATAGAATAGTGGATGTACAATTCTCCTGGAGGGGTGGGGGTAGGTAAGTGAGCTGGCTCCAAGGTGATGTGCATGGCAATGGAATGTTGGAATTGAATCAATACTTTGTAAAGCTGGTAGGGGAGTCTGCAGTACTCCAGGGTACTGCTGATGATAGACCAGCCAGCCTGGCTCTTTGGCAGGACTTGGAGGGGTAGACCAGACAAGACATGGGAGTAGCGATTCTTCCCATTCGGCTCTTGCTCACCCAGCAAGCCAGAGTCCTAATCGGTAAGTGGTCTAACTGGACAAGCAGTGGGAAGTCTGCCAGACAGTACTTTCAATGGTAAGATGGGCAGTTTTAGCTCTAATAGTACCCAAACACACGCTCAGGGTTTGCCGAATCTCAGCTCTTGCCAACCTGCACTGAATACTCTCCAGAATTAGCTAAGCAGGGTATGCCCCTCCAAGGAGAGAATTAGATTCCTTCCAGATACAGAGACATTTCCATGTGTAGTTGCACAGAAATGTGGAACTCTACCTGGTTTGGATACTCAATCATGCTGATGGGTTTCTGTGTGTGTCAGTCACTTGCCAACCCCCCCAAAAATGATAGAGCTGCATAACTCTTGGTCCATGCTGTTTACAGGTCATAGTTGCAATATAGAGGGTAAATGGCACCAGTCCTCCCAGGGTTAGGACGAGGAGCACCAGCTGGGATGCCTGCTCCTGGTCCCTCTACAATACCCACTACCTGTAGTGTGTGAGTGGCTACTGGGCAAGAAGAGCTCGGCTGTGATGTCCACAACACTCACTGGCGAGGCTAACACTCAATGGCAAGGCTAACATTCACTGGAAGACTAACATGAAAAACAGCCACTTGGGCAGGCGATAGGAGGGCAACCAGTGCTTGTGGAACCACATCCCAACATGAAGAGGCTGGGGACTAACAGCAGGGGTATATGCCACTGTAGTGGGGAGAAAATTGAAAAAGTATTGGACATACTATTTGTTTTAAAAAGAGAAAAATTGATCTTGACACACATTATGCTTAGGTACGACCTATATTTTTGTTTTTATTAGCTTTCGTGAGGTTTCTAATCAGTCTCTGGACCATTTTTTTTCTGTTTTCACCCAGCCTGCACCTTATCTGTATTCACACATCTGAAACTCAAAAGGAAACCTGTGGAGATGAAAATTGGTGCCATTCAGTTTTTTTTCTTAAAAAAATGTGATATTCTGAGAATTCTAAATTTGGAAACAGTTAAAATAAAAAAAACCTCTGTGCTGAATTAGCTGACTGTCAGTCAGGGCAGTGGTACAGTGATGGGGCACAGCAGAATGTCTTTAGACAAAGAATGGAAAAGTCCACTGAGTGTTCCCATTCCTTATCACTCCCTTAATCTTGTCTCACTATCTCACCAAGTCTTAAGTGAATTCTTACATCCGTGAACTCCTTACCTCTCTATTTTCCTTACTCCAATCAACGGGTCTTTAAAAGCTAACCTGGGCTTAACATACTTGTACAACTGGATTTCTATCTTCCATTCTTTTGAACCTTAGTGGTGCTTTGCAGAATCTACATTAAGTAGAGTGGAGTCCTGTAGCTCAGTGGTTAGAGCACTCGCTTTGCAAGTGAGATACCTGAGTTCAATCCCCGGCAGGTCAGGGCGAAACCTTGGGCAAGTTTCCTTACTCCACACACCTAATAATATTCCCTCCAAAACCCAAAACAATAATAAATTGGTCATTTTCAATCCCCGACTGTTTGTGGGACATTGCTGTGCGCAATTGGCTGCCGCGTTCGCCCACAAATATACAGTCACTTCACTTTACAGTGTGTTCTGTGAAGCGCTTTGGGACGTCCTCCTGACGTGAAAAGCGCTATATCAAATGCAAGGATTATTATTATTAATAAGTGTAGTATATTTACTGTTGATTTTGCTTATCAACTCTGAAAGCAATATTTGTTTATTTTCGTAGTTATTACCAAGATCACAACCTCCCAAAGGCCTATATGTGTATGGAGGTGTTGGTAAGTTGTTTGAGGTAACTCATTCTATACCTTGGTATATTAAAATGTATCGTTTCACCCACAAAATATAGTCAATTCAATTTACGGTATATTCTGTGAAGCGCTTTGAGACTCTAGAAGACGTGATAAGGCACTATATGAAATGCAAGGATTATCCTTGCATTTGATATTCCCATTGTTACACTCTGTTAACACGGCTGTTAATTATTTTGTTTTCCCATTTCCAAACCGATTTATTATATGCTGTATCCCACCTATTTTTTTTGTGGGGGGTGTGGTGTGAAGGGAGGTAAAGTGCTGATGGCAATCACAAACTGCTAAAACACAATGGAGTGTTTGACATGTGACATAATGGTGATATTATGGATTGAGACTTACCTTTTTAACCACATCCTTCCCCTCTCGGCTCCAACCCCCAGCTCGGGTACACAGCCAAAAGCATCTTGGGACAACTTTATGATACGAAAGGAGCTATATCACTGACAATTTGTGTTTTGTGAGGAACAACAAGAAGTTGAATTTATGTAGCACCCTTCTCGCAGAATAGTATCTCAGAGTGCTTAAGAGTGGTAGACCTTGACATGGAGACAGGGGGAGAAAGGAGGTGACCAAAGTTACGGTCTAAGAGGAAGGTCTTCAGGTGCAATCTGAAGATAGGCAAAGGGGTAAGGCAGAGGGATTGAGGCAGAGAGTTTAGGGGCCGAGTTGTTGAAAGCACACTCGCTGATGGTGGAGCAGAGAGGACAACGGGAGTGCAGAAGCCCAGAGCCAGCTGAGCAAAGGGGATGGGTAGAGGCGTGAGGTGTAAGTCAGAGTGGACTAATCCAGCAATGGTCAACTCATTCCTGAAAGCATTGCTGTGCTACTTACTGCCTGGAAAAGATTGTGAAAAATGACAATGCTTAAAGAAAGCATTATCAACGAGAAAAGGAAATATTTCTTGCTATTTTGCCATATCAACCCATCTGCTCCTTCCGCTCAGCAGGCTCCAGCCTGCCCAACCATCGACAGTCGGGCCTTTAGCACCTCTGCCCCATGCTTTTGGAACTCCATCCCACAGTCCCTTCACCTCGCTCCCTCCCTTGCTTCCTTGAGCTACAGTGGAGACCTGTAGCTCAGTGGTTAGAGCACTCGCTTTGCAAGTGAGAGACCTGAGTTCAATTCCAGGCAGGGCGAAACCTTGGGCAAGTTTCGTTACTCCATACGCCTAATAATAATCCCTCCAAAACCAAAAACAATAATAAATTGGTCATTTTCAATCTACGACTGTTTGTGGGACATTATACAGTCAATTCGCTTTACAGTGTGTTCTGTGAAGCGCTTTGGGACGTCCTCCCAAAGTGAAAAGTGCTATATCAAATGCAAGGATTATTATTGAAGGCACGTCTCAAGACCCTCCTCATCGACTGCACCTTCGGCCATCCTCCTACCCATATCCTCCCTACCCTCCATCCCTCCTGATCCCAAACCCTTGCTCAAGTCCAAATCCCTGACTGTCCAGCGCCTTGGGATGTCTTCCCAGCATGAAAGGTGCTATACAAATATAATTTGTTGTTCTTTTCAATCCATACCAATTCCCTTGTATTTTTGTGATTTTAGGCACAGGAAAGACCATGATGATGGACTTATTTTATTCTCATGCAGAAGTTGAGAGGAAGAGCAGAGTACATTTTCATGGATTTATGCAAGATATACACAAAAGTAAGTTTGTTTTTTAAAGGAATGTTTAATACTTTTTCTCCCCTCCCTCCCCATGTCTTGGAAAGTGCTGCAGTGCAGTTTATAAGCACTCAGTATCTCACTCATGTGGCTATATTTCATTGTGGTGGCAGAGTAAGGGAAACTAATAATTTTATTTCAATGTCGTTTAATTCTCATGGTGAGAAAATAGCTGAAAAGTAAAAAGGAATATATGATATGTTCACCTGTTATCAGATTCCAGGCATCTTTCATAATCATGAGGATAGATTCTCTACATAACATTTTTTTCATAAACTTTCTTTCATTAGGAATTCATCGACTAAAGCAGACCTTACCAAAGAGGAAGCGTGGCCTAATGGCTAAATCCTATGATCCGATAGCCCCTATAGCTGCAGAAATCAGTGAGGAGGTCTGCTTGTTGTGTTTTGATGAGTTTCAGGTAAATAGACTTATTTTAAATTCAATGAACCTGCTTGTTAATCAACTGATATTGACTGATATTTTTGTAAATATTGGTCCTGAGATTATTGTTTCTAAATTTATAATAAAAAAATCCTTGCATTTGATATAGCGTCTTATCACGTCTCCAAGTCGTCTAAAAGAGCTTATCAGAATATACTATAGACTGTATATTTTGTGGGCGAAACATGGCAACCAGTTGCGCACAACAGTGTTCCACAAACAGTTGTGGATTAAAGTAAACGATTTATTATTTTTATTTTTACTGAAGGAATTATTACCTCCGGAAAAGCAATCTGCCAACCGACTAACAACTGGGTTCCTACTTACTGCTCGGTAAACAGAGGCATGTGGAGTAAGGAAACTTGCCCAACGTTTTGCCCTGTCCGGAATCAAATCCAGGTCTCTTGCGAGGCGAGTGCTCCAGCCACTGAGCTACAGGACTCAGCGAGTAAATTTGGTGAAAATTAGTAAAAAATCAGTCGTTGATTTGTGTTTTCTGCCCATATTGAACAATACAGTATAATTTACATTTATATTGGTCTTGGACATTGAGAGGACATCTAAAAGCTCTTAAAACATAATCAGAGAGCACCACAACATTTTCCATAGCAGAACTCCAAACAGATCCTTCATTCTTGCGTCACTAGCAATAAATATGAGCGATTCCGACACCAATAACTTAAGTTCAAAGAATGCATCATGAAACACATCATATTTGTACACTGCTGTGCTGAGGTTATCTGACCACTGTCATGAGGCTCAGAGGTTGCCTGTGACTGCAGGATTTGCACATCAATCAGCGGGATTGCAATGTGCGTATAACTGGAAACTGAAAAAAAAACCTAGAAGATAGAGTTTTTTTTTGTTGAGAAAGTTATATCAAATGCAAGTTCGTTGAAAAATTTTGTTGAAAAATCGATTGGTTAAAAAAAATTCTCAAAGGAAACTTGAGGTGTTCCAGTTTATTCTGTGAAAAGATGTACACTCCTCTTCTATATATTTTTCTCATAATATTGTTGTAACACTGTTGGTTTGGTGCCAGAAATATCTTTGGATGGGAAAGAATAGTTACAGTATGGTGTCGATTTCACAACAACTACAGTCGCTGTAGATAGCGATAATTGGTGTAATAGGTGGGGATCCTCTTAATCCCTGCAACAGTATTTTAGCACCATTTTTAAAAAGGAATTCTTATTTCATTTATTCAAAATCTATGTAAAACAACTATTTAGTTGTCGATTTTTTTACTTTACTTCATAATTAGCATTATATTGGAAAGGCATTCTCATGTATGCCTTTAGCATTATACAGATTATTCACTGTAATTCTGGATGCTGTAGAATGATAACAGTGAATTCAGAAAATACAAAGCAAACACCATTCCTTAATCCAGCTCTGTTTGATGCTTTGAAAGAACATTTACAGTAAACCACACTACTGCAAAGCTTTGCTAATGACTGCATGAGCTTTTGATCTTATTTCACTATCACCAGACCTATTTTTTATATAAAAGAAGGTAATTATTAATTAATGCTTAACAGGCAAAGGTATCTGATATCTGTCAGATAGCAACCAACTTTAAACTCTTTCAAAACTTTCAAGAAGGTTCTTTTTGTAAAGAGTACAGTGCTTTCAAAGTCTCCAGTAAAAGCGAGCCCTTGCTTTCATGCTGATACTAATTACTGAAAACACATGTTCATGTTTAGCATGCATTACAAAGAGCTACACCAATCAAGGATGACTGAGTCTCAAGCACTTACGCATGTAAATTTTAGTATTCGGCTTTTTTCCCCCTCTTTTGCTAAGTGAGTCATAATGGAAGCAACTGTAGGTCATAAAAATCTTTTCTCTTAAATGCTAATGAAATGTCTCTATTCTCCTTATTAGCAGACCAGCATTAACTGTAATTTGTAGTCTTCCTTTTCTGCTTATTTGTAATGAATACTGTGTACTGAAAGAGCTGCAGTTGGGAAAATGCTTCTGGTATTGTCTTTTGCTTGCTTAGACTGTACAATTGCACTTCTCTTCTTGAGCTGTATAAGTAAGGGTACAAGATCAAAGGATTCATAAACTGGCACTCACGTACAATGTGACTCTTGCCTCAGCAATTGGTTGTTATTCAAAAACTGTTTAGTTGTTGATGTTAAACATCAAGACCCACATTCCCAAATGCTGCCAAATAGGCTAGTTTTACAATAAAATGTTAAAGCAATATTTAGTTGTTATAATAATAATAATAATCCTTGCATTTGTTACAGCGCCTTATCCCGGCATTGAGACGTCTAATAAAATGTATGACTAGTCTCTGTTGTGAATTCTGCAGGAAAGTGATAATCAGGGTTTGTTTGCTTGAAAGGCACTTAGTTTTTTTTAATACTTTTTTTCTTAATCAGGCACTTGTGTATTATTAAAAAAAAACAGTCATGACATTAAGATGCATGATCATTGTCAGAAGAAGTAACAACAGACACCATCATTTAGAATTTGTTTAAGCTCTCCGAGAAGCTGGCTGGCGTGAAGGGTGCCTATGTTGCTGTTGGAATTAGAAATCCTGTACAACACAAGTAGATATCAGAAAAGAACTTGCTATGAAGAAACTTTAAAAAAACCTTTCCATAAGGCTTCCTTGTCCAGACAGTGAAATCCTTTAGGAAAGAAGTGCAGTGAATAAGTTATAACAATGGGATTTATTAATCTATACAGTGCTTCCAGGCGATTGATTCTACAGAATTAGTCTTTAGACCAACGTAAATCGTTTGTCTGAGCACTCAGGAGTGGTATAACCCTGTCGTTATTCTTTCACTCTTGTTTTTCATAAATCATTTATGCCCAAATATTTACCCTTCTGTTGTTAAATCACTAAAGTCCAAGTTTGTAAATTTCTAGTATACTGATCACTTTTTTTATTGCGATAACAAGAGTTTTGGTCCATCTTTAGGCACCTGAAAGAATCCCTCCGGTTAAAAAAAAAGGGGTAGAAATGTAAACCTTGTGCTGGTTTCTAGTCTTTCAAATTAATTGCCCCTTCCAAATAGCTATGTACTTTTCCAAACTGAGTCACTTGAGCATCCTTCAGAAAATAACTGGTTCAGTAATGAAGAGGTAGTGTGGATGGAAGACCGTATTGCACTATAATTTGCCCTGATGGGTTATCCCATTTCCTTGTAATGATGATTAGATTGATTTTCTTTGATATCTAGGTTTTTTACTTCAACTACACAAGCTATATTGTTTCTAAATTCAATTTAGGTTGAATTGGGTTTTGATTTTTATTCTGTTTATTAAGGTTACTGATATTGCTGATGCCATGATACTGAAGCAGCTTTTTGAAAATCTATTTCAAAATGGTGTTATAGTCGTGGCTACCTCCAACAGGTCACCTGAAGGTAAGGCGTAACTAATTTTAGAAAAATTGTCATCTTTCACAACACTAACAACTTGGATTCATTTGGCACCCTTGGCATACAAAGTGGATGTTATACTGAAGGCAAACACGGAAAGTAATTTATATCAACGATAGTGTGGTGATACAGTAGGTTGGAGCACTAATGCTCAGTTCAACGACGAAGGGTGTTAGAATTTTAGCAGTCTCCGACAAGCAGAGGACCTCTTCACAGTGAGCAGGGAAAATCAGGAGAGCTGCTCAGGATCAATATTGTTCGGCACCTAAGAATAAAGTACTTGTTTTTCTGCTCAATAAGTATGTGTAGATAAAGGAACTGAACAACAACTGTGTACACAGTATGTGTACTGTGATGAACAAAATTAATTCATGTATTTCTGTTTCACTCACCTCCTCCAACAAAATAATGTTGTCCTGAATCCCAATAAATTGGTGTCTCAGAGAGATTTGTATCTGTTGTCTTGTCCAGCCTGGTTTTAAGACTGAATCAGAGATTTGAGTCAAATTAAGATTTGAATCAGAACTTTTGTTTTTATTGCAATTTACCTAACTGGCTAAATAAGTATAAGATTACTTTTTTCAAGTTTTAAAAAAAACCTTGAGATGGTCCCTTGCTATACCCCATAGCAGCTTCGGGGTCAAAAGAATAAGGGGCTTAAATTCCCCCCCCCCCCCCCAAACCCATGCTAATTTTGCTTTGTACTCCACAAAAAAGGGAACAGGGTTTGGATTTACTCTCCTAATCACAACCTACTTTACTCACCTGGCACCTACCTCTTGGTAGAATGGCTGAGCTAAGGAGCTCTACTTGTAATAACTGCAGGCACAAGCCTGTATTCTTCCACTTTAGGAGACTGCACCAACATGCAACATTACATTTAGCATGACTTTATTGTCCTTGTTGTAAAATGACACTAAATTTATTGCAAAATCATGACATACTTTTCCTATTGTCACTTTTTGTATAGTAATCCTACCAGCGCAATTCGTTGAGTGAGAAACAGTGTCCATATGATATTGTCCAGAATCTAACCTTGATATAGATTTTAGAGATGACAAATGTTCTAAATTGGCAAGCTTGAGCTCTTCAAACAATACCATTAGTTGGGTTCAATTAGATAAACTATTCTATAAAAGACATAAGGAGCAGTTTATTATACTAAGAAACTTCGTTATAAGAACTTATAGACGTCCTTCGGATGAGATGTTAAACTAAGGTCCCGTCTGCCTGTTCAGGTAGACGTTAAAGATCCCATGGCACTATTCAGAAAGAGAAGGGAGTATTCTTCTGGTTTCCAGGTCAACAAACCCCAAAATAAAATTGGTCATTCACTTTATAGCTATCTGTGCCCAAATTGGTTGTTGCATTTGTCCACAAAACACACAGTCACTAAACTTTCTGTATGTATGTCCTGTGAAGTGTTTGGGACGTCCTCCCAGGACGTAATTATAATTCTTACAGCCATTTTATATCATGCTTGTTAGCACAGGTGAAGTCACACAGTTGTTTCATGCCCTGTTCAACAGTTGTTTGGAAATCATATATAATTGAGAATAGAGACAGTTGGATTTAGATTTTACAATCTTGGTCTCTGGTTGTGCAAAGCTTGGCTGTAGTTTCAATGAAAGTTAAATCCTGAGTTCAGTTTGAAGGACTTTTGAATGATGCTGCTCGTTTTCTTAACCTATCCTAAACCTATACTTTGGAGCATCAGATTTATATTGTTGATCATTCAGTCTTAACAACTGGAAAAATTATGATTCATGTCATTAAAATACTAGAAGATTAAATGTTTTAACCAAGTAGGCGGCATTACTATATTCTGAAGTTTTTCCACAAAAATCCACCACGTTTCTGCACCTCTTTGTTTACAGCAGAGTTACCACACTTCATTCAAATAAGATACTGGTCATGTTTGTAGTTGAAAGCCTGGTTGTTAGCAATAAGCTATAAAAGAGATTCTGCACTCAGAAAAGCTGAAGAGGCAGGTGTGCAAACACCATTCATCCATGTTTTGCTTTAGCAGTGCATTAGCTCAAATTGTTTTTTAAAAATATCTTTAATCTGTTTCTTGTTTTTTAAAAAAATATGATTGCATTTAGACCAATGTGTGTATAGTGGCAGTGCTGTTAGTAAAACAATACATTTAAATTTTTATTTTTAAATGATAGTTACATGTTGGCAACCCCCACTGCAGTTCTTTTGCCACAGAAAGTCTCTACAGATCTTTTTTGATGCTGGTCCCAATTTTCCTTCATTAGCATCACCAGCCAATTTAACAAACCCGATGTATTGCAAGAATAGGAATCAATTTTGTGTCTTTGGTGCTTGCTATTATCTGCTATTGTTGGAAGGTGTATTTGCCAGAGGAAAAGAAGAGACACTATTATCAAGCTAAGTAGCAAAGCTGATACCAATTTTCTCTTTCAGACCTCTATAAAAATGGGCTTCAGAGGGCTAACTTTGTGCCATTCATTGCTGTTCTGAAGGTAAGGAAAGTCATGTTTTGATGTTTTCTCACTCTGACTGTAATATTGATAATCTAGGTTTACATAGATTCCTTTGATCTTGCCTTCAAGGAGAATGCTTCTCATAATTACCCCATGGATGCTGCTAATGGAATCGCTGTGTTAGAAAAGGAGAATCTAACAATGGCAGGTCCGTACAATTTCGAGTGGGCACACAGCAAGCAGCTTGGTATTTTTTTCTTACCTCCCAAGCTATGGACAGTTTGTCTTTTCAAAATAGCCAGCAGCGAATATGGTGTCACAGACAAATTGTCGTCTCCAAGTAATATCTCCAAGTGTAGAAATGCATCTGAATGCAATTCTATTTCTGCACTCCTTTTGTGCCAGAGCCAAAGTGCACCAGATCTGTTCTTCCCAAGAGTGTTTGAGGTTTTTTGTCTTTTAAGTGCAAATTGACTGGTGTGATTCATAGAGAAAGGGGGTTAACCCTCACTAGTTCACCGGGTTTATGTAAAAACTGCTCTTACTGCATTTTGTTGTTCAAGTCTCAAATCAATAACTATGAGGAGAAAACGAGTCAGCTAAATTTGTTCTTAGTGTAAAATTTTTTAAAAGGAGGTATAACTCAAGTTTGAAATTTCTTTAAACAAAAACATGGCGACTGGAAGTGTAAAAATACTGATTCTACTTAAAGGAAAAGAGACATTAATTTCAAGCTAAAATAATCTCAAACTAAAAAAATCTTTACCAGAATATAAGAAGTAACTATTCTATGCTTAAATTAATTTATGGGGTAGGTTTCCAGCTAGTGGAATGGTGCTTGGTGTAGAGACATAAATTTGCCATTAAGGAAGGAGACAAAATGTAAGTAGGTATACTGTGCTCTAAATAACACAACACTCTGTAGGTTGAGAGGTCTTATCTTTCTTTGTTACCTGGTTTGAGATTATTTTGTTGAAATAGCCTCTGTAAGGGTTGAGCAATGCAATATTTTGTGTTCTCTGTGCGCACAAAATGCTGATCTAAGTATTGTTAGCTTCATACAGCAACATAATAGCAATATAATATTGGAAGTTAAGGCAATCATTTTACTATATCTATGTCCATAAGATGTAGTCTAATAATAATCCCTCCAAAAATAATAACAAAATTGGTCATTTTCAATCTACGACTGTTTGTGGGACATTGCTGTGCCCAATTGGCTGCCGCGTTCGCCCACAAATATACAGTCAATTCACTTTATAGTGTGTTCTGTGAAGCGCTTTGGGACGCCCTCCCGACGTGAAAAGCGCTATATCAAATTCAAGGATTATTATTATTATTAGTCTAAGGCTGGTTGACACTCCAATCTGACACCTGGTTTTGTAAATTTCAAATTTATTGTGATGTCAACCAGATGGTTAGTGCTGTAAAGCTTTGATAGAACAGCAGGGAAAAAACATGAAATGGATTAACTTGCTACCTTTGACTTCAGTCTTCAGTTTGGCTGATGAGAGAGAGTTGCATTGGTAAAGAAGTCTTGAACAGGGAGGGGGGATAGAAAGCAGCTTCCTCTAGTGGTGGAATACTGCAATTGCATGCTAAAAGATTTTGGGCTTGAATCTGAACCTCGCCTTGTCCTCCTCTTGCCTGAGTTTGAATATACTTAGGTTGAGCACTGAATCGAGGATGTAATAAGCAGAATGTTTTCAATTATAGCAGAAATGGATTAGTGATCATAGGCAGACCTCACAACTGAGGGTGATAGGATGAATACAGAGGTATTAACAATGCAAAATTACATTTGTATAACGCCTTTCATGTCAGGAGACGTCCCAAGGTGCTGGACTGTAATGGATTTGGACCCAAACTGTGGGTTAGGATCAAGGAGGGTGGAGGGCAGAGAGGGTAGGAGGGTGGCCGAAGGCTCGGTTGAAGAGGAAGGTTTTGAGACATGTCTTGAAGGAGTCAAGGGAGGGAGCGAGGAGAAAGGAATGTGGGATGGAGTTCCATAGGGTGGGGGCAGAAAGGCTGAAGGCCCGAATGCCGTTGGTGTGGCGGGCCAGACGGGGGACAAGCCACAGCTTGCTGAGCAGAGGTTGATATGGGGTCAGCAGGTTACAGAGGTAGGGAGGGGCAAGGCTGTGGAGGATCTTGAAGCGAGGATGAGGATTTCAAACTCTATCCTCTGGGGAATGGGGAGCCAGTAGAACCAGGTGAGGATGGGGGTGATGGGGTCATGGAGACTGGTGTGGGAGAGGACCCGAGCTGCAGAGTTCTTGATGATCTGCAGCTTGTGGAGGGAAGAACTGGGAAGGCCGACAAGCAGGGAATTGGCGTAGTTGAGCCTGGATGTGATGAATGCGTGTATGAGGGTTTCGGCGGCCTGAGGGGTGAGGCAGTGGTGGAGCCGGGCGGTGTTGTGGAGGTGGGGGAAGGTAGAGCGCATGTCATGGCAAAATGACTAACCAGTCTTTTGAAGAAGGGAGCCCATAAATCCAACATTGGACAACATTGGTGTGCTTGTTCAGAAGTGAAGTTAAAAGTGAAAGATAGGTTAAACAGTTATATCCTTTACTTAACCATTATTCCATGACTTGTTCACAACGGGATATCTGAATGTGAACAAATAAAAGAAAAGATCACTATTTTAGTGATCAGTACATGATAGAACTCCGAGATGCTCTCCACTGACCACTAGGGTGTGCAAGAGAAGGCTTAGAATGACTTGATATCTAATTTCCTTTCTCTGACCTCCGCTTGACATCTCCTTGCACTAAGATCAGGAACTTGACACATTGAACAGGAATCAAGGTTGGAACAATGTGTGGATTTGTGTATTACTGCTCACTGCACCAATGTTGCGCAATTTTGCATAACTTCATCTATGGTTATGAATATCTCAATATAACAATCTCCTTACAGCTAATTTATTGTTAATTATTTACTTTTTTTAGATTTAGTCTGTTAGTAGTGTCCAACTTCATGCTGTATTTACTTTGAAGAATGTATCCAATACTTTTTTTTGCAAAGTTGTCAGGCCATGGATGAATGCCAACTTTTACTCAACTGCTCTGTCCAATGCCCCGTCTCATCTCTGCTTATCACTGAATGATTTATTTGTATTTATTTGCCCACTGAGAATGTGACTGATCTTAGGTGGTCCCGTGACACACAAATGACCAGGGGTAATGAGGGTATTTTACTCCTGTTTCTCTGTGACTTTTTTGGTCAGTGGGATGTCTGACACATTTGGAAACCTATCACTGTGCTTAAGAGTGTTCAAACCAGACAGAATTCCACATATGCATGCCACTTACACATGGATATTTCAGTATGTCTTAAATGGAATATACAATATTTCCCGAGAGATGCACTCTGCTTACCTAATTCCAAAGAAAGTACGGGTTGATGAGCTTTGGCTTGCGGTCCCCATTGTATTCATTGGGATACTGCTAGAGTTTAATAACCAGTAAAAATGCTCAGCTTGGCATTAAGTCTTATGCTTGTCCAGCTAGGACCCTGCTACCTGTTAGGGCTTTAGCTTGCATGGTTAACAGGAGCCGAGGAGGAAAAATCTGTGTTCTAAGGTAGCGGGTCTGCCCCTCTGAATCCTGTCGATGGCTGGGCTATCAGTACTGTGGTCCTGCCTGACTCAGGAACTGGACTGCCAAGACTGCCAACGAGGATTGACTCAATTGTGACATTCTGTTGCCAAGCACATCACTACCAACTCTACCTTTCCTCCCCAACTCTACCTTTCCTACTCTACCCTCAACTCCACGACCACCGATGTCCTGACAGCCGCCTGTCTGACATCGAGTGCTGGACGAGAGACAACTTTCATCAGCTCAACGTCCGCAAAACTGAGGCCCTCCTGATTGGCTCACGTCAGAGCCTCCGCACCTCAGGCACTGACAGCATCAGCATCCAAGGCTGCACTCTCCACCTCTCAAAGCCGCTCAGGAACCTCGGTGTTTTGTTCGACCCTGAGCTGTCCTTTCTTCCCCACATCTGCGCCACAACTGGCACCGCCTTCCATCACCTCCGGAAGATCGCCAGACTACGCCATTACCTCACCCCTCACGCTGCTGAAACACTGGTCCACGCCTTTATCACCTCAAGGCTGGACGATGGGAACTCTCTCCTCGCCGGCCTTCCCGGCACCTCCCTCCACACGCTGCAGGTCATTCAGAACTCTGCAGCTCGTGTACTGTCCCGCACCAGGCTTCACGACCACATCACTCCCACCCTCGCTCGCCTCCACTGGCTCCCCATCCCCCAGAGGATCGAACTCAAGATCCTCATCCTCACCTACAAGGCCATTCACGGCCTTAGTCCCTCCAACCTACTATCCCCCTACTTACCTGCCGGTACCCTCCGTTCCTTTGGCTCCGGTCTAGAAGGCACTATCCCCCAGTGCCTTCGCCGCCTCCTCCCTTTCCTCCTTCAAGGCGGGTCTCAAGACCTTTCTCTTTGACTGTGCCTTCAGCTCCCCTCTCGACTCTCTACCCCCTCCTCGCTCCCTCCCCTCACCCTGACCATTTCCCCCTTGCTCGGGTCCCGACCCAACTGTCCAGCGCCTTGGGACGTCCTCCCGACGTGAAAGGTGCTCTATAAATGCAATCTTGTTGTTGTATGAAGCCAACTCAGCTCCAAGGAAATCTTGCAAAACTATCCCCAAGGAGGATAATCGGCTGCATTAGGGATATTCTTCAAGCTGGAACACTTTCTCACTTCTCTCACTTAGGTTCAAGCACTACTTTATTTAAATCAAGGTTCTAACCAGTGCCAAATGAAGCTCGGTTTTGTGTTAAGACCTGCATCCAGTAGCAATTGTATCAAGTTGTATTCATTTAACTGGGAGCCAGCATGGAGAAAGATTTTTATGCAACACTCTGAGTTGAATAATAATAATAAAATAATTATTGCATTTGATATAGTGCCTTATCACCTGTTTGAGACTTTTCAAAGCACTTCACAGAATATACTGTAAAGTGAATGACTGTATATTTTGTGGGTGAAACATGGCAGCCAATTGTGCTCAGCAGTGTCCCACAAACATTCGTGGATTGAGTGACCAAATTATTATTTTTAAAAGATTAGTTTTGTTTTGAAGGGATTAACCCAAGCCTGGGTCCTAGAAGGGAAAGGACATTGTTTCAAACATCACCTGAATTTTATGGGATTTTAAATATAACATAAGTTATACATAAAAGAAACACCAACTTAAAAGACCAGAACACCAAGTAAAATCAAAATTATGTAATAAGAGAGGTAACTAACTGAACTATTCACCTTTATTCTTTAAATTGTCAAATTTTGGTGTTTTTAAAAGTATATTTTACCACAGTATAAAATATAATTTCAGAAACTTTAGTCTGGTAGCCTTCTAATAGAAAGAACTCAGAACTATAAAGGTGAGATTTACTATAATGTAATATTGCAAACATAATGGTTTGTATAAAGGGCAGCATTTGGACAGTTCAATTAAAATGTGTAGATAATATTTTAAAATGTTAGTTTTAGATGGACTTGGTCAGGAGTTCAAATCATCTAGTGCTTGATTTCATCACCATATAGATTAGTGCTTTTTTTTTTACTTGGACGTCTCTGTTCTACTAACAAGGATGGTTCTAATAGTGAATAGTAGAGCATCAACAATTAACTATCCTCTTAGAATCATCTGCTAGAAGCTTAAATTGAGTTGTCAGATTGCAGCCTTCTAATACTTTGACACTGCAACAGCCTTTTCTAAGATACAATGACTTAAAGACCAACCTGTGAGGTCAGTTCTGTGACCTCTGTGTGGCTGTCACCTGAGCTGAGTACTGAGGTTAATCTGTTGCTGATGTATTTGCTTATCAATTGACTTTGCATGCATAGTCTGTGCACTGATAGCAAATTAATTCTTAGCAATTCATCATTTTATGACAAACTTCTGAATTACTTTCCATGACAATTTTAGCTCTCTATTTTTAAGATGTACCTTTCCTGTCTTTCTACAAAATGTGGGAGGTTTATTTGGCACTGTGCAATTGGACTCACATAGGTTTATCCATTAGTTTAGATTTTAACAAAAGTCTAATTGTAGCCTCGACCCAACCAACTTCCCGTCTCATTGAAAAGATTAGTGGTTATAATGAAACCAATAAATTTCCTCTTGTTTTTAGCATGCTGATGTAATGCCGAATCAAGTTTTCTGTTTTTAATCCCAGGGCAATTAGTATAGTCATTGGGATTTTTAAGTTCTTTGTGACAGGCCACCTCGGAGGTCTGCAGAGAAGAACCCTAATCCAATAAATGTCTCATTTAGATCATGAAAAGAAAGCATGAGGAGAAGCCCTACAGGAGAGGTCGTTTCCACTGCCTTTAAGCAGCAACACTGTGGGGAACTGTCAAATTAACCAGGGGGTCTCCATATTTAACGTGCATTTCTTGTTGAAACCAATAATAGAATAATAATTTAAACACAGGTAAACCTTTATGAGCAGGTTGAAAAAGAAATAATAATTGTCCTCCAAAGAATTTTCCATTATGTTAGCTGTCTTGCTCAAGGCATGGGGGAGGGTGTGAGAAATGCAACTAATAAATAGCTCTGGCTGAAGTTGGTCACAGAAAAAGGAATTGATAATTAGATGTAATTAGGGTGTATGAATCGTTGTCTTCTGTTTTGGGAATGAATAAATTTGGAAGAAAAAACCCTTGTGGTGAAAATGCTTTGATGTAAGGAGAGTAGTTGTGGCTTGGCAGCATAAAGGCAGTGTTTTATACTTTTTGCATAATAGCTGTAACACAGAAATGGTGAATGGAGTACAACCCCCTATTTGCTTTAGACCAAGTGCTTTGAGGCTGGTTGATTCTTTTCAAACAAAAAGCATCAAAAGTTTTCAGCTGTTGGTAATGAGCAGTAGACCTCAACACGGCTGAAGGAGTTAGTTATCTCTGGTTTCTCCCTCCGGATTGAACAATAAGAGATCAAAAAATTGAACTCCCTTCTTGCAATGTTTCAGATGCAACTTAGTCCATAGGTGGGAAAAGTGTGTTAACTTGACTTTTAGGAGCTCTGCCGCACATGAAGCAAATTGGTCTGGCCTAAATGTGAACTAAATCTGACAAATATCGTGGTAGTCTCCATGAGTACAAAAACCTATTCCTTTTTCTTGGTTCTTGCTGTGTCAATGCTTCTCTTTTTAAAATATGTAAATCAGTTGCTTCGTTGCTGGTTTGGTTTCTTCCTCTGTGTGTATAAATGGAAGGAAAAGAATTAGTATGTAAGGTGGTTTCAGCACATTGATTAGGACTGGTTCAGTAATCCTGTGCAAATCTTGCAACTGGAAACCATTAAATCTAATTTAGCTCTTGTTTTTAATTTAATTTGGAAATAAACATTAACATGCTTTAGTGGCAATGTACCTAAAGGGTGTTTATCGTTTTAAATCCTCCTCCTCCTCCCCCATTTTCTTTAGTGATTCAGGATTAACCTAATCTTCTATGCAAGTTTACTAACCTGTGTTTAACACTATATTTCAAATATCGCAGAGGTTTTATGTCATGGTAAAAAAAANGGAAGCTTGTCCAGAATGCCAAATTAAAGTGACCTATAATTCTGTATTGGATGAACCTGATGGATTGAACACAAAGAAGATGTTTTTATTCTAAAGACAATGATACAATTACTTCTTCGAGTGATCAACATGTGATTAAACCCATATACTTCCCTTAAATTAAAATCTGAAATATTTCCCTTTGTCCCCTTCTAGCATACTGTTCCATGATGTTTTAGTTTTAGCCTCTTTTTACAAAATGGCATTGCCGGAGCTATATCTCAAATGACAACTGACCTGCAGCAAATAGTACCCAACTTGAACTCAAATAGGAAGTCTGAAAGCACCCACAACTTTGCAATGCTGTAAGTACATCACAAAGCAAAGCAGCAAGTTGTTAGAGCTCTACCATGCTGCAATGCCAGTCTTAGTTGTGCCATTCTAGAAATGCACTCAGTGGAGGCCAGATCTTTCACCACAAGGAGGGAGGAACATTTTGACAGTTTATGAGGCAGCAATAAACAACGTACATGAGATGTTGAAGTATATGGTCAAACCAGTGAATTAACAATTGCAGAAGTTAGGTTGAAACTATTCAGTAATTCTCACATAGTATATTTCATGCAGTGCTGGTCATTGTAGCATAAGGAGGATACATGGTTGCAAAACCCTCATGGCCAAATAGCCTGTGTACAAAAATTAAGGTTGAAACGTGTTTTTGTAACCAGAAAACTACAACGTAAATAGCATAAGCATTGGGAAAATCACCTTAGTATGTAATGTGCTTTTTGCGCAGGAATCCCATGATCGTATCCCTGACCAGTAAGAACTCTGCTCTGAAATTATTTTTGGGTCTTAATGATCTCCATGGGGTTCTTTGTACTGATGACATTCAAGGCACTTTTTCCAGTTTGCATCTGCCATTTATGCTGTGGTTTTCCTGTTCAAGCACTTTTCAACCTTAGACTTCTTGCATAAAAAATGGAAACTTTGACATTGTAGCAAAGCGCAATCTTCAACCCTGCAATTGTATCCCAGTAGATTGAGCCCATTCCAAAAGGTTGGGGAGAAAAGGGAGATGGAAAGAAATAATATGCAGCCAGAAGCTATTTGAGATCTTCACTTTAATAAGTGTTACATAGCTGTATTGTGAAGAGACGCCACCCAGAACATTCTTTCTCTATTATAAATTAGTTTAAAAACAGGAGATAAAAAGAAGAAAGCTGCCAAAAATTAGTTTGTTTTAAAAAGAATAGTTCAGCATTTCTCTGTAGATTTTAATATCTTATTTATTAATTGATTTACTTGAGAAACCCTATTACAGTGTGTATCTACCATGTGTATATAATATAATCCCAACAGCCTGCTTTATTAAAGCAATTCACCTCAATGCTCATCATCATATTATAGCTTGCTGAAATGGTGCTTTATGTGTAACCGGGTCAGTGGGGGATTTTCTCATCCCAAAACAAAGAGAAACCTGGGGTGCTGACAAAGCATTGCATTGCCTCAGTTGAATGGGATTATATGTATTCATGTCTCATGCGGGGTTCCAGTAGTTGACTTGGCAATCTTCATTTATTCTGCAGCATTTTAACCACTTCACCTTGCAATTATGAATGATTCAGGAAATCAGTTCTTAGCCTAAATTTTAAAGACTGATTAGGACAAGGGTTGATACTGTTGAAGAATGTAACTTGTTGCATCATTATGTCAGCTAGCATTGCTAATCATTTCTGGTCAGAAGCATTGCTGCTGAATGTCGTTGACTATGATCAGCTGCAAAGTTTAACCCTTAAAGTGTCAGCCATCAGATTTAATGATAAAGTCACATATTGGACACATATCGTCGAGAATGACACTCCAATGCAGTGATGGAGATGTACTACATTATTGGAGATGCCATACTTCAAATGAGATGTTAAACTGAAGTACAGTCTGCCAGTTTGGGTGGACATTAAAGATACAACAATAGCAGTGTGGACATTAACGACACAATGATCAAATAACTTTATTTGAAAAGAAAAGGGAGTTTCTCCTGATGATCTGGCCATCAATTTCCCAGATAAAAATCAGTTATTTACTTCATAGCTGTTTGTGGGCTGTGTGCAAATCGGGTGTCACGTTTGCCTACAAAATAAACAATCACGGCACTTTACAGTATATCCTGTGAAGCACTTGTGAAATGTCTTCCTGACATGAAATGCGCTATTTCAAATGCAAGGATTATTATTATTTGTTGTAGAGCTGGAATTAGCTAAGGACTGAGTGCTACACACAAAATATGGTTGCAAATAAACTTTCAACGTTAGTCAAACGGATTCTTTAGTTGAAGTTGTAATTCCCTGTACTTTTTATACCTTTGTTGCTATACTTTGATATCCTTACCTTTATGCAATCTGTTCACTGTGACAGATCGGATCTTTGTTGAAAACACGGGCATGGCGTTTGAGTAACGGACCCGTATAAGTTGAAGTGAACATGAAATTTCACAGACCTGGTCACCTTTTATGAACTGCTGTGTGTCATACTAGGAAAAAATATTTTTTAGTGTTTTGAAGGAGTACAAGAGTTGCATTTAATAAAAGTACCTGAAAAACTGTAAGTGATTAGCACAGTGCAAAGGTTCCTAGATATGTGCTGGAGGTTTATAGAACCTGCTTTGTATTGCTCATACCATCACCAGAAAGTTCCTCATTCATGTCATGCAAACTTCAGATTAATTCTCTTCATTGCTTTTGCACGTATGCCTAACCTTTTGTCCTTTTCCAGCACAGCGACTTCCATGATCTAAAGTCTCAATAGGTTGCAAAGATACATCGGAGATGAAAGATTGCATCATTGAAAATGACTATAATGCCTGTCAAGAACCCTGACAGGATGAATAAAAGTAATTCAGGACAATTATTTCCAAATTCAGAGAGCGGGAGAGTGAGAGTAAATAAAAGGCAGGCATCAAATCATGGTATCTTTTTATAAGCTGTCATACTGCAGTACACCAAATCCAGATGAGTCCTTAAATATGGTCTGGTCTTGGTCCTTTTGTGTCACTCAAATTTGGGGAATTATTGACCATGTCTGCCCATCCATCATCTATGAACAATTGCTTGTCACATGAATAGCTTTTTAAAGGAAAAAAAATGTAAAATTTAAAATAAGCAATATAAATGACTCTTTTACCAGTCATTGGATTCCTTTTATAAATAGCCATGTTTGGATTTGCATCGTTTACATAGGTTGCCCCATGATCAATGATATACCACCTCAATAATATCAAAAGCATTTTCTAGATGATTTTAAATTAAATTTGGCAAGAAATCTCTCCTTTTTTGAGATGCTATGTTCCTTTTAAAAAATGGACATGGCTTTAGAATATAATTCATATTAACAAAATCATAATCTAATGGAATAGCAAACTTCAAATGCACCCCTTTGAATTTACTATTGGCATTTGATAATGATTATATGACTCCACTTAACAGCAATTCTAATCAAGCTATGTTCTTTATAAGAGTGAATTTGCTTCATGTACTAATTTCCCATCATTCATTTCAATGGCACTAAATTTCTGATTACAGCAAACCATTTCTCTAAGGGTTTCATTTCTCTTCAGTTTCACTGTGATCACAAGTATGGCAGATGAATATAAGTGAAATCTCCAACCTCTCACCACCAAAAGATTTTGCTGAACATTACAAAGTCAGTTTTTTTAAGTTTTCCCATTTTTGCTGAAGATTACAGATTCAGTTTTTTAGGGTTTCAGTGAAAAGCAGATATCACACTGAGAAGTTCGAATGAGGGCTTGGTTTTCTTACCAGATTGAATAAATCCAACAGGAGTCAACTTTGCTTACAATACAGTTTTAGTCACTTGAGCTAATTGTTATGTTTTTGAAAAGTGGGGATAGAAGCTAATACAACTACAAATTTGTTTTATTCATTCCATAATTTTTTTACTTTTTTTAAAAATGAAAACATGAGAGCTTTAATTAAACCCTAGTCCTGTGGTGAGTGCTTACGAAAGCCCCAGAATCCACTTCCCTATCTCACCCCCTCTGCCAACAATCACCTTCACCATTGCAACCTTCAGAAGGCAGTCCAGTACCTTCAGAACATACAAAACTAAACATGCAGTATAGTATATCCCTTGTACTTGAGGATGATAGTGCCAACAGTGAAGGGAGCGTAAGCTCATGGTAGATGGATACGTTGATGATTATGCAGGCCAATATGTGGCATTATCTACCACAAGCTATACATAGCCACATTCCTGGGGGGTTCTCCTGGAGGTTCCTTAGACTTTGTCAATGCTTTCATCTCTCATGTCTTTCCTCCACCCTGATCCTGCGCTGTTCCTCAAAGCCCTTCGCTCTTTTTTTCACTTCAGCATGCTATTGCTGTCTGTCAGGGTTTCCCACAAGTCATCAACCATGTTGCACTGTTTCAGATGTATCTTCAGTGTGTCATTTTAGCGCCTTTTCTGTCTGCCCAGGTTTCTTCTGCCACTCACCAGTTCTCCATAAAGCGCCTGCTTTGGCAACTGGATGTCATCCATCATAACAGGTTGTCCAGCCCAACGGGGTTGAGCATTGATGATCATAGCCTCAATGATGGTTCTGTCAGTATGTTCCAGTAATTTGATGTTAGCGATTTTGTCCTGCTACCTAATAGGAAATAAGATGTGAAGGCGTCTTTGTTTGAACCTTTCCAGCTGTTGAGCGTGCTTTCTATAGAGCATCCAAACTTCATATACATACAGGAGATTGGTAAGGACAACCACCTTAGTCTTCAATTTTGCGGCAACCTTGATACCGTGCTGATTCCAAACATGCTTGAGCAGTCTACTAAAGGCCTCACTTGCTTTCATTAAGGAGCTATCATTTCCTTATCGATCCTTAACTCATCAGATAGTACATTTCCAAGGAAGGTGAAC
The DNA here is from genome assembly GCF_018977255.1 of Callorhinchus milii. Classification (NCBI taxonomy): domain Eukaryota; kingdom Metazoa; phylum Chordata; class Chondrichthyes; order Chimaeriformes; family Callorhinchidae; genus Callorhinchus; species Callorhinchus milii. Next base: position 51,449,731 of record NW_024704744.1, read on the forward strand.
TTCAAATAGCATCAAATCCTGAGAGCATGGCTCTCAGGAGAGCATGGCTCTCAGGAGAGCATGGCTCTCAGGAGAGCATGGCTCTCAGGAGAGCATGGCTCTCAGGAGAGCATGGCTCTCAGGAGAGCATGGCTCTCAGGAGAGCATGGCTCTCAGGAGAGCATGGCTCTCAGGAGAGCATGGCTCTCAGGAGAGCATGGCTCTCAGGAGAGCATGGCTGCAGAGTTCTGGATGATCTGCAGCCCATGGAGGGAGGAGTTGGGGAGGCCGACAAGCGATGAGTTTGCATTGTCGAGCCTCGAAGTTATGAAAACACATATGAGGGTTTCGGCGGCCTGTGGTGTGAGACGGTGGCAGAGCCGGGCGATGTTGTGTAGGTGGAGGAAGGCAGAGCGGGTCATGGTATGGATGTGGGGTAGAAAGGATAGTTGAGGGTCAAACAAGACGCCAAGGTTCTGGACTAACTCAGTGAGGTGCAGTATGGGACTGTGGATGCTGATGCTGTCAGCGCCTGAGGTGTGGAGGCGCTGACTGGAGCCAATCAGGAGAGCCTTGGTCTTGTTGACGTTCAACTGAAGAAAGTTAGCTCTCATCCAGGACATTATGTTTAAAGAGCACAAGGGTTCTTTAAACGACCCTTTGCTCACTCTAGACTAAGTTCTCACAACGTGGCTGACATTCTTGTTCAAGAATATCTGCACTAGCCTAATGCTTTATGGAGTTTTGCTGTGATGCAACACTAACAAGAAATGACTCATACTCCATTTCAAATCTTCATTTTTTTTGTGTTGACTAGTTTACAGGGCTTAAAAACCCCACAAAAGGTCAAAAGTAGAGAATAATATTAAAAATGAGACTTAAACGGAGCACAAAGAGTGAACCTTTTCTCGGGTCATGGATGTCCAGATGCAAATAAATGATTTAAATAACCTTTCACTACTTTGCAATATTTTTTTTTCTGCAGATGTATTGTGACACCGTCAGGCTGGATTCTGGGATTGACTACCGGAAAAGATCCCTTGCTAGAACAGAAAAACTTTATTATCTGTAAGTTTAAAATGTTCAAAAGTTCTTGTTGTGGAAAACTGGCAATCTATATTTTATAATAATATAATAATAATCCTTGCATTTGATATAGCGCTTTTCACGTCTTCTCGACATCTCAAAGCGCTTCACAGAATTTGCTGTAAAGTGAATTGACTGTATATTTGTGGGCGAAACACGGCAGCCAATTGCGCACAGCAGTGTCCCACAAACAGTTGTGGATTGAAAATGAGCAATTTATTATTGTTTTGTCTTGGGAGGGATTATTATTAGGCGTGTGGAGTAAGGAACTTGCCCAAGGTTTCGCCGTGACCTGCCTGGAATTGAACCCAGGTGTCTCGCTTGCCAGGCGAGTGCTGTAACCACTGAGCTATAGAACTCCACATTTTTGATATCAGGTAGTAAAACTATTCATAATTCTCATGGTTGTTATCAGCATAGTAGTGCCAGTTTGCCTCGGTTGGTAGCACTCTAGTCTCTGGGTCAGAAGATTATGTATTCATTGGGGTATCAGCCGAGACAAATGCTTGGAGTATTAAAGAAGTGTTAGAGGTACTGTCCTTTGGATGAGATATTAAATTGAGAGCCTGTCTTCCTGTTCAGGTGGATGTTAAAGTCCCATGACACCATTTCTCTTGGCATCCTGACTAACCATCATCCAATGAATTGGTCATTCACCTTCATAGCTGTTTGAGGTATATTGATGTGCACAAATTGGATTCTATATTCACTTACAAATACACAGCCACTATACAAATTGCTTTGAGACATTTCAGCATTACAGGCACTATATCAAATGCAAGGATTAATAGTATTAGTGACCAAATTTGTAAATCTGCACAAAAACTGACCCATTTTGACACCCACTTCAAAGAGAAATGAGACACAAAGTACTGCATAAAACCAAGTTCCATGACACAAAGATCTTGCTCCAAGAAAATGATCTTAATCCTTAATTGTAATCTGATAACAATCCTTACATTTGATATAAGGTTTCGCCCGCCTGGGAATTGAACCCGGGTGCTCTCACCTGCGAGGCGAGTGCTCTAACCACTGAGCTACAGGACTCTGGGGAAGGGCAGGAAAGGATATAATCCATCACAAATTGATTTTTTTCTCAGCTATTACTTAATCATAAATGAATTGTGATTTTATTACATTTTTTGGATCCCTAGCATCTGATGAACAAAGTGGTTTACAAATCTATGCTCTTCGTTACATTCACCATTATGAGCATTTGTGATGGAAGTAAAATAATTACAAGATCTTTATAACCAGATGAACTCTATTAGACATTTTCTTCTTTTAAGGGTGTAAGACAGACTCTTTCACCTGTTGTGCATGTTTTCTGCATTACAAGGGGAATGCTAAATAATTTTGTCCCCAAATTATTTTACAATTGAAGTTTTTTTCCCCCCCCCCGTCTATCAGTGTAAATGTCCTCTTGTAAGTTACAGTCAATGTGTGACAGAGCCATCTCCATGATCAGAATTGTTAATGATGAATTTGAATTGTTGGTATTGTCTGTTTCTTTAAGAATACTCAGTGGGAGCCCTATAGATCGTCACAGTGATTAAAAAGTAGAAAATGTGAATGATTTTCAAATACAGTAACTGATTTTAAGAGGTTTCTTTATACGTAGCTGATTTCTTTAGTCCTCTGTGTTGGAACCCGCTGTCCAATGGCCAACTCTAAAAGAGGATGGTTGACAAGGTTAAGGCACAACACAGGAGAGCACTGCAGAATGTCGGCACAATGTAGAACAGCACAGCAAACTCCAGCAGCGCAACAATCTTTAAACATAATATATCCAAAGGTGGAAACCGGAAAGTTGGATTTAGTGAATCCAAAAGAACATTTTCTGCATTTAGAGAAATAATCCGAAAGCAAAAATTGCAGCTTTTAACTAAAAATGCTTGTTATTTATATTAAAATTTATATATTAAATAAGCAAAAATTTATTTTGGTACACTGCAGAAAATGGGTATAGTATGTAAGGGTGTACCAAATTTAATAACTCTTCTAATATGTATCAATAGTGTTTCAATTGGAGACATTTTATATCTGACTAAAGTCTATAATTGCTTGGGTTTTGTGAAGATAAAAATTTGATAAAAACCTTCCTACTCAATTGTTATTCTGACTGGCCATAGATTTTTTTAATTTAAAAATTGAAAAGTTGATATCTGCTTTACACTGATTCTTCTTGGATATTTATTACCAATGTCTCCTTGTATGTCCTTCGTACACGATGCAGCTATCAAGATCTTTATAGAATAGAATCATAGAATTTTAGAGAAATAAAGAAGGCCATTTAGTTCAGTGTGTCCCTGTCGGCTATCTGAAAGAGCTATCCATTTAGTTCCACTTCTCTGTCTTTTATATTTTCCTTTTCAATTATTTATCTAATTTGCCTTTAAAAGCTTTTGTGGATTCTACTTCAACCATTGCCTTTGGTAGGGTTTTCCATTTGTGTGTGGTGTATTTGAAAAAAAATCTAACCTCTCCATTTGTATCATTCAATAATGATCTTAAATTTATGTCTTTTTAATTGCCTTACTGACCAGGGAAATAGTGACCATATCAAGAATCCTCACATTTTCAACACCTCTATTAGGTTTCCACTGAACCTTCTGTGTTCTAGTGAAAACAGCCCCAGTTTCTCTAGTTCCTCAATAAAAATAAAGTATTTTATCCCTGGTGTATCTATTGAATCTCTTCCTAGTCCTGTTTGCTTAAGGAAACCTGAGCTAAATTCAGGACCATTACCCGTAACTAAGCATCACAATTTATTTTTCTGGTAAGGCTGGGAATGATCATGCTATAAAAAGATAACGCAGGAGTGTTTAGCATTAGTATGTGTGTTCTTTTTTATTCTGAGACTATTATGTGACATTGAGGTTAATTTTGCATTGTCGTCAGACATGAATTAAATGAATAAACTCTTGTCAAAACAAGAATATATCAGCGCTCAATCTTTTGGACTCTTTGGATGCAAATTCTAATAGTAACTTCTAAATATAATTGATCAGTGCATTCCCAGTTGTATTTAACCATGTTTTTGCAAGATTTTTTTTAGAAAATCATATCACAAACAACTGTAAACTTCTATACCAGAAATCAGGCATGCTTTCTACTGGACACTTTTGCACATCTCCAAGTGGCTGAATGAAGAACAGAATCAGGGAGGGCTAAGAGGGGGGAAGTGACCTACTTGCACCATGACTGTGGAAGGGCACTGAGAGACATTGCTATTGGAGAAGAGAAATGAGTGTAAAAACAGAGGTAGAAGAAGGTGGCACAATGGTGCAACACCTTGTAATAGAATATAGATTTCTGCCAATGATATTCCATACACTAAATTTTGTTTTATTGTCCATGCTGTGTTGGAGAGGGACAAAGAGCAGGCAAAGCACTTTTCATGGGGAAGAAAGAAGCACCAAAGGGATTTAAGATAGGCCTATTCTCATGCATGTCCTATTTGACAATAGATTATTATGATATTTTTAAAAAATAAATTTCATTCTCAACAATAAAATAAATAATACTTGGATTTAGTATGGTGTCTCAAACTGCTTCACATAACGAAGTTATACAGCCACATAAGCCTCAATCTATTATCAAAAGTAATTGGCTCTTTATTCATTAGTAAATCAAAGAATGTTAATAAAGAAAAGTACTGCAGGTACTGGAAATCTGGTATAAACAAAGAAGTCGCTGGAAATACGCAGCAGGTCAGGCAGCATCCATGGAGAGAGAAGCATCCGTTAACGTTTCAGGTCTATGACCTTTTGTTCTGCCAAAAAGTGATAGATCTGAAACGTTAACTAATTTTTCTCTCTCCATGGATGCTGCTTAACCTGCTGGTGTTCCCAGCAACTTCTGTGTTTATACCAAAGATTGTTAATGTTGGAGCAACATCAAAATGTCTGTAACTTTGGTAAGTGCTTAATTTTTACGTAGTAAGCCTGGTTATTTGCCTACAAATACAGTCAATACACTTTACAGTTCATCCTGTGAAGTGCTTTGAGATGTCTTCCCGACATGGATGGCACTTTATCAAGTTCAAAAAATGTTTATTATACTTCTCTAGCCCTGATTCTCCTTCCTCCAGGCATGATGGTATAAGCACTTGCAACTTTGAAGCTTGGAAGCTGAAACAAACTGGATTCATTACAATCCTAAGTTAAATCTGTGTCTGAACCCAACAGCAGCAGAGTTCAACAAGGCAGGTTTGCTTCACAAAGCTGCAAGTGTGCTTTTGTGTCTGGATGACATTGATGATGGGTTGAAAGTAATATTTGTGAAGTGTTTTTTATCTGGACACTGTGCTGGCTGGGAACTCTTGGTTCAAAAGAAAAAAAATCCCTTGTTTTGTTCTGCTGTTACAACTCAAGTTGCACTATTGTTCCCTACTTTTCCTTTTCAAATCCAGGCATGAAATACATGTATTGTGAAAAACCTATTATCTATATTATATATAAAATGTATAGAAAAATACTTGTTTTAAAATGATTTTTTACAGTTACTACTTGCATTATATGGCACTCCTCATTTAGGATAATGTCTTTGAGTACTTTACAATAATGGTATCAGACAGACAGCGCCTTGGGATGTCCTCCCGACATGAAAGGCACTGTATAAATACAATCTGTTGTTGTTTTAGTGGTATATTTACAATAAAGAAAAGCTATCGAGGGTTCTACAAATCCAAAATATGATGCAAAGGTGTACAGTATTCCAGCATATAAACCGTTTGTCATTGTACTGCTGTAGTATATTAAATGGAGTGAAGAGCAATCTCCTCTCATGCAATTCTACTGTCCAATCACTTCCTACTCATCGGTTGACTACTATGCTATTGTGACCTAACCTTATGTATTTTGCATGTCCTATACAACAACAATTACTACTTGCATTATATGGCACTCTTCATGCAGGATAATGTCTTTGAGTGCCCAGCAAAGGAAGGAACAGGGTGCGGTCAAGCTGGGACATGAAGACGGATAGAGAGGAAGGGAGTTTGAGAGGTTAGGGACATAGAATCTGAAAGCTCTCGCTCATGAGAGGGTGGGGACATGCAACAAGCTTGAGTTAACTGTGCGGAGGGGATGACGGGAGTGGATAGAAGGAGATCAGCGAGATGGTGCTAGGGTGTCCAGGGAGTTATAAATGAGGATAAGGACCTTGAAATTGGTCCATGGGGAGTTGGGGAGACAGAGGAGTTTGGCAAGGACTGGGGTGATGGTTGTGTGGAATTTGGTGTGGGTGAGGATAAGTTGGATGTTATCCCTGGTGGAGCTAGCTAGACCAGCGAGAAATGCATTTAGAAGGTCTGGCTGGGAGGTAATGAAGGAGTGGATAAGAGTATCAGCGACATTTGGTGCGGAATTGGGCCAAGGCAGGTTAAGTGGCAGAGGTGAAGAAAAATGAAACTGTTTCAAGATTGTAGTGTATCAAGAATAAATGACTTAAATGATTGAAGTAACAAGTGAGCAGATAATGAATTTGTAACCTCTATGTATTGCTACCTATAGCACATCTCAATATTTGTTGTATACAGGAGAGAATTCCTAATCTTAAAGAGTGCGAAGTGTGAGAACAGTAGCACCTGAAAGAGTTAAATATTCCACCCAGCAGCCCATTTCCCATCATTTGGTTCCAGCATTGTCCTGTTTAAGTTATCTCAAGTGCAGGTTCCCCCCCACCCCACCCACCCTCATCTGCGTATAAACAACACTGAAGCATTCAAGATAATGTGGAGTTGAACTTTGAGAAGGAATTTTGTTCCACAATTGATTTCCTGAGAGTAGACTATTGTTGTCCAATGAATATGAAGAGTAATGATTCATTACAGAAAAAAAATCCCCTCTGTATCTTTTTTTAATAATGTAGCTTGTTGGAGGTTCTCACTTCTGTTTTGGCAATGTATTCTCGAGACTTCCTCTTGTGCTATAAAACTGAGACATTAGCCAAGTTGTAATGTGCTGTGGAGGGAATTGAAAGATGACAAAATGTATCAATTAAAAAAAAGAACTTTTGTCCACTTAAAATTCTTTGTTTCTGTTTTGTTCATTTTACATGATCTAATCAAATTTGCACTCACTGAGAATGAAGTACTGCATGTTCAGTTCAAGAAATGTTTCAGCATTAATTTTTGAAAATTATTTTGTTTTGCACTGTTTTGTAAATACAGTAATGTGACTCTGGAGAACTCTCGTATTCGTACTTGATTTCTTATCTGAAATTCTGTATGCATCAACTCATAATAATATTTTATAAGCTTAATAGTATCATGCTCTCTCAACACACTGCTTTAATTTGACTTTTATAACAAGCTACTTAGCCATATTTAGTTTGAATAATGTACTATTGCAGTATGTTTTTCAAAAGATGTTTCTTCAGAAGAGCGACTGATCTGTTCTCTTGCTCTTGTTTTGCATTCAAGGGAAAGCCATAGTCCTTTCTTCTCATTGTATACACATAGCATTAATGGATTTGGTTCGCCTGTATTGCCTCATTACTGGCTTAGGTTTCAATCACAGAAGTCTTTCAGTGTATGCAAATAAGGTAGAATCATCTACCTGAGAGTTAATATTCTCTGCTTTAAAGTGTACTATAAATGTAATGTTTGTATTTAGAGCATAACATCCTGTTCTTTTTTGATGGGCAAAAAGCTAAGCGAGCCTGGGCAGCTGTTTGATGTTGGCTTCAAGTGTTATTAATTTTATATTCCATTATTCTTTTCACTGTAGCACAAGTGAAGCTGATGTGGAGGCTGTCCTGGATAAGCTATTTGATGAGCTGGCTCAGAAACAAAATGATAGTACGTAAGTTAATTTCTCTTGAAAGAGAATACATTTAGAACACAATGGCCAATCTCCACTGACCAATTAGTAAGTTCCATTGCTGTATATGGATTGATGCCACACACAAGTGGTTGTCATTGTATCAGTATTTTGTCTAATTTTCTATGTTGAATCATGTGCTATTATTCATCAAGCCATGCATTTCCCAGCTATAAGAGATGAATTTTATAGTAATTATCCAGACAAGACTGAGTCTTTGTTCATGTTTCCATAGTAACAAGACCAAGGATTTTGAAAGTGCATGGCAGAGAGCTGAGACTGAGTAAAGCCTGTGGAACCATAGCAGACTGCACATTTGAAGAGCTGTTTGAAAAAGTGAGTACAGTCAAGTCTTGAACATCGACAGGATATGCTAGCCTTGCTTTCCTACATGTTTATCATATGTCTCACTTCCCATCCATAAGGTAAAATAATCCCAGCATCTCAAGTGGAAACTACTTAGTTGTCATAACTCTTTCATTGTTTCTATTTTAAAGCAGCAGGGTGAGAGAAAGAGAGTTGTACCATATTTACTAAGGATGAAAAGAAATAGAACTGACTCTGTATAAATGGACTAACACATGGTGAAGACTATGAAATTTAGCAACAATGGAAAATTAAATAAATGTTAAATATTTTTCCTTTCATCCCTATGCAGCCTTTAGTTCGAGACAACCAGTAACACGGTCTACGCTATTTTCATAATTTGCCTTTGCTGATTTGTTCATCAGGCGAGTTTCTTCCACCATCAATTTACAATCTACTCTATCCTGGACTCTCTGCTTGCTGGACTACCCGCCTCTTCCCTTCACAGGTTATAGACTATTTAGAACTCTGCAGCTTGTGTCCTTTCCCATACTAGGCTCTGCAAGCCTATCACTCCTATCCTTGCCTAATTCCACTGGCTCCTTAACCCCCTCATCTTCACCTTGAAATCCCTCCATGGTCTTGTTTAACAGTACCCCTGTGGCCTTCTCAAATCATACAAACCAACCGCTCTCTCTGCTCTGCGGGCACCAGCCTCCTTCACGTACTTCGCACCCCCCAACCCACCATTAGCAGTTTGGAGTTTCAGCGTATCTGCTTCGATCCTCTGAAACACCATCCCAGAGTCCCTTTGACTCACTTGCCCCTCACTTCCTTCAAGATCTGCTTTAAGACCTTCCTCTTTCACCACAATTTGGGCATTCTCCTCCCCTCCCAGTTCCATTCCCCACCTCCCCCCCACCCCAGTTCCAATCCCCAGCTCAGATGCAAACCTCCCTATGCAAAAAACGCAATATAAATGTAAATTTGTATTGTAACTACTAATTTTGTATGGAAAGATTCTGCAAAGTATCTCTTTGCTGCAACCTATTTTCTCACAGTTTTTCCATGCTCTGCAGTTACTAAGGATATTTGGATAGTTAGTGACAATCTGCTAAATGATACCAAACTTTTAGATCTAGATTACAGTTGTAGTTTGTCTCTCAGACACAGAGACCCAAGTTTTAAATTAATCCAATGTTCACACTCATCATGGCAAGCTGGATGATGGCTTAATTAAACTTTACAGGCATTGGTGGCAAGGGGTGATGATGCTCCAATAATGTTAAACTTGGCTCAGTTACTAATATTCTTGCCTCTTAATCAGAAGGTTGACGTTTCAAATCGGGATTTAAGCTTGTGGTCTCGGCTGACACTCCGCTGCAGTTCTGGAGGAGCACTTGCATTATCGGAGTACCATCATTCAGATGAGATGGTAAACTGAGGTCCCATTTGTCTTCTTCAAGTGGACCTTAAAGATCACATGGCCCAATTGAAAGAGAGGAGTTTCTCCTAATATCTTGGCCAACAAACTTCCAGATTAATTGGTAATGTGTCTCATAGCTGTTCCCTTACTCCAGAATGTACTTCTTTCTGATGTATACATGATAAGTTGCTATAAAAAAGTTCCAGAGTAACTGATTGCATCAAGCTCTTTGAAGTGATGAGACTCTCTTAACTGCAAATCTAATACTATTTAATAATTTTAGTCTTAATGCACACACTGCAGAGTAGTCATGCACATGTGTGCCCATGTGCACACATGTGCATGACTACTACTTTGCCTTAGGGCAAATTTCTAGTATCAACAATGGTATACTTCCTTACAGAAGATGAACAAAAATCAGAAGGCTCATCAACCCTGACCTGTTCTCAAGCACTTCCCGTCAGTGCATTTCAGATCATCATTAAGAGCCTCGAACACGACGGACTGAATGGCCTCTTTGTTTGCTGAAAATTCTATGATTCTAAAAGCCTCTGCAGATGGGAAATGGTAAAAGGCTTCAGGGAGCTCAAAGAAGGGACTGAATTATTTTATTATTAATTAGCTGTTTTCAAAAAATCTCAGTACATTTATTCTTTTGGAAATTGCTTGCTTACATGCATTCTGCTATAACTAAATTGTGAATTAAAAAGGCCCTTGTAACCATTAGACTTATTTTAGAAAGTGAAAACCATCAGAGGCATTTCTGTTTTTTTGGCACTGTGACCCTGTCACTATTATTGTTTTTGAAGATATCCATCCGAGCTAGTGCATTTTGTCAAAATAATGAATAAGAATTCTCAGAGATAATGTCATTGATCTAAATGCACCTACAAAGTCACAGTGTTGTATATTCCTCTTCCTTAAGAGCCTCCAGGAGCTGTGTACCGAGAATATCTAATGCAGGCAGACAAAGACCCAGATTCATCTTGAATATGGCGGAATCTGTTTAGGGTAATAAAATAATACTTCAGATCGTGATGATGGAGCATGCATTAATTCCTTCCATTTTTAGACCATTTCTGCAAGAAAGCAGCCAAGGTAGAAGCATAAAAATGATGTAAACAACTCTGACATACAAACTGAAGTGGTCTGATGATGAGCTGGAGCTATTGCACTCCATTTTTCTGCTTTGACATCTTGTAAAGAAAGTGAGCTTTTAGTCAGAGTGAGAACAGTACTTCTGACTTTGTCTTTTTTTTCTCCATGTTCATTATTTTGTAAACATGTGTTGGCTCCTTTTCTGGAATGGTTCAAGCTGAACTCAAAGTTTAAAGATATTAACATTTTTTAAAAATAAAAATCAATCTTAGTTAGCCACATTTCACATACGATGTACATTTCATCTTGTGTTAGAATGGGTCTTGGTGACATAGTCGTACAGATAAAGTAATTGTATAGATAGTATATTAAAGATGCATGTGAGGAAACAGAAATTTATATCACATGGTAGTTTGTATCACATAAAACAGTTTTCCTGTTTAGTTAATTTGGTATTGAGGCAAATAATTTACTTTGGTAAAAGAGAAAAGATTTAGTGGTGATCAAAGAACAATGGGGTTCAGAAATAACAGAATTTTCACAAAAAAAAATTGTTTAATAATCCCAAATTGAGTCTAATCAACTCAGGAATCTGTAATGTATGTAGAAGGTGCATTATATGCAATTGAGGATGGAAGCATTCCGCCATCTCCCATAAATTGTATCAGAATAGGCTGACATTCCAGTTCTGTTCTGGGGAATGCTGCGTTGTTAGAGGTGTCGTCCTTCAGATGAGACATTAAACTGAGATCTCATCTGTCTTTTCAGGTGGACGTTAAAGATCCCATGGCACTATTCAAAAAGAGAAGGGAGTTTTACCTGGCCAACAATTTCCCAAATAAAATTGTTCATTCGTTTGTGGGACATTGCTGTGCCATATTTGCCTATGAATTGCTGTTACCATATTTGCCTATGAATACACAGTCACTTTGCATGTGTTGTGAAGTGTTTTGAGACATTCTCCTATTGTGAAAGGCATTGTGCCAAATGCAAGGATTATTCTAGGGATGTTATTATTGTTGTCAATTAAAGTCAGTGAGGGCAATTAATCCACAGCATATGCCATGCTTTTCTTATTATCAGTACTTTTCTGAATTTCTATTGAGAAAACATTGAAATGAAAAAGTCATAGAAAACCCATGGCGCAGTATAAATTCTTATAATTGTCTCAACCTTAAATAAGTTTGGTATCACCTTCAACATTTTGGATACGTTTATTTTAATGGCTTCAAGCGTTATATCGGGATTTTGAACTCATAGACTAGTTTGATATTCCAATGCAGTTCTGGGGTAATGCTGCATTGTCACAGGTACTCAACTGATAAATCGATGTCCTGTCTGCCTGTTCAGGTGAATGTTAAAAATCACAAGGCACTTTTTAAAAAGAGAAGGGAGTTTGTCATGGGGTCCTGGCCAACAATCCCCAGATAAAATTGGTCATTCATTTCATCGCTTTTTGTGGGACATTGTTATGCATATATTGGTTGCAGGAATTACCTACAAATACAAAAGAGCGGTACTTTACGGTTAATCCTGTGAATCCTTTGATATATCTTGATGACATAAGGCGCTATTTCAAATGCAAGTATTATTAATAGTAATAGTATGATATTTCTGTTCTGTATAACTTCTCACCTAGTTTATCCTAATGCTTTTTTTCCCCAGCAAGAATAAGAGCTTTAAAGTATGAAACGAGGATAGACCATTCTCCTTCTACAGATGCACAGTCTTCCAAATCCTGAGCTACATCTTAACAACTTCAATTTCCTGAGGGAAAGTTCTGCCTGTTGTCCAAAACACCAAAATAGTCAACCATCCCTATTTCTTCACAATTCCATCCTGGCCGACTGCACACATACAACCCCCCCCCAACCACCAAACCCCAAACAGTAGAAGAAAGGCAGAATATTAAGCTCAATCTGTAAAACGAAGCAAATAAATGAAATCCATTCAATGTGTTAATATTTTGGAAACTAGGTTCCACTGATTCAGTTACTGCAGGATAGTTTAGCTTGTTGATAGAGAATGCCTTTGTAACATATTCCCTGTACAGACCTTGATTGTATCATAAAATAAATTTACTTTCTTATTTCAGCCTCTTGGAGCAAGTGACTATCTGGAGATGGCTAAACATTTTGATACAGTTTTTATCCGTAACATACCGATGCTGAATTTGGCAAAGAAGACACAAGCTCGACGGTTTATCACCCTTATCGACACCTACTATGATCACAAGGTTTGATTTATTTTAAATGCCCCTTTTAATATTATAGTTCAAAAGATATTTGTTGCAGAAATCATGTATAACATTTATTTACAGTAAAATATTTCCTTAAACAGTTGTCTTTTTCTCCATTTTTAAAATGTTTTTTCTCTTCCATGTTCTACCGATACAAAAAAAAGCATTCATGCTATGCATTATGCATCGCCCCTCCCTACTTTCAAAGCCTGCCTCAAGACTTACCTTTTTGACCTCAATTTAGCTCATCTTTCCCTTCCTCACCCTCTTTAGCACTTACCCCTTCCCCTCCCCCGGCTCGAGTGCCCAGCACTAATGTAAAGAGGTTTGAGGCATCCTCCTGTTGTGAAACTGCTATATAAATGTAAATTGCTTGTATTATATCTTATTCCTCAACCTACTCCCGATCCTGTCCTTCTTAAGTGATCACTTCCGGGGAAGAAATTCCATCAGGGACTAGCTTTTCTATATTTTCTATGTTTTAGTGTATCCAGATTTTTGGCAAATTGTTGGGTTCTGTGCTAACTAAGCTATTTTCTGTAGAAAATGGAGTGAAAACTAGATCCAAGTGGAATTTCTACCCAGCACTGTACTAAGGTAGCCCAGTTATTTACTTGCTGATTCTTCTCCTTCGGTCCTATGAGTATGTATGAAGGAGTAGAGGTTCCGGTGGAGAAATGGTGATGTGGTAAAGATATCTGGCAGTTTTTCTATATAATATTTTTTGCCGAAGTGCTAATGATGTGATATTCTTCTTTCTGGCATATTTTTACATAGTTGTTATACATTGCGAACTATTTGATTATCAAATGTATGCAATTTGATCAGCCAGAGAGGAGGGCTTCTTAATGAACTTTTCAGTATCATTGATCCAAATTCCTCATATTTGTGATGCCCCAAAAAGCATTACTTTTACATCACCTACCTATAAGTGCTTGCCTATAAAATACACAATCATTACACTTTACAACATATACTGTAAAGCGCTTTGGGACTTCCTTCCAATGTGGAAGGAGCTGTATCACATATAGGATTATAGCCCCATGGTCACAAAGTCAGTACAGTACTTGGTGTCCAGTCTCATCCATGAATGATCACTTGTGTGAGGGATTGGAAGGCCGGTGGTGCCTGTGAATCTCTACACAAGTAGTATATATACCTATATACAAGTAGTAGAAGAGAAGAAAGTATTTAAAGAAATTTCCAATAAAAAAATTGTTTTACTAACATTTCACTGCGAATTCTTGATTAGTGCAAACACTAATTATGGCAAGTGATACTCGATGTAATGCAATGCTTATCAAATTTCTTTCAAACCTCTTAAAATCCTAATGGAAACGGGACAAACATTTGTTGGTTATTTGAATTGTAAAATAAACCAATTTTTTTCTTTTCGCTTAAAGGTACGGATTATTTGCTCAGCTGAGGTGAAGTTGGAAAATCTGTTTGTTCAGAGTACTGATGACAGTCATGGGGAAGAAGCTAGAATATTTATAGATGACCTAAATTTGGGTAGTGTGAGTATTGTAAATTTTCCCTAATTTTTGTAGATTGTGTTATTTCTCCCTTCCCCCATTTCAGATCTTCACATACTAATCCTTAAGTGATTGGGTGGGTAGGAGTGTTGACCTCCCCTAGCTGCCTTTTGCTTGTATCACTAGTGATGCCAAGCCTGTACAATGTGGTGAACTGAGGATTTCAAACAGTTTTGTTTTATCACTCAGTGGAACACGGCATTATTCTACTGCTTCATTGAGTTTCATAGAGCTACAGAATCTCCTTGTTAATGCTCCTTGGGCTACACAGTAAATGGATAGTTTAGTCACAAATAGACTTTGAACATTGATTTATGAATTTTTTGATTTGAACAAAATATCTTGAGATTAAAACTTAACGTACAAGAGGACACCATCACCAGTTTGATTTCCAGGCATATCATGATTTAAAGATTGCTGCCTGGGTAAATTGGAACAATAAATAAATTGTTTAGTGTTGTGATTCTGCTTCTTGATCTCTTTGATGCTTTAACAATGTCAATCATACTATCCTTCTCCACCGCCTTTCCACTCAGCTCTACCTTTACAGTTCTATTGTCACCTGGTTCGCTGTTACCTATCCTAACATCTCTACTTTTTTTCTTCAAATGGCTCCTTCTCCTGCTCTCACATTGTCACTTGCAATGTTCCTCATGGCTCTATTCTTGTTCCTCTCCTTTTTAATACAGTGCCTACATGATCCCCCTCGGAAATGTTATCTACAAACATGGGGTTAACTACGACATGTATTTGGAATGTGACCAACGCTATCTCTCTGCCTCCACCCTTAACACTGGGTGGAGGTAGCACTGCTGTCCTGACCGATTGGTTGTTGGACATTAAGTCCTGGATGAGTTCTAACTTTCTACATTTAAACATTAACAGGAAAGAGGCTCTCCTGCTTGGCTTCTATCAGCGCCTTCTTACCATATGTGCTGACAGCATCAAACTACTCGGATGCGCACTCCAACTGTGCGGAACCTTGCCATTTTGTTTAACTCTCAAGTGTCCTTTAAACTGCACATTTGTGCTCTGATCCGCTCAGTGTTCTCCAACTCCATAACATAACCAGTCTCTGCACTACCTCTCCCCTTGGGTTGTTGAAACCCTTATCCATGCTTTTATCATGTCCAGACAAAATTGTGCCAATCTTCTGCCAGTTGGACTACCACCTCCTTGCTTCACAAGCTGCAGATTATACAGAACTCTGCAGCTCGTATCATTTCCTGCACAAGACTTCATGTGCATATCACCCCCATCCATGTCCAGCTCCACTGGCTCCTCATCCTCGAGCAAATGCAAGTTCAAGATCCTTGTCATAATCTTTAAATCTCTCCATGATCTTGTTCAACCCTACCTCTGACACCTCAAACTATACAAACTCGACACTCCCTCAGCTCAACAGGCACCAACCTGCTTTGTGGAGTCCTGTAGCTCAGTGGTTAGAGCACTCGCTTTGCAAGCGAGAGATCCGAGTTCAATTCCAGGCAGAGGGCGAAACCTTGGGCAAGTTTCCTTACTCCACACACCTAATAATAATCCCTCCAAAAAAACAATAATAAATTGGTCATTTTCAATCTACGACTGTTTGTGGGACATTGCTGTGCGCAATTGGCTGCCGCGTTCGCCCACAAATATACAGTCAATTCACTTTACAGTGTGTTCTGTGAAGCGCTTTGGGACGTCCTCCCGACGTGAAAAGCGCTATATCAAATGCAAGGATTATTATTATTATTATTCATGCCCCACATGTCCCTCACCCCATCTTCACCATCGGAAGTCAGGTTTTCAGCCAATCTGCTCCCACTTTCTGGAATGCCATCCTGGAGTCCCTTTGGCTCATTTCCTTCAAGGTCCGCCTCAAGACCTTCCTCTATGACTGCAGTTTTGCCCATCTTCTTCCCGACTTCATCCCCCCCTTGGCCCCCACCCCCAGCTCGGGTGTAAACTCTGGACCGTTCAGGGCCTTGGGACATCCTTCCAATATGAAAGGCGCTATATAAATGTAAATTTGTATTGTATTGATTAAGCCAGTAGTGTTACAATTCTAACTCTGCTGTTAAATGTGAATGGTGACTCCATCGCTTGACTGCATGATGAAACATATAAAAGTGTCATCACATGGTAGTAAGTGGATTTTAAATTTATTTCCAGGCAAGATTTTCACCGCTTGTGTGTTTTTTTTACCACAGACCAAACCAGAAGACCTCTCAATTTTTTCTGGAGCAGAAGAAATCTTTGCATTTCATCGCACAGTCTCAAGACTCACAGAAATGCAATCGGAAGAGTACTGGAATGCAGGAGATAGGAGAAAGAAATAGCTGTTCAGAATTTTTGCACATTGAATTGTAAATCCATAAAACATTTTCCAAACCACTTCAATTTTACGGGTAAGAACTGAAGTACACAGATTATTTGTACTTGTTCATCAGCACTTTAGGCTAAAGTCAATTTAGCATCTTTCATAAACTGTATTCAGAGATGTAGAGGTGCCATGCTGATGTGCATGGTCTTTGACTTTCAAGGCCAGTTTCTGATGGCACTATTGTACCATCAAGCTAACTCTATCATAAAAGTAAGACAGGTAGAATGAGAAAAGGCCTTTCCAGCCACCAGGCTCACTCCTTCCCCAACCATGTGCACTTTACTCAGTTTACTCAGTGATTGTTTCTGCGGTTTTAATTTAATCATCTAAGGGGAAGTTTTACCTGAATATTGATACTGTATTTAATCTTTCAAAATAAAATTTCTCCTTGTATCCTTTGACAACTCAAGTAACCATTATTCTCTTTGGGTGGGATTAATTTAAAGAAGTAACGCAACCCCAGAGGGTTATAACCTTGAGTGCCAATTTGAACTGATTTTCAAGATCAACTTCTTAATTGTGAATTCATTATAATTAATAATGAAGTGCCAGCAATTCCCAAATAGAGATTTATGCGACAAGAGAATACTGCATCTTAATAGAAAAGATGAGAGGACCAACCAAACCTAACAGAATCAGTCCTAATCACATAGTGCCAACCTTTATGGGTGGTGTTGACATTGGCAAGTCTTAAGCTTAGATATGTCTACCATCTATCTACCTGAGGCAGCAAGTATTGGAAGTTAAACATGTGCAGATCATATAAAAGAGAATTGGGAAGATTTCAGGGCCTTGTTGGAAAGTTGCAAATATAAGGATTTCATCTTTAATCACTGGATATTTATACTTGGATCCAATATGTCCTGCAATTTATCATACAGTTGTTCATTATTAAACTATATTGTATTATAAATGTCAGCTTTAATATTTGAGGTGGGCTGAGATATGGAGTGGGTTTAGAAGCTGGTTGGAACCTAGCCCAGAATGATGGAATGAAACTATTCCCTACCTATAAGAAGAAACAACCCTACAGTTTGAACAATCCACCTCCAATTCATAGTGAGTTCTAGTCCATGGCTCAAAACTGCCTATTGTTTGACAGAATTGTCAGTAAATTGTTGATCTCATGCAGAGAGGTTGAATGTGTAGAAAATCGTATGGATTCTGTGTAGTGCTCTTCTGAGGCTGTGAGTTACGACGCATTGTTGGGATTAGAATAGAGGAGATTTTACTTTACATCTTGCCATGTTGTACATGATGTTGTCATGGTTGACATCACGTCATGTAGAACATGGCTAGAGGTAAAGTAAACTTTGACATTGGGGGCCCAAAAGTATAAATGTCCATTCCTCAGCGTTGATATCACTCATCTTATGTAAGACAAAAACAAATAAACTTAATATTTTAATTTCTGAAGTAGAAAACTCAGTACGTTTCAGTGATACTTATTGAAACTAAAAACCTTACAATGAATTATGGATTTATGAATGGCAAATAGTAAACCATTAGGTAGCTTGGGTTCCCATTTTGAACTATTATAAAATAAGAAGCTATATTGGAAAACAAATGTATTTTCCTGTGTCTGGTACTGTAATATGTACTGGTTATTTATTGCAATATCTAATAATCTATGTATTAAAGTTATTGAATTTAAATATCCTGAAGGAATCAATCTGGACGACACTGACGTTGAGAAGAATACTAAATCCTGTATGTAATATCCAGTAAAAGTTTTATTATGTGATTACTGTAAGTATTGCTGTATCAGGAGCTGGATATTTGCCTGCACTTCACACTACAGCTCATACATTAAATTCAAGGGAGAAGGTAGATCAGATTAATTTTGGAATCGATTGTGGATAAATAACTTTTTTAAAAAAAGCACGGTTTTAAAGTTTTTTGTTAAATTTCTTCATTTATTTGAGTACTTTGAATAACCTTGTGATTTACAACAATGTGCATTTATAAAGCGCCCTTCACGCAGGGAAGCGGCCTGAAGAGCTTTAAAACATTAGTAAAGAGTACTGTGTTCTATGTCCACCAACCGGCTCCTCCGCCCTCCCCGACACGGCTCGCAGATTCTTTCCTCCGACCCCCACTGCGAGAAAATGCTGGACTTCTTCAAGTCTACAATCGAGGGAATCCACTCAGCTGCCACTGCCCTCCCAACTTCCACCCCCTCCTTACCCCCACCCCACACTCCGACAACCATCCATCCCTCCTTCCACCCTTTGAAGCTGTCACCCTCTTTATCATCACCACCATGTTCTCCATGAAGCCCACCACCTGCTCCCTGGTCCCCATCCCTACCCCTCTCCTTAAATCCCAGCTACACCTCCTTGCCCCACTACTCGCTGACATCAACCTCTCCCTGTCATCTGGCACTGTTCCTACTCCCCCTCAAAACAGCCACTATCACCCCCACCTTGAAGAAACCTTCCCTTGACCCATCGCAGCTATTCAGCTACCATCTCAAACCTCCCTTTCCTGTCCAAAGGTCCTTGAGAGAGCTGTTTCCTCCCAGCTCCGCTCTTTCCTTTCCTCCCACTCCCTCCATGAGCCCCTCCATTCGGGTTTCCGTGCAGCCCACAGCACGGAATTTGCTCTGATCAAGGATACAAACGACATTCTGACCATGTGTGACCAGGGCTCCCTCTGTCTCCTCGTACTCCTCGATCTCTCCGCCGCCTTTGACACTGCGGACCATTCAATCCTCCTCCACCACCTCTCCTCCCACCTCAACCTTCAAGATTCTGTCCTTGACTGGTTCAGGTCCTATCTTTCACACCGTCTCCACTTAGTTGCAGCAAATGGCTTCTCCTCCAACCCCCGTACCGTCTTGTGCAGTGTTTCTCAGGACTCTGTCCTTGGTCCCCTCCTGTTCACTCTCTACATGCTCCCCCTTGGTGATATCATGTGCAGACATGGGGTAAATTTCCACATGTATGCGGATGACACCCAACTCTACAACAACAACTTGGATTTATATAGCGCCCTCCATGCCGGACGGTGTCTCAGAGCGCTTCACAGTAAAGGATCCCAGGGCCGGGCCAGGGGGAGGAAGGTGACCAAAGGCGCGGTCAAAAAGAAAGATCTTCAGCCGAGACCTGAAAATCGGAAGAGAGGGGGCGAGGGGAAGAGAGTGAGGAAGGGAGTTCCAGAGTCTCGGGGCGTAGTGGCTGAAGGCACGACCACCGAGGGTGGAGCAGAGGATTCGGGGACAAAGAGGAGGCCAGATCTAGTGGAGCGAAGGCAACGGGCACTGTTGTGCAGTTAGAGGAGGTCAGAGAGGTAGGGGGGGTGCAGAGGAGTGGAGGATTTGAAGACAAGAGGATCTTGAAGTCGATCCTCTCTGGGACAGGCAGCCAGTGCAATCTGGCAAGGATTGGAGTAATCGGGGAGCGGAGTTTGGTGCGGGTAAGAATGAGAGGTGGCAGAGTTTTGGATGACCTGGATTTTATGAATGGTAGTGGAGGGGAGACAGGCGAGGAGAGCATTTGAATAGTCCATCCTAGAGGTGACAAAGACGTAGACCAGGGTTTCAGCGGATTTCTATCTCTCTGCCTCCACCCTCAACTCCAGGACTACTGGCGTCCTGACCGACTGCCTGTCTGACATCACGTCCTGGACGAGGGACAACTTTCTCCAATTCAATGTCAGCAAGACCGAGGCCCTCCTGATTAGCTCGCGCCAGTGCCTCCGCACCTTGGGCTCCGGCAGCATCAGCCTCCACGGCTGCACACTCAACCCCACTAAGCCAGTCAGGAACTTGGGTGTCTTGTTTGACCCAGAACTGTCCTTTCTCCCCCACATCCGCGCCCATGACCAGCACTGCCTACCACCACCTCCGCAACATTGCCAGACTCCGACACTGCCTCACCCCTCAAGCTGCCGAAACCCTCACCCACACATTCGTCACATCAAGGCTGATTATGGGAACTCCCTCCTCATCGGCCTTCCCAACTCTTCCCTTCACAACCTGCAGATCATCCAAAATTCTGCAGCTTGTGTACTCTCACACACCAGGCTCCGTGACCCCATCACTCCCACCCTCGCCCAACTCCACTAGCTCCCCATCCCCCAGAGGATCGAGTTCAAGATCCTCGTCCTCACATTCAAGGCTTTCCATGTCCTTGCCCCCTCCTACCTCTCTGACCCACTGACTCCCTACCAACCTGCCTACTCACTCCGTCCAGTGGGTTCCGGTCTGCTCCATGTCTCCCACCCAACCCCCACTTTCAGCCTCTCTGCCCCCACCCTCTAGAAGTCCATCCCATAGTCTGTTCACCTCACTTCCTCCCTTGCCTCCTTCAAGATTTTTCTCTTCGATCCTGCCTTCGGTTGCCCTCCCACCTCTCTGCCTTCCCTCATCCCCACCCCACCCCTCCCTCATGCTTGGGTCTCAACCCGACTGTTCAGCGATTTGGGACGTCTTCCCGATGTGAAAGGAGCTCTATAAATGTAATTTTGTTGTTGTTGTACTGCCTTTGCTTTCACTGTTCAAGCAAAAAGATAATTGTTGCAGACCATTGTTTAATACTCTGTAATTGATGTGTGTTGTGGGCAAGGTCACCAATTTAAGACAGACTATCCATTCTTCACTAAATAAATTGTAACCTTTTCGACAAGTAAAAGTAAATGTGGAAAAAAATACTTACCTTAAAAAAAAGTGATGATTTTTTGACATTTCATCTGTGTTTTGGACAGGCAAGGTTGAGCATGCATTGAACATTTGCTTTTCAATCAAAAGATTGGCTGTATTAGCAACACATTTTAGACTGAGTCTCTGTTATTGAGAGTTCCTGAATGGGAAATGTAAATTATCTGGCAGCTGCAGGATGCCTACATCATATGTAGCTTCAGTCATTCCAATATTTTCACAAAAGTAGTGTCAATATCAGTATTCTCTTCACTCGTGTATAATTTTAAAACGTGCATGTATGCAAAACACAGTCTCTACTTTTTGGGAGAAGATTTAAGGTATTGTGATTTACCTCAGTAATATGGTTTTTACGTCAAGATGCCAAAGACAAATTTCTCACTGCAAATGGTTTTGATCATTTTCACTTTTGATTGCACAAAAAAATGTTGTCACTCAAAAAAGATAACTGGACCTGCTTACTGGCAATACATTCTTATTAGCAATCTGGGAAAGTATAGCACTGTAAGACCATTGCGGCCCATCTGGCTGCTATTCATCTCTTATGCCCATCAATCGATTTGCCAACCAGCTAATTTCCTCTTGAATTTACCACAATCTGTCTCCACTGCTTCCCTGTCTAGTCCATTCTCAGTGTTCACCAGTCTGTGTAAAGTAGTAGTTCTGAGTTATCTATTCACTTTCCCTCTTCTGAGCTCAACTTTATGGTTCATTGTAGAATTGTGACTCTGTTAGACATTCTAATGTACTGTTTCTCTATGTGCTTTAGATTCTCGAATGCTAAAATAAGATCACTTTTGATCCTTCTTATCCAGTGTAAGCATTCCCAGTCGCCTCTTCTTGTACCTCACTTGCCTAATTCCAGCTATCAATCTAGTTGTTTTTTGCTCTACCTTCTCCAATGTAGCAATGTCTTACATCTTACAGTAATGTGGCAAACCATAATTGTATACAGTACTTAGGTGGGGGAGGACCAGTGCTTGGGAAAGTTCAGTATTACTTCTATCTTTTGCTCTATCCCTTTCACTATAATACCCAGTCTGAGATATTTGCTCTCTTTACTGCTGATGCGCACAGCGATAATGATTTTAGCAATCTGTCCACCAATCACTTAAATCCGTCTTCTGTTTCGTGTCATGCACATTAATACCATGTATATTACATCTGTCAGGAATTCAGTGAGAGTCTGATGGACCTTAAAACGCATCACATGTGCATTGGTGAATATAACTTGTCAAATCTGCTTCTGGGAGTTAATATTTACTCATATAATACCCATTATTCTGTGAAAGACCAGAGGCAGAACTGCAACTTCAACTGTTTAAGAAATATTAATTCTCCCCATAGAAGGTGTTGTCTGTATAGGCCTTTTTTTTTTCTTTTCAGCATATTTTTCCCTCTAATTTCTTCCCCAATATTCTCTTTCTGTTGGTTTGGGCCACACACCTTCTGTAGTAGGGTAGGAGTGGGGGCGGGATGGGGGGGGTTACAATCCAATCCAAATTTACTTTTATAGAGTGCCTTTCACTTGTGGAGGATATCCCAAGGCACTTGTATACAATGAGAAAGGGTGGACCTTCTTTCAGGACTTACCCAAAATATTATTTTTTTACCCAATTTAGCCCAATGAAACTGACATTGATTACACATGCATTGGTACCACCTGCACAGCCTCATTTTTTAATGTAATTTTACATTCTCCTAAAATCCAAGGTCTGATGAATGTTTCAAATCCTGGTGTATAGAATCTATTGGCGGTTTGTACATTACAATCATTTTGTGCAGTATCTTTTTTGTAACTATTTTGCAAAAAGTGTACTGTACAATTCTCATTGTAAATATTTTACAATAAAATGAATAAGAACTACAATACACTCTGAACATGGCACGTTCCACGACCATTTTATTGTGTTCTGATTTCCTTTTCTTTTAATCTTGCAAATCCTACTTTTAAATGTGGACAGTGCTTTCTCACCTCAAACACTGGTGGCATCAACCTGCATGGATACTCACTCCACCTTGTGGAGCCTGTGCACCTCCATGTCTTGTTTGATTCCTAATTGTCCTTTAAACTACATATCCGCTTATCTTTCCCCACCTACAAAACATTGCCAGCCGCTGCCCCTAACTTTCCCTCAGGCTGTCGAGATCCTCATCCCTGCATTTATCACCTCTCTTGGTTCCCACCATCGCCAGCCAGCTAAGGTGCCGTTAAGCGGTTTGAGATATCCTCCCAACATGAAAGATGCTACATAAAATTCGTATTATTGTATTGAACTTTAAACCTTAACCTCTGGAACTCCCTTCCTCTATACCTCCTTCTCGTCCTCCCCACCATCAGTTTTTAAATCCCAACTTAAAACCTACCTTTTTAACTGTGCTTATGGCCACCTCTCCCTCTCACTTTCCCTTCCATGTCGCTTGACCTAGGTTTTAATTTAATTTAACTCCACCCTTCTGCTTGCTCCCCATGTTGTTTAGATTTTTTTATTTCGTATTTTTTATTTTTATATCATATTTCCGCCCACAATATACAGTCGATCCTCTTTACGATATATTCTGCAATGTGTTTTGAGATGTCTCAATGACGTAATAAGGTGCTATATGCAAGGATTATTATTAATATTCTTCCTTTTCAATTTAATTCTCTTAAAATAATTTACAGACTCTGCTTACAATCACTCACTGTGCAGAGAAAGTTTTTCTAATCACCTGTTGGGTCCACAGAGTTGCTGTAAAATCAACAACACCACCAACAACAAAATTACATTTATAGAGCGCCTTTCACATCTGGAGAACGTCCCAAAGTGCTGAACAGTCAGATGTCGGGGCCTGAGCATGGGGGAGGGGTGGTGTAGGGGTGAGGGAAGGCAGAGAGGTGGGAGGGTGATTGAAGGCACGGTCGAAGAGAAGGGTCTTGAGACCGGCCTTGAAGGAGGCAAGGGAGGAAGCGAGGCGAAGGGACTGTGGGGTGGAGTTCCAGAGTCTGGGGGCAGAGAGGCTGAAAGCCCGGCCACCGATGGTAGGGCGGGTCTGCGGGAGACATGCAGCAGGCCAAAGCTTGATGAGCGGAGGGAGTGGGCAGGTTGGTAGGGAGTCAGCAGGTCAGAGAGGTAGGAGGGGCAAGGCCATGGATGGCCTTAAAGGTGAGGTCGAGGATCTTGAACTCGATCCTCTGGGGGATGGGGAGCTAGTGGAGTTGGGCGAGGGTGGGAGTGATGGGGTCACGGAGCCTGGTGCGTGAGAGTACACGAGCTGCAGAGTTTTGGATGATCTGCAGGTTGTGAAGGGAAGAGTTGGAAAGGCCGATGAGGAGGGAGTTCCCGTAATCGAGCCTTGATGTGACGAATGTGTGGGTGAGGGTTTTGGCAGCCTGAGGGGTGAGACAGTGTCGGAGTCTGGCAATGTTGCGGAGGTGGTGGTAGGCAGTGCCGGTCATGGCGCAGATGTGGAGGAGAAAGGACAGTTCAGGGTCAAACAAGACACCCAGGTTCCTGACTGGCTTAGTGAGGTTGAGTGTGCAGCCGTGGAGGCGCTGGTGCGAGCCAATCAGGAGGGCCTCGGTCTTGTTGATGTTGAGTTGGAGAAAGTTGTCCCTCGTCCAGGACTTGATGTCGGACAGGCACTCGGTCAGGACCTCAGTAGTCCTGGAGTTCAGGGTGGAGGCAGAGAGGTAGAGTTGGGTGTCATCTGCACACATGTGGAAATTTACCTAAGTAAACATGTGGAAATCTTGCCTAAGTTACACTTTCATAAATATATTAGAATTTTAAATCTAAGAAGTGTCACTTGAGGCATACTTATGTAAAATGGTCTTAATATAACTGTGGTTTGTGCATTCTTATTTCACTCTTATTTGAATGGACTACATTTTGTTGCATTATCTGCAGTTCAGAATAGGGTCCCAGCCTTTTAATCAAACTTATTTCAAAGGCCAGTTAACGTTTGCCATTTTTTCTCAGATAAACTTCCCAAATATCTAACGCATTTTTTAAAAAAATGTGATGTTTCTAAAATGTTTAGTGCTAATATTTAATTCCAATTTTGCACACTGTACATTCAAAACAAGAAAAAACATGTATGGAGTTGAAACCCCAAATCATTCAGATTCATTACTTAAAAATAAAATGTAACTTAAAATACAATCTATCAGATCAGCTGTTTATTTTTAATATGATTTGTATGTACCAGTTAAGAGCCTTGCAGGTCTTATAACTATCAATAGTGCACGATAATCCTTAAACAATGACCGCAATTAAATGTATGAAAAACCTCTGCATACAAGTGTCAGACTGTGATCTCTGAAGTGACAAGAAAATAAGTATGTACGTGAAAATGTTGTGTTAAAAAGATGACAATAGCCTTGATTTGATGACAAATAGGAGACATTATCAAATCGGAGATAAATAGAGCTCCATTGAAAGTAGGTCTTTCAGCAAAATTGCTTTTAGCAGTTTTGACACAGACAAGGCTCCAATAAAAAGAAATACAGTCTCTTGCGTTTTACAAATTTATACATAAGTTTTTTCACTTCAAAAAATATTTATTTTATCACTGGTGAAATGGATATAGTATATATAATATACAACTAATATGTATAAAACTAATGGTATTTCCTTGTATTATTCAGTTCAATAAATCTCATTGGTAATTGTGAAACGTTATTCAATCCCAAGAACCTCAATCAACGATACTTAATTTCTATGTAATATGAAGAATATAACTCTTGGGAGTATTTCTAAAATATATATACGAATACTAATGGACATGATGTTTACGTTGAGTTGGGAGAAATGTTGATACAATTCTGCCGGGTTATTGAAAAATCGTGATTACGCTCCCGAGGGCTGAAATCCTTATTGTCTTCGCTTAAAGTAAGTTTCTTTACTTTAGAAACTTTTATTCCAGTTTTAAAAAGGATTCAGAGGTGAAAAGGCAATGGTTAATTCCATCACATATTCCAGTATGCCAATCCTACAATAACTTGTATCAAATGCACATCTTAGCAATATGTTTCTTTTGAACATTGAAAGGGAACTACTGTACATAATTTTTTTTGTTAGATTTGTTATTCAGGGAATCATAAAATTTTGGGCATTAGTCACGAAACAGTTGGTCTGAATGAATCTGCAGTATCTGAACTGCTGTACCTTTCCATTGACACTGATGAGAAGTGTACTTTTATATATGCAATTTAACTGTGCAGTTACTTCCAGGACATTGTGTGTGCAGTTGTGCAGTTAAGGTTGTTTTGTTGAATGAAAGGACAATGGCATCCCCTAGAGGCAATAAAATGAAAGACAGTTATAACACTCAGGGGCTTGGTGGCAAATACTGTACACATTGACACTAAAATCTCATGAACCTGACAGACAGAAAATGCCAAATAGCACAATAATGCAAATGTTTAAATCTTGTTTTTCACCAAAATATATTTAAATCATTCTAAGTTTATTTTACTATATGTTGTGAATTGTCTTGTGATTCTCAGCCATATTCTGGTCTGTTTGGTAGAATACAGTTTTTCTCAGTTTTAGCTTATTTCCAGAAGCTATTTTGTGCCAACCTTATATATTTTAAGGTTGTCCTATACGGTATTCTGTATATTAATGCTTACACTTGATACCACAAAACAGGTGTTTTTACTTATGACCAAGCCAAACATACATTTGTTTATAGGGAAGAAAATGAAACTTCATTTTTTNCTCAAAGGATGGTCGGAATGTTTTTCTATTATTAAAAAAGGCACGAATAGCTCACATGGTAAACTCACTGTTTGGTTTAAAACTGAGGCACATAGGATCAGAAGATCGAAGTTCAATCACTGCTCTGTACTGAGAAGCAGCAATAGGACATACACCAATTCTTCCCACAGGTCAGCAGGAAACACAGCAGATTATATTTTCAAATCGTGTTAAATCCCAAGTTGTTCAGTTGAAACAACTTTATTCCCTTTTTCCATCACAGCATCAAGCTTTTTTTGTTTTAATGAGGCCTGTTTCCTGGTACCAAACTTGTGCCGTCTTGTTCTACTGTTTTGGTGCATCCAAAGCTAAATACAGCACCTGTAAAATCTCAATGTTTCAAAATAGTGACGGCATTTTGTAGGTAGATTCTCCACAGAACAATGTACCGCAAATAGCCATGATGTGAATGATCAATTTTATTTGGAGGGATTATTGACCCAGGATAACTCCTTCCTCTTTGAATAATGACCTGGGATCTTAATATCCACCTAAATAATGAATGATAAAGCACTGAACCTTTAAACTTCTGACTCGGAGGTGACAGTGGTACCACCTGAGCCAGGCTGACACCTGGTTATGCACTATTATGAATAAATTGGGCACTTACTGTTTCTGGGACATTGTTGTATGCAAATTGGCTGCCAGGTTCACCTATAAATTCAATCATTACATTTAACAATAATTAATATAAACACTTTGAGAAGTTTCAACATTCCAACCACTATATCAAATGTAAATGTTAGAGTATTGGAATGGAGGAGAGTTAACTGGGACAGTTGTACAGAGAATATTAGAAAAAAATGAACTTTGAGAGCCGCAAAGTTTTTGTTTCCCAGTTTTGATATTAAGAAAAAAACATTAGTGGAAGTGAAATACTCGAAAGTCTGTCAGCAGACTTTGTTATGTTTGTGCTCATGTTTCACAGAAAGTCTAGAAGTTAAATGAATCCGTTTATTTACCACTCTTCCTTGCCAACAATGTAAGGGCAGTGAGCATTAGATTAACACATTAAATATCTTCACTACTTGGGACCACTCAAACCTCACTCATTTAGAGGGAGACCTATTGTGGTTTAAACCGTAATCTGCTTTCATGTACACTGTTACTCAGTTCCACATGTATAAAAAGATTTGCAATTTGTCTCTCCATTTTTGGTTATACAGCGACCTATAGATACTTTAGTTTTGCATTAGGTTTTATTGTACTGTTTGAAAACGGATCATTTTTTATATAACCTCGAAACCTGCTCTTAATGAGATTTTTGTTCAATTCCTGACTATGGAGTTATATACATTGCATTAACTACTTTTGATGGAGCTGCTCTGAATTACCTCGTGGGCAAATACTACTACTAATAATAATATTCATGTTTAGTGGAGCACCAAACCATACAATCAACAATTGGAAGTTTGAGCGGCTGTCTGTTGAGATAGCTGATCTCAGACAGATGTTAAAATTGGCCTGAATGCCCTTTGAATGAGGGTATGGCAAAATAATAGTAATAATCCTTGCATTTGATATAGCATTTATAACGTCAAGAATGTCTCAAAACACTTCACAAAGTTTATGTGAAGTCTCGTGACGGTGTATTTGTAGGCTTTTACAGCTGCCAATTTGCACAAGCAATGTACCACAAAAAGCCATGAAATGAATGAACCAACTTTATCTGGAAAATCATCCAGTGTTCCAACTAATTGCTACCAACTGATTTTTGTTGGACAGTGAGTGTCTGTTAAATGAAACGATGATTGGATTCGGTTTTGATGTTCCCCCAAGGGCAGCCTAGTATAGTGGAGTCCTGCAGCCTCTGACTCCACATGCATCTGTTTACCTAGCAGTTAATAGGAACCCAGTTGTCAATTGGCGGATCGCTTTTCCGGGGAAAATAATTCCTTAAAAAAAAATTAGTCACTTCAATCCATGATTGTTTGTGGGACACTGCTGTGCGCAATTGGCTGCCGCATTTTGCCCATAAAATATACAGTCAATTCACTTTACAGTATATTCTGTGAAGCGCTTTGAGACGTCGCAAAGACATGATATCAAATGCAAGGATTATTATTATTATCTAGGTTTACACAAGAAGCAAGGCATGCTTTGGCATGCCTTAGAATTATTCAGCTTTTTTGGGAAAGGAGGAAAGATAACGGCAAAAAGGGGGAGCAAATGACAAAATGAATGCCTACTTTAAATGGACACATTATCTATATCTCTTGCTTGAAGGCTTGCTAATGTTTTATTGATGTCCTCTTGGTCTGCAATTATTTTAAGTCAAATTATCTACAACAACACAGCAACAAGATTACATTTGTATAGCGCCTTTCACGTCGGGAGGACATCCCAAGGCGCTGGACAAAGCACAGCATTTCAGGCCCGAGCTGGGGTTGCGGGGGGAAGGGAGGGGAGGGGAAGGGGGGTGGCCGAAGGCATGGTCGAAGAGAAGATTCTTGAGGCGGGACTTGAAGGAGGCTAAGGAGGAGGCGAGGCAGAGTGACTGGGGGATAAAATTCCAGAGGTTGGGGGAAGAGTGGCTGAAGGCTCTCCCGCCAATGGTGGGGTGAGTGGGTTGGAGGACGTGGAGCAGGCCAGAGCCGGCTGAGCGGAGGGAACGGGCGGGTTGGTAAGGGGTTAGGAGGTTGCAGAGGTAGGGTGGGACGAGGCCACGGAGGGCTTTGTATGTGAGGACCAGGATCTTGAACTGGATCCTCTGAAGGATAGAGAGCCAATGGAGTCGGGCGAGAGTGGGGGAGGTGGGGTCACGGAGTTTGGTGCGGGAGAGGACACGGGCTGCAGAGTTCTGGATTATCTGCAGCCTGTGGAGGGAGGAGTTGGGAAGGCCGACAAGCAGGGCTTTTGCATAGTCGAGCCTGGAGGTGATGAAGGCATGAACAAGAGTTTCAGTGGCCTGAGGGTTGAGGTAGTGACGGAGTCGAGCGATGTTACGAGGATGAGGGAAGGAAGAGCAGATCATGGCTTGAATGTGGGGGAGAAAAGACAGTTGAGGGTGGAACAAGACACCAAGGTTCCTGACTGGTTTGGTGAGTTGTAGTGTGCAACCATGGAGGTTGATGCTGCCAAAGCCTGAGGTGCTGAGGCGTTGGCGTGAGCCAATCAGGAGGGCCTCAGTCTTGTTCACATTCAACTGTAGGTAATTTGCCCTCATCCAGGACTTGATGTCCGACAGGCAGTCTGTCAGGACAGCGGTGGTCCTGGAGTTGAGGGTGGAGGCAGAAAGATAGAGTTGGGTGTCATCCCCATACATATGGAAGTTGACCCCATGTCTGCGGATGATGTCACCAAGGGGGAGCATGTAGATATTAAAGAGGAGAGGACCAAGGACAGAGCCCTGGGGAATGCCAGACGGGGCTGGAGGAGAAACCGTTAGAGGCAACGTAGTGGAGACAGTGAGAGAGATAGGAATCGAACCAGGCAAGGGCAGATCTGTGAAGATTGAGTAAAGCAGAAAGGCGGTGTATGAGGATGAAATGGTCGACAGTGTCGAAGGCGGCAGAGAGGTTGTGGAAGACGAGGCAGAGGGAGCCCTGATCACAGATGTTCAGAATGTCATTAGTGACTTTGACCAGGGCTGTTTCCCTGCTGTGGGCAGTACAGAAGCCGGATTAGAAGGGTTCAAAGAGGGAATGGTGAAGAGAGAAAGGAGCGGAGCTGGAACGCGACTAAATGAAAGAATCTAGTTTCCTTCATATAGTCAATACTATATCTGGAGGCTTTGGGGAGTAGAACATTGTGAGAAGCACACCAGAAATCAGATTCCAGCAATTGGTAAGAGACTAGAAGATACCATGAGAGAAAGAAATCGCTTGTACGGGGACCTTGGGTTCTTCCTATAATAATGTAACATAGTGCTTTATCGCATTGAAACATCTCTAAGGGCCTCACAGAGTTTTCTATATGGTAATGACCATGTATTTGTAGGTGAACGCTGCAATCAATTTGCACACTGCAACATCCCACAAACAACCACAAAGTAAATGACCAATTTTTTACTCTGAAAGATTATTGGCCAGTTAACTAGATAATGGGAAATATTTCACTATTGATCTTACCAACGATTGGAATCAAGTTCATCTCCCAGGAGGAGATTGAATTGAAACAACTGAGCCGGGCTGTAACAAAGCTTATGTTGTGCACATCAGAGTTTAAAATGAAGAATTATTAAATAAAGGTCATCTTGCTGATATTTTAAAAGTAGAGAGAATTTTTTTGGCAATAGCTGTAGCTGCCAATCATCCAATGAGGCTGGATGTGTACTTCTTGAACGAAATGAATGTAAGAAGTTAAGGTTTAGTCACACACACACACGCTCAAATTGTGCTCACATTTCAATAATGAAATACTGCAAAGTTTAGTTGAACCATGTTTTCAAGTTTTCGTATAGTTTTCATATACTTAATCACAACTTTTGATATTAAATATCTTGACCCAAATTAATATATTATTTTTAGTTATTTTTCAGTGTGAGAGAGAGAAGTCCCACGGGATGTAGAAGAGAGGAACAGTCAATTTGTTCACAGCAGATTGGTGTATGTTTCACTAACAGCAAACAACAGCAACTTGCATTTTTTATATAGCTCCCTTCACGTAGGGTGGCGTCCCAGAGCCCTTACCTTATCAACCAATACGTGGCAAATCCTCCCTACTACAGATAATTAATCTGCAGTGAAATTTGTGGGCTATCTGACTTGTTTAGACAAAAGGGCAGGTCAAATGTAAGCAGCTCCCAGTTGTTTACAAATATGTCATCCCCAGTCTTGCATCACTAGTGAAAACTGCTGTAAGAGCACATCTGCAGCAACAATTGAGGTAGTCTCAATGCCTGATTTATCATCCTGATGCTGCATCCTTTCCTTATTTAGCACCTGTGTTTCCACAAAACACAGCTCAGGTTCTTTGCACCTGGTTTAACAGTAAATGTATTTTGTAAATTACATGGAGCAACTTATTGTCTTGTTCCACCTCAGTAACATTGCAGTTCTCATGGCTTTTCAAGAGGTTAATACAGTTGTGGATCAGTCTCACTAGGAATTATGCACATCATTAAAACACTACTTTATTAACTCCACAACGCCCCAGTTATTTAGTACATTTTTTCCTTTTTCTTTTTAGTGACATCCCAATACTGTGCACTAAAATGTCTGGACACTGCCTCCAAGCAGTCTTTCAATCCTTCCCTCTTTCACTGTAGCCTGGAGGAACTCTGCTCAGCCTCACCTGATGGTGCAGTTGAGATCCAATTCTAATTCCTAACTATCTTCAGTATCTCCCCCAAATCTTTCAAAATCAAATTTCCACTATTGCTTCCTAGGTACTGAATTTCAAATAGAGTGATACATTGCAGGTAAAGGCCATTTTGGCCAACTAGTCTGTACTGGTGTTTATACTACCAGCTAGGGTGCAAATCCTTGACTCTCCAGTACCTTGGGACATGCTCCCGATGTAAAACAACAACTTGGATTTTTATGCGCCCTCCATGCCGGGCGGCATCTCAGAACACTTCATAGTAATGGATCCCGGGGCCGAGCCAGGGGGAGGTGGAAGAAGGTGACCAAAGGTGCAGTCGAAAAGAAAGGTCTTCAGCCAAGACCTGAAAATAGGAAGAGAGGGGGCGAGGTAAAGGGAGTGAGGAAGGCAGTTCCAGAGCCTCGGGGCATAGTGGCTGAAGGCACTACAAGGAGGAGGCCAAACCTGGTGGAACAAAGGCAATGGGCACTGTTGTGAGGAGAGAGGAGATCAGAGCGATAGGGGGGTGGAGAGGAGTGCAGGGATTTGAAGACAAGAGTGAGGATCTTGAAGTCGATCCTATAGGTACTATACAAATATAATTTGTTGTTGTTACTCCACCCAAACCTCCACACTTCCTATTCCCCTCTAATCCCTTCTCCTTCATATGTTTTCTCTTAAATACAATGCCAGTTTTTTAATTGTGTACAAATTATTCTCACAAGATTCACTTCAGTTAAAAAAGGAGTTCAGTAAAAAAAAGCACTGGTGAGAAAAGAGTTATCTGAGCTCCTAGAAATAACACACAGAAAACCTGGTTATAGTGATAAATAACACTAAATACTAAATATTGGAGTAAGTGAATGTAATAGTTTGCAGCCAAAGTGAAGTGTGCATTTAATCAAAAAATAAATAGTAAAGCAGCAAATAAAGATATTAAACTTTGACGATGTTTGCACTGAACAGATCGGGGAAGGTAGCCTGGGGCAAAATAACTAAATTATCTGTAGATCATGAGTTTGGTTCAGATGAAAAACATCAAAAGAAACATTACAAATCGGTTACATAGTAAAATATTGTAGGAGGATTGTGTTCATTGCTTCTGGATATCCCATAGTTAGTTGGAAATCAGTTCCAGAGCTTATATTGTAATATAGTTAAGCTTTTTTAGACTTTAGTTTAAAATACAAGTTTTATACACCAATGCGGAAGAAAAAGAGAGCGCAGATCGTGGGTTACAAATGCCAACTTCATAATAGACACCCGGAAATATTTATTGATACAGAGAATAAATAATTACTGGAATAAGTTAACCAGACAGGTGGTTTAGGCTAAGATGCTGGACTCATTTAAATATCAATTTGATGGTGTAATGGGAGGGTGGCTTGTGAGTATTTGTGAAGGATGAAATCAAATGAGGCCAAGGGCTTTGCTTTCTTTATCCAAATCATTGTGATCATTTTTAGCAGTGGAACCTTTCTTTATGCAAAAAATTCTGAAGATCACAGAAAAACCTAGGACTGGTTCAAGCTGAGAGACAACTTGGTCAAAACAAAAAACAATTCCAGTTCGGCGCAGCCATATCAGTCAGCACAAACACATCTCTAAAGCCTAAGAGGCTTTTTTTTAGAGTAAGGAGAGCCAGCTGTTTGAACCTTCAGTCAGCAATTAACTTGAAAGAAAAGGAACTGAAATATGTAACTCTGTTTTAACCTTCTCAGGAGGAAGCGATCCAGAGGTTGCAAATAAGGTTGCAAAATATTAGAAAAGACAAAGAAAGGGGGAAAGATAGACATGTTGAGGATCCTGTCATTCTATTTCAAACCATTCCATGATTTCCTAGTGGTAATCAAAGCTAATTCCTTATTTTTGACCAATTCATTTACTGGGAGCACTCACAAACAGCAACAGAGGTGGAACTTCGACCAACTAATGGGTGGCTGTGCAGGTTGAAGGAAAAGTACCCCATTATCTTTCCGAGGATTTGTGGTTTGGACTGACATGGATCGTGGACCAGCTGAGCTCTGACAGCACACTATTTTAGCTGCAATTTAAAAAAAAAGCTTGAAGATATTTACAATTGTATCAACACTGCAATAGCAATGGAGTGCTGAGCCCAAATGGATATGTGTGTTTTTGTACTGAAATTGTACCATCTGCTCTCTTTGCAGAATAAGTAGAGCTCAGTGAGCCATCTGGTACACCATGGGAGCTCCCAACACTCAGGCATCAACAATCACCGCCCCCACTTATAGCAACCACCAGCTCACAGATTGACTGCCAGAGAGTTAGATGAATTCTGGAAGCACAGGGTGAGCCATAATCACTGGTGAGATAGGGGCAGCATGGGGGGAAGTGAAGATAGGCATGCTGGCACAGGGTGTTTCCCAACTGAGATGCTTGAGGATAGAGACAGATGGAGAACATGAGAGCAGTACTGAGAAGCCATGTGCCACCATTCATTCTACAGAAGATGTCCGGTACTCAGATACATTGGGCCATCTCCCAAATGGGTAATGTCACATATAGATTCCGTCTGTTATGAGGTACATGAGGCAGTGAATTACAGAGATCATAGATGGTGTAGTAGCCTCTCTTATGAATGTTCACATTTGCTGCCACAGAAGTGTTGGTGTCCCAAATTCAGGATTGAATTATGACCGTTTTGAATCTCTTGAAGAAAGGTTACAAGCAGTCAGTGTTGGAGGATTCAGAAATCACATCGGAGCTGAGTGTTTCATATTCACAAAGATCATTGGGCATTACTGGGGGTGGCTCAATTAGTGACATGACCATTCATCTTCTGAATCTATTCTGTGCTATCATGTTACCCCAGACATGTAGGCGTTGCTTATAAAAAACACTAAGACCCTTGGCACTGATCCAGGGCCATCAGAAGTCGTCTTAGATCCAGGTCTGTATCTTCTGCTGGCTCTGCCATCCTAAGAAGTTGTTTCTTCAACTAGCGGAGCTCCTAGTAGGACGGGAACATATCCACAAACAATAATATTTTGCCCACAAAATATACAATCATTTCACTTTACAGTATATTCTGTGAAACGCTTTGAGGCATCTCAAAGATATGATAAAGTGCTATATCAAATGCAAGGATTATTATATCACTATTTTTAAATAACTCAAAATCATTACTCAGACAAATCTAGTTTTAAAATAAATTTGTATGTTTTCCTGAGGAAGATGGATATACAATAATAATATTTTTCTATTTAGTTACAATTCACAGAGTCTTTCTTCATTCACAAGAGCATCAATCCATGACTGTTTCACCCACAAAATATACACTCAATTCACTTTGGAGTCCTGTAATTTAGTGGTTAGAGCACTTATCTTGCAAGCGAGAGGACCTGGGATCAATTCCCGGCCATTATTAGATAAGAGGAATGCAAGGAATGAAAAAAAAGTCCATTGTATCAAACCAGACTGAGAGTTTTACATATGCAAGCTACTTACGCATGGAAATTTTCTTATTCTGGAATGGTATTTCAAGACGAAATATAGATGAGGAGGCATCTTTTTTAATGTATTTAATCCCATGTGTAGCCTCCCACTCACATGCGGGAGGCTACACATGGGATTAAATACATGTAAAAGGATTGCACACAGGAACCCAGCTAAGGAACCAGCTAATAGCGAATGTCCCCATTCCCTTCTCAAAAGATTCCCAAGAGACACTTAATAATAACAATAATCCTTGCATTTAATATAGCGCCTTATCACATCTTCTCAAAGCGCTTCACAGAACATACTGTAAAGTAAATTTATTGTATATTTTGTGGGAGAAACGCAGCAGCCTATTGCGTCCAGCAGTGTCCCACAAACAGTCGCGGATTGAGTGACCAATGTAGCTTCTCCTGGGAATTGATAGCGATACTGAGGTGCATAAATCCTGTGTGTGCTCAGCCATCCTACCCATCACCATTGAATATCGTGTTGACACTCATTGACGTAATAACATAAGAAAGCTATCAGCACGTACAGGTGCCCTTGGAACCTTGAGTAGGATTCACTGTCTTCATTAGTGGAGGGGAGAAAAAAGGAAACCAGCTTCCTTAAGTGTAGACACTGCCTTCACAAACCTGTCACCAGGGCTTCAATTCCCAGGACAGGCTAATATTTGAATCTTTCAGCCACAGGTGAAGAGCTTATGTCAACTGGGGACAATGTTACCACAGAAGAGCATCTCGTCTCTGGAGAGGAAAGGCTGTGCATGCAGCCTGTCTCTGTCTGAAACAAACATACCTGTTAGCTGAGTAATGGTACAGTCTTGGCAGTCAAACTATGGGAAAGTTTGCTGCTCACTCATCTGCTCTGCTGACTGAAGGCAAAAGCCTAAGAAAAAAAACAGGGATGGGAATAATGATAATAATAATCCTTGCATTTGATATAGCGCTTTTCACGTCGGGAGGACGTCCCAAAGCGCTTCACAGAACACACTGTAAAGTGAATTGACTATATATGAAACAGGCTGATCCACTATTCATTGCGGGAGGATCATACATTTATATTTTGTGGGCGAAATGCCAATTGCACACAGCAGCGTCCCATAAACAGTCTATTACAATAATAATATTGTCATAGGAGCAGTCACATTACATTTTGGCCTTCCAGAAATTAGAATTCCCTGCAATTCCAATAGGACTTGGTTACATTGCTCTAATATTTGACTAAATGTTGTGTGATAGTAGTTATGGCAATTGTCTAAATTACAGATTCAATTATATCATTGTTTTACTTTTGAGGGAGGGGAGTGTAAAAATCAGTTCAGCACTGCCTGAATACTCACAAAAGGTCAGTTCTTAGAGAGATGCCTGACTCTGGCACTATGAACAGGCAGGTGGCCAGAGGCGTACTGACACTGTGTTCTTTCATAAGCTAAAATCTCTTATCGTGGTGGTATATCCAGACCTCTGGTATATTATGCATGGCTTATGGTCCCTTTATTAATAAACATACAAAGCGCTCTCTCACCCCCTCACTGGAACATGCTTTTTGTATGGAACAACAAAAAAGCACATTAGAAGCAAAGAAAAAGTCTACTGTATGTAAAACAAAGGGATCTTTATTTACAGTTTTGTCTCTGCAGAAGGCATATTTTATTCACATCAAACCATTTAGTAGCCGGTCAAGCAAAAAAAATTGTATTCTCAAAGACCATCAGAGTACATATAATAGCAACATCAATATTTGGTGAAATATAATTCAAGTCATATTATTTAACTCTTGAACCACTTCGACTTGAGAGTTACATCATCATATAATATTGGCATATATATCCTGATATGAAACCTTCAAGTAAACCAAATCGATGCATATTGCAGATTAACGTTTTTCAAATAATAATAATCCTTGCATTTGATATATCACCTTATCATGTCACTGAGATGTCTTAAAGCGCTTCAGAGAATATATTGTAAAGTGTATTTTGACTGTATTTTGTGGATGAAATGCAGCAACTAATTTCACACAGGAGTGTCCCATATATGTATATTATATATATATATCATACTATATACCGTAAGGTCATGCAGGCAATTACTTACCCTTTTCAAGATACCATCTATAGCAATCAATAACTTTAGATGTTCAATAGGTGGCGCAGGTGAGCCATAGTTGAAAATATATGCTATCTTGCTGATCAGGCTGATGAAGGTATGTATCTGTGCAGATTCTGGGGCCATTCTGTTTTTTAAACTGCTGCGTTGTAATCTGTGTCACTTCACGGTCATTGCCTGATATATGTTTCACTCTTGACATGACCAGACTTTTAAAATCCTGTTGAAGAATATGATACAGCTACCAGAAATATTGCTTGATAAGGAAAAGTATTCTCTCAATAATGTGATTGTACCAAGAATTTCAAAATCCATGTTAGAAAATATGAGACATTTAAAATATTTGAAATAATACCTGTAAATTGAACTGAAATTGCTGCTGCAGAAACCTTATCCGTAGTTAAATGATAAACTAGATAGTGGAAGATTCTTTTCTTTGGTAAATTCTTTGGGATCCAAAACAAGGGAACATAAATTTAAAATTAGAACTAAGTCAATTAGTGGAAAACATTTCTTCACACACAGGGTTGTAAAAATGTGGAATGCGCATTTGTCACATTTATATGACTTCCCAACCATTTCCAACAGCATGCTATTAATTTTGCTATGAAGAATACTTTGGAAATGGCATAATAGAGTGGTACTATATTATATTGCCAGTATTATTTATGACAGAGCCACAATAGATCCAGGATAAGATCACAAGAAAGATTTGTATGAAGAAGGCCCTTAAGTCTATTTCTTCTTATCTTTACAATATATAATACCACCCCTACACTCTTTCTATTCCAGCATTAACTTTTTTCTTAAATGAGTCTGGGCTCACCCATATTTCTTAGTAATTTATTTCAACTGTTGATTAACTCTGTATAATATTGTACTTCTTGAAGCCTTTTCTAATAGTGCCGTTCACATGATTTCACCTTTCACCTGTGCTTTACCATTTCACCTATTATGCTTTTCATTGGTTATTTATTATATAATTAATGGCAACTACTTCTGTACACATGTTTACAAATGGTTAATACACCTGCAAATTAGGCCCCAATGTATCCATTCAGTTCCTTCTTCTTAAAAACAACAAATTACATTTGTAAAGTGCCTTTCATGTCAGGAGGACATCCCAAGGCACTGGACAGTGAGGGATCCGCACTCGAGCTGGTGGTTGGGATCAGGAGAGTTGGAGGGTAGGGGTAAGCGGATGACCGGAGGTACAGTCAAAGAGGAGGGTCTTGAGACAGGTCTTGAAGGAGACAAGGGAAGCAGCAAGGAAGAGGGACTGTGGCATGGACACAATAGTAGTCGATATGCATTCTTCAACCTTACTAATATCTTTCATTCATATGCAACCATGTGTTTCTACACGTTGGCTATAGGTTGCATATACATTTATGTATTTCATCTGCTTTTCATTATGAAAATACAACTTGAACCACAGATTCTGTGATCAGAGCACTAATCAGTTCGCTATCAGCCCAAGGAGTGCTTTTTAGATTGTTATCCTCTATACCCAGTGGCACCTTCATTTTAAGATTGTGTTAGACTCTCTACTCTCAATATAACAAACCTCAAAGGTCAAGATTTTGATTTTTTATTGTCTGAAAGATCTGGGATACTGTTATCGTGAGTATTCCACCACACAACCTCCAAAATTTGACCACCAGTTGGCTCACTGAAAGGTTGGTAGTCACTCCTGAACTTGAACCCAGGTCCCAGAGATGAAAGGATCATTGCATCACATATCCTTCATTCTTAGTCTACTTTTATTGAGAACTTGGTAGGAGATTGCTCACAGATGTCAAATGGTTCTGTCTTAATCAAATTAACAAAAACACTGGTGATTGCAAACAAGCTGATAATGTTCCAGGGTGAAATTTTCTGTGTTTCAGTAAATTTGTCTCCAGTGTTCGTAGAGCAGTTCCAATTCACAATTTATGTGTTGGCTGTTCTAAGAAATTGTTTAACTCTGAGTTTAGTAAGAAGGTTTCAGTGTGTGTTACCATGTTTCGTTTTCAGTACATTTTCTCTTATGCAGCACATTCTTTGTCATGTTCTCCCGTTGGTCCCTTCCACTTAGCCACATTCTTAAGACGTGCGAGTAGGCAGCTGAGCTGCTCCAAGGCCTCCACAGGCCAAATGTGAATCTCCTTTGATATCCCCTCCTCCTTGCCATAGTAAAATGTCTGGCGTCTCCTTTTCTCCCAGTGACCCATCTGAGATAGGAACTCATCGTGGGGAAACTTGACCTACAGACTGCAATAAAACTAATGACAGTTTAAACCTACCATACTTTTATGATGAATTTAGTTCAACATTCTTGCCTAAAATACTGGCAAGAATTTTACTTCCCATTCCTGTGCTTGTCAGCAGTTTTATACATAAACATTTCCTGTTGTCATAGACTATATTAGTGCTGGTTAAAAACAAAAAGGCTTTCCAAAGAATTTATTTTACATTTTGTGCACAATGCAATCCAATCCAATACATTAAAGATGAAGCGTCCCAAAATATTGGCAATGCTCATGTCCACTGTGCTTAGTTAATCCTGTGCTTTAGTATCTTGTCAGTAAACGGTTCAAGTGATCAAGCCCTGTGTCTCCAGGGAGCTATGAACAACAAATAGACAAGTTCAAGAGATGTCTCAAAGGGGACCATATTAGAGGTATATCAGACTTTAAATGGGTTTGAGAAAGTCCACCCAAAACAATACTTTCAGACATTTCAGGGCACCAGAACAAGATGGTACAGGTGCAGGATTACAAAGGACAGTGCAGAGTTTCAGGATAGATACTAGGAAGTATTTATTTCCCCAGAGGGTAATTAATAACTGGAACAGAATTTTGGGAAGGTTGCTTGAGGCTAGGATGCTGTACCCATTTAAAAAATGGCTCGGTGCTGTGATGGGAAGACAGCAGGTTAGATGAGATGAGATCAAATAGGCCTTCTTCATTTGAACTGATCTTGTGATTGATAAACATCTGTCAACGATTCTCACGCCTACCTTTGCAAACTTTATAATGAAAAGCATAATATTTTGTAACTTACAATAAGTTATAATATAATAATAATAATCCTTGACATCAAATCAGGGAAGTAAAGGTAATCTTACCTCTCTAGAACTCCAGCACAGCTGTTTCATCTGAAGCTTCTTTTCAAGACTGTATGGCCACCATCTTGACTACCCATTAAGCAGTCTCAAGCCTAGAATACTTGACCCAAAGGCAGTATCTGAATGATATTTTACAGAATAATGGTTCAATTAAGCCAGTATTCTGTTTTTAGCTGCACTAATGCACTCTTCTTCAAAACTGGGACCTCAGATACAGTATTTCCGAACCCAGCTATTGTGCCAATGACAGGAGTGAGATGTGGAGGGAAGGTGTTTGGAACTAAGACCGACCAATAATTATCGATTTCAATTCTATTGTTTCTTACAAATACAATGTGATGATGAATAAATCATGATAAATCTATTTTTTTATCCTTTAATTCTAACTACTGTATATTTTTCCACCAAAAAATCACCTTTCAGCTGACACAGAGAGAACCTGATCAGGGGTATCTATTAAATAATCCTTGCATTAGAAACAGTCTTTCACATCAGGAAAATGTCCCAAAGCCCTTCACAGTATGGTGTAGTCACCATTTTTTGAAGGCAAACAAGGCCACCAATTTACACAGAGCAGTGTCCCACAAACAGCTGTGAAATGAATGATCAATTTTATCTGGAAGATTGTCGGCCAAGACACCAGGAGAAATTCCATTCTCTTTTCAAATTGTACCATGGGATCTTTAACGTCCAGCTAAACAGCCAGGTGCGATCTCAGTTTAACATTTCATTTGAAGAACAGCATTTCTGACAATGCTGTGTTGGAGTGCACTGCATTGGAGTGTCAGCCTGGACTATGTGAGTTCAAAGTCCTGACGTGGGACTTGAAACCACAACCATCTGATTCCGAGGTGAGAGTGCTTCCAATTGAGCCAGGCTGACACCATTTCTGAAATGAGCACAGTATTGAGAGCTGGACTGCCAGCTGTCTAAGAATATAGATGCCGGTGAGCAATAAAACATCAGGTGCTGAGCAAAAAGGTAAACATCTTATCTCCACTAATCTAAATTGAGCTCTGGGCAGACACAATATATTCTATCAGATTTCAGTCATGCTAAACGTGAGACTATTTTATATAAATACGGTACTCGTTCTTTGCCTTTGTGCTACTGACGTTATCTTGCTTTAGATATTGAGATCAAAATCCTGAAGCCCCTCGCAAAATGGCCGACAGCTGAAAGGTTGCAGAGAGTTTTTAACAGTCTCCGAAAAAGATTATCATAAACTGACCTTTGCATAATGATCTGATTGTTCCCCCAACACACACCCACCCCAACACACCCCACCCCCCCATCCACCCACACACACACCCCAACACCCCCCCCACACCCACCCCAACACCCCCCCCCCACACACACACCAACACCCCCAACACACACACACCAACACCCCCCACACACACCCCAACACCCCCTCCCCAACACCCCCCCCACACCCACCCCAACACACCCAACACCCCCCCATCCACCCCAACACACACACACACCAACACCCCCTCCCAACACCCCCAGCCCCCACACACACACCAACACCCCCCTACACACACACACCAACACACCCACACCCCAACACCCCCCCACACCCACCCCAACACACCCCAACACCCCCCAACACACACACACCAACACACCCCACCCCCCACACACACACACCCCACCCCCCAACACCCCCCCCACACACACACCAACACCCCCCCACCCACCCCAACACACCATCCACCCCAACACCCCACCACCAACACCCCCCCCACACACACACCAACACCCCCCCCCCACCCCAATACACCATCCACCCCAACACCCCACCACCAACACCCCCCCACACACACACACACACCAACACCCCCCACCCCAACACCCCCCCCACCCCCCCAACACCCCCCCACCCCAACAACTCCCCCACACACCACCACCACAACACCGCCCCCTCCAACACCCACCCCAACACCCCCCCCCCTCCACCGACACACACACACACACCACCACCACCACCACAGTGCGATACCGATTATTATTTTTATATATAAATAACCGGGTTCAGAAACGCTGCACTGGAAACTGGATTCCTTTCAGTCGATGCTAAACTTTCCCCCCCCCCCCACAACCCCGGGGTTTCCACACGATAAACTCACCGGGAACGGGGTTGCACTGTAGCTGTATTTTTTTTATATGTAAAAAAATTATAATTTTTTCCTCCACCCTCTTTCAAACCGGCTCTCCTCCTCCCCCCTTTTCTTTTTCAGCTGTACACCTTTCTGCTGGAGTCTCTCTCCAGGAAGTTTTTGTTTTGTGTAATCAAAGTGGATGTTCCGGGTGGGCGGCGGTACTGCAGTCTTCATATATAAATATTATTATTATTATTATTATATTATTATTATAAATACAAATAACACTGCGCGATGTGGAAACTTCTGTTGCGCTTCAAGCAGTTGGTCAGATCAGGTGTTGTGTCAGTTGCATTGGTGTTCATCAGGTGAGATGTCGCCGCTGACATGCATTTTGGCTTCATTGTTCAAGTGGAGTTGAGCCGGAATGGGGACTCAATGATTTATGTACAATAACAATC
The DNA here is from genome assembly GCF_018977255.1 of Callorhinchus milii. Taxonomy (NCBI): domain Eukaryota; kingdom Metazoa; phylum Chordata; class Chondrichthyes; order Chimaeriformes; family Callorhinchidae; genus Callorhinchus; species Callorhinchus milii. The sequence continues at coordinate 51,493,488 of NW_024704744.1, forward strand.
CTTGCATTTGATATAGCGCCTTATCACATCATCGGGACATCGCGAAGCGCTTCTCAGCCAATGACACGGCAGCCGGTTTGTACACGGGACTATCCCACAAACGTCCAGCCGGTGAGCGACCAGTTTTATTTGAGGAATTTGTTGGCCAGAACACCAGGAGAAACTCCCTTCCCTTTTCAAATAGCGCCATGGGATCTTTAATGTTCACTTGAACAGGCAGACTGGACCTCGTTTTATCATCTTACCTGAAGGACGGCACCTCTGTCAATGCAACCACCCCCACCACTGCATTGGAGTGTCAGCTGAGGTGATGTGATTCCAAGCCCCAATGTAGGGTTTGAACCCACAACCTTCTGACTCCCAACGCGAGAGCGCTGCCGCTGAGCTAGGCTGATGCGTTTCTTTCTGTTTAAGCAATTCTTTTATTTGACATACTGCTTTTCACGTTGGAATGACATTTCAAAGTGCTTCACAGGATTTACTGTAAAGTATAAGACTGTATTTTACAGGTGAATGTGGCAGCAATGTCCCACACTGTCGACTTCAAGATCCTCACGCTCGCGTTCAAATCTATTCACTCCCTGGCATCTCCCTACCTCTCCGACCTCCTCACTCCCCAATCCACCACCCGGCGCCTCCGCTCGATTGGTACCGATCTGCTCATCCCTCGCACCCTCAGCCCCACCATTGGAGGTTGTGCTGTCAGCCATCACACCCTAAAACTCTGGAACACTCTCCCTCAGTCCCTTCGCTTTCCCCCCCCCCCCCTACCTCTCCCCTCTTTCAAATCCCACCTGAAAACTTTCCTCTTCGACCGTGCTTATGGCCAGCCCCCCGCCCCCCAGGCTCCGCCACTGTTAAGCTCTCTGAGATGCTACCCTGTGTGGAGGGCGCTATATAAGTGCAAGTTATTGTTGTTGAAATGCCTGTGAGATGAATGTTTAATTTTTTATAGTGGGAAATAATCTTCTTG